>NW_024037056.1:3587406-4904906 GCF_015706575.1 Patiria miniata | reverse complement strand
TGTACTGATTAGTCGTTAGTTGAGCGAGAGGTGCTCAGTAGTTGTTGAATTTAAAAAGTATTGGAAGGTGGGGACTTTCTTTTTTGGTTGAGTGTAGTTACATTTACAGTTCTGACGGGGAGACTAAGTAAATTAACAGGGAAGATTGGGCTTGGAAGAGTGACTGTCCGCGCAACGAAATCTTAACAAAGTACTGTATTTCAACCAAAAGGTTACCCGTTGGGAAGTTTTTAAGAAGCTAAAGCAGTTCCATCCCCTCCCGCCAAAAAAAATTGATGGAACAACACATAATTAATTACGCTAGATATTATTTTTGGCACTCAACCCAAACAAACCAAATTTCTCAAAGCTTTAGGGAAGTCACAGTCCAGAAAATAATCATTTTCAGACTTCAAAACGTCTAAGGTCAGTTATAGCCATGATCAGTGAATGGTAGGAATTTGTATTGTGATGCTCTAGTGGGTGCTTTGTGTTAGGATCCATATAAATACGCTCCATTTTTCGAACCAGTCATCCGCTTGACAACAGCAGCGGCGGATGCCTTCATTTCACAGCTATTGCAGTGTCACCCTCGTCGTGTTGACTACGACTTCCTTTGCTAAAGGGCAAACCTGTTGTACAGACCGTAAGTTCCTTCTTGCACTTTGGGACTCTTTCATTTGTCATTAACGCGGTGACATAAAAAGTAAAAAGTTAACATTTTGTGATTATGACTGGAAATTATTTTTCTTCTATTTCGAGCTCAATGGTTATGACCTTAATTGGGCATGTCAGAGTCGGCATTGACGATTAGATTTTATGGTGGTAACATAGTCTAGTTTTTATTGTCGCAATGTTTTTTTAATTGCCACGGTTTCCGTAAATTTGTTACAATCTTTTTATATTATGATATTATGATCAAATAATGGAATGTGGTTTTTTTTCCATCCATTGTCTCCAATTAAAAGTAACTTTCATTCGAATCGGAATTTTAATTAATACACTTTTTTGCACACCTCCTGGATTGTCCTATATCATTTGCAACGACACCAGAAGTGATTCTGCATTTCTCCAGAAGCTTCAAATCAGCGCGGGCTTCAGCTTGGTTTCCAGCGCTGCATGGACATTGGGGACGCCAAGTCAACTGTAGCAAATTCTGAAAGTGAGTATTGTTTTGGATGGCGTTTAAATCTTACCTTCTCGTATATACAAAACTGAAGAAAATCGCTCAATAAGTTAATTCCTCGTGTACATCATCTACATTGCAGTATGAAGTACACTCCGTATTTTATTGTCATGCAACAATTTCTTACAAAAGAGGGCGCACTATACAAACACTGCTCACCGCACTGATCCGACGTACGTCTGGCCGTTCGATATGTAAACTACACTTATTGAAAATTGACAAGAACCGCCAAATAATGAATGTAATATATTGAAAGAAATTGACGTGTCAGGGTGCACACCTGTTAATAAGCCTAAACCCATCCGCCAAGTTCATGAAAAGAAGTTATACCCTCAAAATATTCTACATTAGAGAGTTATGAGAGCCGTAAAATTGGGGAATTGAAAAAATATGGCAATGAAACACTGTCCCAGACTTGGGACTTCCAATTCTGAGCATTTTGGATGCAATGAAGCTCGAAAGTGGCGGTTTTTTTTTTCATGTTGTGGAGGGATCGTTTTTCAAGATGGCTACTTTTTGTCCGCTTTGGGGAAAAATAGGGGTCGTCTTCTTTGGGTGAGAATTTCTCGATAAGTCAATAACGGGTCAACCCACCAAAAATTGAAAATAAAATAAAAGATGACATATTGATCGCCATTTCTCTGTGCAGCTTAAATACATGTAAGAGTTCTGAGTATTTTTTAAAAGAATTTAGAAGTATGGGCATTTAGCACCAGTGTCTATGGGAATTTTAATACACTGTTGCACCCGTAAGGACATTCCGTATTTTCTCGTCATGTCAACACAGTTGTTGTGAAATTGGGAACTCAAGATAAACACATTGTATTGCAATGAAATTTCCTATAATTCGTCATGGTATTTGACACGAAATTCTAGAAACTTGACAGGAACCGCCGGGGAATGAAAGTAATAGAATTTAAGGAAATTGCAGTACGAAGGACTCTCCGTATTTTCTCGTCATGTCAACACAGTTATTGTGAAATTGGGAACTCAAGACAAACACATTGTATTGCAATGAAATTTCATGTAATATTTTGTCATGGTATTTGACACCAAACTCTAGAATCTTGACAGGAACCGCCGAAGAATGAATGTAATATAATTTAAGGAAATTGCAGTATGAAAGACACTCCGTATTTTATCACCGTGCGACAATTTCTTACAAAAGAGAGCGCGCTACACAAACACTGGGAATTTTAATACACTGTTGCACCTGTAAAGACACTCCGTTTTTTCTCATCATGTCAACACAGTTATTGTGAAATTGGGAACTCTAGATAAACACATTGTACTGCATTGAAATTTCCTGTAATATTTCGTCATGGTATTTGACACGAAATTCTAGAAACTTGACAGGAACTGCCGAAAAATGAATGTAATATAATTTAAGAACTATTTAAGAGGTGCGCCCTCTATTATAGTGGTCTCCAGCTCTACCACCAAACTCAATTTGGGGCCAATAACTCAAGAAACACACGTTAAATTAAAATGAATTTTCGTGCACTCATTTGTCATGATGCTTAATTTCATTTTAAAAAAGTCAAATAATCAAGCTATTATGAAAGTAACAATACAAATACAATCCTAATGGAAGTCAACATGGATTTTAAACGTTTAAAACACTAGATTGTTAAGATCATATTATATTTGTAGCTACACGTTTTCTCACGCCATTCAAACCACTTATGCTACACATCGTGAAAACTAATTGCACCCAATTTCAATTTGATCCATTTGGTATTTCTTGAGTAGTTCATCGAAACGAGGTTGTTCTTTTTGTTCAATTGTGCAGCATCCGTGTTGATGCGTTGCCGAGACCACTATTTATGTGGCGCGCCCTCTATTATAGTGGTCACGATCTCCACAATACAGGGTTTTAATCGCGACAAATACAATCCTAATGGAAGTCAACATGGATTTTTAACGCTTAAAACATTAGATTGTTACGATCATATTATATTTATAGCTCCACGGTTTCTCACACCATTCAAACTACTTCTGCTACCAATCGTGAAAACCAATTGCACGAACTTTCAATTGAATCCCTTTTCGTATTTCTTGAGTAGTTCATCGGAAACGAGTTTCTTCTTTTTGTTCAATTTTGCAGCATCCGTGTTGATGCGTTGTTGAGACCACTATTTATGTGGCGCGCCCTCTATTGAACGAAAATTAAAATATTCTACGGCGTGCGGATGTATTTCATGGCGGTGCGAGACCAGTAGTTTTATTCAGCGCGCTTTTTCTCGACAGATTTTTTTAAGTTGTTTTACTGTTTCTCACAAAACTTAATCTCCTCCTGTAAGACATCAAGACCGATCACTTGCTAAACTTACAACTTAATATAGCTTGACCTGGTGAGCTCGGGTTATTGCTCAAACAACGAGTGTATTGTTATTTTTCCATAATTATACGTTGACTTTTCATTTTTCATTTGGTTTGAATTTCTCACGTATAAAATATTATATTTGTTCCGGGTATGCTCTTTTTCATTGTTTGATGCTTTCTCATGGAATTAAATCTCATAATGTAACAGTCATCATGACAAATCACTGAATATTCAATTTTGAAATACAGAACAAACTCGTTTTGGGGGCAACAACTCAAGAAATACACGTTACATTAAAATGAATTTTCGTGCACTCATTTGTCATGATGTTTGACACGAACAGATTTAATTTCAGAAAAAAAGGTCAAACAATCAAGCTATTATGACCGTAACAATACATGGTTTTAATTGCGACCAATACAATCCTAATGGAAGTCAACGTGGATTTCTAGCGTTTCAAACACTAGATTGTTACGATCATATTATATTTATAGCTCCACGGTTTCTCACTCCATTCAAACTACTTCTCCTACACATCGTGAAAACTAATTGCACGAAATTTCAATTGAATCCATTTCGTATTTCTTTAGTAATTCATCGGAAACGAGTTTCTTCTTTTTTGTTCAATTTTGCAGCATCCGTGTTGATGCGTTGTTGAGACCACTATTTATGTGGCGCGCCCTCTATTGAACGAAACTTAAGATATTCTACGGCGTGCAGGTGTATATGTCTTGGCGGTGCGAGACCACTGGTTTTATTCAGTGCGCCCTTTCTCGAAAGAATTTTGTTAGTTGTTTGACGGTTTCTCACGAAATTTAATCTCCTCATGTAAGACATCAAGCCGTATATCATAGCTTGACCTGGTGAGCTCGTGTTATTGCTCAAACAACGAGTGTATTATTTTCCATGGACGTTGATTTTCATTTTTCATTTGGTTTGTATTTTTCACGTTTAAAATACTGTATTTGTTTCGGGTATGCTCTTTTTCATTGTTTGGTGGTTTCTCATGAAATTAAATCTCATAATGTAACCCAGTCATCATGACAAATCACTGAATATTCAATTTTGAAATACAGAACAAACTCGTTTTGGGGGCAACAACTCAAGAAATACACGTTACATTAAGATGAATTTTTTGTGCACTCATTTGTCATGATGTTTGACATGAACAGATTTAATTTCATAAGAAAAGGTCAAACAATCAAGCTATTATGACCGTAACAATACATGGTTTTAATTGCGACCAATACAATCCTAATGGAAGTCAACGTGGATTTCTAGCGTTTCAAACACTAGATTGTTACGATCATATTATATTTATAGCTCCACGGTTTCTCACTCCATTCAAACTACTTCTCCTACACATCGTGAAAACTAATTGCACGAAATTTCAATTGAATCCATTTCGTATTTCTTGAGTAATTCATCGGAAACGAGTTTCTTCTTTTTTGTTCAATTTTGCAGCATCCGTGTTGATGCGTTGTTGAGACCACTATTTATGTGGCGCGCCCTCTATTGAACGAAACTTAACATATTCTACGGCGTGCAGGTGTATATGTCTTGGCGGTGCGAGACCACTGGTTTTATTCAGTGCGCCCTTTCTCGAAAGAATTTTGTTAGTTGTTTGACGGTTTCTCACGAAATTTAATCTCCTCATGTAAGACATCAAGCCGGTCACTTGCTGAACTTACAACTTAATATAGCTTGACCTGGTGAGCTCGGGTTATTGCTCAAACAACAAGTGTATTATTAGGTGTTGGGCTTTAGCCCAACACCTATTGTTTTTGCTAGGGGTTTTAGAATTATTTTTTTCTTCTATACATATTCCTTCTCCAGAACTGTATGTCAAAATGAAAACATATATGAACTTCAATTGTCAATACATGAACACACAACCTACCGCAGATGTGTTTTTTTGCAATTACGTAATCATGACGTCATCACGGGTCACGTGACGTCACTTCAAAGTTTAATAAATTTTATCTTTGAAATTCCATATAAAATTAACCGTGAGAGACCGGAACCTGAAATTTGCGGGAATCGACATGGTAATACATGCTCTTCATTTTATCTTCTGCGCGCAAAATCACGTGACCCTTCCTTCCGGTCGAAACCGGAAGTGCCTAATAATTGTAAAGTGGAAAAAGATATGAACTTGCTTTTAACGATTGAAGGGTCTGCCTGGATTGACCTTTCAAAAAAATAATGGGTGACGCCATGAAGTGTTGGAGCGCCCTCTAGCGGCAGGTTAAAAAACGTCAAAAACGCATTTTCACTTGATGTCTGTGGCGAAGTTTGCGGTAATCGCTTCAAAATTAATGTACATGATGACCTTAATGCAGACAGCACCTGTGCGCGAAAAAAAAATGATTACGTCATCAGACCGGAAGCTACAATAAAAAGACCTTTAAACCTTCAAAAATTGCTAGAAAATATACCGTGATAGATATAATCGAGATTTGGCTGTATATAGCACAGTTAAAATAGCTCTTGAACTTTCTGGTGATGACGTCATAATGACGTCATCCAGTATCGTATTACAAGCAATCAAAGATTTCTAGATTTAATCTTTGAAAATCAATATAAAATCAACTGCTGCAGATTTGATTTTGTTTTTTATGGCAATCGATACAATATTGCAGGATCTTCAGTTTTGGTATTAAGTGCAAAATCACGTGACCCTTCCTTCCGGTCGAAACCGGAAGTGCCTTATTATTTGAAATTGGCAGAAGATGCGAACTTGCTTTCAATGATGTGAGTGTCTGTCTAGGCTGTACTATAGCAATATATTACAGGTGACGTCATAAAATGTCAGAGCGCCCTCTAGCGGCAGGTTAAAAAACGTCAAAAATGCATTATCACTCGTTCTATAATTGGTTCCTAAAAGGAGCGAAGGTCACTCTGCCTGGGAGATTTCAAGCATAATATTTGGTTGCTAAATTTAATCTGTCGGCCAACAAAAGTATTATCATAATGACGTACCTGAAATGTTAACTTCTTTTATATCAGGGGTGTGAGTGACCACTGATAAAAATAGCTGAAAACAGCTGAAAAAGGTGTAAAAAAGCTGAACTTTGGAAATCTCCTATACTTTTGTACACAGCAAGTGAGGGAAAAAAGCTGAAATCCAAATCAAATCAAGCTGAAATCAGCTTAAAAGCTGAGGTTTCACACCCCTGTTATATGTTGAAATTTGAAAATCCGTGAATAAATGGCTGAGAACGATCTTTTACTGTTATGCTTGCATAAAACCGCAATTCGCCAGAAAGTATAGTTCCAGAAAGCAGTGTGGCTAACAGGTGGTATTTCATTTAACCACAAGTCATTATCTCGCTGGGACTGTGGAGCAGGGAGGGGAGTTTGGTTTACTTGTTCCCCAGGGGCTTTCAACAGTGTGAAACTAGCCACTTTCTTAAGAGGGCTGGTTTCGTCATGCAAAGTTTGCGGTAATCCATGGCCCAACACCGTGTTGTTGTTTCTACAACCTCTAGTTATTATTATTTTTCCATGGACGTTGATTTTCATTTTTCATTTGGTTTGTATTTTTCACGTTTAAAATACTGTATTTGTTTCGGGTATGCTCTTTTTCATTGTTTGGTGGTTTCTCATGAAATTAAATCTCATAATGTAACCCAGTCATCATGACAAATCACTGAATATTCAATTTTGAAATACAGAACAAACTCGTTTTGGGGGCAACAACTCACGAAATACACGTTACATTAAAATGAATTTTCGTGCACTCATTTGTCATGATGTTTGACATGAACAGATTTAATTTCATAAGAAAAGGTCAAACAATCAAGCTATTATGACCGTAACAATACATGGTTTTAATTGCGACCAATACAATCCTAATGGAAGTCAACGTGGATTTCTAGCGTTTCAAACACTAGATTGTTACGATCGTATTATATTTATAGCTCCACGGTTTCTCACTCCATTCAAACTACTTCTCCTACACATCGTGAAAACTAATTGCACGAAATTTCAATTGAATCCATTTCGTATTTCTTGAGTAATTCATCGGAAACGAGTTTCTTCTTTTTGTTCAATTTTGCAGCATCCGTGTTGATGCGTTGTTGAGACCACTATTTATGTGGCGCGCCCTCTATTGAACGAAACTTAAGATATTCTACGGCGTGCGGGTGTATATGTCTTGGCGGTGCGAGACCACTAGTTTTATTCAGCGCGCCCTTTCTCTAAAGAATTTTTTTCAGTTGTTTGTCGGTTTCTCACGAAATTTAATCTCCTCATGTAAGACATCAAGCCGGTCACTTGCTGAACTTACAACTTAATATAGCTTAACCTGGTGAGCTCGGGTTATTGCTCAAACAACGAGTGTATTATTATTATTATTTTTCCATGGACGTTGATTTTCATTTTTCATTTGGTTTGTATTTTTCACGTTTAAAATACTGTATTTGTTTCGGGTATGCTCTTTTTCATTGTTTGGTGGTTTCTCATGAAATTAAATCTCATAATGTAACCCAGTCATCATGACAAATCACTGAATATTCAATTTTGAAATACAGAACAAACTCGTTTTGGGGGCAACAACTCAAGAAATACACGTTACATTAAAATGAATTTTCGTGCACTCATTTGTCATGATGTTTGACATGAACAGATTTAATTTCATAAGAAAAGGTCAAACAATCAAGCTATTATGACCGTAACAATACATGGTTTTAATTGCGACCAATACAATCCTAATGGAAGTCAACGTGGATTTCTAGCGTTTCAAACACTAGATTGTTACGATCATATTATATTTATAGCCTCACGGTTTCTCACTCCATTCAAACTACTTCTCTTACACATCGTGAAAACTAATTGCACGAAATTTCAATTGAATCCATTTCGTATTTCTTGAGTAATTCATCGGAAACGAGTTTCTTCTTTTTTGTTCAATTTTGCAGCATCCGTGTTGATGCGTTGTTGAGACCACTATTTATGTGGCGCGCCCTCTATTGAACGAAACTTAACATATTCTACGGCGTGCGGATGTATATATGTCTTGGCGTCGCGAGACAACTAGTTTTATTCAGCGCGCCCTTTCTCGAAAGAATTTTTTTAATTGTTTGACGGTTTCTCACGAAATTTAATGTCCTCATGTAAGACATCAAGACCGATCACTTGCTGAACTTACAACTTAATATAGCTTGACCTGGTGAGCTCGGGTTATTGCTCAAACAACGAGTGTATTATTATTATTTTTCCATGGACGTTGACTTTTCATTTTTCATTTGGTTTGTATTTTTCACGATTAAAATACTGTATTTGTTTCGGGTATGCTCTTTTTCATTGTTTGACGATTTCTCATGAAATTAAATCTCATAAACACTAGTGTACAAATAACCCCTAACCCGGCAAACTGGCTCTGTCCGAATTTTGTGAAAAGGCGCACATTATCACCATTATTTTTGGGGGGTGTCAGAGCGGGGGGGGGGATGCTTTATTTTTAATGAATTTCTATGGTTGTTCATATTTCCGATTCTATATTTCTTTTAAAATTGAAAAAAATATCGTTCCCTGAGAACAATTAAACTCATGATTAATCCAAACTTTAAACATAACGAAAACACATTAGAACACATACAGCACATTTTAAATGTGCCATGTTTTTGAAATAAAAATCAAGTGTTTTTGGTTATGTTTAAAGTCTGGATTAATCATGAATTAAATTGTTCTCAACAAACGATGTTGTTATTAATATTTTTTTCAATGAAAATATATGAAGCCAGTAATTGAATGTGATTTTTTGGAAGAGATTGTTTGAAAACGTCCTCACGATGGGTCCGAGTTGGCAGTTGGGTCCGAGTTGGTCGTAGTTGGGTCCGAGTTGGCATGGGTTCGAGTTGGTGTGGGTCCGAGGTGGCATGGGTCCGAGTTGGTATGGGGTCCGAGTTGGATAGAAACTACAAGTTCAACCGTTGTATCAACTTGACTGTTGTGCGTTAACTGGAAAAGTCAAGTCGTCCGTTGCCCATCTTGTCTATTTTCCAATTTGTCCTTTGTCCAACTCGTCCTTTGTCCAACTCGTCCTTTGTCTAACTCGTGCTTTAGGCCATTTAAAATACATGTTTATATTTTATATTATTCCACTTTTTCTCAACTTCCGTGGTCAACGTGTGACTGGTGTGGAAAACGGTCGGGTTCCTCTAAAAATAACTCAAATCCCAAACTTTGCATCCTTATAGCGGCCTGAAGATAGAGTCTATTTTGTTCTTCTTCCTCACACAAAAAATCTGAATTCAACTTTATAAATTTACACATTCATATATATTCCCCCACTTCGTCTAGTTACAAAGGTTATAAGAGCAAGTGGTTTTTCCTTGTTTTTTTTCATTCGCCTGTAAGTTGGTATTTGAAATTGCACCAACTGAGTGTCTGTGTAGTTTATGTGATGATGAATTCATCAAATACATTCAAGTGTTATCTTTTAGGCATAATAGGCATGGGCAGTGGCGTAAATCTGTGCCGGCGACTGGGGGGATTTTTTTTTAGTCATCCCTCATACGGGATAGTCTGAGTATCACCCGTTATCCACGGAGCCATCTCCTGTCTAACAGGTCTATTACATAGACTAATCCGGGATGGGGGATGACTAAAAAAAATTGCCCGGCCGTGGAAATTTGGGGGGGGGGGGGGGGGGGGGGGGGGGAGACTTGCTGGACACCACATGACACATAGGGGCGCTGATCATGATACATATCTTATACAAATACGCCACATATGTATACAAATACGCCACTTAACCTTACATCAAAACAGCGCATTTTTAAAGCTTTTTTTAAATTAAGTTTTCTCCCTTTTTTTCGTGAGGTTTGGGAAGTTCGAAATATACCTTAAAATCCCACCCCCGGTCAAACTGTGGGGGATACCTCCCCCTCCCCCTCCCATTTAGTCTGCCACTCCTGCGCTTCCGGAAGAAATAACAGACATCGCCTAAATTGCTCACGTGTCATTAACTAATAAGTAATTATGTTTGTTGTTACGACCGACAATCCATTCGTTTAATAGTGATCATGACAATCGTTTTGTTTTTTAATAAGTAAAAAAAAAATACACTGGAGTGTGTTTCTTTTGTAGATAAGCAAACGGCTAAGTTAAATAAAAAGAATTAGGCCTAGAAGAAAACTGTGGGCATGATATTTAGCAGGGTGGATTTGCCAACAACTTTCATGCGGCGTAGTAGGCTTTGTGTTGTGTGAATGAACTACATCAGTCGCTATTTTGCAAACTGAGGGTACCGCCGTTTTTTTTCTGCCACGTAATCAACGTTCACGTGGGCTAGGCTGTGCCGCGGCCGGCTGCGCGGGCGCGGCCGGTCAGTTGAGGAACAATACGTACACGTAGCTAGGCTACGTATCGTACTCGTACCGTACCCGGCCCCGAGGATCATTCGCATACAGGTTTAGCAAACCAACGGACCAAAAGACATGGCTTCAGAAAACAGTAAGTTCATCCCGAAGTGGATTTCTTTCCAATATGTTGATGTTGCTGTTGATGTTTTTCCTTGGCAATTTAAAATGATCAATGTTATGTAGTGTGTGTCATGCTATGAAATGTATAACGTTATGGCCAATGGGGCGAATTGTTGGGGCGACTTTGCACGTAAGCTTTATCATCGTACGTGCATTGCAGTGAACAACGAATGAGTGTGCATTTTTGGTCAAATTTACTGTGTTATGTCATGGCTCTTGGCGTTCATGAAGTGGTTGTGTTGACTCGAGGATTATATTTACAGCTTGTATACAATTTCTTGTTTGACTTGGCCGGCCCTGCTGCTTCAGTTTTGTAATCCACTGCGTGTTCTGGGCGTCTGTAAAGGGAACTCCCTAATCGATCCGTAGCCACGGAGTCAAGGCGAGATTTCGAGCAGGGCCACGCCGCCGCCACTCGCCGGAGATTGTTCCTTAGAGGCGGCCGTATGAGTTTCACCTGGAGTAACGTGGCGATGTGTGTGAAGCGGTTTCGCTTGGCCCTGGTCATTGGGGTTGTTTTTGCCCTTCTTTTCGGTCAGTATTGGTGTGGTGTTAAAGCCCCATGAGCATTATGAGATGAGTTCCATTTGAGTGGTCACATGGTCTGAGCATGAATTCTACCTCCATGGTCTGAGTAACTTGCTTAGGCCTTGAATAATTAGGCCTAATGGGACTTGATCTGGCACCAGATGAGAAGATGTCCCAATTCTAAAAAAGGCAATAAGTTTAAGACAACTGAAAATGAATATAAATTTATGAGCAGGGTGACCGTGAGGTCATACCCAAATTCTGCTAAATGCAATTCAAAAATCTGTCAGATTTATCAAAAATCTGCCAAATTCCCATGAATTACTCGAAATACACTATAAACACTTTGCTATGTTTCTCTGTTAAATAACCATTTTTGAGGAATTCTGCAAGAAATCTGGCAGAAAAATCCATTCTGTCAAATTTTCTGTCAAACTCATTTTTGAACAAAAAAAAGTTAGCCGAAAATCAGCGAAAACGGTCACCATATTTATGAGAGTAGGCCTATAAAACTTAAAAGCAGTGGATATTGGCCGGCACTAGTTTTTTTTTTTTACCTATTTTCACAGAGACTTCCTTTGATTGGGTCATATTTGCTTTGTATTTGTTAGCTTTCTTTTAGAATACGTTGGTTTGGTAATTCCGACAAAATACAACTTCTGGTTGATTTATTCTACCTAGGATGGTTATCCTACCTAGGACTCGACTAGTAGGAGACAATGTGCTTATTTTGGTACATGTGTATTCTTATTAAATTGAGCTGCCAACTACTGGTACTGGCAGTATCACCCTCAGTCTCACTGGACTGGACTGATTCACAACATTCTCACCTTGACTTGAATTGAGCAGCAATGTTTGAAGTGGTGTTTTACCCTGTGGGATTTAATAATGGGCTGAAATACATGTATACTTGACTGTCAGTGATCAGGTGATGGTAGTTTTTTTTTTTCATTGTAGATGTTGTGTCTGGTCCTGTACTCTCCTGTGGCTTGTTGAAAGTCCATACGTAATATTTTGTGACTGATGGGACAAGAAACGAAGCTCTTTCAGTCTGTGAATTGTCTTTGTGATGTAATAAATCGCATGAACTATCAGAATATTGCTAAAAAGCCTTGTTTTATATTTATTTTTAGGTTTACTATGCGGGACTCATGGTGAAGAAGAATCAAGGTACAAATTTGTCGCAGTATTATGCCCCTCCACTGTTCAGTGCTTAGTGCTAACTTCAACTGTATCATGTGAAATTGCATATTTCCCTGTAATTCGGAAAACGTGATAATTTTGCCCCTTCTAACAACAGCCAGGTCTTCTTTCAGAATAAAACTGTTAACTGCTTGACGATGGTGGTAAATTTTCTTAATGGAATTGCAGGAACAAATATGTGTAAAGAATTGCCATGAACACTATATATTATAGTTTATACAACGTTCAATTTGATAAAGTAAATTTCACCTGTAAATTATACCGATGTGGTCATCATCTTTTTTCATTATTTTCAGATGGGCAAAAGATCTTGGGGAAGGTGTGCAAGCACAATTGCAAAAGGTAATGTCCTTCAATTTTGTTTCCTATGTTCCAGGGCAGTAGTGTATGTACATGGCTCTTTCATGCAATTTAACACATTACTCGGACTTTGTTTGAAAAGCAAACGACAAAGTAAAAGAACATTTTTAAAATTCTTCGTAATTTATTATGGGCATACGTGTACATGTACAAGCACTCAATACATACATGTACTTTGCCATCAGTTTTGGCAGACCATGCAGCATCTTGTAGGTTTGTGGTTTCGTGTTTTCATGGGTTTTTTCCAGTGTATATGCAGTACAATAGAAATTTGTTTTCCTCAAAAATAAAACTTTCTTTTACATGTAAATCATTTGCCCTGATGCTTAAACTTGTATAAACACAAAAAAGGTGTGTATTGTGTAGGCAATATATGTAAGGAAACCAAGGTGATTATGCTAGAAACTTGGTATTCATGGTATTAATGCTCTGTTGTTGACATATAAAAGGATGGAGTGGCAAGGCAAATATGTTAGGTGTATAGGTCCAGCCTCATGTATTCTACATACATACATGTACATTTTGCATTGATTGTTTAAAAAAAAATAGTGCTGGGAGAGAGAAACAATTGAACCGTTAATCAATAACAGTTCATTTACTTCTCTGTACAGGGCCAGTCAAAAACACGAAACCCAAATGTCGGGACTGGCATTGTTTTAGTGAAGTTCTGCATGTAGCATTTTCAAAATCTAGGATATGAAAGCCCAATTCATAAGCTTTCTTTTAGTACAAGAATCTTTCAAATCAATCATGTACTTGGCAAGTTACGGAATTTTAAACACACCCACTGATTTAAAGTTCTGTCCACGGATCACAAAAAGGCAAGGTTCTTTCAGCAAACCGAAAGCAAATCACAAAGGGGTGTGTGTGAATTGTGTTCATTTTGCCGAAAGAATGCGCCCCTCAATTTCTCAAACAATAAAAAAGAAAGGTTTGAATGTCATTGATGGGGAGTTTTTAAACAAAAACCCGGCTACAGTGAAAAGCAAATTGTTTCTTTAACCCTAACCGCCCTGAATCCTCCAAAATCCTTTTTGCAAATTGGAGGAATTTGCAGGATTGAGGTTACATGGCAAAAGTGCGTTGCTGATTTCGGAGTACGCACTGTGTCAAGGTCTTAGGCCGGACCTTGTGTTGTTTATGCTCAGCCGTGCATAAATTTAGTCCTTGATTATACTTGACATCCTGCTCAAGGATGTCACTGCCTCAGCCTCAGCCTATTGACAGTCATAGCCGGAGGATTTTGCAGGATTCAGGCAGTGGTCACCCCTCCATGGACCATATTCAAGAAATAACGGAGGAATTTGCAGGATTGAGGCTACATGCTATTTTTCCATGAGGCCAATTGGAGGATTTTGCAGGACTGAGGCTACATCCTAGCAAAAAGGCCTAGGGAGTTAGGGTTAACGGATACCAGGGTACCCATGTTTTTTTGTTTCAATAAGGAACCCGATTCCCCTACTACCATTAAATGCACACCCCTAAACCATGTAAAGCTTAGCCTTGGTCAAGGCGTTTGTTATTATCAGTCTGTACGATAACGGCGGCATATCCTCGCTGTGCAGTGCATGTAAAAATACAGCGCAAACGGCGACCCCATGTGGCCACCCTTTATATGCAAAAAAAATTGCTGTATTTCTCAACATATTCTGGATGTATCAGTTTTAGAGGAGGGCAGGGACATTTTGCCCCCGCCCACCCCATTAAATTTACACCAATATTACTTTGCGCCTCTTTTTTTTTTTGCTTTTTTTTCTTTTCTTTTTCTTTTTTTTTTGTTTTTTTGTTTTTTGCTTTTCTGGGGGGATGCATGTTGTCACTATATGACCTTTCATGGCACGCTAACTATAATGCAATTTTCACGCAATGATCGACCAATAACAAAACAACTTTTTTGGAAGTCAGCTTAGGCTATTAGCATAATGAGCACCAAGGCGTTGGTCTAGATCCAAATGATTCGCATATAAAGAGCAGCCGCATGAGGTCGACCGCTGGTGGCACTGTATTTTTACATGTACTGCTGCAACATAGCAATCCGCAGTCAGCGCGCGGCGAGGATAATGCGGCCGAATACCGTACATGATGAATGTCTTGACCAAGGCTATGTAAAGCTGTACTAAATGCTGATTCTGATGTTTTTTAATGTGATTCTGAATCATTTGTGATTCTGATTTGCTACATGGAGTGTTTGTGCCATGTCTAAATGAAATATTCAATTTGTCTCTCTCTCTCTCTCTCTCAGCTAATACAACCTCTCCAGGAGAGAATACTTAAAATAGAAAAGCAGTAAGTAACATCAAAATATTTTCATTTTTTAAATCCCAACCCTAACAGTCCTGAACCCTCCAAATTCAATACGATATTGAACACCTCCTAGAAGTATTGGAAATGTTGAAATGGTACATCTAATGTTTATTGATGAGTGACTGGTCAACACTATGTTCCTTGCAAAGAGGGAAAATGCTGGAAAAACAAAGCCTTTACTTGTATTTCAGCCAGCCTTTTTAATGACAACTTTTTGAACAGACAAAAATAAATGTAGAAAGTACAAAGCACCTGCCTGCGTAGCATGTTGGGGTGCGATTTATATTAACCTCTGAATAAATAATGCAGTTATTTCAAAAGCCATGCCAGATGCTTTTGGTATCAAAGTCATTAGCATAATAAACTTGAAACAGCTGTTCGGTGTAGGTAAACTCTTTAGGTTTTAATTTTTGGAAAATAGAGTTCTGACATTACTCTTTCCCGTTCTTTTTCCTTTTTATTGGGGTTGTGTCCTGTTAAAAAATTATACTGGATTAAATTTAAACATTAAACATTGTCAGCAAAGCGGCATTCCCCCCCCCCCCCCCAGACACACACACCTCACTTAACCCTAACAGTCCTGAATGCTCCAATTTCAATATGATTTTGCGCACCCCCTAGGGAGTTAGGGTTAATGATTTAATTATGCTACGGAACATCTGACAGCATATTTCATGGATTTGTTTATTCATTTTATGTATTCAACTCTTTTCATCAGGACTGTGAGGAAGTACCCAGAAGTCCGTTATCTGCCTGAAAGTGAAAGAAAAAGAATATTGGTAAGCAGAGTAAGACGAAACATGGTTACACATACCATTAAAAAAGAGGTGTCATGAAAGTTCTTCACACATGTAACTTGTCATTGTAAGTCATTGGCCAACCTCCGAATTCACAGATTTCGATAACATTTACAAACCATTATGTCAAATATGTATTAGGCTTATAAATCATATTTATACATGTATTTACAAATAGTGCACATGAGTAGACATTGGCGAAGCATGTGAGTGATATTCCAGTGGTCTTGGATTGAAGTCCTATTTCAATCAACTGTTTTTGTTACTGGATCCTTAGATAACCGGAGGTGCTGGGTTTGTGGGCTCTCATCTCACTGATCGGCTGATGCTGGAAGGTCATGAAGTCACTGTGGTGGATAATTTCTTCACTGGCCGCAAACGAAACATCGAGCAATGGGTCGGACATCCTAATTTTGAGTTGATCAATCACGATGTTGTCGAACCACTTCTCATAGAAGGTGCGCATTCAGCAAGGATCATGCATATTTATAATAACATCACCAATTTCATTGGTTAATAGCTGACTTCCCTCTCACAATCTCTTTGAGACAAAGGCTTTGCTTATTTGTGCAATAGTGCATGCATGTACACTGGCAAAATGTGCTTACCACAGTTAGCCTTCGGCTCGTGCTATTATCCACATCCAGGCCCCTTGCCAGTACCAGCCAAGCACATAGTTATTCCACGAGGGAGCGTGCGTACGCATGCACACGCGCGAAACCCCAAGCATCTGCATGTTCATGCGTGCAAGCTCGAACAAAGGAGATTTGGCACCCATTTGCACACATCCGCACCCATCGGCATGGACGTGCAAACACACTCATTTGCAAAGCGATATTCCTTGACAAAAGACACCTGGCTGCACAGTAGACTTGAATATGCTCATTATGTGTTAATATGTATTCTGTCGTTTTTGCAGTGGATCAGATATATCACTTGGCTTGTCCAGCCTCCCCACCCCACTACATGTACAACCCTATCAAGACCATCAAGACAAGCTCTCTAGGAACACTCAACATGCTGGGATTGGCCAAGAGGACACGGGCAAGGCTCTTACAGGCATCAACATCAGAAGTATATGGAGGTGAGACTTAAAGTAGGAAAACTTTGCAAGCACTTTCATTCTATAAGGAAATATGATATTGTGAAACTTCCCAGTGCATTTAGTGACAACCCCCCAAAATATTCCCACAGTAAGAATATGCAACAAAATCCTGCAAACACAAATATGATGTATTTATTATTATGATTATTACTTATATGTATTTCTGGTGATGAAACCAAGGCTACATCAAAAGTGCACTAGGCACTGTAGCTCGCAATCCTGAAGAAACCTGTAGAGAGGAGACAATGAGAAGAAACTACAGTTTTACACATGGAAGGAAAACCCCAGAAGAATATTCTGGGGAAAACCCACCGAATCAGGTAGGGACTGAAAACCCAATCCACATGTTGGCCAAGGTGGGAATCGAACCCGGGTCTTAATAGTGGATGCAAGGAAAGAACCGCTATGCCAACCTGACTCCCCTGACTTGCTTTGTCTGTTGTTACAGATCCCCAGCAGCATCCCCAAACAGAGGAGTACTGGGGTCATGTCAATCCCATTGGACCTCGGGCATGCTATGATGAGGGCAAGAGGGTTGCAGAGACAATGTGCTATGCCTATGCCAAACAGGTAAAAGTCATAAGTGATGGAGGTCATTGACCCACTTAAGAAGAAAGTGAAGAACTTCAGACATGGCTGGGGCTTGGACTCTAAGCATGTTTCCTTTATGAAATTTGAGCTCTTTCAAATATTTTAAAAGAGTCTTATGCGCAAGTAACGGGAGCAAATGGTGTGATTTCCAAATAAAAAGGGGTGGGGAGCAAAAACAATGAACTAGATCAATTGCACAAAGAAAGCTCATGTGTTTCATGAATATGCTGTATGGTTTTATTAACCCTAACAGAACTCAACCCATCAAACCCCAGGAATTTGCCAGGATGGGTATAGCTCCTAGTAAATCATGCTAGGGAGTTCAGGTTAAATGACACGTGGAGGTACTTTTTATGGTCTGGAATGGACAAATACTCTATTTGCAAAAAATTGTTCAGTAACTAATTGTCACAAAATATGACCTTGGTCTACATGGTCTAGATGCCTGAGCCAATTTATTTAATTAACATGTTGCTCTTTAACTATGACACAGGAAAATGTTGAGGTACGGGTGGCCAGAATATTCAACACGTTTGGACCTCGCATGCACATGAATGATGGCCGAGTTGTCAGCAACTTCATCTTGCAGACTCTGCAGGCCCAGCCTATCACCGTCTATGGCCATGGCAAGCAGTCTCGGTCATTCCAATACGTCAGGTATGAAGTATCCTGCTATTAGGTTTGATGCATGTCACAGCGCTGTGATCTATATGAAATAGCGCTTTATAAGAACTTGTTATTATTAATATTATTACATTTAACCAAACACTCACAGGGGTGCCAAGGCCTCGTGGTCTGGAGCATTGAATTTGTGGTCTGTGGGTAATTCTGCAGGTTGTGGGTTCGAGTCCAGCATGGGTTTATGGTGCCCTTGGCAAGGAACTTTGTCACTCATTGCTTCCCCACCCCCCACCACGGAGGAAATTAGGTACCTGTGAGGGCAGAGATGGTTATTGTGATTGATTTTATCTGCATTGCACCGAAATGGGAGTATGGAGTTGTGTAATTCCCAGGGAGCTGAGATGGTATATAGAATGTTTCACTGATCCAATGAGCAAAGTAATAAAACAAAAGGAATTTTGTCAGCGCGATAACTTGAGAAATACTTTACATGTGAACTTCAAATTTGGTTTATGGATTGTTTTTGGTAATCCTAAGAAGCCTATTGCATTTGGGGCCAAAATGTCGATGGTCAATGTCACAGTGTCTAAAACAATAGAAATCTTGTATTTATTCTGTGATCATAGGGATTAAATACTAAAAAAAAACCTACAGAAAACACTTATGATGTCAATGAACGTTCCATGTGACCCAAGTACATGTACATGTAAGTTGATGTTAAAAGAGTGGTGTTATGTCATGGGAACAGTCATGGTTGCGGGGCATTTGTGTTTGTAAACACACCTGACTTGTTTTTCATCTGTTCTTTACTGCAGTGATTTAGTGGATGGTCTGATCAAACTGATGAACTCCAACGTATCCTCTCCTGTCAATTTGGTAAAAGAATTTAAGATTTTTTTGCATAAAAATATCAAATAAAAAATATTATTAAGAATGAAATATAAATTGTTAATAAAGTGATTATCTTTGATCTAAAACAAATTCTTTGCAGCTGCATAAATATAAATTACAATGACTTATAACCCTAACCATCCCATACAGTCACTACCCCTTCCTGCTTGCAGTTTGATCATTGACTCACTTAAATCCAGTATCAGGGTTCAAGTTTGATTTGTGACTTTGTTTCTAATGTTATCACAGGGTAACCCAGATGAGCACACTATCATGGAATTTGCCCAGATTATCAGGAATAAAATAGGCAAGTACACAATTTATGTTAGTAAATCAGGATAAAGAACAACAAGTATAAATGTGTTTGATCAGCACCACCCAACCATTTTAAAGGTCACACTCACAGAGATTAGGTGCATAGTAACTCTATGGCCAAACTTTACTGAATGACAAAATTTAGCAGAGAGATAGAATTAAAACCTAAGTGGTTTTTAGACACTTGATGGCTTCAAGTTCATGTACAACTACGGTACATTTAAGACAAGATAAAAGAGGGATATTGCTGAAGCATTTCATGCTCTCATTTAACTTTTAGCTTATACATTGTACCTTTTGTATGGATCAGCTACTTCTTTGTTTGTTTTACTCGATATAAATGCCAATGATAAATTTAAAATACTATGAAAATCTTGGTCGTCTTGAGCCTTTAATCCAGTTTTGAATACCCCATTGTATGCTGAGGTGTGAAACAAATATTGAAATATATCTCTGAAATTTAAATGTTTCATATACATGACTTTTGACTCTTTGCTCATGGACAGGGACATTTAATTAAGGTAGAGAAAAGCTTGTTTGTTGGCAGACAATGACATGAAAATATGGATGTACATGTAGATTGTGAGTTTACTTGACAAAAGAAATCAAGAGGAGGACTGAAGTTTATAATCAGATGTCAACCTGACATTACTGATGTTCCAAACCTGATCACATTATAAACATGAATGTTACTGTTTGTTATTTCAGGAGGCAACAACATCATAAAGAATGTGGCTGCTGCTGAGGATGATCCACAACGCCGTAAGCCGGATATTTCCAAAGCAAAGAAAGTGCTAGGCTGGGAACCTGTGGTGAGTAAATAGTACAATGAATACACATAGTTTATTGGGACTTCTATTGTGGACCTTCACTTCCCTACTTCAGTTCGCATGTGTTTCTATTAAAATCTTAAAATTCCATGAAGTTCATCTATTAATGTGTGCACAAGATTTGAGGATACGTGTACAAATGCACCAGATAACATGTATACAGGGTGAGTCAAAAAAAGCGGAACCCAAACCCCAAAAACTATATTTCATGTTTAAAAAAACATGTAGCACCAAACATAATTATGACTGGAAAGCCAATTTCATAAGCCACTTTTAGATGAAAAAATTACTGAAATTGGTCAATCTGTTAAAAGAATATCACCATTTAAACACAATGGCCCTAAAACCTGTCTCGTCCAAAAAAATGCGATTTCAAGAATCGTCGTCACAATTGTGTTTAAACATCACCAGCGATAATCTCTTAGTTTAAACGTTTAAATATTCAACAAAGTCTTTTTGAAGGCCCGTCTTTTAGAAAAAGTAGATTTTATAAATTATATTGTTTGCCTAACCGGGGTTGTTAATAAAGATATTGTGCACTACAGGTGGTGACAGTTGTTAAAACAAGTATTCTGTGTCATTTTCTTTGTTGTTCCAAACAGTCAAAACGCACAATAAATTGCTTTTTTGGACGAGAAAGGTTTTAGGGTGTTGCGTTTAAATGGTGATATTCTTTGAACGGATTGAGCACTTTCAGTATTTTTTTCATCTAAAAGTAGCTTATGAAATTGGCTTTCCAGTCATTATTATTTTTGGTGAAACATATTTTTTTAAATATGAAATATATTTTTGGGGGTTTGGGTTCCGCTTTTTTTGACTCACCCTGTACAAGCTCATGGGGGGAAATCAGAACCAAACCTGCAGTTTAAAAAAGCAAGGGAGAAGGAAAGAACAAGAATTACAGTTTGTGCAAAAGTGAGAATAAAAAATGTTGTAAAACACAATTCGTACTTTAAAAGAGGAGCTTTTTCTCCATTTCATCAGTACCCTCTGTAATTCTGAAAGCTTGCAGCAAATTGTCTTGAAAGGAAAAGGCATCAGAGCTTGATGTGTGCAGTTGCCAACTGGTGGGGCACATTTGTCACTAGAATGCCAAGGTGGCTTACGTAGATACTGAATTTTAGTCTTAACTCCCCTACTTCTGTAAACCCAGTAATTATTTATTCTCTACCATGATTTTGTTGGTTTGCAGGTGCCCCTTGACGAGGGCCTACAATTGACTATTGACTACTTCCGCAATGAGCTGGAGCATGCCAACAAGATGAAGGAGGTGCCCAAGAACCCTGTGGAGTAATACTCTGTAGAATATCTCCAAGTCTGCAGAATTTGTATGCAGTTACACTTTCAAATTCGTAGTGGGTTTGGTTTATTTCCATACGTCACAATAAATAATGGAACAGTTATTTATATAATGCACACTAGGGGGTGATAAATGGTGGATACCAGGCAAAAGCAAATGCTTGTACGTGGCCTGTTTCCTTATTTTGGCACATAAATACACGTACAAATATAATTACAAAATACAAAAGAGAAAAAAATTACAAAAAGTAACTAGCTGAAGGTACAAATGAATTCTAGAATTAATAAGAAATTAACATAGAACAAAATTTTGCTTATAAAAAGTAAGGTAACCAGTGTGCCGTGTGTGCTTCACATGGCTTGTGACAAGTGCCCGGCATATTGGTCTTATTTGGAACATGTCACACACTGTTTTCTGCGTAGCAGCTCCACGTCTCTTTCTATGCTCATTCACTGGGGTCGTAAATCCGCAAGTAACTGGCTCACAATATGGATATTATGCATCAGATGATTTTTTGCTTAGAATGTTTTATTCTTTAAATGAATTTACCTATGAAACTTTTGAGTTCCTGCTGATATACACATGTATTTTTGGTTAAAACTTATATAGATTTTACCCATTAGTATACATGATTCAGTATTCAGGTTATGTACATCCAGTGCATGTTGGAGAATTTGGAGACATTATTTATTCTTGGTGATGTGTTGGCTGGTGCCATAATGTGTCGTGATTTAAATTTGTAAATCACTTCAATGATTTGTAGAAGACCAGTAGAGAATGATTTAATCTCAAATTTTATACATAAATTTATATGATAAATGGCATACAAACTTTATGTGGATTTGTACAATTTTTACAATTTTCTAGATTTTGAATTATGCTGAGTAGATGTTTGGTTAAATATTTAGCCTACTTTATGCATGTATGTGGAATTAGGTCATTGTAAATGGAACTCAATCACACTCGTGTTTGTTTCTAACAAGACTTCAACTTGTTGAACTATTTTTTTTGTTTAAAGCCCATCACATTTGTTCAAAATTGTGATCCTGTTGGTTGCATTTTTTCATGTGTTTATTTTAACTCTCTTTATAGTTTTGATTATTTTATTGCTGTTAAAGACATGAGTGGGCAAACGTCGTAATTGTTTCCAAGAAACAATAATTTAGTAGGTGTAAAGATTAGATACACCTTTCTTTTGTATATATCTGCACTTGTTGCTTTATAAAAATTCAGTTCACAACTGAAATTACATTGTTGCGATTTATAATCATTTTTTTTGTAGTGGGTCTGTGGCTGTACATCTAAAAAAAAAAAAAGTAGTGTGTGCAAAATTACTAAATTACTAACCAGAAAACGTGAATGAAACGACTTTTTGGGACCACTTTCTCATGGGGCTTATTTTCTTGTTGAATTACCTGATCTCTCCTGAAAGATTGTTTTCTTAATAATTGGCTGTTACTTTAACGAATTCTGTAAATTTAAGTTTCGGACAGTAACCTAACTTATAGTAGCGGATTGTTTCTTCTTTTTTGTTCACTAGGCATCTTAAAAATAGGCTCATTCCTTTTGTTTCTGACACTTTGTAGAATCTACCATTTTACATTGCATTTTCATTTCCATAGTATGATTACTAGGTACTATTTGCAGACAAAAATGATGCGATGTAGTCTGCACAATATAATTTCTTATTATCAGAGGATCTGTAACTGTTTACCGATGGAAGAAAAATAGAAAGAAAATAAAACGATTCTGTTTGGCGAATGAGTTGTGGTTAGTTTTGGTTGAATCGTGGTGTGTATTCCGATCATGGGAACCAACGGTTTTTCATATAGCCGGCCCCTCCCACCCACTCCAGCTGAGCACTGTAACATCCAAAAAAAAAACAATTTGGAAACTTAATTGCTTGTGGAAAGTGTAGAAATAAATGTTGCTATTGAATTGAATTGAATTGAATTGACATAAAGCAGCTACTGTGGTGTTTATTTATTTGTTGATAGATTTTCCCGGCCAATTTCCTGAAATGTTCATTCACTTCTGAAAATCAGTCATTCGTTTTCGTTTGAATTTGAATGCACGTCTTTAATCTATTTCAATTTATCGAAGTTCAGGCGTTTTCATTGTACGTGCATCGGTTTTGAGAAACGACGGCCAATTACCTACCTGTGCATTCATCTACGCAAGCATACCTTTTCTAAATTGATTTCAGGTACAGGTAACTTGATTGACGGTTAATGAAAAAGAAACCCCTAATTGTATCTGGTGCCGATGACATTAAACTAAAACTGAAATAGAATGGTGAATGTTTGAAATCGCCCTCTAAAAGCGAAAAAGAAGTCTTGTAAATGAATCTGAATTGACATAAACGAATGGTGCTATACTCAATCACTTAATTGATTGAACTGAAATGGAATCGAATGCTAGTGAAAATGAACGCGTGTTCAGAGCGATTCTCAAATTCAGACGAAATGAATGACCGATTTTCAGAAGTGAATGAACATTTTAGGATACAGGGTGAGTAAAAAAACGAAACCCCAATGTCGGGACTATTGTTTTATTGAAGTTCTGCATGTAGCACTTTCAAAATCTAGGATATAAAAGACCAATTCATCATTCTTTTAGTACAACAATCTTTCAAATCACTCATGTACTTTTCAAGTTACGGAATTTTAAACACAACCACGTACCGTTTTAAAGTTCTGTCCACGGCGAAAACAATTCACACACATCCCTGTATGTGTGATTTGTTTTCGTTTTGCTGAAAGACTAGCACTGACCTTTTTGTGATCCGTGGACAGAACCTTAAAACCGTGGTTGTGTTTAAAATTCTGTATCTTGAAAAGTACGTCAGTGATTTGAATGATTCTTGTACTAAAAGAAAGCATAATTATGTATTGGGCTTTTATCCTAAATTTTGAAAGTGCTACATGCAGAACTTCACTAAAACAATGGTCCCAACATTTAGGTTTCTTTTTTTTTTACTCACCGTGTATTTCGTGTTAGATTGGGAAAGGGGCTTGTCGATGTCGCGTGTGAGGGATTAACCAATAATAGGGAAAAGGAGTCCGATTTTCATATAGGAGTCAGATTTACGCCACTGGACACTAGGGACGCTATATTTCATGAAACTTCTCTGCGAGGGTCACATTTCGGGTTTTGTGTTGGGGGCATTTTGGTACTGGGTTAATATTTAGGGGAGGACCCCCGCCCCCCCCCCCCGCCCCCCCCCCCCCCGCCCCCCCCCCCCCCCCCCCCCCCCCCCCCCCCCCCCCCCAACATTAACAGCCGGGAAACGTACATATTATTTTATTGGGCACCACCTTACACTAGAGGGCGCTCTTCAGGATATAGATGTACAATGTACATGTATATCAATGATCGTACTCGCGCTTCCAAAAAAACCGGCGCATTTTAAAAGCTTTTGTACTTTGTTTCTCCACTTTTCAGTGCTATTATATACATTTTGGTTCTTGGGATGTTTGAAAATACCTCGAAATCCGCATTTTTTTTCATCACGAAATTAAAGGTGTTTGTGGGGGGGGGGGAGGGGGGAGGGGGGGATTCAATAGCCCATACCCCTGGGCCCAATTTGCTTACCGTTAAGCCAAGCAGCTCTTTGAAATTGGGCCCTGGTCTTAAAGTGGGGGGTATATATCCCCCACCCCAATCCCCCCCCCCCCCCCCCCGGGACTTACGCCCCTGAGATGTCATAAAATCTTAACATTTTCTTTACAGAAATTATTTGTTTTTAAGACTGAACTTTTTAATTACTTATATTAACATTTTTAATACTTTAATATAGGTTTTCCCGGCCAATTTTCTAAAATGTTCATTCACTTCTGAAAATCGTACGTCATTCATTTTCATCTGAATTTGAGAATCGCTCTGAGCACGCGTTTCATTTTCGCTACCAGAGCATTCGATTCCATTTGAGTTCAATCAATTAAGTGATCGATTGAGCAGCAAATTTGATAGATAGATAGATAGATAGATAGATAGATAGATAGATAGATAGATAGATAGATAGATAGATAGATAGATAGATAGATAGATAGATAGATAGATAGATAGATAGATAGATAGATAGATAGATAGATAGATAGATAGATAGATAGATAGATAGATACAAGTTATTGACTTTTATCTATCTATCTATCTAGATACATAAATTGGTTAACTATTTTTATTTATTTTTAATTTGCACGTGTCTAGCCTGGCTTGCAAAACCGTGACTTCACTGTATCAATACACGTCATGGATTTTTCGAAGCCTCAACTTTTCAAAACTAATCAGCTGTATACAATTCAAATCTGCCATATTTTTCTGTCACATTACCAAAGTTACAGAATTCTGCTAGAAATCTGCGTAACAATTCATTCTGCGGAATTTTCTGTCAAACTCGGGTTTTTCCGAAAACTTCTTCTGTCAAATTTTGCCGATATCCGGATAAAACTGTCACCCAACCTCGTCCTCAGTGCTTACTTTATTTCCAACCTCATAGAGAGTGTGGGCGCGTACTGCTCGACACCCTGAGGACGAGGTAGACAATGGACATCGATTGATTGAACGAGCCTAATATTAGGCATTGTCCAATCACAATCTTCGTTAAAAAGGCGGTCAATGCACAGCGCCATTTTCAATTCTACTTGTTTTGAATTGACAGAGCAAATTGGGTAAGTACTATTTGAACAAAAATTCCCACTCAAATTACTGTTTTGGCGATATAATGAAGAACTATTGTCGATAGACTTTTTACTTTCTACGTAGTGTTAACAACATGGTTAAACAGTGGGGGTAGGGGGGGGGAACATTTCTTGAAAAGGGCACTTTTTTGCAGTCGCACATCCGACAATGTCCGAGCTGAAATGTAGGCTAGACATGCTAGACACGTTTTTTTTCTCCAGACACTTTAAGTTGGCCTCCGTAATATCAAATACTAAATAGTGGGGGGGGGGGGGGGGGGGGGGGGGGGGGGGCTGGTGCTATCTGTCAGGCATGCAACTTTTACTCGGATCAGCTGATTTCCTCTTTTTTTACTTCCCATGTGTGCCATTGAAAATAGAAAAGGCAGTAGATATTTTGCCGGAGACGGCAAACCTTCAGTATTATAACGTTAGTTTGCCGGATATGCACTGAACATGCGCGCAGTTACTGTTTTTTCGTACTTAAACATTTTCCGGTGACAAATTTAATCTGGCTCCACCATCTGACCATGCCAATATTATCATTGTATTTTTGTATTTACAAGATGGGAATCAGACCATTTTATAATTTCGGACTTTATTTCCCTTTAAAAAAAGATAGGGGCCTAGTGGATATTTTGCCGGAGGTAATGACGGCAAACTAACGTTTACTAAAGGTTTGCCGGCGGCAATCCATATCAACAGAGGGCGCTGTACTCTTTAAGATAGGGCTGAATTATAAGATGTATTAAATTCCCACCAAAAGTTGTGAAGCACGTTTGGTGTAGTGGTTAAGCAATAGCTCTAGAGAGCGGGATGACCTGGGTTCGATCCCGATCCCCGCCACATTTTAAAGTTTTTTTTTCCCATCCACGAATAAATAAGAATATTCTTCTTTTATTATTTTAACATGTCTCAAACATTTTATTGCAGAGTGTTACATTTTCTTTTTCAGATTTGTGGCTCTGGAGGATTTTTTTTAAAAGGGAAATGAAGTCCGAAATTATAAAATGGTCTGAATCCCATCTTGTGAATACGAGGTTACAACGATAATATTGGCATGGAGCCAGACTAAAATTTGTCACCGGAAAATGTTTAAGTACAAAAAAACAGTAACTGCGCATGTTCAGTGCATATCCGGCAAACTAACGTTTACTAAAGGTTTGCCGTCTCCGGCAAAATATCCACTGCCTTAAAAAAAATCCTCCAGAGCCACAAATCTGAAAAAGAAAAAGTAATACTCTGCAATAAAATGTTTGAGACATATTAAAATAATAAAAGAAGAATATTCTTATTTATTTGGGGATGGGAAAAAAACCCCTTGAATTTGTGGCGGGGATCAGGATTCGAACTCTGGACATCCCACTCACTAGAGCCATTGCTTAACCACTGCACCGACTGTGCTACACAACTTTGGTGGGAATTTAATACATGTTATAATTCAGCCCTATCTTAAAGAGTACAGCGCCCTCTGTTGATATGGATTGCCGCCGGCAAACCTTTAGTAAACGTTAGTTTGCCGGCGTTACCTCCGGCAAAATATCCACTACCAATAGAAAAGCACTGTACAATTTACAAAGAAGTCTTGAAAAGATGTTAGTTTCCTCTTTTTTGTGTGACTTCCCAGTTGCATGCCTGATCTGTCAATGGGGGCGTTGTTTAAAACCGACATACTCGTTACTCCTAGATTAGGCTCCGCGTGAGCGGAGCCTCGTAGCTGATAGTTCTTGAACTTGGAGTATAGTGGTGCACACTGTGTACAGACAATATTTGGTGCTTTTCTGTTCAGGGTGATTCATGAGTGAAACTGAAATTAAAAAAACCAGGCACTCAAAATGGCCGATGGCACAAAAAAAGGGTGCGACTTTCTTTTTAAAAACGGCACTTGTCATGCTTGTTAAAAAAGGGGGGCACTTGTTAAAAAAACAAGGGCACTATATCACGAAAGTAAGCGTAAGCGCTGGTGAAAAAAAGGGCATTTGAACAATGTTGAATGGAAAAGGGCAGTCTTTACAAAATATTGGGGGGGGGGGGTGGTAATACTTTAATAATAATAGGGGGCCTATCATCAGATGCGTATTGTGTAGCCCCACTTGTGTGGCCTCCGTATTGCTCCGTTGTACGTTGGGCCACACGTCTGGTTTTCCAACCTACTGAGGAGATTAATCCAAAACCGGCACACCTTTTGGGGGGCATTTTGTTACATACCACTGCATACGGTTGTATTCTATGATGTCTCATCTTTTGCCCTCCGGGCAGATTAGGTAATCTTTTTTCAAATTTTTAGAGAAATTTAGACACTTTTCTGGAGCCCTTATGTGCCAGTTTGGGATTTAACTCGTCAGTACATTGGGAAACCAGACGTGTGGCCTAACGTACAGCGCAGCAAAACAGTAGGCCACACAAGTTGGGCTAACCTATTGTGCAAACCCGACCCGAAACCGGCCCGACTCAAAACCGACTTCGGGTCGGGTTGGGTCGGTTTGTCCATCATTTGAGTTGGGTCGTGTCGGGTCGGTTTCGGTTTTGCGTTTGCGATTTTCGGGTCGGGTTAGGTCAGTTAAGCCATTTTTGAAAAAACCCGAAATAAACCGAAACAGAATGGAAATTCACATGGTGCACTATTTAGTGCAGAGTCACTGCGCGCAATGCCACTATTGACTATTCAGCACTGAAAATTGTTTGCGGTCTGTCTAAATCGGTCTATAACATGTAGGCCCACCAGTTGGTCACTTTGTGTGTGCCGTATGGCATGATTCCGTTACTGAAAGCCCACATTTTTTTACGCGAAGCGGGTCAGTTCAGGCGCAAAAAAAATGAACACATTTGCCAAAGCCACTTATTTCTTTCGGGTCGGTTCGAATTCGGTTTGTAAAATAAATGTCTCGGTCAGTTTGGTCTTGTCAACCCGACCCGATGCACAACACTAGTAAAAAAAACCTTACCAGGGTCGAGGTCTTTTTTCCCCTCAAGATTCTTTGCAATGCAGGATCCTACAATCGCGTGAATTTACAGAAAGCTTTGTATGCAAGTACTTATAATACTTGTGAAATGACGTGCCGCGTGACAATTTGAGTGTATTTACGCAAGGATGGAGTGTGGCATTGTTTACAACGCCACGTTCATATGTGTAGAGTAACTCTACACCCCGTGAACGTGGCGTCAATAACAATGCCACGCCCTTCGACATGTTAAAAATTTTCAACCAGAACATCAGTTGTCCCGAGGTATTACATTTTTGAGGGGAATTTGAATTTTTGAGGGAAATTGGGGGGTAAAATGACAACGTAAAACGCAACACGAAAATAAAGATGGCGATCACCGCACGATGTACCGTCATGACTGTGAACGCGCAAGGCGCACTAAATTGCAGGGCACCAACTGTAAAACGTGTAGGAAAAACCCTAAGAAACTGTTCAAATTACAAACAAAAGGTGCCATTAGAATTCAGGCAGTACTGGAGTCATAATGTGACACTGACATCAAGTGGAAGGGCGATCGTGTAGTGTAGGGCCCCTGTTTAGTTTCGATCAAATTTTTTGTTACTCAAGAATGACTTTTTCAACCTAAAGCAGACTTTTTTTTTCAATTAAATAGGCGTAGCCAAGGGGTGGGGGTGGTTAGGGGGTTACTTACCCCCCCCCCTCCCCCACTATTGTGAAGACTGCCCTTTTCCATTTAAATGCCCTTTTTTCACCAGGTCTTCCCCACCCCCCAAAAAAATATTTGTAAAGAGTGTCCTTTTGTGAACAAGTGCCCTTTTTTTCTTAACAAGTGTCCTTTATTTTTAAAAAAAAATCAGTCGTGCCCTTTTGTGTGCCATCGGTCGTTACGGGTGCCTTTTTAAAACATTTCGTGCAGGTTTCACCCTGAAAAGCACCATGTGTTGTTAGTTCGTGTGCGTAATCGTTGGTTTTGAACAGCGCCCCATCGACAGATGGTACCAGCCCCCCCCCCCCCTCTCGCTATTGGATTTTATGGAGGCCAAGTGTTCAGAGAAAAAAAAACCTGTCAAAATTTCAGCATGGATGTGCAGTAACCTATTCAAGAAATGTTTAAACCCCCCCCCCATAAAAATGACCTTGCTACGCCCCTGACAGTACAGTGTCTTACCCGTATCTCCCTTATTCATGTAATACATGTAGCTAGAAGTTTTTTTTATGGCACAACAAAAATAACTACAGTGGCTTATGCGGCGCAAATGGCTGATATGCATGTCTTGAGCCCACTTGCAACCAGGTGGACCTACACGAAGCTCTAAGCATGCTAACTAAACAGAAGATATTGCGGCAGCTGTTATGCATGCGCAGAAAGCAATAGGCATATATTCAGGGCATGATATTCTTGTAGAGGGCCTAATTTATATCTATTTCCCCTCTACTTAGTGCCTTTGCAGCATCATTTTTGGGTTGTACAAAATGGATGGACAAATTGAGGAACCTATGGAGACAAATGCTGAATCACAGGAGAATAAAGGTAAAAGTTTAATATTTTGCCTTCTGTTTTATTCAGACTTCTCATAGACAGGGCCAAAACAACCTACATGTAACTTTTCGTTGGATCCACTGATTTCCTCATTTTTTACTTCTCATGAATGCCATTATAAATTGAAAAACACTGTGCAAAGTCTTGTGTGGTTTGGAGTTTTTTTCCTCTAAATTCCCAGTTGCATACCTGTAAGTTGTATGAATGCCAGTAAGCAAATTAGTTGCTAGTTAGATAAGTCCACCTGCATTTTTGATACATGTACAATAGTGTAGTCCAGTCCATCGCACGTCACAAGTCATCACAAACTATCACAAGTCGGTCACAAGTAACTCAGTTTCTAGTCACAAACTATTCATATGAACTTTGACAAATGCATTCCTTAATGAGTCTTCTTCCCTTGATAACTTGTGAAAGGATTTGTGATTTAACATGCATCAACATTGTTATGGACTTGACCACAACTCAAAACTTTCTAGAGTGGAAGAGGGAAACTGATAAAGAATAAAGTCAAACCTACAATTAAATCCACACAAAGAGTTGGAAAACTTGCCGTCATCAGCAAATTCATCGTTTTAATCCCATAAAGAGAATGAGCCTTCTCCAAGCCAGACTGACCCACCGCGGAGTATCAGCCATGAAACATCAATCAACACTTCACAGTCCAGTGTCAATAGTGCAGCTAAACGTCCATCACCAGATGAACCCAGACTCATGATCTCCAAGATTGTCACAGAAAATTTCAAGTCCTATGCTGGGAAGATCTCCCTTGGCCCATTTCACAAGGTAACCTTTTGTGTAAATGACACTGTAAAAATCATCAGTTCCTCATGAAATTATTTGTTTTTACATAACATTAGTGTGCTGTTAAGAAATCTTGTTTTGTTGTTTTGCAAACAATTTGAGATGTCTTAAAGCACTTAAATTACATTTATAGTTACCGGTACACAATGGACCTATCCACCTTAATGTATGATTACACACTTTGCTACAATTTGTCCGTATTTTATTATTTGACAATCATGATGACCTTTTCCTTGTAGAGCTTCTCATGTATAATTGGACCCAACGGAAGTGGCAAGTCCAATGTAATAGATTCCATGCTGTTTGTGTTTGGCTATCGTGCTGCCAAGATCCGCTCCAAGAAGCTCTCAGTCCTGATCCACAAATCAGAACAGCATCGTAACCTGACCAGCTGCACTGTAGCGGTCCACTTCCAGAAGATCATCGACACTGGGGTAACTTTATATACAACATTTGCAAATATCCAAAAAAAAAAAAAAATGTGTATCAAATTATTATGAAACAGTACCTTACTGGACTGTTAGTGAGGCAGGCTGTCAGCTGACATTTCAAGAAAAGTGACATTTTGTATCAATTTCTAACACTGGTCGGCCAACCAGCTTGAGAAAAAAATACTGGGTTTTTTCCAAATATTGCCCCCAATTTCACATGTTTAGTTAGTCCGCATTTTGTTTACAATCGAGTACACCCGTATGGATGGGTACAAGCCAGCTAGACTAGTTCCCTGAACTTACAATTCCCGGACGTCTATAAATTGCTCCGAAATTTCATTAAAGTGGGGTCAAAAAACCAGACTACATGAGCAAGATTGTTTTCTTGGCTTTTCCAGCATCTATGAACTCAAAACTTCAAACAAGTCAGTGTAACAATATTGCTATATAATCCATCCTTTTCTGAATATTACAGCAAAAGCAAGTGTTGTATAATCCCTTTAATTGGTCTGTGTGTATACCTTTCATTATAACAACTGACAACTCAAACTCTCAATTAAAACAACTCAAAAGATTAATATATGTCAGAGAACCATTCAAACCAACACATACCAAAAACTAAATAATTATGAGTAAATAAATACAAACTAATTCTTTAGGCACATTTGCCAAACAAAATAATGCAGCTTATGGCTGCATAAACAAAATGGCAATGAATATTGTAAGCAAAGTATTATTTATGAGTGCAATGGACACTATTTTGTTTCAGGTGACAGATGCAATTCGAATGAAATTATTCTTACCACTGCATGAATGTGAAACATTATTTGTTATATACAACACTTGAATAAATCATTGTCATCTGATTGGTTAGAGCCACCAATCATGTGACCGAGCAATGGAATTTCTATTTAACACCATGAAATGGACCTATTTTTTCGGTGTGGCTGGGCCATGGGTTAGGACAAGTAATTCAATGACGTGATCAAAGATCTACCAATCAGATAACAGGGATTTATTCAGGCATTGTATAAAGAGGTCTATATTAGAACCTAATTATGGATTTGTTTGTTTGTTTGTTTTTTTTTTTCAGCCGGGTGACAATGACTACAATGTGGTTCCCAACAGCACCTTTGTGGTCTCTCGTACTGCTTATCAAGACAGCAGCAGCAATTATTACGTGGATGGAAAGAAAGTCTCTTTCAAAGAGGTCACTGCTCTGCTCAAGTTGAGTGGTGTTGACCTGGATCATAACCGGTTTTTGATCCTACAGGTACATAGGAAATAAGGCTGACACTTATTGTTAGTACATAAACTTTTATTTGACTTATTACTCTTTTTGCAGAATGACTTCCATTACAGTTTAACTGTATGGAGACAATGAAATTGAAAACTATTTATATATATGTTTTGATATTAACTTCATGCCATGCACTGATACTGAAATTGCAATATTTCACACTTTTTTTAAAGTGAAGGAAACACTTGCTACATACGTGTGTGAATGCGTTTCTTGAATACCTCAATTCATTGCAGCCTATTTTCATTCCTGTTCATTTTTCTCTGCAATTCCCTCTCAGGGTGAGGTTGAACAGATAGCCATGATGAAGTCTAAGGCTCAGACAGAGCACGAGGAAGGCATGTTGGAGTATCTAGAGGACATCATTGGCAGCAACCAGTACAAAGAACCTATTGAGGAGATGGCTAAGGCAGTGGAACAACTTAATGAAGAAAGAGGAGAAAAGGTAGAAAGGAGGGCAGGGATGGGTCCAAGGGTGTGCATTATGGGTAGTACAGGAACCGGGTACCCAACTGAAAAAAAACATGGGTACCCAGGTACCCGTTTAAGAAACCCAACCCAAAAGTTCAAATCTCGGAAGTTGCTGTTCAGATTGTTCTTGAAGGTCTGCACGATGTTACCACATCCGTGCATCAATGTATCAAAATACAGGTGTGTACAGTGGGCTTAATAGCGTTACAGTGTAAACTGCAATATTCGTGAGCGTCATAAACGTGAAATATGTTTTGTTTTCCTGTGTAACCTGCTTTTCATTTTGAAAATTCTCCACGCTCAATACCTTTTTGTTTTTTCATTGTCTGAGAAGTTTAATACTAGGTATTTGTAAAATTGGTATGTAAAAATGGGCACCCGATCCCATAATCTGGAACCAGTTCCTGACATCAGCGGTCGGGTACTCCACGTAACTGGTTCTCGATGCACAGCCCTAGATTGGTCCACACTGCCTGATCCTAACTAAATGCTTGCGGCATAGCATTGCATAAAAGTCACATTGTTCAACTTTACCATCACTAAATATGATCAAGCTCTAGCAGTTAATACATATCATCTCACTGTTTCCTTGTGTGTTGTAGTTGGGTCGCGTGAAGGCTGTTGAATCTGAAATGGAGCAACTTGAGAAACCCATGAAGGAAGCTCAGGAATTCCTCAAGACAGAGAATGAAATCACCAAGAAAAAGCACAAGCTGTTCAGCAAATATGTGTAGGTTTTTTTCACAATGTTGTCTTAATTTTAGTTTAAAATTAATAAAACTGCTGCAGACTGCTCTCTGACTGGATTGACCTGAAATACTGAAAAATTGATGGTCTAAAGTTACTATCCTGGTAGAATCTTTGTCAGAGCCATTCTGCAAGGATCGAAATGTTAGGCTGCCCATTTTTTTTAGTTTATCTAACTTTTAGATGTTCATTGACCACAAGTTGTCAGATTATTAACCCTAACCCTCCAAAATCCTCTTTGCAAAATGGATGAGTTTGCAGGATTGAGGCGATGTGGCAAAAGTGTGTGGCTAATTTTGGAGTATGCTTTGTGTCAATTTCTTAGGCTGGACTTTGTTTATGCTCATCCGTGCATAAAGTTAGGCCTAGATTATACTTGAAATCCTCCGCACTGCTCCAGGATGTCACTGGCTGTGCCGCAACATGTTGACAGTGATTGCTGGAGGATTTTGCAGGATGGAGGCAGTGGTCACCCTCCAAGGACCACATTCAAGACTTAACGGAGGATTTGCATGATTGCAACGAGGCTGTATGCAATTTTTACTACATAGAAGCAGTTGGAGGATTTTGCAGGATTGAGGTTGCATCCTAGCAAAAAAATGTCTACTTCATAAATCAAAGGAAAATCCCTTCGGAATACATATAATTCAAGTTAAAGTGTTAAATGCTGTTGCTGAAAAAGCCACACATTTAAACATAGAATGTTTCCTTCTGTACAGTCAGGACTGCAATGTGAATGAGAAGAAATCAGAAGAGAAGCGAAACAAAGTGGCCGAGGCCTTCAAGGAGATGAAAGAAGAACTGGACAAGTTTGCTGAGGACAACAAGACCAAAACAAAGGAAAACAAGAAAATATTCAAGTCAGTAAAATTTGCATGTGATCCATCTCCCTATATCTATTGTGGTCTTGATGCCCCAATAAACTAGATAGAAAATATAATCCAGAAATGTCTATGAGAACTATGGTACAGACTAGATACGTGTAACAGCTAAAATATGGCTGTGGAGTTTCCAAACTCTTTTTCCCCTTTTTAATAATTCCATGTTTCACATCACAGGACGTATGAAAAACTGTCAGAGATTGCAGAACAGAAGAAGGCAGACTTTGCAGAGTTTGAACAACAAGATGTGAAGTGTCGGGAAGACCTGAAACATACCAAGGAGAAACAGAAGAAACTTGTCAAGAGTCTGCAGAAAGAAAAGACCAAAGTATGATCAGTTAAAAGACTTGACAGGTTTTGTTTTAATCTGGGAATGCTGTCAGTTTCATGTTCAAAAGCACATGTAGAAATGTTGAGAGTGTTTTCTCAATGTTTCAGATAGTATACCCTTTCTAATAAAGTTCTGTTGGTCTTGCCTTGGGAGTTCTTTCAGAATCAAAGCTTCTTCACAAAACAAATTGATATTCACATAGTGACATCCACAAACCCATAGGTAATGAAAGCACTGATAAGGTTATAAATCATTTACTGTCATTGTCCTGTGCCAGTTGGAGGAGTTACAAGCAGTGCCAGCCAAGAGTGAGCAGGAGATTAAGGAGCTGGAGGCCGGTAAGGAAACTTTGGAGAAAAGACTGAAAACAGAAGAAGCTAAGATGGGAGAGATTATGGCCTCCCTCAAGACAGAGACACAGGATCTACAAGCTGAGAAAGATGTAAGTTGGTCCGTGTGATCAGTACATGTAAATACAAAAGTACTCAAAGAGATGTTTGCAGCCTTGTCTGGGCAAAACAAAATGCATATATTGAGTCCAGTTCCTGACCATTTCTTACAACAAAAATAGCTTTGAAACTACACCCCTATCAATTCCAATTTACCAGGTGAAAGAAGAGCAGTTGATGGGTATGCAGAAGGCTGTCAACGAGGCCAAGTCCAAGAAAGCTGAGGCAGACTTTGAGCTTGAGACTCAGGTCAAGAAACAAGGCAGTGCCAAGGCTAAGCTGGAGAAGGCTAAAGCTGATCTGGAGAACACGACAACGACGCTAGCTGAACGGAAAGGGTAAGGCACCGTGCATCCCATTTCCTCAGCTTTACGTTGGTAAAATACAGGGCAAATAATAGATAATAAATGAAAATTGTAAAGACCAGTCCACCGTCCAATATTGGATTGTTTTGCTGGATTAAGTCCAAGCATTAATCCTAACAGTCCTGAATCCTCCAATGGTTTTCCACACATCGTAGGGAACTAGAGTTAAGACCGCCTTAATGTTTGAATAACCAGCTGTATTTCAGTAGACTTGTAAGACTTGGAAATGAACTTGACTGCAACTTTACTCCTTTTTTCAATCAGTTCCATCAAGGAATTGGAGCGGCAAATCCCACAGCTCCAGAGCCAACTGCCCAAGGCCCAGAGTGACCTAGCCACAATCAAGCAAGCCGAGGCCAAGGCTTCTCAGGAGCTGCACGCCTTGGTCACCAAGGTAGAAGAGGCTCGTAGCTCCTTACAATCTGCCAGGGATCGTGGGGCGGTCCTGGAGGGGCTGATGGAGCAGGCAAGACGGGGCAAGATTACAGGCATTCATGGAAGATTGGTAAGCACTTGTCAATGGTCATTCTGAATCAGCGATGTGAAAAGAAACTAATTTAGGGTGCTGTGAAATATGTATGGTTTCCTTGTGTACTTCAGATTTCCTGCTGGAATGTTCCTGCACAATGGAATAGTTGCACAGGTGCCCCTCATTGGTGAAGTGCAGAAAGGTGAAGGGTATCAATGTCATTCATTACAGGACCCAATTTCATGGCTAGGCTTAATTCTCACAAAGAATTACATTTGTTTGTGTTTTTTTGTCTTTGTGATTGTAGGGTGATCTTGGAGCCATTGATGAGAAATATGACGTAGCCATCTCTACTGCCTGTGGTGCACTGGATAACATCGTGGTGAACAACATTGAGACAGCAGAGAAATGTGTCAAGTTTTTGAGAGATAACAATGTGGGGGTTGCCACCTTCATCGCTATGGACAAGGTATCAGGCAACACTTCTTTCCATTCAGACATCTTAATGTATTCCTGAAAGCAATGTTTAATCGCAATAATCAAAGAGTACAATTTTAGGAATTATTTTTGTAGACTCTCATTGGGACTTAAAACTTTGAAAAGGTTTAAGATCGAATGAGAAAATGAGCCTCCAGAACTTTGATGCTGCATTGTGGCTTTTACAAAATATTGCTCTTGTAATTATTTGTTTCTCTACAGTTTTTTGTTGTGTCGTTTCCTATCTGATACATTCAAAGTTATATCATTTTTCAACTTCAGATGGAAGAGCGGGCTAGGAATGCACAAGTGAAGTTCAATGCGTAAGTATCCTTACACTTATCCTCACGGTGTCAGTTCATTGCATCTGTATGTTTCTACTAAAAGAAAACTCTAAATTGTTTATATAAATAACCATAAAGATTACACATAAGTAAGTCAATATTCACAAAATGATGCAGCATAAGTAGAATATCTTACGTATATGAGATTGACCCAACTTTTTGTGTGTGTATGTTGCACTCACATGTTTGTCTACAGTCCAGAGAATGTTCCCCGTCTTTATGACCTAGTGCGCATGAAGGATCCCAAGTTTGCTGGAGCTTTCTACTATGCTCTGGGTAACACACTGGTAGCCAAGGACCTAGACCAAGCTACTAGGATTGGACTGCAGGGAAGCAAGCGCCATCGTGTGGTCACACTGAATGGACAGCTGATTGAGGCAACAGGTAAAGTGGGCATTGTAGTAACAGCATTTGTCAGACAAAACGGGCGATTCCCAGTAAAGTGCGACAGCAAATGGTTGCCACGGAGAGTTGACAAACAACAAAAACATGGCGGATTTGCTGTGGTTCAAAGGTATAGTCCATCATTTGTAATTTGTGCATTTTGTTCGTTTGAAGCAACAAACATGCTCAAAATCTAAAGAAGGGTCTGAACAACTAACCTGATGAAGTTTCTGCTCAGCTTCAGCTGTACATTTCGAGAAAAACAGCATTCTAGGATCTAGATTTCAAATCAAAAGTTGCTGAATCATGTTTTGAATTGTGCCTGAATTCAGCGTCCGAGACACGTTCACACTGAGCATATTGCAGTTACGGGATGTTGCGCACTGATCCGACGAATTATAGCAGCGCGCGCGTTTGCGTCGTGTCAACGCTTGCGCTCATTTCGCCGAATTAAAAAACGAACTACTAATGGAAATTTTAAGATGCACCATTGGAAAGGCCTTCTTTCGTTGATTTATTCAAAATGACAGCTTGCCAGAAGGAATAATTTCACAGGGTGTTTAGTCCCCTTACTATCTTTCAACCAAGTATGTTTTTCAACAATAATTATGTCAGTTACTTTTTGGATAGCTGCAAATGATGGACTGTAGCTTTAAACGAATGCCACTAGACAACTTGAGGAATTTTTTTATAAATCGAGGCATATTCTGCCGCCTCACAAAAAATACATTGTGATAAAAAGAAAAGACAAAAAAATACTTGTATCGTACGCTTACGAAACTACAACTACAATGTTAAGTGTCCCGCGCCACGGCGCATTTGTTGACCATCTCTCACAATGAACTGCGAAAAATTGACTGGCTGTGGCAACTTCTTGGTGGCACACTGTATTGGAAATGGCCCGTATGGGCCAAAGGGGAATGTTTATATTCAATGCAAAATTGATATGCCATATTGGTTGAGGATTGATCACTAAAGTATTTTGAAACTCTATATACATTGTACATTGTAATTTCTTGTACATCCTGTGGCACTCTCCACTTTTCTTAGTTTCAGTTAACCCTTGTAGGGTATACAAAACATTGTGGATCACATGTTGAACTTTTTTGTTTTTTCGCCAACGCTTCAGGTGTGTTGGGGTTGCTGTAAAGCAACTTATAGTGCTTGCACTTTTCCCACTACCTGATTTGTTTTGTTTAGTATTAATAATGATAACATGGCTATTGGTATGAGGGAGTTGGGTTGGCAAAGCGATACTTTCCTCGCCTTTCACGACTTTGACCCGGGTTTGTTACCTGCCTGGGCCAATGTGGATTTATTTTTCAGTCCCTACCTGATTCTTTGAGTTTCTTCAGAATACTCTTCTCTTCTGGGGTTTTCCTCCCACATCTTAAAGGGAATGTACAACATTTGCTTTTGCTGCAATTTTCAGAAATAAATGGATTTGGAGGATCAGTATGTAATAGAAAATATTGTTACACTGACTTGTTTCACATTTTGGGTTCGTAGATGCTAGAAAAACCAAGAAAACCAATCATATTCTTGTAGTCTGGTTCCCTGACGCCACTTAAGATGAACCAAAGCAATTTATAGACTTGGGGAATTGTAAGATCATGAGGATCAGTCTAGCAGGCTTGTAGTCTTCACAGGTGTGTAATCAATTGCAAAGAAAACGCAGACAAACTAAATATGAAAAATTAGGAGCACTTTTTGAAAAAAAAGCCAGTTTTTTTTCAACGCTGGTCGGCCGACCAGCGTTGGCAAAATACACTTTTTCTTGAAAATGTCAAAACGCCAGGAGCCGCAACTTTAAAGGATGCTTTAGACTGTCATTCCCTAACAATCCAGTGAGATATTTCATGATAATTTGATCATTTTATTTTGTGATGTTTGCAAATTTTGTATCCTCCCTTTAACCTGTAATTTCTTCACATTGTCTTCTCTTTATTTGACCCATGGGAGACAGTGGGTTCCACTGAATGAGCTACCCAGTTGAAATAAGAATTAAATAAATATAATATTTACAATAAGAGCTGATTTATTTGGTACGTTCTGTCCTTCCAGGCACAATGAGTGGTGGGGGCAAGCAGGTGGCCAAGGGACGCATGGGCTGTGCCGTGGTGGTGGACATCACCCCAGAGCAGTTTGCTGCCATGGAGCGTGAGCTGGAGGCTAAACGCACAGCCACAGCTGAGTGTAGGGACAGGCTGAGAGAGTTAGAGCAAGGGGCCCATGAGCTGGAGAAACAACTGAATGAAACCAAACTGACTCTCAAGAAACACAATATGGATATAAAGGTAATGCTTTGCTGTTTAGTGTGCTTTTAATCCTTTGTTTCAATTATAGGAAGTACAGCCCAAGAAACTGAAATTAAATTCAAAATTTAGTCGTTGAGAATGTTCTGTTGCAATGAATTTTGCAAGATACTTGATGGATCAAACTTGGCGAAGTTCGGGCAAGGACCATTAGTCAAATAGTGGTTGATTTGTGACGTACCTTACGCCTGCGCACTGATAGCAACGTGCGAACGTCTCTAGTCAAACGCTGGTCAAAATGTCATCGCAAATCTTCTGGATCCTGGCTCCCTGCTAGCGTTATGAATGCGCGCGGATATTGGTTACCAGCGAAGCAACCAACCCCAGTAGGCTGGTTCCAAATAGTCGACTAGCGTAGTCAACCACCGTTGACTAGACAGTGTTCGGGCAAATGTTAGTTAACCATTGGTCAACTATAGTCCTTGCGCGAACTTGGCCATAGATGAAACTTGTTCTCAAAATTGGATTGCATCAAGATTGTCTTTTTCTCAATTATATTTTAGGCCAAGGCTGAGCAGGAGGTGACATTACGAGACCAGATCAAGGAACTAGAGACAGTGTATAAGAACTCAGGCAAGGATGTTGACATGACTGCACTGGAGAAGAATGCTGCCAAGTACACCAAGGGTAGGCCATGCTGTGTTTGATCAGTAAAGTCCTTGATTTACAGTACAGTACCTACTATTTCCAACCCAGACTGACCAACAAGCTCAGTAATTCAAAGTGATGAGATGTCTCCACTAGTGAGCTTGTGAATGTCTTCCCATTAAACTTAATATTTTATGTGTGTAGTTTTGTGATTTTTATATTATAACTATGCAATTCAGCTTTTAGCTGTGAACTGGTATGACAAATATGAATGAATGAATGGGGAACAACTCTTGAAAACAACTTTATATATAAGTGCACATAAAAATGGTTGTTGGAATGTGCAAAATGATATTGATATTAATCTATTATTCAGTTTGGTGCACTGTTTAAAATTAATAAGTGCATGCGCTGCGGAAACTTCCATATATGGATATACCTCTGCTATTTAAATTGTGGATGTGTCTAACATATGACACAGTAAGTCGCCCATACCAATCTCCTTTTCTTTCATGTCCTGCGCAAATGAACAGACTTCTAAAGAAATTAGACCATTTGTTCTCATAATGGGAAGAATTCCATAAATGGACATCACTAATATTTCCCTGCAGTGACCTATCAGTCATCAGAAAGCGATAACATGTCATAAAAAGTCAAATTTAGCAGGGAAAATATTGAAGCATTTTATGAGAAGGCACTTGGAATTTTTCAGACCAGTTGCATAGGGTTTGTGCACAGGGTGTCAAGTGATGTCCAGATATGTAACTCTTTCCCTCAAAACTCCTGTCTGATCAATGACAATTGTTCCACTTTCCCTTTCAGAATACAACAAAGTGGCTGATGCTGCAGCCAAGGTTGAGGGAGAAGTCAAGGTCTTACACGATAGAATCATGGAGATAGGAAGCACTAAGATGAAATCTCAGCAGGCTAAGCTGGATAAGGTGACTAAGGAAATTGATGAAACTTCCACAGGCATCACCAAGGCCAAGGTGGCCATCAAGAATGCTAAAAGGTAGGTGACACTTGGGTCATTCTTGTTGTGTCTGTCTGTATTGAATTTGCTAGCATAATGCTCAGCCTGGACAGAGAAATGCTTACTTAAGGTCGGTTCAAACATGATGCAACTGTGAGATTTGAAATGCATTGAATAAAATTTGCAAATGCATCTCCAGATGATAAACAGAGCACACTGTTCAAAACATCAAGTTAAAACAACTAGGTCTTCTCAGAACCACACAACTCAGAAGAGATAAAATTCATATGGTGTTTCCACAAACCTTCCATACTTTATTCATGTCCATCATGTAAACCTACAAGTCTCATTTTTCGCCTTGCATGTTACTTGATTTTACAGATTCAGAAAGATTTTTAGCAAACATTTCTAACAACTAGTAGCTGCAAAGATGTAAATGGTCCTTACCCATCTGTTTTAGACATGGTTGTAATTTTGTCTTCATCTCAGGAACATCAAGCGTGCAGAGGAGAGTGTGGAGAACATGGAAAAGGAAGAGAAGGAGAACGCTGAGACAATGCAGAAGATTGAGGTGGAATTTAAGCGACTTGAAGATGATGCTACAAGGGTGAGACTTACAGTCCAAAAATGTTTCTGTTTCTTAATAGTGCGTACTACCTGCGATAACTCACTAGAGAGATATTAAAATAACAATACTCAGAATACTTTCATCCCTACAGAACCATTTGTGAAAATATGGCCACCTTCAGATCTTGAGAATGCACCAAGCTGTATGAAATATGATCTTACAGAAACTATGGAAGAAGGCAGTCCTTGACTCTGGCACCTAGTCATATTCTGTGTTTCTTTTGTATGATAGAGGCAATATAGTCCCATTGATTTGCCCATATGCATATCTAGTAGCTGTCAGAATGAAAAATAGTTTTGACACCGACAAAAGCAATAATGCTTTATTACAAGCAAAGTCAAATTGGATTTTATGTGCTTCTTTGGATTGTTGTATTTGAGTGGACATTGTGAAAAACACAGCAACATGATTTTAGGAGTTTTTTGGTCAATGTATATTAAATCCAAAATACCTTTACAGTTGTATCAACCTGTCACCTTGTTTACTGCATATGCAGGTTTTGGAGGCGTTCAGAGAGGCGGAGATGCAAATGAAGGACATGGAGGGCCAACTGGAAAAGAGCAAAGGTCTGTCAGCTTTTTTAGTCACATCAAATATAAAAATCATTGATACTTTCATTGCTAATCTGTGGCAAAATCCCAAATGGCAGTCATCAGTAGCCATTTTCCAACTTGGGCTTTGGAAGGTACAGAGGATGGTAAGAAGCAATTAGTGCTCAAGAATACTGGCCTTCTCAGACTGGACTCAAACCTACAATCTGCAGAAATTACTATCAGGTGTTGATTGCTTGAATTTATTGTATCCTTTTTTCTCTCTATCTTTGGGCAGTTGAGCTTGAGAAACTTCAGCAGCAAGAGTCTGAGATCAAGAAGAGACAGGTAGAGGTCAAACATGAGCTGGAGAAATACGACTCTCTGGTCAAAGAGAACCAACAGAAAGGCAAACACTGGAAGAAAGAGGTAAAGGGTCTAAGGTTTGGATGACATACAGCAAAATTGCTTTGCTTGTTATTGTGGTTCACTGGGAAGCTGGGTGGGCTAGTGGAGATTGCACAACTGTTGTCTGCTGCTAACATTTCCAATGTTGTTTTTTCCTGATTTTATCCATAGCTCGGGAAGCTGGAGCTGCATGCTCTGGTCGGAGAGACCTCTGAATCTCTCGAGGAGCTGAGTGAGGAACAGTTGGCCGGTATTGATACAGAGGAAGTCCAGTATGAGATCACAGTCTGTGAGGAACAGCTAGCCAAGATGAGCCCCAACCTGGCTGCTATACAACAGTACAAGAAAAAGGTCCGCCACAATCCAATAGAGGGCACCATAACGCTTACTTAGGGATATCCTGACAAGATTGCCAATACTCAAGCACAATGCAAGGCCCTACTGCCCTCTTACCTACCACTTCGAAAGAAGCAGTGAAGAAAACCTTGATTTAGTTTCTAAACCTTAACCAAATGCCAACTTTTTATCAGTGCACAATGTAGGTTTTGGTGTTTGCCCAAGTTTGCGTGGCGAGCTGTATTGACATATTATCATACATTTGAAGCACTATAATAAAATCTTTTGTTGTCACCTGCATTGGTTCTCTCAGGAGGAAGCCTACCTAGCTCGCGTAGCAGAATACGATGCCCTGACTGAGTCTCGTAATGCCCAGCGTCGCTCCTTGGAAGACATGCGCAAGCAGCGTCTTGACATGTTCATGCGAGGCTTTGGCTCCATCAATGAATACCTGAAGGAGATGTATCAGATGATCACGCTGGGTGGAGACGCTGAGCTGGAGCTAGTAGACAGTCTGGATCCATTCTCTGAAGGAATTGTCTTCAGGTTAGTAACTGAGTTCCATGAGTTTTGTCCGTCATGTGCAGAGGTTTAACGACTGCTCAGACAAGGAGGACCTAGCACATGAGGTTTTCTCAGCCAAGGAGGACCTAGCACATGGGGTTTTCAGTGCAAAATGTGATGGAAAATCATGGTGAAATGGTCATCCATAGTTTGGATTTTGGACTTTGTGGATTCATTCTTCGTGGACTCATTTTTCTTTAATTTAATGCTAATGGATGAACTTATGTTAGCACATCAGACCCATTTCCAGTATTTTTCACCCGAACCTTTTCACTTTGTGTCTATATGACAAGCTGATGTGCGTCTCTCTCTCTCTTTTTTTTTTAACTAGTGTTCGCCCACCCAAGAAGAGCTGGAAGAATATTTGCAACCTGTCTGGCGGTGAGAAGACACTGAGCTCCTTGTCTCTTGTCTTTGCCTTGCATCAGTTCAAGCCTAACCCACTCTATGTCATGGATGAGATTGATGCTGCCTTAGACTTCAAGAATGTCTCCATTGTAGGACACTACATTAAGGTATGCACTCTATGCGTGTGTGTTTCTGGCATTGCTATGGGCTCCGTGCAAAAGTACCCCCTGCAACGGTAGCGAAGGGAGAGTTGGGGGAGACCACTTGGATTGACATTTGAACACATTGACTATGATGCCTGACGTTCACGCGAAGACTTCATGGGTTTGTGCACATTCAAAGTAAAATAAGTCATGAAATAAACATTTGTTTCCTTATGCTAGTGTATGAATCTCAAGATGTGTGGAAACTCTTCATTTTTTTCTTTGATTGTTCACTCAGGAGCGAACCAAGAATGCGCAGTTCATTGTCATCTCGCTGCGTAACAACATGTTTGAGTTGGCCGATCGTCTGGTAGGCATCTACAAGACACACAACTGCTCTAAGACGGTTTCTATTAACCCCCGCAAGCTGGCGGCTCAACAGCCACCACTGACTGAGCAACAGCAGCAGCAGCAGCAGCAGCAACCTGTCACCTGCTCTTGAGGACACAATCCCCAGCCATACAATAGACAGGAAATATTCTTCTTGGAATACTGCACCAGGTGGGCAGATAATTCACATGGACTTGCCGAATTTTCTTTTGTTTGCCAGAATTGTTTTTCCAGCATGGTTTATACACTTAATTGCATTTCGACGAGTTCGGAAGGTCAGTTCTTGTGTGAAGCTCATTTTCTATTCTTTTTCCATTGTAATCATGTGTCACCTTTTAATACCGGAGCTTAAGGCCGTTCATGTGGTTGAAGTGAAAGATGCTGTCCAGGCAGATTCCAGCCACTTTAACTGAGCAACCTACACCATATTACACCCAACTTCCATATCTTAAAGCTAGAGTGGACTGCAGCTATCCAAAACATGACCAACCAAAATACTTACTTATTAAAAAGCTTACTTGGTTTAAAGATGCAATGACACTTTAAAACTCTCTGTGAAATTATTCCTTCTGGCATGCTGTCATTTTACAGAAAACATTAAAAAGGTCATTTCCAAAGATGTGTCAAGTGACACATTTTTGGAAATTAGCAGTTGGTTTGAAATTGGGTGAATGGGTGTGCACAAGCATTGACACAGTTCAGTATGTGACATCACATAGCTGCAATTGGCCGTTTGAGAATGGATGCTGATAATACGGGCGCAGTTGAAAATATGGCTCGGCAACTTTTGAATTAAAATCGAGATCCCAGAATGTTGCTTCCTCGGGAATATACAGCATTCACAGAGCTAAAACTTTGTCAGGTTGTTCAGCACCCTTTTCTTAAGATTTTGAGCTTTTTGTTGCTTCAAAGGAAAAAGACTGCACAAATTACAAATGATTCTCTCTGCCTTTAATCCATTGTACAATTCTATTGATGGGAAAAATAACATTGTTGAAACTGTACAGCACAGTGGTCGTGTGAACACAATATGCTATTGCACTTGTCCGATATGAAAATAGGTAAACTCACATATATGTAAATACATCATTAGACATAAAATTCTATTAGCCTTAGAAGTGTAGGATTATTGTATTCCAGTTCACTTGGTCCTTTGTGGCATGCCAGTCAGATTTGTCCTTTAGGTATCTGTCATGCAAAAACCAGGTTGTATAAATGTGGAATGCATTGAATCACGCTTGGAAATTACCGGTAATTGTTTATGTAAATATATGTACACAGAAGTCATAAGAGTTGCTGGGTGTTTTGTAGATGTCCGTTAGTTATGCAGCACAGTTTTCTATCAGGGCCGAGTCTGGCCCAACTTTGTTACTCCTTTCTCTCCTTGAGTTGATGATTTTTTTCAACTGTGTAGAGCACACAGTGTTAATGTAAATATTTAAAAGTTTTGTTTTGGGTTTTTATTTAAACCATTTGGTAATAAATGAGGAAAGACAAGTAGTAAGTCCAAAACTGATCATGATTTTCCTTTTATTTTGGTTTCTTTTGTTTCACTCATCTTCTTTGATTTGAAACCAGTTTTTTTTTTACATTTCAGTTCTTTAGTTGTTGACATTTCTCCACATTCACATAGAGTCAATTTATTCACCTGCAAATGGTACAACTTGATGTGTCAACCTTTGTGTGGTCACACAATTCCAATCATTGTTGTGCTGGAGGTCTGTACATGTTGATGAATTAGTGCAGACAGGATACTAGCCTTGCGTACAAAAGCTGTACTTAGTCACCTGCAGTTTCCTTTTGCACTTTGTCCTTGAATTATTTTCAACCCCAGTTGCCTACTTTGTCTGTTGACTGAATTTGCTTGAAATATGATCTGATTGTTGGTGTCTAGCCTGTGTAAAAGGCATGGCAGGGGAAGTGGGTGAAATTTTTGACTGTCTGTGACTGTTCAAACAGTGGGAATTGTTCTAATTAATCGTTATTTGGAAAGTTCTACTACAGTGTGTGTGCATTTTTCATCATAAACCATACATCATCATAAACTATCATCAAAGTGGTGACCTTTAACCTGTTGTGTATAGGCGATATGCACTGAGTACATAGATACGGACATGTACGTGTTGGCAGGTGTATTGTTGCACAATCAGTGACGGATGTAAGGGATGTTTGGATACAGCTATAAATAGCATGTTATTGCCAATTGCTTTACGCAAGACTCAAGGCCTTTTCAAACCGTTGGCAAATGCAACTACTGTGCTGGAAATGTACCAGTGAAATTCTGCAGCTGCAAATGTATTGTGGATGAATTGGTAAACAACCCTAGACTTGTTGCGGTTCTGTTTAAGTTTGGAACCATAGGATCAAGAATGCTTGTAAACCTCTGCACAGTTGACAACATTTAAGCTCCGTTTTTCTGTTTGTTATTTTGGAGAGCCTAAGGCATTTACACATGTATCTCTTTCATCTGCCAACAACTGAAACAACTGAATTGAATGCAAAGATACCTATAGAGAAAGAGAGATACATTTTGTACAGAGAATAGAAGGCAATGAGTGGGCTCGGCAAGGGTGCAAAAGGTATAGGCAAAGGGGGCATCAAGCGTCATCGTAAGCTGATATTCATTCCCCTGCCTCTTGGCTGCCCTGCCATCCGCCGCTTGGCTCGTCGGGGAGGGGTTGGACGGATCTCAGGCCTGGTGTACCATGAGGCAAGAGAAGGGCTGAGACACTGGCTGGAGGAGGTCGTACACCATGCAGTGATTCACTCGGAATATAAAGGCAAGACGACGATCACAGCATTGGACATTGTGCACTCACTGAGACTGAAAGGACACATCTTGTATGGATATGGCTACTAAGAACAGTCCTCTTGTATGGATATGGCTACTAAGAACAGTCCTCTCCTGTACACATCTTGTATGGATATGGCTACTAAGAACAGTCCTCTCCTGTACACATCTTGTATGGATATGGCTACTAAGAACAGTCCTCTCCTGTACACATCTTGTATGGATATGGCCACTAAGAACAGTCCTCCCCTGTACCTTTTAAGAATCACACAGATCAGCTGTGCATACTTGTGCACTTATCCTAGGATCAGCTGATTTTCACATATGCTTCACCAGTACACCATGAGAAAAAGGGGGGAAAAAAAACACTTTCGAGGGATACTGCTGAATTTGTATAGTAGGATGTTTCATTATCTTGGTGCGCATTAACTCTGAATTAAATTGAATTTGGTGTGGATTTAGCAGCAGTGCTCCTTATAAATCTGGCTGGGGGGGGGGGGGGGTGGCCAAAACACTTCAGAAGTAAATATATATTTGAAGGTGAATCTCGTAAAATGGGGATAATAGTTGTTTTTAAACATGTTGAATGAGGTAAAGCTCTTTAAGTAGAGAGTAAGCCAAGGCCAAGTAATTTATAATCCGTACAGTCATCTTGAGCTGACAACAGCTCATTTCCTGCGGCCTTCCATTTCTCTTTGGTTCTGCATCCCTGCCACAGGTTTTTGTATTTGCTGTATTTACATCACAGTTAATAATAAACGTGTATCTCTCTTGTCCATACTACAGCCTTATCCAAGGCGAAATAGACATTTTAACGGATAGAAACCACCTTGCATGTATTCAGAAATTATAATTGCTTTAACAGTGCTCATCATAATTTATGAATCAGACTCAAAAAGTCCTAAACCTGATCACTGCTAGGTCCACTCATGGTACTAAGCTGGAGGTTATTGACAGCAGACTCGCTACATTTGTACCATAGACCTTACAACAAGCTGTTAATTTTTATTTTACTGATTTTTATAAAAACAAAGCCATAAAAAAAGCCACACGGGAGAATCACTTTGGTGCATGTATATTGTTATCTCTTTATTTCAAAACATTCAACTTCAAATATGAGCAGCAAGGCATAGCTTGTTTAAGGTTTTTTTTTATTCTGAGCCTCTTACAAAGACGACAATTGTTGAATAAAATTCCATAACATGAAACAAAAATTCTAGGGTTTTGTTCATATGAAATGAGTATAACCTAAAAACTACAATATAATTGCAGATTTTACTGGGGTTACCCACACAAAAACTTAAAAGCAATTTATGATCTTTTACACTGCAGTTAATATATTCCACTGTTTCTTGAGCCCTCTTAAATTATGATTTGAAAACAAAAAGGAAGTTAATTTTGTTAAAAAAATTGCTGATATACATGTACATGTATTAGTGTTTACCTCGATGACTTGGCAAATCATGCCCATATGCCAACGAATGTGCATACATAAAAATACTGTAATTTTCTATTTTTCAAACCTTTTAACAAAGTGCGATTAGTTTTGTTCACAGGCTGTTTTCATCTATGGTGCATCTACATGTATGTATCCTACCACAAACGTGGATGAAAATTTTTATACAAATCAATTAATACTCTAATCATAAGAGTGATACACTTTAATGTATCACAAAACACCAACGTTTATGTGGTTTCATTAAAAACAAATTTAATTACCACAACCAATCTAAAACAAAAAAATGTAATTACTACAGTCAATAATCCGAGTTCAAAATTTGCACCATATGGGCGTACTACTACTAAGTTCAAACACTATTTTTGTACTAAGGTTACGTTACTCAGGCTTCAATTCTATACTATTAAAGCAGCCTTTCTGTGTATGTTCATAGGTTGCACATTGCAAACCAGGCAGCTAGGCTTTTGAGTGTTTGTGTGGGCGTGTGCATTCACTTATTAATTCATACATCAAGCATTTATCTCTGAATGTGTCATGTATCAATTATTACAATTAACCACAACTATGTGACCAAACAGGTTGTGGCTACTAGGAGGAGCTAGCCAGTGTGGGAAAGTAATACAAATTAAATCCTCAGGAAGTGGTAGATTCCAGAACTGATCTGACCACAATTGAATTCTAGAACTGACCACACATAGATAGTTTCTTGGAATAAGGAAGGATATATGCCTAGGCCTATTATTAGTAAGAGAAGGAGGACTTTCACTTTTTGAGATATAGATAGTCAATTAAAAGAAATTTGTAGAGACCAGATAGAAAAAAAGTTACATTTTATGCAGGGTAATAGAGAAGTACATTGTACATGTACAGTTTTGTATGAAGTGCGAAGCGTCTCTTCTAGAGTACAAGGAAGGACAGAACAGAATAGGCAAAGAAGGGAAGCTGCCTGGTTAATAATATATCCTTCCCTCTTAAATATTTTAAAACATTCGTTCATAATATCAAACTTGGTCTGCTCTACAAGCCATATTAGAAAAAGTGATTGCAGAATGTGTCAAGCTGACAAGTGATGATAAAGTCAAGTTAACACAACAATTGATGGATCTTTGATCAAATCTTTTTGGGGGTCAATACAGAAACAGCCACACTGACCAAATTCAACTCAAATCCAAAGCAAACAAAACTTTCATCAAACTGCATCAGGCAAGGCCACATGTGACATTTTAAGAATCCAATTGCAAAAAACATTTTAAATCATATACATTCAAATGAAAAATTAACCATCTACACAACAGTATCATATTGATCCATTGGTTAATTATTGTAAATATGATTGTGCATTATAATACGCATCTACATTTTATTACGTGTCATACATTGTAAAATGACTGCACGAGAGCAAGTGCCTATATCGTCCTTTGTAGCACAATTTTGTATACTTGCTTTTCTGGTATGTAAAGCTTAATCTTCACAACTTAAAGGGAATATACATTTGTTTGTTTGCTGTAATTTTCAGAAATGGATGGATTGGGGGGAGGGGGGCAAGTGTTTTATAGCAAATATTGGTTCACTGACCTGTTTGAAGTTTTGTGTTTGTAGATGTTGGAAAAACCAAAAAACCCAATCATGTTAATGGAGCAATTTATAGTAATCGATTGCAAACACAATTCAGACTAACTAAATAATTATGGTAAACTGGAGGCAGTATATGAAAAAAAGCCAGTTTTTTCCAACGCTGGTCGGCCGACCAGCATTGGAAATTGATTCAAAAACACCACTTTTCTTAAAAATGTCAGCACACCAGGTGCCATGATTTTGCAGGATGCTTTAGACTGTCATTCACTAACAGTCCAGCAAGGTATTTCATAACAATTGGTAGGTTTTTTTTATGATTGCAAATGTTGTATATTCCCTTTAAAAGTAAAACTTAATATTCCATAGAAACCTCTTACATGTATCTTTAAAACAAACATTAATATACTAGGTAATATACTTTAATTATGTCCTTTATGATAAGAATGTGTCTTTTTTTGTAATTTTTATTTCATGCTTTTAATATTTTTTTGTTTTTTTTGTTTTTGTGTCTAATCTAAATTGGCCAACATCATTAATGTAACTTACACCACTAAATTTGAAAATAATTTGATGGACAGAGCAACTGAATCATACACACTATAATATAATCCTTGCCCAAACATTTCTTGCAAAATAAAGTAGAGCTACAAATGCAAAAAGAACTTACTATGGAATGTAGTTCTGTACAAGAATTGGAATCTGAAATGATGTAGATTTAAAAAGCACAATTTGAAATACACAGGTATTTTTTCTAGCATGCACATGTACTACTTATATTTTGCAAGTAATGATTGGAAGTTTGGAGACCTGTGAAATGAGGACCGGGGAGGAGAGAAGAAGATAGCCAATTTCTTTTTAGAATTTTTTAAATTAGTTTTTCACACTATTGATTACAACCAACACCAATTTCACTCAACTATTAGTTGACATCATCAACTCATCCAATGATCTGTTTCAAACATCTTTCATTTGCCTAAAAACCCTTTGCGTTTAATCTCCCACTTCAGCACTCCCCGCATTATCTTCTTAGCCTCTCGCTCCCCACTCCTCATTCCCCCGATCACAAACCCCGCAAACTTGTCATCTGTAGCCTCACCCCCAAAGAAGATTCTCCCAACCGGAGTTTGGAGCTGATGGAGAATTTTACTTGGGGCACCATCGGGTAGAGGGGCGGAGAATGCCCCCATCTGGAGGGGGTCATTCAGCCAACCTGACAGCATGATATCAGTTGGATATGGCACTTGCTGTTCCCCATACAGGCCTCTCATGACAGTGATAATCTCCTCTCGGGTGGTGTCTAGTGGTTGGTTCTCTACTCGTTGAGCTTCAGCCCCAACTACAAATGCAATCAGGATGTTGGTACCAATGGGGAACAGACCCTGGGCCTCCATATTCATGAAGGCCGGGTAGTAACCCCTCCGGTCACTCACGTGCATGATCCACTCGCTGTCATCCCAGAATTTACGGGGAAACTTGAGGAAGATCTTGGTAAAAGCCCCCATGGGGGTATGGTTGAGGGCGGTGGTTTTCCAATGTGGCAGCGGTGGGGTGAATTCTACGAGACCGCTCTGCAGCACGCCGAGACTGAATGTGAGCAGCACGGCATCTGCGCGAAAGACTGTGCCATCTGCACATGTCACACAGACCTTCTCAATCTGCGAATGGTCGATGGAGATAACCTTTCTATTTAACAGGAGGCGCCTCTTTTCAACCAGGTGGGCGACCACATCAGCAAAGATGATCTTGAAGCCCCTCTGATCAATCACAAACCCTGAGCTACCTACACGATCCCAGTGCCCCACATCAAGTGAAGCTTGCTCTGGTGGGACTGTATACTCAAAATCAAAGACATACCACTCGACAGCCTTACGGAGGGCATCTGATGAGCTATCAGAACAATACCTGTCGGCCATGAAATCCCTCATAGTCAGCTCACTATTCAAACTATTGGCTGCAAAGTCACCAGCCTCCACCATAATGTCACAGACTTCAGTGATAACTTGCTCCACTTCCCACTCCGGGATAACTTCTCCATTCTCACTCATGACCATCAACTTGTGTTGATTGAACTCAGCTTTAACTTTCTGGCATTCCAAATCAGCTTTCTCTGCAATCTTCTTCATGGGTCCTCCAACGGGCTGCAGCCAATTAGCCCCCTTCTCAAGACGGATCCCGCCAAACTCAACATCATGAACCCGCCCACCGATGTGGTCTGCCCCTTCAATAACCAAAAACTGGTCAAAACCTTGACTCAGGAATGTGCCCGCCGCACCCAGTCCTGCCGCGCCTGCACCAAGGATCAACACTTCCACATCCCTCACGCTGCCAGTTCCACCTTCTTCCACAAGTTTCCCCGCGTTTTTCTGGTTCATTTTTATCAAACGGCATACAATTAATTACAGCAAAAATATAATTCAGTTTAATCAAAGGTTTCATGCAAACGTCACCATTTACATAATCAAGAGCAGCTGCGTGATGACGCATGCACATGCAAAATACCCTCTAATTACTGGAGGCTATAACTAAGTGTTTATTATAGGGTGTATTATTCAATGGGAGTATCAACTCCCTTGTAGTTCTCAGTATCACTTGGCTGGCCATTGTCTTTTCTATATTCATGAAGTAGTTATTAGGTAGTCTAGCTAGGAATTGTGTCTTGTTCATTTGCAGCCTGCACACAAGCTGTTGTTTCCACAGATCTCTGGAGTCCTGAAAGTGCCGCATTCTTGTCCGTTCTTCCGAGTTCAAAACTGGAAATACAAATATCAGCTGGTGCTCCACACCCTCCGATGGCAGCAGGAATGCATGATGAAAGCGTTTAAAAAGCAAGACAGAACGTTGAATAGATGTGTTGAGTTTTGTGCGTTCCCCTACGCTTTGGTAGGGTGAAGATGCTCGGGCAATATCAGCGGGAATTCTGGCAATTAAAGAAAAACATACCGCAAATTTATTAGAAAAAAAAATGGAAAGAATGTTGCATCCTGACACCACTTTTTTCATATATCATCTCAATGAAGGTCAGTCATTGCAAAAATGTTGGAAAGACATGAATCTGGAACTGAAACATTTCCAATTTGGTTAGAAAATACTTCAAAAATGTTCTTGATTCTCCATAGACTTCGTACACAACTGCTGAAGTGGCATCGGGATATGGATAGTAGTTCTTTTGAAATAATTATCTAGTAAATACAAAAATACTCTTTCGACAGCAAATATTACATTACTTTAGGTTGATTGTATTGATTGTTGATCTTTAAACAAACACACACACATAGAACACTTGTTGGCAGCCATATGTTTTTGTCTCGAGTTAAAATTAAAAATGTAAACATTAACATCTCACATTATAACGTCTCACATTTAATGTAACACCAGAGGCACAGACAGTGCTAAACCGGCAATATATGTGCAAAGTCTTTTCCGGATTATTTGAGGGACAATATCTGCTGATTGTGATAAATTATTTAGCATAGGCGATTACTAATACTTTACTAACATTTACAACGTAGGCCCTATGTTAGTATGTAATAATTTAAGAATTTCGTAAACATTGAACACACCTTTTGTTTTGACTCGATCTTTTAATTTACCGAAAACTCTTCTTCATAGAGGATAAAATTCTACGAAGCTGCAATTCAGCAGACCATCTCAGCTCGTTCTGATCACAAAAGAGACGACAGGCTGAAGTGTCAGAACTTGAAATTTGGAAATGTTATCCTCCTGCGTCACGTCAACAGCACAAAGCACACGACTCTTGCACAACTGATCGACGAAAATATCCTGTCGATCAGCTGATTTGTCATAACACAAGCTGCGCACGCACGTGACCGAGGGCTGGGCAGTTTGCCAAGGTTACTGCCATAGACTTGTACCAGTCCTTTGCTAGCAAAGGACTGGTATAGCGTGCTATACGTGAACAGGTGCAATTATTGTATCACTTCCCAGCTACCCCCCCCCCCCCCCCCCCCCCCCCCCAAAAAAATAATAAAATGAGCCCATGGTATTTGAAACGCTAAAATAAGAATTTGAAAGTGTTATTGAAGTAAACTTGACTTTGGTTTTGATTTTATACCGGTACCCTGATGCGTTTATGTGCCGCTGTTTCTTGGCTACGATCAATGAATGCAAAGAATATCAAAGAATAATTCATACCGCCACCCAAGGATACTGATTTGAAGACAGGTGTAGCGTGAATATCCGACTCCATGAAATGTGGACTCATTGGTAGTACTGCGCACGCGTGAGTACAATACAATGCTATTTTTAGGATCGTTTCGGGAGAGTACCTGTCACGTGCGAGGGATCAACCAATTATAGGGAAATAGGGGTCCGATTTTCATAGGAGTCGGATTTTCATGTGACACCGCCACGGTATTGTATGCAAATTTCACTGCCGCAATAACTTCTTCCATGATCTGGTCTGGAGTAAATGAAGCTGACATAATAATTGCACAATTAATTCTGCTACAGTGTGTATCCAAAAAAATGCGAACAAAATACAACGGAATGTCAAACGTAGAATATGTATAACCAACATATAGATAATATAGGTGGTTTGATTAAGCCTTTCCACTTCAAAATGGGACATCAACCGTCCAAACCTGATAATTTTTGACAGAGTTATATTGACCATGGGACCATGGAGGTACCAAGTTTTCAATTTTAGGCATTGGGACAAAGGTAGCCTAATTTTGCCTCTGTGTGGATATTTGCCTTGTCTTCAAAAATGTGTTTAGCGAGTACATGTGTAAACACAATTCTCAACACTTTCTTGCTATCACCTCATGCTAAAAATGTTTAGCATGTAAACGGGAAACATTGGCATATACATTCCAGAGGACAAACATGGATATTTAAGATTGGAGACGAATTGATTTGGTCACGTTTAAAGTATTTTTAATGAAAAATAATAATGGGTACTTATATAGCGCTTTTAATTAAGATCAAAGCGCTTTACATTATTATTACCCCTGATCATTGGGCAAATTAGACATTCTAAATACAATATCAGCTCCCTGGGCAAGGGCGGATCCGGGGGGGGGGGGGGGCAACGGGCCATCCCCCTCCAAAAAAAGAACCCCTTTTATGTGAAGTCGCAATAAAGTCAGGCACTGCATACACCACCATCTTTTCCGCAAAAAAAAATGATTAAAGTGGTCAGATACTGCCTCGAATCGCACCACAGAGCGTCTAGAATCCCACGCCGTATTTTTTGGGACCCACTTTTTGGGGGACCAACTTTTTTGTGCCCCCCCCCCCCCCCCCCCCAAACTGTGTTCTGGATCCGCCCTTTTCCCTGGGGAGTATACAGCTCGATGCAGCCACTTCGACGCAAGGCAGCTAAAATCAATAACAATCTCTGCCCTCAAATGTGTCCATTTGTACCTCAGGGGTGTGACTAATGAGTGACAAATTAAGTGCTTTGCCCAAGGGCACGCACCACAACCCCAGGGCGATATAACAAGAATTAGTTTATTTCATACACTTCTCTTTTTTTCGCCATAACTGATTGCAATGGTACTTCACCAGTTTTTCAATTTTTATTTTGGTCAAATTTAATCTGATTGTAATCATCTCACTATTTCCTGTCATACTTTAATGCAGGAGTCCTTACAATGTGGCCACGAACCATTCTTTCGTTAGCATAGAGCAAACGTTTATTATGCCCTGCAAAGACCAAAAAGCCACAAAATTCATTATTATTTTTTTCACAAAATAAGCATATTTTGTTGCTTATGCAGAAAATTAATGATTCGTACAGTCTAGCCACGAACCGTTCTTTCGATAATAAATTCAGAATATAATGTACGTCTGTGCAAAGACAAAAACAGCCATAAAACGTGTATTTTTAGATGACAGGCATGTGTTACATTAACTCCAAGGACTTTAGAGGCTCCGTCAATCTCTAAATTGAAGTTTGTCGTTTTTATTTTCGGGTAGCCATGTGCAGCACCAGAAATGCGCTTCAAAAGTTAGATTATGTCTTCCATATTATTCGCCGAGACAGCACCAACTCTCAATTGAGCAAGCAGTGATCAAACTCCTTTTTTTGTGCCGCAGTGTGGTTAGGGTTTGTGACTCATGATCAGAGGGTCAAGAGTTCGAATCCAGCTGCTGGCCATATGTCCTAGGGCAGACTTCACCCCACTTGCCTCTCTCCATCCAGGAGTGTAAATGGGTGCCGGCATTAGCTGTGGAGTAACCTGCGATGGACTAGCATCCCATCCAGGGGGAACAGAAATATTCTCTGAAACCGGAGATAAATGCCGGCGCTGCCCATGGCCCAATGGGCCACATTAAATTTTGCTCCTGACGGACTTTACTACTTAATAACTACTTTTATTATCTAAAAAGTGGTGGGTTAATGCCCCCATGCCCACCCTCGAAATAGGGTAAATTGAGAATATGCTGGCAAGGTATTTGGGGTTTTTATTATTTATTATAATTATTATTAATATTATTATTATTCTAGTTTATTAAAAATCAAATGTCTTGCAGCCTTGCGGCTGAATTGCACATGGTTACAAACCATTTTCTTTTTTGTTTGTTGGGGGGGGGGCAAAATGTGCTTACCCCCCCCCCCCCCCCCTCCAGAAAAATCCCGGCGGCGACGCCCATGGCATTCGACGTGACAGTCCCTGGCGGGTAGATGTGTGTGTTCCATAACTATTTGAATAACAATCTGAAGTCTTTATTACGGAAAAAGTTCACCGTACAGATGAGCCAGTTGATGGCCAAGATTCATTGATGACGCGCCCCTTCGTTTCAGCGAGGAATGTGATTTGCCAGGACGACCGTCATGACGAGCTGTCATGACGAATCGTCATGACTAACCGTCCAAAACGAAAGAACGCTATTAAGACCTAGAAAGTACAAACTGTTTTTGTTGCCACTGGACAGAACGCCCTGGTTTTGGTTTCTAAGGAGATAACACCGGCGTCAATGTATCATTCCCGCCCGTTTCATAATCACGAGTCAATTGTATTTATTTAAACAAAAATCAGATTGAATGTCACTCAAAATGAATATGTGATATTTTCGGTTTTCCGAACGCACACACCCCGGTGTTGGAACAGAATTTGGGCGTCAACAGCTTGAAATAATGTTCCTTTGTGTTATTTGATATTCTCTCGTTAAAAGCTTTCAACATGTTTTACTTGAACCTCTTAAAGTGGTATACGTATTGGGTGGATATTGGATAGCGCTCCCGCAAAAGATTTCTGCTGATCCGCATCCGCGGTTGCCCGAAATTTAACATAAACCTGAAGTCAATTATAAACTTGAACTGTTGCCACAAGGCCATGTTAAAAACGTTGTATTTGACTTCTGTTTACACTGCATTACTAAGCAACGACGTTTGGTTTTTGTGCACTGTTAACAATAAGGTGAGCCGGTGGCCGGTGTGAACTCGAACCCGGATCTCTTCAAGTGTGAAAAGCTCTGCAAACATCTTTGCGAATAGGTGCAAGGAAACACAAAACCGTTGCCTTCTGTAAGGTACGAAATGTCGTTGGTAGTAGGGTGCTCGAGGGAACCTGTCACGTGATTCAAAGAGGTTGGAACACCTTTCACATCAGTTCTGATAAAAACGAATATAAAGATTGAGTTTCGGTCCTGAGCTGAGCATGTTGCATTAGAACTGGAGAGAGATTATCATCCATGCCGATCATCAAGTGATCACATCTAAGGTAGGCATTCAGTGATGTACATGGCTTTATTTAGTCATCCAATACTTGGGGTAATTGCCTTTAACAACGCTTACCCATTATGATGGTATTAAATTGTTTTAATTAAACACCCAATTTCGATAGCGGTATCTTCGTGGTTTCAGTATATTTTCATGGCAACTCACGAATGTTTGTGTCAAACTGGTGCAAACAATTCTCCCCAAATGTATTAACACCTTAATTAGCTTTAAAAGATTTGTCCCGAATGTATAGTAAAATCAAGGACTTTCAATTATTCAAGTTGGTGCTTCAATGTAGGCCAATTTTGTACCCAAAGCGAAATGCTAATGTCGTGCCATGCATTGCCGTGTTGTGTTGGTCACTTTGGAATATTTATTTTAAAGCTGAGAATTATGTTGAATACTCTTAAAATTGCGATTTGCGTTTGTGCTCATTTAATGCACAAACGACGCACTTGCATTGTCTTCTGGCCGCCAATAATGGGAATTTAATAAAGTAAATTATTGCATTGACACCTAAACGTATGGATGGATATGGGGGGAGGGGTTGGTTCGATGTTTCATTCAAAATCTGATATAAACAGCTTTTGTAATGCTGTAGAAATTTTACAAACAGATTCAGTTTTTTTCGGGGTGGAATTTGCCAAAAGACCTTTATCATGCTGCCACCATTTCAGTCACGTTCCCTGTCTCCAATAACAGTACTGATTGATAATGGGTTTTTGTGCAAAAGGAACCAGACTATTTTTCCTTGTAGCCTCGCTTTGGTTACGTTGATTTGATTGGGAAAATCCAAATGGCCGCAACATGATAATGGTCTACAGCATGTGGAGAGCAACTTTAATCATGACAGTGCATTATTCATAATTGTGTAATAACCAGTAACCCACTGGAACTCATATTGGGAAGCTTAAAGGTTTGTCCGTGCCCGGAGAGTAAATATTGTTTCTAAGTTTTCGTCGAGAATATTGTCATCTCGGAGCTTCGGACAACTAGACCATAGTTTAATGATTTACGATGGCAAGATAAACCAAAAAAAGTAAGGAGTTCCTAAATCTATATAGAATTACTACTACCCGGATGTACCCGACAATCAAACAGACACTGTTTGCGGATGCCATGGCTGTGAACTGACCCGGATTAATTGTTTTGTAGGCCCCAGGCACCAGTGTTCCATAGGCCCTATACTCCGCCCTATAAGCGCCGGCACCAATACAAATTAGTAAAAAAAAAAACAAGTAAAGTACAAATCAAGCCAGTCCAAACTGGTATAGGTCCTAGCTCTAGCTGTTGGCACCAAGGGCGTCAGGGGCGGATCCAAAGAATTTTCGCAAGGGGGGGCCGGGGGTCATCGACCAAAAAAAATCTGAAATGTACAAAGGGGTTTTCCTCCGGACACTTGTCCTCCGAAAATCAATGGGGAGCCTATTACCATTAAAAAAATCCCTGTCAGAGCTGTTTGACCCCCCACCCTTGATCCGCGCCTGGGCGTCTATCGCTTCTCATGAGTGCATATACTGTGTCTTCTTGGTCACAACTAAATGCGAGTGCGAAGCCGAGCGGGGCCCATTTATTAGGGCCCTGAAAAATTGGATTCTAACGCTCTATGGCGCGATCTGACTGAGGCAATTTCTGACCACTTTAACCACATTATTTTTAGCAAAAGATCATCATTTAAACATCACTTTCGAGTTTGGAGTAATTGAATCGACTATTCTGAGTTATAGAATAAAATGTAGACTAAACTTTTTGTTTATTCGGGGACGAAAATAGTTGGAGACATACCCCCCCCCCCCTTTTTTCGTAGGCCCCCGGATGTTTCGTAGACCCTATGCAAAGTGCCTGCCTATTGGATAATCCGGGCCTGGCTGTGAATCAGTGTATTTGCATTTTCAAAGGGCAGTTCAATTGTTAAAATCTTAGGAAAGCTATATCGAATATTACTGACCAGTAGGTTTATTGGTTTAGTTAATTTAAATAACTATACAGTTAGCTTTATTGTTGGTTGGTAAATAATGTATTGATCGTAATATGGACGTGCAGTCCAAGATTATACATCACCGTGAGGCGCTGTTTTGTTTGGGATTTATGTTTTGTCTGATTTTTTCTCAATCGGTCATTATTATTAGAGTTAAATTAAGTGGAACTGTAATAGGTTTTGTTTATGAAGTCTGTTCGTCGGTTCGATGTAATTTTAAGTTCTTGTAAATAAATTCCTTTTTAATTTTTTTGCTTGAAATCTAGAATTTGTGTCTGTGTCCCTATAAATTCACTTTCCTCGTGACCGTTCCTTTCAAAGATCCCGAGTTTAGTTTACAAATGTATTTTTATCAGTAAAATCCCCGTAGAGTCTTTAGTGCGAGTTCCCCCATAGTGTCGTGTGTTTTTTTACAGGTTACACTTGCAACAATGTTCCTAACGCGGCGAGGCCCAGGAGGCTGCGTCATTAGACTTATGCTGTTACTGCTGATTGTTCAGCCACTAAGTGTACTAGGTGAGAACGTAACTTACAAAATAAAAAACATTGTATGACTGACATAAAGAGTAATAATGACTCGAGTCGATAGCACAAGTTTTGGATGAGTCGACTCGACTCGAGTCCCTTCGAATATAACTGACTCGACTCGACCGTATGCGTACTATTGTCCGCCACGTCACCTCGTGTATGGTTTTATAATGTAGCTGACAATTTAACTACAGGGTTTACTATGAGGTGCCCTTTATGACTTTATTACGAAACAAAACGAAAATCAAATATATATAGAACGTAAATCCAATATATATAGAACGTAACTCCAATATATATAGAACGTAACTCAAATATATATAGAACGAAACTGAAATATATATAGAACGAACTCAAATATATATAGAACGAGAAAAATATATCGAACGACAATTGTAATAATTATATAAAACGAAGCAAGTTGCAGATGGACTCCGTCAATTCAGGGTGACTGTAAGGTCAATGCCAAATTCTGCTAGATGTACTTCCAAAATCTGATTGATTAAACAAAAATCTGCCAAATCACCTATGATTTACACGAAATACATTATAAACACTTATACTCATATGCAGATGTTATAAAATTTCCTTACCCCCCCCCCAAACAAAAAAATAATAAAATGTCCTTTATAAAAAAAGTTATTAATCTTTTTTAAATGGCTCGTGTCTAGCCTGGTTTCCAATGTCTACAGTACTTTACTGTGTTCTCGTACCTCAACGCTTAGACTGGCCAAAAAAATAAATCCTTTTTTTTGCAAGCAAATCAGCTCTGCTATATTTTTCCGTCCAAATCACCAATTTTGCAGAATTCTGCTAGATATCTGCTTTAAAAAAATTCATTTGCTAGATTTTCTGTGAAACTTTTTTTCTTCAAAAACTGCTATATTTTCCCGTCAAAATAACCAATTTTGCAGAATTCTGCTAGAAATCTACTAGAATCAATTCAATCTGCTAAATATTTTGTCAAACTTTTCCCCCCCCAAAAAAAAATTTGTAAACCAGGCTAGACACGAGCCATTTAAAAAAGATTAATAACTTTTTTATCTGCATATGAGTATAAGTGTTTATAATGCATTTCGGGTAAATCATAGATGATTTGGCAGATTTTTGTTTAATCAATCAGATTTTGGAATACATCTAGCAGAATTTGGCATTGACCTTACAGTTACCCTGAATTGACGGAGTCCATTTGCAACTTGCTTCGTTTTATATCATTATTACAATTCTTGTTCGATATATTTTTCTCGTTCTATATATATTTGAGTTTCGTTCTATATATATTTGAGTTTCGTTCTATATATATTTGAGTTACGTTCTATATATATTTGATTTCGTTCTATATATATATTTGTTTCTAGTTCTATATATATTTGTTTCGTTCTATATATATTTTTGAAGTTCGTTCTATATATATATTGGAGTTACGTTCTAAATATATTGGAGTTACGTTCTATATATATTGGATTTACGTTCTATATATATATATATTGGATTTACGTTCTATATATATTGGTTTCGTTCCATATATATTTGTTTCTCGTTCTATATATATATTGGTTTCGTTCTCATATATTTGTTTCGTTTAATATATATTGGTTTCGTTCTATATATATTGGTTTCGTTCTATATATATTTGTTTCGTAATAAAATCATAAAGGGCGCCTCATAGTTTCCCGCACATTTTAAAACTGTTTTCATTCAAATTCATAAACGGTTAACTTCAATTTCGTCTTGAAAATTTATGATCTTGCATACCCTATGTTCTATTTCGTCTTTGGTTGCTCATTTTCACGTTTTGTTCAAACAATTTCATACCATATCCATACTTTCTCATGAAAGATCATTCAATTTCGTCGTCTGCAATTTAAACGGAGAGCTAGAGCTGGATAGTGTTTAATCAAAATTTTGGGAACAAATTAAGTTTTGGTATTTGAAAATTTTGTGACGAAGGCAGCCCCGCCCCCTCCGAGCTGTTCACGCCGCTTAAGTTAATTAATTTGAACAAGCTCTTAAGTTATATTTTCATGTTCCGCAAGTTCCAAGGCATCAATAAAAATTGTTTAATTTTCCCAATTTAAATTTTGTAGTACATTTTGCTCAGTATAGTGGGCACTGTCAAGCACGCTTTCATGTGCATGTACTTTTCAATGGGAAAAGTTAACATTTAGGCCTACCTGTGTTGGAAAATGGACATTTTCGTGTCGAACTTTTAAAGCCTCATTTTCATACACTTGGTATGTCAAACTAACCACAAGACAGAGCAACTGGCAAAGAAACTTGGCAGGCCTGAAAGGGCGACCTCTAGCGGTACGTCAAAAGATAGATGGAACAATTTAAAAACTATCACAATTTTACAAAATTAATTGCCTCTATATATTCTTTGTACAACCTCGAAGAATTTTTCCAAGGTTTCAGAATCATGACATCATCCGACTGGAAGTTATTGTGCGGAAAAAAAAATGATCAAGTTTTTTCCTTTAAATTTAAATTCGTCATATTTGATCGGTGTTCGCTGTGTTCGTACTTAATAATGTACTTCATCATTTTAACTTGTCACATAATTATATCGACCCTGATCAAAATCAAAACGAACCAAATTTCTTCCATGTACATAGTAAAGTATAGATTACACTTTTAACAATATGACGTCACAAAAATAGTTAAATAACTCACTTTTAACCTTCATAACTTCCTTCATTTTCACAAATTCTTTTCACTTTTAGATGAACATGTATCCTCTTTATAAACTGAGTCTCTTAACTAAATCAGTATTCATTAATTTGTGCATTTTTAATTTATGATATGTCATCAAAGTGGAATTTCCAATTTTAAGTTTCTACATACAATTTTAATACTCAAATTTATCATGCTCCAAAAGATGTTCTTTTTTCTCCAAAAGGCAAATCGTACTTCTCAGAAGGTTAATGATCCTCTTCTAGTACGATATTCACAAGTACACTCGGCAGGTTCTTATGAAAATGTCGCTCGATCACCCTGATTTTTCCTCACAATGCCATTTTGTCTATATATTTTGTTTTCCCCCAAAAATGTGTTTTGGTGTCCAGCACTTTGTTCAACAAGATCCTACTTGGGGTGCCATGTGAAGTGCGGCATTCTCACAACTGTTTTTCTTCACAATATCTTTTGTCTATACATTTTGTATTTTGTTTTCCCCCCCAAAAATATGTTTTTCGTCAAGAACATTTTTTTTTTTGGTGCTAAAATGTTTTTTTTCATCTATGGTTTTAATTGCGTGTGTTTTTTAATTCTTTCGTTATTTTTAGTAATGTATTATTCATTATGTCTTTTATTGTTTGTTTTTTTGTAATTTTTGTCGTTATTATATCATGGTTTTTATGTAATCCAGGGCCCCAGGGGGCAGGGAGAACAGTTGATCATAGTGACCGTTTTAGCCGATTTTCGGCTATTTTTGACAGATTTTTTGTAAAAAAAAACGAGTTTGACAGAAACTTTGACAGAATGGATTTTTTGGCAGATTTCTGGCAGAATACTGCAAAAATGGTTATTTGACACACAAACATAGCAAATTGGAGATTTGTTTTTTTAAAAAGCTTCAATCTTTTCAAACAAACACTTGCAAAAATAAGACAGGTTAACTGCCTTGTCTATGTGCTGAGGTTCACTGGGAATCGGATTTTGTCGTGACACAACCTCGTTTTTGACTGAAATTTACGCAATTTCATGACACCTTTTATGTGACTATAGATTGTTTATAATGTAATTTTAACTTTAATTAAGGCACCATATTACAGCATCTGCATATGATTTTAAGTGTTTATAGTGTATTTCGAGTAATTCATGGGAATTTGACAGATTTTTGATAAATCTGACAGATTTTTGAAGTGCATTTAGCAGAATTTGGCCATGACCTCACGGTCACCCTGCAGTTCATTGACAACTGATGGGGCTACCCTGGTAAAATAACATGATGAACTATCATCGTAAATAGATAAAATAAATAAATAAATAAATTTCGATAAATAAAATTGAAAACATACTTCCTTATATCACATGTAACACTTTCCAGGGCAAGCTGGTTATGTAGAATGCTATGTGGACGACAATGATGACCGTGCCTTTCGACACGATAAAATAGAGAACGACAATATGTCATGGGAGTGGTGCATGGACAGATGTCTAGATGTGATTGGTGGCAGTTGGGAATACATTGGCCTAGAGGATGGTGACGAATGCTTTTGTGGCTATTTCGGGATTGACTACTGGCGGCATGGCAGTGGATCAGGTTGCAACGATAAATGTGCTGGTGATAGCAGTCAAAACTGTGGCGGAGGGCATCGGATTGCCGTCTATCGAAGTAAGATTAAGAAATACGATTCACTTTAGGAGTTAATTGTTTTAAAAATGATAATGTGCATCTGATTAGAGGGATATAGGCTTAAGTTTCAGGCTTGCATGGAATTTAATCAATTATATAATGATTTCCCTCTTTATGGAATATTCCTTTTCAGTATCAGATGCAGTGTGCAGCCAGCCTTCACCAAGTCATGGATCATACAGCGTAGAATCCAGACCTTCTTACGCTCACTATTTGAATTTCTATGAGTACCATGGAACTCGTTTGCGTTTCACCTGCAACAGAGGATACTATTTTCCATCAAACCCTCCAACAACCACATGTAGTTCTGGAAGTTGGAGCCCTGCCTCTGACTGCCAAGGTATGTGCTAAGGACAGGTTGTGTGATTGAGCTACAGTTTTTGTATGCATTTGTACCATTTTCTGTAAACTTACGAACTTACTAAATTGTTTAGAAATAGGCTAAAAACTTTATCCCTTGTAAGTATTGGTTTGATTTTCACAAGGGTTTGAAATTATTCTCATTCAAATAAAGGCTTGTCAAAAACACACTCACTGCTTGCGATTTCAAGGTAATCATGCACATTTTTTCTAATGTGGAAATGGTTGATCATGTTCATGGTGTGATGATCTCGTTGCCTTATTTTACTTTCTGTGTTTTCTTTCTTTTTCAATCTAAAGATGCATTTTTGGAAATTTCTGTTAGTAGCGAATTAAGCACTTAATGAGTGTGCACAATTAATTAAACGTTGACACGATGCACACATGTGCGCAGTTGCTTATTGGTTTAGTGTGTAAAATTGGCCTTGAAATCGAGAACCTAGAATATTGTTTTCTGGGAAGATAGGCCTATAGCATTTACTGAGCTAAAACTCCATCAGGTTGTTAAGCACCGGTCTTTAGAATTATGAACACTTTTGTTACTTCAAATGAAAACAAAATTAATAAATACCTTGGAGAGTTGATGGTTTCTGATTGGTCGAAATTCGATCACGTGGCCGGGCATTAACGGTGATAATGACCGGGTTCAAAGAACAAGCGAAAAAAATGGCCCCTGAACCAGCATTGATCCAGCCCCATTGGAAGGCAATGATTGGTCAAATTTACAACAGTCATACGGCTAGCTTGTAACAATATAGCACTGCACATGCGCTCAACCACCTTCGCGTGACACTGACGCGCGCGTACGCAACACAGTTGCTATGGGTGTGCGCGTGCGTAAGGAAGTTTTAAAACGACTGGACATCGTACATGTACATACAGCAGTGCAGTATCTGATATACTGAGGATGTTTACGACGAAAGCGTAGATCTACGATATATTTTCTTGAAACACTTCGCCCAATGACATATTTACCTTTCCTAAACCAAGCATCTTTGTAATTCTGGACACGAGGAGTGTGTAAACGAAATTTCAGCTTCCTCCATCAGGTAAAAATATGAAAACATTGTTGTAAATATTTTGTTTCGCTACAGCAGCAGAAGTCCAAACCCTGGACGTCGTACGCGTACGCAATGAAGACGTTGTCCAGCAATGTCCAGCACAGCCTGGGCCCGGCTGTTGGTGTATATAACAACGCTTATGGTACCACGCATAAGTTAAAATATCGCCCATGAACATGAACACAAAAAAGTCTGGAAATATCGCCGAAAGAAAGTCACAAAATTGGAGCATTTTAACTGTTTATTTCGTTAAAAAGGTATTTATTAATGGGAATAACAGTGTGAGGATCCGGTCTTCACTGCGTGATAATGACCGGGTGTGGGGGTGACCGCTGTTAATGGACCGAGACGAAGTCGAGGTCCATTAACAGCGGTCACCCCCTAACCCGGTCATTATCACGCAGTGAAGACTGGCTCCTCACACTGTTATTCCCTTATTATTATCTGACTTTTTAGGCTTTACAGAGAGCTTTACTTGTATTCTGTCCCTATAATTTCAGCAGAGATTATGATTGCTTTCTCTATGTATTCTCCAGCATGTACACCAATATCACACTGTGTTTTTGGCCAGTTACATTGCACCACTGCCACTGACCAACAATGTGACCAGTGTGATGGAGACTATGGGCCCAATGGAGCAGCCTACTTGAGAGTCAATAATGGAAGAGAATGCAGAAGTAAGTTGAATATATCAATCTGATTTAACATCATATCAAACTGCAGTGACTTGTGTCTTCTAAATGAAGATGTCACGCCCCAACTATCGCATCGGTCCCAACTATAGTTGGGCCTGTCCCAACTATAGTTGGGACAGGCCCAACTGTAGTTCCACAGTTGGGCTGGCCCAACTATAGTTGGGCCACTCCGATCTTTTTATTTTGCGGTGTCCCAACTATAGTTTACATTGATGTACAACCATAAAACGTTCCCTACAGCTCTGATACACGTCTGACTTTACTGGGGACCACTGAAATTAGCTATTGATGGGGCGAATCTATAGTTGGGCCATCCCAATCTTTTTATTTTGCGGTCCCAACTATAGTGTACATTGTTGTACGATTATAAAACATTCCCTACAACTCTAATACACATCTGACTTTACTGGGGACCAATGAAATGATCTATTGGGGGGGACCATCTGTAGTTGGACCACCGCAATATTTTTATTTGGCAGTCCCAACTATAGTTTACAATTGATGTACGACTATAAAACATTCTCTACAGCTCTGCTTACATTGGCTTACATGTCCGACTTGGGACCTTTGACATTAGCTATGGGTGGGGCCCATCTATAGTTGGCCGGCCATGGCAATCTTTGAATTTTGCAAAATGTTGCTGGATAATAAAACCCAGCAGCTGGACAACTCGTCCAACTAGGCAGTACCACGTGACCGGCCAGCCTTGCGGCATGCATGCACCACGAATACACGGTGCCATCGCCGCGGAACATTTAATCCAACAAGATCTATCAAGCATGAAGCATCCGGCGCAACTCCAGTCCTAACTATAGTTGGGCCGACCCAACTGCCGCACTATAGTTGGGACAGTCCCAACTATAGTTGGGACCGATGCGATAGTTGGGGCGTGACAAAGACAAGTGACATGATGGCCGGGTTTTTTTACATGGGACATACTGAAGAGCACGGCATATAATCACATTGCAAGGCAATTAACATTCACTTGTATTTTCATCAATGTGTCATGTGTTTCTGATTTTGTTTTATTAGAGCAGTGTTCATGGAGGACTGACAGCAATGCGTGCTACCCAGGCAGCTGCACATATGCCCAGTGCACATGCAGCAGTGGATTCTCAGGAACGGACTGCAGAACAAGTGAGTTTGTATATATGTGTAAATTGGGGCATGTGGACTTCGTGTGCAAACTAAAGAGAGCACAATTAAGTTAGATTTTTGGAGGACAAGTGAAGTGATACAAGCTGCTGCTTAATGTTTTCATTTCAGTTTAAATGTGTACCATAGAAGGCATGAAGGCATAAAGGCATAAAGGGAAAAGCCCTTATCTACAGAACCTATAAATAAGCTATTTTTGTTCCCAGTCCCTCCATTGTTTAGAGTTCAGAAAAATGGGTTCAAACTTTGAGCCAGTCAGATCATGATCATGATTAATTATCTGGGTCTCTTACGGTATTGCCTTTTGATGCAATATAATGAATGCAGGAGTAGTAGCTTGGATAATGTTGTAGCCTTATTTGAAAGTAAACATCGGTGCTATATGGCTAAGACTTTGAATACTCTTTCTCACAACTTAGTTGGCAGTAGTCAAGCACCAGTCCTATCTGAGCATCTTGCCACCCTGAGCATTGGGGAGTCAACTCTAGAATCCCCCGCAGTCAATGGTAGTATGGACACCGTCTACACCAATGTACACAATTTCACAAACTTGAGGATCAATTGGATAAGCTCCTACCGACCGACTGGACTTCCAGACCCTTCTGCTGGTGGACATCCTTATATCCAAAGTGCTAGCTTGGGTGTCATAGGGGCAAGAGTGAATGCTGTTGTCAATCGTGAGTTCAGCCTCGAAGTGTGCACAGATAATTGACTCAATTGACTCATACTTAACTGGCTCAAGTAGTTAGATGTTGGCCTAATTTTTTATAATCGTTTCACATACATGACTTTTTGGCAATTTTGAAAGAAAAAAATTAATATCACAACAGCATGCTATTCTAGGACTTCAACTTTGTTAAAGTTCGACTTCAAGATTGAGCTTTGTTTGTTTTTTACAATTTCTCTTGAGACTTGCCCTGATCCATAGTTCCCACTTTATCCAGTGAATAACAAGATTGTATACTTGTACCATTATCTTGTCCATGCATTAAGGCGGGACATCAATGGTATATCAGATAGCCTTATCACAACCCTGCACCACAACAAATGGACTGCATTTCAGTCAAGACAACCCTGCTAAAGCCCTAGTTGACTGTGAATTCACAATCAACTTGGATTACAGTCGATGGACTCCTGCAACTAGAGATGTGTAAGTCATAACTGTCTGTATACTTGTATTTTAGGGGCAAGTTAGTTTGATAAAACAACTAATAGCAATGACACAAGGCAAACTGCTAAAACTGGTCCCAGAGCACACAACATTCTGTACAATGGATTCAGTTACTGGACTTGAAGTTTGCTTATCCCCCTCGCTTTCAAGCCAGACGATCGCGTATTGTGATCGCGCATTCCTGTGTGTGTCGGTGTGTGCGTGCGCGCGTGTTTATGGTGTAAATTGAGGACACACATGTGCAACATCATCGATGAATCGAGGACTCTTTGGTTGGATAACGTGTACAAAACCAATGAGAGCTGTTTCGAAACAAAGGAAAAGGGAAGAGGAACAAAAGAAAATCCTTGAAGTACACCATAAACAAATTTATTACACCATAAACAAACATGTGCATGCATGCATGCCGGTGTGTCCATTTTACTTTACAGTTCAGTCATCAATCTCCGCCATACTTGAAAGGTGTCTGTGGAGAGAAGGTCGATGTCAAAAAAATCCTTTCCAATATGTATATTTACGAGGTCTCTGGAGAGATACTAATGACTGTAACATATGTTAGTCCGGTGTCTCACCGAAACTCTCCATTCAACCCAAACTCCCCAAATCAACTGAGAACTGGTACCTGCTGGGTAATCAGGCAGTCACTGAAAATTGTCCTTACGAATATAACTGCCTGTACATGCATGTATACAAATTAGTGGCAGGATGCCAGGGGGATCGCACGTTTTACTTGCAGTGTTTTTATGAACCTGGTGTATACAGTGGATCAGATAAGCCCATTACAGGGTAATCCTAAACAACCAGGCTAGTGTCGGCCATTTCAGTCAGTCAGTCTGTCAAGAACCAGGTACAGAGAGACTGCATTGGACATCTCAGACCAGCAAATAGGTAAACAGCCAACATTTCTTGTACATATGACTTGGTGGGTTTAAAAAGGTTTTTGTCACTTTCTGAACAGGCCTGTGAAACTTTGTCACTAATGATTGACTGTGGTGCAGGCATTCTGATTGTTTTACTCTGCTTAAAACACAAAGAATTAAACTCCTTGGAAATGTAAGGCACTATAGTACAAGAGACGGAGCTCAAATCAAGAGTGCATAATTTATTTATTTCGAAACTTCTTTGTCTGTTGCAGACTGAGATATGATGTATCTACAACCAATGGCGGGTACCTGAAACTCTACAACAGAGACAACGCCAACGCCACCATCACACGCTACTATAATGGACAGACGGTATCTGGGGATTCCACTTTCACCTTTGACTTTGTTGACCCCTACCACTGTGTGGATGTTAGCAGTGGATGTCGAATCACCATGCTGAATGCAGGGAACGACGTCACCTCGCTGGTTAGCCATGATACTTTTGTGTACATTGTATACATTGTTTGGATTAGGTAGTGGGTATCGGTATGCAAGACTACATGTAGCTAAAGTGTTGATTTTCAAATGACTTTTTAAGTTTTCCAGACTTTTATATCATCACAGGCTACTGTGACAGTCACTTGGCAAGGCTGGGCAGATGATCTCGCTGACATCAAAGAATATGATCTGCTGGTGCGACAGCTGTCAGGTAGCCATGGCAATGAGATGACAGAAATCTTTGACAGTCCGGCTGTTTATGAAGGAGTAGCTAGCTCTGGGCAGACTGTCACCCTGCCCCATGTTGGTAGGTTTTGTTGGCTAAGTAGCTGTGATGTGAAAGAAATGACAAGTAACTTTGATGATATGGTATATTTGTTGATGGATTTAACCCATGCAAAGCCCAAAGCAGAGTTGCATTAGCCCAACCTGCCTTTCTTCTGGATTAGACCATCTGTTTACAGTTTAAAGTCTTAGTGCTTAGTGGGGGCATCACATCATGTGATTGAGTCCTACTCAAGTGCACCAATATTGTTAGCCTTTATCCATATTTTCTCCAGTAACACTCTTCTCATTATTCATCCACTCTTCTCCACAGGTGTTTACTCCGTCATCCTTACCGCTGTTGACAACGCTGGCAATGTGAAACTCAGCAGGCGTTTTGTGTTCTTTGATGATGATCCTGATGATGTCACTATGCAGAGCAACGCATCGGTGCGATTACTTTCAGCGACTGAAGAAACCGACTTTGAGTGGTTGATTGATCTAGACTCCAGCGGAGGGATGACATCAGTACTTCTTGATTGGATGAACAGATTCATTAATATTCATCACCTGAATCAAGGATTGCTGAAACCCATAGGGGATTACGTCAGCGCTACTATTGACAGTGGTAATTAATTAATTGTTTAGTGGAAAAATAAATGCAAAAGAGGTTTTGCATAAGCAATCCGCCCACGAATAGCAAGATTTTGATGTATCAGACAAAGTCCTGTATTCATCTTAAGAAAAATAGTTTTTGAACCTTGCTCAGTTTATTGTTGAGTTACTAATTTCTTCAAAACATCAGACAGTGTTCAAAATGGAGAGATATGATGCATTTTTATTAATGTTTTCAGTACATTTCTGTAAAATAATTAAGACTTCACGACTATTGAGGAACCATTACAGGGTAAAGAACAGTTTAAGTAATCTTGATGATTGGTTTGCTCCTAGATTACGACCAGTACTTTGGGCTGCGTGGCCGTGCAGCCATCCCACATGCCCTTGGTGTGACTGAATTCCGCATCTTGTATGACATCGATCACAGCGGTGGAAGGACCACTGTCAACGTCAGCGACGACAACTCAGACCACTGGAGTAATGAAGCTGCAGACACACAGGCGACCTACGACCTGACCCTGGTGGACGGTGATTCCATTCGGTTCTGGGTGGAGGCTAGGGACCTAACTGGGCACTTTGTGAGGGACAGTGTGTTGGTTCATGCTGATTCCTCCCCGCCTATAATTGAAGACTTCTGGCTGGTACGGGACGGGGAGGTGAATCTTGCCGTTCATAATGCAGCCGAGTTGCATAAAATGAGGTAGGATTTTTCATTTCATTTGATTTCTTTTCCATGATTACTAATCCAAAGCTTTATTCACGTTTTTAGTTGACAGACAGATTTTTACATTGTCGTTCTCTGCTTCTTCATCGTTTAGTGTTGAGTTCAGGACATACGACATTCACAGCGGTATCAGAACCATTGAATGGTATCTCTTCGACAACTTCACTGGCATAGAAATAGAAAACGGGAACCAGACTCTACCAGATAATGACACTGGGCCACCGATAGTACATGGCCATGGAAAAATAGCTGCAAGAAAATTGAACACGGTAAGGCAACTGGGGCATTAGAAACTGGTATTAAGATATTTAGAAGAATAGAAACATTACATATTCATTTCAATATTTAAAAAAACCCAGCTAATATTCTTTTCGTAGTAAATAATGTGTTCTGCACATTAGTTTAAGGTTTTAAGGATTTTCATTAAATATTAATTCTTTAAAAAAATGTATTGTCTAGCTATCAACACGCCTTTATTACGAAGCATGCACTTTTATATGGACATTTCAAAAAGCATAGGCATGTTGGAGGCGTGGGACATTTGGCTAGCTAATTCTCAGCAGTGACTTTTGCTTTTCACAGGAGGATTGTGATCCAGTCAGCTGTTTGTGTGTTCCAATCGGCGACTGTTACGCTGTTGACTACGGTTTTAAGCCAACATTCCACATTGGTACCCATGACTACGATTACTTCATCACTCTGACGGTTACCAACCATGCAAGACTGGTAACCACCCAGACAATCCAGGTATGCTTATGGAAGATTGTGTCTTTGCAACTATATGCCATGCTAGTCAGGTTAATGGGAGATCAGAGGATGAGTAGCTCAGTTGGTAACTAGAAAGTCAATATACCGGGCAGTGTTCCAGATGTTGAAGATATTCACCCACTATACATGTAGTTATTCCTCTCAATTTACATACATCCTACCAATTAATGCAGATATTTCTATTCCTACTGATTCATGCAGATAACAGTAGATACGTCCGGCCCTCAAGCCGGTGTGGTGCATGATGGGATACGCGGGTCTAATGAGGTAGACTTTCAGGAGGGCAACGACCTCTCAGCTCATTGGGAGGGGTTCTTTGACAAGGAGAGTGGGGTCAAATTCTACCAGTATCTCTTTGATGATTCCTGCTGGACCGGCAATACATCAATCGGCAGCGTCAGAGATTCGGTAGGTTTTGGGGAGTTTTCCTTTGTGCCAGAGTGTTGTTTTTAGTTGCCATTAAGCAAAAATGCAAGTAAGATGTAATGGAAAGCAGATGACAATCTACCTCCTTTGATGCAATGATACATCATGAAACCGTTATTGTTGGGTTGCCTCTTTACGCCTCCTGTAGATGAACAAAACAACCTCCACGCATGCGAGTTGGACAGCCCCCTTGCCTGGCCAGTACTGCGTCACCGTCATCGCTTACAACCGAGCTCTGGAACCCTCAGAGGCTGTCTGTTCCGACGGTGTCATGATCGATACCAGCCCTCCAGAGTTGACCCAGATTGCTATCAGCTATGCTCGGATGTGGCCTGGTCTGGCTACGGATGCCGAGGGTCGGGTGTGGTTCATCAACGAGCATCGCAGGAAGATAGAACTGATGAATGCATCCAGTGACTGCAGGTAGGGACATTAGTGAGATTGAAGATGTCATGCATTCAGATACATTGTATCTCTCATAATGGTCAGTGACAGCGTCTTCTCCACTTCTCCAGTTTCAACCAGCAGTTAGGGGGTAAGGGACTTTCAGTCCCCGAGCAAAACACTTTACTGCAATTGACTTTCTCCACCAAGGAGTTCAAATTTATAAAGTGACAGATGCTCTGCAATAGGATTGTAAAAAAAAAACGTAGTTACAACCAATATTGTGTACATTATATGAATGTATGTTTTTTAAACACAGTGCTAAGGCTGCTCTGGTAGATGATATATCTGTTTATCCTGAGATGTCTGGCACCAACGACACCTCAGCAATTCTCCAAGGAGACCTAGACTGCCTCTGGATCTCAGCCGTCCAGCAGAAGTTCTACCTTCCAACCGACAAACACGTACGATTTACAGATATGCTTGACTGGGCTTAATTAGCTGGGCTAAACTGGACTGCAGGGCTTGGTTGTATGGCATCGGCATGGCTATTTTGGGCTGAGATATAGTCTGGTCTGTGCTGAACAGGGTTGGTCTGGGTCAAGTATTTGGTCTGGGCTGGGATTGGGTAAGCTAGACTGGGCTGAGATTGGTTGGCTAAAAACATTTAAAGGATATTTAATTACTTAAGTCAACTTTTATGATTCTGTTGTTGATTAGCTTTGTTTTTATTAATGATAGGTGATAATTTCTTGGAATGGAGAGGATGCAGAAAGCTCAATCTATGACTTCGAGATCGGTCTCAGCAGTGATCCCTCCAATCCGACTCCTGACCTTGTGACCTACATGTCAACATCAGGTCATGATCACTTTGTGATGTACCATCCTCATATCAGCCATGGAGCTGTGTTCCATCTGGTTCTGAAGGCCATCAACAAGGCTCAGTTATCTACTTCCAAGGTGTGTGAAAAATATATTGTGCAGAACAGACAAGCCAGATAACTAAATGACCCTGCGGGCGGCACATTATGTTCTATGTGGTTCTTTTCCTGGTGGTGATGATTTCAATTTCCCCTTTTAAGTTAATACACATAATAATCATGTCTTTAAAACATTCTAGCTATTTTCCTGTTAACTAGGTGATTGGGCCAATTATCGTGGATACCACCCCGCCCATGTTTGTTGGGCGTGTCTCTGTCCATGTGGAGGATGAGTACTTGATTGCTGAATGGGGAGATAGTGGCTTCATTGATGATGAGGATACCAGCCTGAGATACCAAGTTGCCATCGGTGAGTCAACAAAATGTTGATCATTTGTCCAAAGTGCCCCGCAAATGTATGTTGGGCGTGTCTCTGTCCATGTGGAGGGTTAATCATTTGTTTTCCAAGTAGAAAGGCTTCGTTAAGAATAGCATACTCGTCTGTGTTATGACAGGTTTTGAGTGTAAAGTTAAATTATTTGGATCGTTTCAGTCTATATGATTTTTTTCTGCACTTTCCAGGGAGCACCCCAGGCAGCACGGAAACTCTCGATTTCCAGTCAGAAAAAGACTACAAAATGGGACCATGTACATCTCTGACATCCTGTGCTGTATTCTCATTGGCTGACCTAGACTGGCATCTCCATGGTGATCATGAATATTACGTGTCAATCAGAGCACAGAATGGCGCTGGGTTAGCTACGGTGGGGACGTCATCGGTTTATAGACACATCGTGCAGTTACCATCTCTGGGTGTTGTATTGGATGTTGCACCCCCTGGGGAAGGTGCAGTTGTCAGCTTAGGGGTATGACTACTGATTTATTGTCTCAAGTTAAAACTGACATCATTATTTAAAAGTTAATAACTTGCAGTTGCTTCTACTCATCTGGTTTTGAGATAATGAACCATTTGGGACGTGTCTGTGTGAATATGGTTTTCTAATTTTATAGAGTAGTTCTATTTAGATATTTCACCCATCCCTTCCCGTTTATTTGCTCGTAGGTGGCCAAGGATATTGACGTACAGATGAACACCACAAGCATCTCAGCTCGTTGGTTTGGTTTTGAGCATCCTCATCTTGATATCAACTATGAGATTGCTGTCGGATCAGAAGGAGGTGCTACTGATGTCAGCGATGGTTTCATCAATGTCGGCAATGCAACCTTCTATCGACTGCATGGACTGGATCTCACACCACTCATGGTAATGAAAACATGAATTTGAAAAAGTTGAAATCATTGAAATGACTTTCCCTTAAATTGAGACCTGACTTCATCTTGATGCTTTATGTTTTTCAACATCTTTGTGGTGATATTTTATTGACAGACCTATTATGTGACCATCCGTGCCAACTCTGAAGCCGGTTGCGTCAATGTCACTTCGGACGGTGTCAAAGTCATTCAGGAGGGTCAGGCACTGGAGGGAGCTGTGGCCAAAGACGGACTGGGCTGTGATCAAGATGAAAGTAAGGCCTTTCATTTTTCTTATTTCTTAGACAATGCAGTCTTTACAATGGTTAAAAGTCATTTACAATTGGTAACATATTTAAGTTTGAAAGACGTCTCTCTAGATCAGTGACTGTCTTTTGAGCAATCCACTAAGGCTCGTTTGACCATCCTTCGACACTCTTATCTAACAGTCAATATTTTCCCTCCTACTTGCAGTGTCTGATGTACCATCAGGATTATCTCATCACTCATCTGTTACTGATCAATCCTGTCAGGATGACATCACCTACCAGGCCTCCACCTCTGACATCTCAGCTCGTTGGACCATCCCTGAGATGCTGCAGCCCTTTGTGACTAACATCAACTGGGCAGTTGAGCAGGAGGTTGAGATTTATTTTGGTAAGCTTGATTTGAAAATTAAAGGGAATTATTATGATTTTCCTTTCAAACTCTGGTGCAAAGTCCTCACAAAATCAAAATCTAGTCTCTTTTCCTCGGGTTTGCATCCAGTCTTCAAAGTTAGGTACTATGAGTATTTTAAATCCAATTCGATTCCAATTTGTAGTGTGAAGAAGGACATTATGTTGTGTCTCTCACAGATGATGAGAAAACTACAACTGAGTGGATCACGGTGCTTGATGATCAAGATCTTGGCATGGCATTCCAACATGTTCAGGCTGGTTCAGGATTGCACAGTGGAGGTCATTACAGATCAAAGGTAGCAGAAACTTCTCCATTTATTGAAAAACAAACGAGTCATTGTCCAGTCCCACTCTTAGTCAGTACATTTATCTCAACAGAAAATTGATTCTAAGGTAATACAACTAGTTTCTGATATGCTTTCTTTTTATTACATTAGGTTACATTTTGTCATGTTAGTGTCTGCTTCCAACCCATCGTCAGTGATGGATTCTGGGTATTATCGCAACCTCCCGAGGTCGGTCAGATCACAGTCGGCAACATTGAGACCACGCAAGGCAGGACAGAGATCAGCGTGGTCTTCCAGCCTTTTGCGCATGATTACGTACGTCATGAAAACCCACATGAACTGATGGATTTCTATGAGTGGAGCATTGCTGAGGATGGTAGCGATGGAGCACTGCTGAGTCCCTGGATGAGAATCCAGGATTTGGTTTTGACTGGAGATGTGGTAAGTATTATTTATTATTATTATTATTATTAAATGGTTTATTTTACTCTCCTGTCGCAGCCCGAAGGCTGAATTGTGGGCAGGTTTACATTGGAAAACATTTTAAAAATAGACAGAGGTAAAAACTGTATGTATTACAATAAAAATAATTAGAAGACCGGGAAAAAATTATAATGATAGTTAAAACATAATGCATGTAACAACAAGAATGGTGAGTACACAATAAAACAAATTTACAAAAAAATGACTAAAAACAGTTGATTAAAAACAGTTGGGAAAACAAACATGGAGAAATGGATTGCTCAGATAATGATAAACAGTAAATAAATGAAGATAAATATCAAACCAGGGTGTGAGACGTAGAGCTTAGTTGTTCATTAAGAAGATTGGTTAAAAATGGGATTGCACTATTCTTGTATCGGTTGGTTCGACATCGAGGGATTGACAGGGTGTTGGTATTGCGGAGGTTGTTTCGCTCTTTTGGGTGGTAGCCAGTCACGGTATTTATGAGATGAGAGAAGGTTTTTACCAAACTTTAAACAGAGATGATCACGTCTTTTCTGGAGAGAGGGGATTTGTATCCTATTAGACATAAGGTCATAGGGAACGTGCTCGCAAACGTTAATGGAAAGGATTGTGCGAAAGTACACAACTGAAGCATAAAAGAGGGACAAGAGTAGAGGGAAAGTATGACATGAGTAAAACCTTTCAAGACAAATAATGCAGTGGTACAGTTTGTTATCCTGGATTTATTTGCCAAGGGAGTGTTGTGTTTGAAAGTAGAATGGTTGTATACAAAAATGACACTGTTTTGAGAGTAATTAGTAACTTCTTTCTCTGAGGACATAAGCTTAACTTTTGTCTCGTTAAAAGATCATTGGGTAAACATGGTTTGGTGTCTTAATAATGGACAATGCAGAAAATTCTTGCGCACCTGTGAACTGTTATTACAATTGATCATGAAATGTCTCTTATTTCCCAGTCATTTTGACACCAATATTTCACACTTTCAGCTTTAGAAAAGACAGTGTTTTAATCTGTAAAAACCCAGATCTTCTCCCAAAAGAACAGTTGTTCAGCTCTGTTAGACTGGTTTGGTGCTATTAAGCAAGTAGTGTTAGTTCTCACAAAATATGTTGATCACAAAACAGTGCAGTTTGTCCATCATTCAGATTTCTGAATGGATCAGGAATTCTCTTTTCCACCAGGTGCGTTTCACAGCATCCTACAGTGGTTCCTTGGACCTGGATGTCTGTCTTCAGTTATCAGTGAGGGGCTACAATAAGGCTGGTCTGTCTTCCATCGCTAGTACCAAGATTGTTGACTGCGATGATGTGAAGCTGATCGTCCCCCATACTGTCATTGATGCTGATCGTAAGTTTATCTTCTTTGCTATTTTGTAAATTAATCAAACGCAGGTTTAGGCAAAATTCTTTGAATTACGGCTGGTTTCTCTCATTTATTGCCTGATTTCATGGTACTGCACTGTGCTTAAAGTGTTGTGCAATAAATATAAGTGCTAAGAATCAGAAGAAAGTTTCAGAAAATTCTCAGAAGAATGGTTTCCTTTAGAACACAGATGATTGGTGCACAAAATTTATCATGCGCCATGTGCGTGCAAACCAATGCCTGTATGCAATGCGTCCCTTCCACACAGCTCACACAGTAATCCCGCAACACCATTTTCTGGTCATGCACTGAGCGCACAGGGAACACTTCATATTTTTTTATCTTGTTTTGAACAGATGAAGTCTTCATGGAGCAGAATGCCAAGTGGCCGGAACCAGACAAGAACTACATCTCCTCTACGTCTTCCTTATCAGCAGTCTGGCCCACACTACGCCACAGGGCCTACACCTGGGCGGCCATTTTGGACACCGGATCCACTGCATTTGGAAACTTGGACAATGGTCTGCGGTATCCCTGTAATCACCCATCAATGAAGGCCTGTGGAGAGACAAGTATGACATTGCTTCATTTAGAATGCCATTTTGAATTGTGACCTTTCAATCAGATTTCATATCAAAGGTTTGTTTGGAAAAATATTTTGAAAAGTGAAGAATTTGAAAAGAACAATGGGGGAGGGGAAGTGACTTAATCATGATGTAATCCTATTGGATGCAGAAAGTAATGAATTATTAAACAATCTGAAATGAGGGATTAGGATACGACACACTAATATTGGTTTTGGTTCAATAGGTAAAGAGTTTGTCAACATTCCTGATCTGGTCCTGCATTATGGCATGCGTTATCACATTTGCATCCATGCTGATGAAGTGACATTGGAGCATGAGTTTTGGAATGAACAGCTTCCTGCTGTGTCCAGCTGTAGTGATGGCGTTGTCATAGATACGACCCCACCGACCCCTGGCTCTGTCTGGATTGGAGTGGATCAAACTTACCAAGTACGTTTCTCATGTTTCTGCTTGATCAAGCTTTTTGGGGTGCAAGAAAGGAAAGCTTAGTCATACTAGATTGTTTTAGTTCTGGTAATTTATGTCTGGTTTACCCAACAATTTTTTGTTTGTGGTATGTGAGTCCTCACCACCAAATTTGTGAGGCTAGTTCTTGGAGATTACATTATTTTTTTCCTCTGTTCATGTTTTTTAATCTAGAGTTCTGTGTCTGAGTTAGTTCTTCACTGGGAGTCCTTCACTGACATTGAGGAACATGGCATGGCACGTCATCACTCTGGGATCAAGTACTATGAATATGCCATCGGTAGGAGCTGCTTGGTTTTCATGAATCTGCTAAATGATCCTTTGGCATTCAATAATGCAATAATGACATCGTCTGTCACACTCTGTATTTACAAATCATCTATAATTAAAGGCAGTGTTTATTATCAAACTTTACAGCAATTTAGGGAATTTAAACTTGATAATTATAAATTTCTTAATTTTTCAGGTTCAGAGCGAGGTGGTAGCGACGTGATAGATTTCTCGCGAGTTGGAATCACCAACAGCATTATTGTACACAACATGAGATTACAGAATGGTCATAGTTACTATGCTACCATTCGAGGTAAGCATCTGACGCAGCAAGAAACGTCTTGATACAAGTGTTTTTAAAAATGAAAACATTCACCAGCAAGCTTCATCATCTCCTCTCTCGTAAATTGCATCTCGTGTCAGTTGTTTTAGTAACCACAGAGAATAGGATTTTGCAACTGATGTGATTTCAATTGTTAATTTGTTTTCCACCCAGCGACTGACTTTGTTGGTCTGTCATCACAAGCAATGTCAGACCCAATCACAATTGATACGTCGCCGCCTGTCATCAGTGCTGATCATACGTTGGACATTGGAGGCAGCTTCATTCAATCAAAAACTTCCATCTCAGCAAGGTATGGTCAAAATCTGCTTATCGCCATAAATTCAAAAAAATATATAAAAATTAGAAAAAAAATCTACCAACCTGTTGTCACACATCATGTTTGATCTGTATTACTTTTCAGTTGGGAGAATGTGTTTTCTGACCAGGAGAGTGGTGTTGCATATTATGAGTGGGCCTTGGGTTCACATCCAGGCCATGCAGACATCATGCCATTTACTAGAGAGAGTACAGAGATCGGGGTCAGTGACCCCTCTCGACCTTTGCTCCTTCAAGAAGGTCACTCCTATTTCGTTTCAGTCAAGGTAGGCCAATGCCTTCATCTTGTCTTGACTCAAATGATTCAACACGCACTGTACTGGAGTTCTATTTGTCATGAGAAAACAAAATAAGGTCTGTCAAACTTTCATAAATTTAAATTAAAGTCAAGTCATCCCAAGTTTGTCACAAGTCAATCATAAAGTTTTCAGTCAGGTAATTAGCTTTACAGTTGAGTCGTAAAAGGCTTTCCTTTGTCATTGTTCACTATCTGTTGTGACGTGAATTGTATTAGACTGGGCTTTAACTCTGTGATCCAGTCATAATCACTTGTGACAAAGACTAGGCTTATTGGATGAAACTTGAACTCAACAGAGGCTCAAACTGAGACTTGAAGCTTATGACTAAAAACAAACCTGTCCCGACAACAACAATATAGAAGCATAAATCTTCATTTTTGAAATTATTTGACCCAGGCCATCAATACTGTAGGTCTGATCACACTGAAGAGCTACGGAGCATTCACAGTTGACGCAAGCCCGCCATTGGCTGGCCACGTTTTTGACGGAAACCCAGCAAACACCTCGGCTAATCACAGAGACCAAGACTTCCAGGAGGATCGTATGGTGATCAGGGCATTCTGGGAAGGGTTTCATGACCCACACAGCGCCATCGTTGGATATTCCTGGAGAGCTGGGATATGTTCAGGGTGTAGCAATGTCATACCTGAGCAACATGTGGGCTTGGACACTTGTAAGTACATCTGTTAAACGAAGATTGGCACAAATTATTTTTGTTTATAAAATTTGTGTTCTTAAAGCAATTAGGGGGGACAACTTTGGTTTTTTTAGGCAATAATTTATGTTTGAATGTTTGTTTATTTAAAGAAAACAACACTTTTTTGTCAAGTTAAGAGAATATGATGTGATTAAAATAAAACAGTGTAAAGTTAAAACAATTTTCAAATGCTACCTTAAATTAAGCTATTTTGCAAATGAAACTGATAAAACAGTGAAATTGTCAAGTATTTCTTAGTGTAGAAGGGTTCTACACTGGTGTGTAGATGTAGATTTTTTCCATGGAATTCCACAATCCCCATTTTATAATCAATACATCCCTCTTTCCAAACATGGTGTGCTAATTGTCAGTGTTGATGCAATTCACTTTCTAGATGTAACTGCGGAGAACTTGAACCTAGTGCCTGGTCTGACCTACTATGTGACGGTGACGGCTTGTAATGCCGCTGACCTTTGTACCTCAGTGACCTCTGATGGGGTCACGGTGGACGACTCTTCCCCGGTAGCGGGGCGTGTGTATGATGGCGGTCCTGGGGGTGGGGATATCAGCTACCAATCCTCAAGGTGAGTTCACCCCTGAATGTCACATCAAATTATTTATCTGACCACTAACGGTTGACCACTGACCAAAGATTGTGTAAAAATATAATTAATTGAAATAGAAATGGTTACATTGTATTGCTGCAAATCATTGCAGGTGTGTTTGTCTCAATGCTCATTCTAATGATATTCCCTGCAGGGTCCAGCTCCGAGCTCATTGGTGGGGTTTCCATGACCCTCACTCGGGCCTCTCCCACTACGAATGGCGCGCTGGCACGGCACCAGGAGCTGAGGACATTCTTACCTCTACACGCATCGATCTGTCAGAAGATGCTCTGATATTCCTGTCAGATTCGGATCAGATGCCAAACAACACCGATATCTACATCACGGTGCGCGCCTATAACCGGCTTGGTATGTGGAGTCAGGCTACGTCTAATGGGTTCCGTGTGGACTCTAGTCCACCTGATGTGCTGAATGCACCTGCTGTTGATGAGACACGGGGCATGGCTGTCAACAATACTCAGGTAGGACTTCTGATCACAGTAGGCTGGAGCTGCATTTCTTGTTCTACCTAGAATAATCTTAATCCTTTCTCCGACATACAGATATATTCTATCCAAAGAAATTTCCAGCTTTTCATGATCTTGCATGTAAGTAAAACTTCAACATCTTTATTTTCTTATGTCTCTCAGGTTTTGCAGGATGTGATGCACTTTTCCTGGAAGTTCAGTGACGCTGAGAGCGGCATTAAGGACCAGTTTGTATCCGCCAACACACATCATAATGGAGATGTCAATATACCTCCAACAAAGGTGAACTCTCTATTAAAAGAAAAAAAGTTACAATATAATTTTCATATTATGGGTAAACGAAATACATGCCAGTTGTGGCGTTTTTGATTACAGATTGCGGGGAGTGAGTTGGACCACACCTTCACCAATCTGACATTACATGAAGGCAGTCGTTACATCATTACCGTAGTGGCTTGTAACTTTGCTGGTGTCTGCACACAGGCCAGGACAGAACCTTTATTGGTAAGTAACCATTAGATCTGAGACATAATGACGTCATGCTTTGTTTACATGGGAAGGTAGGGACAATTACCTGGCTCATATAGGAAAGTGCACATGTAAACAAAGCATGACGTTTTTATGTCTTAGGTCTATTAAAATTGGTCATTGCTGAAAACACCACTTTCACAGTTCAAAATGTTTCAAATTGAATTGAGCAACCACATTCAGTAGAGTTTTTACATTGTTAGTTATGATTGCAGCTGTTTTGAATCACTGTACATGTCCTTTACGATCTCTGAGTACCTTTGTGGTCAAGACAAACTTGCCATTATTCCTTGTTTGTTTGACTCTCTCAGGTTGACGGTAGTCCACCGTCCGTCGGGACGTTTGCCGTGGGTACAGAGAGTGCTGCTAACTTGGATCGTCATCATATCATCTGGATTGATCCAACTGAACCAGTGATACCAACTATCACAGATCTACTGAACACAGTGAGTCATTTTTATTATTTGATAGTATCACTCTCTATATAACATGCAAACAACCTTAGTTTGGTACCAGCAACAAGTGCAGAATTCATACTTCAAGGCCTTATTATGGTTATCTCTTGAAACAATGCAGATTAATGGCACTAATTTCACCGATTCGACCAACTTCACTGCTGAGTTTGTTGCCACAACCGACTCAACCAACTCAACCAACTCTACTGCTGATTTCAACAACACCACTGATTTTGACAACACCACTGATTTTGACAACACCACTGATTTTGACAACACCACTGATTCATCAACCAACTCCACCACCGATGTTGCCAACACCACTGACTCCATCAACACCACGACCCAGAGTCCACCAACCACCCCATCTCCCCCACCCTACCACTCTGGTTGGATGACTTGGGTAGAAGACCCCCGTACATCCCTTGGTTCCTTAGCCCTTGCCTGGCTGGGATTTGCTGATGTACACTCTGGTATCAGCCACTACTTGGTCTCCATCGGACGCACCTATGGCGGTTCGGAACTCACTCCGGTATCTCAGTCTAGACATTTTGTTACTTTTGAATTCCCCAAAAGGTTGTTATTTGAAAGACTTGCTGGCATTGGAGCCAAAATTCAAGCTATTATTTTTATGAAGATTTGTTATTTGATTTTTCGGTCAATTAAATTTTCTCTTTTCCAACTCTGCATTTTTTAGTCTTTTCTGTGATCTTGTTGAAAAAAAAATCAGCATTATCACAGTGCCACTATTCCAAACAAGATCATATTTTCTCACCTTGTATAGAGTGGACCAGTCCGTGTTGACCACAGCTATGACGGCATGTCATTAGATGAGGGCATCGCGCAGACAGCCATCATACCACTAGAGGGCAGTATAACTGACTTAACTCCTCCATATCTCTACATCTCCATCTGGGCTGTCAATGGGGTAAATTGCTGCTTCATTCCATTCAATCGACAAAAAAATATACAGATGTTTTTCAAATTTGAATCAACACCGATTAGTCTAACGTTTTGATGTGGTGGTTACTAAAATAGCACATCAGCCCTGGAAAGTACCATCTAGGCTTTTATGTGGAAACTCATCGTCTAAAGTATTTTCACCGGTCTCATCACTGATACGTAGCAATCTTCCCTAGCATGCAATTGTTTGTTTTTGCTCAAAATTTCTTCACTGTCGTTTTTTTGGTCCATCCCAGGCTGGTCTACCAAGCACTCGCCATCATTCTACTTTTGAGGCTTCCCCTACTTCACCAAGTGAGGGCGCTCTTGTCCTGTTACGTCGCTGCTTGCCTGTGACATGTGAGGGCCACTGTGCATGTGCACCCATTCATCAAACGTGTCTTATGGTTCCACAATGCACTGACCTAACTTACAGTAAGTACAAAATCTCACATTGTACAGGGAGTCATACAACAATTGCATTCTTTTGATTGAAATGTGTTTTAATATCCTTCAAATTAATTGTTTTCACTAAATTATTGTAAAACTTGCAAGTCAAAATAAATGCATTTGAAGCTTCCAAAGAAAAAAAAACATTTTTTAGCCACTTTTCTATGTATCATAATGGGTTAAGTGATCCAAATATTCGCAGTATCTTCCAATATTGCTTTTCATTTGATTATTTTCTCATTATTTTTATCAAGATAATTCCAACACTGAGATCGAAGTTCTGGATGTACTGGATCTGATGCACAATGATATCGATAACGTGATCGATATTGATGACACAGCCACTCAGTATATGGCAGGTGCAGTCTGGCGAGTCACTGAGCAGAAAGGACTGGACATCAAGTGGTGAGTTGGCTCATACAATATTTCCTATTATAGAATTGAAATCAATGCTACTACTTAGAAACTGCAACTCAATCATCAACAACTTGTCCTTTTTGCAGCCCTGTATGTGATCTTAATCAAAGAAAAAAAGTGGAAAGAGAGCATTCACAGAAGGCTTTGACAGTTCCAAAATCTTGTCCAAATCAGAAGCAGAATTGAAATCAATAATACTACTTCTTAGAAACTGCAACTCAGTAGTCAACAGTTTTTCCTTTTTGCAGCCCTGCATGCAATTTTTAATCAAAGTAGACATGGAAATCAAGAAAACGTATCAGTAGACTTTGACCGTTTTAAAATCTTGTCCGAATTAGAATGAGAAAGGTCTTTGTTAACACACAATATGGGACTTGATAATGCGATCCTGGTGTGTCTAACACCTAGGGTTTTTTGGCTTTTCTTACAGGTATGAGTGGAGTATTGGTGATGATACGTCTTCAGACTTCGAGCCAACGGGAGTCTTTGATCCTGCCTTAGACAGAGTGTGGTTTGATGTTGGACAGGACAATCATACTATCATCCTGTTTGACGAAGGTATTAAGATCAATTGATTCCTGTGCTATCTAAAGTTTTGGTTGTTCAGTTCCTACATTTGGATATGTTCTTCCTTGGGAAAAGGTCCAAATAAAAAAAACTGTTTCTACTCAGGTTGGCTTCTCTTGAATAAAGCATCAGTAATGATTTGAAGAGAACAGCTTGTTCATTTCAATATATCTGAAGATTGTTTGCATTCGGTGTTTCTCCTTATAGATAGAAAGCTTAAAAGAGAGGTAACATATCACGTGTTCATCCGGGCCTGGTATGACGCAACTACATACGCAGTGTTCAGATCAGACGGCATTACACCTGATATCACACCGCCCAAAATATCAACAATCAGAGGCACAAAGGCAGGTTTCAATTTCTAGTTCACTCTAAGCTCTTTTGGTTAAATTAAAATTACGTGGTCTATTACTGGTCCTTTCACTTCCCAATTTGTTTAAGATTTATACTGACCAAACCTGTTCATAGGCCTTGTAGGAATCCTTTGATCTTCCAAAAATTAATCATACTGATCAAGCAGTCAGAATTGAAAGTTTGCTCCTTTGAGAGGATCGGGTATCTGAAATGACAGCACACACATTTCGATGAGTTTTGACAAATCTGGGAGACCTTCAACTTCAACATGGGCCCTCCGTAATGCTTCTGTATTTGTTGCTCTCAGGTTAAAGATCTTACAAGACCAGATGCCAGCAAAGACACTGATTACTTAACAGATCCTGATGTTGTCTTCATCTGCTGGGAGGGAGTGTTTCTAGACAAAGCAACATCTCACTACCAGGTTTCTCTAAGTACCTATCCAGGAGGTGAGTTTTTGTTCACTCTGCTCCGTCTCTTATCAGAGCTCATTTCCCAATTCTTTATCTTATCTTTAAAAAAAAAGCAGTCTGTTGTGCCGTGTTTAGACTGAACATTGGGAACATTTGCTACATGCTATCCTACATGTTTCTACTGGACTGTATGAATCATGCGTCGGCACAAACCTTGTTTGTTCGTCCTCCTCAGGTGAAGATATTCGTCAATTTGCTGACCACGTCTTCCCAGCCAGTGTGTCGTCCACACAGTTCACCAGCCTAAACCTACAGAGTGGACTGCGATACTACAGCAATGTACGAGCATTCAACAAAGCTGGTCTGCACACGCTCAGAAGCAGTGACGGTTTTGTGGTGGATACCAGGAGGCCAGATCCAGGCCTGGTCTTTGATGGCATAGGTATGAAGCCTCTTACCCAGTTGGCATTGATAGAGGATATACTAGTGTGTGCGTTACTTCCAGTTCATTTCTTCAAGAATCATTGGATGTGCTCAAGAGGACTCTCACTTCTCGTTCCTCCATCCACTACTCCTTGCCAAGGTCTTACTTTCTTCTTCATAACTTACCACAGCTCAAGCAAAATATCAACAGATACCTCCAACTCACTTCAACTTTCTTATTTATTTTTTGTTCATAAAGTCACCATCTTTAGTGGCCATGGCCTTGGGGTTGGACAATAAAGAACCAAAGACTTCTACTTCTTTATTTTATTCTAGAACTTCACGATGTAGAGTATCAGAACTCCAGCACAGTCATCTCAGCCTCCTGGCATGGCTTTGTGGATCTGGAATCCTACATAGACCATTATGAGTGGTGCGTTGGACAGACCCCTAGCCCTACAGATGATGGCATTCTGCCCTGTACAAGTGTTGGAATCCACCTGTCTGCCTCCAAGACTGTAGCTGTGCCTCTCACAGATGGTAAAATTGAAACCAAATTCACTGTTGTCATAAAAGATGTCAAATCAGAAGAAAGCATGAAGCAGTTTGCTGTCAAATTTGTTATTCAGGTTTTAATAATGATTGGTTCCCCAGCTTGAGAGCTATAATGTCAAAGACAAATCAAAAATAAAACAAAATATCAGTTATAATGAAAAAAAAAATTGCATCTCCCATGTTGTCTGTTAATATATGTTACATTGGAGCACAACATAAACAAAATAGTTTTTGGTGTGACTGGCGATTTTAACATCATTGCTAAGTTGAGCATTCTCTAAGCAGGTTCTTTGTGTTAAAGATTTGAAAGAATTAAGAGAAAAGATGGGTGAACTCTTCAAGAAATTTCCACTTGAGTTCCTTCATGATTGGCTTTGCTTTTCAACCCTTACCTTCACCTTAGTCTCCTATAAATGATGGATTCACAAATGCATAAATGCTACTCCTTTATTTGTCCTTGATCAGGCATCCGGTATTACTCCAAGATCTCAGCTATCGACGCTGCCGGCCTGCAGTCTGAATCAGTCTCTTCAGATGGGTTTGTGGTGGACACTACACCCCCTGAACCACTAGAACATACCCTTCTCGGGGAGAACTTGATCCAGAATCCATCATTTGAAGGTATAGAAAGATCTAATATTAAAATTAACCATTGGGAGACTTGGTTTTCACTTATAAAATATGTGTTCGGATTTTGTGGTATTCGAAAGATGTTTCAATGTTAAGTAATTAATAGATACGCTTATCCTTCCAGATATAAATGCTGAATTGTCAACAGACGAAACCACAACAACCCAAGGCGAATTGAAAACTGAATCAGAAAGTGAAGGAACAGAATCAACATTAACAGAATCTACAACAGTTTCCACCTATGAGGATGTGTCAGATAGCTATCCCACCGCTGCCACTAATTTTGTGACTAACATGCCACCCACCACAGATGGTATGGATACTGTTGAGGATACACAGCTGCCTGAATGGGATGTTGGATCTGTTAGCCAGGTTTCTGTCATCACATCTGACAAGAAGATTGCTCAAGATGGCCGTTCTTACTTGTCTCTTCATGGCTCCATCTCCCAAACCTTTGACACGTCACCGGGCAGCCACTACCAGGTGGTGGTCTTCGCGAGTCATGCCGTGTTGTCCCACAATCCTTTGCTGAATCAAGAAGGTCGCATTGAGGCTCCAGGATTGAATCGCGTCTTCAGGTTGTATGACCGGCCGACACACGGTCACTCAGACCAGAGTCTGAGGTCCATCCAATGGCATCAGCACAGGTTTTACTTCACAGCCAGCGACGATGTATCAACATTAACAATCTCCTCAGTCGGAGAATGGAATGGAATCCTGTTGGATAATATTCAGGTGAGTAAATCCCTGTCCATATACCCTTTTTTACCATATACCCTTTTTTATTATATACTCTTTAAAATTTTATCTCACATAATACTACTCAAGACACGTTTTCCTGTACCACCCCCTGTTATTGATATCAGCTTGCACATTCCATGGTGAATACCTGATAACCTAGCATTTTATCGGTTTTTTCCTTGTACATTTCAGGTGAGGCAGTTAACCACTGGATCAAGTACCGGTGATGGGTCCGTGGAAGTCCATACTCAGTTCATTCACAGCTGGTCGTCAATCCAGGCCAAGTGGCATTTCATTGACCCTGAGAGTCCCATAGTGGACTACAGCTGGGCTATAGGTAGGTTGAAGCTTGTATTCTCTAGTCACCCATTTAAGTACTATGTTTCTCCTCACGGCAGTGCGTCAAAGTTGTTCAGATTTAAGACGTAATTTGTTCGTCACATTTTTATAATCTTTTTAGAAATTGACAAAAGGAAACATGCCAAATGGAGATTTTAAAAGTAATTAGGCATACAACTTTTCCTCTGATCCAGTCATTTTTTACTTCTCATGAATGCCATTACAAATTGAAAAACACTGTACAAAGTCTTGTGTGGTTTGGAGTTTCCTCGTTTTTTCTAAATTTCCAGTTGCATGCCTGAAGTAATGTTAACACTACAATTTTGTTAGGAACTACGAGAGGTGGCACCCAGCTTCAAAGCTTCACGTCAGTGGGTTTACAGACAGATGCTATCAACACTGACCTCAACATGGCACATGGCTCCTATGTTCATGTCACTGTGATGGCAAGAAATGCAGCTGACCTCATTGCCATAGCAACCTCTGACCCCATACTGATTGACCTAACGCCACCACTAATTCATTTTGTGATTGACGGTGGCGAGGCTCATGGTATGTAAACTTAAATTTCCCTTCAAGAAATTTAAAGTATACAATTATCTAAGTCCAAAATTACTCATGACAAATTGTGAATATGTCGGTAATGAAAAAAACTTCTGTTTTTGATGGGAAATGAAGCCCATTCAAAAGCAGAAAATTCCAGCCCATATCTGAGTGTGATAAAAACCAGATCCAACACGTGGAAGGCAAATCTTGCTTGACACCACCCTCAAACTCTTTCCAAGTTTCTAACCAATTGAGATCACATCAGGGAACATTGGCAAAAGAAGCAACCTACTGGAAAACGGTAGTTTAAGTGATACACCATGTATTGCTCTGACGTAAGATGATAAATCAATCACTCATTTTGCATCCTGTGGCACCTTTTCAGCACAGGTCTCTGTCTCTTCTTCTTTATCTCTCAACAGATGTTGACTTCAGTGCGGATGATTCTTCTCTGATCTTCAGTTGGTCAGCGTCTGATCCTGAGAGTGGAATTGATCACTGTGAATGGGCAGTTGGTAAGTCCCTCAGTTCTCTTTCTAATGGTCAGCCTGAGGATCTGAACATCAGTTGGTCAGTTTTCTGAGCCTTAGTTGGTCAATCCAAGATTTGGGCACAGTAAATAGTCATGGATTTAGTTGGTGTATGTCAGCTTTTTGCCCTGCATCTGTCCCCAGTTGGTCAGCAATATTACTGACCCTCCGTCAGTCCACCCTTGGATAGCTAACATTTCATCCTGGTCATCTGACTCTTAGCCTTAGAATCCGATCAGCAGTTGGCATGACCTTCACTTGGTCAGCGTTTTGCTTAAAGAGTAGACAGTGAGTTTGGTATCTTTATTCTTTGACCCCCTGCATATTCAGTAAATTTTTAAATTTTTTTTTCCTCAAGGATCAGAGCCTGGATTTGATGACATCCTACCAAGCTCATCGTCTCCTGACGGCACTTCCACTGTCAACACCAGCCTGTCCCAGGCTATGGTTGAAGGTCAGCGACTGTACGTCACTGTCACATGCTACAATCACGCTGAGAAGTCGTCATGGAAATCATCAGATGGCGTTACCATAGAAACCGTGCCTCCTAGTTCCTCATCTGCTGTAGTCAACGTGAAGACACTGTCAGAGACTCGGCATGAAACACGCAACTCGTACCAGTCACAGAGAGACTCCCTCAAAGGATCATGGGATGGATTCATGGATCCATTCGGAATTCAGTCTTACGAGGTAAGTGCATTGTGCAAAATCTTCTCAAAATTTTAAATGTACAGCATTCCAGAGTTCGTCTGTGCAGGTATTTTAAGAGATTGTTTTGATCATGTGTAACATTATTTCCGCTTATTACGCGCTTATGTCATACATTTTGCTGCCTAAGTTGCCAAGAGAGAGAAGTAATCTGTACAAAATGTCTTGCTTAAGGACACAAGCAACTTGCTCATTTGCTCATTTGCTCAACTCAAATTGTGAATTTTTCTAAGCAAAACTGTGAGTGTGCGAGGGATGTTCATGGTGTGTTGGTGTCGTAGACATTGCAGTAATAATAAGGGAGGATGGAAACTGACTCCAATAGATAAGAAGCTGACATTTATAAACTCTTTACTTATGGATTGTTATGTTCCCCTCCCAGTGCCACCTTAGTGGACCCGATGCCTTCACCTCCTGGACACCTTGTGGATCCACATCAGAGACTCACCTGGATTGGTCAGGTCTTAGCCTGGTGGATGATGCAACCTATAGCCTGTCAGTCAGAGCCGTCAATCATGCTGGTTTGACCAGCCAGGCTATCACAAGCAACTTCACCGTGGAGTCTGCAGAGCCTATTTTAGGAGGTATATATCTCAGCAGTGTTGATTGTTTTCTTGCTTAATTTTCTAAATTTGAACAGAATATTCATCTGTTAAGTGTTTTAAGGGCTAAATAGTGATTCTAAATTAAAAAAACCCTTAAACTTTATACCCCTTGATTGCTACCCCTTCTAGTTGCAAACAAGGTCCAACTTGTGAGGTACCATTATTCCCATGTACCACATGCTCATCCCTTCATGGTTCACTCATCCACCCACCCAACTCACGTGAACACCACTTACCTTTTGATTTGTTGGTGTCTCTTACTAACTTGATTCATTCTTCTTGACATTTCTTGATTGATGTAACAGCCTCAAACCTGATCAGATATTTTTGGCGTGGTGAAGGGACGGTTGATCTTGCCTGGGATGGCTTGTTCTCCTCCCCTTCCTCCTCCTTGGTCTATGAGGTATCTCTGGGTACCATCCCAGGAGGTAGTGATACCATGCAGTGGGTGGAGACCATGGAGACTGATATGCGTGTCTCACCGCTGGCTCCCTACACCGACTACCACTTGACGTTGACAGCCATCAATGCGGCCGGCTTGTCACAGACAGTCAATAAGATCATTAGTGTGTAAAAGATTTACAAAGTCAAGATGGAAATGCTGCTTAATTTGTTTGTTTCATTACTGCTTTGAGACAAAATATGATTTTTGTTCCTTTCTTAATGGCATTTACTCATCAATTTATATACATGTTCACAGATTAGTTTGCATGGTTAGGAAGCATTTTTTTCATTTTGTCATTACATTGTGTAAATTGTATTAATTGTAAATTGTTCTCTGAGGCTAACGTTTTAAAGTTCATTTATAAATTCAATACTTTCTCACCATTGGTCTGAAAAAATAAGCATACACATGTATGTATACATCGTAACATACCCTTAGAATTGCAGAATGTTAAGCCGATTGCAAATTACACGAATCTCATTCCTTTTACTATTTTGTATAAATGTCCTCTATTTTTTCTCAGTTTTGTATCACAAACTATTATGTCAACCTTGACCATCTTAGATGATGTTACTTCTAACTGTGCGAAGAGTTGTTAAATGTTTAACTTTAGGGCAGCTGACAGAAATTGTGTCTCTTGAAATGTTCATGCATTCACGTAGTTTGAAGAACGGCTTGATTTATACAATATTTGTTCTTTTACATGCTGTGTAATGCTCATTAAGTTGTTCCAATTATTACCTTTTTATCAATGTCTGTTTTATAACATATTGCTGTACAATGAGAAACAGTTGAGAATTATAGGAACTTTTTCATATTTTATTTTAATCGTTTGTGGCTTGAAAATCTTGTCCACAACTTTGCTGTGTTCTGAATGAGTACTTTGGCTGAGAATCATTCAGAAGCAATAATCATGACATCACTTTTGGTCGGTAACCATTTTTCTTTCTTCAGAAAATTCTTAATGTTGTACTCCATTTGAAAGACATTCGTTCACTGATTCTTATTGTACTTTGTGTACAGGCTCATCATGTTTGAAATGTATGAGTGGACTTTACATGTTGATCAACTGTCATCCACAAATGCACATTTATATTGTAAGCCTTCTACTCTGCACTTTGGATTTCCTGGGTAAAATGATACACCATCCTACACCAGGATATCCAGTGAAGTGTGGACATGAAGATACCGATATTGTAAATGGAAGTTACCAGTTTGTAAAGTATAATGACCTAAAATTTGTCTGATTGACTGTGAGTTTCTGTACTTAATTCTAATTAATATAATCCAGCCCTCCAGGAATTCTCGTCAGCTTTGTAGACAATGGACAATTCCTCCATGTTTTTCATGAAACATTGATGGCAATCTGAAATAATATTTAAATATGTTTTTATAATGTTTACTTTACTGCACAAACTGGTGGGGGGGGTTTGGGTCTAAATATCCATGTTGTATCAAAAGTAACAATTACTATGACGATGAAATGAACTTTTTAGCTCCTAAAAAAGGAAATATTTTCTATCCTTTTATATAACCACATAGTTTTAATTTTGATATCAAAATGTAGGCCTTTATAACAATAATCGTTATCGTAAAGAATAATTCCATTTTTATTTCCATCATTTATTATATCATATAGTTAAATTTTCCTATATGCAGCTGCATGGAAATTCTTAGTTACATGTTGTTAGCCTGGATTCTTCTGGGTTTTTTAATGATAGCACAGCAAGTGAACAAGGTAAAGAATATGCCAACAAAATTTTTGTAGATTTTGGGAATGTTGCACGTCCACCAGGAAACAGATAGTATGGGCTTTATTAATGCCCCTTTGATTTAGGTTTTCAAAACAGAGTGTTCAAGGTCATCATTAATAAGTTTCCAAAATCACAGACCAACAAAACAAGTTAAGAATGAATTACAGCCGTGAAAAAAAAAGATGATTTTTCAGATATTTGAAAGTTTGGTATCTCCTCGTATTTATACCCAGATTTTGTTGGAAATGATTGAAGCGGCGAATGATTTTGTACTTAAATAATAAACTTTGTCTTTGCAAGCATACTTTGTAGATGTTCACGTTGTATTATTGCAGGTGATAGGACCATGGAGCTCCTTTTTTATAGCTCCATGATAGGACAAAGTACATGTACACATAAGTTAAAAAGGAAACCTTTCCCCTTCCATTTGGTGATTTATACAGCCTTGACAGGTATTTATCGTTGTGCCGCATCAGGTGACCTGATGAGCCCCGTTTGTGTTAATGAACGTTTAAATATTTCCCTTCCCAAAGGGAAACTATTGACCGCAATCCTAGGCTACCATGGCTACAAACGAAGGCCAGGTACAATATCCGGGTCAGTTTGCACTGTTATTATTTGACCGGCACTTCACGGGTTGAGCGCAAATTTGCGACAGGTGTGATGCGCAAATATTTGGTTGCAGTACTTGACATAAAAAGACGGTCAACTTCTACTTGTATGGGTTGCATTACATTACAGTCAATTACGCCAAGTTAACTTTGAAATCAGTCGATATTCCAGTGAGAAGTTGCAAGAACTTATAACTAGCCGAAAAAAAGAAACGCAACTTTATGGTAATTCAGGATTACACTGGAGACCGTGTTCTTTTTTTTTCAGCAACATCATACACCGGGCTTCTTTTTGGGAGTCACTGAAGCGTGCCAACAGGAACCAACTACATGTACTGAGGTTTAAGACAGTATTGTGTATCGCAAGCAAGATTATCTTGAAAACTATTATTCGAAGTTGCGTTTCTTCCTTGGCTAGTATATTTATCTTTCCATCTACTCTGCTGAAACAAAATGAGAGAAAATAGTCAATTGAACATGATCACACCTATCTGAAAAATTATCTCTTTGGTTGTAAACATGCAACGATGTAATGCGTATCTTGATCTCGCAAGAAAGTTTCCGGACCTCCGTGTAAACACGGAGGTAGTGTAAACTACCATTGTGAATGAACTTGTAGGCTCACTTTCCAGAGAACACAGTGTGAAGGAAACTGCAGTTATGTAACAGCTTACAATTGTGTCTATATGCTCAGTCAACAAAATCCGGGTCAAATAAGGCCGGACACTCATTCCTGAATATTTCTTCCCTTTGACATGGCAGCAAGGTGACTGAAACTGTGGACGGCCCTGATGCGATCCTAGCCCGGCTTTTATTTAATTGTCTGTGCTTCATGAAAACGTCATTGTTTACTGTCTTAATACTGCACAGACCGCGTGAGCTTTCTGATTATGCGGTAGAATAGGCCTACACATTATAATCCTTGAAAGTGGGATTACTGAAGTTAATAGTTGCATGCGCACAAGAGTCGTTATAGTCACGGTGGTATGTGGAATGTGAGACGAACGTCACCATTTTCCTGCAGATTTGCTGTTTGAGAGAGATGATACTACACTCGACTTCAATAGGCCTGTAAACTGGGGTGAAGTTCAGGCAGAAGATGAAAACGGATTCTCCCAGGGCCACATCGAACTAATAAGTCGCTCTGCCATTAAATGTATGATGCTGCTTTGAACGCCAAGACGACGATCAATTAACATCAAAGTAGCGGGCTGAACGATTTTAATTTACCAGAAAGAATCAGATCGAAAGGCGTCATGTTAAAGCTCGGCTGTCTCCTAATCGTCTTCAAGTTGCTCACTATTTCGCCACGTGCACGGTAAGTAGGATACCCGTTTTCCCGCTATTTTTTTTAAACGTCATGGTATAGGCTATTCTTATGATAATCATATTTAATTCCATACCCAACAGTTGAACTTTTGGAAGTGTTTCCAGTTTCTAAGAAATTCGGTTTTCATAGCACAATCGCCATCTATAATTAGTTTTGAATAAGCAGGGAAGTATGAATTGCTTATCATTGCTCTTAGGCCCATGCTCGTGGGTTCATTCATTGCATTCAAGGTGCCACTTAAACTTTTTAAATAGCGCCATCCTGCAACCAAACCGGATGTCTTCAATCCCAGTCCGAAGGGTGTGTCAATCAATTGACAGTGCCAGGGGGAATACACAGTGGCCAGCAGTTTATGACCAGTTATATAATATATGGGGCAAAGTAAATAAGAGCAGGAAGGTCCTTGAAATGAGAGTTCATGCATGTGCTGAGCGAAAAGTATAGGCCTATTCGAAACCGGGAGCCCTATAGAAAAAAAAAACAAGTTTGGATTACTGAGAGCCTATAGCTCCATGCTTAGAGAAAAGGTACATCCCCATGCAATTCTCAAAGTGAAAGTACATTTTAGAAGAGAGACTGATTTTTTTCCTCCATTTTGTTTGGCATGAGTACCGTAAGTGTTGTCATTTGTTTCTACTTTATGTGCAGGCAAGGGACATATGTTTTCTAAATGGAAACCATTATGCAGCTTTGTTTTTTAAACAGGGCCACAGTTTGTTCGTACAACTGCCCACAGCGCTACACCACAACGTGTGGATTTTTGGGCTTGTCTCGCTGCACCAGATACAGGTAATTCCTTTTACACCATGTTAATTCCTTCCTCCATGGTTTACCACACATCATTATAGTAGCAGTAACAATAACTAGAAAGCACTCAGAGCGCAAACCTCCGCCAAGGCTAAACAATTCCCCGCCATGTTGTCAGTTCACGCAAAAGAAATAGGCCTACTTATAAATGGTGAAGAATCCTAAAAAAAAAAATACAAAAAAAAAATACGGGATCCAGACCCGTACCCAGATCGACCCATATCACTTCCAAAATCGAATCGATTTGTACTTGTTCCAAGGACCAACCCTAACAAATTGTACATGAAAACCGTCAATAACTTTTGGAGTTATCTTGTTAACAGACAAACCAACCAACCCACCAACCAACAAACTAACAAACACCGATGAAAACATAACCTGTCCTTGGCGGAGCATATGCAGGTTCTTATATAGGGCAATAAGATCAAAGCGCTTTACATAATATAGTACGGCCTCACGTACAATGACAGATGTTTAAAACAAATGTAATTGAAATATTGAAATTAATCACCTTTCCTGATTGGTCGATTGCGCGTGACACCTTTAGAAGAAAGAAGAAACTACGCGCCGCGCACCTTTTTTTTTTTTTTTTTTTTAATCCTGAATGGACTAATGGACATTGACTATACCAAATGGAGATCAATGCAAATACATCAGAGGTATGCGTTCGAAATGTCCCTTCCTTACCGTTGAGGGGGTACTTGTACATGGAACTCGCGCGCTGTATAAAGCTGTTTATGCATGAAATGGTAAACAAGTTGAGGAATGTGACTTTGATGTACAGACGGTTTTAACTTTTTGGTGTGGAAAAGACACACCAACCAGCTAGTACTAATACAGGAAACGTATTTATGAATTTTAATGGGCATTCACAGTGTCAGTAACCATGCAAGCTAGATCCGGCGGTAAGTTTATAATACAGGCCACATGTTTCTTGAGATGAAATGTTGAAGTTGAGCTTAATAAGTTATAATTTACGCAGTGGCTATTGTTACGGCAGCCGTAACGCATTTCCCATTTTCTATCGTTACGGTAGTACTGCAACTTTTATAAAAACATGAGAAGAAAATATAAATAAGAAGGAAAAAAGTGAATTTGAACGTTATAAAATTCGGACTTTATTTCCCTTTTAAAAAAAACCCTCCAAAGCCTAAGGTTAGAAAAGGAAAAAAAATTGAGTGCAAAACTGAGATGCGAACCCGCAACCTCGCGGTGCAAAATCCTACCCGCTATCGACTGAGCTGTCGCACTGTTCACCGAAACACGGGAAAACAAATAATTATATACCTGCGTGCGTATCAAAAAAGAATCGTTGAGGGCGCTAAACAACGAATGCCGTAACGATAGCCACTTCGTATAATTTATAGTTATATTGGTCAGTTGGTATACCTTACTTTATGGCATATGCACAGTCCCAAATCATGTGGCCAATTTTAAATGCTTACGGGGAAAGATTCTCATATCTGGCCATCACTAATTTTTCCCATCAGTGACCTAGGCCTGTCACTGTGATGTCAGCTAGTATCAGAAAGTGGTAATCCTTACTTTTAGGACACCTCTATTTTGTACGAGTTCTGTTCAAAACTGACTTTTGCAGATGACTGTCCAGTACCAAAGTGACTTTTGCAGGCTAAAGAAGTCTTTTTTCTTCAGACAAACTCATGTTAGTTATAATTTTGAAAGCACTTTCAAAGAAAATGTGACTTTCCTACCTTTTTTTGCAGTTCGCCATCTTGCTTTTTAAATTTATTTTCTGTTTGTCATCGTCGTCTTTAACCCCTCATAAATCAAAACCCTGCCCTCTTTCTACAAAATTAAACCTGCTGATATTCAAGAGGTGTCATTGCCAAATGTTCAAATGTGTCAATAAATATCAGAATGTCACTTTTGAGTGTCATAGTCAGCTGTTTTGGTGAGTCTTTTAACCTTATATAGGAAAGGGGTCCTAAAAGTAAGGATTACCCAGAAAGTGATCAGGCATATATCCAAAAAAGTAAAATTTAGCAGGGAAAATATTGAAGTATTAGGCCTATTTACTCACTGAGATGGAGAAAACATTTTTAAAAAATTCAGACCAGTCTCATACGGTTTGTGCATAGGGTGACAAGTGATGGCCAGATATGGAAATCTGTCCATTTACGGATGCAGTCTGGTAAATTGGCCACATTTATAGTCTGGTTTCCAGACCAAGAGATGCTGACTAAGCCTATTCCTGATGAATCTTTAGGTCAGGTAGCCGTCAGTACTACTGACGTGACAACAACGGGAGGAATTCTCCTTTTTCCGAAAATGTCCAAAGTTTGCTGAATTCATTTCATCGACAATTGGATAGCGCCCGAGTATTTCCCAAATTACTATAGGTTTATTAACTGCTAATTAATTGCTAATTAAAAACTTTAAAAAATGAGTTGATAATTAATATTCATTGACATTGCTTTCATTTAGAAAACTTGAAATTCAGCAACGATTTTGTGCATCAAGTATACTCGGAATATGTATATGAGGGGCAAACTTTTGGCGATCGTGTTTCTACGGGCCCGGTTCCTATAAGGAAATAAAATCCACTGTTTAAACTATTTAACCTACCAAACTAGTTGGTGACATTAAGAAGATTTTCCAAAACTGGACGTGGTCTCTAACAACAGTGCTATTTTTATTTGGTTGCCTAACTTTGAAGATTCCAGGTCAACATTAGTCAATGTTTTCTTACAGAAATATCAAACTGAATATCATAACTGTATGATTATTATATAGCAAGTGATATTTAATAATTTGATTGGAACATTAAAAGCTACCTAAGTGATAATGCGAATTCGGAAAACGAAGCCGAGCTTTGAAAAAGGGCGTCAATGTTGTCATGTTTATTTTTAGCCACGGAGGCTGCCTGACCTTAATTTAGACGTGAGCGTCAGGAACAATTATCAGGTCTGGGAACCAGACTACATTTAATATGGGGCTAGGGCTTGCTCAGTAACTTGCTTCTGATACTGACAATACTTAGGCCACGCCCCTTGTCTATTCAATTTATTGAAGAGAGATTTCATTATATGTGGAGCGCTGGAACTACGGTACCCTCGGTAAGCGCTGCACCGAATAGGCATACTTTGATGACTGGTACATGATATGCATTTTGTGCATACCCTCGCGAAGACAAAAGGCCCCCCACCCAAAAAAAAACAAGGAGTAAAGAGAATACAAATGGGAAAGACAGTATTGTCAGTAACCCTGGATACATTCATGACATCCCATAAGACCCCTTAAATTGTTTCCAACATGCAGTAATTTTGAAGGGAAAAAAAGTCTGATAAACAACTATCCATTGAAATAAGACTAATAATGAATATTATATAAACTAAATATTCAAGAGAAATTCAATATTCATAGTGACGTATTGCACTATCATTGGCCGGCTTGTGTGTTGTCGATGTCATGTGTAACGTGCTGTTAGACTTCCAGACACTTCAAACACTATGGCCGGGTGCCATAGTGACGAACACGTTTGGAATACGTAATAGCTGAAATCTCAGCTGATCAATAAATTAATTTAAATGAAGTCTTCCCGTTGCAACCTTGCAATTTTATCTATCTTCTATCTTTCTCAGAGACCGAAATTGCTACCAGTGTTGTAGTGGATGGACTGGAAGCACTGATTCCGGTTGCAGCCAAGGTACAAAGATTGATTTATGTTTAACAGTAATTAATACTGTAGATCTGAGGCATAATTTCAGCAGGCTTTTTGCTTACGCATATTAAAGGTAATTTACAACCTTTGCTTTTGCTGTTATTTTCAGAAATGGATGGATTTGGGGGTTAGTATTTTATAGCAAATATTGTTACACTGACCTGTTTAAAGTTTTGTGTCAATACCATAAGGGGATGCTGGAAAAACCAAGAACAAATGCTGTTCTTCCCTGACCCTACTTCAGACAAAATGGAGCAGTTATAGCAATTTATAGGTCAGGGAACTTGACTAGCTAGGCTGCACCCTTTCATGGCTGTGTAACCAATTGCAAACAAAATGTGGACTAACTAAATTTGGTAAATTGGGGGCAGTATTTGAAACAAGTCAGTTTTTTCCGACCATCATTGGAATTAATTTAAAAATTCCTCTTTTCTTGAAAATGACAGCACACTAGGCGACACGATTTCACAGGATGCTTGAGACAATTATTCACCTAAAGTCATATAAATAAGGTATTTCGTAATAATTGGTGTTTTTTTTTAGTTTTCAAGTGTTGTATATTTTAAACCAAATGAGATTTTCTTTTTTGGGGTCTTTGTAGCCATTTGTTTTGGTGTCACTACATGTCCCAATGGAGGATCTTGTACAAATCCAGACTCTTGCACCAATTGCAACCGAGGCTATTACTCTCCAAGATGTGATGGTAAGTCTTGAGAATATGGACTCCCATTTCTTATAACTGGATTTGTTATCTTGGGAAGTTGTTGACATTAGGGTTTTTCGTGGGGTCCACCACATGCCCATCCCTTGTCCAGTCACAAATAAACCACAAGTTCATTCACAAGTAACAATTGTTGTACAAAAACAAAGGAATGCCTTTGTCAAAGCTCATATGAATAGCTAGTGAGTTGAATTGGGACTTTTGAGGATTTGTAGACACACGTAATTGACTTGACTACAAGTAACAACGCTGTTGGAGTTGGACACAACTGGACAAATCAAAGCTGATGACCCTGTTGACCTTGATCTCAGGGGAGGGACTTTTTCCCAAAACAAAATCTGTTGCAGAAATTTCTGACTAATTAAACAAATCATTGAGGAGGGTAGTGGGTTATAGTGGGAAGCGGGGGACAACATAGATTTATGTCCAAATGCAAATATAAATCCTGGTATGTAGGCTGTAAGTCAACTACATTTTTGGTAACTTTTCTTTGAAGGGTCAAAAACTTATTAAATTTTAGAAGTGTCTTTTCAATCTGGATGATTTGTACAATTTCTTTTTGACAGCGTGTTCACCCATTGCCAACTGTCTTGAAGTGTTCTGCAGCTCATCTTCAGATCAGAAATGTGATCGGTGTGATGGTGAATTCGGCCCTACTAGTGGAAATGCCTTTCAGAAATCTGGTGACCAGAGACAATGCATCAGTAAGTTTTTGTCCTCCAATAATAATCCCCCAAAATACTAGTCAACGTATAATGCCCGCAACAAACTTGTGAACTAAGATTTGGTGTCCAAATCATTGCAGTAAGGATTCCAATGTTCTAGGTTTTTCCGAAAGAACATAGTTTGCTCTTTATTTTGAGTTATAAATTTTGCAAGTCTGGCACCGATCGCATAATTTGGTTGGGTTGGGTCACATACGCTTCTTTTCTTTGCCTCTCAATGCAAACATCAGTGAAATCTGGTACTAAGATTTGAGTGCCAAGAGTAATTTATTGAAGGCCATCATGTGGTTAAAGTTTACTAATACGTGCCAGATACACCTTCCCTGTTATCAGACCTATGCAGTTATTTATTCAGTTTTTCCTCCCAAAATGGAATCCCTAAACCCTAACCCCCTAAAGGCTCATCGGGGGGGGGGGGGGGGGGGGGGGGGGGGGTCATAAGGACCAAATACCACAGAATACTACATGTGTTTTGCACACTTGTATGGAAAGAAATGCATACTACAGGTAACTACTCACTTAGGGGCGGTTAGGGTTAAGCCATGCCCCATGATGTTGGACCAATCACAGTGGTGATCAAAATGTCTGACCTGCGTGAATGCATGTATGACGTGTGTAACTGACAAAAATCACTGCCTGCAGATTGCCTCACTGCTCTCCCTTACTGTTCTATACAGCACTCACAAGATTTTATTTTTTGGGTAATCCAAAGATAAGCTAAACAAGACCTGATGGTTATTCAAGTTCACTTTTCATCCTTGGACGCATCCCCCTCCGATCCTACCCAGCCTGACTGTTTTAATGGCAATTCCAGATGTCTTTACTATAAAACCACATCCAGGAATTAGCCAGCTGTTGCCTTGGCCTGTGTAGTTTTCCGTTTCCTGCTTATGTTTTATTATATTTCCATGTCATTTTACCTTGCAGAAAAAAACCCACTGAATTGAATTGACCAGGAAAGGTTACTGCTTTTCAAAGACGTCCTGGGTCATCACACTTCTACAGAATTTCCTGGGTGATTGTAGATTCTGTGGAGGACGCTGTTTGATTCTGTTTATAAATATCTGATATATCTGTAGGGTGATGCTAAAGAAATGGTTGTTAAAACCTGGGCTAGAGTGGGATTATGAACCATAACTCTATCTGTTCCTCACCCCATGTCCTTTTTTCTCCATATTTTAGAGCAATGTTCATGGCGGAGTGACAGCACTGCATGCTACCCAGGATCCTGCTCAAATTTCCTGTGTGCTTGCAGCCCAGGATTCTCAGGAACTGACTGCAGAACAAGTGAGCGGAATCGTTAGACAACAAAAACAAAATTGAATGTGCAGCAAGATGATGCCCTCTACACCAAGACAAAACTTTTCCCCATAGTTTTTTAATTTCACACTCCCATGCCTAACTCTAGAGATGAACCATAACAGTTAGTCCTTATCGACCTGTGTTTCAACATTTTGATGTGTATTTGTAAGTCCCATCTTCATTGGGAAATAGTAATCAAAGGATCTAGACAATAGAATTTTCAGTGTCTATAAAAATCATTTTCTAAAACATTGAAATAAAATGTAAGTTTTAATAGTTATGCATAGCTGCCAACTGTTACGAATTTTTCGTAATTATTACGAATTGTTTGTTAAATTACGAAAATACGATATGCCACTAAAACATTACGAATTTCCCATTTTCTACCTAACGGAAAAAAAAATACTTGTATAGTATCGTTTTTGACCGAAAACTTCTGGCGAAATGTCGCGATAATGGATGGACTGGTGACAAGTCTAATAAGAATGCAGTCAAGCACCTGATAGACATCAATGCAGTGTGCGCAGTGGAGTACTTGAGGACCAGACTAAATCTATTTTTCAATGGTGTGTCATTTGTGTGCTGCATCTCGTGGATGTGTGGTTGTGTGTACTGTATGCGAGTTGTGAGTACTTTTCAGTGACGATCGTGAGCACATTTGGTCGCTTTTTGCTGGGATGAGTCTATCAGTGCGAGATTTTAATCATGGAATTTAATAAGATTATGGTTGGAATAATTGGTAATAGAGTTTGAGTTTGTCACAACGTCCAGAAAAGATAAATCAGCATGCGTTTGCAAGGTATGTTGATGGGATATTTCTATTGCATACGGTGGCCCTAAATCAACGTGTGTAAAAACGTTGATACGAACTCGAAACTCCACATCGATAGCATGCATCTCAAAAAAAATATGCGCACATGTTATTATTGTTATTATTTATTTGACTTCAACAAACAAATACAGACATTGAAACAAAATTAATTTTTTTTAATTATTTTTTTAAATTATCTTTTTGCCTACAGTACATTATTATTCACAACAAGAAGGGTATGCACATGTATGTGTACATGTAAACCATGTATCTGTACTCGATGTTGATAAAGCTTTTGATAAAACGAGCAGTTGAAAATGACCGCGCGGGTTGATTACTAATTGGGATTTTGAAAAGTTGGCAGCTATGGTTATGTAATGGAAACTCGTTTGACACCTGTCTTTGTCAAAAGTTCCCAACTTGGACAAAAACTTGATTGCTTTACATTAAATGGATTGCATTTTCCTGTGTAGTGAGTGAAGTACCAGTGATATCAGAGCATCGTGTCACCCTGATTGAGGGGACGACAACTGTGGAATCCCCCACGGTCCAGGGAAGTACGGCCACTGTTTATACCAACCTAAGAAACCCTCGCAACCTCAGAATCAATTGGATTAGCTCTTACCGGCCATCTACCACGCTCCCAAACCCTTCAGCAGGTGGACATCCTTACATTGAAAGTGTGGGCATTGGTCTCATCAGTGCACAGGTCTCTGCTTATGCCAGACGTGAGTTTACCCTTTACTTTGCCATTACCGATTACTGTGTACATTTTGTAGTGGTTCATTCCACAATTCAAGTGGAAAGAAGAAGATTTTCAGTTCAATTTGACCGCAGTAAGATCTCAACAACATCATTATAACTGTTGGACATTATTTCAACATCACAATGGGATTTGATTATATTTTTCTCTTTGCGTGCACTAGGTGTCGGCACTGGGACAAATGTTTATGAATCGGGTTCACAGGAGTGCACAACATCAACAACTGGAAATTCTTTCAATGCAGACAGTCCTGCTACAGATCTGGTATCCTGTGAATTCACATTCAATGTCAATGCCTACACACCACAAACAGGAGATGTGTAAGTCTGAGACCATTTCATCCACAAGTTCGAAATCTAGCTATTTGTATGGTGGGAGGATTGGTTGTTAACAAAGAAATGCTCATTGTCTTGACAGAGCTGTGAAGCTGTGAACAGATGGTTTGTTAGCACAGAATGTATATATCCCCTTATCGGTGACAAAGACAAAGTTTGATGGAACCTGAAATGCAATCAAATTAATCATGCACACTGTGCATCAGATACGTCTGAACCAGGACAGGCACGAATGGTGACTAGAGTTGCACCTTCTTTTGTTAACGTACAAATGGCCATATGTTGTATTGGGTGCAGTGGCAGATCATATCGTCACCGACACCACAAACTGAACACTCAGTTACACGTGAGTGTCCAGCACGCGCGCGTACTTTACAGAACCACGTTATTTTCGTTTTTCACGACTGTACCGACCTTAATTTCACCAGTGAAATTGTTCGTAATTAAACTTTTGTGTAAGCCCACAAGAATATGGATGGATTAAATTCGTGTCATACCTTTCAAAGCATGTTTCTCCGAATGGTATTTTCGCAACATGCTTGTGCTTCAGTTCTTGCAAAACCAAAATCATTATACTTCAGTGTACGAAGTGCGTGCCCGCAACTAGGTGTCAGTTCGTGAAACGGAAATTATTGATTACGTGTTTTTCACAAACTGACTCCAAACAGAGGGTGCGTGTCAGATCGTGAAAACCTTGACGATATGTACCCTAAGACTTCTCCTCTGGAATGGCTGAATTAGAATTCACTGTCTTGCATCTTGTGTGTTGTATTGCAGACTGAGGTCTGATGTGGAGTCTTTCAACGGTGGAGTCTTGAAACTCTACAACCGAGACTTCTATAATCTGGTTGTCCCACGATACTACACTGGCAGGTCAACCTCCAACCATGCAACCATCACCTTTGACTTTGATGAGCCTTATCACTGTGTGAATGCTGGATGTAGAAACTCAATGCTACATGCAGGCAATGATGTGACTACACAGGTCAGTCCATGCAGTCTTTGGTAACTGTGCCCAATTTAGAGATGTCGAAGGAAAAATGTTTTGTCCTTTACTGTCTGAGGAACAAAAGCTTGTATTAAAAATACAAGCTTACAAGTTGTATCCAAAATACAACTTGTATAAAAATAACAATCTTGAGCTATTTTAAGTTTTCATTGTCTTCTTAGATAATTTGTCCCCAATATTTTTTTTTCAAAAGCTTTCATACAGTATTGAGCATGGTTAGAAAATTATTTCTGCAACTGGTCTAGAGCCCTGAATCAAACTTTCGTGATGATTCCGTAAATTTGGCAATTTGTCTCCAGGCAAGGATTACCATCACATGGCAAAGCTGGGATGACAGTCTCTCTGGCATCAAAGAATACGATCTGCAAGTGCGACAGCTGTCAGGTAGCCATGGCAATGAGATGACAGAAATCTTTGACAGTCCAGCTGTTTATAGTGGAGTGACCAGCTCTGGTCACGCTGTCACTTTGCCCCATGTTGGTAGGTTTGCTTTGCCTCTGTACCTGATTTATGATTTGTTTTGTGCAATACTATCTTTATTCACCCTCTGAACTCGGTGTAGAATGTTGAATGATTTGAGAAAGTTTTGGCACACACTTTAATTAAATGTAGCCTTGTTAAATTATTTTTTAGAATGACTAGGATGATCTCTGTGAGTCACAAGTCTCAAAATGTATGGCTGTAGGTTCTGAGTTCTCACAGATAAAGAGTATGAACTGTTCCTAGAATTACTTGTCATTTAGAGATTGATTAAAATTTTGCAAGACAAGAATTACTCAATATCAAATTTAGATAAAAACAAAGCTAGTAGAGGACAATCGTTGATTGGAAAGGTGCATAAAACCAAAAGAACAGTTATTGGAATGCCTTATTAGGATGTGCTTTGAGGAGGGTATTTTAAAAATTATGTTGAATCTTAAATTTCTTGTAAATTCCCTGTTATTCTTTTCCATCTCCTGCAGGTGTGTACTCCATTATTCTCTCTGTCATTGACAATGCTGGCAACGCCAAACTCAGCAGACGTTTTGTGTTCTTTGACGACGATCCAAACGACGTCACTATTCAGAATGATAACCCTATGAGGATCCTGTCAGCATCTTCAAGAAGCAACTATGTCTGGCAGACCAATCTAAACTCGGGAGGGACGACATCCGTGGAGATACAGTGGACAAACAGATTTATCAATTTGTATTATGTCAACCAAGGATTGTTAAAACCCATCGGGTCTTACATCGGCGGTAACATTGAGAGCAGTAAGTGTGTTGTTCAGGCAGAATTAATAGTTTAAAAATCAAATACATCTTGCTGCCAATATCGGAACTCTGTGTAATTAAACAATATCTTATTGCATGCATGATGACTTTTTTCCCTAGATTATGACCAGAACTTTGGGCAGCGTGGCCGTGCAGCCATCTCTAATACCCAAGGCATAACAGAATTCCGGGTCTTACACGACATCGACCACAGCGGTGGCAGGACTACCATCACAGTTAGCAATGACAACTCAAACAACTGGAGTAATGAAGGCACAAACACACAAGAGACCTATGACCTGACCCTAGTGGACGGTGATTCCATTCGGTTCTGGGTGGAGGCTAGGGACCTAACTGGGCACTTTGTGAGGGACAGTGTGTTGGTTCATGCTGATTCCTCCCCGCCTGTGATTGAAGACTTCTGGCTAGTACGGGACGGGGAGGTGAATCTAGCTGTTCATAGTTCAGCCGATCTGCATGAGATGAGGTGAGAATTCTTCTCTGTAATAATCAGTAGTGGTGTGCTGCAAACGTCGGTTTGATGACATTAGTTAAAACAGGGTGGACCACGTGAAGGTTGTGATTCATCATATGAGTTCTGGTTGATCTTTCACATTTTTCATTTAATCAACCTTTGCTTTCTCATTGTACAAGTTGTCTTTGAAAGACGGTGATCTTCTTCAACCTTGTTCGTCCTTTTTGAGATCGCAAATTAAAAAGAATTTGGAAATCACAATTTAAAATATAGTGAATGAGGATTACAGTGTTCAACTTGTGTGCCGTGGTACATAAGTTCATAGCCTTATTCAGTCAAATATTTTTCCACAAATCTCTTTCAAATCATAGATCTTAATTGAAATACAAAGTAACTAATGTAAAGTTGAAAATTCATTTGAATATTTAATCAAGTTTAAAAGTACCATGTTATTAGTCTGCTTGCAACTGTGTTCTTGATAAATCTAAGGTTATTTTTTATTATTCAACATTGTCTTTCTGTCACAGTGTTGAGTTCAGGACCTTTGACATTCACAGCGGTGTAAGGACCATTCATTGGCGACTCTGGGATCCTGTGACGGAGACAGAATATGGCAGCCAGACCATTCCAGCCAGGCAAATCAATCCAGTGAGGCAACCATTGTCATAATATGCAACCTTGAGCGCTCTAATCTCCTGCTTAAAAGTCTTCTGTAACCCTTGCAAAATAAAGTGTCTTAAAGATTGGAGACTCATTTTTTGAGCATCCAATAAATATCACATAAAGGTTGTGGCTTATTGTTATCCAGCTGATATAATATTATTGGTTTGGCATATATGTAAAGGGTATAGGACAATTATGTTGTTCCCTATTATTTACTTATAACCCTCTTGATGTTTTTGTCCATGACATGCCCTTGTGTCACACTTGCCAGCTTTGATAAGCACAGCCTGTTTTATATTTTTGTTTTGACAGGACACTGAAGACTGCGATCCAGTCAGCTGTATGTGTGTCCCAGTCGGTGATTGTTACGCTGTTGACTACGGGTTTAATCCAACTTTCCACATCGGCGCCCATGACACTGATTACTTCATCACATTAACGGTTACCAACCATGCAAGACTTATTACTACCAAAACAATCAGGGTATGTGTGCAGCATGGTTCAATTCCGCAAGCAATTTTTAAAAGAAAAACTTAGTCGAAAACCAAAATTAGAAATTATTACTGAGGTGGCACAGAATCACCTGCAGTATGCCTGTACTTTGGGTTTTTTAATTACATGCATTTTTTCAAATGAAGAAGTGTGTAATTTGTGCGCAAGTGTGCTGACTGCCAGAATTTGAATCTTTATCATCTACAACCTCTACATCCAACCACAGATAACCGTAGATACGTCAGGCCCTCAAGTAGGTGTGGTGAATGATGGGATACGCGGGTCTAATGAGGTAGACTTTCAGGAGGGCAATGACCTCTCAGCTCATTGGGAGGGGTTCTTTGACAAGGAGAGCGGGGTCAAATTCTACCAGTATCTCTTTGATGATTCCTGCTGGATGGATGAGACGTCAATCGGAAGGGTAAAAGATGAGGTGAGTTGCAAGTGGATCTCGCTTTTGTTTTCCTTTTTTCTTTTTGATAAAGCCATTTACCGTAAATCATTGGTTTTCTTGTGAAGCTTCAAGAAAATGTGGAAATCAAACCAAATTTCAGAAGTGAATACTTGGCACTAGGGACAGATCTCCTAATGGACAGTAGACCCTAATCCCCACCATTTTTTACATCGTCCATTCTTTAGATGACAAGAACCACTTCTACGCATGCGAGTTGGACAGCCCCCTCGCCTGGCCAGTACTATGTCACCGTCATTGCTTACAACCGAGCTCTGGAACCCTCAGAGGCTGTCTGTTCCGACGGTGTCGTGATCGATACCAGCCCACCAGAGTTGACCCAGATTGCTATCAGCTATGCTCGGATGTGGCCTGGTCTGGCCAAGGATGCTGAGGGTCGGGTGTGGTTCATCAACGAGCATCGCAGGAAGATGGAACTGATGGATGCATCCAGTGACTGCAGGTAGGGACATTACTGAGACTCAGATGTCGAGCCGAGCATTCCGATAAAACGGATGCTGCATATGGACCCCCTGCAGGAACAGAAGATGCTGCTTAGCTTCATGGAGTACTGAAGTGAATACGTCACGTGCACAAAATGTGCGTGAAAGACATTGGCGCGTGATTTAGCCCGTGAACCAACACGCGTGCATACTCCACTCATTTGCACTACACTTTCTGGTTCTAAATGACGCCACACTTCGGTACTCCATTGTGTGAAACATGCTGCATAGTGTGCATTGCTTCACACATATTGGTATTTCCCACAGTATGCACAACTTATTTCATTCACAATGTTAATGAACAACTGACAAACACGTAGTGGCAATGGTGTTCACATGCCTCTGTGCACCCAATTACTGTCGGATCTTTGGGCTTAAATTACCAATGGAACTTTGTATACTTACGTGCGCTATTTACTTCTCTTGCCCTCAGTGCTAAGGCTGGTCTGGTAGATGATTTGTCTGTTTATCCTGAGATGTCTGACATCAACGAAACCTCAGCAATCCTCCAAGGAGACCTAGACTGCCTCTGGATCTCAGCCGTCCAGCAGAAGTTCTACCTTCCTACCGACAAACACGTACGTTTTACAGATATGCTTGATTGAGCTTAACACATAGTCAAAATTGACTTGGTTTAGTGGGCTGGACTATAGTTGGATTGGGATATTCTGGTATGGTTCAACTGGGTTGGTACAAGGATTGAAGCTAGACTAGGTTAAGGTAGTTAGGCTTGGGTCAGCTGGGATGTTTTAAGTCAACCTGCAAACCTTAAGATACCTGACTGGTTGTATTTTGTGTCTGACAGTTGACTATCTCCTGGACCGCAGAGGATACAGAGAGTTCAATCTACGATTACGAGGTCGGATACAGCTCAAGCCTCGTCATCGACTTCTTCACCTCCGTGTCGACATCGGGTCATGATCACTTCATGTTGCACCATCCTCACTTCAGCCATGGATCCGTGTTACATGTGACTGTGTTGGCCATCAACAAAGCTCAGATATCTACGTCCAAGGTGTGTAAAATAATATACATACATCATAATTGCCAAGAAACAATTGATGAGATTTCCATTCACATCCCATGATTGAGACATCCTGGTCAGTTTTATTCCATGTGAGACTCGGGAACTTATCTCATTCTTTTAAATTGACCTGGTGTGTAGAACTGGGATTGTGCTGTGAATTTATGACATAATTTTGGATGTTGTCTTTATTTAAGACGGTGCCTTTTTGTAATAGGAATGAAGACTTAGCGTTGACTCTTACACATGTTTGATGGATCTGATCCTTGACATTAATGGAATTGACCTGATAATTGCGGGAAGACTGATGCCGCCAATGCCACAGATGACATTGAACTACGATGTGACTCTCGGTATTGGTTAAATGTTCTCCATAATATTAAGTTATCACCTTGCTGATGATGCCACCCCTTTGAATGTTTTACCTTGCAACATTTGGGAACTTTTAATCTTTGGAAACATTTGATATCTCTGCAGGTAATTGGTCCAATTATAGTAGATACCACCCCACCCATGTTTGTTGGGCGTGTCTCTGTCCATGTGGAGGATGAGTACTTGATTGCTGAATGGGGAGATAGTGGCTTCATTGATGATGAGGATACCAGCCTGAGATACCAAGTTGCCATCGGTGAGTCAAATGTAGATAGTGTTGGTTATTGGTCCAAAGTGCCCTGCCCATGTTAGTTGGGCGTGTCTCTGTCCATGTGGAGGATGAGTACTTGATTGCTGAATGGGGAGATAGTGGTTTCATTGATGATGAGGATACCAGCCTGAGATACCAAGTTGCCATCGGTGTGTCAACAAAATGAACTGTTGACATGTTAGTTTGTTTATGTTTGCAAGTTTCACTTATATTACCTGCCTAATAATTCAAGAAATATTGATACTGTCTCTGCCAAAGCATTGTTTTCACTGTTGACTTGTAGTAAAATAACTATTCATGCAGCGTTTTTGCAATGATGCTCTTTCTAACTTCACAATAATAAGAGTTCTCCTCAAGATTTGGTCAAAATTTTCCTGCCTTATTCCAGGGAGCACCCCAGGCGGCACAGAAACTCTCCCTTTCCAGGAAGAGAAGGACTACAAAATTGGTCCTTGTTCATCCCAAACCTCCTGTGCTGCATTCTCATTGGCTGACCTAGACTGGCATCTCCATGGTGATCATGAATATTACGTGTCAATCAGAGCACAGAATGGCGCTGGGTTAGCTACGGTGGGGACGTCATCGGTTTATAGACACATCGTGCAGTTACCATCTCTGGGTGTTGTATTGGATGTCGCACCCCCTGGGGAAGAGGTGGACGTGGACTTTGGGGTAATGTATCCTGAAATCAATCCTACTGCATCTTTTCTATAACTTATTGTTGATTCCCATACATTTCTTAGAAGCTAAGAAATGTGTCACAAGTCTGTAACAGGTCAAGTCACATGTAAAGAGAAACAATGAGGATGGTATTATTGTCTCCTGTCTTTTTAGTCAAAGGGATTATAGTTGCTAACTTTCCACCATAACAGGTAGCCAAGGATATTGATGTACAGATGAACACCACAAGCATCTCAGCTCGTTGGTTTGGTTTTGAGCATCCTCATCTTGATATCAACTATGAGATTGCCGTCGGATCAGAAGGAGGTCCTACTGATGTCAGTGATGGTTTCATCAATGTCGGCAATGTAACCTTCTATCGACTGCATGGACTGGATCTCATGCCACTCATGGTAAATAGCAGCACGTTTGAAACTTGTAGTGTACATGCTTGTATGCTTCTTGGAAACACAGCACACACCAATTGACTGATGATTGTACTCTCTGGATGCACTCCAAACAGGTTCCCTTTTAGAGCAGACCATTCTGAGATTGTATGCATGTATGCACTCACTTGAGACACAAGCCTTTCCACAAGGCAAAGAGGAGAGCGTGCATTCTTGAAGAAACTTGCCCATATTTCCACGTTGGCAGAAGACATCATCACTGTACTCTAAAATGTCTTTTGAATGGGGGCAAACTTTCTTGACATATTTTACTCAATTTCTGAAGACAATTTTGGGTGATTTCTTCCTCTTAAAGAATTGTCAACCCTTCTGAAGTTTCTCTTATATGACATTGGGATGTCACCTTTTTAAATTGTCTTCGTAGGTCCACAAGCCCCCTTCCCCATGCGCAAAGACCCTCCCCTCCAAATAAGATAGGTCTTCCTTGGTCTTTTCTCAAGATAATTTAATTCAATTCTTTTTTGCATAATGCTTTCTCAACAGACATATTTTGTGACTGTCCGAGCCAACTCAGAAGCTGGTAGTGTCACTGTCACCTCAGATGGTGTCAAAGTCATTCAGGAGGGTCAGGCACTGGAGGGAGCTGTGATCAGAGATGGACTGGGATGCAGTCAAGATGCTAGTAAGACCTTTACTTTGTTTTATTTCTTATCTACTTCATTCTTCATTCATTCTAAAATGAAAATGTTTTTTGTTATCTAACAATTAGTCGATATTTAAGCTTGAATGTTGGTCCCTGTAGAACCGTCTATCTCCTCTGTACCCTCTTTTCAGTTTCTGGCATCCTTCTTGCAGTGTCCTTACCATCAGGATCTCTCATCACTCAGAAATCTCAGCTCAGACCATCCCTCTAGATCCCTCCCTACTCTCTCTTCATTCACAGTTTCTTGCCTCCTTCTTACAGTGTCCGTATCATCAGGATTATCTCATCACTCATCTGTTGCTGATCAACCCTGCCAGGATGACATCACCTACCAATCCTCTACCTCAGACATCTCAGCTCGTTGGACTATCCCTGAGATGCTGCAGCCTTTTGTTACGAGCGTTCTCTGGGCAGTTGAACAGGAGATCGAAGTCAATTTGGGTAAACTCATAAAACTTGTCTCATGCTACATTTTAGTTCATGTGTCATAAGTCTGGGGTTTTGACATCTTTAAAATCCCACACTGTCAAAAGTGTCTTTTTACCTTATTTAATTTTTTGTAAACATTAGTTTTCTAAAGGTTATTTTTTTGTATTACACAGATGATGAGACCACTACAATGGAGTGGATTACATTACTTGATGATCAAGATCTTGGCATGGCATTCCAACATGTTCAGGCTGGTTCAGGGTTGCACAGTGGAGCTCATTACAGATCCAAGGTAGCAGAAACTTCTCCAGTTACGGAAAAATAAAATTCTTGTCCGTACAGTTCAAATCTGACTCTAGTCTGTTTTTCGTTTCAACAAAAAAATTCATTCCAAGATAATCTTCTCAGTTTTCCATGTGGTTTGTATGTATTTTTATTTGTTAGGTTCAGTTTTGCCATGTTGGCGTCTGCTTCCAACCCATCGTCAGTGATGGATTCTGGGTATTATCACAACCTCCCGAGGTCGGTCAGGTCACAGTCGGCAACATTGAGACCACGCAAGGCAGGACAGAGATCAGCGTGGTCTTCCAGCCTTTTGCGCATGATTATGTCCGTCATGACAACCAACAAGTACTGATGGATTTCTATGAGTGGAGCATTGCTGAGGATGGTAGCGATGGAGCACTGCTCAGTCCCTGGATGAGAATCCAGGATTTGGTGCCAAGCGGAGATGTAGTGAGTTTATTATTCAGATCGAAGCAAGTAAATTACAACTCGATGGATGGGGGAGACAAAGGAAGACTAATCTCAAATGTTGATGTTGCAAGAAGAGTCTATTTATGAATACGACTTTAGGGGTACCTTTTGAGGTGCTTTGTTTCAGAAAAGACAGTGTTTTAATCTTAAAAAAACCCCAGATCTTCTCCCAAAAGAACAGTTGTTCAATTCTGTTAAACTGGTTTGGTGCTACTAACCCTAACCGCCCTGATGAATCCTTCAAAATCCTCTTTGCCAAAGTGGAACAATTTGGAGGATTGAGGTCACATGGCAAAGTGCGTTACTGATTTCGTAGAATGCACTTTGTCAAGGTCTTGGGCCGGACCTTGTGTTGTTTTTGCTCAACCATGCATAAATATAGGCCTGGATTATGCTTGAAATCCTCTGTACTGCTCCAGGATGTCACTGGCCAAGCCTCAACACATTGACAGTCACTGCCGCAGGATTTTGCAAGATTCAGGCAGTGGTCATCCCTCAACGGACCATTTTCAAGAAATAATGGAGGAATTTGCAGGATTGAGGCTTTATGCTATTTTTCCATGAGGCCAATTGGAGGATTTTGCAGGATTGAAGCTACACCCTAGCAAAAAGGCCTAGGGAGTTGGGGTTAAGTAATTACTGCTAGTCCTCACAAAATTTGCTGATCACAAAACAGTGCAGTTTGTCCCTCGTTCAGATTTCTGAATGGATCAGGAATTCTCTTTCCCGCCAGGTTCGCTTCACAGCATCCTACAGTGGTTCCTTGGACCTGGATGTCTGTCTTCGGTTATCAGTGAGGGGCTACAATAAGGCTGGTCTGTCTTCCATCGCTAGTACGGAGATTGTTGACTGTGATGATGCATCACTGGTCGTCCCTCATACTGTCATTGATGCTGATCGTAAGTACATACTCTACTCCTGGGTTCTCTGATGGATCTGATGAAAGATAGGAAGTTTTATTCATTGCTGTCCTTACTTTGTCAGTTACTTACATCACTTATTTTGGAATTTCATCAGACGCTTGAATTTAATGTTTGCATTTCTTAACTATTTATTCTTCAGTAGCCCAAAGTTAGAATGTCAGATTCAACCCTGCTTTTAAAGTTGACACTTTTGCTATGAAAGATCCAATTTTCATAACGTACTCTCTTATTTTCTTGTGTAACAGATGAAGTCAACATTGAGCAGAATGCCATGTGGCCGGAACCAGACAAGAACTACATCTCATCTACGTCTTCATTATCAGCAGTCTGGCCCACACTACGCCACAGGGCCTACACCTGGGCAGCCATTTTGGATACTGGATCCACTGCATTTGGCAACTTGGACGATGGTCTGCAGTATCCCTGCGATCATCCAAGGGCGAAGGCTTGTGGGAAAACAGGTAGGAAGATTGAGAAAGAAATTTTGTTATTTGTGAATTACTTAGCACATTTTAATGCAAAATGCTGGCGTAACTTGGAACGGAAGACAACAAAAAACATCAAGTTTTGAAGTTGGAAGGAAAAAACCAAGACAAATAGTTTGGAAAACAGCTAATAAATATATAGAATGAAAGTTAGCGCATATTTTAGCCTAAGTGAGATTTTAATTTTATTCACACAAATGTAATCAACGTACTCACCAAATGTCATTCTCACAGTCATAGCAATATATAGCAGTTGAAATGTTTGTTTTCTATCTTGTCATGTTTGTAGACAAAGAATTTGTCAACGTTCCCAATTTGGTTCTTGAACATGGCATGCGTTATCGCATTTGTATCCATGCCGATGAAATGACATTGGAGCATGAGTTGTGGAATGAACAGCTGCCTGCTGTGTCCAGCTGTAGTGATGGCGTTGTCATAGATACGACCCCACCGACCCCTGGCTCTGTCTGGATTGGATGGGACCAGCATCAAACTTACCAAGTAAATGTTTCTTTTACTTATTTAGTTTTTTTTTACACACAAATTGTTAATCACAACTGCCAGTGTGTCAGCGTGATTCAACTCTTTTAGACTGCCTTTTACAAAGCCATTTATCACGATTACTTTTTGGCACAAATTTAGACTTTAATGAATACCTTGTTTTGTAACATTTTTGAGGAATTGGACGTTTTACCATGACTTTGAATCTGTCTGTGTCTTGTTTTTGTCGTGACAGAGTTCTGTGTCTGAGTTAGTTCTTCACTGGGAGTCCTTCACTGACATTGAGGAGCACGGCATGGCACGTCATCACTCTGGGATCAAGCACTATGAATATGCCATCGGTAGGAACAAACTTGGCTTTCTTAGTAGAATTATTGTTGACTTGAAGGTTAGCAAACATGCAATATTAACTGTTTGTTTGCATTTATTTCTAGTAGTTCCACCACCAGTTTGTTTTTCCTTTGATCCATTGACACGGAATTCACCCATGCCCATGTATTTTTCCCTAAAAAAAGGGTAATTGTAATCACTTGTCATATATTTTTATACATTTGACCTCTTTCAGGTTCGATGCGAGGTGGTGGTGACGTGAAAGAGTTCACTCGTGTTGGAATCACCAACGGCGTTATTGTACACAGCTTGAGATTACAGAATGGACACAAGTATTATGCTACAGTCAGAGGTTAGGAATAGATGATAAATGGGTGTAAATGGGCGTAAATAAATGGGCGTTATTGTACACAGCTTGAGATTACAGAATGGACATAAGTATTATGCTACAGTCAGAGGTTAGGAATAGATGATAAATGGGTGTAAATGGGCGTAAATAAATGGGCGTTATTGTACACAGCTTGAGATTACAGAATGGACATAAGTATTACGCTACAGTCAGAGGTTAGGAATAGATGATAAATGGGCATATAGCTAAGTGATAATGAGTGGCTAGTGATATGAGTGATATGAGTGGCTAGGTATTGTTGAATAGATTGTGGTTTCAGATTTGAAGCTCTATAAACAACGTATTTAATTTTTGTCATACTGATTGAGACAAATACAAAATGTTTCAGGGCATATGTGGTTTAAATCTTTCTGTGCATTGTTTGTAATGCTCTGTAGACCGTTTCACAGATACCACCATCTTTGTTGTCATGAGTTAATCCATGGAATGATGGGACATATTTCAATGAAATTCCCCAGAGAGGGCAGTATCCATGAAATGGTCAAATCATAGTATACAAATAATGAATGTGTATGAGTGCAATGGTAAGACTTATTTCATGGGGTGACAGATGGAATGTTCCATTCCATGAGGCGAAGCCCTGCCATCGCTGCATGAAATTATTCTTTCCATTGCACGAATGTGAAGTATTCATTATTTGTTTTATACAACACCTGGATAAATCCTTGTCATCTGATTGGTCAGAGCCGCCAATCGTGTGACCGTGCCATGGAACTTCCATTTACCAAGGAATGGAACTTCCATTTACCAAGGAATGGAACTTCCATTTACCAAGGAATGGAACTTCCATTTACCAAGGAATGGAACTTCCATTTACCAAGGAATGGAACTTCCATTTTCGCTGTGCAGCCGGGCCGTGGGTTGGGACGAAGAATTGTATGAAACGTATTAACAACCCACCAAGTCGACCCTGAGTTATGGGACAGTAAAGCTTCATGGCTGTCAGGTTTCATTTCAAGACTTTCTTGATCAAATTTTATCTCCCACCAGCAACTGACTTTGTTGGTCTGTCATCACAAGCCATCTCCGATGTTATTGTCATTGATACATCATCGCCTGTCATCAGTGCTGAACATACATTGGACGTTGGAGGCAGCTTCATCCGATCTACAACTTCCATCTCAGCAAGGTACAGACACACATCAACAATCTTAAACTCGACCTAAGATTTATGATGATTTTTCCCTCTTATTGACCAGCCATAGGAAACAACTCCAAGTAACTCCAAATATTATGCTTACTTTGGATATCAGTGAAGTTATTTCACACTGGTTTTTCTGTAATTTCTTTCAGTTGGGAGAATGTATTCTCAGACCAGGAGAGTGGTGTTGCATATTACGAGTGGGCCTTGGGTTCACATCCAGGTCATGCAGACATCATGCCATTTACTAGAGAGAGTACAGAGATCGGGGTCAGTGACCCCTCACAACCTTTGCTCCTTCAAGAAGGTCACTCCTATTTCATTTCTGTTAAGGTAAGCTGAAGGTTATTGATATTTTCGTACTATTCATCCTTGCTCGTACATGTAGTTAACGAGGCAAAGCAATCTTTTGATCAACATATAGTTGATCAACATAATTTGATCAACATATTTTACATTGAGTTTCTGATTTCTGTTCCTCCTTTTTCAGGCCATTAATACTGTAGGTCTGATCACACTGAAGAGCTACGGAGCATTCACAGTTGACGCAACCCCTCCATTGGCTGGCCACGTTTTTGACGGAAACCCAGTAAACGCCTCGGCCAATCACAGAGACCGAGACTTCCAGGAGGATCGTACAGTGATCAGGGCATTCTGGGAAGGGTTTCATGACCCACACAGCGCCATCGTTGGATATTCCTGGAGAGCTGGGATATGTTCAGGGTGTAGCGATGTCATACCTGAGCAACATGTGGGCTTGGACACTTGTAAGTTTCAAATACTTATTGTTTAATTCTGATTGGTTTTAGTATTACAAAATCTCCTGTCTATCATCCAACTCAAGTACACCGAAAAATAAACATTTTTTGCACAATTTCTTCAATTTTTGAAAATGACTTGGATTTTGCAAGTGAAGAGATGTAATCATCTAAAGATTGGTTTATTTCTCTCACAGATGTTATTGCGGAGAACCTGAACTTAGTGCCTGGTCTGACCTACTATGTGACGGTGACGGCTTGTAATGCTGCTGACCTTTGTACCTCAGTGACCTCTGATGGGGTCACGGTGGATGACTCTCCCCCGGTAGCGGGGCGTGTGTATGATGGCGGTTCTGGGGGTGGGGATATCAGCTACCAATCCTCAAGGTGAGTTAGACAAAAATTTCCAAAAACTGGAGACAAATCCCAAACAGGAAGAGTCACAATGGTAGATGCCTAATGGGGCTGACAGCCAATTCTCTAAAATAACTGAAGTAGGATTGGAACCTGTGACCTCTAAACTGCCGTACTATCACTCAAACAGAAAGCCATGCCCCATGCTGGTGGTCTCCTAATTCGCGGAGAGTAAATTTTTCAAGTTTACAGTCGACAAAACATGGCCCATTTGAATGAGTGTCGGTAGACAACTTGAGCTAATATGTCATAGATTGGGGCATAGCGTTCTGCTGCCTTACAAAAACACCATATTGATAACAAGAAAAGAAATGGGCAAACAGATCCTCGAATCATACACTTAATTACGAAACCACTGACTGGAAAAACTAACAATTTCAAATGTCCCGCACTGCGAATTTGTCGACCATCTCCCACAATGCACTGGGAAAAATAACTCTCCGTGGCAAACTCTTGGTGGCGCACTGCACTGTGAATCGCCCGAATTGATCTGACTTATCCTGACCAGTCAAAACGTAGTCTTACTGAATTGTTTTTGATGAGAATTGACTAGAGTCGGTGGTATTTGAGCTTGGGCTCCTGAGTTCTATACTATTGCTTCACTGCTATATTTGTATAGGTTTCCCTTGCAATGTCAGTTTCCTTGTTCTGTGCTAGTTACAGGTCACACCATACTTAACATGTCAGGAATTAATAGATTACAGTTCAAGAGTTTCATAAATGACTATGGTGCGATATGATTTCATGATTTGTGTTTTTTCTGATTGTCTGTAGACTTGAGTTACGAGCTCATTGGTGGGGTTTTCATGACCCTCACTCAGGCCTCTCCCACTACGAATGGCACGCTGGCATGGCACCAGGAGCTGAGGACATTCTCCCCTCTACGCGCATCGAGCTGTCGGAGGACGCACTGGTATTCTTGTCAGATTCAGACAAGATGCCTGCCAACACTGATATCTACGTAACGGTGCGTGCCTACAACCAGCTTGGTATGTGGATTGAGGCTACGTCTAACGGGTTCCGTGTGGACTCTAGTCCACCTGATGTCATGAGTGCACCTGCTGTAGATCAAACTCTAGGCATGGCCGTCAGAAACACTCAGGTAAGAATACAAAAATGACTTTCAAAAACATTTCTTCTTCTTGTGTTTTTTGGGAGTTTCTCTTAATTTAGTGTCGCTGAGAGAACAAAAATATTAAAAATTTGAAAGGTTTTTGATTCTTGTCTATTGAAGTCTTATAAAAAAATTCTCCAATCATTTTCAAATTTCAGAGCAGACTGGTATTAATTTGTAATTAACTTTGTGTCATTGTTTTCATTTCTATTCGCAAGCTCCAAAAATGAAGATTTTACCTCGCTTTCAATTTAATATGGCCAACTTGGAATAAAGCCCATGATTGGTTTGTACTGTTCAATTTTCAGGTTTTGCAGGATCTGATTCGTTTTTCCTGGAAGTTCAGTGACCCTGAGAGTGGTATTAAGGACCAGTTTGTATCTGTCAGCACACACCGCAACGGAGACGTCAATATACATCCAATAAAGGTAAAATCGTTTTATCAACACAAACTGTTAAAATAATAAACTGGGTTAGAATTTAGTGGGAGTAAAAGGAATGTAATATTTTTAAATCTGGAAATGAAACCACCGTTCAAAGTTCTACAAATCTTTTGACACAGGGAAGAAAAAGCAGTTCATTTTGTGTGGCTGTATTTGTTTTGAACAAGTTTCTAATCTGTTTGAGTTCCAGCAAATGAGAGTATCTTGTTCTTTCATCATTTGCAGATTGCGGGGAGTGAATTGGACCACACCTTCACCGATCTGACATTACACGAAGGCAGTCGTTACGTCATTACCGTAGTGGCTTGTAACTTTGCTGGTCTCTGCACACAGGCCAAGACAGAACCTTTATTGGTAAGTGACATCCACTGCACCCACTGTCTCATCATACCACTTATTAACCACTGCAGTCAAAAACTGTTCAGTATCTCCTGATTCTTAATTGGTTCTTACATTGTTGTATTATCTTCATTATGAGGTTTTGTATGCTTTTACCAGCTTGTCCTGTCAAAAATAAAGATGGTACAGTTCCATCTTTCATTGTCCGATTTATTTCCTCAGGTCGATGGTAGTCCACCGTCCGTTGGGACATTTGCTGTGGATACAGAGAGTGCTGCTAACTTGGAACGTCATCATATCACCTGGATCAACCCAAACACCGAACCATATGATGTAAGTCTTTTATATGCCACCCAATCCTTAACTTTTCTGGGTGTTTTTTGACTTATGATTTGACTTTTTAGTTTATTTCCAACCACTACACAGTAAGTTAAAATGCTCACTGTGTGCTGATTAAAAGTTCTAAGACACTTAATTTTTCATTTGAAAATAAAATATCTCAGTTTAACGAGGACTCTCTAACACTGTAAAAAAGGACAAATGCTGTAGCTTCTATGCCTAGACTTGCACAATGTGTGTATTTACAATAATACTATAAATGTGGTTCAATTCTATCCCTTGATACAGCCTGATGTAGCTTCCCCACCCTACCACACTGGCTGGATGACGTGGGTAGAAGACCCCCGTACATCCCTTGGTTCCTTAGCCCTTGCCTGGCTGGGATTTGCTGATATACACTCTGGTATCAGCCACTACTTGGTCTCCATCGGACGCACCTACAGCGGCTCCGAACTCACCCCGGTATCTGTACAAATTTCATTGAATTGTCATATATGGGTGGTACATTACTGTCATTATTAAGTGAAAATCACTGTTCAAAGGCAACGAGAAATTACATAAACCTTAAGTTCCCAAAGGTTTCCACAAGAACTGTCAGTTTCTTACTAAAGTGCTTTTAAGTTTCATTTAATTGCTTATTTTTTGTGCTCATTAGTGCTACAGGTGTGTTCTTTCAATCTTTCAATTAAGTTAGAACTTTCAATAATGATCCATTCTCAATATTGTTTTATATTCAAGTTATTTGAATTTCCTTTGTCCACGTGTTACTGTGATATAGGTCTATCCTTCCATGTCTGTAGAAAACAGTCCAATGCTGTAGTTTTATAACATGGATAATGCAACCGTGTCAATATTCAGAATATCATCCTCCATCATGCATATTCATTGACTTACAAAGTTTGTGATTTCTCCAGAGTGGACCAGTCCGTGTTGACCACAGCTATGACGGCATGTCATTAGATGAGGGCATCGCGCAGACAGCCATCATACCACTAGAGGGCAGTATAACTGACTTAACTCCTCCATATCTCTACATCTCCATCTGGGCTGTCAACGGGGTAAATATAAGTCTCATAAATACCCTCCAAAAAAGAATTGTTCAAAAAATTGATGAGATCAAAATAGGAATTACTTAAAACAATGGCAGACTTTGTCTTTGAATCAAAAGATTTTCATTCATTTTCCACTAGTTTATTTCATTTCTTTCTTCACACAGGTTGGTTTACCAAGCAACCGCCATCATTCCACTTTCGAGCTTTCCCGAAGTTCGACAGACGAGGGCGCCCTCGTCCTGCTGCGACAATGCTCACCTGCAACATGCGAGGGCCACTGTGCATGCGCTCCTATTGATAAAGCCTGTGCCCCGGACAGGAGTTGCAATGACGTAACTGATAGTAAGCAGAGTTTTTATCCAGCGACGAATCCCATGAAACAAAAAATCATGTTATCGCTTCAATAGTGGTCATAATTTAAACATGGAATCTTAAGGGAGAATTTAGTAAAGTCTTGTAATTAAAGAAAGTTAAGACTAAGGCAGCATGGACCCGAAACAGGATTCAAACCAGCTCCTTGTTGCCATGGTACCATTCATGTCTTGACTCACTTTCTTACCATTACCTCAAGGTAATCCCAACACTGAGATAGAAGTTCTGGATGTACTTGATCTGATGCACAATGATATCAATACCATGATTGATATTGATGACACAGCCACTCAGTATATGGCAGGTGCAGTCTGGCGAGTCACTGAGCAGAAAGGACTGGACATCAAGTGGTGAGTAAATATATGATTGATATCGATTATGAAATTGACACTGGTGAAAGTTTTACTCAGTTAATAGCAACTGCTGCTCTTTGGTTCACAAAGCAGGAAAAGCATTTTGATGTTCAGTTTTGCATGATGTGTAAAATTGCAAGATTGATATTTGTAACTCTTACACTCAGTAAATCAAAAAGTGAGTCTGACAGCTGTAAGCTATCACTCCTAACTTGAAGTTTCTGATCTCGCCAAGTGCAAGCGAGTTTTTGCACCGTTAACACAAATACTGCCTATGTGACCCACTCTCTTTCTTCATTTATCTGAATATTACCAGGTTTGAGTGGAGCATTGGTGATGATTCCTCGTCTAATCCATCGGGAGTCTTTGATGCGGGAAGGGATAGAATATGGTTTGACGTAGGACAGGACAATAAAGTTATCATCATGCTGAATGAAGGTAAGAAAATTGATTGAAAGAAAATATGTTTCAAGAATCACTAGCTATGACATATTTCTAGAGCCTTGGCAGCTTTTTAAATTATATTAGGCTCCTGCTAAAGATGACAAGCTGATTTGTGAGGTGTTAGTTGCAAAACGAGACGGAACTGGGCACAGGCTGTAATGGAGAAAAATGCAAAAAACTAAATAGGAGTGAATTTTTTCTTTCAATTTTCACATTCATTAATATTTGTAACCTTTGAAATTTACTTCACATATTTTGAAAAAATAGTATAAAAATCGTGGAATAAAAGCATTAAGGAGAAACAATTGGCATCTTTCATTTTCACGACTAAAAAGTCAAACTTTAAAGGCCTTGTTCCATCAGTATTTTACTTGTTTGACATGTCGGTAAATGCTAACTTTAAACAGCCACAACTTGTCAACGGAATGTCCGATTGAAGTGCAACAATCAGTATTTGTAAGAAGGATTTTATTCTCTTTCCTAATACCTGCATTTCAACCTCTGCCCAGTTCTGTCTCATTTTGCCAGAACACCTCACATTTATCATTTTAAATATCATAGTGCATTATTTCATTCTGTTTGATTAAAACAATTAGGTTCCTACACAAGAAATTAATTGCATGAAGGTTCTGCATAAACTATTCCAACTTAACTTCTGCATCGGTCCATTATCACCTTTTTGTCCATCATATCCGTCAGACCAAAAGCTGTCCAAGGGAGTCAAGTATCACGTGTTCGTCCGGGCCTGGTACGATGCTACTACATACGCAGTGTTCAGATCAGACGGCATTACACCTGATATCACACCGCCAAAAATATCAACAATCAGAGGCACTAAGGTAAGAGAACTAGGACGTCAGTTGTGAAAGTTGACAACCTGAAGCTAACTGCAGATACATGTCTTCTGTAATTCCCATATTAAACAATGTTAAAGTTATTCAGTCAAGTAGTTGATATTATGTGCAATCTGGTCTTTGTACTCACACTATCAGATCCCTGAGAATACTTCAACCATAATTGTAATATTCTGTTATCTGCTAATCTGATCATTAAGTCAATCTTGTTAAGATTAATGGAATATCTTTCTTTGTTTCCAGATAAAAGATCTTGCTAGATCTGATGCTAGGAAAGACACTGATTACTTGACGAATCCTAGCACCATCTTCATCTCCTGGGAGGGGGTGTTTTTAGACGAAGCAATGTCCCAGTACCAAGTGTCACTTAGTACCTATCCAGGAGGTAAGTACAGTGAAATCTACTCGAATCCATTGACAAAAGACTCTCATTAATAACGTGGGTCATCCAAGTAACAAATTTCGTCTTAGATATCCTTACGTTGACCCTGTTGGGGCTTGACTCCTACTCATTGAGAATTCAGATGCAATTGGCATTGAAGTGTGGTGACAAGCATTCCTGTAAATTTGCAAAAGTTGGTGATGTTACAAAGATTGTGAATTTTGCTGCATCGTTTTGTGAATTTTGCTGCATCTGTAGCTTTGCATTTTCAGTTGTGAACAGTATGAACCATTCTTTGCTACAACTGTTCTTGTGTTGGCATGGCAACTCTAACCTCATGGTACAAGAACAGTGGAACTACCTTGTAACTCATCTTCCAAGATGCTCTGGTCTCTTTTCCCCTCAGGTGAAGATATTCGTCAATTTGCTGACCATGTCTTCCCAGCCAGTGTGTCGTCCACACCGCTCACCAGCCTGAACCTACCGAGTGGACTGCGATACTACAGCAATGTACGAGCATTCAACAAAGCTGGTCTGCACACGCTCAGAAGCAGTGATGGCTTTGTGGTGGATACCAGGAGGCCAGATCCAGGCCTGGTCTTTGATGGGATAGGTCAGTCTGTAATATTTTTTCCTGTACGAATAAACATTTTTCATTGGCTGTGTGTCTCTGTTGCTCATGATTCATCTTTATTTTTTCTGACTTTGCTATTGAAGTGCACAATCCTTGAAATTGCCCAATACAACAATTTGGCACTCATATTTTTACCTAGATATATATCACAGTCACAAGCAGAAAAAAACCTCTAAACTTATCACAATTTGCTTGAAAAAGTTTGATCCTTTATTCCAGGTATTCACAACATAACTTTGGCACTTGGATCAGCACTGGATGGCTTGAGATTGACTTGTGATTGACTTGTGATTGCCTTGTGATGGACTTGTGATTGCCTTGTGATGGACTTGTGATTGCCTTGTGATTGCCTTGTGATTGACTGGTGATTGACTGGTGATTGACTTGTGATTGCCTTGTGATGGACTTGTGATTGCCTTGTGATGGACTTGTGATTGACTTGTGATTGCCTTGTGATTGACTGGTGATTGACTGGTGATTGACTTGTGATTGCCTTGTGATGGACTTGTGATTGACTTGTGATTGACTTGTGATTGACTTGTGATTGACTTGTGATGGACTTGTGATTGACTTGTGATTGATTTGTGATTGCCTTGTGATGGACTTGTGATGGACTTGTGATTGACTTGTGCTTGACTTGTGAATGACTTGCGATTGACATGTGATTGCCATTTTACACTCTGATTTTTTTCCATCTTTCATTCTAGATCTTCATGATGTAGAGTATCAGAACTCCAGCACAGTCATCTCAGCCTCCTGGCATGGCTTTGTGGACCTGGAATCCTACATAGACCATTATGAGTGGTGCGTTGGACAGACCCCTAGCCCTACAGATGATGGCATTCTGCCCTGTACAAGTGTTGGAATCCACCTGTCTGCCTCCAAGACTCTAGCTGTGCCTCTCACAGATGGTAATGATCCAATGTCTTACGTTCGTTGAACTGTTTGCCTCCCCTACACACCTCCCTGAAACAATATGTATTTGCTTAATGTTAATTGCATTTTTTTTAAATCTAATTGTGGTTTCTAATTCTGTAGTCAAAAGGCCCAGGGAAACACCTCTTTAAAAATGGAGTGTGACCCAATTCAGAAAGAGTACGGGAAATATTTCACTGATCAGTTTTACTGGGCAGAGGCTGGCCAACAAAAAGTAACTAGTACGAACATTTTTGGAGGCGTTTACAGTAAAATTTAAATGGGACACGCAATCATTGTCTCGGTTCCTTTTACCAAAAATTGTTAACCAAGAACTTTTATTCCATGTTAGGAAAGTAATTTAATTCCCCTCCTAAAAGCCTAGGAATATTAACAAGATTAACAAGACCTTGTTTTATATCTATCTTTTCAGGCATCCGGTATTACTCCAAGATCTCAGCTATGGACGCTGCCGGCCTACAGTCTGAATCATTCTCTTCAGATGGGTTTGTGGTGGACACTACACCGCCTGAACCACTAGAACATATCCTTCTTGGGGAGAACTTGATCCAGAATCCATCATTTGAAATGATGCTGCAGGAACCAGACAACACAGGTGAATATTAAATTCTAAGGAAAATAGATGCTGCCTTATTTGAGACAAAACTGATGGAATATCATATAAATATATCTTTATGAAAACATTTTAATGAATTTACTATGTATCATTTATTGTTCTTTCAGATATGGAGGATATTATTACAACAGTTAATCCTGACAGTGGGTCATTCAATGAAACCATGACAAGGCCAACAAAGTCACCTGATATTAATGCAACTCATGAAGCACCGACACCTTCATTGACAGAGTCCTTGACTGTCAATGCCACTGATAGTTATCCCACTTCTGACACCAATTTGACAACTGCCGAAATGCCATTCACAACCAGTAAGCCATCCACAGCTATTATTGATGTTACACCAGATGAGCTGCTAGGTCAGTGGATCATTGCATCTAATAGCCAGACTACTGTGGTCGCTTCTGACAAGAAGATTGCTCAAGATGGCCGTTCTTACTTGTCTCTTCATGGCTCCATCTCCCAAACCTTCCACACGTCACCGGGCAGCCACTACCAGGTTGTGGTCTTTGCGAGTCATGCCGTGTTGTCCCACAATCCTTTGCTGAATCAAGAAGGTCGCATTGAGGCACCAGGATTGAATCGCGTCTTCAGGTTGTATGACCGGCCGACACACGGTCACTCAGACCAGAGTCTGAGGTCCATCCAATGGCATCAGCACAGTTTTTACTTCACAGCCAGTGACGATGTCTCAACATTAACAATCTCCTCAGTTGGAGAATCCAATGGAATCCTGTTGGATAAAATTCAGGTAAGCAAATGGTTTGGAAATCTTGAATGCAAAACTCTAAGCACTTGGAATGTTCTGTCAAGAATATGTTCCCTTCTCAAGTTCAGAATGCATGCTCTATTTAATTATCCAAGAGTGCCGTTTGTTTCTGCATATAGAGATATAGTTTGTCTCAGCCCTTGATGATGAACCTCAGTGCAAGTTTGAAACTCAGTCTGTTTCATTTAAGAAGCTCAAGTGTTTCCAAAAGTTCTTCAATCTGGGAATGTTACAAGTAAACATTCTATAAATGAAAAGCACTCGCCGCTGTTGGCACCTGTTATTATTGCCTACATGGCAGGCAGTTTGTCGCACTTTTTTTATGAATGATGGTGAAATTCATCATAAAATATATATGTTATTAGCATAATTGTAAAAATTCCAATTCTGCCTTTCTAGGTGAGACCACTTACAACGGGACCGAGTTCTGGAGATGGGTCCGTAGAAGTCCATACTCAGTTCATTCACAGCTGGTCGTCAATCCAGGCCAAGTGGCATTTTATTGATCCTGAGAGTCCAATAGTGGACTACAGCTGGGCTATAGGTAGGTTGAAGCTTGTACTCTTTTAAGAAGAAAATCATTGAAAAACTGGCGCTTGAGTGTACCAGTGGTGCGGTCAAGTACTCACAAGTTCTTGCAAGTCATTCACAAGTCATCCCCAGTCAAGTCACAAGCTATTCAAGTGAACTGTGACAAATGTATTACTTTGCTAGAATTTGTCTGTTAGTTGTGATCAGACTTGTGAATTGACTTCTGATTTTAATTTTTGACCACAAGTGTATAAACATGTAAGAAACAGATGCCCATCAACGAGTGACTTCAATGTCAGAGATGTTCTATTGAAGACCTATAGCGTTGTGATGATGTTTTGTATCTATTAATCCTGTCCTTTTTTGTTAATATGTTAGGTACTACCAGGGGTGGCACCCAGCTTCAAAGCTTCACGTCAGTGGGTTTACAGACATATGCTATCAACACTGACCTCAACATGGCACATGGCTCCTATGTCCATATCACTGTGATGGCAAGAAATGCAGCTGACCTCATTGCCATAGCAACCTCTGACCCCATACTGATTGACCTAACACCACCACTGATTTACTTTGTCTCTGACGGTGGCGATGCAAAAGGTAATGTTAAATTCCAACATTTTGTATTCCAGACTGACGTGTCATGTCCACTGAAGACAGATGTTGTCATAGTAGGATTCAGGAAATATACTTTAGGCACAATTCACACTTGGTGAGTTTGGAAGGACTTATAAATCAGGTTTCGCCCTCAACTGTTTTTTTCACAGGTCTGCAGTTTCACTAGCCTGTGGACTAAACGGTTATCTAGTCCACGGGCCTTTCAACGAGTCCGCAGTAGAATTTTTAAATGTTTACACCAGAATGTCATAAACAACGATGTTATGTACAATAAGTTTGGCTCGCCAGGGGGACTACTTAGGGAATGGTTTTGACTAGTCTACCGCTGTTTTTACTCGCATTTTGAGTATGGTCAAACCCTGTAAATGCATTGCTGCAGTACGCCCGGTGCTCATGTGATGACAATAAACGGTTGAGTTCTTTCAGAGTAACACCATATACGTGAACTAGTAGTCACTCATAGTGTGTACCTCCCATGGTGTCCCTCACAAAGAGCTATCTAATGTTTATGCACTAGTCCACAGTCTCATGGCAAGAACATCTCAATAAGATTCCCTTTTGTCTCCCAACAGATGTTGACTTCAGTGCGGACGATGATTCTCTGACCTTCAGCTGGTCAGCGTCTGATCCTGAGAGTGGAATTGACCACTGTGAATGGGCAGTTGGTAAGTTGATATGTCTTAGTTGAGGTCACGTGGTTAAAAACCAAAATCAAGAGCTGAATTTTCCTCCTTGACAGGTCACTGAGTAATTAAATGCGTCTCAGTTCTCTTGTTTTAGCATCCTGGCCTAACAGGAGAATGACCACCATGAGTGGGCAGTCGGTGGTGCAAGCATCCCTCAGTTCATGACTGACTATCATTTTAATTGATCCGTCGTGGGCAGATTCAGGGGCGGTTGGAGTGGCCCACCTCCCCCTGTCTTCCGAGAAAACCCAAATCCCAAATGTCATTTCTTGAAATTAAACCTCACAGTATTACAATTTGATCACTGCTAAATGGCCTTTGATCTCTTTATGTGTAAAATCAAACCTAAGGCCCCCCTAAAAAAATCTCCGGTTTCTGGTGTGGAGCTTGCCCCAAAAGTGGTGCGTTGATGCATGTTTTTTTTTTTTTTTTTTTTTCAAATGTCGGCTGATATTGCAGATAACACTTCAATCCCCTTAAAACTCGCAAAAATATCCTTCAAAGTGGAGCTTGAGGTGACCTCAGTAAGGCCATAAGGCTTGAGAATTCTGCACCAACTTATGATCTCGACCGCCCTGAACATTCTTATGGAAATTTGGATAGTCAAGACAAAAATCAGAGAAAACGGTAACGTCAGACCATACAGCCACATTCAACATTGTACATGTGCTGCCAGGCTGGTCGTTAGTCTGCTCCTTTACATACATGTATTGCGCTAATTAAAAAACATTTTACAGATACACGACCATCGCTCCCTCAGTCTGGCTTCCAGATGCACAATTACAAAATTATAACACCGTCTGCAAATGGTGCCTGACTAAATTTAGTGCAAACTATATGGGAGCTCAGAGGGGCCACATAAAGCTTTTACTCACTCATAACCCTATCTAAAAACAAGTTAAAATTGTGCAGTGGCAGGATTCTAATCAAACCAGTGAGTTTGGCGGTTTTGAGACATCATCTTACATTAAAAAATAAACTGTTTAATTTTGCCGACGCGAATGGCTACGGCGATGCGCGCGCAGACCAGAAACCGGAGAATTTTTTTTGGCCTATAAAGCCATTCCCCTTGAATATAACTGAATGCCAACACCTTCAAAGGCTCACCAACTGAAATAAATTATTTCTTGCTTTTTTTTAAATATTCTCCCAGGATCAGAGCCTGGATTTGATGACATCCTACCAAGCTCATCGTCTCCTGACGGCACTTCCACTGTCACCACCAGCCTGTCCCAGGCTATGGTTGAGGGCCAGCGACTGTACGTCACTGTCACATGCTACAATCACGCTGAGAAGTCGTCATGGAAGTCATCAGATGGTGTCACCATAGTAACGGTGCCCCCAAGCTCATCAGGAGCTGTAGTCAACGTGAAGACACTGTCAGAGACTCAGTACGAAACACGCGACGGGTACCAGTCACAGAGAGACTCCCTCAAAGGATCATGGGATGGATTCATGGATCCATTCGGAATCCAGTCTTACGAGGTGAGCTACTTCTTAGATTCAATGTTAAAACTTATCTGAGGATGATTACAGCACTTTCTTATTTTAAAACTTTGCCCAGGGCATATTTCGCACCACAGGTTCTCAAAATACAATATTATTACCCCTGTTCATCAGGACTATAATTGTGTTGACCTGGGTAACATGAACCCAAGTGGAACTCCCAAGTGGAACAGTACACAGACCATTTTCTAGTTGAATATTTAGAACACTGTCGTGTGCAGTGTGCAAGTAGTCCATTTTTAAACGAGAACATGAAAGCATGAAATTTGCCCTCAACTGTTATTGTCATGTTTCTGTCACCTGTGGCTTTGTTCTGCACAGAGCCCATTCTCATTCATAATTGCCTGCGATATGTCAGTATTTATTTGATCAGATGCAGTTTGTTGTCTAGATTTGTATTAAAGTTGACCTCTCTTCCTCCCTCCCAGTGCCACCTTAGTGGACCCGATGCCTTCACCTCCTGGACACCTTGTGGATCCACATCAGAGACTCACCTGGATTGGTCAGGTCTTAGCCTGGTGGATGATGCAACCTATAGCCTGTCAGTCAGAGCCGTCAATCATGCTGGTTTGACCAGCCAGGCTATCAGTGGCAACTTTACACTGAAGACTGCAAAACCTTCTGATGGAGGTATGTAGCTCAATGTTTTTTTTCTCCAAATTAATGTTAGTTTCATGGTGTCACGAAAAACATTCCAAAATGTACAGAAGTGACTTTAATTTCTGTTGGACATTTCAGTGCAATTCATGTAACAGCTACTCTTTTTAAGGGGCTATTGCAAAAAAAGGGGAAACCACCTTAAATTTTTCTTTCACAATTGCTCCAGATACAAAACAAATTTAGAAATGGATTTGTATGTTTGCTTCAAGTTGGGATCTCCCGTCAGCAACTACTTGTTAAAGTCTATTAACAGAAAAAAACTGGCAAAAAGCAGGCCAATCTCTTTTCTGCAACTCACTCCCCACAAACCTACCAACCCATCTATGGAGCCATGACCTGTTCCTTAAATCAATTTGTTTTGTTCCAAACAGCCTCAGGTGTGATCAGATCCACCTGGCTGGGAGACGGGACGGTTGATCTTGCCTGGGATGGCTTGTTCTCCCCTTCCTCCTCCTTGGTCTATGAGGTATCTCTGGGTACCATCCCAGGAGGTAGTGATATCATGCAGTGGGTGGAGACCATGGAGACTGATATGCGTGTCTCAACGCTGGCTCCCTTCACCGACTACCACTTGACGTTGACAGCCATCAATGCGGCCGGCTTGTCACAGACAGTCAACAAGATCATCAACAGTGAGTAGTGCAATGTTATAGTCTCAGACCTGCCAGCTTTCATTTTTTGACAACAAATATCATTATTTTCTGTTGGTTTTGACTATTCTTGGACGTTTTAAATTGTAAGGGGTTAACCTTGCATTTTCATCAAAATTGGGCAAAATTTGGCTATTCTTAAACGTTTAAAATTGTAAGGGGTCAACCTTGTATTTTATCAAAATTGGCCAAAATTTGACTATTCTTGGACGTTTCAAATTGTAAGGGGTAAACCTTGTATTTTCATAAAATTTGGCCACAAATTTTACTTTTTTTTACACATTTAAAATTGTAAGTGGTTAACCTTGTATTTTCATCAAAATTGGCCAAAAAGTGTACTTTTTCACACATTTAAAATTGTAAGGGGTTAACCTTGCATTTTCATCAAAATTGGGCAAAATTTGACTTTTCTTGGACGTTTAAAATTGTAAGGGGTTAACCTTGTATTTACATCAAAATTGGCCAAAAATTGTACGTTTTCACACATTTAAAATTGTAAGGGGTTAACCTTGCATTTTCATCAAAATTGGGCCATATTTGACTTTTCTGAGACGTTTAAAATTGTAAGGGGTTAACCTTGTATTTTCATAGAAATTGGCCAAAAATTGTACTTTTTCACACATTTAAAATTGTAAGGGGTTAACCTTGCATTTTCATCAAAATTGGGCCAAATTTGACTTTTCTTTAACGTTTAAAATTGTAAGGGGTTAACCTTACATTTTCATCAAACTTTGGCAAAATTTGAATTTTCTTGGACGTTTAAAATTGTAAGGGGTTAACCTTGTATTTTATCAAAATTGGCCAAAAATTGTACTTTTTCACACATTTAAAATTGTAAGGGGGTAAACCTAGCATTTCGATCACAATTTGACAAAATTTGACTATTCTTGGATGTTTAAAATTGTAAGGGGTAAACCTTGCATTTTCATCACAATTGGCCAAAAAATGTACTTTTTCAATCATTTAAAATTGTAAGGGGTAAACCTTGCAATTTTATCAAAATTGGCCAAAATATGTACTTTTTCACACATTTAAAATTGTATGTGGTTAACCTTGCATTTTCATCAAAATTGGGCAAAATTGGACTTTTCTTGGACGTTTAAAATTGTAAGGGGTTAACCTTGCATTTTCATCAAAATTGGGCAAAATTTGACTTTTTTTTCAACGTTTAAACTTGTAAGGGGGTTAACCTTGTATTTTCATCAAAATTTGGCCAAATTTGACTTTTCTGAGACGTTTATAATTGTAAGGGGTTAACCTTGTATTTTCATGAAAATTGGCCAAAAATTGTACTTTTTCACACATTTAAAATTGTAAGGGGTTAACCTTGCATTTTCATCAAAATTGGGCCAAATTTGACTTTTCTTAAACTTTTAAAATTGTAAGGGGTTAACCTGGCATTTGCATCAAAATTGGGGAAAATTTGACTATTTTTCAACGTTTCAAATTGTAAGGGGTTAACCTTGTATTTTCATCAAAATTTGGCAAAATTTCAATTTTCTTGGACGTTTAAAATTGTAAGGGGACCTTGCATTTTCATCAAAATTGGGCAAAATTTGACTTTTCTGAGACATTTAAATAGGCAAGGGGTTAACCTTGCATTTTGATCAAAATTTGACAAAATTTGACTATTCTTGGACGTTTAAAATTGTAAGGGGTTAACCTTGCATGTTCATCAAAATTGGGCAAAATTTGACTATTTTTGGACGTTTAAAATTGTAAGGGGTTAACCTTGCATTTTTATCAAAATTTGGCCAAATTTGACTATTCTGAGACGTTTAAAATTGTAAGGGGTAAACCTTGCATTTTCATCAAAATTTGGCCAAATTTGACTATTTTTGGACGTTTAAAATTGTAAGGGGTTAACCTTGCATTTTTATCAAAATTGGCCAAAAATTGTACGTTTTCACACAATTAAAATTGTAAGGGGTAAACCTTGCATTTTCATCAAAATTTGGCCAAATTTGACTTTTCTGAGACGTTTAAAATTGTAAGGGGTTAACCTTGTATTTACATCAAAATTGGCCAAAAATTGTACGTTTTCACACAATTAAAATTGTAAGGGGTTAACCTTGCATTTTCATCAAAATTTGGCCAAATTTGACTATTTTTGGACGTTTAAAATTGTAAGGGGTTAACCTTGCATTTTCATCAAAATTTGGCCAAATTTGACTTTTCTGAGACGTTTAAGATTGTAATTGGTTAACCTTGCATTTTTATCAAAATTTGGCCAAATTTGACTTTTCTGAGACGTTTAAAATTGTAAGGGGTTAACCTTGCATTCTTATCAAAATTTGGCCAAATTTGACTTTTCTGAGACGTTGTACGTTTTCACACAATTAAAATTGTAAGGGGTAAACCTTGTATTTTCATGAAAATTGGCCAAAAATTGTACTTTTTCACACATTTAAAATTGTAAGGGGTTAACCTTGTATTTTCATGAAAATTGGCCAAAAATTGTACTTTTTCACACATTTAAAATTGTAAGGGGTTAACCTTGCATTTTCATCAAAATTGGGCCAAATTTGACTATTTTTGGACGTTTAAAATTGTAAGGGGGTAAACCTTGCATTTTTATCAAAATTTGGCCAAATTTGACTATTTTTGGACGATTAAAATTGTAAGGGGTTAACCTTGCATTTTTATCAAAATTGGCCAAAAATTGTACGTTTTCACACAATTAAAATTGTAAGGGGTAAACCTTGCATTTTCATCAAAATTTGGCCAAATTTGACTTTTCTGAGACGTTTAAAATTGTAAGGGGTTAACCTTGCATTTTTATCAAAATTTGGCCAAATTTGACTTTTCTGAGACGTTTAAAATTGTAAGGGGTTAACCTTGTATTTATATCAAAATTGGCCAAAAATTTTACGTTTTCACACAATTAAAATTGTAAGGGGTTAACCTTGCATTTTTATCAAAATTTGGCCAAATTTGACTATTTTTGGACGTTTAAAATTGTAAGGGGTAAACCTTGCATTTTCATCAAAATTTGGCCAAATTTGACTATTTTTGGACGTTTAAAATTGTAAGGGGTTAACCTTGCATTTTCATCAAAATTGGCCAAAAATTGTACGTTTTCACACAATTAAAATTGTAAGGGGTAAACCTTGCATTTTCATCAAAATTTGGCCAAATTTGACTTTTCTGAGACGTTTAAAATTGTAAGGGGTTAACCTTGTATTTACATCAAAATTTGGCCAAATTTGACTATTTTTGGACGTTTAAAATTGTAAGTGGTAAACCTTGCATTTTCATCAAAATTTGGCCAAATTTGACTATTTTTGGACGTTTAAAATTGTAAGGGGTTAACCTTGCATTTTTATCAAAATTGGCCAAAAATTGTACGTTTTCACACAATTAAAATTGTAAGGGGTTAACCTTGCATTTTCATCAAAATTTGGCCAAAATTGTACATTTTCACACAATTAAAATTGTAAGGGGTTAACCTTGCATTTTTATCAAAATTTGGCCAAATTTGACTTTTCTGAGACGTTTAAAATTGTAAGGGGTTAACCTTGCATTTTTATCAAAATTTGGCCAAATTTGACTTTTCTGAGACGTTTATAATTGTAAGGGGTTAACCTTGTATTTTCATGAAAATTGGCCAAAAATTGTACTTTTTCACACATTTAAAATTGTAAGGGGTTAACCTTGCATTTTCATTAAAATTGGGCCAAATTTGACTATTTTTGGACGTTTAAAATTGTAAGGGGTAAACCTTGCATTTTTATCAAAATTTGGCCAAATTTGACTATTTTTGGACGATTAAAATTGTAAGGGGTTAACCTTGCATTTTTATCAAAATTGGCAAAAAATTGTACGTTTTCACACAATTAAAATTGTAAGGGGTAAACCTTGCATTTTCATCAAAATTTGGCCAAATTTGACTTTTCTGAGACGTTTAAAATTGTAAGGGGTTAACCTTGCATTTTTATCAAAATTTGGCCAAATTTGACTTTTCTGAGACGTTTAAAATTGTAAGGGGTTAACCTTATATTTATATCAAAATTGGCCAAAAATTGTACGTTTTCACACAATTAAAATTGTAAGGGGTTAACCTTGCATTTTTATCAAAATTTGGCCAAATTTGACTATTTTTGGACGTTTAAAATTGTAAGGGGTAAACCTTGCATTTTCATCAAAATTTGGCCAAATTTGACTATTTTTGGACGTTTAAAATTGTAAGGGGTTAACCTTGCATTTTCATCAAAATTGGCCAAAAATTGTACCTTTTCACACAATTAAAATTGTAAGGGGTAAACCTTGCATTTTCATCAAAATTTGGCCAAATTTGACTTTTCTGAGACGTTTAAAATTGTAAGGGGTTAACCTTGCATTTTTATCAAAATTGGCCAAAAATTGTACATTTTCACACAATTAAAATTGTAAGGGGTTAGTTAACCTTGCATTTTCATCAAAATTTGGCAAAATTTGACTATTTTTGGACGTTTAAAATTGTAAGGGGTTAACCTTGCATTTTTATCAAAATTTGGCCAAATTTGACTTTTCTGAGACGTTTAAAATTGTAAGGGGTTAACCTTGCATTTTTATCAAAATTTGGCCAAATTTGACTTTTCTGAGACGTTTAAAATTGTAAGGGGTTAACCTTGTATTTATATCAAAATTGGCCAAAAATTGTACATTTTCACACAATTAAAATTGTAAGGGGTTAACCTTGCATTTTTATCAAAATTTGGCCAAATTTGACTATTTTTGGACGTTTAAAATTGTAAGGGGTAAACCTTGCATTTTCATCAAAATTTGGCCAAATTTGACTATTTTTGGACGTTTAAAATTGTAAGGGGTTAACCTTGCATTTTCATCAAAATTGGCCAAAAATTGTACGTTTTCACACAATTAAAATTGTAAGGGGTAAACCTTGCATTTTCATCAAAATTTGGCCAAATTTGACTTTTCTGAGACGTTTAAAATTGTAAGGGGTTAACCTTGCATTTTTATCAAAATTGGCCAAAAATTGTACGTTTTCACACAATTAAAATTGTAAGGGGTTAACCTTGCATTTTCATCAAAATTTGGCAAAATTTGACTATTTTTGGACGTTTAAAATTGTAAGGGGTTAACCTTGCATTTTTATCAAAATTTGGCCAAATTTGACTTTTCTGAGACGTTTAAAATTGTAAGGGGTTAACCTTGCATTTTTATCAAAATTGGCCAAAAATTGTACGTTTTCACATAATTAAAATTGTAAGGGGTTAACCTTGCATTTTCATCAAAATTGGGCCAAATTTGACTATTTTTGGACGTTTAAAATTGTCAGGGGTTAACCTTGCATTTTTATCAAAATTGGCCAAAAATTGTACGTTTTCACACATTTAAAATTGTAAGGGGTTAACCTTGCATTTTCATCAAAATTTGGCCAAATTTGACTATTTTTGGACGTTTAAAATTGTAAGGGGTTAACCTTGCATTTTTATCAAAATTGGCCAAAAATTGTACGTTTTCACACATTTAAAATTGTAAGGGGTTAACCTTGCATTTTCATCAAAATTTGGCCAAATTTGACTATTTTTGGACGTTTAAAATTGTAAGGGGTAAACCTTGCATTTTCATCAAAATTTGGCCAAATTTGACTTTTCTGAGACGTTTAAAATTGTAAGGGGTTAACCTTATATTTATATCAAAATTGGCCAAAAATTGTACGTTTTCACACAATTAAAATTGTAAGGGGTTAACCTTGCATTTTTATCAAAATTTGGCCAAATTTGACTATTTTTGGACGTTTAAAATTGTAAGGGGTAAACCTTGCATTTTCATCAAAATTTGGCCAAATTTGACTATTTTTGGACGTTTAAAATTGTAAGGGGTTAACCTTGCATTTTCATCAAAATTGGCCAAAAATTGTACCTTTTCACACAATTAAAATTGTAAGGGGTAAACCTTGCATTTTCATCAAAATTTGGCCAAATTTGACTTTTCTGAGACGTTTAAAATTGTAAGGGGTTAACCTTGTATTTATATCAAAATTGGCCAAAAATTGTACATTTTCACACAATTAAAATTGTAAGGGGTTAACCTTGCATTTTCATCAAAATTTGGCAAAATTTGACTATTTTTGGACGTTTAAAATTGTAAGGGGTTAACCTTGCATTTTTATCAAAATTTGGCCAAATTTGACTTTTCTGAGACGTTTAAAATTGTAAGGGGTTAACCTTGCATTTTTATCAAAATTTGGCCAAATTTGACTTTTCTGAGACATTTAAAATTGTAAGGGGTTAACCTTGTATTTATATCAAAATTGGCCAAAAATTGTACATTTTCACACAATTAAAATTGTAAGGGGTTAACCTTGCATTTTTATCAAAATTTGGCCAAATTTGACTATTTTTTGACGTTTAAAATTGTAAGGGGTAAACCTTGCATTTTCATCAAAATTTGGCCAAATTTGACTATTTTTGGACGTTTAAAATTGTAAGGGGTTAACCTTGCATTTTCATCAAAATTGGCCAAAAATTGTACGTTTTCACACAATTAAAATTGTAAGGGGTAAACCTTGCATTTTCATCAAAATTTGGCCAAATTTGACTTTTCTGAGACGTTTAAAATTGTAAGGGGTTAACCTTGCATTTTTATCAAAATTGGCCAAAAATTGTACGTTTTCACACAATTAAAATTGTAAGGGGTTAACCTTGCATTTTCATCAAAATTTGGCAAAATTTGACTATTTTTGGACGTTTAAAATTGTAAGGGGTTAACCTTGCATTTTTATCAAAATTTGGCCAAATTTGACTTTTCTGAGACGTTTAAAATTGTAAGGGGTTAACCTTGCATTTTTATCAAAATTGGCCAAAAATTGTACGTTTTCACATAATTAAAATTGTAAGGGGTTAACCTTGCATTTTCATCAAAATTTGGCCAAATTTGACTATTTTTGGACGTTTAAAATTGTAAGGGGTTAACCTTGCATTTTTATCAAAATTTGGCCAAATTTGACTATTTTTGGACGTTTAAAATTGTAAGGGGTTAACCTTGCATTTTTATCAAAATTGGCCAAAAATTGTACGTTTTCACACATTTAAAATTGTAAGGGGTTAACCTTGCATTTTCATCAAAATTGGGCCAAATTTGACTATTTTTGGACGTTTAAAATTGTAAGGGGTAAACCTTGCATTTTCATCAAAATTTGGCCAAATTTGCCTATTTTTGGACGTTTAAAATTGTAAGGGGTTAACCTTGCATTTTCATCAAAATTTGGCCAAATTTGACTTTTCTGAGATGTTTAAAATTGTAAGGGGTTAACCTTGTATTTACATCAAAATTGGCCAAAAATTGTACGTTTTCACACAATTAAAATTGTAAGGGGTTAACCTTGCATTTTCATCAAAATTGGGCAAAATTTGACTATTTTTGGACGTTTAAAATTGTCAGGGGTTAACCTTGCATTTTTATCAAAATTTGGCCAAATTTGACTATTTTTGGACGTTTAAAATTGTAAGGGGTTAACCTTGCATTTTTATCAAAATTTGACTATTCTTGGACGTTTAAAATTGTAAGGGGTTAACCTTGTATTTATATCAAAATTGGCCAAAAATTGTACGTTTTCACACAATTAAAATTGTAAGGGGTTAACCTTGCATTTTCATCAAAATTAGACAAAATTTGAATTTTCTGAGACGTTTAAAATTGTAAGGGGTTAACCTTGCATTCTTATCAAAATTGGGCAAAATTTGACTATTCTTGGACGTTTAAAATTGTAAAGGGTTAACCTTACATTTTCATCAAAATTTTGATGAAAACGCAAGGTTAGCTCCTTGCACTTTTAAACGTCCTAGAAAAGTCAAATTTTGCCCAATTTTGATGAAAATGCAAGGTTAACCCTTTACAATTTTAAACGTTTAAGAAAAGTAAAATTTGGCCAAATTTTGATGAAAATGCAAGGTTAACCCCTTACCATTTTAAACATTTAAAAAAAGTACAATTTCGCCTAATTTTTGATGAAAATGCAATGTTCATCCCTTACAATTTAAATGTGTAAGAAAGGTACAATTTTGCTTAATTTTGATAAAAAAATACAAGGTTAATCCATTCCATTTTTATACGGGGAAGAAAGGTACAATTTTGCTTAATTTTGATGAAAATGCAAGGTTAATCCCTTACAATTTTCAATGGGGAAGAAAGGTACAATTTTGCTTAATTTTGATGAAAATGCAAGGTTAACCCCTTACAAATTTAAACGTCCTAGAAAAGTCAAGTTGTGCCCAATTTTGAACTTTACATTTGTAAGGGGTTAATCTTGTATTTGAATCAAAATTGGGCGAAATGAGACTTTTTGTAGTTTAGTTTACATAATTTTTTGTGTACTGCAAGTTTTAATAAATTATATGAAGATATAATTTTATATTTTGATGCATTTCTCTGACCAACTTGCAAGTGTTCATGAAACTTAATACACACATAATCTTAACAGTAACATTTGAAATCAAGGCCTGTGGTCGATTAAACATAGAAAAAATAGTTTGTTGCTTCCAAAAGTACCACTCTTTAACATTAGTACCTGAAAACCTGGACGGAAATGACATATTAACATTTTTTTGTGATATATGAACTTATTAATACCAGCAGCTGACGTCACGATACAGTGCGTAACTTACGACTTGCGCACAATTTGTTGCGATGGATTTTAATGAAATATTGAGCATCTGCGCAAACTTTTAAATAATCTGCACATTTTTTTTATGAGGATAATGACATCATTTTTGACAACCGTTTGTCTTTGATTGGTTCAGTTTTGCCTGACTTTCTTCAGATTCTTGCTTTAACTCTGAAATTCTGTCACAAGTAAAATAACAATTTGTTTACTTCAAACACACAGCTGTGAGTGTCTTCTATCAACCTTGATAAGTTGTGCAATGACAGGCTGCAAGACAAGCATGATTTGCTAGCAAAACTGTTAGTTTTCATTTGCTACACCACAACTTACAGCACCTTAAATGATTACCCAAGCTACGCCATAACTTATCCCGCAAGTCGCAGTCTTACTCACCATGAAAAGTGTCATAAAATGTTGTGCAGTGTCAAATTTTGCGCAACTTATGCAATAAATTATGCGCAAGCGGAGTTATGCCATTGGGAAGTTTTGTGAAGTCAGCTGCAGAAAGGCATGCCTTTAAATTCTACCTCAAACGTTATATCGAAAAACAGTGAAATTGTATCCAAAAATGTACATAAAGGTTCACTAATTAACATGTGTAATATCAATATGGCATGTACAGTTTTTACAGAACTTTAGAAAAACATTGAAATCTATGCAACTACTTTTCCTATCATGATATTAGTTTTTTACAATTGACTTATAAACAGCTTGACAGATGCTATCATTTTATAGAAATATGCTGAAATGGCATCTTGAGTAGTTAAACTTGTATATTTTTGAGTAGTTAGCCTTGTATATTTTTGAGTAGTTAGCCTTGTATATTTTTGAGTAGTTAGCCTTGTACATGTATATTTTGGTTGTAAAAAAAACAAAGGTGATGTACAACTTGTAACTATACATGAGGCGAGTGAAATATAAAACTTAAATGTGATTAAACCATTACAGAAACTCCATCCATGCGTGACTTTCAGTGCTCTCATAGTGTAAGTTTGTACAAGTATTGAAATTGAATATTTCTCTTGATTAAACAGTATGCTTCAAACTCACATGTGGCAGTCAGAAAAACTCAACGCCTAAAGCAACGACCATAAAATACAATGCACTTCCTTCTACATTTGTACAACTACAATTAGGAATGTACATACTCTGCATACAAAGATAAAGAATATTAAGAAATTGAGTAGTTGCCCCCCCCCCCCCTCAGTAAAATGAAAATACCCTTAGAATGCACAATATTGACCATATTTTCAGCGTTGTCATTTTTCTTGTACCCTATTTCTTGCAAATTCTCCTCACAACCCTTACTTTCTACGAAATCCTTAAAAGTTTCCTACCGGTTCTCCATATATTCGCCTTCTGTTGAACGGATCCGACGACATTAAATCTTCTGGTAGTTGGCAGCATCAATGCTGTCCGTTCTCATGAGTCGGCCAGGATGGTGCATCAAATCAACGATGTAGGACTTGGGAGGAAACTTGGGTTTGACTTGCTGTAAGAAAACATGAGGAAAAGAGGTTAATAAGCTTTCATTCAAATACTAAGAAAATTCCTGCAATTTGGGAGTCTGAAAATGTCTTGGTGCAAGTATTGTGGGGTAACATACTGAATATATCGTGTTTATACGTCGGTGAAGGGCCAAACCTAATATTGAATTGACAGGTATCTACAGTAGTTGAAATATCTTGTTTTTGAGGGGAATATGAAGTTCTTAAAGGCAAGACGAAACTTGGGCAATAGTTAAAGAGTTTTGGTAGGTTCAAAATGCTTTAAGTGATTCCAGGTGCAGCATCACCTTATGTGTTCACAAACGTGATTCAAGAAAGTGAACTCCATGCTTAGCTCATGTCATCAAAAGCCCTTTGATGGTGGTCACTATAGACTACTACGATGATACCCATTTTCTGCGGTGGCACCAGGCACGCACAAGTCACGCTCAGGTAATACACATGCACTCTGGGCTCCTTCCACCAACAGCGCTACCAAAATACTGAACGCACTTTGCCTTTAGGAACGTGTGTGGCATGAGTGCAACATGGCACCACTGCAAAAATGACTTCTAATTTGTTTGGCGAATTCCAGTACATGAAGCAGAATGGGATCATCATGGAGGTCAATGAGCTGGTGTTTAATAGAGCTTTTGCATAGCAGCCATTTGATCCCTCAGGTGCATTCAATATTACTCAATCAAAATAACAAAATATCCTCCAAGGTGGCTGCTATAGAGTACCAAAGTGTTACGTCATAAGACCAGAAAATGTAGTGCAAACGAATGGAATACGCGTGTTGGTTCACGGGCCGAGTCACGCGCTATAATGCCTTGTACATACATTTTTTTTGCACATTAAGTATTCACTTCGGTGCTCTATAGATGTCAATATCTGAAACAAGACAGTCATCTTACGTTATCATCTTCATCTATCAGCACGACTTCATTCCAAGCTCTGTTGTAGTCGCCTCGCACGAGAGAGCAGGCCACACCAATACGATCACACAGAGTCTGGTGAGAAAGAAAAGATACTCATTCACTCTGAGTGCAGTTTTCATGAAAATGGTCTCATGTCCTGATGAACAGGGGTAATTATTGCGAACCACTTGAGGACCCTTGATATAAAGCACTATAAAGCACAACATTATTATTATTCTAAACAGTTATTGCACCATAATTCCATCTTATGAATAGTTCTTGCACAAATTAAAGAGGACTCAATCAGGAACAGTGTATTATGTTTTTTAGAAAACTTGAAACTATTGTCATACTTATTTGTATGGCCACAAAACGAGTAGAAACTTAATAGATAAATTTCAGAGTTCTTCAAAGAAAAATCTGTAAATCTGAATTTTCGTCCGTTTTCTGGCCAAGCCTACCTTGAATAGCAGAGCCCTGTGGTAGTGGATACCCTTGTCTATTCTACCGATGGGAAGGATGTTACTCTTGAGTTCATACTTGAGCTGACTGATTGACAACTCATAGCTGAAGCTGGATAGCTGACCTCGCTCAATGGAACCACCCATCTTGTCACTCACAAATCTGCCAAGGAAAAGAAACAGGCAAATTAAGTGGTGAAAAAATTACCAGGAATACTTGAACTGGTGTACTGTTGTAGGTCTCGTTTGGTAAGATGGGGGAGGGGGCAGCAGCAGGCTTCAAATGTTGTTCCAATGCATCAATTTCACAAAAGCTGAGCTTGCCTATTAATGACATTGAATAACTATGCATCAAAGACACCAGAGCAAAACTGAGATGTTTTTGCATGTATTGATAAATTGGTCCTGTTTTTTTTTAACAGCATGAAACAAGACAGCTATTACATGCTCACTGAATGAGGCCCTTTCCTTCACATAAATTGTCCAATGTTGGACTCGGTCCAAACGATGCGAGTATAGGTATATGTTATGCCACTTTACCACTTCCAATGAATTCGGACATGGCCTTGGTACAAACATTTCAATAGGAACTTACTGAGCCACCACATCCAGCTGTTCCCTAGTGGTGGGCAATCCCGCGGCATTGATCAGCATCTCTGTGATGTACTCTTCTAGTTTAGGGTCAGCTTGGGGTTCAAAGGTCGGTGGTTGCTGAGCTAAGATGGCTTCCTGCTCAGCCAGACGTTCTGCTTCCATACGCTCACGTAACTCTCGTTCCTCTTTCTCCTTCTTGGTTTCCCGTCTGCCCCTAGAAAAAAAATTTTTAAAAGTAAAATAACATAGGAAGACATACCGTTATAAACACAAGATAAACAAAAGTCAACTATAAAGGAATGTCATGGTAATGATCTATCCAAGGCTGGTAAGAACTAGGATGCAGAACAATTATTTTGATAACACCGCACTCACAGTTTCTGATTGGCAGAGAGGGAGTCACATGGCATTCACTATTTGTTATCTTGCTGTGCACTGCCAAAAGTACTTCACCCATAGTAACCAAAGTACTATACCCATAGCTACCAAAGTACTATACCCCAAGCAACCAAAGTACTGTGATACACGTATTGTGTGCAAATGCATATGGGCGTACGCAATGCGCGTATTGTTCCTAAGCGCTAGCGCAACAGAGCTGGGTTCAAACATTTCGTGAAGGGGTAGTTTTGGAAAAGTGCAAGTAAATTTTCAACTAATTTCGTATTAAGATAGAAGTTCATTTTACTTGCATTTTTAATAGATGAAATTAATTAGTTATCGCTGAAAACCAAGCAAAATCTGTGGGAGAGGCGTTATAAAACAAATATCACTGTTTTATCTCGTGATGTAGTAAAACTAGCCTCCCTCGGTGATCCACGGAGCATTCTATTTTCCCTCGGCTTCACCTCTGGAAAATAGAATGTCCATGGATCACCTCAGGTGCCTAGTCTTATTACACCACTCGAAGCAGTCAATATTTGTATAAAATAGAATTTGCTATTTTGGAAGCCCAAGGGAATGTTTGTTCTAGCGGTGTTTGTTCTAGCGGTGTTTGTTCTAGCGGTGTTGGTTATAGCAGCGTTTTACTGAAATCTCTTCTCATTCACATTAATGAAGAGACATCATTCCAAAAACGCAAACCTTTCACGGTTTTGTTACCTCACTATACAAATGTGAAAACTGTTCTGCTAAAATTAGCACAATTTTGCTTTAAACCTTTAAGAGGCAGCAAACATTTTTTTATCATGCCAGCCAGAAAATCTTAAGGATTAGAACTAACACACAACCCTTGTTAATGACAGAATAGCCACATGGGGCATTGGTATTACAGCTTCTTCACTCACCCTCTCATTGCTGACTTGGAGGACTTGCTAGCTACGTTAGTTCTTGAGGTGTCTGTCTTCACATCTAGTTCTGATGGGTTCGTTGGTGGTGCTGGGGATCTGGGTGGGCTGCAAGGAAACAGTGAACAAAGACGATGAGCGTCAACCTTAAGAACACAAAAAATGAGGCAAGGACCAAGAACGATCTGCAACAAAATGAAAAGGCAAATAACCAACAAGTCTGAGCAGGAACTGGGTTAACAACAGCTTGACCAAATTCATTCGTTGAGGACATATTTCACAAATCAAATACAGTGGAATGTCGCAATACCAAACACTGCTACTGAACATTGTGCTTGGCTCCCGATTTTGTGCACAGCACGTACTGAACATTAGTGTTGAACAATGTCAACAACAGAGCGACAAGTGGCTATTATTTCCCCATTGCTGTAGATAATAAGCTCAAAAATTGTGTAATTACATAATTCAATAGACGGCCTGGGTTCAAAGTCGTCTTTCAGTAACTACCAGGGCGTGCAGGGTGACGTTCGGAAGGGCGGTTTTTATTTATTTATTTTATTTATTTTAAATCTTTGGACAACACAGAAGTAAAAAATATCTCATTAGCAGGGTCTGCTTTGAAAAGTGAGTACCAGAGCACCAGCAGATTAAAACCGCACATTTACCGAATGATCGCTATATTACAAACAATTTCTGTGGATCCCGCGATATTTGTTATAACGACGTTCAACTGTACAAGTCAATCAATGAATCAACGCGGCTTGCTTTACCCCAGGCTACATCCAGATTACTTTGCTACGACAATCATAAACACACGCACCAAATGGACTGGCCTAGGCCACTTAACATACACATGTAGAACTGCTAATGAATGGTGATGATTGACAATAAATAATGACAACCCACCTGGCATCAGCTGATACACAGTTAATCAGGATGACTGGTCTCTTCTGGTCCACTTCCTGTTTGCTCAACTCTTCTAGAGTCAGGAACTTGCCCTCTGTGCGTACCTGCGGATCATTAAACCACCAATAATCATTAAAAAATGAATCCTTCCATTGGAGTCCTTGAGCAAGACACTTTACATCAATTAAATCCTTTCTCTAAAGAGCTAAGAAATATATGGATAATGAGACATTGTCATTTTATTCTTGCATCTCAAAAGAAAGATTCTCAGCATGCACTGCTTCATGTTTACGACCACTAACACATTTCTTGGTGCCAAAAGAATATTCAGGGAACATGTCCATCATTCTAAATTACACTCCCTATGCATGGTATAGATGCCGTGTGCAAACAAAGAGGACACATTTTGAAAACTGTTTGAGATCCCTGTGGATGTCACACCGTGTGCGCATACTGGTTCGCATGCATGAAGCGCAAAGTACGCACATTCTGCATGTGCAAGCCATGGCATCTTCCTGGAGAATCAGGCACTGTCAGCAATGCGTTTGAATGTCCCTCCCAGCGGCCTCCACTAACTTTCCTTTCTAACTGTTGTGTAGGGCTGTCCCGAATATACCAAATATTCAACTATTTGATCATTTGTTCATTGTTCCCATCCTTTAAGCACTTACAACATTCCTACTGTAAAACACACCAGCTGCCCATAATTGTGATCGCCGCACGCATCTTTAGCCCAGCGTGGCAGGCAACTGCAAGTGGGGTGTGTAAAGCTTGATCAAAGAGTTTTGAATAATCAAATATTCGGTGGAACGAAGCTCCGTATAATTGAATACTCAATTATTGGAAAAAGGACAGTCTTATACCGTTGAGGGGGTATTTGTGTTCAGAGCTTATAGTTGGAATAAGAAACAACATTTTATTTCACACTGCTAACATTCGTCCCAAGTGTCGACCTCATGGTTATCTTACCCGGCCTGCATCATAGAATCCATCTTGAATGATGTCATTAGGACCCAGTACCCCCATCAGAGCATACTTAGCAGGCAGAGTGCTGTCTAGCAAACGTTCCAAGGCAGCATCACTGAAACTGCTCTGTCTTGTACTGGACAACTTGATTTCCTTCAGGATATCAAGTCCGCTGCACAGAAGCAAACAATGAGACAGGTGTAACTGCCCATGTGGTAGTCATCAAGATTCATGTGTACTCTTGAAGTGTACATGTCCTTCATTACGACACAGGACTTGGAACAAAGGCTTACCTGAGACAATAAGATCCCTAAATACCTGAGCACAAGTTCTTGGTGGTTTGAGTGTGCAAACGTGAACAAAAGAAGGGAACAGTACGGGACCTGGGTAGAATAGACCGATCTGAGTGGCCCACTTTTTGTGATTTTTGAGTTGGCTATCCAATATTAAGGGCACGTTCCAATTTCCCTTTGGTATTTCCCACAATGCACTCCCCTTCCATGATGTAATTAGAGCTATAAAAAATGCACCTGTGAGGGGCATTCAGGCTTGGACGCACCCCAGTAATGGCTACCAGAACTGTCATCGCAATTTTACAATCAAATTGGTGTATAGAAAAACCAGACTCTATGCACAGACAGTGTGCCCCACAATCTATGCTTACTTGAATCATCATGTTGCTACATCTACTGGAGGGCAAAATTTAAATATGTGTTGGACTCACCCCAGTTTGCATAACTCTGTAGCGACGAGAGGGTCTGTAGCACACACCATGATGGCCCATGATGCACTGCGTCGGACTTCATCATTACCTGATTGTAGGAGCTTCAGTAATGGAGATAGGCCACCTAGGCCACGCAGCTAAGTCACAAATAAACAAAATAATTAGGGAATAATGAATAACCAGGTTGATGTTGGTTTTTGTAGCTTTGGTTACAAATTACAATTTGTGTTTTAGTACTTAGTGCTTTCACCAGATCAAACGTACAATTTTGTACAAGCACACTTTGACAATTTTGGCGATTTCAAGAAAAGGATTTTACATTGCACTGATTTGCACCAATATTGAAGTTACATGAAAATGACTTGCTCAACAATATGAACTGAATATCTGAAGACAAAATTTAACTAGGCTGCAACAACTGAATGAGATAAAAGTTGGCTACAACAACTGATAGAGAAATGAATTTACCTGATTACGGGAGTCGGCATCGCATACGAATGCTGCAATAGCCAGGGCTGCTTTGCTCTGTACTGAGGTGTTACTGTATCAACAAACAAAGAAAAAAAAACAGTACTCACTTTGGTTTACAGAAAAACTCTTCTTCTTGAAAGAAATATGGTAACAGACTTTGAAATACCCACTGTTTTAAAAACAAATCACTGTTGGAAAACAAAAAGGGGACTAGAAAAACCAAGCCACGTATTTAAAATAGTAGGCTTTTTTAAGTGCTGTAGTACACTGTAAAGTGAGGGAGAAAGCTGAGAGAGATATACGGAACATAAAAATAAAAAAAAAACATTCGCTGGCAACTGCTTACTGGAATGACCTGAAATATACACATAAAAAAATAGGCCTGTTTTCTTGATGGAAAATTGAATGTAAAAAGATCCCATCTTACGTTGACAAAAGGGGCGTAATGAGAGCCCCAACCACACCCCTTTTCTGGATATCCACTCGTAGGATTTCATCTGTAGCCATATTGGTCAGTACGACGGCCGCGTTGGCCTGAGCGCCCTCATGTGAGTTAGTCAGTAAACCAATCAGCGGCTCGATACCGTTATGGTCGGCTATCTCCACACAGTTAGCCATCTGAGAGGTGGTCAGGTTAGCGAGGGCTAGCGAGGCATTCTGGACGACTTCTCCATTTTTGTTGTCCAGGAGTTTGATGAGGGGCGCAATGCCATCTACACACAGAAAAACAAAACCTGGTCACAAATCAAATTTGTGGGCTCTTTTTTTATTTCAATTTGTATTGCACACACTCTGTGTGGTAACCGTAATACTTTTGACTGATGGCCATCATTTTCCAAAATCTGGGAGCACTCTTTGTCAAAAGTGTAAGTCAGCATTATATTCACAAGTCTTATCACCTCCTGGTGCCATTACAGTGTAACAGCGAATAAACACTGGGCAATCCCGTAAATTCAGACGTAGATGTCCAACACTTTAATGAGCTGCTGTTGGAAAAGTGAATGTGATACATCACTAATAATGGGACATCTAATGAGTGGGAAACAATTACAGACCAAACTAAGGTACCACCACCTCAATGACCTTGTACATCATTTGGTCTGAGGTACGCAGAGGATTGGATTGTATGGAATGGCCCCACTGACTACTGACTTGTCACAGTTGATCTGACTGACTCATTATGGACACATGATGGCCTTATGATTGGCTTTTGATGAACTCATGATGGACATGTGATAGCTTTGCGATGACTGGTAATGGATTTGTGTCGACAAAGCTGGTCTTAAAGGTAGCCTCCATCATTTGTAATTTGTGCATTATGTTCGTTTGAAGCACCACAAGTGCTAAAAATGTAAAGAAGGGTGCTGAAAAAACTATAACCTGATGAAGTTTCAGCTCAGTAAATGCTGTGTATTCCGAGAAAACAATATTCTAGGATCTCGATTTCAAATCAAAAGTTTCTGAGTTATGTTTCGAATTGGGCCTGAATTTAGCGTCCGAGACACGTTCTCACTGAGCTGATTGCAGCTACGCGATGTCGCGCACTGAACCGACGAATTATAGCAACCACGTGCGTGTGTGCATTGTGTCAACGGTTGCGCGCACTTTGCCTAATATAAAAATGAACTACCTATAAAAATTTCCCAACGATGTGTCTTTAGACGCATAATTAGAAAGGCCTTCTTTCATTGATTTCTTCAAAATGACAGCTTGCCAGAAAGAATAATTTCACAGGGAGTTTAGTCCCCTTACTAAATCATTACTAAATCATTGCCCTTACTAAATCTTTATAATCAAGTATGTTTTTCAACAATAATTATGTCCTTTTTGGATAGCTGCAAATGATGGACTCTAGCTTTTATGATCCTTACCATATTCCGCGATGGTTACTCTGCAGATAGGACTCTGTGCCATGATCCCGAGTGCCTGGGCAGCAGCTCCCATGACTTGAGCGTTATCCGACGTCTCTAGCAACGAGATCAACGTCTTCTCTCCCTCCTGCTCATGGAAGATCTTGCAGTTTTCACCTGCAAGACAAAAATCACAAAAAATAAAAAATATATAAATGGGTTTGGCCCAAGCATCCCACAGAAGCCCAAGACATAACCAAGCAAGTAAAATTACCAACCCCAACTTCAGGTGTTTTGGGAGTTTTTTGACATACAACAAGATTTACGCCGGGAACAAGCCAACTACTGACCGTTTCTTGCTGCCCGTGCGATAGCCTTAGCGGCATGCATCTGAGCTTCAGGCACCGGTGACTCCACAGCGAATGCCAGGAGTTTCTGTAGTCCCCCAGTGGTCTGTATGAGTTCCATGGTCTCTACATCCTCAAGACAATTAGACAGAACCAGAAGGGCGTGGACGTGGAGATCCTCCCACTCCTACAAGAAATAACAATCAACACATGGCACTTTAAAAATGAGGGACCAGACAAGGTTCTTCAAGTATCAGCAAATTAATTCTGTATTTGCAAAGACAGAAACTTTAGACAGAGTGTTAGCTCAGTCTTCGACAATGAACAAGTAATCAAATATCTACAAATCAATACAAGTAACCAGTTACTACACCAATAGACAGACCAACCTTTGTGCTTACAAACTCCACCAGTCTCTCCAGGCCTTCCACCTCCCTCAATGCTTCTCTGTTCTCTACGTCCTGCGTACACAGCGTCAGGCAGCGCAGGGCCATCTCCTGAATGCTGGGGTAGTCAGACTTCAATAAGTCCAACAAGGACTCCAGACCATGCAACTCTCTGAGGATAACACAACAAAGGCTGGCAATAGTTATGCTATTAGCAAGTAAAGCAATAAAGTCACAGTGGTCTGATGTTATCAATCAACTTTCAATCTTTAAGCTAGAGATTTGCGTTTGTTGAGTAACAAATGCTGGGTGATCAGGTTTGAAAAAACCCTAAAGAATAAGACTCCTGTCTTGGAATTTGACTAACAGCATGGACTCACACAACGTCCAACCATTTCACTTTTTATTCACTTCAATACCAGAGACAATCCTGACCTGATGGCCGTTCTAGTCTGATAGTCCTGCAGCAGCAAGCAGACTGCCTCCACAGCATTCTTCTGTACGTCAGGATCAGTGACTGCTAGCAGCATGATGAGAGGCTCCAGGCCATCCTGCTCAATGATCTGAACTTTACTAGTGAACTCCTGGGCCATGCTAGCTATACACAGACTGGCAAATTCATGGACGAGAGTCTCCTCTGTCAATAGAACAACAGATGATAATCTTGTCAAAAATGACACTAAAAGTCGTATCGAAACCAAAATGTATGTAAAGCAATTCAACTCAACCCAAACAGAATACAGTTTCGGATTGCAGTTTTTTTTACCGTTCATTTTTTTCCATTGCCTAGACTCGGGGTTATCCAAGCAACTTCAACAGTCAATCTTTTGTCTTGGTAACTTACTCCATTTTCAATTCTCAAAATGTTAAAGTACTTATTAAAAGTTCAGAGAATAATTTGGCTTATTAACCGAATAGTACTTGTACTACATTGTATTACATTTGTGTTTATTCACTGAAGAATCAATAAAACCATTGACAACTGATGGGGCTACCCTGGTAAAATAACATGAAGTAAGTAAATAACTAAATAAATAGAGCGCTCAGGTGGTTTTGGGCGCTACAGTGAGTAATAGGCAGGGCAGTTTCAGTTGTTCAAGTGACTTAAGGATTTAAACGACTCCTAAACATTATACTGAAATGGGTTATCATTTACTAAAGGAGAAATGCACTGTGACAACTGATCTGTTTTCTTTTGTCTTGTACAATTCACAGGACGTTCCATTCCAATGGCCGTCTGTGATAATTTCCAACCACTCAACTATGACGACAATCTGATGAGCGATCACAAATGTTAGATTGGGATTTACCGTCTGGTGAGAGAAGCTTGATGACATTCCCAATGCAATCACTTTTCCTGAGCACTCTCCGAACTTCAGCTGTGGGCAAGACAGGGAAAATATAATATAAATGACACAAAAATATCTCCGTCATCATTCTAAAAGAAAGGATATGCTGTTTCATTGCTAACCAAGCTTTGAAAGTACTGCAATTAGTGAGTCAATATGGCTCATCATGCAAGTGTTCATCTCTGGTTTCTGTGCCAGGAACAGATTGAGAATGTTCGATTTGTCCTAGATGGAAGACCAGGCCATCGCAGATCCTGAACTGTCCGTCGGTCCACACAACGGACAAACACTAGACAAACTACACTTACGATGTGCTGACATGACTCCTAGTGTCATGGTGGCATTCCGACGGACAGTCTTCTCCTCCGAGGTGATGAGTTTCAGGAGAGGCGGGGCGGCACCCATTTCCATCAAGAGGGCCTTATTCTCATCACCTGTTGCCATGGTAAAACAAAGATAGGTTTAATAAGTGAGAGGTTTGCGGTAACACCATGTGGAACTTTCTCTTTTGTGAGTATGTGTGGCTCTGAGGAGAACCAGTTGGATTAATAGATAGGTTCCTTGACCGTGACTATTATTATAATGGCATCGTACACCTCCTACCAAAACCATGCTCATTAAGACTTGTTTTTGCCCAAGACCCTCCCAAAAGAAACACTTTCAGAGATGTAATTTGTAATTGTTCTGAAACTTATTAACAGTTTGACATGTTCTAAGAAATGATGCAAAATCAAGAATCAACTTCTCAAATCTATATAGATTGATATTGAATGAAGTACCCCTATCAACGAAAGCACAGGGTAACAACTGGCCTTAACATTGATGTAAAGCAACTAGGTATATATTAAAAGTAAAGGAACTTTTGTGCCCTCTAAAAAATTGGAGTTTTAACGAGTCCCTGTTCCATTCAATCCTCACACAGTGGTAAACCCGTATTGAAAAGAATGACTTGATTTATTTTGGACATGAATGAGAACATACACTTCTCTGCAAATTTGTAGAGAGCCTCGCATGATTTGATGAGGATGTCGTCTTCTGTGCTGTCGAGCATGAGAACCACAGTGGCTGCCTTCTTGCTCTCAACAGACAGAGCGTCAAACTGAAAGAGAGAGAGAAAAAAAAAAACTCAGCTAGATTTTGAAGGAGTTATTTAATGATTTATTTCAGTGCTTCTGGAGGGGTGTCTGTTCAACTTGCACAAACATTTTCTCATCACATTTTATCATGGTATGTAACCATGGAGGAAGGAATTTGTGTTCCTGCCACCATGAGTAAACATTTCCATAAGAGCAGTACAGTTAAACTTATTGTAATACAGAGGTATATATCCAAAGTTTAAGTTACTGGCAGTAAAATTGCGTTTTGGAGTGTTTTGATATGACCATGACAAAGTCTCATCAGGATTTGATAATAGAAAACTCTAACATGATAAAAGAACTGTGACACGATTCGGTACTTACAGTATCTTTGGGTGGTGCCTCTGTCTCCTTTTTGTTTTTCTTCCCCATTTTGAAGCAGTTTCTGTATTTGCAAAAAAGATGTAACCTGCTCACTTAATACCAAGTAAAGGAGGAAATAGAATAAATGTTGTAGCTAAAACTACAGACGGTGTACAGGGAGCTCAAGTTTAGCTCACTGGAACTTAACACAACTTACACAATTTTTACAAAATTCTAACATTGACTTATGTTACGGTAATTGACCATAGGGTTCCCTGACTTGACTATCAACCAAATGGTTCTTGGCCTTTATTTACCTTTAGAAAATTCTCCAAAGCCGCAGATTTCGAGGAAGAAAATGAAATCTACTTCAATAAGAAAGTATGATTAGATTAAAAACCCTAAAATTAAATGAATCTATAGTCAAAGAAAATTAAGAAAAACAGTTTGGCACAGTGTGGATTTGATCCTTCGAGCTACCAAAGCACTCTGGTTGGATGGGCTGTTATAAATTAGAAGGCACCTTTCCATTATGAAAGGTGCCTTCTAATTCTAGAAGTAGGTATAAATGTGATATAAACTCGCAACGTTTTTGCATGGCAATGCCCTAATGATAGCAGTTGAAAATCGTGTTGAGGCTGCCGTAATGATAGCCACTAACGTTAATTTTTTTTTAAAAATTACTTTTTCCTAAGGATTCTGAGTGAGAAACATTTCCACATTTTTCTTTGAAAATACTTCAAAAACATTTTCTAATCCTGTGTTTGAGAAAATTCATGAAGCTTTCCTTCTCTTTCGTAGCCAAATATTAACCAATAAATGAAATTAATGTTATCGTTTTATGTCATTTCGTTCTGGGCAAAAACCACAACATGCTCAACCAAGGTAGTGAGTTCAGCGTAAAACGTAACCACGACGAATATATCTGAAAGGGCCTGAAAAATGGCTGAAAATTTCGCGTTATTAAAAATAGTTCCTGTTGCTCAAATTCGACTTTAAAATGATTCTGAAGATATGGAGGATGTTTTTATGAAAAAAAATAAGTTGAGATCATTATAAAAACCACTTTCCGCATACCACGATAATAGGGAGTTCACCTCCGTTCGCACACTTGGTGCATGTCTTTTTTCGCAGGCATCGTACACATAATAAGCCACACCACCGTCAGATTTATTGCAATTTGAAAAGGAAGAGTTATACAACACAAAAGACAAGACAATTCGGGAAGGTTAATGGGCAATCTCTATTCCGAATGAGAAACGTGATAAGTACCGCGATAACAGGGAGTCCCACTCCCATCTTACATTGTAGGCCCAGACATGGCTCGGACAAGTCGGACAATCGTGCGGTGTAACGGGGAAAATCATAACTTTTTTGTAATGAGAGATAAAAAGCCGATTCAAAAACCAAACTTAAACTATTGTTTTTTTTATAAGGATTCCGATGACATTTAACACTTTGTTAAGTTTGGAATTTTGTGGGAAAATTAAGAGGTGTTAAAATAGTAATATTTTAAATTTAATACTAAAAATTACAGAAATTTCATTGAATTTTGCCATTTATTAAAATAATAAATTTTAAATTGTTATATCTCCAAAACGCAAGCTCATAAGGCAAAGTAAAAAAAAAAACATGTTTAGCGTCCCCGCCCGCTTCCTTTTTAGAGGCCGCCTCCTTTTTTTTTTTTTTTTTTTTTTTTTTTTTAAAGACAAAAATTGATAAATTTTAACGATCTCTGACGAAAGAAATCGTATTTTTAGACTTTTATACCGTGTTTAAAGCTGTGGAAATAGTCAATGAGTCCAAGTGGCGGCCATTTTGAAAAAAGCTGGTAACCATCTTGAAAAATAGCCCGGCCGCGTTGTCTTGAAAAATGTGTCGGGCGGCCATTTTGAAAAGAAAAAAAAAAAAAATAAGGGCCTCCTCCTTCCTTTTTGTCAAAGAGGCAGGACGCTAAACATGTTTTTTTTTTTATTTTGCCTAATATGAAAATGATTTAAACGTCATGAACGTTACCGATTTTGTCGTGTGATTCTCTTTCCAGTGATACCAAATATTCTAGGGTTGTAAGAAAAAATCCAAAAAGTGCTGAACTCCCTAACAAGGAAGGCCCATTAAATATCACAACTGGTCAATGACAATTCTAACGTGACACACGTCAAAATCGGCTACCTACTATCCTACTTCCTAGTCCTACTTGCAGACCTGCCAAAAAAATCCAAGATTGTTTCAGCTGACGGTTTAAAAAAAAAGCTGCTTGCAAATGGAAATTCTTACCTCTTCTCACAGTGTCAAATGAAAAGAACTGAAAAAATGGTTAGGGTTTTGGGAAGATGGGAATCCGGGAGAGTGTATTCCGATTATCGTTTGGTTGTTAGTGTTGCTATCGCTATAATTATGACGTCACACAATGAATAAGTCTGGTACCAACCTCGTCCCAGTGCTTACTTTATTTCCAACCGCGTTTCCAATAGTAAAGGTAGTGGTGGGCCCGTACTGCTCGACACCCTGGGGACGAGGTTGGTCTGGTACCGATTCTTGCAATTTTGCGCGAAAATAATTTTACGAAGAGACGAATGCCAGACAAGGTCACTGGATACCAGACTTATCAAACAGTGAAATAAGGTTCCTCATTGCGCCAGACTTTTATGCAAATTCTTACACAATCCAAGATGGCAGCGTCCATGGTCAACCAGTTTTTGGCTACTTCGTGGAGAACAGCTTCCCGTTTTTTACTGTTTCAAAAGGTTTATATTGGATTATATATTTAACAATTGATCAGTAGCTGTAAGAATACCTGAAAAAATATTGCATCCTGACGCCACTTGTTTTGGGTCTGGAACTGAGAAACATTCCGAAACTAAAGCAAATCATGCAAAAAGTGGGTGATGTCCAATTTTCATAATTTTGTCAAGTTCTAATTCAGTAATTGCACTCGACTCATTCCAGTCTCAGCCTAAAGCGTCTGCTCTGTGGTACCAGCTTTGTACACGGCCAAAGAAGTGGTGTCTAGATACCAGTGTTGGAGGTCTCGAGGCCGGCCTCGGCCTCGAGGCCGGCCTCGAGGCCGATTTTCATGGCCTCGGCCTCGGCCTTGGCCTCGGAGGTGCAAGGCCTCGGCCTTGGCCTCGGCCTCGGAGCCTTCTGGCCTCGGCGAATCAGTCGAGGCCGGCTCGAGGCCGCCCATTTTGATGTGTTTTCTATTCTAATTAATTTGAATTTTTTACCGTATCAAACCCTCGAGATTCTGCCGCAGTGGGTTCCGTAAAACGAACGCATATACAATGTACGCACAAATGAACTGGAAATGGTTGCATTGAACGTACCCACGTACGTAGCATCTTCGCCTAGCCTGCGCTTCAGCTTTCCACGTGCGTGCAAGCGTTATAACTGTTACCGCGTGCCAGACTACATAAGTCTGGCACCAATCCCATTTGCGTACAATAACATTTGGTAGTAGACTAGTCTGGTTGCAGTGTTGTAAAAAATTTTCTCGTTTCGCCTCTGTACCCCGACCTTTAAAAATGAATTGCGGCAAGGTGCGGCAAGCTTGATCATTTCTTTTTATAGGCCACTGTTTCAGTAAAAGTCTGAACTTTCTGGGTACGATCGAGTGTACTAGTCCGTACCATTTGTTTTCATAAAGATATGATAAAAACAATTACGATTTATCTAGTGGATTTTATTTTTACACGGTGATTTAAATGAAAGTTCCGGCTCACACGGTAATGTTTGGCGCAAATGGTCGATATGGAAAGCGCGATTTCAGAATTCGTTTTTCCATCCAAATGAATGCAAAGTTCTGAATGAATGTTTTAATAATACGAGTCAGTATTCCTCGTGGTACCAGGATACTTTTTGTATTTTAGAGCCATGTTGATACTTATTACATGTATAAGCACGGTTTGATATTGACTAATTTTGCGTGGTTACAGATATACGGCCAAACCTGTGGACTCCCTACCTCTTGCCATGATCTTAACATTCTTCGAAGCCATTGGATTCAAATCGGATGATCCGAGAATTCATGGTCATTTTGATGAACTGAGTGATATCTTGCACGCATGGTCCATGTTGCCGTGTTGTTTGGAGCGGGATTGGCCATTGCCAGACTTTGTCTGGTACCGCGGTATTAACAGTGATAATGCGTGGACACTTATCCCGTTGTGTGGAGCGGGATTGGAACTATGCTTTGCCCGTGCGTAATGGCGGGCCGTCTGGCATTGTCTGGTCGCATCGCGGTGTTTGCTCGGCGCGCGCCAGGACAGTGCGAAGGTCGGGGGTCGTGGTCGTAACTTTTTGGTTATGAGTGGTAAAAACCTGATTCAAAAATCAAGTTGTTGTTTATTTAATGGGGATTCCTATGATATTAAGCATTTTGATAGGTTTTGAAAATAAGATTTATAAAACATGCTAAAAGTAAATGATGTAAATCTTACAGAATAGAAACTCAAAATTTGGCCATTTAAATTGTTGTATCTCCAAAGGGCAAACACCTATGAGCCTGATTCAAACGCCATTGATTTTGTTGTGTAATTTGCTTTCAGTGATACAAAACTTGAGATTTCTTTCTTTAAAAAATAAAATTCGCCGGACTCTCTACAAGAGGAAACCCATTGCAAACTGTAAATTTGTAAGCCAGGCACTCCAAAACTCAGTGAATTCAACTAAAAAGATGTTAAAACTCCAACATAATCTTAGCCTTGTTTTAGTGATTTATATTTTATTACGTGTTTTGATAGCTGGCCTCGGCCTCGGCCTTGGCCTCGGAGGTGGTGGCCTCGGCCTTGGCCTTGGCCTCGCGGTTGTGGCCTCGGCCTCGGCCTTGGCCTCGGAGGTTGTGGCCTCGGCCTTGGCCTCGGCCTCGGAGGTTGTGGCCTCGACTACAACACTGCTAGATACTGCATTCTTTCCGAACATGCCGAATACATGTATTTGTTTCAATAAAAAGTATGATGTTTATTTTATTTTTTTTTAGTGTTTTTATTTTAATTTTTTAATTTATTTATTTATTTTATTTTATTATTTTAAATAAATAATTTTAATTGTCCATTTATTTATTTTATATTTTATTTATTTATTTTTTTTTGGGGGGGGGAGGGAGATATAGTAGAGAGTGTATATCCCAACATGCCTAGTCCGAGTAACTTGGACCAAACTTATCGCCTTTTTTAACATTTGGACATCGCCAGACCATGTCCAAATGTTAAAAAAGGCGATAAGTTGGGTCCAAGTTACTCGGACTACAACATGCCCAAGTTTTTACCCAATTTTTAACATCATTTCAGCAAGTGATAAAGGGTGGTAAACACTTTGATTTGCTGTATATATTTGACAGATTCATCTCGGATCATCAAGCAGACTATTCACATCGTCAAGCAATCCCATTGACCCACCACTAAATGCAGAGATTCCTATCCCTGAATGGAAACAGCCTGAGAATGAAAGCATTGAGCTGAAACGCGCCAGGCTGCTCTACCAGAGCCGCAAGAGGGGCATGTTGGAGAATGGTCTCTTACTCAGGTTAGTCCTGTTGAGCCCATGTCTGTTGTCCAGTTTAAGAAAATGGCATGCGCAATTTTTAAACATGTGCTCTTTATATTTGTAAAAAATTGCAGAGCACTCTACAAGTCTGAAAAGCTGGTAGTATATTAAAGCAATTTACCAATTTACCATACTGACATAAATGTTGTAAAGTGAACTGTGTCAAAAATTGTTGGGGTTGAAATGCTATTTGAATGTGCGCTTGTTGAGTAGATGTAATAAGTTTAATCCCACTGTTGTAACTTCAGAGATAGTAACCAGTTTTCTATTGTTTTCCACAGCACATTTGCAGCCCGCTATCTGCCCGCACTGAACGACGCACAGCTGGAGCAGTATGACCAGCTGATCAACAAACCTAACAATGACTGGGACATCTTCCACTGGGTAACAGGTAATGCAAAAATAGTACTATTAATCATTTCTGGTAATTAAACCAAAGATTTCTTAAAAGTACTCTATATAAGCACTATAGCTTGCAAGCCTATTAAAGTAGTTTTAGAGGTGGGAGGAAAACCCCAGAATGATCTTCTAGGGAAAACTCACGGAATCTTGAGGTCGGGACTGAAAACCCTACGTATTTACATTAACTTTGCCTCTGAAGATCTTGTCAAGAACCAACATCAGGCTGCTGAATTTTTTTAATTACATTTTAATATGATGCCAGCCGAGGTGTTGTATGGCATTTAGAATGTTGCTTGAACTGTGCCACTGATCACTGTCCAAATTTGTCCCTGCATACAGAGCACAAACCTACACCAGATGAGTACCAGGGCGATGTGATGGACCTCCTGAAGGAGCATGTCTCCAATGTCAACATGGAATCAAGAATCAGACAACCAGATCTACCAGAAGAAGAAATCAGGAAGATGTGAAACCAGCCTCCCAACCCCCTCCCCCACCCTCCCCACTTGTAGTAGACATGGTGCCCACATGTATGTAATTGGGCATATGCTGGAGTGTACAATTGTGACATTATACTATCCACAAGTCATCAGCCAAAGCTGCTGTGCCGCTTGGGTGTTGACCTGAGCACATGTTCTCGATTGTAAATAGTTCCTGAAAGCAATGTGATCCTGTTTTGATAACTACATATTGTTTGCTCAAATTGAATTCCAGATAGACTTGCTACAGAATTAAACTTATCACTTGCAAAAAAAAAGGAACTGTTGTCGATTTGCACAGGGGCTGTCCAGTTAAAAGAAAAGGCCTTCATCATTGGTTCATCTCAAATTGCTTGGTATTTTGTAACTCATTTCTAATAGTATGACAGATTGGCTGAAAAGTGTCCATTGACAAATAGGGTAGCAACTTATATGTATTTCTTTGACAGTACACATTAACCATTCATGAAAGAGATCTGGAACTTCTCACATGCCATGGCTGATGGTAATACCGGAGTCTTATATAGCGCACGTATATACCAACAATTAGGAACTCAAAGCACTGGAAATATGTCTATAATTAAAGACGGGTAAATGAAGTTTATGAGAAATATTAGACCCATGGTGTAGCACCTTGTAAGGGTATACAAGGTGCTGCGGCGCATTTTGCAGCCACTGCCAGAAACACTGGGGCAAACCCCTTCTCTTAGCGATAAATATTACTGTGTTTTGAATTGTGCATTACGCAACGCATGGGACCTACGGCTTCACGTCCCATCCAAAGGATGAAGCAATCATCACAACCTTAGATGTTCTGGTAAGTAAAGGGTTATAACGTAAAAAAAATTGACAATGTAAAACCAAAGCATTTCTGGATTCAACCACAATTGTTCCATCACTGTTATTAGAATTCTGTGTAAAATACAAAAATTAAGAGCTGTAAATAACTTTGTTTTATGAACTGGAATAAGAGTGAAAGAAAGACAAACTATAAATAAACTTCAAACAAAATCTCATTTGCCTTTAATAAATTATTTGTTTGCAAACAGTGTAATTGTTACGTTTACTGCAATTCTACAAAATGGTAATTTTTAAGAGCAGTGTACCCTGTATCAAAATGTACAACAGCATACAGGAAATATAATAGAATTTAAAATTGGTTGTGGTAACTTCAGCTTAAAATCAAAAGATGGGTACATTACATACCTTTTGTTTTTAATCATAAAGTAATAATGAGAAACCTTGAACCGTTCCAAACATTTTTTTTTAACTGAATCTTTGGTCATATCTAGCATCCAGTCTGCATTTAAACTGCTTCTCTTTCACAAAGCAATAAAAAAGTTTCTACTTTGTTATGCAGTCATTGAGATTTGCCATTCTAATATTCAGTTTTGTTTCAAAAGTGTAATTCTACTGCTTCATAAACATTTCCCCTTTGGTGGAAATGTGATTTCCCTCCGTAATGAAGCCCAAAAAGTTGGTGTTACTGTTAAGACTTTTGGAAGTGCGAGCAGTCACCTTTTCAATGGACTGAATTTGAATACATGTATTTCAAAACAACGGCAAAATCAGCTGTTGCTTTTATACAACACTTATACTGCTTATTGTATTGCTGCATAATCTTTCGAAACAACATGCTCCATAATGATAGGGAGACAGCCTAATACAACACAATGGAATGAGTTTCATTCTATTATTCAGATGACTGAGCCACTTCTCTGAATGGAGCTGACAAGCTTTCCAGGATGTGCATCAGTTTCTCTTTCTCTGCTTCGTTTGATCTCGTCCAGGCTAAGGCCAGGTGCTTGGCAACTGACTTACGATCTGGAAAGGGAAGAACAATTAGCAATCATGATTTTTATTTTCTGTTCAAATTCAAGAACTTGGTAAGGAATTTCACCTGTGCATGCGTACATCCCATAAATTTTCCAGATTGCCTTTTTTTATGAGGAACACAGACTGTTGATTAACCCTATCTTCCCAACTCCATCAAAATCCATTCCCTTTGGAGTGATTTTGAAAGACGAGCCATCTGTACCAATCCATCAAAATCCAGTTATAGTATTGGTGGTCTTGTCGTGGATTTCAATAGCTTTGGTCCTGAAGCATAATGTGAAGCAGGGTCAGTGATAGATTTTAGCAGACTTGGTCCAGTGCTTAGTAAACACATTCGGGAGTTCGGGTTCAGCACAAAATTAAACAGAACTATGAAATTGGGACTCTGGTACTTACCCAAGTAAAACTGTCCACTAGGTTGATCAAGCACTGCTTTGGCTGCACACAACCAGACTATGGTATCAGCTCCCTGCTCAGGACTTCTCAGACGATTCTTGAGTTTACTGTGGAATCCAGGCATGGAGGTCTGTACAGCCGGTGTGTCGGCCCAGCCTGGATGCATGACGGAGAAATGGATCGTAGGATGCAGTTTGGCCCACATTTCTGTCATGACCATCTGCTGACGCTGTGAGGACAAACAGAACAAGAGGTTTGAGCCTTTGAGGATAAAAGCATTTGTCATATGTATTTATGATAACTTCAAATGAAAAGAAATCTACACATTTATCTTGGGAAAATATGTGGCTTAAAAAAGGTGCTTCGTTTTCAATACTTCAGGCTTAATTGTTTGGTTGGATAAGTTACGATTATGAAGGTCCAGGTTTTTTGAGAAAAAAAACTCACACTTTAAAGGACACACAAATGTCCAAAAGACCTAAGTGCTGGCAATCAAGTGACAAACATTTCATTTGAAAAATATCTCGGTAATTTTTAATAGATGAGTCATTTTCTGTCCGTAGGTACAGACATTCACCACACAGCACATCAAAGTTAAACAACGGAAAGTGCAGTCAAAAGTACCAAATTTTGACTGATTTCTTTTTTTCCCCAAGTATGTTTAGAACAATTGTGCTGAAAATGGTGCAATGTAAACCAACCTTGTTTTGTGCATAGACCATAGTTCCATCAAACGACATCCGTTCACTTTGTAGATCAGAAAGACTCAGTTTTTGTGAGTACATTCCTCCAGATGATACAGTTACCTAAGCAGAAAATGAGCAAAAGTCCATGAAAAAACATACAGACAATTTTGAATCTTGCAGTGACTGTCCTAATTCACATTAAAAATGAGTGGTTTACAAAAAAATGATCTGACTTTGATGGGTCTTTGATGAGCCTGATTGCAAGACTGAACACCATGGCATCACATTCTATGACTGACCACTATGACCAAGCTGAAATTACAAATAGAGGCTATCTACTTACAACTCTTGATCCTGCTGAGTTTGTAAGCAGAGGCAGTAATGCTGTGGTTAGGAGGTAGGTTCCCATCGTGTTTGTGGCAAAGTTCTTCTCTAGTCCATCTTCAGTGACCTCCCGAGTGTTCACCATGCATCCTGCGTTATTCACCTTCGGGGAATTAAACAAATGATGGAATATTCTAATATATGTACATGACCTTATTTGTGTTACTTAAAGTTACAGATTTCCCATTTGTGGTTGTGATATACATGTATATTGTTTGGAGTGTAAGTAACCCTGCTGAAATGATGATTTGAGATCGACCTCTGGTGTTTTATGGTGTGTTCCTTACCAAAACATTCAGAACTTTCCCACTCTCCCTGAATTGCGTTGCAAACTCATAGACTCGTCTCGGTTGGGACATGTCCAGTATGTGCAGGTGTACATTCTGAAAGGATAAATTATATGCAAGTTAGCAAGCTTTCATTCTGTGAGGGAATATTGTTATCAGTTATCATTGATAACAACTATTAGTAACCAAAATTAACTGTGGTGTTGTTTTTTGAACTATCAAAAATATCAAAACCATTACCATGCTAAATGCAACAAAAAGCAACACTGGTAAAATTTGGTAGCACATAGCAGGGTTCTTATTTCAGCAAATTGCATTTTGTTGCATTTGGCAGGGTGCCTAGAGAAAACCTGTTAGGGTTTAAAATCTCAATCCTCCTAACTTGGGTTTAATAAAACATCTTTGAAAACACTTCCAGGAGTCTTACTTGATTGCCACTACTCTCCGTGATTTCCTTCAGTGCTTCTTGCCCCCTTACTTCACTGCGACACACCATGTGTACTGTGCCACCTGCCAAAGTGCCAATCAATCATTAATAATATCATAAATAATACTTATAAATGTCTGAGGTTGGATTTAACCCAGCCTATAGAATATCCCCTTGCACAGCAAGTGTCTATGATATGGGAGCAGATTCGGCGCTGAATTATGCAAAACAAGACTGTGTCTTGACCTCGAGATTCTGACCATTCGGGTCTTCCGTAACCCGTTGTTGTTTTACAAAAACATAGCATCCAAATTGACCAATCCACAGCTTAGTACACATTTCTGATCGAAATGACGTCCCAGTCTCTAAAGACCACTCCAATTGGCTAGCCACATAAAATTTACATATTACAACATAACGTTCAAGGCTCTGCCAACGTGAATGTCTGGTCCTCAGACTAGGTAAATTCTCACTCAACATTTTTCTACAAACCTTCCAGAATCCATCAAAATCTGCACTAAATCATTAAGAAACATCCTTAATCCTCAATAATCAAGGGGAACATGGGGAAAGCCCGACACGAGTAATAGCAAATAGTCTCTACCGTCCTAAATCCTGCAAATATACCTCCTTGCAGATTTGAAAGAGATAACAAGCATTTCATGTCATGATGGAGTCTTGATAGAAAGGCACAGAACCAACTGCAAGTGGCTGCATACCTCTCTTTGCAAGCTCATATGCCGCACATTTCCCAATACCACTGTTAGCGCCGGTAATCATGAATGACTGGCTAGAAAGGTCCACTTCAAGATCCTTCGGGTCAAAATGCTTGGCAGCCGACTCATAGCCACTCCTGGAAAAAAAACCAAAGAATAAGAAACAATATCAGGTGAGGAAACTTAAGGTTAGAAGAACTAAATTTGTTTAGAAATTAAGAATTTTTGTCAACTTATTTCTCAATGACTAAACTATTTGTGATCTCAAATGGATCACTTGTACAACCCATTTATTGTCATTAAGGTCTCTGTTAAACATCTTTTTTTTCCTTCTGAACTATCGTTTTGCTCTTGGAGTTTAACAAATGTCCATATTTCAAAATAGTTGAATACAAAAGATACCAGATTTTTGTGTGCGATCTTACCTGCAGAATTCCCTCAGGCCTTTTACAATGAAGACAGAATTTCTGTACAAAGTCATGGTGACGTACTAAAAGGGGCAAGAAAAAAAATATGCTGGTTGCTATGATCTTGACCTTAAAATGTACTTTCAAAATGTAAATGAGGTCACACTTAGATTGTTAATGTTATTAAATTGATTGAACATATTGTATTCTCAACTTGATTGATGATACTGTCCAAAAATGCAAATCTTATTTAAAAATATATTACAAATTGGTATCCCCCCCCCCCCTCCCGATAGACACATGCAGCCCTCAACATTTCATAGCCTGGGCTATTACAAAAATACAATGATGGGGAAAGAATGTAGTTTTACTAGTCAGTTAGTGAGTATTCAGACGCCACTTCTTTGGTTGTGCACACTTAGTCTAAGCCCCATAAATGTGGCCAATTTACTGGACTACCATCCGCATATTCTCACCCGCAATGATGTACTCACTAGTGAGTCTACTGGTTTAATGCAGTAATTACTTGTGGCTGCATTGTTACGAGTGCCGAAACGTCATACTTACAATTCAAACGTCGTCCTTCTGTGAGAAAAAGCGTGGCTTTAAATACTAACGCTTCGACGGAATTATGAGAATACGCTGATATGACATGTATGACTATGAAGGAACGAACGTCGCAAGCTCTACACAGTCATCGAAGCTAGTCAGTTAATCAATAACACGACGGTTTTTCCACTGTATTCAATGCTCAGTAGTCAGGGTACCATCCCGAGTTACACAACCAGGCACGTGCGTATTATATAACGTACTAGTACGTACAAGGGTCACTGGCCTCTGGTTGTGGAGGGGGCGTGGCAAAATATCATACGCGCTATAGGGGAACCCCCTTCTCAGCATACAATAGCGTTGCCAGGGTGATACTATACAGAGTGGCAGAATGCAACGGGCTAGAGATTTCAAAGCAAAATCGGGACGATGATAATATTATAAGAAGCAAAATAAGGACGTAAAAAAAAAATGGATGCACTATTCACTAAACTGTGATAGATTGTCACGTGAGCATTAATACATGTAGTACTAAGCAGCTGACACATAAGTCGTATCCGTTAAGGTTTAATTTCCATCCCAAAACAATTAAATTATCAATAAAGACATGAGTTGTCGACGAAAATTTGACATTTCATTGCAAACAGCCATCGTTTGGAAGGTCAAGTTACAGCATGCTAGTGCCATGCTCTAAAACTGATCAACAGACCGCGGAATAAAAAAAGAGAATGCATGGGGCGGAACTCAAATAATAATATTTTATATAGCGCCAAAGTCCGCATAAGGCCAAACAAAAAATAGTTCTGCTTCCGATTACATGTCATTTGAAAATAGGGGTAGGTAGGTAGGTAGGGAATTTTTTTAAAAATTTTTTTGCACATTTTTTTTGTGAACGATCAAATGGAGGCGTCTGTGTATAGTCAAGGGTAAAAGGTAGAAATTGATGGCTTTGGGTGTTTTTTCCCCTCATTTTTCCAATAAAAAAATTAGGGTAGGGGCTGTCAGAAAAGGGTAGGTAGGGAAACTGGAGGCAGAACTATTATTTCTTTTTGGCCTAAGAGACGCTCAGTGCGCTTCACAAAGATAGAACTTAAAAGCTAAGGCCAATCACAATGTTTAAAAATAAAAAAAAAAGAATTAAGAAAATGAGAGACATGAAAATAAAAATACTACTAAAAGGCATATCCAAGCAAAAGTAAAAGATCACAAAGAAACGAATCAATATAATAACAAAAGCATAAACCGAGAAAATATAAACCAATACGTATTCTACAAGAAAAGTAAACGTTACTTTCAACTGGGCAAAAACAGTAAACGCCGCACCAGCAAGTATCAGTATACCAAATACAATATGAAAAAAATCAATAAGCAATATCTGAACCCACGTAGAAATAACTAAATCGTCCATAACAAAATAACAGGAGTAATTACTAAAAAAAACAAAAGGAAAAATCAATAAAACTTGGACCAACCATAGTAACCATTAAAATAGAAGAGTCATCATTTCAATCAAAATGATGAAAAAAGTTGTGTTTCTTCAGTGCTTAAAGCTGCTAACAGTTGAAGAAAAATAAATCTAGGAAAAGACAAATTACTTTGCGAACAATGCAAATAAATATATACAGCACTTTTTTCGGCTGACATTTTGTCGCTCTAAAAGTAAACGCATCACTAGAACGACGACGTATACATGTACATGTACATAGCCTTTTCAGTTATTTGAACTGCATGCTTAAGGGCCGGCCAGCCCTGAATGCATAAAAATAAGTTATTAAATGACGTTAAAAACGTTAGAACCCAATACAAAAGTAAATAAATGAAAATGCTTAAATAATAAAATATAAATAGTTTAAAGAATTAAAATTAAAATAAAACCAACATTTACGTAACATTCAACCTGTGAAAAACAAAACAAAAGAAACGGGACCAACACTTTGTTAGCAAATTGTTAGAAATAAACATTAATAAAACAGAGCAAATGCAATATAAGTTAAGATGCTAAAAAAGCAAGAAAAAATACCTATGAATATTTGAAGAAAAAAAGCAACCACAAAAGAAATATAAAATATATGAAACAACCATATTTTTTTAACTAAGGGCATATCGACTAAGAACACGTCAATAAAAAAAGATTCAAATAACACTTAATCAAGCGAGAAACAAAAACAATAGATGATGATGATGACCCCAAAAAGTCCTTTAAAAAAAACCCAAAGTAGAAAATTCATTGAACATAAGCATTTTAACGATCAAAAAAGAGAGCCATCACACTTTTTTGAAAAATGTATTCACAGGCAAGATTTAATATGGAAAATGACATGCAAAATCAAACTATGAGACCAAACACTTGTTTTAACTTACTGCGATCACATCACGAAAATTAACTTCCAAAGCAATAGCATTTATTGATATCAAATTGCAGGGCCGTAGCCAACCTGTAATAAACAATTGATTACGCATGGAATTAAAAAAAATACACATTTGAATAAAACTCAAGGTCAAAATGTCAATGGCGAAATGTCAAGACATGAAGTGTTAACTAGCCGAATCACAATAGCTCCTGCAGTATATAGGCAGTACGTTTGAATGTTCACAAAATCTGCAAGAACAGGATACTTGATGGTGATCAAATTGTGTGGTGATGATTCTTCGATTTCGAATTTTGATAACGCAGACAGCCAACTTTTTTTTTTTTAGAACATGGTTTACAGATTATCACCCAAAAGTGTCGTGATTGGCATGACGTCTGCTTTGTGAACATTGTTTCTGTGAACAGTCCGGGCCCTAATTTGTCTGAAGGCTCGACCACAGATGTCGCAAGGATACGGTCGCTCATCCGTGTGCGTCCTCCTGTGATCGGTAAGGGTGCGAACAAGAGAAAACGAACGCTCGCAAATGTCACACTTAAAAGGTCGTTCTTTCGTGTGGATCCTTCGGTGGTTCAAAAGATGGCTTTTGATCCAAAAACCATATCCACAAAACTCACAGACGTGTGGTTTGGGTTTGTCTGAGTGAGTCCGCAAGTGTTTAACTAGGGTCTTCTTCACAGCGTAACGTCTGTCGCAGATGTTACAGACATAGGCTTTCTTTTCTGGATGCGAAGCCCAATGCTGTCCAAGCTCAGTGCTCGTGGCAAACGCTCTACCACACGATTTACACACAAATGGCTTGTCACTACTGTGGGTTTTCTGGTGCAGTTTAAGGGTATTATGGCGCGTGAATGTCTTTTCGCAAATATTACAGCTGTATCGCTTTTCTTTGTTGTGTGTAAACGTGTGGCGATGCACACTGGCACTGGTAGCAAAATCTTTGGAACAAATGGGGCATTTGAAAGGTCTTTCCTTCGTATGACACCGCATGTGACGTTTCAGGTCAGTTTTGGAGACAAAATTACTGTCGCACAAGGTACATGCGAACGGTCTGTCGACCGAGTGCGTCCTTTGGTGTTCTTTCAGTCCACAGGTCCGTGCGAATGATTTTTTACAGATATCGCAGACGTGGGGTCTTTCGTTGAAGTGAATTTTCTTATGACGCTCGAGAGTAGGCTTATACTTAAAATCCATGGAGCAAATGTCACACACGAACGGTCTATCGTCACTATGCGACCTCTTATGTCCATTTAGAGTCGCAGCGTTGGCAAATGTCTTGGGGCACATGGGACACTTGTACGGTCTTTCTTTTGTGTGACATCTTCGGTGACATTTCAAAGTGCCTGAGCGGGCGAAGGCTTTATTACAAAACTCACAAACATACGGTTTCACATCAAAATGACTCCTCCTGTGCCGTCGAAGTGTCGAACTTCTCTTGTAAATATTTGGACAGAGGTCGCAAGCATACGGTTTCTCTTCAGTGTGTACATGTTTGTGTGTGGTTAGCAGGTTAAGTCGGGCAAATTGTCGCCCACATTTGTCACAAACAAACGGCTTCCCGTTATAATGAGTTTGTCTGTGTTCGGAGAGGTCGGATTCGCTCTTAAAGTTCTGCTCGCAAACGTCACATTTGAAAAGACTTACGTGACAATCTTTATGCGCGATAAAGACGTGCTTCCTCGTGAAACCTTTGCCGCAGGTGTCACACTCAAACGGTCTCTTGTCTTGGTGTTGTCGTTGATGGTTGGCCAGGCTTTGGCTGTCTACGTACGATTTGTCACAAAGATCACACTTATAGGGTTTTTCTTCAGCATGGATCAGTAGGTGGTACTTTAAGCCAGAACGTCGCGCGAAAGCCTTATCACAAATGACACAGACGTGCAGTTTATCTCCAGAATGTAGCTTCCGATGGCGTTCACAATCGCCGTAAAGCGAGAACGACTTCTGACACACATCACAAACGTACGGTTTGTCGTCAGTGTGAGTTCGCTTGTGACAAGTCAGATGACACTTGCGACGAAATCGTTTGTCACAAATGTCGCACATGTACTGACTGTCGCTAGAATGACATACGTTCTCGTGTTGTTCAAGACCGAAGCGCGTCGAGAAGACCAGCTTACAAGTGTCGCAGGTGTGTGGTCTGCTACTATGGGTGACCAGGTGACGTTTGAGATGGCTACAACTCGTGAAGTCCTTGGAACAAATGCCGCAAACAAATTTCTTGTCATCGTCGTGTACCTGCTCAAGTGACTCTCGGTTGTCTCTGTCACAGTCTTCTCTGTCGCGGTCGTCTCTCTCTCGGTCGTCTCTCTCGCGGTCGTCTAGGCTGTCGCGGTTATCTCTGTCGCGGTCGTCTCTGCCGCGGTCGTCTCTCTCGCGGTCGTCTCTCTCGCGGTCGTCTAGGCTGTCGCGGTTATCTCTGTCGCGGTCGTCTCTGCCGCGGTCGTCTCTCTCGCGGTCGTCTCTCTCGCGGTCGTCTAGGCTGTCGCGGTTATCTCTGTCGCGGTCGTCTCTGCCGCGGTCGTCTCTCTCGCGGTCATCTCTGTCGCTGTCGTCTATTTCGCGGTCATCTATGTCGCTGATGTCATCTTGATATCGCTTTTCGTCGTCCTCGTGTTTCATCTTCTTGTGGATGGTGAGGTTCTCCATACGGCTGTAAGTCTTGTCGCAATAGTCACACTCATGACGGATATCGAAGTGTGTCTTGCGATGGCGCCTAGCAGATGACATCCTTGGGAAGGCTTTGCTGCAAAGATCGCAGATGAAAAGTTTCTCCATGGTTTTGTTTCGTGAAACTGGCATCCTCAAATCACATATCGATCTGTTTCTGGTAAAATTGCTGCAGACAACGAAACACAAAGGAAACAGAGCAAGTTCAGCAAAATAGGAAACAAAATTAAATATTGGTGCACTCAAAGTTTTGAGGGAACTGTTCCTACAGACACTCACTGTACATAATAATAAGTGATTTTCGATAAGAAATAATTATCAATTAGCAGCTCGTTGTAGCCATTGGAAAGCGAACGGAAACGCGACTTTGTGAAGTCACAGAAATTTGTCCCGTTGCGAATTTGCAAAAAAATGAACATATCAACTCTGGCTAAATTCGCAACGATTGTTACGTGATGTCAGGTTCGCTTCGCATTAATTCACGTGAAGCATGAACCGGCCCGATTCAAATTCCGGTACGCCATAATCAAACACTTCCCTCATCACAGGAATAATTGCACTTTCCATGTCTATTTTGGGCCACCGTACGTACTTCCTAGACTTTAAAAGCCTAGTCATGATAAGCATGTTTCATATTAGTTTTAATGGCTTCACCGTATGCTGTATACTCGGTAGTGATACATTGCTTTGACCCTTGACCTTGAACCGACCTTGGAGTCGGTTGGTTCTTAAAGGGACAGTTTCTGTCTCCTCGTTAGAGTATAAAAGACCATATTTATACCTATCAAATAATTTGCATATTCATAAAATAATTTACATCAGTAATAAGTCATAAGAGTGGAAAAAGGAGAACTTGAAAGAAACAAAAATAACCTAAAATCTACGCAATTTCTGTTAATCAAAAAGTCCCTGTTTAGTACAACCAAACCCCGGATATATCTTGACTGAACAGGTGCAGAGAATGATAACTTTCTTTATCAAGGGTCAAAATCCAACACTCAATTATGCAGACATTATATCTAGGCCTATAAATTATAATTTCCTCTAAATGCCACGTCCAATGTACCTTCTGGCAATATTCAGGGGAAGCGAGTAATCATATTTATTCAACGTCATAAAATTGTGTATTTACCATAAACTGCATCTTTGTCTTGCATGATATACTGATCTTCATTAGATTTAAATTATTTTCTGTTTAAAAAACGCCCAAGCTAACAGGGAAATTAACGGTACTCCCACATTTTAAAACAATTTTTCGGAATTCGCCGTCCATTGTATATTTAAATATAATCTCTTTTTTTAGGTAATTTGTAGACAACTTTCTAACCCATCTGCACTTCAGATGAAATATAAATTTGGGCGAAAATCGCAAATATTCCTTCTTTATCTAAACACTAACCAAAAATGTGAATACCCCTGAATTTCCCTCCTCCAACTGAATGTCAATCATACCCAGAGAACTTTAGCGTCTATAGGGAAGAAAAACAAACAAAAAAGACCTTTGCGTGACTAGGGCCCAGTTTTACATTCGGTTGGTGGGGTGGCTAGCCTACTCGGAGGAAAAGGGTGCAGGACGGAGTAGGTAAGTCTATACTAACCTTTCTTAATTACAGACCCATACATTGATTTCTATAGTCTACCCTATAGCGCCTCAGTAGTAAGAGTTTTCAAATGCGTGCATGTCTCAATACAGTTGCATGTAGGCCTACTTAATGTGTCTTCACATAGGCCTACATAGGCCATAACCAGCTTTTAAATTTAAAGAGGACTGTCGTTAAGATAAAATGAATGTACAACTAATTGAAAAGAGAACGAAATTAATAATTATTGTCAAATCTTTAATTACTGGTCAAACGAGAAAATAGCCATCTCCAAGTAAACACGTGGTCCGCTAAATTAGGCATAATTTTATCTCTGAACAAAGACTTCGTGTGGCTACCGTTTGTATACAGTCCACCCATTACATGTACATGTATAAGGAAATAACTTCACTTACAAAGATGTTACGCCGCTCCTTCATGCAGTCGATCTTAGAGCAGTCAAATCACACAATTCTTGTCAATTCTTCTCAATTACAACGAGCTCCTTAGCTGGTCTTGGTACTCTGTCTGAATTAAGACTGTAACCAACGGGTCCCAAATAGTTCCCACAGTGCTCTTGGAACTTTCACTGTGCTCAGGCTTGTAACAAGGAAGCGAGTATTATGCAGGTACACGTGTACAAAGTGAGCGCCACCAATCGACAAACTGTAATACGTGAGATCCTTGCAGCTGACTGGCGTTACAGTTTTGTTGACAAGTCTTTGTGATAAACTAGTGTCCTCTGTGGGGCTTGCCGTGGAACCCTGCTCTATATGTTGTCTGCTCTTCAACTTCAACTAAGTAATGCATTTGCAGGGTTAGTTGGCATACATTCCCGCTCTGTTTCCATATTTGGCCAAACCCTTGCGCGCCCTCGGCATTTGACCGAGGCTTCCTGACATTCTGTCTTGGGGGTTTCTCCGCGCGTAGGGCCTATAGGGGCCGGGTCGCGCTAGTCTGGAGTAAGTTGTGTGACAAAGTTGCACGACAAGACATTTCGTCTGGGTAATTGCTCTACGTGCATTCATGTAAAGGTCGCGTACTACTTCCTTTGGATCATTTGACCCGTTTTGAACTGTTAAACTTTGTCGCATATGGCAAAAACGCACTTTTGCATGACCTTTTCAATCAACTTGAAAAGGAACCAAGCAAACAGGAATTCCCCAGAAAATCCCTCAACAATCCAGGGGGTTGAGTGAAGTTTGCCCACGGCAATTTCTTGCACTAGTTTTGAAAAGAATTGAAAATAGCTCGTCACAATTGGGACCTGCCCTCGTGACATCTCTCCCCGTCATGTCTCCCTCTTTTTCTTTTCTAAACTTAAACAGAGTATTCTCTCATAATATAAGCAGCACTTTATTTAGGCCTTCGTGTCAGGAATTGATCGAAGATTTTTTTTTCTGTCCTAACTTTGAAGTTCCCTGGTGCTATACACTGTAAAAACGTTGGGTAAAATACTGTTGGGCAATGTAATTTACCCGACATTGGTATGAAATTACCTCATATTGGGTTGAATTGGGTAAAAACTGTCAAACTATTGGGACGAATTTGCCCAAGAGTGTAGGCAGTTGATAATTCGACCAGCACTGGTCGAATTATCAACCCATTTTGCCTAACTTTTTTTTACAGTGTAAAAGACCAATAAGTTTTCAATATGGATTTAAAATGCCTATTTAAGTTTCAATGTTGTTGCTAGAGCACAATGGATTTGAGCAGCGCAATTAGATTCGTGCACGATCGAAGGTAAACACTGCACTTGACAACGGTATTTGCCCCTCTGATAATCTCTACGGTGCGTTCAATGTATCAAAGAAAATAATAAACTGGTGGATGGTTTATATAAAAGAAAATACCCATTGAAATCAGGCTGTCGTGTTGGTCGCTTAGTTGAGGAGTGTTTCTGCTTTGGTAAACACATACAAAGGTGGCCATGTTGGGTACGGAGTTATAACATAATTCACACCATGCAGCCGTTAGTTGTAACTTGATCCAGAGTCACTAAGCACAGATTTCAAATTCATGTCACTGAGTTAATGGGGACGCGAAATACTGGTCATTTGCAGCCGCACAACAGAAGGACAGAATCAACAGCTTGGAAATACGGAGGAAGTTTGTTCATTTGTCACCTGAGTTGCGTGAATATATTTCCAGGGTAAGTTTTTTTTTCACTCTCATAGTTAAAGATTATCCACAGCACAGGCCCCCACCTTGTTTTTTAACATTAAAATCAAACTGCAACTGTCCAACAAAGATAATTGCCTAGTTTAGATTTGAAGTGTTCGTTAATTAAAGTATATAAATATTTCTGTATATGAAAAAGGTGTTCATGATTACTTTAATTATCCGATGACAATGAAAAGACAAAACTCCCACAAGGTTCAAGTCGCACTGTCTCAGCACTGCAAACCTCGAATTAATCTCAAATTCTAAGAATAGCGATTGACTGTACAGGGCGAGTCAAAAAGAAAGAACCTGGATCCGAGATTTTTTTCCTTTAATATCTATCAAATTTAATACATTAATGAAGTATGTCTTAAAGAGCATGTTCTTTCACTCATCGGAAAAAAATAAACTGAAATTGATCCATGCTATCAGATCAAGTTATGTCTATTTTACTAAAGGAACCTATTAAGCTGCCCATGTATGGAATGCATTGGAAGCTATTGAGCTGAGTGAGAATTACAAATTACACACAGGCATTCAAATACAAATGGGATTTTAATCATTTGAGTCAAGATTGAAACATTGTTTTTACTGTTAGTTTTTGCGTTTTGAATATGAGTAACAAGCGCACTTTGTTTCAGGAATATTGATGGCAATTTGTGTCTGTTTTCCTTTGCACGTTTTCGTTCATTCGTGGAGGCTGGAAAACGTTTATGTTTCATTGTGTTTTATTCATCAGTTCGTAGAACGGTAAACGATCAGTGGTGGAGTGAATGTGAATTTGTGATCTATTTTTTTATTAAAACAGTCATTACTTGGGAATACAATGAGTGTGAAACCAAGTGAAATTTTGACAGTTACTTGTCAATAACATGTACTTTATCCCATGTTATTTTTATAAAAAAGAGCGAGCCACATATTTTTTTTTAAAGATTTTGATTTCTAATTCGGTCATATTCTTTTGGACTCACCATGAAGAATGGCACTCTTGCTCTAAGCTAAGGTTCTTTTATAAGCAAATGTCTATAACGTTTATCAGTGTCAGTCGAAGTTATTATTTATGATAACAAAATCTTGTTTTTTCTCTAAAGTTCATCTATCAAATAGTTGCCAGGAAATCAGCCCAGAAATCAATTGAAGGAGCATTGTAACTTTGACAGAATGGGCTGCGCGCCCTCGGAGGTTGCTGCTAACAAAAGTCCCTCCCTAGTCTACACCCACACCAATAATAACATCAACCACATCCACAGATCCAACTCAAAGAAAGGGACACACCCTAAGGTAAGTCTGATTATTTTAAAAACTCCTTTAAAAATACAATAAACAACACCTAAAATAACTTTATGACCACGCCTGTATTTTATTTCTGATTGACAGTCACTCGAAGTGCAACCATAAGCCTTGTTAATCAACATTCGTCTTAGCAACTTTAGTGTCAGATTTCATTCGGATGTATTTGTTGCTGTTATAAAATTGACGTCATTTGAGAAAGAAGGAAATAGCCTGAAATTTCAAGGATTTTTTGTTCTTTCTTTTTTAAATTGACATGTGTACAGGAAGGGTCTGCGATCAAAAGTAATACTCTGCATAGAGGTGAGCAAAATATGTCTGAAATATTATGAATTAATTTAGTCTCATTTACTTGAACAATAAATGAAAGTTTTTGTGGCATTCTTTATATATTTCGAGTGAGTTTGGGTTGGATTTCTTTTGGGAGGGACTAGGACAATTATTTTTAATAGTTTAACTTGAATACAAATTATTTTCTCGCTGGACTTTTTGGTTCAATTTTTCCTTCTCATAGGGAGTCCATTGCCGCCCCGTATATCCGTCACTGTGGCTCCAGACTTGGCCCTCCTGGACGTAGTCCCGACCACGCCCATTGAAAACCCCACCCTGTCTGGTTATATCTACGTACCCCCTCCCATATCCGTACTGGTGTACCAAGGAGAAGACATCTTTACTCGGTGCTACCTCACTGTCAAAGGAGACAGGCTGATGTTTGAGTCCACAAAGGGCGAGTTTGATCAATCAGAGTGTACGTTTTGAGATTTGATATTAAGTCGTTTTACAAAGAAAAGTTAAATCACTTCACAGAGCTCGTGACGCTTATGACACCTTGCCAGTAAAGCGGATCACAAAAATCACGCCCAAGACTTGGACTCAAAGTTTGTATAATAATATTGCACGCACGTCGATCGATGCTGTTGCCTCATTCAACTAATAAGATTTACTATTACTAAATCCCAATTGAAAATTAACATGTAATTTTTATTCGAAAACATCGATTAACATTATTTGCTACACCTTTAAGGGCAAAATGTCACGCGATAGATAACAGAATTCAATACTGATAACGGTCTTTGTATAATTGTCTAAAATGAGACTTGAATCGAGAGAAGGTAAATGGCACGTTACCTTGAAGGTCAAAAGTCATCATACATTAATGATTCCTTTCCTGCTGTTGATATCTGGGTGTACTTTGCTTTGTAGATGTGTTTGACATGTACCAGTATGCCAGCAAGTGTGCCGACTTGGGTACAACGGTTAGCCTTGTTCACAAGCAGTCAATGCGATGTATCGCCTCGTTATCAGAAGACGGTATCGCCACACTCATGGTAAGAATTTCACATTATAAATAACAATCTATCGAAAATTTTGTGTCTGCGTGTGGGATCTGCATGTTAGAAAATGACATTATGAGTTGGCAAAAATTTGACATTACGAGTTAACAAAATGAAGTACACAACAAAAATGAAATGTGTATGGGCACACAATATTGGGGTCAACATGTTCCCGAAATAACGATCCCACATAATTTTAAAAAAATACGTCACTTAAAATGGTTTCTAAATCGTTACGATATTACACAACGAAAATGACTCATTCACTACAATAAACCCAAAGAACTTGTGTGGAAGTCAATGGAAAAAAACCTCATTTGCACAAAGTTCAATGTGATTAACGTCGATGATTAGTGGTCATTACTCTTCAGATTATGAAGAGTAATATTCCCGTAGAAAACTATTAATCGATCCAAACAGAGCAGTACAATGCATGTCAAAATATTCTGCTATGATGTGTTCCTGTGTTATGAACAACTGTTTTCATTGGCTAACTGCTGCCCTATATTTTACGATGTATATATGCTCGAGTATGAAAAACCAAAGCGGATTTCCTTCAGTCTTTGATCAAAATTAATCACATTTTCTTCCCCAGGATTTTCCAGAATGGATGTCCCAAGACAACGAAGAGATTGAAATCAATTCACGATTGTTCTTACGAACTCAAGAGAGTGCGAAATCGGAATACACGTTATTCCGATGTCTCAACGGACCAGGTATATAGACCATTTGCATGGCAGTATATCTTGACAGCGATTGAGTGAACCTTTTGAAAAAATATTGCGACCTGACGCCACTTTTTTTCTTCATATTCTCAATGATTTGCAAAAAGGCTGATAAGACATCTGGGACTGAGAAACTTTTCCAATTTTGTTAGGAAATACTTAGATAATGTTCTTGACTCTCCTTAATAGACTTTGTACATGAAGTGGCGTCAGGTTGCAACATTTTTCCCCACAACCAATTCATATTTTTACGTTTTTCCTTGTCAGCAAAATACCTTGCAAGAGATGCAGATACGAACAAGGCTTACCTGTCTCCCTGGATGCGCTACCCTGCCTTCTTACAACTCAAAGTAATGACGTCAGAAGACACAGGTGATGGCGACCATTCCAGTACGACATCCGACGAGTAGTCCATCCAGCATTTCAGTCAGTCATCGTCAAGACGGCACGGGCAAGACAGCACGGTCCTCGGCGCCGAAGTCGGCGTCCCGGCGGTACGTTCTGGCTCCACATGCTGTCTCAGGCTATTCCTAACTTGGTCGTCCCAGTTCTGTCCAGTATGTTTTTGGGAAACATCGTGGTCATGACCAATCTACAAGCCCTTTGTTCATATTTTGTTGACATTTAGATTTGAATTATCGAGAACAACACTGCTATGTTCACGGCAAACTTTCAAAAAATAAGAGACTCCAGTAGCAAGACATTGTTCACTGTGAGTGATAATGGCACAACGACACCAGACTATTCTTGAGGTGCGTGGCGCTCTTTGGCGTTAATTTTGCACAGACCACGTGGTACAGCTTCAATTGTTTTGTTTAGGAATTCAAATTCAAATGAATGTTAGACAAAGCTTTTACCTTCCCTTAAATTAATATTTCTTTTATTTAACGATAAAAAAAGAATTTCTTAAATCTTTGCTGAGCTGAAGTGTGTGCTGTAACAAAAAGGGTATGATGATTTCTTTTTTTCGCCCTTTATAAAAATTATACCAATGAACGTGTTTTCGAAAACACGAACTTGTTTGTATATATTGATTTTCCACAAGAAAAATGTGTTCATATTTTATAAACTGTTTATGTTTTAGCGCCAATGAGTAGGGACCACTGGAGTTCTCCAGTGTTTTTTCCCTCGCTATTCTCTGTAAAGATGTTTTAAACATGCTGCGTTTGGTTTCAATAAAAGTACCGGTTGTTTTACAAACGTGTGGCCTACTTCTAAAACAAGGTCATGAGGGCAAATTTTAAAAAAAATGAGATGTGCTTTATCTTTTGGTCTTTACTAATCACGTTTGCTTCCAGAACAGACAAAATTAAACATTGCCATCGTATTGTTTGAAACAAAATCGTTGGAAGTTAAATGGATTGCATTTTTTTTAGATCACGTTATTGTTCCAGAAACGTGTGCGTTGTACATTTCTATACAATATTCAATATTTAGGCAGACTGTGACTTGAATTAAGCAGGTTTTTCTCCATGACAACATTCCATAACTAAAATTTAGTCACACACTTCCACAGTGTTCATATTTGCCAGCCAACCCGCCCGCCAGGTGTAACATTTCCAATTCTGTGAAAACATGAGAGACTGTCCCACGCACACGCTAATGCCGGGGATTAGCGAAGTTCTAAGCGGCCTATCTTGCATTAATCCTGACACCAACAATAGACCACCATGGCTTCATCCGTCACACTACCGAGATTTATAAATCCGATCTTTTGATGGTAAACCGCCAATAATTTGCTCAACAATGCACACTGTAGAACTCGCCGGATACCTCTCCAAAAGTGGAACGGCAGTGCACTCGAAACCAGGTGTTAGGTGCCATTGATGACATTTTGTAACGGTAAACCTCTAGGTTATTAACACTTATAACCAGGTGATTTTACTGGTCTATAAAAGCGTCCGGGGAAAACACTTCAAGTAAAGACTGAATGAAAATCCGATTATTTCATAGCGATGAGGGCAAAGCTTGTGTTCTTTTTATTTACAGTTCGGCTCAGCGCAGCTGAAGCAAATAGCACACACTCCAAAAGCAACATATAATAAAAACCTGAAAACTGTCACAATACCTGGTAATAATGCCATCGCTGGTGGTAATAAAACAATACATCTTCAGTTTTTTTCATATTCAAATAAAAAAAGGGAAAAGTGCGTAAAGAAATCTGGCTACTGTTTCACTTCCCAAACAATCTGGCTTGCATTCAAAATAATAGGTAACCGAAAAATTTTACTTCATTTGTAAAAAATAAAACAGTAGTTAAAAACAATTATGCTATAATTTAAAATATTTCCCAATTTTAAGTGTTTTACACAATCTGTTTTTGAAACAGGGAATTAAATCATCCATGCATGATATCGCTAATTTTCTATACCGAAAATTTATTTTAATAAATAGACGTTTCTTTGAAATGGATGTTTCACTAACTTTCAGTGATATATTTTCAGTACAAAGAAGTTTTCAATTTAAACGTTTGTGCCTTAGCGAATTATATACATTATTTAACTAGCGGACAATAAGGTTTTAAAAGGGAAAGCAACAAAGTGTTTAGTGTTTCACAGCAAAACAATCTGTGTAAGAAAACAAAAAGCCTTTGGAAAATGTATGCAGCTCTTCGGGAAAAATATTTACAACAAAAATTACACTACGAAAGCAGAAATATCAATGCTACACTGGCGGATCCCCCGGGGGGGGGGGGGGGGTACCAACAGAGGCCAAGCCTCCTCCCCCATACTATACAGTTATACGATATATTATATACCTAATCCCTTTCCCCTTTTTGAAGATAAAAAATACTTGAGCTCTTGCCCCCCCCCCCCTTCAAAAATGTGGTTCTGGATCCGCCCTTGTCTCTTAACTGATGACTTTTGTTAATTTGACACAGCACGATAACAAGCACACGTAAAGCTCTGCAAGAAAACCTGCAGTAAATATTAAACCCATTTACATGCCAGTCAAAGACAGGTCAAATAGGTCGCATAATTATGAGGCTGCGTTGTCATATTAAACTCTGCCTGGCAATACATTATATATTGGCAACTGGGTTGATTTTATCGACCCTGGCACTGGCAAGTGAGATTCATCTGATTTTTTCACGTTTTGGCCAAATTATGTTTTGGGACCGTTCATTATGGCCAAATGAAGAATTAAACCATTATTGATAAGTGAAAATAGTCACAGATTCATAAGAACATTGGCAACAGCATGTGCCTGTTCAAGGACTGTGCCAGTGAATCTCAGGTAGCAATTCGACAAATTATTGTTGAAATCTGCATCCACGATACAACCATACACAATTTAGAGTTTACTGAAACATTTCCAATTACTACCACTTACTGAACAGTGATTGTAATTTTTCCAACAACAGGCCACTGTTAGGCAGTCCTTATTATCAAATCAAATATAATATCTTTCTGTTGCTACTGGTCTGTCCCATTAATTGCCTCACAGTCCTTTCCAGAGTCAGTAGGATTCTGAATCTCTGTACTTTCTGCTAGTTCCTTGAGACCATCATGCACTGGTTGGTCATTGTGAATGTCTTCTCGAGCAACATCATCATTTGTTTGTTGCACATCTTGGACTTCTTTGGAAAAAACATCTGTTGAATCATCTCTTGCATCGCCTTTTAAGTCACTGCTCTCCTTTGGTGTATCGTCTTCTACGTCATCCCGACCCGTGTCTTGAGTCTCGCCACCAGGATGGTCCTTGGAGATTCCTTGCTCGGCGATGTCCTCACCATGCCTCTCATCATCTTCTTGTTCTGCATTGTTTGCTGAGACAGCTCCACTTGGTTCATCCTGACCGGTATCTTTATCAACTGAGGTATCTCCTTCATCTTGCGCATCATCAACAACTGCTTGTGCAATCTCTTCTGAGGCTTCATTGCTCCTGTGCGTGTCCATGCCTTCCTTGCTGCTTTCCACCTGTACAGTCTCCCCATTTGTGACAGCATTTCCTACTTGATTGTTGTTATCCTCCTTGGCGCAATATCCGTGTGCAACATCAGCTCTGGGAGTGTCTTCTTGAGGTGTGGATTGAGCATCCTCATCTACATCACTATGTGTGCTAATCCTGACAGAGATCTTGCTTGAGTTTGAAGATGGCCGGTCTGGGATTGCATCTCGGGGTTTGTTGGTTGGAGAATCATCGCCGCTGTTGTTCCTGTTGTTGGTTCGGACATTCCTTGCCTGTTTGATAAATGGCAGTTCTGTCGTGTTCCCAGACTTCTTGGTGGTGTACAGCAAATTACTGCGTGGAGGTGGAGGAGCTTGGGGACCAGACGTCACGCCGTACTTGATGCCTGGACAATGAAGGATAGTCAAAGATGAACAATAATAGACGTTGTCTTTTACAAAAGAGACTGTACTTTACAAGCACAGCTTTGCATGAGTGAAGGTTTTTATACAAATCCTATGTTGGAATAAACAACACTAGTCGAATATTTTTATGGGCCATTTGGTACACTGTGCTTTCAAACAAAGTTTCTCAATATTATTTCAGTGAGTTCATATGGGAATAGTGGCCTTTAAACTTTTCTAGAACTTCATACAAGATTTTGAAACATCACTCAACTGACACATGGTCCCTGGGATATTTCGGCTATATCCATCAACGATGGTAAGTGGGTTTGCCTGCTTCCTTAGATGCATATGTCATTGTCGGCCACGACCAAGAACTCAGCCTTACCCATGATTCTCAGATGATATTGTTTGACCCCATGTAGTCCTTAAGATACCTTTTCATGATTTTCAGTTGACACTGCATTCCCAGATGTCATACTTGCAATGAGTGCGACAAACTTGAGATACTTACCCATGATTCTAAGATGATACTGCTGGACGAGCATGTGATCCTTGTTTTGATGCCAATCTCCATCCTCCTCCTCCTTCCCTGCATCCTTGACTCTCATGAAGTGACTTCCTGGAGCAAAGCGCTGGTATTGCCTAGGAAACTCCTCGCTCTTGCACATGATGCAGCACTCCTGACCACCATCTTGCTTCAAAGACTTGCCATCAATTATCTTCAGCTTAGGTCTCTTCCTCCACCCTGAACCACGCTTGGAGAGGAACGTCTCCTGACTACGGTTGGCTGGGGATGGGCTGGGGGCAGGAGTGCCAGTACCATGCAGGGCCCCCTTTGAGGCAACCAAACGGTCATCCTGTCCCAAGGTTGACCAGGCTGATTTAGGACAAGGTGGGTCCCGATTCGACGCTGCTAGTTCACTCAGGTTGGACTCGCTGCCAAACGACTCACAGCTCTCGGTCAGGTTTAAAAATGATACACTGCCTCTCACTGAACCAAACCAAACAAAGCAAAAACTCATGATAACCAAAGCCCACAAGAACCTGTTTAAAAATATAGAAACAGGATTATATACCCCCTCCCCCCTCCAAAAAAAATGTTCCATTAACAGTTGTTTATCCAAGATACTTGAAGTAATAATGCACGGTGATAAGTTTCATAAAGAACACATGTCTTTGAAGTGAGCAGCAAGACAATCATTCTACTTACAGTGTGCAACGTTGCTGGGCAGGTTATCCTTGACAGGCACATTCATCTTAAAGCAGTGCAGAGGATCTTGCCTGGAGACAGAGAGACCAAATTTACTCAGGCAGTTGGAAATTGATACAAAAATTCCACTTTTCTTGAAACTGACAGCGATTTCATAGGATGCTTGAGACTGTTATTCGCTTACAGTCAAGTAAAGTATTTCATTATTTGGTAGTTGTTTCTTTTTAAGTGTGTGCAAATGTTGTATATACTATATAACCTTTTAAATAAGGATGCTTAGAAGAAACATTCTGACAGTGGTGAGTTTTTCCATCCAATTGCTGTCTGCTACACAGGAAACAAACAACCTTTGCTTTTCTCATCTGTTTGACTACTTGACTGTTTAGACGACTGAAATGCTCTCTTTCCAATTCATGATTAAAAACAAACACAGTATTAGTTGAAGAGTAAAGAGATGTCCACCATGTTATAAACCAACGTACCTGTTATACCGTGCACCAATCAAAAACTGACGAACCGTTTCATCACCTTCTGTCACAGGCAGCAAACTGTAACGATGAAGAACAAAATACATTAACCCTTGACAATGAAAATACATGCAAGAAAACTGGCTGTGAACTGGCTCAGTAGACGCCATATTTACTGTAAATGAAAATACATTATAATACAATTCATCATTTCTGTAAAGATGGAAGATACTTACTCCTGTGGAATATCAACACTTTTGTAGCGCTCTTCAGTTTCTGCAAAACAAATATCAGACAATTTTTTATTTGGATCACTACGTCCACGAAAAAATGTCAGACACGGACGAACAATATCAAAGAAAACTCTTGATTAGAGTTCCTTTGAAACTTGAAACTGGATAAATTGTGATTGCATTTTAACGTGTGAGGATTTCACTTCAAAGCTTGGTTGTCTTATAACTTCCAGTAAAAATCTTTAGGGAGAATGAAATGGCCAAACTTCCCTTCGGACTGCGATGAAAAACTTACTTGCTGCCAGTTGCTGTTGTTTGTGTAGATGAGTCTTTACCTCCACTATGGCTCGTACTCCAGGCGCCGATTTGGTTCGTTGTCTGACCCGCAACAGGCTGAAAGAATGAAAACAAAATTGAATGTTAAAACTACTCAATTCCTATTAATATACCATTCAACACAGCATATGACATAACAACCCAAGTGAACTTCATGGCTGTTCATGAGTTGATAATAGCAGAACAAAAGTGATAGTGCTCAAGTCCTAACAATCCTCTAACAAGTCATCCAGTCCCAAGTCACAAGATAATCCAATGAGCATTCCTTTCTTAATGTTCATCCACTGATACTTGTGCCCAGACTTGTGACTCGCCTTGACCATAACACTGCAGTGAAGACCACAGTCTGAGTGAGTGACCCTACGTGTTGGACTTGAAACATGAGTGATCCAAATTATGGATAAAAATAACCTTAATTCTAACAAAGATTGGACAATGGACATTACCTAGTCCTAGTGGGTCGACCCAGTGCCAGGTCCACCAGTCTCTCTGATTGGCCAGGCATCTCAGTCGCAGTCAGGTACTGATGTGTGCTGTTACCTCGGCAGAAATAATCCGGATCATCGCGATACATGCCAGCACTCTGGCTCTGTCTCTTGCTGACAGGGTTGGGAGCGGGAAGCACACCATCTACTTGCTCTTGCTGAAACGACAAGATAGAACACTAAAAGTGACTTGCCCATGGACATGGCAATTAAACGACAGATTCAAACCCCTGACCCTCAGATCATGAGTAACCATCAAACCACAAGGCCACCCCTAGTCTCAAAACTAACCTTGTTGGCTCCTGGGACGTTCTGCAATATCAGAAGCTGTTCCCTAAAACCCTAACCACAAGGCCATCCCTAAGTCTCACCTTGTTGGCTGTTAGGAAGCTCTGCAATATCAGAGGCTGTTCCCTGTGTGGATTTGAACCCCTGACCCTCAGATCACAGGACACATATCACAAAACCCTAACCACAAGGCCACCCCCAAGTCTCAAAACTCACCTTGTTGGCTGCCAGGAAGCTCTGCAATATCAGAGGCTGTTCCCTGTGTGGATTTGAACCCCTGACCCTCAGATCACAGGACACATATCACAAAACCCTAACCACAAGGCCACCCCCAAGTCTCAAAACTCACCTTGTTGGCTGCCAGGAAGCTCTGCAATATCAGGGGCTGTTCCCCTGTGTGGTTCTTCTCCTTGTTAGCAGCAGGTAGCCACTGCGGTGAGTTGGTGCGACATTTCTGTTCCTCCCTGTACTGAGCATTGACGCTATTCTTGACCTCTTCCATAAACTCTTGTTTGTCAAAGCCAGAACGGGACAGAGGATACTTCTTGGACAGACCTGGGTGTTTATAAAAATAGACACATTGAGTGGACATAATTAGTTTTAAAATATTAAATAGATAAACACACCTGGATAAACAACTTATCTTTTACTACAATGTTTTGTGACATATAGGTTTTGACCCCTCAAACAAGGTGTACAAAATTTAACCCAAAAAAATGCCATGGTCCACATCACAACAATCAGTAGGGTAAATGGACCAACATCTGACATATTTTGTTATTAAAGGCGCTCAAGTAATTAAATGTGGCCTAAATTTTATATATACTTTCTGCGGTAGTGGTAAATGTTGTCATTATTTGTCCTACATGCATGTAGTTCAAGAGGTACTTACAAATGATAAAATACCACTTAGTACAACCACAAACAAAGTATTCCCTAACTGTACTTGTGGCATCCTATTTCAGTGAGAGCCCTTCAATATGTAAGCCTCGTAGTATTAATACTTCAAAGGACACACTCACAAAAAGGCCCCCTCTATGCATGATTTAGGTCAAACAAACACACATGTGGGCCATTGTCTCTCTTTGTCATAAGCTTGTCTGTTTTGAGGGTACTTCAACTCAGGAAAGATTAAAGTACAACATCGGATGATTCGGTTATTTTATCGCTTGGTTACCCTGATTTGCATTATAAGCAAAGTACAATTTTTTTTATTTACAGCTGGAGTTATTTTTAGCAGAAAATTGTACTGTATTTCCAATCTTTGTCTTCTGAAGCAAGTCCTACATTGTCTTTGTACAAAGATATATAAAAAAAAAACCCATAACTTAATGATCAAACAGAAAAAGTATTTTTTTTTGCATAATTTACAGCTTTGGGTTATTTTCACTAATCAGGTAAATTTTGTAGCAAATTTGCTTGACTGATAAATTTGATCTCATGATTTTCAGTTGAAATCCAGTTCAACAGCCCTTTTCTAAAACAATGTAATGTACATTTCCCCCGTAAATGTCATTAGGCCAAAAAAAAAAGTCTCCGGTTTCTGATATGCGCGCGCGTCGCCGTAGCCATGCGCGTCGGCAAAATGAAAAAGTTTTTTTTTCAATGAAAGATGATGTCTCAAAACCGCCAAACTCACTGGTTTGACTGGAATCTTGCTGCTGCACAATTTTAACGTGTTTTTAGATTGGGTTATGGTCGAGAATAAGCTTTATGTGGCCTCTCTGGACTCCCATATATTTGCACTAAGTTTAGTCGGGCACCATTTGCAGTCATCAGCCGACATTTGAAGCAAAAAAATCAGGTAAAAAAAAAAAAAAAGCCGCGTCGCCGCACCACTTTTTGGGCAAGCTCCATACCAGAAACCGGAGACTTTTTTTTTTTGGCCTTATGGACAACTTTCCAGATAAATATCTTGTATCACATTTTCCACATGATCTAAGATGTCCCAGTGAAATATGGGTTCAAGTTTGCAAATGGGTAATAATTACTGGAATGATCTATGCACACTGAGCTCATTTATAAAGTCTAGAGGCTAATGTGACAATTTTATGGGCTCTTATTTCCAAAAAAAAATGTTTAGGAGAACCCTCACTTTGTTTATTTGAAGGTTGTAAAATACTGTATCAGTTGTGTGTAACTATGGACAGAAGCCAGGCAGGCCTTTGTGGGAACAGTGTCACTGTTAACAGTTACACATTGAATGACATTGTAGTCAGGTGTGTTTTACAGTGGTTGGGTAAACACTGCAGTATCAGCTTATCAGATTTACCATTGATATGTCAACAAACTTATTGTCATTTGAGATGGCTTAGCCTGCACAGAAGTCAAGTCAAACTCATTAACCAACACAACTCACTGTTGGCAAGGAATCAACGATATTTCTTTTTGGGTCATAATTTTTTCATACTAACATGTAACTAAGTGGGTAATTCCAGCGTTATGAAAGGAAGTGTAACGTCCGTGACAGGGCAAATCACCAATGATATCTAATTAAAGATTCAGAGAAATGATCCAAAACTCCTAGTCTGTAATCTCCTTGACCATTACTAGATGATGGATGTAGGCCTATAATATTTAAAATTACATTTTCAGCTTTATTCACTGAGCTCTTAAAAGCTCTGAGGTGGACATTTCACAATTTAATGTGGTCTTTTCTTATAAAGTAGAGTGTTATGTACATCAGGCGGTGCTAGTTTTTTTGTTGACTTGGGGTTTGATACGCATCCGATTAGAGACTCATTACCTTTGTATCCACCATGTGGTCTGCCTTCCCGTCGGCACTGGCTTGTCCGGCTACCAGTCACACTCCCTGGTCCCGAACACTGTAATACCAGCCGCAGCTGTCTGGCTCGACGCTCACGCTGAGTATCATGCATCTCAACTCCTGTCCCTTTCCTCATACCAGGACCCAAATGATGCGAGCTGTGTGATTTGCCTCACCTTAAGTCAAGTGGTTTCATCAGAGCTGCTGCAAGCAGAACATTTTCAACTGAAAAAAAAGAAGACAAAAGTCTCACCAAGTAAGAAGGAATGGCCTATACAAAAAAGTAAACAACTGTTAAGAACTTTGCAATTGTGATAAATTTTGGGGTCAACCAACTGACTTTTCCCAGCCAAGGCCTCTCTCACAGTCTCAGACTGATAGGCAGACGTTCCGAGTTATAATCAAGAAAAAAAAAGGAAAAATATAGGGACAAATTACAAAATATTTGAAACATGTTTAGGCCTAAATGTTTTAGAAGGTTGCAGCAACTTTAGGTTTGCAAACAAATTGGACAAGATTTCAGGTACTTATGAGTGGTTTTATACAACATTGCAGGCACTCAATTTTCAGTCCTTTTGCAGATATTTGTACATTCCTTGCACGTCTGTGTCAACTGTGTGTTGAGTTTGATCATTCTAACCATGTTCCTTGCTCCATCTATCTGTTCCAACTCACTGACCTTGTCACTAGTTTGATGAAACGATTCTAGGCCTATTGACTCAACATTTACTGGCTCAAAATTCAAAGCAAAATCGAGTTGTTAAAGTTCTTATTCACAAGTGACAAAAAGAAGGCCTAAATGTATTACGTTAGGATGCTAGTAAAGTCAGACAGTCATGACAGTAGCTGAACATGATTTGAAGCATTTTTTTAATTACCATTTATTAAACTTACCATTGAACAAGTTCCTGTCAACACGATATCTGCAGTCAATTTGTTGCAACCAATTTCAGCCGCCGAAGTAACAATTTTCTTCTGTTTTGCTTAGTTGATGTCCGCAATTATCATCGTCTCATTATCACATAACAGCGGGTAACACGGTAGCCCTGCACACCGGGTCACAAACCACACAAAAGAACCGATTTCAAGGCCTCTCTCAGGTGTATTGATCGAGCGATTATCGTATACACGGCCCAATAAACACTTGCCGTGTATTGTAATGGATGTACACCTGCTGCTGTGTAGCTGTTCGTTTGACCCGCCGAACTTACGATTTTGTGTATAGACCGACCTGTCACAACTTTGCAATGGCGAATACGTGCACCGTCCTTGCGAATATAGTTCCAAATCTTTCTATATTTGAGTTAAAGATGATAAAAGATCACTAAAAGCGTACGATATCCAAGTATAATTAATGAAGGTTTGTGTAATTCATCGAAATTTGCCTTGTTAACGGTTTAAATGTAATCATTATTTTTCGTGCCCACGGATATCGGCAAATTGCATCTCCTAGCAACCGTAAACTTTTGTTGGACTGGATTTCCTGTTACTACAGAGGGCGCCCTTTACTGGTTTGTTTGCAATGCCAAATATGAAAATTATTGCATAATGACAAAAATAAAATTTTAGAAATTCTCGTATTGGTTTATCTATTTTCTATTGCTTGAATGCGACAAATTAATCTGAAACGTGAAGATTAAGAAAACAGATCCGAAATTTTTCCTTGATTTTCTCACTGACCCACAGTAAAGTGCGCCCAATGCGTCTGTGTTAGTTGCGCTGTGCCGATCGAGGTTGTGACGAAACAAGGGGACCGACGTTTTTTCTCCCAAGCTTGTTGTAGTTACAATGTTTCTTCTTTTGTCTGCTGTACGTTCCTTTTTCAACTTTAGTAATACCACAAACAGTGTGGCTGCACAATCATTAGGTTAACGTTGTACACAACCAACCCCTGAACCTGTCCTATAGCTTAAAGTTGGGAAGCACTGGGCGTTCCGGGCATTTTGCCCGTGAAGATCGCGGCTGGCTGGCTGGCTGTCAGCGTTTGCGCGCGACTTAATAACATTCCCGTGAAGTCTTGCAAACTTGGCCATGAGTTACCGCGGTACAAAACCACTTCCAGGCGGTCAGGGCAGACGAGCCGAGGCGGATACTCCTGCATCACTCACCCCAGGCTCAATGCTAGCTCCTACGGTTGATTACGGAGAGGTTAACAGTCTCGGTTTCCCTATAGCCATCAGTCGACAAGCCGACATCCAGGAAGGACTAGGGGACATTGCATCACGTCTCAATAGGGTAAGAAGTTTGCGATTTCTACGTCACATTATTCTATCTCGTGTCCTAAAGCTTGAGGGGCAGTTGAGGCGACACGACAATAATGGCTCTCGGAAAACAATTCACCAACCCTGTCAAGCTGTCATGAGCTATTTAAGTGAAGCTGAGTGATCGGGGTCGGTAACTTCTGCCGAAGACTATATTGTTTACTTTAAATCGATGTGTGAGTACAGTGAGTGGAGTCGCTTATATTATAATTCTGTGTAATTTGTGTTTTTTTTCTGCAGGCACTGGGTCAGTACGAAAATGTTTTTGACGACGATGATGAGGTGGTAAGTGTGGTCATGAAATGTTACCCTTAATAACGTTAAACAAAGACAAAAGACCGTCAACAACCAACATACGAAATAAATTTGCCTCGGTGGCGTAAGAGCACTCACTGAATTAATGCAGAACAGACTATATATATAGATCACTCTGAAATACTATGTTCCTTTTTCCCATTTGTTTTTAATTCAAAGAGCAAGGATGCAGACTGGACTGTTGATGGGCAAGCTGACGGCCGCAGGATGGGGGTGAGTTAAAAAAAAAAGGTTAATTCCAGTTTCCCAAAGTCATTACATTTTCCAAGGGTTGATTTTCAATTGAAAACCTTTACAACATAATTTTTAATACGAGAGGCCTAACATTTATGACGTCTCGTAAAATTTCAGGCACGAGATGAGAAGAGAGAATTTCAGGCTCGATATGAGACTATCACTGCACGGGTAGACGCCATGGAACGAGAGCGAACAGAGGTGAGTCTAGTTTTCTTACTCTCCCAAGACGCCAGTAGGGGTCTTATTATTATTTATTGGGCATAAAACAAACAACAAAAATAAAAAAAAATAAAAAAATAACGACAACGACCCATTCCTTTGGCTATCAGTGATGTTTCTTGAGCCAAGGGTAAGGGTATTTTTTTACAAGTCCGCAGACTATCTAGGATTTGCCGATATGGCTAAGCCTCAAGGATCGATGGAATTTACACAAAGTTCTTTTCTTGTCGAAGAACGAGGATGTGAATTCGAACGGGCCTCAAAAAAAAAAATATATGTTTAGATCAAAATATAGCAAACTTAAATCCCATCATTTATTCTTCTCATGTTTTTACTTCATTTTCAGTTGATGAACTCAATGGCACAGGTAAGAACCAAATTTTTTACCATTTATATATTTACAAAATAAATTCACTTGTTCTAAAATCTACAACATTGAGGGAATTTCTTTTAAACAGTTTTAGCAAAAGAAACCACGTTGGCACCAGATAGGCGAAAATAAATACCTGAGCATCATACTCTGTTAAGTGCTACCCAATGTTTGTTCAATTGCTTATGCGTAAATGCCACCTTTTCCAAATCAGTATCAGTCTACTTCGGCAAAATGTAGTTATTGCATTTCTATATTTCTCAAATCCTAACGCTAATTTCTTGTTTGTCGTAATTTGCTTCGACATCACACCAGTGGCTGGAAGCAGAACCAGTGCAGTGGATACCAGTAAGTACTCTTACCCGTTCTTACCGGTGTTCTATCTCAAGCATTCTAAAACTTATTTCATTTCTGTCATCAACATATTGTTCCACATTTATCCGTCACTGTATATGAAAAGAATTACAAGCCACAAAAAGAGTAGGCCTATTTGGATTTAATTTATTAATGTTTCTAAGTGAGGATTATACAAATTTGCATGTCCGCATTGACAGTGATTTCATTAAGGAGTACCATAATTTACACGTTCATTTCGCATAATCCAAACACTTGTGGGTTATTTTAGACTGCAGATACGGGCGCAATCACAGACGATACCCCTCAAAAGGATGGCTCCATCAGGTATGATATGTATTATGATATAAACCAGCCCGCATAATTGCGTGTCAGGCCGCGTCAGAATCGGTACATTAACGGCTAATTTGTCTAACCATTTTTTTGCGCACTATACTCTGAATAACCGTAGCCATAATAGACAGCGATGCTGGTTTAAACTCCAAGATTATTGCTAAGGCACACACTGCCCCGACAATAAAGTTTGAAAGGTTCAATGCAAGGTCAACCCAGTTAGAAACATTTCCGATATCTGTACCACTCCCATAAATGCTAATTAAATTCTATCTCTATTTGCAATCATAATTTATTTATTCTCTCGACATTAACAGAGATCAATTATTGAAAACCAAGATGGGATTCGAGCAGTTGAAGCAGATGAATCACGAAAAGGAACGTCTTGATAACCAAGGACAAGACACGGGACATCTGCAGGAGTAAGTTGTGGTTCTTGACTTGGATATCAAAGAAAGAGTTATCTAAATTCTCAGAAAAAATTCCTTGGGATGTAACTTTTACTTTTGTAAATCACGGGAAACCAATTATCTTGTGCGATTGTATTCAGTCTAACAAACAGCAATTATTTTCATTTTCAGAGCGTCCTCCAATCTCCAGATGAAAGTCATCACAAAGTTCAAGAAATTGTACGAAAGTAGGTATTTGTGCCTCCGTTATTACCGCATGTTCCTTAAAAGGCAAATAACAAATTTTACCGCGTCGGGTCGAGTGTGACCATGAACCAAACTCTCAAAGAAATAGAAATCGACGAAAGAAATGTGTGAAGGATTGATAATAAAATAAACAGTGATTCCGTTTCCGCCGAGGTTTACGGAACAAAATTTAACCTAACAAGATAAACACATGCCTGCCTAGTCTTTCATTCTTTGAAATGTTCATAAAAATTATATTTCAAGGAATACTTGGTGTACGGCTTCTTTCCCCATTATTGACCGTCTTTATTTTCATGCTTGCAGCAAAGAAGTTGGCGGCAACTCGACGGAGTTTTGGAACGCATTGGAAACACGCGTCGGAGGAGATCGTGGGGCTACTACGGCGCATTCGATCGGAGGGAACGGACAGTAAAGAACACCAATATTGGTTGATCATTTCTAGGAACCGTACTGTGACACTATTCAATTCCTCGGAAGCTTGATATTTTAATGTGAATTATTTTTTATTACGATTAAGGCAATACTTTCTTTGTGACTGAAAAAATAATGCTACCCAAATAAAAAAAACAATACCACCGCGAATGAATGCAATATACAGGGCGAGTCAAAAAGAAAGTGACCTGGATTACTGATCCCCCCCCCTAAAAATTTTGTATTTTGAATATGAGAAAAAAATGATAGTGAATTTTGTGTGAATACTTTCATTCATCCATGGAGGTAGTAAAACGTCCATGTTTCATTGTATTTAATGGGTATTCATCAATGCGTAGAACGGTAAATGATCAGTGGTGGACAGCTGAATGTTGTGAGGTTTGTATTAAAAAGAACATAGCTTGGGAATAGAGTGTGCAAATAACGTGACATTTTCACAGTTAATAACATGTACTTTTATCGCAATGTTGTTTTGTATTAAATGGAGGGAGCCGAGTTTTAAATACTTTCTTTCATAAGGTCACTTTCTTTTTGACTCACCCTGTAGTTGTGAGTTACTGTATGAGTTAACTTTAAGAGTTAACGCTGAATTTTCGTTGAGTAGAGTCCAATGAATTATAATCTAATATAGGAACAACAATCAGTCGATCTCTACATATACCATTTTGTCTTATTACAGACATCGATGCTTTGGAGGAGCAACTGGAAAAGGCGATGAATGCAATACAGCGACAATCAGAAGAAATGATGAGGTATCAATTCTATAGGCTTCTATTTTACCTGAGCCCAAAAATCGGGGAGTTTCTAATGACAAAGTGCCCAAAATTTTATACTTGGCAAGTCATGTCATTGCTGGCCAAACCCAGCTGACAGGCAGTCAAAGGGAAAATGCTGCACAGAAATATACACACGGCGAAAACATGGCTGCGCATGTCTAATTTTCTCCAGTTTAGTCTGCGGTCTTCAAACTTGTAGTAGAATGAAGCCACACTGTCCAGCTCCCTATCCATGCATGGGAAATTTCTGTTGACACAATTTGTAAACAGAAGTTTCCGATATTTTTGCGAGATAGTTAAACGTAAATTGGAACTGAATACTGACATTTTGTCCACGATCGTTGAAATTCTCAGTTGCACCTCAAAAATAGTGTAGTATCAAAAATAAGTGTGGTATGTTTTTTAAATAATGTGATTTATGCGATTGCTTTTCATTTATTTTAGGCTTGAAGGGCAAATACGAGAAAAGGAAGAGGTAGGCTTCTTTCAAGCTATCTTTATCTTCTGTCCAGAGATATTGTACTGGAAGATGAAATGTTTCGATTTCAAGTTCTTCTCCGGGACCTCCAGACCTCGATCAGTTCATCATGCATATCATTAGAATGCATATCATTCTTAGCAGTTATTGGGGATTATAACTAATATACTATTATGTTGAAAACATGTTCGTAGATGATTATAGGCGTATCAAAAAAATTAACTTTTATCATGCATGGCTGCTTTTCCCGCTCAATTCTTGAGACGGTTTAAAGATCAGATCACCGCACATCATTCTTTTCCCCGGCTAAATATGGAAAAACCAATTTGTCAAGTGTTCGTTGTCATGTGATCCAAAGATGGTGGAGAAGTGGTCCAAGGACAACGTCAAGCTGACCAATGACAACCTGTTGCTGAACTCAGAAAAGGAGAAATGCCGCGATATGATCAAGAAGTTGAAAAAGGTCAGGAAATTCAATAGAAGTGAGCAAAAATATTTTTATGTGAATTTTATATAAGTAGAGTTATTGCAATGAACTCTCATAGAGTCAACACATTAATTCACTTTTAGAGCACACTGTGTTTTACTCCAAGGTTCTTGGGAGTTGAGAAACAATGGACGTTATTGTCATCTCCAGTAGACTTACTTTGTAAAGGGGGGGGGGGGAGTCCAATAAAAGGTTCCCTTTCTGTCCCATATACGTAACCCCATGACTTCTGTAATTACATAAGCATCACAAAGACTAATAACATAAAAATTATTGTGGGTATTCTCCTTGCTGATGCCCAAAAGTTTAATAAAAAAACACTGAAATCCATGAACATCTCAGAAGTTTAATCTTGCGTTATAATTATACCTATGGGACATAGCCTACGCGAATTCTTGGACTTGCCAAGGACATGGGTCAGAAAACACTCAAACCTCCTCGTCGAGTTTCTCCTGCTTGATAATAATTGTAACATTTGATTATTTTTCTTAAATATTTGATTTCTCAAGGCTTTGATCGAAGAGCGACGTAAGAAAGGCAAGCCCACGACAGAAGAAGACGTGGAGAATATAGCTGAAGGGAAAGCGATAAAAGTAGGAAAATATTTCTGTCCATTTTCTGATCAACTCTGAATAACAGTTACGTTTAGAGAAGCAAGGGAATGTTGAATGAAATTAGGCAGTTGATGTTAATTTATAATTTGAGAGTGACAGCTAACTAGTCTTGGCTTACTCCAAATATACCTTTGAACTTTTTGTTTCGTTTTGGCATATGATTGTCGAGAATTGAAAGTGAAAACACTGAAAAAAAAAAAGAGGCCTACTTCTGCAACACTGAAACGTTTTTGTTTTGATATAAGAAACAGACACCTGACATCCAGCAACAAACACAGCGGGGCTTCAGACGAGTTGCCGCGGGCCGGGACGTCAAAAGAGACAACGTGCTATGCCAGATTTGCCGCCGGCGTGTTGAGAGTGGCATGAGGCCGGAGCGTGCCGCGCAGGACCCGGTCAGGTCGGCCGAGACTAGGGAAGGACTGGGGGAGGGGAGGGGCGAGGGTGCTAATGAGGCGATCACTGAAGATCTGGTGGCATTACAGGAGGAGAATGATTGGTTGGCTGCCAGAGTCGCTCACTTGGAGCAGAAACTTATCGAAAAGGTCTGAAGGCAACACACTGTGTTTGAATTCAGTGGGACCCCACACGAAACTTATAAGTTTTAGGCCCAAAGTTTACCAAAAAACGCACTGTTGTGAGGACACTCGACAGTTTACTTTTTTTCAAATGTACCTCAAGGGGCGGTCCCACCAAGAAGCTTGGATGATTTATTGTGAATTTGTGGGAACCTCTTTGTTCCATGCCTGGAAACTCTGGAATAACAGACCAAATACTGACTGGTTTCTCTTGTTCTCCCAAGTATGATATCTAGTGGGCAATTCAACCACGAGATCTTCTTGTTCTTTTAGCCTAATTAATTTTTCACATTTGTCGTCACAATTTTATTTCTTATTTTAAAATTCAGTGAATTTCAGCCGATAGTTAAACGAAACAAAAATATTTCAGGCTCTCTGTTTAAAGTGAGTCATTTCTTTTAACAGGAGACCCAAATGATGAAACTGGAGTTCCAGTTATCCGAAATGATGGAAGCCATTCAGACCTCATCTCCACACATTATCCAGACACTGTCCTTGACAGACCCAACATCTCTGAGTTCCTTGGTTCGTGTCACTAGGGACACGTCTCAAACAGGCAGCACTAGGCAGACAGAGGGAAATCCATCAACTGAGGACTCTGACGGACAAGGTTTCAGGTACTGCGATGGAAGAGTTAAGGCCAATACGAAAAGAAATTTATAATCACAAATCAGTCAGGAGTAAAATGTATAAGTCAAGTCACAAGTCAGTCACATGTAAAGCACAAGTCCTTTACCAATTAGTCATAAATAAAGTCACAATAAATAGCTACAAAGGTATGCTTTTCTCACATTCATCTGAAAAGCTTTTGTCTCAACTTGAGACTCAGTGGCTTATGACTTACTCGTGGTTGACTTCCATTTGATGTCTTCATATATAGGGCCCATATTCTTGACTTAAACAATGGAAATTGTTGCCTTTTACTTACGTCACAAAGCCAAAAACCAACTTCTGGCAAAAAGACCTCCAATCTCGTCGTTCCTCGCGTGATCAAACCATCCTCCAAGAAGACAGTCAAGCGACGTGCTGGTGAGCAACAGCCCATCACACAGCCACCAAGCCAGTCTAATCTTGCGCAGCCCGCTGAAATCTCACTGCTAACAGAGGAACGTAACAAGCTACAAGAGGAACTGGTTCAGGTCAAAGGTCAACTAATGCGGGCACAGAGAGAGCTGATAACCCTCAAGTATGCCTCCAGTGCCCCGCCGGTGTCGATGGGGACAGGTGGACCACGACAGGGGAGAGCGGGAACCGGGGAACGATCCAGTCAAGAAGTATCTGCGGATAGTGACAACAATCTGTCGACAACTAAGGTCAGTTAGCCCCAATCGGTGAGATTCCTAATCATAATCACATTGCTTGAATAATTATCACTTGAATGATCACAAGTTTCAGACCCAATCAAGTAGCCAAACCTACTGCCAATTTTTCTCATTTACACCCTGGTCATTTAGAAGGGGAATTTAGTTTGTAATAAATTAATGGTCAAACCAACGTATTTTTGGGAAGACATTCAGTACTTAAGTAATAAGTACTTGCCACAGAACCCCAATAACATAGTGTTTTCATTCAAGACAAATACAAGGAGAGTTGAGCAGCAGATATGATAGCGCGAGCATCCTTTCATATTTTGATATTTTTTACAAAAGATGCAAGCCGAAACAACCACGGCACAAGAAAAACAAGCCCAACACAGAGCCAAGCCCGTCGTAAAATACGACGATGAATTTGAGGCTTACGCGGAACTCATCAGTAAGGATCAGGTCAGTCGACCGTCCCGTAGGATGAGTCGGCCGTACCCTAGTCAGACCGAGGGAGGCAAGCAGCAAGGCCCGGTGGCCAGGGTAGGGGAACAGAAAGGGGGTCATGAGAAACAAGTGCCACTCCAAATGGAAGACTACATCACTTTTGACCAGGTGAGGCAAACTGACATCATGTTTATCATAAATTGACGAATGACAGTTACACAAAAACAAAATGCAGCCTATGGTACTGAGATCCCAGAATTTGTAAAAAATTAGACTGCATAACTCAAAAACAACGCTTGGGTTTTGATTGCTTACGTAAAAGTTCAGTAGTTGACAAATTTCTGTAATTCTTCTTTGTCCATCAGGGAATGCAGACAGACCCACAGATGGATCCTCTTGGTCAATGGTCCAACGTACCATCAGTAAGTCACTGTGAAATTCAAGCTTTAATACAATAAATATCTCCTCCTCTCACACATAATGTACCAGTCTTGAATGTGACGAGGTCGCAGAGCAGCATTCACCTTTAATAAGGCAAAAAAATGCAAAATATAAAACACAAGAACCCTTGAAAACAACATCTAGAAATGGTCCACCTCAACTAAATTTGAAGCTTGCCCCACATGATAGGTTTCTCCAATACAAAACGCCAAAATCAAGGTAGAACACCCCTATATAATCAGAACCTCCAACATAATCCACAGATATCATCCAAATTTGACGTTGTCTTTTCTCCTTAAAGCTGAAGAAGCGGAAAACGGACCATCAACCAATCCTGGACACACCCAGCGATCAAGTGCCCATCGCCCAACCACCCACGGAATGGACCCACTTTGACCCCACTGGACCTATTACACCTGCTACTGATAACAAGAGAGCCAGTATCTCCCTACAGATGCGTGCTGGGCAGAAACCTGCAAGTCTAGACACTGGAGGCATCGTGGAATATGTGGATAGAGAAGTGAACCAGTCGCTTGCTTTCATTTCTTTATTACTAGTGCGCAATTCAGGCATCCTTTGGAGACATCTCCTCAAAGCTCAGCCTTGCAACAGCAAGTGACTGCATCCAAAAACATCAACTACCAATTATTTTTAATTATAAACCAATTTCTTTGGAACAGTCCGAACCAAAGAAACATAAATCTATATTAATAAACAAATACTTAACACCCTGGAAAAAAATATTGCGACGTTTTCCACCTCTTTCCTATTGGTGGATCAGCAGTTGATAACCTTGAGTTCATGTTTTTCATTAAAATTCATCTTTTTGCCTGTCTAATAATTAAAAAAATATGATGGGTTTCATACGCCCATCCCGTTGTAAGAATTCACTTTTCAATGTGCCAGTTATATAACGGGTTGTTTTGGTATTGTAGCTTGGCCGTATCATTCAAGGCATCAACGGCTTCACGTCCTACCTCAAGCGACTGATCCAACGTGAAGTAACCGATATGATCACTACAAACCAAGACATTCGCAGACGCCTGTCGGAAGTCACGCTTCAAAAACTGGACCAGGTGAGAATTCTTTTCCTCTGAATTTAATTTAAACTTGCAGCGATAAAGCTGCACTACAAGAATCAGGGAGGAAGATGCATAACAAGTTAACCACTACATTCCTAAAATCTATGCGCAATTGCCCTAACATACCGAATCCTTCAAAGAACCTTCCTGAATCCATGGACAGTGCCCAATTCTTTGTATTCAACCTCGATAGGACATCAATCCTAAAGTAACGTAATAGTGGCTGAGCTCCACCCTCCTTAACCCTTAAAAATCCTCCAAATAATCCAAAGTCTTAGATAGATCTTGGAAGGTAAGCTCCATGCATTATGTTTCCGTAGGGAGTGAAGGACAGCACTCATCCATCCGCTGAAACCAGCAGGAGGAGCAGGGCCCTGGCCACTCCCATCCATAGAGGGCGCTTTGAAGTCATCAAGGATCATAAACCATCCAAGTTTGCCACAAAGAACGCATTTGCGTCTCTTCAGTCAGGAGGCAGAAAGTAATTCCCATCAAAGCTCTCCTTGTAGAGCTCCTACTTTGCCAAGGGATGTATTACGTACACTTGCTACAAGTGATACCTAACTGTTTACTCACCCACATATCCACAATAGTCAAGAGCCTACGAAAAAACTAGAGAGACAAACAAAAATGTTCTTTAACATTAACACCTAAATTTCTGTTTCCTGTCTTTACAAGATTTTACCACTCGGCGTCGCCAATCCCTCCATGGAACATATATTCGAAAACGCCGACCCCTTTGCCTGGTAAGATCCATATTCTTCTTGGTGAATAGTTATCCCATTGAGGGATGACGTCGTCAAACTTGGACAGCTATGAAGGACAACCTATAAGTCCATTTTTTATCAGAGTAACAAAAATCTCTTTAGAAACACAAGAGATAAACCGCATCCTAATAAGCTATTGTCTAAGGGCTTGTGGCGTTTACAACTATGTGACATGCTGAAAAACGTAGCCGTAACTCTGAAAGCCCCTCTCAGAAACGGCCATACCTAACCTCATAGTGCTAGCTAGAAGGCAACACCGGTCTACATTTCTATTTCTTCCATTGGTCAAACCAGCTGACTACATGAACATGAGCACCTTTGCCCACGATCACATCACGATGGCCGATGAGGTGGCAATGGAGAGGTACCTAGCAAGCCCGCACGATACCATCTGCTCCCGACTGCAGCATCAGATTGACATGATTGGGCAACACGCCATAGATGTGCTGAAGGGGACCACGGTTTTCTTCAAGGAAACTGTCACACGTCAGGTAAGATCACGTGGACCAATCAACTTCAACCACCTAAGCCACCTTTGGCAAGACCTTCTGGAGTCCTCCAATATCCTCAGCTCTGCAGGAAACATCACACAATATTTGCCGTTTAAATTTCAAGGAGCACTTAACCCATGTACAGTGACAGTGCCTGCAATGTACTTTCCTCGATATTGTAATATCTTAGATTCCTAAACTTCCTTTTCTGTCATTAGACAGGGTCTTAAATACGGCTACCATTATGGCTGACACGGATCTGAATTTCCACTTTGTCAACCAGTAACTGTAACTGATTTCTTGGTTGATTCTAGATGGAGGAATACAACACACTCCACGGTGCCTTCAGTATACGACAGGAGCTGAAAACTCTCATGGCACCCTCAACGACACCCACTGAAAGTAAAGATGGCACAATGGAGTCAGGAAACGGGGTAAGAACAAACACTGAACTACAATTGCATCATCCCATTCCCCTCAATACCATCAGAGAGCGTTTATTGTCACACTTACGTTTGATGACTCATCTTTCTACCATAACCCTAGTTAAAGGAACTCTTTTTGAGTACTAGCTGCAAATCTAACCCTTCACAATCTTAACAGTTTGTTTCTTCAATTTCTCATAGGAGACTCAGGCAGATGTTACAAGTGATCATGCCCAACTCCTTTATCAAGATCCTCCGCTCAAACTGGCAAGATCCACCTCTCACAACAGCTTCCTTGAGGTAAGCTTCTACCGCACTTGCCTGCTGTTAAAGGAATCGATTCTCTCCATCTTGAATTACTTTTGAACCTTACGTTGTGTGCCTTTTTTTTTTCCTTTTCAGTCTCGCAACATCAAGTATGTCCAGGAGAAGAAACACATAGACTTTGATTTCCAGAAACATCCCAAAGTATATCCCTTGGGAACACAATCACTCAGCTCCATGCAGGTAATGAGATCTATGACTACTACCAAATAAAATCACTTCATTGATATACTCCAGTCCCTGTACAAGACACTCATGAGAACAAAGGGATGGAAAAAGGTCCGAGTCTTAAAGAACACAGTCGTTAAGCTTGTACAGGTGACAGATTAGCAAGGTCTGAACTCGGGTCAAGTCAGGGTCAAAACGGACCTCATTGTTCCCTTCTCTTCCATACCCTTCACAGAATGAGAAATATCTCAACCTCGATAAAATAAGCCATTATTAATCCTAACCTCTCAGTTGAGTGATTTAGTAGGTACCTTCCTCACTCTTGCAAAATCCAACACCATAATTGTAACTGTTTGGGACTCTAGATTATGGTGGTATGCCTAATAACCCCATGTACAGCATAATCAGTTTACTAGTGCAGGCCTCACTCCAATGGATTCCAACAAAACATGCAGTTGAATTCTGAACGGTTGGGATGGTTAGGGTTAATAACTATTTTTTTGTACATGTACACGAAATGTTGCTTTACATTCATGGTTACCATGGTTACAGAACCAAATATCCCTTCCAAATTGCAGAGTTCCCATTGCTACTTGCCAGCCCTCGCTCTCTATGACAAACAAACACCACGGAATAGATACGAGATGAAAGTACCAAAAGCCACGCTGCCACGCCGAGGCCTTGTCACTCTGCAGGTCAAGGAGGCTGCTGTGAAAATGGACGCTAAAGGTACCGGTAGTCTGCTGATATAGATTGCATCATCCCAACCACAGATGCTTGTTGATGAAAGCGCATGAAATGATTCTAAATCCTGTGAATCCTGAATCCTATGATACCAGAAGTTGCAAAACGAATGCTATATAACAAAAGGTAATGCGTTTCAACTACCAACTGGAGAGCCAATGAACCGATGACACACACACATAACGCAAGACTTGAAGACTGCTCAAATTGTGTAGGCATACACGTCTGCCAAGCATACAGCCTGCAGGTCACACTTCACCACTCTTGCATTGCACCTAAACTTTGCTAGTGTTTGTTGAACCAGTTCTGAATTATTACTATCTGTCATTTACCAGGAGTTGATACCAAACGTCGTTCCCGCCCGGTTGCCATTTCCCACCGTGGGCTTCAGTCCCATCAACGAGAGATCTTAGCCAAACAGGGGACGGCACAGGACAGAGGGGAGCAGGATGAAGAACCTCGGACTACAACCTTGGAACTAAAACGGCAAATTCTACAACTGCAGGTGCTATAACCCCTTCATTACAATTCCGCAATAAACAACTCCAAGATGGCTGCAGCTGTTCTTGGTAGTTAGTATCGTTTCCAGCCATGTGTCTCAAGAAGCATCCGGACCCAAGTAAAGCACCAATGGATATGTTTTATCTTCTCAATCCTTCAAAATCCTCCAAAAACTCACAGCAAATTGTGGAGGATTTAGGAGTAGGAGAGCTGGGATGAAAAGAATCTAAGACCTACCTACTAAAATGTTTTTGTTTTCATTTTTGAAAGATGTGGAAACCGTATCTTAAGACTTCAACAGGCTTATAGGATATTTCTTTATTTTTCTTTTAAAGGCTAATCAGCTCTACCAAGCCGCTGATCAGAGCAGCTTACCCACAGGGGACCCGGATACCGATGCCAGAAAGACCCTACCCCTGCTGGAGAACGAACGACGACGTGTCATCATCCATGCACAGGACCAACTGCGTGATACAGTGCAACGATGGGATAAATATGCAGGGCTTCTTTCTGATGGGCGTGGTCCTGAATAATGCTCATCAATTTAAATAACATAAATAAGCTAAACTAAACCTCACAGTTAGTATAATGACAAGCTTGTCAGATATGTAGCTGGCTGTTTTATTATGGTTTCAAAATTATTAATTCAAACTGCTTATTCTGGTTTTCAATAAGTCCAGCTAGATAAAACATGAATATCAAAGCAATGTAAAAACCACGTATTTCTCCCTCAAACAATATAATCACCATACCATATAATAATTTGAATCAATTTACTATATATATTATTGCACCAAATCCATAAAGCAAATCTGAATAATTAAAGAATATTCTTAGAAATTATTAGCCTCAAGAGATAGAAAAAGATCCACCACGCTGAAAATATAATAATTTTGTTTAATATCTACTCAATTATAGTCCCTTAAAGCACCAAAGATATTTCAGTAATACAATTTTCAATGAATATTACATCATATTATATTATATATCATATTACTATTGCAGCAAGTATTTTAAACTGTCAAGAGCTTTAACCTGCTAGAAGGATGATAACAATTAACCACCGTCGACCAAAAAATTTACCGTCGAAAAAAAAGAAGGCAACTGACATTTAAGGAACAGCAAATTTACAATAAAATAACATCACAGTCGTATGTGTACATGTACGGGTGTAGTTTTTTTGTTATATATATATTTTTTTTGGCAATATTCAAAGCCGCAAAAACTATTTGAATATTCGGTTGATGATGGGATATTCAAATATTGGGTGCATTCGGGACAGCCCTAATACCTTGACCATTAATACTAGGAGTGATTCCTGTGGACAGGGTACAGTGTCTACATGATGTATACTTACTCGTCTAAAATTTAAACTGCTTAGACCCAAAGTCAGCCTAGAGATATTATTCAGGTCTGTGGAAGATGCAGACATAGATCTAAACAGTTTTTATTGGGCAGTATTTACAGGCACGCAACTGGGAATTTAGACAAAAACATGTAAACTCCTAACCACACAAGACTTTAGCAGCATTTTTTATTTGTAATGGCATTCATAAGAAGTAAAAAAAAAAAGAAATCTGAGGATCCGAGGAAAAGTTGCATGCCTGTATTTAGGCTACAGCTTACCCCTGATGAGGCGTGGTACCAGACTGGTAGAACTGAATAAGACGCTGAGCTTGTTGCTGGCCTGTTATCATCGCAGCGTGTACGGTGGAATGATTGTCCTTGTGGCAGCCCTCACCAGCAAAGAGTAGCACGGGATACTAAAAAACACACAAAATACAGGGAATCAGGTTGGCATTGCGGTACTTTCTTTGCCTTCCACTGCTGTGACCCGGGTTCGAATCCCGCCTGGACCAATATGTGGATTGGGTTTTCAGTCCCTGCCTGATTCGTGGGTTTTCCTAAGAATATTCTCCTAGGGTTTTCCGCCAATCTCTAAAACTGTAACTTCTTCTCATTGTCTTCTCTTACAGGTTTCTTCAGGCTTGCAAGCTACAATGCCTAGGGTGCTTTTGAGGAATCCTTGGTTTCACTACAAGAAATAAAAATAATAATAATAAGACGAACAAAGTGTACTTTGTTAAGTTTGCTGGCAGAATTTTAGGCAACACCCGAATCTCTAGTCTTGAGCTATTGTCTAGGTCTTCATCCCAGAGTCTTTTCCCCCCAATTGTTGAAATAAGAAGTTGCCTTCTATTTCACAACCAACTATACTTCACAAATAGCAGTTTCATCTGACAAAACCTGAAGCAAGGCCCTCAACTCCTAAATCCCAACTTTTAAAAAGGCCCCTGTACAATCCCCAAAATTACATCCCCATTATTACCTGTGTCGTGTTTCCATCTGCTAACAGACTTTTTCGCCAAACTGGACAAGACATCACATCAAATTCTTCTCCCGTCCCATGTGCAGGAATAGTACTAGTGTAGGATCCTCTGATGTATGGGTTGCTATGCCAACGGGTTACAACCACTTGGGTTGGTTCTTGGATGTCCCTCTTCAGAAACTTGCGCAAGATGTCAGTGCACATCTAAGGAAAAGAGTCAGTAAATACACCTGAGAAACATGTGCCCTCGATGGAGTAATCATTTGAACAAAATCCTGGGCATTTTCTTCCAAGAAGTTTCCTAAATCTGGCAAAACAAGAACTGTTTTCTTTTCTTTTTTTAACCAATAGCACTCTTTTGAACCTTAATGAAACATACATGTAACTCATGATTTGCACACACCATAGAGGGTTTGGGGTTATAGTGTTATTTATGTTAGTCATCCCAAAGCGTTAACTCATTCTTTCTATAAGTAGGACATACAAGCCTTTAACAATCCCAAATCCTTCAAATCAATTTACTACCTTAGCAATATCTTCATCAGGAAGTTGTTCCATGAGTTCAGCTTCACTGCCAGAAATCCATGCACACAACACGTCATCGTGACCATCAACGGTATCAAAACCTACAAATGCACGGAGAATAAAACACGATGTTGAGTACATCACTATTCAGTCAGTCACCATCCCGTAACAAGTCAAGTCATAAGCTAAAGCACAGTCAAACTGACTGTGATAAGTTGCATTCCTTCGATATCGTTCATCCCCAGTTACTTTAGACCAGGGCCAAATGTCATAGCGTTGCTTAACAACCGATTTTGTGCTTACAGAGGATCTGATCTGTCTACTTTATAAGGACCGTAAGCAGCACAGCAAAAGCACGCTTAATCCCAGAGGAAAAAGTTGCCTTAATGAATGATGTAACAATAGAAATCTCCCTGCGCGCACAACCGTTAGCACGTCCATGCCATGAAATAGTGCTTAAGCAGCGGCCTGATTTTCTGCTATAGGACGCACAACTTTTCTGCTAACTCTTAAGCGTCGATATGAAATTGAGCTCAGACTTGTAAGTTGACTTGCAATTTGGACTTTGAACTATAGTGACACAATTACACTGGGGAAGAAATTTGTTGATGTAATAAATCCTTTTAAACAATTTTATGTGGATGAAATTGCAATATGATCACCAATAAGTTCTGAACAAACCTGTGAATCTTCTCATAATTCTGTTGTGCAAATCTCCAGGTCTCTCCCCGATGTCATCCGTTGCCATGGTGACCGGTGGCTCATCATGCCATGAGTCTTTCTCCCAGAGCAGCTGTATTCCTTCAAATTCTCCTTTGCTAAGACCAGTCCAAAACGGCTCCTCAAACTTGAGAAAGACTTTGTCAACGGTACCAAAGTTAAGGGTTTCAATCGCCTGTTGTTTGTCCTTAGGCAGGGCAGGCTTGAACATTCTCTGGTGATACTCCTTGAGGTAGCCATTGGACGATGTAACAATCACATGATCAGCCACTGTGTCTGGATGGCCCTTCACTTGTAAAACAACAAGTTGCTTTTCAAGGTTTGTTTCAGTAAGCGAGTCTAGTTCCCAGACTACTTGATCGACTTGCATGTTACATTTTACAACGTCTTTGGGCAGCTTTTCCAGGAACGTGTCTAAGACACCTTGGTATCCTTTCTTCCCGAGACAGCAGTAAAAGTCACCTGGGATATCGATGTAAAAATTGTAGTAAGCCAGGCCCAAGTCTTTAACACTTTGGCAAGCATTGTCTGTGCACTCGGTTCGCAAGCACCACTTGGCAACGAGATCGTAGACGTGTCTCTCTTCTGCACTCAAGCCTTCCTCTGCAATTAACTTTCCAATTCCCTTACTGAAGTACTCTCCGACACTAAGACAGTCGCCATGGGTACTGGCATCTCGACTAGCAATGGTGAGGTGGCTGTACATCATATAAACCTTTTTGACAACTGACGGAGGGACAAAAGTGCCGTCTTCAAGAACAAACAGGTCCCCGTCCAAGTGCCTAGTATTTATGCAAGTGCCGTTATTGTCACTTGACTCTGAGCTACTTGAGCTGCTGCTACTGTCCTCTCTAGACGACTCATCTCCCTGTTCAAAATGGAAAAGAAAATCAGTTTCTTCTTGTATTGGGCTCTAAACTCCCTTAGCTTGGATGGGACTCTAACCCACAACCTCCTCCTAAGAAAGCGCTGATGTCTTAGCTACTCCACCATCTAGCCTGCCAGGACTTGCTGGCTAATTCCGATTCTGAATTGCAATCCAATCGGCTCCTGTACTGGGGTGGATTTAGGTTCAGGTAGTTTCCAAGAAAACTGCCAAAAGAAGCGAAGCTTAAGAGAACTCTCCTCTGAATAAACCAAGGCCTGACAAAACGTTACTAATCCCTGACAAGAGTGAGACTTACCATAAGCAGTCCATTCTCCTTAGCAAGATCGTAAACTGGATTGCCCTCTTCACCATGGATCCAGTTGGCTCCGAGTTCAATCAATCTCGGCCCTACAAGCAAAATGAAGCACACAGACACACCACTCAGTTTATTAGAGATCACAAAGTTGTAGCCTTTTCCACAGGCTCAATATAACGTTTCAGCAACTGATGGGTTTAAATAAAGAATAATGAAATTGAATTAATTAATCATTACCCATATTGGTCTGACATAATAAAGGAATAATATAAAAAGGTATATAACTCTAACCCCCAACGAGTTCATTTGGGGCAAAGTACCGCATACATGTACTACAAAGTACTACAAAAATTATGTATGCAGGTACCAAATACTAGAAAATATTATAACACCTCACCCACAGATTCTGTGTCTTGATTGGCCGAGAGCGAGTCACATGATAATTTCTATTTTTGCCATCTTTCTGTGCACGGCCAAAAGTACTATACCCCTAGCAACCAAAGTAGGCCTACTATACCATTAGCAACCAAAGTACTATATCCATGGCCCGGTATTTGTGTGCAAATGCATGCTGGTGTGCGCATTGGGCGTTGCGCTTAGCGCGTTTTGTTCCAAAGAGAGCGCGTCGCAGAGTTGGGTTCAAACATCTCGTGAAGGGGTAATTTGGAAGAGAGAAATTATACATTTTCCACCAATTTTTTCCTGAAATTGAAGTTTATTTCAACTGTGTTCAGATTTAAATAATTTAAAATATTAAAACCAAGCAGAATCTGTGGGTGAAGTGTTATGAAACAAATACTGAATGCTTTATCTCGTGGTGTAGTCAAACTAGCCTCCCTCGGTGATCCATGGAGCATTTTATTTTTCCTCGGCTTCGCCTCGGGAAAATAGAATGTCCATGGATCACCTCGGGAGGCTAGTTTTACTCCATCACTCGAAGCATTCAGTATTTGTATACTACGAATGTTGTGCTCACTTAAATACATTTTGTATGCTGAAGTACTGCATACTACAGTTTACTGCTGGATGTAGTAGTATTTTGTAGAGGTTAGGGTTTGAAATATAGAAATACATTTTAATGCAATAAATTCAGGATATGAGTTAATGAAACTTTGGCATATTTTTCTTCTGGACGTCTGTCGTACCGTAAGGCACTCATCAGCAGAATGACATAGAACATAGAATGCAAGTAGCATCTTCCCTCATGTTGAACCAAGTGTGCGTACAGGTTATCTGTACATATACAAATATCTATTTATATCCCAGCAAAAATGCCTAGGGAGTTAGGGTTATGGAATATTAAAAATTAATTTAAGTTTTTTATTCCCCATATTGATAATCCATAAACCTGCTGATTAAATTAGTAGGCATATTAAAAAGGATTTCAATCAATTACACATGTCTGTGCGAATCTGCAGTAATTAGATATTACACCAAGCTCCAAATTGCATTGCAAATTGTATGGATTTCATAACCTTTACTTAAAATTAATTTAAGTTTTTTATTCCCCATATTGATAATACATAAACCTGCTGATTAAATTAGTAGGCATATTATAAAGGTTTTCAATCAATTACACACGTCTGTGCGCATCTGCAGTAATTAGATATTACACCAAGCTCCAAATTGCATTGCAAATTGTATGGATTTCATAACCTTTACTTTTCTCTCTATTTTTTTTTTTTTTTACGAAAGAGCGACCCATGGAGCTAATTATGCTGGCTTTATATTTAATCCATCCAAAAATTCCAAAGAGAATAAAAATATACATTTGTAAACTGTGCAAGGTGTGGTTTTACAACTAGCATGTACAAACAAAACTCCTGCATACAACAATGAATTGTACATGATTCCCAGTCCGACAATTTTGGACTCTCAATAACATATAAAATGGGAGTCCCAAAACTTGATAAATATAGTAAAAACGTGTAATACAAGACAATAGACTGACACATGAAACAACCAGTCCAACACCCTTTTAGTACTGCATCTATCAACTGTGTCAATAGAAAAGTCTGGTACCCAGTCTCTATTTCTACACATTTTCATAGTCATGATGCCAGACTACTAAAGGGTCAATCTTCTCAAAAAGTTGGATTTTGTTTCGAATTGAAATCACTTGGCTTCACTCCAAGGTGCAAAATATTAAAGAAAAGTCTCCTTTCAAAATTGTATTGAGACCTCAAACTTAGCTGGTGAAATAATGAGGACCTTTTCTTTGCCTCATTAAAATGTTCGAGAATTCCATTGGCTAAAGAGTGGGTAAAGTTTGCCTAATTTATTTTGCATGTTTTTCTGGACTCAAGGTCCCCGATCTGCATGAATCCAAGATTTGACATAGGGCTCAGGCTTACCTACGTGAAGAATGTTGCTTCCTGTTCATACATGTACATGTCACGCAGAATAAATCTGCCCAAATGCTAAACGTGCAACAGGTGCACACAGTTCTCCCAACTATTGAATTCAGATTTGTAATGATAATAATAGAAATTTAAAATTTATAATGCGCCCTTTCCATTGTATTCAATAGGCACATTACAAAGAACTAATTTTAAAACTAATTTCAAAAAGTTATACGACAGAGAAGAAAAAGAAAAGACACAAAGTTTGAGATAAAAATAGGTCATCACACCAAAGTATGGGGATTCGTCCGTCCCGTCAGCACGGTTACTTAAGCCGATACCCCCTTCTGACATCAGTATTGTCTCGACCCCACCTACGTAATTAAGCACCTCACCAACATAACGAGGTGACCCTAGAAATATAGACTATACTAGAGAGAAAGCATTAAACACCACAATCACACATTAGGCCAAGTAAAAAAAAAAAATTTATCGTCCTGCTTTTTCTTTCTTTTTTTTTCTTTCCAAAATTGCCGTCTGACCAGGCTATTTTTCAAGATGGCCGCCAGCTTTTCTTTTAAATGGCCGACACAGGAATGACATACCAGCTTTATATGGGCTAGATGCATCAGACAAAGAGGCCAGCATGATGTCACTGTTTAAAAATTTATCATGTTTTTGTGTTTAAAAAAAAAAAAAAAAAAAAAAAGCAGGCGGGGACGCTAAACGGTTTTCTTTTTCATTTGGCCTTAATTTGTGTTATTGTTAGCAAGAACTGCAATCGATAGCACAAGTCAGCATAGTCCCATAAATGTGACTGAAATACTACCTCCGTAACATACGGAGGTAGTCCAGCATTTTAGTCACATTTATGGGACTAAAGTCAGCAGAGCCGTGACATTGCGCCCTTATTCTTTACCCATTTGCCACGATGTGTGGATGCGTCCTCCGGGACGTTCCAATGCCTCATACACCACGATGTCAAACATGTTTGCCTCGGTCAGTGTGGTAGCAGCTGCTAGGCCTGCCATGCCTGCACCGATGATCACTACACGTGGTCTTCTCTTGGAACATGTTGAAGCCATCATCATGCACCTACCCACATGCAAAAACAAAACAAAAAAAGGATAGGGTAAATCTTTTCTCAAATAACATGAATAAAAAAGTGTTTCACGGTATTAATATGCGCCATCTTGCCGACAGGGCAATTGAAGTCGTGTTGCTAGCTGTGTTCACATCATCAATGAAAAACTTTGGTGCTTCCATTTCCAAGTCATCATGCTGTCATTCCAAAATGCGCCCACATCTAGTTAGCAACGCATGTTCTTTTTGCCCAGTGTCCCAGGCAGTGAACAAGATGGCGCATATTACCGTGAAACACCTTTTTCAACCTAACTCTGTGCAGATTTGATGTGTCCGTCCCACTTTGGACATTCAGCAAACATTAAGGAATGCAGAATTGTCTACAAATACAATTAATAATCCTTGAACAAAATCACTCAAGTCTGCTGCAGCTGCACAGCCATGACAGCATGCGCGCAAACATGTGGCAAAGCCAAAGGATCGGAGTAGTTTGGCCTGGAAAGTGTACCTTCAGGTGCACGAGTGTATTCAGTAAACGGTATTTTGCCTGCTAAAGTGCTAATGCTAGATTGTACAGCGCATAAATTAAAATACATAAGGTATTCAATTTTTACCTCCACCCAAGGTCCGGTGCGGTTGCAAGTGTGTCTGCGCAGTGCATGCAATGTGTACGTACGTACGTGTACAAACAATGTACACGTGCTAATTGCCCGCCGCCCGCGGCGCCCTCTAGTGGACTTAGTCTGGTCCCCCGACCTCTACACGTCTTCATCAGGAATAGTCGGAATCTTTTGGTCTGGGAACCAGACTATAGTGGACTGTGCAGCGAGTCACCGAAGCGGGCGCCCTTTACACACGCCAACCACAAAATAAAATGTGAGGCCAACAGCTAGCTGGCCGCAAAGCAGTGCGCCCCGGCCCAACAGTATAGAAATTCCCATAGACACCAGCGATAAATCCCCATACTTCAAAATTCTTTAAAAAACACTCAAAACTTTCATAGGTGTTCAGGCTGCACAGAAAAAATGATGATCAACGTACATGTCATCTTTCATTTTCTTTTCAAGTTTTGGTGTTGATTATTAACTTTTTGAAAGTAAGAAGACCACCCCTAATAAAACGAGTGATGTTTTCCAAACTGGAAAAGTAGCCATTTTGAAAAAGGATCACTCCACGACACTGCTAAATAGTTTCCAAGATGGATTCAATGCACCCCGTAATATCTCAGGATTTCCTCGTCCTACTTTATTCAGGATGTCGTCATCCCATCACAAATTATAAATCTTAAAATTAATGTGGCCTGACGTTGCGAACTTAGCAAGTTCTTCTTCAGAGGCTAAAACAGAAATGACAGAGGTACATACATTAACATGGGGGTGCACACAAACATGCAGGGCTGAAAGAAGAAACACAAAAGAAGGATTAAGTGGGAAAGGTGTAGAAAGATGCAGGGGAGGGTGGATGAGAGAACAAAGAAACAAAGGGAGATGGCAAACCACAAGGGGTCTGGTGTGAACAGGGGAGGGACCAGAAAGGGGAAGGATCAAAGGTCACAGGGAGTGGGAACGGACAAAAGAGTGTGGGAGTGAAGGGATGATGCGGGGGGGGGGACAGTATTGAGGTGGAAAGGGATGAAAGATGGGGGAAGATGGGTAAACACAAACAAGGAAGACCAGATGGATTATCTGTAACAGAAGACAATGGAGGAAAAAAAGGATTAATCATTTCCAAGTTGGATGTTGAGACCATGTGGTTGAATAGTTCGTTCCCACTCCCTGTGACCTTTGATCCTTCCCCTTTCTGGTCCCTCCCCTGTTCACACCAGACCCCTTGTGGTTTGCCATCTCCCTTTGTTTCTTTGTTCTCTCATCCACCCTCCCCTGCATCTTTCTACACCTTTCCCACTTAATCCTCCTTTTGTGTTTCTTCTTTCAGCCCTGCATGTTTGTGTGCACCCCCATGTTAATGTATGTACCTCTGTCATTTCTGTTTTAGCCTCTGAAGAAGAACTTGCTAAGTTCGCAACGTCAGGCCACATTAATTTTAAGATTTATATATTTCAGGTCCATCCAGTCAGTAAGCAGTTTGCAGCAGTTTTACTTTTTTACATCACAAATTATCTCAGAATGTCGCCGCTTTGAATGCTGCTCTACGATGACCTTGGCGAAAGGCTATGGAACGACCAGACCGTGAAGTTATTGATCTCCGCGAGGCCCCGGTGGCTTAGAGCTGCGAAAGCACGAAGCGACTGCTTTGTCTGATGCCAGCGAGTTGAGCCACGATGGCCTTGGCGATGCCGCCGCTGTACCTGTGTTCTTATTCCTCCATGTTATACCATAGAGCTGTGTTCCTTCCTCCATGGTATGCTTAACTTCGCAATGGAGTTTAGCCGTAATGGAAGTTTCATCACCCTTCTGTTTTTTACCACTGAAGTGGTTTGGGGATGTCTTGCCAAAAGTATGGGCGTTTTACTTCCAACTCTACGGGACCAATTCACGACGGAGACGTGGATCATTGGTATAGTGCTAGCGTTACAGGGAGTTACGTCAGACGTTGCAGGTAGTTCAGCGAAATTTGTATACTTTGTGTAAACTGAGACATTTGTGAGATGGAATTTGCGAGATTATGGCTATAGCTCCATGGGCTAACCGAGTAGTTTGAAGTATACGTGGGATTATGCTTCGCAGCGAACGCTTTTTTTTTATTTTAAACGAATTTAATAATTGATTATTTTTTAAATGAAGGTTTGCTTGCAATGCCCCTTGAAAAACGACTCGGTTGTCGGCGAGTATTGATCTACGGCAGCGTGGTTGCAATGATGGGTCTGGTTTCGGTGGCTTTTGCAACAAGCACCGTACACATCGCCCTTGCTTTGGCTCTTCTCACAGGTAAACAACGTTGTATTGCATTATACCTCTAGGCTCACGTTGGTCATAGGCCTTCTGCTCTGAGTAAATGTCCCAAGTTGCAAGTGAAAAAGTGCGAGTCAAACGAAAATAGAAATCCATCAATACTACACTATCACTCCTTATAAGATTGATAGTTCAGGCCTTTTTTCTTTCACAAATCACGAGAAAGAAACATGCGGCGCAAACCATCATATGGGCGCCGCGAGGGGAGGGGCGCAAGGGGGCACTTTACACTCCCCCCCCCCCCCAAAAAAAAGGAGGGGGGAAAGGGGGAAAGGAAAATGAAGACAATAAAGAAGACGTAGGCCTATCACGCTTTTTAACAAAAGGTCGAGTGATGTCTATACCTCTCGATTGGTCCACGACCGGTGATTTCTCCCTTCGCTTCTGGTGTGTGCTTTGCACCATCTAGAAAAAAAACCCCAAATACTGGCGACGCCCATGCACCACCATGATTTATTCTTTTGATACCTATTTTTTAAACCTTGCACTTCGCTCAGCCCAAACGCGTTATATCTATTTATTTTCTTTTGATAGGTCACATTTCAGTAAATCTGATTTTTCTTTCCCCCCCCCCCCCAGGACCCACTTTTGGCATCATTACAGTTCTAGATAAAGTCCTCTTAGGACGTCATTTTACAACACATTTTGCTCTGGCCTGTGGCATAGGTCACATGGGCAAAGGTTTGGCTCTTCTCGTGATCGCCCCGCTGACGCAACTTTTCCTGGACACTTATGGTTGGAGAGGAGCGGCTTTGCTTATTGGTGGAATCTGTATGCATTTGATACCTTCTGCTGCCGTAGTCCAAGACGTCAAGCCACATTATGAGAACATCAGTGATGAAAGCTCTGCAGACAGCAATGACCAGAAAGGTTTTGACACTGACGGTAACATTTCTCTGAAAGCATCATGCCTTGGTATTTGTAAAGCTATGGACCTCGGAATACTTCTAGAGTTCAATTTCTGGATCGTGTTCATGTGCAACTTTGGACTGACGTGTACCTTTGATGCCTGGCAGTTGTATTTCGTTCCTCATCTTCAAGTCAAAGGGTTCTCGGCCCAAGTAGCTGCCTCGCTTTGCACAGCGGCTGCTGTGGGGTATCTCATAGGCACAGTCATCTGGTCGCCTTTTATCGACAGAGGTCTCATCAAGTGCTCTACAGCCATAATCATCAGCAGCCTCGCTCTGACCTTCTCGTTTGTGGTTGATCCTTGGGTGAATGACGTCATCGGTTACGTCATCATCACCACTATCTGTGGCTTATTTGCCTCAGCGCTTTACACTCTCATTGACGTCATGACCAAAGACATCCTTGGCATAGACCGACTAGTCAGCGCGTTCGGATGGATGAGGGCATTGTTCTTTGGAAGACTCATCGCAGGTTTTGTACCAGGTAAATGTTCACAAATACTTTAATATTCACTTGTTATTTAACATTACAATTATTGTAAGTATTACATATTACATTTACATGTATATTATGAGTTATTTCTGGCCATGAACCAAAGATTAATTCCTCAAAAGCGCCCTCGGCAGTATAGCCTATAGCTGGCAAGCCTGAAGAAACCTGTAGAGAGAAGACAACGAGAAGAAATTATTGTTTTAGAGGTGGGAGGAAAACCCCAAAAGAATATTCTGACGAAAAAAAACACGGATTGGCCCAGGTGTACGGTGGCCCACAACTGTCACGGCAAAAGCAAAAGCGCCACGGCAAGCGCAAAAGCGCCGCGGCAAGCGCAACAGCGCCGCGGCAAGCGCAACAGCGCCACGGCAAGCGCAAAAGCGCCACGGCAAAACAAAAAGCGCCGCGGCAAAAGAAAAAGCGCCACGGCAAAACAAAAAGCGCCGCGGCAAAAGAAAAAGCGCCCCGGCAAAACAAAAAGCGCCGCGGCAAGCGCAAAAGCGCCGCGGCAAGCGCAAAAGCGCCACGGCAAGCGCAAAAGCGCCACGGCAAGCGCAAAAGCGCCACGGCAAGCGCAAAAGCGCCACGGCGAAAGCAAAAGCGCCACGGCGAAAGCAAAAGCGCCACGGGTTTATTGGGAAGGGGCGTAATCATACATGCCGCTACTACATCAAAAATAAAATGGGAAGGAGAATGGCCGCCACCAGGAATTCTTATTAAGCACAGAATTTAATTCTTTGAGAAGTGATTTTATGGCTGAGAAAATAGCAAGGCCAAGGAAAACCGGTCAGGAAATAAATCGTCGATATTAATTTGTTGTAGGATAATTATTATTCCAAGAGAGTTGCCGCCGTGAATCAGAGTTTATAAAGGAGTGGGACTCACTATCAGCACCATCAGGGCCGTTCCTCATTTCTTTACATTTCGTGGGATGCAAACAATTACGAGGACGGGAGGCTCTGTGAGCTGATGCATTTTTTTGAAGAGTTTTTTTCCTTCCGACTAGCATGCAGAGAAGAGTTCCGTTAATTTGAGACTTAGTTCACCCATGGGCGTCGCGAGGGGGGCAAGGGGGCGCTTCCCCCCCCCCCCCCTGGAATAGCACACAAAAAAGGAAGGGGAAAAAAGAGAAAAAAAGAAAAGAAAAAGAGGATCGAAGTCATAGTGGTGTAAATTGAATGAGTTGGGGGGGGGGGGCAAAATGTCCCTGCCCCCGTCTAAAACTGAGAAATCGAGAATTTGTTCAGAAATACAAGAATTTTTTGGGAAAAATATGTTTTGCCCCCTCTAGAAAAAATCCTGGCGACGCCCATGAGTTCACCGGTGTGTATACCAGTGTAGGCACACAATTGAGCTGCCCAGAGTTTGGATATAGAATAAGAAAGAAAGAAATTAACTCAGAACCTAGAACTCATTGGCCCACCCACCCCCGGTTCAAGAAACCAACAAGCCGAACAAGACCTCATGATGCTTAGCGATAGCGATGATGAGTTGCCCTGTGGACAGTCTTCCACATCATCGCAGAATCAGCCTGCAGGGCAGAAAGAGGGCTTGTTTCCGGCATCAAAGAGTTCCGTATTCACTCGAAACAAAGCAAACGGCTCTTTTCAGAGCCACCAAATTTTCATAGAAGAGCTTAGAACTGTGCATCTCACCGATAACACTTCTCCTTTGTTTAGTGTCTCTCCCTTACCCCCCCTTTTTTTAAGTTAATTTCTTTCTTTCTTATTCTATATCCAAAGTCTTCGCCTGTGTTACGTTCCTTACATGAAATCCACGACCTAACCTCCTCTGTCGAAAGCGTTGCAACTGTCTAATAGAACGATCCATTTCTCGATTTGTGAGTTATCTTCAACTCAGTCGTGTTTATTGGGAAGGGGCGTAATCATACATGCCGCCACTACATCTAAAATTAAATGGAAAGGAGTATGGCCGCCACCATGAATTGAGAAGTGATTTTATGGCTGAGAAAATAGCAAGGAAAACCAGTCAGTGCAAGCAACGTTCAGCGAAGAGTTTTGAAATTCCCGCTCTCTGGGAATTTCTAACCTAATGGGCCCGCGGGCGAGTTACGTGTTGACAAGCCTTACCCACCCACTGCCGCAGCCCTGCAGGAGAGCCTTAATCGACTTCCTAGATGTGTATGATATACTGAAAAAGAAAAAAAAAATTAACTCATACACTCTGGGCAGCTCACTTGCGTGCCTACACTGGTATACACACCTGTGAAAAAAAGGCTCAAATTAACGGAACTCTTCTCTGCATGCTAGTCGGAAGGGGAAAAAATGTCTTCAAAAATGCATCAGCTCACAGAGCCTCCCGTCCTCGTAATTGTTTGCATCCCACGAAATGTAAAGAAATGAGGAACGGCCCTGATGGTGCTGATAGTGAGTCCCACTCCTTTATAAACTCTGATTCACGGCGGCAACTCTCTTGGAATAATAATTATCCTACAACAAATTAATATCGACGATTTATTTCCTGACCGGTTTTCCTTGGCCTTGCTATTTTCTCAGCCATAAAATCACTTCTCCGAAGAATTAAATTCTGTGCTTAATAAGAATTCCTGGTGGCGGCCCTGGTGGCGGCCATTCTCCTTCCCATTTTATTTTTGATGTAGTAGCGGCATGTATGATTACGCCCCTTCCCAATAAACCCGTGGCGCTTTTGCTTTCGCCGTGGCGCTTTTGCTTTCGCCGTGGCGCTTTTGCGCTTGCCGTGGCGCTTTTGCGCTTGCCGTGGCGCTTTTGCGCTTGCCGCGGCGCTTTTGCGCTTGCCGCGGCGCTTTTTGTTTTGCCGTGGCGCTTTTTCTTTCGCCGCGGCGCTTTTTGTTTTGCCGTGGCGCTTTTTCTTTTGCCGCGGCGCTTTTTCTTTTGCCGTGGCGCTTTTTCTTTTGCCGTGGCGCTTTTGCGCTTGCCGTGGCGCTGTTGCGCTTGCCGCGGCGCTGTTGCGCTTGCCGCGGCGCTTTTGCGCTTGCCGTGGCGCCTTTGCTTTTGCCGTGACAGTTGTGGGCCACCGTACAGGTGGGATTCGAACCCGGACCACACGGTGAAAGGCGAGGAAAGTATACCGCTACGCCAACATGACTTCCACGAGTCAGGTTATTCAGTTGTATATATTTTCGACCTCTTAATTGTTTGTCCGTTTGTGTTTTCTGTTTGACTTGACAGGCTGGATGTACGACGCAAGAGGGAGCTATGACTTGGCGTTCGTCGTTATTGGCATCATGCCAAGCGTCTGTTTACTCCCGTTGGTGATTGGTCTAATGTGGAAAACATTCTAGAACGTCGAGGTCATTCTCAGGTCTTCAGTGAAACTGCAAAGAACAGAAATATTATGTAATTGCAGGAAATGTCAATTCGCTTTCATATTCGTTAAAAATGCATAGATCATGCTAAGTTTCAATTTGTATGTTTTGTTTTCACGGGAAAAGTACTTAACTCCGATTTTGAGCGTCTGCAACCCTCTAAAAAGGGCTTTGATTTTGTGCGCAAGTAACCCGCCCTGCGAGAGCCGAATTATTGTCTGGCAGCGAATAATTCGAATTTTGTGAAGAAATAATTCACTAACTAAACGTCTTTGGATTTTTTGTTTGTTCTGTGTCTCTTTCAAGAGTGAATTATATTGCTGGGAAAAAGCATTACAAAAACAAAAACAAAATTTCCAACTTGAAAATAGCGGGTCATGCATCTTTAGTCTAACAAAACGCTAATCGGTCAATTCAATTTAATTCAATCCAATTCAATTCAGTTTAATTCAGTTCAATTCAATATGTAAGTCGTATCTGCTCTTATACCAAAACATTTGTGTTTTAAGTGGCATACGTTTGTTTTAATTAAATATGACAGAACTATATACCTGAAATGGTCTGACAATTTCCTGAAGTATTCTCTGAACGAACTAAAGCTTGAGAATGTTGAAACATGCAGTGGAAATTCAGCTCATCTTGTTTTCATGCATATATTATGTGTTGCAACAATACATAACAAGATCTTAACACTTGTTTTCATTGGAAGTGACAAAAAAGTGGTAGTTTTCAATTATTAGCAATCCTTTCATCAATACATGTAAGAGGGCGCTATTTTGCTTTTGTCACACAAGGTACTCCTTGTCAAAAGTGCATATGAACAGTACAAAAAATAGTCCCTCAAACTTACCCACAAAAAAACAAGTTTTGAAGAAATATTGGCCACTACCATTGTCCAAACAAGCTTTTTAACATGATAAACAGTAAAAAGTGGAACTTACTCCAAGAAAATGATGAAATGTTTGGTTATATTTGTTCACAACGCTATGGAGACGCTTCTGTTCTGCCTTGAATGACATCACGCTTTGGCTCATGAATATGGAAATTTTCATTGGCATAAAAACAGAAATGTTGAAATTTCTCCCTTTTACTGCTACAAAGGAGGTGGAAAGTCATAGTAACATGGCAAGAAAGCTGTTTTAAATGTATTTAAGTCATAAAAATCCCATTACATGTTCCTTTTAACGACCGTGTGCAACTGGATCCGAGTTTGTGGAGTGGGCGTATTGGATGACTTAAAATGTAAAACCATATGGTGTTGTACTGATGGAAATTTGTTCTCTTTTTTACCAAGCTGATTCTCTATGTCTTTATATTAGAAAAAAATAGTAGTTGCCAAATGGCAGGGGTTTCAGGCATTCGGTCTTACTAATAAAAACTAGCAAGTAGCAAATGCTAGGAAGTTTCAGCAAAAAAAGTAAAAACATTTACTCAGTGCAGTAAGGAAAAGCAAATGCTTAATTCCGTATGAATATTCCCTTTTCTGTTCAGCATTTATAGACAACATCTTGATTTGGACTTTTACCTTATTTATGTACACCCTATGTGAGGCAGTTATACGCAAAAGAGACCATATGTTGTTGACAATCATTCGTCCGTGACTCCGTGAAAACAATCCAACAGTAAGAATTACTGTTGGATTGTTTTCATGGATGAATGGTTGTCAACGAACTGCCACACATAGGGTTTACATAACTAGGGTAAATACATGTAGTATAGTATATTTTGATCCTTAAATGCTTAAGACACTTTTCGCCAGTTGCAGAATACATAAAGAATACATTATTCATTAAAATTGTAAGGTCCAAACAGTGTCCTATAGACGTCACAATTGCATACAAAAATCACAGACAAGTGTTAAAAGCGGGTAAATCATACCAATATTCAATACACAGAGGTTTTTGTTTATTGAGATATTCAATAAATATAATAGTTTGCAAAGATTGGTGACCTAAATAAATGGGCCCCACATATATTATCAATTCCCGGAACTAGTCTTGGCTGTGAGTAAACATCAACCTCCCATTTTTCACAGTCATTTACGAGCAAAAAGGGCAGTCCAGGCTTCTTCGAAAGTAACCCATTTTCCCTCCCCGCCCGGCCCGAAAAAGTTTCTATAGACTTGAGTCAAGTACGAGTCAAGTCTAGTGTGATTTGAGCGCAGTGATCCGTCGCAAGACCGCTGTCATTCGCTCGAGGGTTCGAGGCTTGTTGTTATAGACCTTTCTTTTGTTTGTAAATATTGACACCATTTTATACGGACTGCCGCAAGGCACATAAACTGAAGCCGGGGTTGGCCTTATTTTTCCAGAAAACGTCATCATTACGCTCCCAATCACAGTCAAAAGGTATGTGTAGAATTTATGTCGTAAGTTTATTGACAATGTTGTATTTCCAACAATCAAATAATGTTTTCGTTTTCTTTAATACATTTTGTAACTCTTCATTTTTGCATCGTTGGACCTTCCATAGCTTTGCAACCCGTTATTGGCAAAAATGCAGGTTGCCAACCAAGCGTAGAAAAGTCTATTGAAGCATTGTGCAAAACATTTCCCAACCAAGTTCGGAAAGAACATGGACCGCCATTGTTGATACCGTATTAAAATTATTTCATGTTTATGAACGGGTTGAAAATTGTTGCTTTTATTGTAGTAGCTACAAATCTGTGTTTTATGTATTCGGTATTCTGTTGGTCCTGTCATCGCTGCACGGGTTCAATGACTTCAGTTTGAGCTTACGCCCTGACGAATTGTATAGCAGATAAAACGAACTTAACTTGAGAATACAGGGAATACCGCCATGGAGTTTAATCGTTATGGTTGTTTCATCACACTGTTCGCATTTATCAACAATCTGATATGGGGATGTGTTGTCAAAAGTATGGGCGTTTTACTGCCGACTCTACGGGAACAATTTACAACAGAAACGTGGATCATTGGAACAGTGGCAGCACTGATGGGGGCCACATCTGATGTTGCAGGTAAAATAAGTTCTTGGGTATTATGGCATATCCCCATGTATAGGCCTATTGTGGGATATTTTTTTATTTGCATGGTATATATTGTATGTATGTACTGTGCGTAGGCCTGTGGGATACACACACTGCATTAATGTTTAAGGCATCTTTGGAGGAAACATTTACTGTTCGGCGATTTCATCTTTAGCTAACAAAAGGTGCCCCTTAATTAACACGTCATATCTTCATCAAAAATGACAAAGTGATAGTAATACGTACATAACCGTGCAGCATTTCTTATAGAGTATCGCGTGAATATTGGGCAATTTTGTGTGAAACACAATACATTTCCAGCCGAACAAAAAGGCCTTGTTGGAAACAGTCATACTATTTAATCCGATTTTCCATTACTGGCTAATTAGTGTATTCTGGTGTTTTTTATATATATATATGAAGGTCTCTTAACACTGCCTTTGGAAAACGTATTTGGTTGTCGGCGAGTGCTGATTTTCAATAGTGTGGTTGGAAGCATCGGTTTGGTATTGGTGGCCTTTGCAACAAGCACTGTACACTTCGCCCTAGCTTTCTGTACACTTCGCCCTAGCTTTGGCCGTTTTAGTGGGCGAGTATAACGCTGTGGCACCAAAGGCAGTTGTAACGCGCGCAATAACTGCGGCGAAACTAAAGTTTTGCGCTGTTTGTCACCCTAACAAGCAAAAACACTCTAAAGAAAACACAGGAAAACTAAGAAATAGAATGCGAAAGAAAATTTTATTAAACAATTACCAAGACATTAAGAAAATTTATCAATCAAAATGTTAAATGATTAATGGTAAACTATTAATAAACACAGAACTGGGTATGAATTAAACGAAATATCAAGGGATAAATATTAAACTAAAACAAAAGCACCCAGCAATGCCAAACAAATAATACAATTTCATCTTAATAAACACGTGGTATTTTATTAGTCTAATCCAATCCTCAAATCAACTTCTCAACTCAATTCTTCAAATCAAATCTCCAAATCAATACTTGAAATCAAATCTCCAAATCAATTCTTCAAATCACGTGGATTTATTCTAGTCTATAATCCAATCCTCAAATCAACTTGTTCAATTTGATTTGAAGTATTGATTTGTGGATTGAATGAACGCCCACCAAGATCATTCGCGAATCATGCGACCGCCGGCCGAAACACGTCCTGGCTGTAGCTTTTTGTTTTTAACGAAAAATGAGTTAAATGACCCATTATGTCCCCACCCGGTCCCCAGGACCGCAAACCTGGAGCTCCCCAAGCTTGTTAGTTTGACGTCTCCAGACTTGCCAGACCATGATTGATGAATAGTCCTCTTGTAAATCACTTTGTAAGCATAAGCATCCAGGCCTACCTGAAAACACAACTGTGTGTGTTATTAATTAACTATTTTTGTCCCCATCTTGCAGGACCTGCTTTTGGTATTTCTGGAGTCCTTAGTAAAGCCTTATTAGCACGTCATTTCACCAAGCACTATGCCTTGGCTTGTGGGTTAGGCTACTCTGGACAAGCAGTAGCACTTCTTACTTTCGCCCCGTTGACGCAACTTTTCCTGGACACTTACGGTTGGAGGGGAGCAGTGTTACTTATTGGTGGATTCAGTATGCATCACTTACCAAGCGCTCTTGTAGTGAGAGACGCCAAACCACAGTACGAGTCACTGAAAGACAGTCCCTGTGATAATCCTGATAACACCGATCATGGTAGACGTCAGGGGGGAAATGAGAGTGATGACGGTACCATCTCTATCAAGGCGTTCTGGCTTCGTCTCTGCAAAGCGTTAGACTTGGCTATATTCTTTGAGTTCAATTTCTGGATCGTTCTCACCTGCCGTTTTGGGATCACCAGTACCTTCGTTTCTTGGCTGCTGTATTTCGTTCCTCATCTTCAAGTCAAAGGTTTCTCGCCCCAAGTAGCTGCCTCGCTCTGCACAGCGGCTGCTGTTGGATTTGCCTTCGGAACAGTCATCTGGTCGCCTTTCATTGACAGAGGTCTCATCAAGTGCTCAACAGCGATAATTATCAGCAGCCTCGCTCTGACCTTCTCGTTTGTGGTTGATCCTTGGGTGAATGAAGTCATCGGTTACGTCATCATCACCTTTATCTATGGATTATTTGCCTCTGCGCTCTACACTCTCATTGACGTCATAACCAAAGATTTGATAAACCATGATCGGCTTGTCAGCGCTTTCGGATGGATGAGGGCGTTCTTCGTAGGCCGTCTAATCGCCGGTTTTCTACCAGGTCAGTAAAATTCTCGTTCAGCCTTGCAAGGAACAACAACCATTTTTAAAGGGTATTCTTTGCGGTTTCCTCTTCCCCAGATAAACTTCTTAGGTAATATACTAAAATTTTCAAGTAATATAAGTAGTACAAGGCGACGAGCACTGATTTCAAATGCACTAATAATACCCAACGTGTTTCCGTTGATTTCATACTAGGCTGGATATACGATGCAAGCGGCACCTATGACATGGCGTTCATCCTTCTTGGCCTCATACAAACCGCTTCACTGATTCCACTGATTATCGGGATACTGCGAAAAACATTCTAGGACTAAAGGAGGACCATCGCCTACCAAGCCCGCGGGAACGGGGGTGGGGGATGCTGTGGGTGCTGCAGCACCCCTATAACTGTTTGGATTTAGGTGCTGGAATATGCTTCAGCACCCCCTACTCCCAGGCAAAAATGTGTTCCAGCCAGCAGTGTTCTACGACAATGAAATTGCGCCGCTACGCTATACATTATGCTTGCTCTACATCTCCTTCGTTTTATTCGTTTCTAGTTTTGCCGCGGCTAAGCGCGGCGCTTCGAACGTCTTGCACAAACACTGTAAAATATCAAGAGGAGGTATTTTCTAAATCTTCAGCCAGTGCAGAATCGTTCTTTCTCTCAATATATCTAAAATCATGACATGTCTATGATATTTCCGCCACGGAAGCCGTTTGACCCGAAAGCATGACAATGGTGGCAAAGTTGATTATGCTTGCCAGGATTTTGTTCATTCGATCTTTCAATAGGGGCAAAAGTTCATACCTTTCCCCTGAAGGTTTTTCTTTTCATTGAAAAGTTTCATTGACGTTGCTAACATTCTGTACTTCACAAAACGCACCATTGATTGCCAATTCGCACCGCTTCCGCATACCCGTACCGTACCCCCATCATGCACACAATGCTTCTCTCTTCCAAATAAGCCAACGGATGTAATTGCAATGTTCCTACAAAAGACTCACTCATGTAAATGAACCACTGAAATGCATAGATTTTATTTACTTAAACAGGCTAAACAGTGTTTTAAATGCCTCGAGGTTATTTGTTTGTCTGTTTCTTTGTTTGTGATTTTTTTTGTGGGGTTGGGGATTTGTGGGACATGTTTGTGGTTTTTATTACTTTTTTTTTAACTGGGTCGAATTTCCACAGATCAGTGTCAGCACTTACCTGCTTCATCAACCGTTACGATTAGTTTACTTTCTTTTATACCCAGCAAAGGTGTTCGCGTACTTAGATGTTTACACCTGCTGATGGCTTCATCTTGCCAACTTAAAATGACTTGTAAAAATATCTTAACTGCAGCTTGAAGCAACTTTGTTCTCGGATGCTTCCACTACACTGCTTGTATGAAGTGGTTCAGTAACGAAATCATCCTTCCTATACTCCTGGTTGCATCAATAATTTCTGGGCTCGCTTGCACCGCACCAACAGTCAGAAGGTCGTTTCCCATGTGGTCTTACATGTATAAATCACACCAGACTCATGTTGTGTTGCTGACTTGCCTATTTACACATTCTAGTTTTAGAGTTCAGGTTCCATTTTCTTTCTGTTCATCGGCGTTTGGTCGAGGCACAACACATGCAGGGTCTGTTCGGTGAACACTGAATAACACAGTGCAGTTCAATTCGGTCCCAAACCAACTCTATGCCGCTAAACTGGAGCCGAAGCGTGTTGTCATTCCTGTTATAGGGCGCAGCCATCTTGGCGCGCGCGAGTCGTCTACCAATACTTGAAGCTGATTGGTTGAAGTCGCTAACACGTCACAGGCCACGTGAACGATGAAGGAGCCATCGTTCATTGTTTGAAGCCGTGTTGTGTTTGGCGTGAAAATGTGGGGGGGGGGGGTTTCTCTCACAAAAAGTAAACACCACATGACAAAAGCAACACGGAAACAAATCAACTCCCGAGGAAGTTTTAAATAAATTCAACGACCCTTACAAAATACGTTCCGTACAAGTTATATATATGCGACGTTCCATTCTGATTTATTTTTTAAAATATCCTGTTAAAAACACATTAAGTTAGTCGATTTGCCTCTATATACATGCTTCTAATGTTTCTTTCAATAACATCTCGTAAACAAGACGTAAACAGCACGCCCATGATGTTGTTATTAAACACTTGATTTCTACATCAATAGTTGAACCATTGAACAATGCCCCTCCCCTGCCATGTAATCTAACCTAGCTTTGTAAAAAAAAAAATATGGACCGATCCCACCCACTGCGCACGTGGGCAGCAACGTCACGTGCACGTAACAGCCACACGCGCGTGTAATACAGATGTGATTGGTTAAAAAAAATATGGGGAGGGGCTTAACACGGTCCACTGGAACTTCTTTCTCAACTTACCGGCCGATCAACTTGTTGATTATATTCATTACCACATATAATAACCAACTTGAATTACTCAGAAAAAAAGGTATGTATTATGAGAGTAATATGCATCAATATGCTGGCATGATTCTTTTATGTTGCTAAAAACAAGTGGATTCTGTTTTACATTTTCAAGTATTCATTTCTAATGTTACCTGAATCATGTGTTCAATGAAATTAACAATTGAATCCATTTTATAATGATTAAAATTTTGGTGAAAATTATTTTCATACGTATTTCTTGGCTTTGGAAATTTCTTCAAATTATAATTAACCCATAAGTATACAAATTTCAGAATTTAAAAAAATAATTATTGCCTATAACTGCATTCTAAACTATGTTGTTTCATTATGTTGTATCAAAGTTAATAAAATGCTGTACAAGAAGTGAACCAAAACAAATCGTAAAATTGTCTCTGACGTTATTTTTTACTTTAGAGTTGCATAACCATAGAGAATCTAGTGTTTGATTGGTGGACCCAAAACTGAACTAGTTTCTGATTTGTTGACCCTAGATGAAATTGCTTTCTGATTGGTTGACCCTAGATGAAACTGGTTGCTGATTGGTTGACCTTATATGAAACTGTATCTGATTGGTTGACCCTAGATAAAACTGCTTTCTGATTGGTTGACCCTAGAAGAAACTAGTATCTGATTGGTTGACCCTAGATGAAACTAGTTTCTAATTGGTTGACCCTAAATGCTGTTTATTTGTTTACAGGTCAGTGATTTGCTACTTTTATAGATGAGACTCCGTCAGTGCTCCAATAAGAAAACACCAAAGCCTTCAACCAAAAAATGACCACTGTCGATATAGGACCTGTTACCAAATAAAGAGTTTAAGATGGATAGCAATACTGTTGGAAAGCAGTACCTCATATTTTCAAAAGAAAGTGAGAGTTGTGTTTTGACAACCTCCCAGTGCCCCCCATATCATCAGACACACACCCTGAAAACTCCACAGGGGATAAGGCTGTGTCTGACTATCCGCTCTGTTCACAAGGACCCCCCCACCGGCAAAGAAGGAACACTTGGGGGTGACCAACCGATGCCATCTTGCCTGACTGCAATTTTGCCGCTACGCGCGGCCGTACCACTGCGTGTACATAGTACAAATCCCCTTGTGTACGTGCGTCACACACAAGGAACGGTGCGCATCAACCAGCTAAATGTCCTGCCCATGGAACGTTGTTGCTAGGTAAAAGGGCGCCCTCTTTCATTGGCGCACGGAGCCCATACAACTACAGATCATCAGAGACGATACTAATGCCATGTTCCAATTACTTGGGTACCGCTTGGAATTACACACGTGTCTATGGTAGCCGCTGCAGCCACTTGCCATAGACTTGTGTGTAAATTCAAGCCGTAGCCAAGTAATTTGGACACGGCCTGATAGACACTTTGCATTCAGCTGCCATCTTTGAGGTGTTCAGTCACAATGAACACACCAGGTCTTCCTATATTTATCCCTATTGAACAAGTGCATGTACATGTACCCCTAAGATGGCTGCCATGCAAAGCATCTAAACCCTTATTCGTTTACAATAGATGGAGGCGTTATTACCTGTGGAACGTATGCCCGTCTGCTACAACTCCATGTGTATCCACATATTAATTTGTACACAAGTTGCAGGTTAACTAAAAGTGTCTGGGGTGAATCAGATGGAACCACAACAACTATTTCAGTTCCAGAATGTCATGTTTGTTCAACTCCATTGTTTTTTTTTTAAAGAACAGAAGCATAAATCAATTCAATGTTGGTATTTGCCGTTCACCGATGTATTTTTATGAACACTGTATACCCAGTGTTGTCCCGAGTAATTGTGAGAAACAAATCACTCAGGTGAGATGCTAACCCACGAGCCCTGCTTGCCAGGGTCGGCTGGCTGGTTCGAATCTCATATAGCAGTGGGTACCGCAACCAAACTATAATGTAAATGCTATAATGTGACATCACGAATGTCTGGTCAAGCTAAACATTCACTGTTCTTAAAGGTATGTTATTTTTCCATAGTCTATAACAAGCAGTGTTTTTACTTGTCGTACCTCTGTGATCTGGCTTCAAATTAAACAAAAAAGGCATCCATGCTGGACACTGAAATATGCTGTATAAAGTTCCATGCATTTGTTCAAACTGCTGTGGACCAAGTTTACGACAGGCACACTTTGCATAGGTAATATACCTCCAGTCTGCATTTAGATTAATATACACCATGCAATCTCTTATTAAGTTCAGCGTTTGGCTTTTCACATTATACCAAATTAAAATATTATACAAAATATATCAAACAGTTCAAACAACTCGAGTTGCTCATATGACGTCTCCTTAACTTACTCTCCGCTCACATAACATGTACAAAACACACTGCCCTCCATGTAGCATACACTGTCATTAGTTATCAGTTTTCTAAATTCATCAGGACCGAATATAACATGGTTCTCCTTGTCTTAGCCACAACTGGTGAACTTGAAACAAAATACTATGCAATTTTCAGTTTTACAGCACCTTAAATTAAGACATCAAATTCAACACTGGTCAATGCTAAACACGCGGTCTAAAAGTTAAAAAAACCCAATAACTAGGATCTCTTGCAAAATTAAAACTGACAAGGATTACTCGATATGAAATACCATTTTTACTTAAAATACTTACACATTACCCTATTTATACAGGACAAAGTAGGCATGCCAATGAAAGTAAAATTTTCACAATATTTATGTACCAATTTTACAATGTAATGAAATCTACTTAATAAAAAGTAAAAAAAAGACATTTTGAAAAACACTCACCCTCAGGTTTCCTTTGACTATGGAAAAGAAAATGCGTCGTTAAAAAAAAACTCTTCAAATGATATGCTTTCAACACTGTCTGAATTTCATATGATATATTTGAATGAAACCTCAGATGTCACACTGTACATGATTAGAGAAGATTTGATGAAGTCACATCAGCAACTGAATTATTCATGTATTCCAATACTGTTACACCCTTGCTACACTAATAGGGCTGTCACAACATTGATCACTGCATACAAATTTTAATCTGCGCACTTTGTGTGCAACTTTTGACGGGCGTGGCACGCAGGTGCAGCTGTCGCATGTAAACTTGATCAGCAAGTTTCGAATATTCAAATTTTCGGTCAAACACAGTTTTTAATAATCGAATACTTAATTATTCGAAAAATGGACAGCCCTACACGATAAAGGCACATCATTTGAGTTAAAACTGAAAACAAATAAAAAATAGAGTCAAAAAGTGTATAACAAAAGAAATCATGTACAAATGAACCCAGAAATCATATTACGCAATTAGTACAAATAAAACATCTGAAAATGGTAAATTGCCTGGACGTGACTCCAACAGCTGCAAATGTGATGTCATCAGCTTAATGCTGGAGAAAAGTCCAATCTACTTATAATAAAACCTCAAACAAGAATGGAACATACATGTACAACAGGCGCCAAGACGAAAAGACTTGTGAAGGAGACTAGTGACCAATGGAGATGCTGATAGTCAGGCTTGTGACGGAGACTAGTGGCGTTGGCTTGCTTCCTTGGCTGCCATGATCAGTGGCACCAATGTCTTAAGAGGTTTGGCCATCTTCAAGAAGGGATGCTGGAATCACGAGCAATGACAAAAAGAAAACACCCAAGAAGCCCAAGTTAACATTCAACCAAAACAATTACACAACGTGCCACATTCAAGTTACAGGTGCTTGAACATGTTTTCCATTTTTCCCCCTTTAAGAAAAGGGTCGAAAACTAGTGTAGAATTGAATCTGTCTTTACACAGCTCACAGCAAACAAAAGTTGAAATGGTAAAGAGTAAAAAATCATCTAAAAAACAAATGCACAGTCTTGAGTTTTTTTAAGTTCCCAAAACAATTAACACCAAATTCCAAAAAAAATTGGGCCTGAAAAAAAAAATGTGCTACAAAGCACAATGGATAATGACTGGCTGCAATGCGTGCAGTTTGATCAATTATTGATTATCCCACCAAAGTGAAAAAGAGTAAAAGAAAGAAAATATTGGCTTTACCACTAAGAGTTCACTGCTGCCAACACGCTTATCCACGTCGGTCTCTAGACACTGGGCCAAGAAATCCTTGAAGACCGGCGACAACTTCTCCGGGTTTTGGATTTCTGGTGTTCCATTGGTTGCAATAAGGTACAAGGCCTGCAAGGATGTTTGAAGGTAGAGGAGATCATTTGCAGCTATCCAAAACATAACTGACCAAATTATTGTTAAAAAAGCCTACTTGGTCTAAAAATTATTCTGTGAAATTATTCTTTCTGGCATGCTGTCATTTTGAAGAAAACAATAAAAGAAGATCATTTCCAAAGATGAGTCAAGTGACACATTTGACGAAAAAACAGGAAATTTCCCATCCGGCTCATTATTATTATGACAGCCAAGTTTGTTAACTCCGTAAGTCAGCACATATTTATGCGGCCTACACAATGGGCCGGATGGCATCATTACCAGGTAAATCTTATATAAAATTGTTGGGCCAAGGTGAAACTAAAGCAATTCTCACTCCCAAGCCACTATTTTTGTTCTCAGAATAACAAACTCGCTAACTCACCCTGAGAGGATTCTCATTCAGATACGGCGGCTCTCCTTCTATCATCTCAATAGCCATGATACCCAGGGACCAGATATCGACCTTTGGCCCATACTGCTTACGGGTCACGACCTCTGGGGCCATCCAATATGGCGTGCCCACCATCGTTGTGCGCTTGCTCTGCTCGGGAGTTATTTGGGCACAGAAGCCGAAATCAGCTGTACATTTTCAACAAGACATCAGCATCATTCGTTAGTAACAACCAAGCATGTGGTTTAATTGTCACAAGAGATTATTCTTAAAAGTCAATTACAACAGTGTTTTGATTTTTGGTGGCGTTTAAGATGGAAAAATTTTTTTTTCTACTAGCAATTTTTTCCTCAAAAGGTGCTGAAAACTGTGAGTTCAAAGTGAACTCTGACTGCGTTCCACAGCCAGTTTAGGAGAGACGCTGACTTACTGAGTTTGACACCACCGTCCATTCCCAGAAGAATATTGTCACTCTTGATATCTCTGTGGATGACGTGATTGCGATGAAGGAACTCCAGGGCTTGCAAACACTGGACAAAAGACAAGAAGTAATACCATTAAATTCATTGACACAAAATCTTGGGAATGCATTTCAAAAAGGTCATTGTCTTACTGTCGTGTTTTTCAATACTCTGTGCAAGCAAAAGATTACAACACAAGGCCATTTCTTTTGCAATGCATTCTAGAAACGTTAACATCCGTGCCCCAAACTGCAGTTCTTTTGCAACAGGCCTTGGCAAACCTATCCTTTTTGGGGGGTTGCGTGCTTACATCAAATTCCACTGACAACATTATTTTGTAAGTGGGACAACCATGAAGATGGTCTGGCTTACCTCTCTACACACACTGGCAATCTGACCCTCATCCATACATGTCTCAGTCACAACATCCGTCAAGGAACCGCCGGCCAAAAACTCCATCACGACCTGAAGGAAGATACCACATAAAAAGTAAGATTATCACAAGAATGCATTTGTGACACGACATTTTTTATAGGCAGAACTGAGAATGCTTCAAAAGGAGTTCAAGCCAAACAAAAAATGTGGGTGGACTTTTCACAATCTTTTTGGATTGAGTAAAATTCAAGACGTCTTTATTCTAAAAAATATTGTGCAGAAGTCTGAAACTGAACTTAGATTTCTCTCTCACGTTTCAAGAGAAGCAAATCATTTCAGAAAAGTTGTCAAGAAACTTACAATGTCAAAAAAACAGATGACAAAATATTTAAATCATACAGAAAACATGGAGGTGTCGTTGCTGGCACCCTATGTATTAATTACATGCGTAAAAAACAGTTTAGTTTTTGGTCCAATGCTGAATTTCTTACCCAGAGTTCACCCCCCACCAGATAGCTGTCCAGATAATTGACAATGTTTGGGTTCTTATTCTCTCGCATGACGAGGATCTCATTGATGATCAACTCTTTCTTGGGTTGCTGTTGGAGATTCATCTGCTTGATAGCAACCTGAAACCAAATACACAAAATAAATAAGAACGTCCCTTTCACAGGAATCACTATATTAACTTAACCCTTAGGCTCCGATGAACATGTATTTCAATATGGAAATCTTTTAAATGTAAAAGCATACTTCAGAATTTACAGTTTATTTCACTGTTATTGAACAAACAATGTGATGTTGACTAAAGTAGCCTTGCACAAGAGGGTAACAAAACCAAATATTTACAATACAATTTTTGTCACGATACTGGTTTATTATGCACATCTTGAAATTAAGCTGCAAGAGATTTATTCCCAACTGTGTTGGGTCTGTGAGAATATGTACCTCTTGCCCAGTGCCAACTTCTATCGCTGTGTAGACGACTCCAGACGCTCCCTGACCAATCTTCTCACACTTGGTGTATTTCTTCTTGGGATCACCAACGCTGACAATTTGCCCTGGAAACAGAATCAAATCAGCATTCCTTCATTTTCAGAGAAAGAAAGACGAGATCTGAATGAAGAAGAATGAAGCAGTCCACAGGACCATGCCTTGGACCTGTTTCTAATGACCAACTTTTCAGATGGGCGATCCAGAGCCATTCCAAAGCCGGTTCCTACTTGGCACGAAAGGGAATGCAAATGCGAATTTGTGACGTCACAGCAAATTTTCGCACTGAGATTTCGCAAAAGTTGAGCTCAGTTCAACTCGGGCGAATTTCGCAGTGAATGTTTCATGACGTCAAATTTGTTTCGCATTCGCAATCAAGTGAAGTTTGAACCGGTTTCAACCGATCAGACTCGGTCCTAACTTACTCAGTTTGTCCAAGATCTCGTCATCACTCATCTTCTTCTTCTTCTGTCTTTCTCTCGTTCTCTGGACACTGCCTTCAGCATTGTTGATAGCGGCAGGCGGCGGTGGGGAGACTGGGGTTGGGGCGGGCTCAGCTGGGGGCTCAATCCTGGAGTAATACTGAGGGTGCAAACAGAAATGAAACCAAATGAAATTATCCAATTCTTACAAAAAGTAAACAGGACAGCAAAGCAAGCACAAGCTGTCATCGGATTTCAACAAAGCTTTAACTTCACAAAGGGCACTCTTTTAAGAGCATAGGGGGCGCTCTTCTGATTAAGTCAAAATCATTTTCATGCCGAGTATGCATTTGTAGAAGGCTAGTTGTGATGTTTGTGTTACTGTTGGAGGTATCTATTATATTGGGTTGGGGTTTTTTTGCAATTAGAATCCATAACGTCACATTAGTGTTGTTGTTGATTTTGGTGGTTTTTTTAAAATGAAATTGGAATCTTCTTGGTCGTGGTATTCTTAACTTTTCATCAAGGCCGTGATTTTCTCTGTTTAATCAAATTCCTTAGAAATGTTTACTTCAACAAACAGGCACAGCCACCTTAAAAGGCAGAAACCAAGACTGAAAATACAGGCTGAGTGTACCTTAGACTTGGTGTGTTCAGGCCGAGGTGCGATGGCTGGTGCTGGCCCATTATCATCATCCTCATCTTCCTCAACGTCGACAGACTTTTGGCCGTGCTTCTGTTAAAAAAAATGAGGTCCAAAACATCACAAACTACACATGCCTAACCCTAACTTCCGATGAAATTTTGGTCAGACTCCTTTCTGAATACTCCAAAATTCACAAGTGTGCAGGAAGCCAAAGGCAACATGTACTTAAACTTTCAAGAGACACAATGTCCTATGTAAAGTAATAGCGGCTGGGCTGTGCATTCCTCCAATCTGCAAAATTCTTCCGATATCCAGGGGATACTTGAGGTATCTGGAAGGGCCAGGGTTATAAAGCCAAACTCAAAAACTATTCCATTTCAATTGTTTAAATTGACAGTTACTTCACATCAGCCGATCTGCTGCTGTAAGATAATGAGAGAGGGCGGTATACTTACTGCGTTGAGTGACGTTTGTTCAAATGTGTCCTCCAGAGATCCTTTGTTATTGCCTAAGCCAAACATCAAAAACAAATTAGTAAACAAACAAATCGTTCAGAAAATGCTTCTGTGAATCCATTTCATAATTCATGTTCTCTACCAAAAATACAATTTCAAAATCAAAAGTAAATCTCAAAGATTAGTTTCTTTAATGAAATGATTTCAGAAAATCGTGTGTGAAATTCCAAAGTTTCCATGTACGAACTTACTGCTCAGGATGACTTTCTGTTGAGTCATAAACTTCTCGTTTCGGTTGGCGTTGCTGTCGTCGTAGAATTTGAGAGCATCCAAGACGGCCTGTGGGTTCTTCTTCTGCTCTGTCTTAGTGATCTGAGATGACATCAACAGCTTGGCCCAATGCTCTGGCATACCCTGTTTGAGATCAAGATACAAACACACCATCTTAAAATCTATTTGGATTCTTACATCAATACAAGCCAACATTATGTTGTCAAGGATACCAGAGCAACGCTGGGTGTATAGTGTAGATGTGGTCCAATGGTTACGGTGTTCGACTCATGTACCATTGTTCATGGGTTCGAACCCCGACGGGGAACGTTGTGCTTGTAGTCTTGGGCAAGACACTTTACTACAATTGCCTCTCTCCAACCAGGAGTATAAACGGCTGTAGACCTGTGAAGGTAGAAACCATAACGCGCTGATCTCGAGCTGCTGCAAAAACTGGTCTAATGGCCTGATGATCATTATTATTATTTTGTATTTGCCTAAAAGGCAGTCCTTAAAATTACAATTTCTTTGATTCTATATGAACTTGTACAGGTAAAATAAACACCTTTATGGTAAAACCTAAGGAATTCCAGATTTCAAAAGGGATTCTTGAAAACTCCTAAAATAGGGGGAAAATCTTAACAAAAAAAAATCTTGAAATCAGGAAAAATCTTAACAAGTCTCACCCCTGTTAGAGATTAAATGAAGGCATACATTTCTACGTGTGCAACATGTGTACAAGTTAAAATTTGAACAAATTGGCTCCTTTTTTTAAAAAATCTCACCGTGAATTCTCCAGTGATGCTATCGAAGCCAACGTGCACAGTGTGCTCAAAGCTGGTAGGGTAGCTGATCTCCGGCCGCTGCTTGGAACCTGACAGAAAAAGAAGCAGATAATTCAAGCTTTGTTTAGCCATTTTTTAAGTTCAGAAACAAAGCTAAATAGATAACAAGTTGCCCTTGTTGGAAATCAGCTTCAAAATTGATATTCCTAAATCCAAACACTGATCATCATGGAGTCCAACCCTTGAGGTAGGGCACAGACGGACTATAAACAGATGGATTCATGGATTCATGCATGCATAAGGCCCAATTAAAAAAAAAACCCTAGGAGGAAAATAGGAGGAAGAGGTTTTTTTTTTTTTTTAAGATGGGCACCATTTTTAAATTTCCTGAAACCGTTGGTGTTTCCACTGTTCAAAGACACTTTTAAAATGAAAGACAAGTTGAACAAGAGAACGGAACATATTTACAGTGTCATTTAGAGTTGTATTGGTCTACAATGAACAGTTTTAGATGCATTTGCTTTAACTGTGGACTTTTTCAGTGTTTTTTTACTGCATTTTTCAAAAATAAAAATAATAAAAAAATCCAGGTGGCCTCCAAAAAGGAGGACGAAAAACATGTTTTTTTTTACTTCGCCGAAGCAACAGTTAATTTTCTATAGTGAATCAATTAACAGAATCGCCAAAACCATTTCATCTAAGACATTTGCATATGCCTGATGTTCAATGCTGTCAGATTTAGCAGGTTATGGAGATTTTTTTAATGAAATAACCATTTTACACCTTTCAAAAGACCTATCAAATGCCCTTTATCATGAAATTATTATTAGACTTTAGTAATAATTAGCGCTTCATGCTATATAATGTGTGTGCTTAAACCTAACTACGCTAACAAAAAGAACAGGAAGAAAATTTTTCTTTTTTTTAAGTATGGTGCGTTTACAGGTAGTTATGAACGTAAGTTGTGTGTACATGAATTAGAAAATGTAATAATACATTCGTAATTCATCGTGCGTGAGCTGTTCATGTACAAACAGTTTCCCTTACACACACCACTAACATATTATTTGACACCACATGTGAACTGTTGAACCCCCACGCGGCATTTACAGGAAATTCAAAGCAGATACAAAGGGGGAATTCACGAGTGCAACAAATACAAACAACAACTTTACAGAGTTTTTCCATTTTCAAAAACCCATGCAACAGGAAAAGCTTTGCTTTGGAGTTCCCCTTCACTCACTAGAAACTCCGCTGCATACGACCTTGTTAAATAACCCTTTCCAAATCAGCGCAGTGACTGTCATCAGTAATAAAGCCTGTTTCTTGTTGATCCCCAGTCCCTCCCCCCTCCCCCCAGTAGACGTAGAGGACACTGGAGAACACACCGAAACTTCCTTGTCATTTCCTGTTCCGTCTACTCCAGTCGTTGCAGAGGCCGGTTTAACCGTTCTAGACAGCTGACTAAACGCAAACGTAATCGTTGATAAATTGCTATGCGTACATTCTGGGGAAGATGCCTGCACACAAGCAATTACTTTTCACTCAAGATTCTTAAAGCATACGAGCATGGGTTTTTTAGAAATCAAATTTTTGGGGGAAACAATCTCCTGAAATATATGTAACTGTTCGTGTTTGAAGCTTGAAAAAATGCATAAATAATGGTTCTGTTTTCATTCTTAAGTTCACCTGGACTGAATGTACATTTTTCAGTCCACATAAAATAGGAACTCTTTGCAAAATAGTTTTGTTATTGATGCCTTTTATATCATTACTGATGACATGAAATGAATGTGAAAAAAAATATTCCAACCAATTCAGTCATTTTTGACTGCAGCAAGCAAATACTATAAATAATCTCACCCAAAAACACAACTTATTGAAAAGTTGAACAAAGAAATTAACTGGAGCGGAGCTTGAACCAAAAAACACAATTCCTTTAAAAAAAATTACACAATTCATTTCTTCCTACCAATACATTATAGTCAGAATACACTCAGAAAAGCATCCACAAAATAACTGGAATTTCCCTATTTCAATGGACAATTTTGAAAACTACTTCCTGGATTGAAAATTCTTTGAAGTTGACCATTGACGTCAGGGTGATATAAATCAAATCAAATTTGATTTATCTTAAAATTGTTTGTTTACATGCACTTTCAACAGAAACAAAGGTAGTTCATATGTACGGGATATGTGTGTTGGCACAAGGAAATTCCTGTTGCGACTAGAAACTTTCATTTTTGACAGGAACATGTGTTTTACATGAATATTCATGTAAAACACATGTGCATGTCACTGGATGGTAACGACACCCTAACAAATATGGAACTCAACTTTGTTGGCATTCAGAGAATATTACAAAGTATCTTACAAAAGCCAGTCTCTCTGACAAAGTTCAAGAAGGAAAGTGATATAATTACTGATGCTGCTTAAATGTGATTGGTTTGTGATATAGGCCTACTTGTGACTGGCTTGTGATTGGCTTGTGATTGGCTTGTGATTGACTTGTAATTTGATTTGTCATTGACTTGTGCTCGACTAGTGATTGACTTGAGACATACTTGTGATTGGCTTGTGATTGACTTGTGAACAACTAGTGATTGAATTGTAAATAGCTTGTGATTGGCTTGTGATTGGCTTGTGATTGACTTGTAATCCACTTGTGTTCCACTTATGATCAACTTGTGACTTAAATTGTCATAAACTTGTGATCAACTTATTATTGAAGTTACTACTCTGTTCTTATACTGACATCACACACAATCATGTTTGCATTGTACAGGCATCACAGAACACATGCATCTTACTTTTATCTTCATTTTTGCCTTGCCATGGCATCTTGATTTTCCTCTTCTTCTTCTCATCATCTGTGGGTGTGCTGGGGAGGGGCTTGGATCCTGGGCTAGACGCGTCAGATTTCAACGTGCCTCCAGTGCTGGTGTAGCGCACCGGTGGTGCGGGAGGGCTTTCCTCCATGTTGTCACTCATTAATGATCAGATTTACCTGCAGACACAGAACAAAAATGTCAAAAATGGCATAAAGTGGCGTATTTAGCTTTTACCATGGAAGATACAAGTGTATGTATAAGTTGGTAATAAAAAAACTGCACACGTCTACAGACAACGTATTTATTAGTTTACATGTATGCCATAATGTAAACTGTATCACCACTGATGAAAGTGAATCGAAAGATAAACAAAGCTTGCAGCTCTTTACAACTCAAACAATTTACAATAGTGAGGCGAATTTGGAAAGCTGTTGAAATTCCCACACATTTAGAAAATACATCTTGTCTGCATCTTAAATATATTTTAAACTTCGTGAGATGGAAAACAAGATCTGGAAACTATGACCTTGACCTTTGGCCAAATGCAATATACAATTTAGGCAAACGTTTCAAGAGAAGACCGTTTGTAGATTTTCATTTGCGCCTGCCATGCTGGCTGTAGTATGGATACAGTATTTCAGAACATAAACAATTATTTAACACCCAACAGTTTCATAATGCATGCAATGCATGCGTATTGGAAACTGCGTAGTGTGTTCACAGGATGAGCATATTAACATGTGTGGGTGATTCATGACTAGGTCTTGTTGCGATGATGTCACAGTGGAGCTGAGATACATGTACATGGCCTTGGTTGACAGAACCACTCCACATGCTGATATGCTTTGAGTCAATCGGCACTGCAAATGTACAATTTTGAACACACATGCCAGTGTGTATCCTTACATGTACAATAAGACAGTTCATCAATGAGTCAAATAGAATGCCTTAAAATTGCAATTTGTATGTTTGTTGAAATAAAAATACTACTTTCTTCCGATTGTGGTTATCTGCAACCCTCTAAAAAAAAGGCTTTCATTTTGCACATAAATAACCCGCTCTATGAGTACGGAATTCTTGTCTGGCAGCCAATAATTCCAATTTTGTGAAGAAATAATTCAATAACTAAACATTGGTGGATTTTTTCGTTTGATGTCTCACTCAAAAGTGATAACTTTTATGGGCTTATAGTTAGGAAAATAGCAATTGAAAAAAAAATCTACTTTTTGATGTGAGACTCAAAAATAGCATGCATTTATAACACATTTTAAAACATTTTTTTAGGACTTTCTGCGGTAAATATTCAATTATAAATTTACCACCTTGTTATTTGGTTTCATTAACAGTACAAATCTTTTCATAAGATGGAATGGTTTTGCCCTTCACCGATTCATCATAAACACTGTAAAGTCAGTGTTGTCCCGAGTGATTGTGAGAAAAAAATCACTCAGGTGGGACTCGAACCATGACCTCCTGCTTACTAGTGCAGACATCTTACCACTCAACCACCAAGCTTGCTGGAGTCTGGCTGGCTGGTTCGAATCAGATATAGCAGCGGGTTCCGCAACAAAACTATTCTTGTTTAATTTTTAGAAATGTGCATTGAAAAGGAAATCCTGACTAGGAAATGAAATGTGTCTTGTCATCTACATGTGTAACTCTAGCAAAGGTTGTGGGCTGTATCTAGCGGAAAACTGGCACCAATGCTGATCACGAATTCGACATGTAGCACTGGGGTCACAACTATGGCCTCTATTTTAAATGGTCCTTTTCCCCCATTATCCAAACCCAGTTGAGATAAACTCACCTAATAACATGCAGCAGTCATTCACGAAGCAAATGATCGACTTGAAACAGAACAACACTGGCTAAAATATGACAGATATTCATGATTTCGGTGGCTTTTCAGATAGAACCATCACAGCTGGAAAAAATATGGTTGTGACCCCAGTGCTATGCTATGTCAAATTCCTGATGAGCGTTTGCGCTGGGGTTTCCCAAGCTACGTTTTATCATGGCATGGCTTAAGGAAGTCCAATGCGTAAGGCCAAAAAAAAAGTCTCCGGTTTATGGTATGGAGCTTTGCCCCAAAAGTGGTGCGGCGACGTGGCTTTTTAATTTTTAAAAAAATTTTTTTTTCAAATGCGGCTGATGACTGCAAATGGTGCTCGAATAAATTTAGTGCAAAATGGGAGTCCAGAGAGGCCACATAAAGCTTATACTCGATCGTAACCCCATCTAAAAACACGTTAAAATTGTGCAGCAGCAGTATTCCAGTCAAGCCAGTAAGTTTAGCAGTTTTTACATGTACTACCGGTATGAGGTGGGATACATCATGGATACATCATGTAGCTATTTAGCAGTCCTTCTGATTTGAAAATCACAGGTGTGTGGAAAACGCACACCTGGATTTTTCTAGGCGTGCGATTGTGTGGTCCAAGCTGGGACTGAACAATCTGGTATTGTTTTTCAAAATATTCATCTTGGTTTACAATAAAGCCATATTCTCTTCACCGACGTACTTTATTTTTCAAAAATAATGAAGTATAATTATGCCGTAAATGTATGCCGAGGTGTGCGGTACTGAGGGATTCAGGCGTGAGATTATTTGGACTTCTCAGGAAGCATTTAGGCGTGTGATGGCGTGGGGGTGCGATCGCACGCGCACGCCTCAAAACAGAAGGACTGATTTAGCCCATTTTTCACATGATTAACACAGCTATCAAGGGCAAAAATGTTGCAACCTGATGCCACTTTTTTCTTCATATTCTCAATGAAGGTACTGGCATGACTCGGTAACTACTCAACCATGTCAACTGCTCAAAGTCAAACATGTCAAATTAACTTAATGAATTTGAAGCAAGTATATAACTAGCGTTTGGAAACACCACTTGATTGCACTACTTGCAGAGTAGGGCAAAAAGTGCACAAATTACTAGACTCCATCTTGAACAAAATGCACTTGCAATTGCATTCCAAAAGGCAATATAGCGCATGCCGGTAAAGGCCTAGTAGGTGCGGAAAACTTCCGACTTCCAACTAACAGTGCACTGATTTTTGCAAACATATCACTGAATTAGGATTTTTAACTTTATGGAAATCAATTTCACATTTCACCAACTCCAAGAAAAACCATTTCCATTTTGTGTTGAAACAGAAAATATCACAAATGAAACTTACCTTCACTGAACAGAGTCCGTAAATCCAGTAATTGTATGCAATGAATGCATGCAAAATATCCGGAAGTACACGAAATAAAATCAGCATTCGGCACAATCAAAATGCATGCACGCATACTTGCACACATGTAGGCATTGGCTTTGACTGGTACGCAGCTAAAATAGCGTCTTCCTACCGTTAGCGGTGCGGATACCAGTAAAGGAAACAATTCCAAACCCCGCCCCCTCCCCCCTTTAAACCCCAAGTCTGTTTTTCTCCCCCATGGTTTGAAAATATATTATTTGGAGATATTTCTTGGAATCAACGTATTTTGCACCTCCAAATATAAAATTCAGGCAATACGAAAATTGTCCGGTATTTTTCCATTTATTTTGTGCGGATCGAGAGAACCATAAAATATCTGATAATGTGATAGAGGGCGCCCTTTGACTTTACCGGTTACTTGTACTATACATACCTTATATGGAATTCCAATTTGACGCTCAATCATCAAAATCGATCATCAAATTAAGGTAGCATTCAGACGATCAGCCCCCCCCCCCCCCAAACAGGAAAATAAACAAACAAGAAAAAAATGAAAATAAAAAAAGAAGCAGAATGGATATTTTCAGCCTTCAATATTTATTTTATTGAATCGGCATTTGCAACATATTTCAACTTTTTGCATTTTCCTTTTTTTGGCAGGGGGGGGGGGGGAATTGACAACTTTGTCCCCCTCCCCCAACACAAGTACATCATATTCACCTGCATTTAATAAACAGCTGGAATGTCGTGAAAAAAATTAATTGTTGGAATGTCGTGCAAAGAACAACAACCAGAATACTAACTGATGAAAACTGTTAAATGCAAAAGACTTTCAGGAATACTAACGTGAATGTACAATAAATAGGCCTAAAGCTTTTCCGCTCATACCCACCACCCAAACAGGGTGCTGGGAAGGGCTAATCTCTTTCACAAAATGTTGTGAAGGAAGCATGGGCATTGCAAAGCACTGTGGGTAGCTTGCTACCTTAATGCCTTCAGCGCAATACAATCAATACATTCAGCGCATACGTGTCATCCGCACATGGAAGCGTCGACCCTTGTTATTGTTCAAACAAATTCTATCTAATGAGGGCTCGAAGAAATTACGTCATGCATCCTGAAGAAATTAGCCCTTCTCTGTTTGGGTGGTAGGTACGAGCAAATAAAGCTTTCAGAACAGCTGCAAAGTTTAACAAACACTTGAAATATACACAAACAATTTAAACTCTTTAAAAGTAAAACCTTTGAAAAAGAAAGTGATAAATAAAAGTTATATTTATTGACATTTCGATTATTGCACATTAATATAATTTTCCTTTCAAATGAATAAAATCTCATTTTAAGACTCTAAAAAACTAATGTAATGAGTTATTATCTAAGTTGGCACAGCAAAGAAGGAAATAGAAATGTATCTTTTTCTTTTCAGTTGTCCTTTCAGAATTCCTTTGGCAAATATATCACAACAATTAAAAACATATGTACATGTAAAAATTCAACAAACTAGTGTAGCTGCCTCTCTATATGCGTGTTTTTGGTTCATTTTGTATCAGTTGTATAGTTAGCCCTGGTCAAGGCGATAATGATAGAGCTTGAAGATTATGGTCAATCGCCAACAAAGTGGTAGCCACGCTCTATGCAATCACTATCACACATAATGTACGAAGCGCGAACAGCGACCTCATGCAGCTATGCTACGACATGCAAATCAGGTGGTGCTGAACGAACGGCTTGGAACACCCGTGAGCCATGGCCTATCTTTTTTGGGTCTTTTTTGTTATTTTGTCGCTGGATTTATATCGAGTTTTATTTGGTCTGTGAACTCCAAACTTGTTTGAGAATGTAGCCACACTATCCAGCTCTCTGTCCTTGTAAAATAGGAGCCTGCACGACCAAGAACTCAATAATTATCTCATCTTTAGCTGCATACGGGGTCATCACTGGAAAAATCCAGCGACAAAATAAAGAAAAACATCACTCAAGGCTCATGGATGTTCCAAGGCGTTTGCTCAGCACCACCTGATTTGCATATCATAGCTTAGCCACATGAGGTCACTCTTGGTCCTTTGTGCAGTACATGTGATTGCATAACGCATGGCTACAGACCATCGATCATTGGTCTCTATCATTGAATGCCTTGATCAAGGTTATTGCAATAGTTTGGCCTCTGGTTTAAATAGGCCTGAATACGCATTAATAGGCACAGAATCTGCTAAACTTGTGCAGCATATGGAAAAGCAATATTAAAAGTCTTATTATTAGACTATTAATATTGCTTTTCCATATGCTGCACAATTATATGCTGCCATATTAGTAATAGACAATTACAGCTTTTGGTCTGCGATATTTGTTTGTAATGCACGACACGCAGTGTGACGTCATTACTGGCACCTTGGCTGGTACCCATTAAGCATTGGTGTCCAGGTTGTCTGCAATCTCAGCCATACCACTTCCACGTAGCGCTTCCTTCAAGACTGACAAGGTAGCCTGGTCATCCCCCCTCTGTTTCCATAACGATAGTATCTGCTGCACCTGTCAAATAATAGTCAATCAATTAAATTTAGTCGGAATTCTCAACAGGTGTAATGCACCTGTTGTAGGGCTGTGACTACATGTAACATTGAAAACGTTCAGACATAACTTGTTGCTTTTGAGTAAAAAGGTAAATACTCATATATGTAGAAGATCCTGGGAATGCTTCCACACGTTTCAATTGATCACTTGATGATACCCAATGAAACTGGCAGTATAATGGGATCAAAAATAGCAGTCAGTCAATGACTCGGGGAGTCAGTCCGTCAGTCCGTCAGTGACTCGGGGAGTCAGTCAGGCAGTCAGTCAGAGGACAGTCGGCTTGCCCTCAGGCCCAGCAAAAAAATGTTAAAAAATTTTAAAAAAATAAGTATGCCTCACAGAATATGTTACCAACCTGTTCCTTCTCATCCCCAGGTAACTCTTCTTTTACCAGACTGATATCATCCTGTGTGAAGCCTAGCTTGTTAGCTAGCAGCACCCAGTCTTTACGACTGGCCATCCTTGACACCTTCAGCATGTGCTTAGTGCTTGGAGCTTCCTTGGAGTCTTTCTTGACAGGATTACTACTAGAAGCCTGTCAAACAATCAGTTGACAAAATCATGCAATATGACCTGAGTGTGCATACGTTTCCTGATTTCGTTTATAAGTGTTGTAGTTGAGTTCATCACAAGTTCATTGCAAGCTCAAAATAAATCTTACATAAGTCTAGTTAAAATTAACAGACCATGGAAAACAACAAAGGAATCCTTTTGTTACAGTACATGTGAATAGCGTACAACTTGACTGAAACTGTAGGACTTGTGAGGACTTGCGATGAACTCCAGTACACAACTGTCATTCACTTGACAAATGTCACTGGGATCAAGTTCAAAGGTTTTCAGAATATGCTGGTTTTAAAACCTGTTGCCTGGCAAGATATTGCTCAAAGGTCTTTTGCACCATATGAAGCAAATAGAATCTACAGCTTTGCCGGTACCAATGCCCCCCCCCCCCCCCCCAGTTTACAAAAATGCCATGGACCACATCACAGCAGACTACCGTATAGTTATGTCACTAGTTGACAAGTTGTCCCATGACCTTTGACCTAACTGACCTGTTCTTGAGACTCATTAGGGGAACACTTGAAATCCATGATGGTCTGTAGTGTATCGTTAGGTAGCTGCCGGGCCCACTTGACAAACTGCTGCTCGTTGATGGAATGCGTCGCCATATCTCCGACTTGATGCATGAACACCTTGGCTGACCTTTCAATCACTTCCTGAAGACAAAAAATGACAATTTCATTCAGTGAGTCCGTTCAAAACTTTGCATGCGGCTGGACCTGAAAAAGTAGGAATACTTGAAAGCCTGTTCAAATTAAACTTCAAATCACTTGAATCAATGAGTTCACTTACCTGACTTTCATCGCAGTAAATCTCACTCAGGATTTCCATCACTACAATGATGTCAAGAGGATGTCCTTTGTTCAAACACTGAAACGCAGCTGTAAATATCAAGAATGAAAACAAGACATTCATTTACAAAATTCCTAAACAGGCAGCCATGTGAATATCTTAGTACAAAAATGGTTTGTTTATTGGTTGCGTTACAGTTTTGTGGATCTTGGATGTGGAAGATAGGGTTTATATCCAGTAATGGCAATTTTCTTTCCTAAATGCACATAATATATAGCGCACATCAAGATCGTAAAATCAGGTGTAATTTTTTCTTTTCTTTTTCTTGGTTATAGCCTATGCTGTGCTCTATCTGATTTAGCAAGAACATGTTTTCAACGTGTACATGTACTTTCATTTTTGTCAGTGTGCATTGCTGAAATATTCTGGCAACTTTTCTTAATTGATGACATCTCATTGTGCATTCCACTCACGGTGCCTGTCACTCCACTCCTGTACCATCAGCATTTTGTTAGAGCCTCTGTTATTTTCAAATTTAGCAACTGGGCAAATTTAGCTTCTTTTCGCTCACCTCTAACTTTGGTCTCGATTGAGGCATCCGCCAGCCAGCGTGACATGTTGCAAAACGTCTGGAATGTTAAGACGCTGTCTTTGGATCTTGGCATCATTTCCACAATCTTCGGATTTCAATCAAGAAAAGGACATTTCAAGGAAAGGATATTTCAAGAAAAGGCTTTTTCAATTCAACTGAACTTGAGGCCTAACTAAAGTCCTTAAAAGACCATATTTTTTGTAAATACATGAGGGAGCTGTAACAATTTCATTTGGGTTTACAGACAGACATGAATTTAAGGCGACAATGACGAAAGTGAACGCAAGGAGTATGTATGTACCTTTGTTGCCGTGGTATTGGCTTTGCAAGCTTTCATCAATGCATCGCCGCTAAGTTCTCCGTCTTCATTGCATCCTAGCTGTTTATACTGCTCCCACATAAGCGCTATCTCATGTTTGGAGACTGTCAATATAAAGATAAGCATAAAGCAGTTATGCATGCGTGGTCCTTTCCTCAGCTTTCATCTTTTGTTGTCAAGGCATAATTGGGTTTTCAGTCACAGGTTTGGCTGGTGAACTACAGTGCCATACATCATCATCTTTGCATTACCCGAAATACATAATATTACAAAAATCTGGGTAATGTTTACAAATCTGAACTATTTGAAGGAGGGGGGGGGGGGGGGGGGGGGAAAGCTTACCATTGCAAGCCACTGCATGTTGACTAAGCCAGTCACCTTTCAGTGGATGTGTTAAATCGGCTACAATTCCACCGTCATCACTTCCGTTGGTTGATGACACTACTGCCCCCATATTGGCTGCTGTGGAAAACAGTTTGTGCAAAACAGCAATAAATTTACATACCTGTAGGCTGTACAATGGCAACAAAGTGTCTCACGGCAATGTGCACCATCTTGTTCACAGGGCAAAAAGAACACACGTTGCTAGACGCGGCGGGCGCATTTTGGAATGACCGCAAGTTGGAAGCCGAAGGCGAAGCGCCAAAGTTTTCCATTGACAATGCGTAAACGTACGTACACACAGCAACGCTCTAAAATGGCCCCGTCAGCAAGATTGCGCATATCCGTGGGGGAAGGAGAGCTAGGCCTAGCTCCAATGTGTGGAAATGATCAGTGATGTTGTGGTCGGATGACGTCACTCTCCCGATTAGCTCCATAAATGTGGCCTATTTACTGGACTGCCTCCGTAAACATAGGCCACACATCCACATGTACAAAAACGTGTCGACTTTGCCAAATTTTGATTTTCACATTTAGGCTTACTTTGTAGGTTTTTTTTGCTTTAGAAGCATTCTCACCCTCTATATAGGCTAATCAGAAAGTGCTGCCTTTTTCAGATGTCAAATTTTTGTGAAATTTCATGTTGAAATTTTGATACGCAAACGTGTGCAAATGTATCTGGAAATTTCACGAAAAATGGACATCTGAAAAAGGCAGCACTTTCTGATTAGCCTATATAGAGGGTGAGAATGCTTCTAAAGCAAAAAAAAACCTACAAAGTAAGCCTAAATGTGAAAATCAAAATTTGGCAAAGTCGACACGTTTTTGTACATGTGGATGTGTGGCCTATGTTTACGGAGGCAGTCCAGTAAATAGGCCACATTTATGATGATCTGATGTTTTGCAATTTCGGCATGCAATTGAATTTTTGCAACACTTTGGAATGGACATGCCATGGTGTTATTAAAGTTAGCCAAATTGAGGTTAAAGTGCAGTCATTAAAATTTCAGAGTGAACTACATGGGAGGGGCTCCATTATAATATTAGTAAATTAAATCTAGTACAAAGTAGAAAGGTTCATATTTGCCTAAATAATCTTACGGCACTCAGCATAGCAGACTCCGATCAGCGCTCATATGAATCTGCACACCATCTGACAAATGGTGGCGCTGTTCAATGCTAACAGTCAGAGCCGGCCACGCCACCCGTGCTATCGCTCGATCGTACCCCCCCCCCTTCCCCTCCCCGGGTGGGCGGATGCCGAGGAGAGGGGGGGGGGAGAGGGAGAGAATCTGCTATAAAACTTTGCGAAGGCAACGCCGGCGTCGAAAAGTAATTAGGGTAGTTCATTTACCATAAACAATCATTTACGAAAAAACAAACATTGCCACAAAACGGTGCAAAAACCGAAGGCCAAACAAATTAAAGCAGAAATTGCATTATGATTTTGATTGAATTCATTTTATTTAAATTCCAAATCTACCATGATACCTGAGACATTTTACCCGCTTTGCATACTATGATACTCATGTAGAACTCTATTCAATTCAAACCATTTTAATAAAATCATGTCAAATAAATATGGATACAATGTGCCAACAATAAATTGGGGATTGTGTTCCTGTCATCAAAATCAAGTGATCAAAATGGGCGCAGTGTCAACAAAAGTTCGTTTTGTTTTAAGAATTGGAGCGATGATGCGATCCCACTCTTAATAAATGCAAACTCTAACCGCTGCATGCACTCTAACCACTGCATGCACTCTGACCAATGACACAAAGCCAGCGGAGAAACAAAAACAAGCTCAACTTCCCTTTTATGAAAAAAAAAATAAAACAACTTGTACTCCCCGCTAGCACTGAGCGAGGCCAGGGATACGCATTATTGTGTCAGATGTATGATCTTGATAAGTTGTCATAAAATTCAAAGATCACCCGTTCAACGCTGGGCACGCTGCCAACATGTGGCTGATCAGATAACGTGGACCGTCACCAATCATCAAAACAACCTGCAGTTAAAGAAAGAATAGAAAGAATCATGACAAGGAAAATAAGTACATTTCCTGAGAGAAATATTTTCATTATAAACAAAAACACCATCGTTATCGCACCATCGCAATGACGTGAGCTCCAGCTGTTTACCTTCCTCCATGGTCTAATACAAAGACGTTCTCATATTGGACATTATGTGTTTATCAGCCATCTTCAGAGTATTTCTTATTTAATTCAGTAACAATGAACGCACAAAACATTCACTCCTGCATATCCCAGCAAAACAAAGATGTTACCCACTAAGATGGCTGCTACGCATCAGGTCTACTTTTATGTTCGCATGCAGTTTTAAATGATAATCTAGTCGATAAAATACAAGATTCACCTTACCGCGTGATAAAAAAATGTAATTTTACGCAAACTCGAGCAACTTCTATCGGTAAACAGTATAAAAGCTCTGAAATTCGGTAGCATACACAACCCAGATCAGTAAGTGTTGAATGTACATGCAGCTGTTTCCAGGAGCTTTATTTGATACGAAAAATCAAACCGCTCATCGTCTTGATATGTAAGTTTCTCTTTCTTGACACAGATGGTGCACATTTTGTGCCCCATACTGCCTTTCCCCCACCCAGGGGCAGTTGTCATGAAAATGTGATTGCCAAATTAAAACAGACAAGTCGGATTGCAAATATGAATTGAAAAACAGATATACCCACAAAAGAGCGTCCCGGAAATACTCCAATCTGTTTTTTCAGAGAAACTTCCGCATTTTATTGGGAAAGTGAAAGGCTGTGGACGCGCGAGATATGCCTGCAGTTGGCTCGAGATGACAAAGCCATATGTACGGCAATCTACGCTAGGGTAGCACCATGAATTGTGGCAGCATCCGTACCGTATTGCGTCTCATCCTTTTGTTTCTCGTCATCCGCGTGGATGGCCAAGACACATCAAAAGGTAACACGAAGTTCTTTTTTTTTAGGCCATAGTGTAAATTTCTGAGCGTACCATAATAAGAAATAAGTACTTAGTTCTGTTGTGTCGCGAAAGCGAAAATAACAACCTTTTATTCACTTAATTTGACAGCACGAAGCGTTGTGGCACGTGCAGGTCGGAGTTCAGTGCTGAGCTTGAACCCATGTCTCCCCGCACATTGAGAAATCGTACCTCGAATGGAGTCTTAAAGACATGTCACAATTGTGTTGGTCTTTATGCAGTAGAAATAACATACTTTGAATGCTTGTCATGTTGAAATGCCAGCTTACAATATCTGGCATATTATTTGAGAGACTTGTCGATCGCTTCCACTGCACAAGACTTGTCTTTCTGCCAAACTCAAGCTCTGCAACATGTGACTCATTCGTTGACATGGTCACAGCAAATGGGATTTTTTTTTCAAGAATTCTTAGTCTTATATTTGGAAATTGTATGACTGTCAAAACACAAGTACATGTATAGCTATGTTTCGTTTCTCCGCGTGCGGGAATCAGGTGGATTTTTGGTGGAACAATATATCCTGGCGTCATTTTGGATTCGATGAAATTTGTGTATCTATAAGGCCCGCGCATTCACGCGCAGAGGCAAGCTTGCATTTGATGCGGTTTGGCATATAGTCACGCGGCAGATATTTTCTCTTGTACTGTCTCATCGGTTTCCATTAAGGAAGAATTTCAAAAGGGAATGTCGGTTTCTGAAATAACTACCAGAATTGTATTTCATGAAAATGTGTTGCTCTTCATAACTGTCAAAATCGTTAAAATCACATCCGGTGGTTTTTCTACTGAATTTTGTTGGCAATAATTCTTTGTATCTACTGACGGAGCCGAGTTTGGGAAAACACAAAAGCTCCGCAAAAACAAATAGTTTAACTTCCTCGTCTAACCTAAGGCACAGTACACTGTAATGAGACATTACACAGTTTGTAACATTAACTGAACAAGTAAAATCCTCTTTGGTAAAATGGGTCTCTCCCCGTAGCCGCGGCGTAAATCCCAAAGGGAGGGGGCGGAGACTCCTCCCACTGGAAAGGAATGGGTCATAGCATCAAACTTCCCTTAGGTTTTGTTCTGCTGAAAAAAAGAGGGTGATCATGATATTCTCATGCCAAATGTGACCACACAAAGAAAATAAAATCAGCTTGGGAAACATGTATAATAAAGAAGAGCATCCAAGCGAAATGCTTACATAGCGCCATCCGCTTTCTTTTCGAATTGCTATAAGTTCGGAAAGGCAAGTTCCAGTGGGTCCTTACCGTGGTTGTTTTTATTTGTCTAATCCACTTTTCGACGCTCATATTATGTCCTTGACTGTTAGAGTATATATTAAATTTGAAGCATTCATTTATTGTTGTTCACACCCTGTATTCACTTGTGGTAGACAGACCCAGTTCATCCAACATGCACAGTGGACACTGTAGGGCCTACCACTGTAGGGCCTACCACTTTGGGGCCTACGGAAAATACCACTTTTAGAGCTATCAGTTTGGCCTGTCTTGCTCAGCACATCAACATGGAATTGGTGCTGGTGCATAGTGCGGAGTAGGGCCTACGAAACACTGGTGCCTAGGGCCTACGGGACACTTGATCCGGCCCTGGTGGTAGATTGGGCTCCGCTCATAAGTCCGACGCCTCATAGGTCCGACGCCTCATTAATCCGACAAAATCGCATCCCCCAACCAAATAAAAGCACATAGTTCGACGCCTCATAGGTCCGAAGCCTCATAATTCCGACGCCTCGTAAGTCCGACGCCTCATCTCCGACGCCTCGTACACTTCGTTTTTCCGACGTCGGACTTATCAGGCATCGGACTTATGAGGCATCGGACCTATGAGGCGGAATAAATAAATGTTATGCTTCATAAGTCGACGCCTCATAAGTCCGAAATTTCGGACTTTCGAGGCGTCGGACCTCTGAGGCGTCGGACTTATGATACGGCCCCCGGTAGATTGCGATTTGAAAAGTTGACTCTTTCGCTTTTTATTATTTTTTTTGCAGATTTTCTGCTGGTGGCCGACAAGAATAAATCGGCCATCTTTATGGGCAGCATGGAGGACTTGGACCTGAAACCTCTTCCACTGGGCAATATAACAGCTCCAGTCGCTGTGGACTACGACCCGGTCAATAGCATGATATATTGGACCGACTACATGCAAACGATGATCATCCGTGCGCATCTTAACGGCAGTCGAAGACAGATACTGGTACACACACACCTTGTGGGTAAGTTCTTTAGCATCGTCCACCTAAGAAAAAGTAAAGATTGTCTCAAGTCAAAATGACTCAATGTTTTTGCTGTAAGGGCTAGCCTATTGTCCTATGGCTGAGTCACTGACCGGCTGTCTCCCGACTACTAGCCAAGACCGAGTTGACTGACTGACTGAGTCACGGAGTATATTCCTAAACTTCGATTTTCGGGTCCGACTCAACTTCCATTTCCCTGTAGATCCTGGAGGTCTGTCCCTGGACCACAGATCCAGACTGATGTTCTGGACAGATGGTCTTCCGCGAAGAAAAATAGAGCGAGCTACGATGGACGGGGGTGATCGGCGAGCTATCGCCAGCCAAAGCGTCGGGAGTCCGAGGGCAATAGTCACCGACTGCAAAGCAAGGCTAGTTTTTCATGACGTCATTATTCAATTGTTCTTGATGCGTTTCTATACTGCGTGCGGAACGGTTATAATGGGTACGTGCACGCAAACCGAGTACATGCATGAAAATTCAATGGAAGTGTTCAAAACACTTGTGTAAGTTTTTTTAATTTGGTTTTATGACATCTTTAATTTAACAGACATGTCTACTGGTCGAGTTTTGGGGACGAGGGCAACATTGAGAGAGTAGACTACGATGGTAGTCACCGTGTTGTCATAGTGGGTGTGTCCATCACGTGGCCTAACGGTATAGCTCTCGACCTCAAAGGTATTACAAACGGAGCAAAATTTTAAAATGGCAGGCTTACAAAAAAATAAAATCATCAAGCGAATAAAACAACATGGCTCTACAGCTTCTACTTAAATTACCCTGTCAAGTCCATCCCAAGTCCTGTCAGAAGTATTCACAAGTCTTCCACAATTTTGGCCACAAGCGATGGATGGACAATTGTCAAAACTTTTATTTAATTAGCTTGAATATTACTGTTCTGTACATTTGAAAATTCAACTCTCTCACTTTTGACCCAGGTGGTTGGTTGTACTGGTGTGATGCCAAGAACAAGACCATCGAGCGGTGCGATCTTCAAGGCAGCAATCGTGAACTCATCATGAGCGATCACCGCATACATCCCTTCGGCCTGGCCATCTACGAAGACTCCCTGTTGTGGACGGACTGGAATGCTTATTTCTTGTTCCAGTGGAACATGACTCTGATGGACTGGACACAAATAGGACCAAGCATCTTCCAAATGGCAACTGGTATACGCGTTCACGTTGCCTCAGGTCAAACATTCAAGTATTCTTAATGGAATTTTTTTTGGTGGTGGTGGTGGGGGGGGGGGGGTGATGGGCAAGACAAATTGTAATTCTAAAGAAATGTCCAGACCTAAAATACCCCAACAATAATTAATGTGGACGGTACACAGCGCAATACGGCATCCGAGCTCTCTGTCTCAAGCGGGCGCCATTTTCAGCCGATGTCATCACATGCGCAAAATATAACGAAAAGCCATTCCTATTTTGTTTTTGCTACAATTTCTTTTCCATCACAGAGATTTATTGCAAAGATCTGCGTTTGCTCAACTTCGTTTCATTACTAATTACTTCAATACTTGTGTCTCCTCCCTTTATAGACATTGGCCATGACACCGAAGTCCCTGATGGTACCATCCAATCAAGTAAGTTTTGGGACACATCCATCATTTGGGGTTTTTTTTGCACATAACTCCATATCCATGACCACTATAACAAAACCAACGCTCAATTCTATACTCACTGTGCGTATCCGCTTTGTCCATTCCGTACCTACAGACTTTGGGAACATAACCGACATTCAACCACTTGTTGGTACTGCTGTATCAGGTAAGATGTAACAGAATTCAACGACTTGTGATACTCCTCCATAGAAATATAGTAGAAAGGCTTGGAATCCGCGGGGTTCATACTCAATACACCCCTTCTCTCGCTAGACGCGAGTTTTAAGTTTTCTGGATCAATCTTGCATCTAGCCACTCGATATTAAATGCTTTTCAGAACGCGCTTGATCGGATTCTGAATGCTCGAGTTACTTCTGCCTGTTTTCTAGGCCTCAATCTCGACGTGGAAGATCAGGAAAGCATGGAGGCAAGTGACTACGTGCCGCATAGATCTGTTGCTGCGGTACATACAGCGAGCGTCTTCGCATTGTTCATTCTGCAGCTTCTTCTGATAAACTTCAAATGAGGTATATACCATAACATCCGTGGGGAGGCGGTTGATTCTTCGTTAAAAAAACCCTCAAATTTTGAATTTATTTACACATGTGAAGAATAAACAATAAAATCGTAAAATGTACACACTACTTCAAGAACAATCCTCAGAAGAAGAAAAAATCAAGACTGCAAATTTTAGAATGACAGCTTTAATAGCTAATGTTTCCCACTTTATGATGCTTGCTTTGGTATCTCACACAGGGATGGCGGAAAATCTTCTTGGTTCTTCGATGCCACAAGACTGTGGGAGATTGGTGCTCGCACTTGAAGACGCACACGGACGATTATCTTGTCGCCTTATCAGTTCATTCTTGATTGGAGGTTGCGTTCGCGGCTTTTATGCTGTAAAAAAAAAGAATCGGAAAAGCGAACTTTGAATAGGTACACAAACAGAACGATATGTAATTGTATTTTTTTTTAATGTGAAACACCATTTTATTTGGCGGTTTCCATGCCGTTCAAAATAAGCTTGAGTGTAATTGTTTAGTAAGATTTTTTTTTTTGCGTTTGTGGACGGTCAGGCCGCTGATTTTGAAGTTGTGAGAAACGAACGTATACAGATCTCTTTTGAGTGGGAAGCGGGGCTTATCAAGAATTTAACGAAGAATAATTTAAAAATAAAAATATTATTTAACAACTTAATCAAACTGAAATCCGTCCAACTTCGAATTGTTGTAGATTTTGTTTAATTTTTTTTTTTTTTAAGTAAATTCATTTACACAACAGCCCTATATTTCGTGTACATTTGCAGGAATAATAAAAAAGAAGAAAATATAGGCCTGTAGGTGCACCTTCAGAACTTGATATTAGTGCTAATACCAAAAAGGAAGGTATTTTACATTCCCATTTGTTTAAAAAAGTAACCTGGAAAATTTGACAAACATGCCTATTTGTGAATATCAAAAATATAATATTTGTCAAAAAAATGCAATGTGCAACTCCCGCAGCCCAAGGGTTTTATGCAGCAGCGTACCAAGGGTTTTATGCAGCAGCGTATCCAGCTTTTGATGTCGGGGGGGGGGGGGGGGGGGGGGGGCAACCGCACATCCGCGCAGAAATGTAGACATGTTTTTTTTCTCCGGACACTTGGCCTCCGTAAAATCAAAAGGCGTGGGGGGGGGGGGGGCTGGTACCCATCTTCCATCTGGGGGCGCTCTTCAAAACTAACAATTATTATGCATACTACATTATATGGAAATTTTCACGGTGCATTGTAATGATTGTTGAGCGGGTTTTCTTTGGTGGGATTGATGTCAGAAGAACTCTATACAAATTTATTTCAATCATTGCTGACAACAAAAATGGGGTAAAAAAAAATCAGCTGGGGGGGGGGGGGGGGGGGGGGGCAAATCCCGCCCCACCGCTGGATACGCCACTGATTTTATGTCTGACATAATTTTGACTAGTGATTTATTTTAATATTACGTTTGGAAAAATAGCTGGGGCACATTGAGAGAACAGAAAATACTTAATTTATGGTGAATTCTTTCCGAATTTACTGATATATTATACATGATTGTCGTGCTATAAGCAAAAAACGTGAAGTCACCCATGGTCTGCAACATTCTTTGTACGGTCTGCTGTTTTACTGAACATAAATAATATCCTAGAGTTTTCAGCATTAAAATTGTGTTGATTCAAAAGCAATAAAACAGGTAATCCCTTAAATCTGTGGCTTGTTTAGAATTTGTAGGCTATATACTTACCCGCATCTCATATACCGTGTGTTTATTCGTGAACGTACATTTTGATCCTAAAATAGCTGCGCTATTCACTAACCTTTCTTCAGTATTTTGATATTCACCATATAATATTTTTCGTACCGGCGACGGTGTGACTGTTTTCTTTTTGGTCATAGGCCATTCGGATTCGACGCACGTGATGAACGTGCACGCGCGTGCTGTCGAAATTAAATAATGAAAACGACACGCCAGATGATTATTATGATTGACCTTATACTGTTTGTTATGGTGACATTATGTTGAAGTACTTCCTCCAATTTGGTTTTAATGAGGTTGCAGAAAAACAATCTAACTTCCGAACAGAGATCTTCAGGTAGTGTTGGACTGGAATCAAGTCTAGGCTCCCTATGTCTTTCCACGCCTCAATGGGCTTGTTTACAATTTGACAGCGAACCATGCAACCTTCGGTATAAACCGTTGACGTGTTTTTAACACCTGCTGTATATATGCAATACATGTTCAGCACAACTGCTCAACAAAATCGATCATACGTCTCAGTACAGCGTCTACATGTACACCTGTATCAGGGTGTAACGTACTGCACTGCCAACTTTTAAACTCCGAGCTGATCAGGGACCATGGACGGTAAGAAACAGTCCACGAAGTTATAACATGATGTCAAGTTACAATTCTGTAAACAATATTACGGTTATCTGAATAGAAATCATTCACGTCGATCGCCAGTGTTGCCTTGCATGTACAAGTGTACCCTATACTTTGTACTTTTGCATTGTACTAATATAACGTGACTATGCTTTTCGCAACTCAGAAAGTCCCGCGTTGTCCATAGAGCAAGGAACAGTGCGTCCTACACATTTATAGCTCCATGCACAAACCATACAACGCTCCTGCAGGGTGTCGGGGGTTGGGGGGGGGTGGAAGGACTTATTTGAAAACATTTTGGTCACTACCATAATTAATATCCTGGAGATACTTTTCCACTTTGTAATTTAGTGGTATCAGTTGATTTAAATGATTAAATGACCCTCAATCGATTTATTTTGCCAAAAATAAGATTTTTACAAAAAAGTTATTTAAATCAGTGATTAAAAAAAAAAAATCAAATTTCATTTTCAGCCAACGTTACCGATCCCTCGAACTCTACGTTGCCTCCTTTCGTACCACCCCCCTGGCGTTGGAATGTCTCCGTGGCACTGTGTATGGCCATTATTGGCATATTGGCTAATGGTGCACTCCTGCTGGTAAGATAATGGCGAAAGCGAACTAGCGAAGTTCAATATATGCTTTTTTTGCCCGTGAAACATTACATTTAATTGCTGAATTGTAAACAAACAACACGAACTCTGTTTTTGCCTTCATTCTTACCTTCAATCTGTGAATGACTTGGCACGTACGCGTTATTAGTTATGTGAATATAGGCCTACAATGTACTACGTACGATTTTTACAACAGTGGAGAAAAACAAATTTCAAATTTTGGTAGGCCCTAAACCTATCTGATAGGCCTCCATACTTTGCATTGTGCGGTAAATTCCGTGTGTTTTTTTAAATTAAACATTGCAACAGTGTAAAACTTGTGACATCGTGTTTTAAAAGGCTCAATAATTATTTTTGTTGAAATGTGTATCATAATTTGAACCACCCTCGTGCAAACGGAGAAACCTCAAAGTTATTTGTCATAGGTTCCTGTTACCTGTTCTCTACAATGGGTATAATGGTGACATCCTTTCGTTCTGTCCCCCCCCCCCCCCCTCCCCCTACACAGGTGATTTTACTGAACCGGCACTTGCGCACGACTTCCAACATCTTGGTATGCAACCTAGCCATCGCAGATCTGATGATGTTCGTCTTTACTGTGCCTATGTCGACGGTGAGCTGGCTGTTCGTAAGCTGGCCTAAAGGTGCCTTTGGTAGTTTCCTGTGTAAGATGGGAGGTGGAGCTTGGGTTCTAGCTCAGTCGTTGTGCGCCACTTCACTCACCGCTGTCAGTATTGAGCGATATTGCTCACTGCAACGTAGGATCCAAATGAAACGCACAGTAGCATTTCTTGTGGTTGTTTGGTGCATTGGTGTTCTCTTTACCATTCCCCTACTGGTCCTGGGCCACACTCAGTACGCTGCATCCATTGATATGAACTTTTGTAACCTTCTCCCGGCTGGTATCGTTGGAATCCGCGCTTACCTCACCACGTATGCTATCCTGACTTATTTCTTACCCGTTTTGATCATAACTTGTTGTTACGTGGGGATGGCTAGGGTGTTGTTCAGTCATGGTAGTGGTGAATCCATTGAGAGCGTTCGTGCGCGCCGTCGTCTGGCGATTGTCGTTCTTTTTCTAGCAATCGCCTTCACCGTCTTTTGGTTCCCGTATCACTTCATCAATTTCTTTTTCCTCTACTCAGACCTGGAAACCATTTTATCTAGTAATTATGATGTTTACCTTCGACTGGTTGAGATTGCCCACGTCCTCATTTATGTCAATTCCTGTCTCAATCCGTTCGTAGTCTTCATCGTCAGTCGTGTTCATCGCAAACCACTTCTTGACTTTCTTTGTTGTCGTAAGAAGCAAGACGATCGAAGCTTGAGCGCCGTTATGCTCCCGTCCCTGATGGCGCCTATGCAGAAACAACAATTAGCGCTAACTAGTGTGGGAGAGAAGCAGCTTCTGTACATACCATGTTGAATTAATCTGTTGATAGGTTCTCTCTTGAAAATGAGATTTTTAAAGCTTTTTGTTGGATATCTAGGAAGAGAAACAGCGGACGATGACTTGCTTTTGTTCTAGGGGCGGAGCATGAGTGTGTGTGTATGAGAGGGCTAGGTATATGTATTCTTCATTTTATTCATTCTTAATGCTCATCTATCTGATGTGATTTTACCGGTGCAAGTTGGATAAGGAGACGGGGGTTATACACATCAGGTTGGGTGAAGAGACTCCCAAGTATGTGTATTTTTTTCCAAAACTCATCTCTTAATGTTGTTTGTGTATAGTTGGTGATTGGGCTTCCAACAATATAAGTCGCATATTTTTGTAATTGCAAATTGTATAAATAACCATTTTAGCAGCTTTCAGTTGGATACTGGTTTAACCGTATATTATGCTGTTTAAATGATGTAAATATGTTGTGTCCATTCAATTCCAGTTTTTAGAAATTGCTATAGCGTATGCTCAAATTGCTTGAATTGTATAAAAGAAAAGGACTGAAGGCCTTAATATTTTTTTGAATATTCTTTTGCATACGCATCATTGCACAAAAAAAAAAAAAAAACCCAGCTGTAAATTATCTGTAGAATATTTTTATAATTTTTTAATTTTCAAAAAGGTTTCTGGTTGTCTGAGTTTTGTTTATTTAAACATCATCAATTTCAAAAGATTGTTATCGAAATAACTTGAAGAAAATAATTTGCAAAAATGTTTACCTTTTACACAGATACTGCATGCGCTTAAACTTTTTTTCGGTCATAATTATAGCTACCTTTTGCCTTTTCAGATTTGAACAAGAACTTAAATCACAAATTAAGGCTTTCATTTAATTTTATTTTAGGACCATGTAACCGTTTTATTCTCATAACCATGTGTTATTTGTTTATGTTGGCTTTAAATACTTTCGGGGAAGGACTCTCAAATTGTTTTTGTAAATAAAGTTCAAAAACAGATAAGAATATCGTCAGTCCCATTGCGTTTGTTTTGACTGGAAGAGATTTAAATGTATATGAACGCTGTGTTTTGTCGCCACACTGGAGCCCTTGAACCTTGACCCTGTAAGAAAACAAACACACGAGCTTCCTATTAAAAAAACACAAGCTTCTGTATAGTCGTTTTTGAACTTAAAAATTTGCTCGGAGCAGGGTATATTATGAATCAGACGTCGATACCACACTCGGCGTTACAGATAATGGCCCAATGCTGGTATTGTACACGTAGTTCGCCAAGACCAGATAATGTCTTTGACTCGCTGGAGAGGATTGAAAAAAGTAAAGTACGACATTTGGCATGTGAAAAAAATAATAACAATCGGTTGGGATTACAATCCCTTAAAAACTAGGATTTAATACAATTATTTGAAGAGCGTTTTGGTTTTGTTATCGTCGCCATTAGGGAACAGTAAATAGCCCCCCCACTCGAGCGGTTTATTTGAAGGGTGCGAATGTTGTTTTTTTTATTTATGGCGGTCAGTGACCAAGACACGTCAGGGAACGGTCAAGGTCTAATCTATGTAATCTTATTAAACTGCATATTCTATTCTATGTCATCTTATTAAACTATCTTATTAAACTGCATTTAAATAGGCTGGTATAGTCATATCATTATACGTCGGGCGTGTCCACCGTGGTGTTGGCAGTAGTAAACCGCCACCCAAAAGGTGTACACCCCGTGTACTAAGAAGATGCCCGCCTGCACCTGCAAGGAGTATCCCTGAACACTTGTAGGAGGGGTAAGTACCGGTAATTAAACAATATCCTTTCCTCCTCAAGGCCCTGACCCTGGCGAAGCCGACCATGGTCTATGATACAGATTCGGCGATTATGCAACTAGACTGCGTATGACCTCGAGAAACTGACCAATCAGAAGGCGCCTTCTATACGAGCGTAATTCGAGCTCCCCGCGTGCGTGAACGCGGCATCGAAATTGACCAATCACAATCTTAGTCCTGATTTCGGACTGAAATGACGTCACGCATTCTTAGATATATCAGACGTTATACAGGAGACTTGGCTCCGTGGATACCGGGTGATAGTCAAGGTCAGGGAACCAGAATAATTCTTTGCTTGGCCCACACTCACTGTCGGCCATTATTTTTCACACTTTCAAACTGAGCGACATAAAAGGACTTTTTCTGTAAGTGAAAAACGTTTGTGTGCTTGTTTTTAACGGTATGGTAGGCCAATTATCATGTGGCCTCAAAGACGGATAGTTGCAGACCAGTAAATACACTATAATAGATCTCTGTGAAAACTACGCCCACTTCCAAAAATTATGAAAAAATACTCACAACTCTCCAAGGTGTTTTGAGACACACATCAAATTAAAGCTTATTTCATCAGCTTTCACTTTCTGTGCACGTTTTAAGGAGGTTATAACCATGTCTTTTGGGAAAAAATTCAATCCAAGATGATCACCCCTAAAAAGTTGTATACTGAAAGGCTGAAGCCCATCGCCATTTCGAAAAAGGACCATACGCGCGCACCATTGCAGAATAGAGCAGGTTTAGGACCCAAAGTTTCCTCTGAATTTCACAGAAATACGAGCTCGCAGTCCTCTTCACGGCTTCCACCCTTCTTTGTTACAAACCCTCAAGATCGTGGCCCACAACATAGCAAACACATGGAGAGCATGCGAATCGTGATTTGGCCAGTGAAGGCAACTTTTTTCGGGCCTATTTACATGGCCTTGCCCTTCACCCTGATGCAGGTCGGGATCACGACAAGACGGTGAAGGAAGTTGGACAAGATTTTTGGGGGGTTAAAATTGGCTTTCATTTTTGTCCCTCTAGATTCGATGACATGCATGAAGGGACATGACCTTTTTTTAAAAAGGTTTGTCGATAGGCATCGCTATGACACTGATTTATGTCTATTAGTATCGTTTAGTTTAGATAAGTTTATTAGTTTTGCTTTCCCAAGCCCGCGGGAACGGGGGGAGGGGGTGCTGTGAGTGCTTTACATTTACCGGACGGTAAAAGAAATTGATTTTTGGGGGTTGAAAAGTTAATTGTGCTCGATGCGATGACTTCCTTGAATGATGAATGCCATTAGCACTTTTCCTGTTGGCTTCAAAACCCACCAAAAAAAGAAAATAAGTGAAAGGGGCCGCCTTTTGGGTACAGAATTGTGATTTTGTTAACCGGGCACGGCATTAACCATAAAAAAAATTCGACTGTGCTCATGCATGCTTATAAAACCTAGATCTCGAGATCAAGCTTAGAAGGTATTTTTTTTTAATGAAAATCAGTCTGTAATTTTGTTCTTATCAAAATGATTTATTTGGCCGATTAAAACAATGTAGCAGATACACCTCATTCCATGTGAGGCCATTACCAAAAGAAACCGCCACAGACAGGATTAACAAAAACAATTTGTATCAATGAAAATTGTAAAAACATTATAATCTGTATATAAACATTGTTTCAATTTGATTAAAAGTAACAAGGCAGCTTTTGCCCCCATCACATCTCACAAGACCATGATTGAGAGAAAAACCGTCTTGTTATGGGAAGAAGACAGACAATTTTCTTGTAGGAATCTGCTGGGCAAGTATACATGTACATTGTACATGCAGTTTTCTTCAAAGTTTGACTTGAAGAGTGTAAACAATCTGATTTGAACAAGTTATGAATATCTGGGTGTTTTTTTTTAGTACAAACATTCGATCGACACCCTGAGGCATAATTCTTGTGTGAAGTTATAAATCGGTCACAGACAGTGAACTGTTGAGTCTGGTCTGTAACAATAACTCGGTACATTTCCCCAGAAACATGGAAAGTTCATCGACAAAGAATAAAACATCTTGTACTGTAGTAATAATCACCACCTTCTTATGACAAACATCGTACGGCGCCATGCTGGACTACGTGCAGTGCGAGTAAACCTGACCAATAATATCCTTCCTTTCTTGGTGTCACTTTCATCTTGTAAACTCGAATTTTGTCAACAAGTTTAGTTTGCGGGAGGTCAAAATAAACGATAAAACTGTGTATCATTGTTTGAATTAATTATTACCACCACCAAATACTTTCAACACCAAATTAGCAACATGAAGTCATTAAGGAAGTCTTTTTGTGGGTAATATTACTTCAGGTGCATTTTCAGTGAGGATGTTGTACACCTAGATTACTGTTTATCCATCCTTTGGCTGAAGAGTTTCTTTAGAAATGTCATAAGTAAATGGAACTTTCTCATTATTTGCAAGCACCTTATACCCATTGTTGTCTTTTGGAAAACAGTCCATGAGATTCGGTCCTTGCTTCGCTTCAACTTGTCGCAGAAACACGTTCAGTGAAGAGACAACAATGCAAGCTGCTCCCATCATGCAGATGACGCAAGTAGATCCAAACAGGTAGGAGGCAAGGAGGGGTCCAATGAGATATGAAGCCGCCCAGCCCACGTTGAGCATAGAAAAGACGAGACCGTTAGCTGTGGGATAGCGTCTAGTTGCAAGGGTGGCACACATTGACAGCAACGTTAAACGCGCTGCGGCGGCAAAGATGAAGTGAGCACACAGTACAGCACCGGCTGCTAAGATGCTGGGGGAGAAGTTCACAAGAAGCAAGAGTAGACCTGTCATACAGAGAGTTGCAATGCAGAAGATCCAGGATCGATCCAGCAGGACAGATAAGATCTGAGCGGCCGCAATGCTGCCAGTAATGGTTGCCACTCCACACAATCCAAGAACGAATCCCATCATGTCTGGGCCCGCCCCGAAGGTAGATTGCATCCACACAGCAACCGATGGTTCCAAGGAAGACTGGCCAAGATTTGCAAAGACGAAGCAAAAGGACACGATCATGAGCTGGACGTCGCAGATTACCCTCCGCCGAACAGATGAAGATGATATTTGCTCGCATTTGTCCTCTGGCTCTCCGTACGATTCGTCTTTTGAATGGAAATTGTCTGTTCTGAATGTTATCAATACGCCGATGATGAGAAGTAAAGAGATGGGTAGAAACAGGAGGAACACTCGGTACTTCAAATATCCGTACAATTCTCCAATGAAAAGTCCCGCAAAAAAAGTGAATGCCAATTTGAACATGGCTATCGCCATAACGTTGGCGCACTCTGGCGATGCCTCGGCGTACACATCTCTTATACGAGCTATTGCTATGGTCTGTGTACAGGCACTCACGACGCCTTGAAGAACACGATTGATTGAAACAATCCAGATGGATGTGCTGAGGAATCCAAAAAGAAGACACTTTAAGACACCCACCAGTAGGCCTGCAATGATCACCACGTCGAACCCACACTTGTCGGCAACCATTCCGGTAAGAGGTGATAAAATCATCTCTACAAGTCCGGTCGTAAGGAAAATGGCCCCGATTGCGAAACTGGCTCTTGTTTCTAATTCTTCGTCTGCATCGGTTTCTGATTCCGTAGAGTCCAAAATGACGTCAGTGGCTGACCATTCCCACTCGGTAACAATCGGCACGACGGCTCCGTGCAGACAGCTTTCCAGATATAACGCTCCGATGCTAGTGATAATCCTCAGCCACTTTGTCTCTGGTGCAATATTTGCCATGATGTTCTTTTTAAAGAAAGTTGAGAGCAGTCGGTCGCTGGAAGAGTTTTGGAAAAGATTCAGATTCAGTAGCTTGGTTAGTGGACGCCTATACGTGCATAAAGCTTGAGATCACCTGGAGTATGTGCAGGACACGCTGACAGTAACATCTAACGTCACACCTGACAGTCAAAGCTCTGTGACAAAAAGTGAGAATCCTTAATTGTTGTAGCCTACTAACACAAGGTGACATCACCAATCTTCAGGCCAACGCCGCGAGTGAGCGGCTAGTACAATGCGAGGGAGGTAGAATACGGAATAGAGGTCAATGGGTATAGTGCCCCGCCATTACAATGACCATAGATCTAAAGCTATGACCATGGATCTAAAGCTTACCATGGATCTAAAGCTATGACCATGGCGGGATCAAAAGCTATGACCATGGAGCAGTTCCTTGCTCTTCCGTTGATCGTGACCACTGCCAGGCGACGCGATGCGGGATTGGTGCTGGTATAAGTTACACCTAACAAAATAGTCCAAGTATAGTAAAGCCGGCCTCCGGGTCGACCCACGATTTGCTTTCGCCACGACGGAACCGCCAGCATCAAGCAGAAAAATAATGCTCAGGTCACAAAACTGAGAAATCGTCACGGTGATGGTCGCGGAACACGATTTCTTTTTTGTGTGGCTTTTCCGGGGGGCCGCTTCCCCCCCCCCCCCCCCCCCCCCCCCCCTCGCGACGCCCATGGTCGTTCCATGGAGATTATATCAATAACAAAAAGGGTTTTGGCGAAGAAAAACCCGGGCGACGAACCACTTTTTGCACAAGCAGTTATATTAAGTCATGCGTGTATGTCACAAGAGGAACGCACCCTCAGGGTTTTTGGTCAATTCTTTAGATCTTTGGGGTTCTTTTTTCATTGCAAAGGTTAGTTTAGCCAAACCGAACAAACATTACGATTTTTTAATTTTTTTTATAACAGATTGGCACGTTTTAAGGGCCAGCTCCCCCTTTTCAAATATGGAAGGTGCCACAGTGATGCAGGCGAACTTTATGAGGTTATTTCTAGGGTGATGGAAAGTGCAAAATAGAGTCGTATCTATGGTCGATTAAAAAACTAAAATCCATGCAACCACTACCACCAGGCATAACATGCATATTCGGTGCCATAATCTAAAAAGCATATCTTGGATGAGGCATGTCATTTTAAGGACAGAGAGAAAAGCTGTTGACAAAGACAGTTATAAAATCTTTAAAAAGAAAAAAAAAGGGTTTTAATTAACACGTGGTCAACCAATGTCGGTCTCATAGTACACATTTCTTTCGGAAACTCAGTCGAGAAATAACCTAAATCCGACACTAAAACTGAACTGAAAATGATCCACAAATTCTTACCAGTATGAGGCAGGGGTGCCTCCTATACCATTGTTACCCAACACGCCCCCCCCCCCCCCCTCGGATATCTCAAAAGAATTCCTGAGATTACGGGAACACGATGACCAACACGAAAGAGGGAGGGTGTGGGGGTGAAGTATGCCCTCCTACGCGTATATATTGCTTCAACTGCAAGGTCACTTGCAGTGCCCATTTGCCTATAATACCATTATCGATCACCTGCCAAGGATTTTTACCTTTTTGTTACTATTCACGAATATTTGTGAGTGTTCCAGTTCATATGAAGCAGGCCACTTGCATAAACACCCACCCTTTATCATCTTCAATAACTTTTGTACCAAAGCTCTTTTATCTTTTTGTCAGTTTCCCATCCCGAGTCCGCAAAGTTGCATTATGATTGATACCTGCTTGATTGTTGATCCGTCAATTTACACAGAGGCCCCCCGGCCCTCCCCCCCCCCCCGAAAAAAAACCCGCAATCATGAAAAAAATGGCTCCGTGTAAACGTTTGAACGTCAACATAACTCTCACATCGTTTCTCGACAGCATTCATGTGTGTAGATTCTACACATTTTGATTGGCTCTAAGATTGGCCTCCATGTCTTAGAGGAAATGCCAGTGACCCCCCCCCCAACCAGTACCACCAAATGCATTTTACCATACGTTTATACACAATCTGTTCAGACTCCATCTAAAATTATGCTCATTTACATATTGCACATCAACCACCTTTTTACTGTAAATATTGCACATCCATAATTATTTTGAGCAAAACACTTCATCCTTCCTTTCTGACTCAGAAACAAATTCAAATTTTGTTAGAAAATACACATGACAATGCACTCGACTCTCCATTGACTTTGTACACAACCAAATAAGTTGCGTCTGGATACTACATTCTTGCCTTTATTGTTTAACATACTACATCCTCTTAGAAGTCATTTCTCCGTAAGAATCACATTAACATACATGAAAGTTTTCAATTCCACTTCTCATATCGTTTTCTTTTTACTAGAACATGTAACTGTGAGAGCAACCACTCACTTGGTGGAGAGTCCAAGAGCAGTGACCTCGGCCCTCTCACTTTAATTTGATTCAGACAATGGGTAGGGGAACAAAATCTCCATTTTCCCCCAGTTTATCAGAAGTTCTCAGAGCATCACACTGCATTAAAATTTCCACGTTGTTTTCATCTTACAGATTGCTTGGAACAAAACTGTCTCGCGTGACACGGCCCTATGGATCTGTGCGCCAACAAGAGAGGGCGCGTTTTACCACTTTTGAGAGCCCCATGGACGGGAAAACAGCGTGTGCGTACTGTACTGGTTTCACACGCAAAGTACGCACGACTTCCTGAATGTGCCAAAGCTTTTAGGTCACAGCGTCTTCGCGTGAGCATCGTTGGCGCGCAAATACGTTTGAATTTAACTAGACTAATCCCCGCCCCCCAATAACTTTGGATCCTTCCAAATCGGAGTGGATGGACCAGGAACCAGTCTAGGTCTCCCCCAACTCTCCTTTTCTGGCCTTGAAATGGCACTTGTGCACGGACCCCATATGGAGTTCTCACTCACTTAACCTATAGTCAAAGCCATAGAAATGTTCCACTGCAAGGCACAATTATGAAACCGAGTCACTCAAAGGTCATTTTGGTTTGCCTCGGTGAACACCAAAGAAACTTATACAAACGTCCAAACCTTGCCAGGCACCACTGAAGGCAGTAACCCGAGCAGGGCCAACAAAATCTCCAATTGTTTTCTTTACTACAACGGCAATGAAAATGGGTGCAGGAAAGGGTGAAAATCCTGGGGTCAGGGTTGATTTATATTATCCCTAAATGTTGGCAGAGGAATATATGGTCCGTGGGATCAGTGAAAACTGGCTTGGGATTTTCAAAATAAAAAATGAAACACTTTTAGGAGTAAATGTTTTGTAAAAAAAAGTGCTATTTTCAGCAACCCGCACTCGGGAGCTAGACAATGGGAGACTTTTTAAACGTTGCTGGCAGCAAATACACCAGTCCTTCTCAATAGTTTACGTCATGTTTAAGCTAAAACCCGCATGCTCAATATAACGCAAACAATGGAAAAACCACCAGTGTGTTTGCTGCCATCAACGTCTCAAATTACTCCTATTTTGAAGGAATAAGGAATATAACTTTAAGACCATGTCACAAGAGGCAATTTTCTCACCTAACTTTAAGGCAACCAAATTGGACTACACTTATACAGCCTAAAGGAACCCTCCAGGACAACACAGTGCATTTTCCAATAATTTTTATCAGAAGTCCACAGAGCATGACACTGAATGAAAATTTATATGTTGTGTTCATTTTGGAGATTATTTGGAACAAATTGCCTCGGGCGACGCGGCCATAAAGCTCTGTCGCTGTGGGGTCTATGCATTATAGATGGCAAGGGGTGATCCATCAAGGAAGAGCCATATGCCTGACACTGACTCCCACAGGCAGGCCACAAAGAACTCACAAACAACTGCACCTGAATTTGCAAAACCCTGTCGAAATTCTTTGCATGGGCTTCTGACCTAGATTTGTAAAAAAATATCTTTTCTGTTTGACATTATTTGAGGGAGAACTTCTTGATAGAGTGCTTTGCTTTACATGGGGCAGCGGCATAGCCTGGGGGTGGGGGTGGAGGGGCGCATGCCACCCCATACAAAAATAGTCACCCTCCCCAATGACCCCACACCCCCCAACTGGAAATCCACTCGCCCAGCCCAGTCTGTGGAATATCCCAGTGCACAGCAAGAACTATACATTATGCAAAAGTGAACAAGACTGCGTCTTGACCTCGAGATTCCGACCATTCAGCAGAATTCTATCAGGTCTTCCTTAACCCGTTGTACATGTATTACAAAAACATGTCAGCCAAATGGACCAATCAACAGATTAGTCCACATTTCTGATCGAAATGATGTCATCATTTCTAAAGTCGACTCCTATTGGCTGGTGCACGAAGTCGCATAAAATTTGCTTTGCTCAGATATACAGATATATCAACGATTGGTTACGTAGAAAGCTCTGTATTGGACAACAGGTGATACCCACACTACCACTCGCACCCCCCCCCCCCCCCCCCCCCCCATGGTAAGAACCCTGGCTATGCTGCTACACATAATTGGTTTCCAAAAGACTTGAGGGTTCGGAAGGACCAAAAAAGGTCTCTTAAAACAAAATGCAAGGAATTCAGATGTTGCATATCTGACCCATCATGTGTGTGAAGACGTCCATGATTTGTAGGTACTCATCAGCACCATCGCACAGCCTCTTATCGATTATCGCCATGCGTTCCATTATGGCCGACTTCTGCGTATCTGTTAAGTCACCTCTGTCCACCACAAGGTCAAATAACTGTGGAAATTGAGAAAAAATGACGGCCGTTTTGAGAAAATACTTTTTATGTTGGATATCCACCGGTGCTCACTGTTGCATCTCTTTTGAAATTAATTTGTAGTAAGTTATCCTTTACAACTAACGACCTGGAACAAATGGTCACCGAAGATAATAACATCAAGGACTGAGCCCAAGTCCTTGGAAGTATAGAATAAAAAATTCCCAACAATAGGAACAAAGGAAGCGGTCAGTGCGAGTTTCCGATGGTAGAGTAAAACCAGACTGTGGGCGTGTGTGTTGAGAGGGGATTGTTGAGGCTTACCTGTGTAACTACCTGTGTTGCTGCATAGCCTTCCCTTAGGAGATCTTGAACAGTCCTCTCCAACTTCTCATAGGAGCCAGAGGAACAGGTTATCATCAAGTTGGACATGACTTCATCTGGAACCACCTGAAGACAAATAATGGAAATTGTCAAGAGGTTTCATAGAGAAGGTCATCACAAGTCCTCAAGAGTCACTCAGTCACAAGCTATTCAAATGAACTCTGACAAATGCATTGCACTGTTATTGTCATTAATGTAAAACAATAACTTGTCTAGAGGTACTGCCTAGGCCTTCTACACGTCTAGGTCATAAACATAGCCATTAATCTGGAAGCCTGATTTGGACACAGGCTTAACCACAGACAAAGGTGTTTGACCCAGTGACTTACCCCTCCTATCTCATAGATGTCTTGAACTGTGATGTCATCCTCCCCTCTGAGTCTGTATGCACTCTGCAGATACGTGATTGCTTTCCTCAAGTCTCCTTCCGATGTGCTGATGATGGTGTTCATTGCCTAAAATTTATGAATGCACATAAACATGAATATTCATACTGAGTTAAAATATTCATTTTGACTATGATGAATATTCAAATTGATTTGAATAATTTCTGGATTGAGCTCGTTTTTGGCTAGTTATGGTCCAAATGAAAAACAAACAAGGGAACTAATCATGAGAAAATCACGATACATGTTTATGAAATTCAAATGTTCACACCTCCTCGCCACATTTGATTCCCTCCTTTTCACAGATTTCCAGAAGTCTTTTCCGCTGCACGTCTTCAGAGAGGGGCTTGAAACGAAACTTGGAACAACGAGACGTCAATGGCTCAATGATTCTAAAATTGAAAACATAATTCAAATTGAATTTTCATGGTATCACTGCTCACAACAGTGTCAACATTAAAACCGGGGAAAAGTCACCTTACCTGCTGACATAGTTGCAAATCAAGCAGAACCGTGTGTTTTTGGATTGTTTCTCCATCGTACGACGCAAGGCTGACTGTTGGCGAGAAAACAAAACATCAAACCTCAAGGCTTGTATCCAAGAATAAGAAACTCTCAGTGGAGATCGACCATATGTAGCTTTAGTACTTAATATTCTGAATAAAAAGCCAACAGAAAACCCTGCATGCCTTGATTAGTCTTGTGGATTTCTGCATATGGCACAGCTTTCCAAGTGCTGCATTATTTATGAAATTAAAATCAATTAAAATTTACCCCAAACATACCAATGAACACAAAATCGGTCAAGTACCTGTGCAGCATTCGTCATCGAGTCTGCTTCATCGAGAATAATGATCTTGAAAGGTGGGCAGGGGCGTCCACTGTGAAGTTAAATTCCAACAAAGTGTTCATTAATTCTACAAGTTGTTACGTAAATTTTTAGTAAAACCAAAGATACTGAAAATAACTAATTGATGATGGTTTTGGTGTCATTGTTTTATGTTCATGTCCCATATGTTCCAACTATCAGTGCAATTCACATCCCACAATTTAACAGAATAATGCTTCCATTTCTGATTATGGTCAGTCTTTTAACAATTTTTAAAATATTTTTCTTAATTATATTTTTTTGTAAATAAAACAAAATTTACAAAAAGAAGCTTCAAAAAAGATTTTACTCGGGCCTGGTTCCTCCTGCAGCCAGCTGCGCAAACGTCTTGACTTTATTTCGGATGACATCTATGCCTCTTTCGTCTGATGCATTGAGCTCCAGCACTCGCAACCGATACATATCCCTGAATGTATCCCCAAAAGTACAAAAAAAGCCAGTTAAGGTAAAAATCTTGTTAAGTAAGGTAAACTTCAGGTAAACTTGTGTCAGAATGGTTTAGTAACGGCCTTATTTCTTTCCTTACCCAAACAGTTCTCTTGACGCAGCTAAGATGGTGGATGTCTTGCCGGTACCTGGTGGACCATAGAATAACATGTTGGGAAGCTGGAAGAAAAAAACGGAAGAAAAATTGGAATGGTCGCATTAATGTATATTTTGTGTTTATTCTTTTCTTTTTGATGTATGAGAGACAAATTTTACTGGGTCACTAGTTGGTCAATTTTTTCAGACCTAAGACCAACTCCAAAAGCACTCACAGCCCAATTACAGGTAAAGTAATTTTATGTTCTACGTGTGCCTTCATCAATCCTGCATAATCCTACAGTTGTCGATGCAAAATTTCAAGATAAAATACATTTTCCTCATTGTAAGGTGAAAATTAAACTCTTTACTTTATTTTTTTTCAATTTATTTCATGAAAATTTCACAAGTTGTTAAAATTTTCAAACTTACATCAGACCCTTCCAGAGACTTTTTGAGCATGGCAACCACCTCCTCTTGATAAGCAACATCATCCACACACCGAGGGCGACTGAGGAAAGGAGAGGACAAAAGTGCAGTTCAATGAATTCCCCAACGAGAAGAATTCCAAATATGGACATCACTTCTTTTCCCTGCAGTGACCAATCAGTCATTAGAAAGCGACAACATGTCCTGAAAAGTCAAATTTAGCAGGGAAAATATTGAAGCATTTCTGAAGAAAAAAAAAAAACTTGAATTTTTTTAGACCAGTTCAAAGGGTTTGTGCACAGGGTGTCAAGTGATGGCCAGGCTTGCAACTCTTTCTATTTCCTGTTAAGCTTTTCGATTCACCCTTTTTCAAAATCATGGCTTCTGAGAAGCTTCTCAAGACGACAAAGTATTGACGTACTATTTCTCCACCCAAGGGACGAGTCTCTCTCTGGTTTTGCCCGTCTCTCCGCTACTTCCTGCCTTCTCTTTAGCAGCTGGCTTCGATGACACTCCTCCTTTGAGAAAGGCGTGCATTGTGTGCTAGGAAGTGATCAAGTACAGCAATTATAATCAATCTAGAAGACATTAATATTTGTTTCAGTGTATTTTGACACATAGCATCCATCATATATGAATGATATGAATGATGACTTAAGTCTTAGATTTTTCAAGGCAAAAGTTTCGAAGTCCCAAAAAACAGTCACTATGCATGTTCAGTGCCTATCAGGCAAAATATTGTTTACCTAAAGTAAAAGAAAGCCAGAACCGGCTAAATGTCCTCTGCCAGTAGGCCTATAACACAGTATATGAATCAAGTAAAAGTCTAAACCAAACTTGAAATGAGCTAGCTGACAATGCGCATGGGGGTACAAGAATGTAGGATGGGTCGCTGTATTTATCGCGGTACTTATCACGTTTCTCGTTCGGAATAGAGATTGCCCACTAACCTTCCCGAATTGTACTGTCTTTTGTTTTGTGTAGTATAAATAACTCTTCCTTTTCAAATTGATATATATAAAAAATCATACATTCCAAAATCTTTGAAGCCCTCAGCAGTGAAGTGCGCCCTCTTGTGTGCGCTCTTCATCCGCGTTCGCGCATTGCATCCGGGCACTTCACAGAGCGCCAAAGATTTTGGAATGACAGGCAACAGCCGCGGTGCCAAATTTGACGCACGCTCAGTAGATGATTAAAGCTCTTGTTTGGTTCCCTGACCCCATTGGCCTCTTGACTATTATTAGGGTGGCCGGGAAACAGTCTGGTAAATATCAGAGACGCCATGCTTGTTCAAAACCGTCTGCATTCTTTGACAAATTACCATGATTTTTGGATAACTAGACCTCTGAAGGTACCGAATTCAACTTTTTTGTGCTATTTATTTTTGGCAGTCATAGGCCTACTACAGCTGGGTTGATTTTCTGCTCACAAAATAATTTCGATCTTTAATTAATTTTTGGCTCCCCTAGCAACGGGATGCGCGCTCCGCTCACAGGCTGTACATAGCTCTGTGACTGATATACGGAGGTAGTCGTCCAGTATTTCAGTCACATTTATGGGACTACTGTTGACTAGGCCCTATGCTATATACGCGTATATAGAGCAAACGGCACGAGTTTTGACATAGGCCTACATGTAATCATATGTCATGCATGTAGGCCCCATATCAAAATGAAATTTATCCAGAGAAAAACCGAACTCAACAAACAACAGTCGACCCGGATTCAGTATATTTATATTATTAAAACAATAAGAACAAAACAATGCTCCACTATTCCACCGCTTACCGCTCTTTCTTAAAGCTAGGGAAAGGTGATTTATCCCAAAACCACAGTGGATCTCTCACACACGTTTTTCCGCAATGGCGCGAAACACGAACAGTGTTTACGCGCACAGCGCCCTCTATAAACGTACAAGTCAAAAATAATCAGGCAGAGAAAAACATCGACAGCCTGCAGCCTGCTTGAAGCCTATAAAGAGGTTAGAATGGCGCATGTTTTACTTTTTGAAAAGAATTGACCCTTAAGTAGTCTGATGGCATATGACCTGATGACTATGCCGAGAATGTGTAGAAACAGACAAGTGTTCCGCCCCCTTCCAGCCCCGTTGCGCATGCGACGCCCATGCTGGCACGTTCTGGCTGCCACACTGGCCCCGCCCCCTGGCTACGCCACTGAAATAAAAATGTAAGCTATGTAGAAGTGGGATTTTTTTCAGAGAAAAACAAATACAAGGATCGAAAGACATATTAGGGCGACAACATGAAACAATCCCCAAGAGATATAAATTAATTTCTTGGTCAGCGTCTGTTGCGTGTACTAAACTCCTGTGTTAAGGCCTGTTGGATGGAGGTTAATTATCTCCTCCCAAACAACATGCTTGTTCAGCGCCCTCGTACTTGTATGAATTTCCAGAATTTATCGAGCAGTTCGATAGCTCATACAAAATCGCTTTGATTTCCGAATGAACTGGTACTTAATAATATGTGAACACAATTGCACAACAGGACGTACAATAGTGTGACCTAAGTTTCAAATCTTGATCATATTTTTTTTCAGGGGATTGGAGATTTTGTTGGCCCTGCTCAGGTTACTGAATACTTCAATGGTGCCTGGCAAGGTTTGGACGTTTGTAGAAGTCTCTTTAGTGTTGACTGAGGCAAATCAAAATGACCTTTGAGTGATTGTGTTCCATATTTGTGCCTTGCAGCGGACCATTTCTATGGCTTTGACTATTGTCAAATGAGTGAGAACTCCCATATGACCGTGTCACCCGAGGCAATTTTTGTTCCATCTGTATAAGATGTAAAAAAAAACATGGAAATTTTAATTCAGTGTCACTCTCTGAGGATTTCTGATAAACTGGTGAAATATGGAGATTGTGCTGGTCGGCGCTGGTCAGGTCACTGCATGCGCTTATACCTGACAAAGTTTGGACTTCAAGGTGAACTTAGTGTTGCAAACTTTTCTTGTTAACTGACTGGATTGACGTAATAAAAATACAAATAAAAAAAAATTAAGTGGCCTTAATCAGCATACTGGTAAGAATTTGTCCATAATTTTCAGTTCAGTTTTAGTGTCGGATTTAGGTTATTTCTCGACTTAGTTTCCGAAAGAAATGAGACCGACATTGGTTGACCACATGTATTTATTAAAATCCTGCTCGATGGAAACACATTTTCTTTTCTTTTTAAAGATTTATAAATGTCTTTGTCAACAGCTTTTTGCCTGTCCTTAACAATCCAAGATATGCTTTCTAGGTTATGCCGCCGTCTGGCCTTAATTGCCTCGTGGGTTGCACGGATTTTTTTATCGACCATAGATACGATTCCATTTTTCCTCACGCGTTTTGCACGTACCATCCTAGAAATAACCTCATAAAGTTCGCCGGCATCCCAAGTGGCACCTTCCATTTTGAAAAGGGGGAGCTGGCACTTAAAACGTGCCAATCTGATATAAAAAAAAACCCACACAATTTTGTAATGTTTATTGATCGTTTTTGTTAAAAAACCTCTGCAATGAAAAAAAACAACCGAAGATCTAAAGAACTCAGTGGCCCCAAAACCCGAGGGTACGGTGCGCGCTGCCGCGCTCCTCTTGTGACGGACACGCATGACTTAATATTTGAATGGGCAACAAATGTGCAACAAATGGTTCGCCAAGTTGCCCGTGCTTTTCTTCACCAAAACCCTTTTTGTCATTGATATAATCTCCATGGATGCACTGCTCTGGTCATGGCTGTCACCTTGAACTGTACTATTATAATGACGGATTCAAGCTAGAGCTAGAGGTGTAGTCTATACTATAGACTACACTACTCAGTCTTGTTCGGGACGTGTGTGTTTATGGACGGCTATCGGACCTATAATCGCTGGCCAAATAAGGATTCAACTCGTTTCTGTTCCTTGCCTTAAGTGGAAATAATGTGAGTATAACCGTATTTTTATTTCTGGTAATGCATAATGAAACCAAGGATTCCACAAAAGCGCCCCATATGCACTGTAACTCGCAAGCCTCAAGAAACCTGTAAAGAAGAGACAATTAATGAGAGGAAATTGCAGTTTTATAAATATGGGAGGAAAACCCCAGAAGAATATTCTGGGGAAACCCACGGGGGTGAAGGCACTGAAATTGAAAACCCAATCCACATGTTGGCCCAGGCGGGATTCAAACCCGGGTCACAGCGGTGGAAGGTGAGAAAAAAAACCTCTCAGTGCCAAACCTGACTCCCGTCGACCACCATGGAGCACACTTCCGCCAACTTCACCTTAATGGTCAGAGTTTCTTCATGGTGCATGAGACACGCACACCACAAAGTGATCAGATTATGTGTAATCGAAAACTTTTCCACCGAGCCGTATTAATATTATACACAACTCCTGGCAGTGGTCTCTTAACCTGTGGTCAGACCATAGCTCCATGGCGGGCCACCAAACTCAGTGATCTCCATTCCCGTATACTACCTCCCTCGCATGATGGTCATAGCCGCTCGCTCGCGCCGGCATGCATGCGCAGCGTTGTGCTCGGCATGACGTTGAAGACTGATGATGTCACGATTCTCACTTTTTGTCACAGAGCTTCATACTGTCGGGTGTGACGTTACTGTCGGCGTGTCCTGCACATACTCCCGGTGATCTCAAGCTTTATGCACGTATAGGCGTCTATTAACCAAGCTACTGAATCTGAATCTTCTTCAAAACTCTTCCAGCGACTGACTGTTCTCAACTTTCTTTAAAAAGAAAATGGCAAATATTGCGCCAGAGACAAAGTGGCTGAGGATTATCACTAGCATCGGAGCGTTATATCTGGACAGCTGTCTGCACGGAGCCGTCGTGCCGATTGTTACCGAGTGGGAATGGTCAGCCACTGACGTCATTTTGGACTCTACGGAATCAGAAACCGGTGAAAACGAAGAATTAGAAACAAGAGCCAGTTTCGCAATCGGGGCCATTTTCCTTACGACCGGACTTGTAGAGATGATTTTATCACCTCTTACCGGAATGGTTGCCGACAAGTGTGGGTTCGACGTGGTGATCATTGCAGGCCTACTGGTGGGTGTCTTAAAGTGTCTTCTTTTTGGATTCCTCAGCACATCCATCTGGATTGTTTCAATCAATCGTGTTCTTCAAGGCGTCGTGAGTGCCTGTACACAGACCATAGCAATAGCTCGTATAAGAGATGTGTACGCCGAGGCATCGCCAGAGTGCGCCAACGTTATGGCGATAGCCATGTGGAAAATGGCATTTAATTTCTTTGCGGGACTTTTCATTGGAGAATTGTACGGATATTTGAAGTATCGAGTGTTCCTCCTGTTTCTACCCATCTCTTTGCTACTCATCATCGGCGTATTGGTAACATTCAGAACAGACAATTTCCATTCAAAAGACGAATCGTACGGAGAGCCAGAGGACAAATGCGAGCAAATCTCATCTTCAGCTGTTCGGCGGAGGGTAATCTGCGACGTGCAGCTCATGATCGTGTCCATTTGCTTCGTCTTTGCAAATCTTGGCCAGTCTTCCTTGGAACCATCGGTTGCTGTGTGGATGAAATCTACCTTCGGGGCGGGCCCAGACATGATGGGATTCGTTCTTGGATTGTGTGGAGTGGCAACCATTACTGGCAGCATTGCCGCCGCTCAGATCTTATCTGTCCTGCTGGATCGATCCTGGATCTTCTGCATTGCAACTCTCTGTATGACAGGTCTACTCTTGCTTCTTGTGAACTTCTCCCCCAGCATCTTAGCAGCCGGTGCTGTACTGTGTACTCACTTCATCTTTGCCACCGCAGCGCGTTTCACGTTGCTGTCAATGTGTGCCACCCTTGCAACTAGACGCTATCCCACAGCCAACGGTCTCGTCTTTTCTATGCTCAACGTGGGCTGGGCGGCTTCATTTCTCATTGGACCCCTCCTTGCCTCCTACCTGTTTGGATCTACTTGCGTCATCTGCATGATGGGAGCAGCTTGCATTGTCGTCTCTTCACTGAACGTGTTTCTGCGACAACTTGAAGCGAAGCAAGGACCGAATCTCATGGACTGTTTTCCAAAGGACAACAATGGGTATAAGGTGCTTGCAAATAATGAGAAAGTTCCATTTACTTATGAAATTTCTAAAGAAACTCTTCAGCCAAAGGATGGAGAGTTATCAGGTATACAACATCCTCACTGAAAATGCATCTGAACTAATGACCCACAATAAGAAAACCTAATGACTTCATGTCTCTACTTTGGTGTTGAAAAATCTCGTGTAAGCTTGATATCGAGATTTAAGTTTTAAAAGCATGCATGAGCACACTCGAAGAATTTTTTTGGGGTTAATGTTGTGCCCGGTTAACAAAATCACATTTCTGTACCAAAAAGGCGGCCCCTTTCATGTTTTCTTTTGGGGGGGGGGGGGTTTGACTTAAAGCCAACAGAAAAAGTGCTCATGACATTCATCATCTGAGGACATGTCATCGCATCGAGCACAATGCGCTTCTGACGGATTCAAAAAAGGAGTCGAAAACGCACTGCCGCTGGAACAAACGTTTGCCAGGGGGTGCTGGAATTTCTAAAAGATTGACATCGCATGTAAATATCATTGTTGCAAGGCTACTTTCTTACATTTAGTAAATTCCTTCGTGTATGCTTTGTTTTATTTTCCGAGCCCTTACGGCGTGGGGCCACAGGGCCAGGGGCCCGCTTTAAGGTCCCGGAAAATGTTGGATTCTGGATGCACTGTTATGAAATATACTGAAGTATACTGAAACTTATAAAACCCGAAAGGAAGTTTTTTGGTTCAAGTTAAAACAAACGGTTCCACTGGAAGCGGATGAATTTCTGTTCATAAAAATATTCACACAGTTCTAACTCACCAAACGATGTAGCTCTCGATATATTTGCAGTGTTATTTTGTTTGTTACAGGGAATGGCAAATATAAAAGACTAAAAGACCTAAATGCATCTTTATGTTTATGATCGCAAATGGCAAGTTTTGGGCTAGACAAGGATTTATCAGTCTATACTGAGTTTTATGAGGAAAAACTTGCAGAGGGTGAAACATGAATAGCTTTTTTTATTAAAACGAAACTACACTGCAACAGTATGTCATCGAATCTAGGGGGACAAAAATGAAAGCCAATTTTCAACCCCCAAAAAAATCCTGTCCAACTTCCTTCATCGTCCTGTCGTGTTCCCGACCTACATCAGGGTGAAGTCCATGTAAATAGGCCCGAAAAAATGTTGCCTACGCTGGCCAAATCACGATTCGCCGTGCTCTCAATGTTTTTTGCTATTAGAATATTTTGTGGGCCATGAACTCAAGTTGAGGGCTAATTGTATAACAAAGAAGGGTGGAAGCTGTGAACAGGACTGCGAGCTCGTATTTCTGTGAAATTCGGATGAAACTTTGGGTCCTAAAACTGCTCTATTTTGCAATGGAGCGCGCTAGGCTCCTTTTTCAAAAACGGTGATGGGCTTCAGGACAACTTTTTAGGGGTGCCGGATCATTTTTGGATGGAAATTTCTCCCCAAAAGACATAGTTAACCTCCCCCCCCCCAAAAAAAAAATGAACAGGAAATGAAAGATGGAATAAGCTTAAAATTGATGTGTGTCACAAACGCCTTGGAGAATTGTATTTTTCCTAATTTTTGGCAGTTGTAGTTACATCATTGAGGTCTAGTATTACCGTTTATTTACTGGTGGTCTGCAACCATCCGTCTTTGAGGCAGAAACAAACACACAAACGTTTTTCATTCACATAAAAAAAATCCTTTCCGTGATGTCACTCAGTTTGGAAAATAAAGGCCGACAGACAGTGTGGGCCAAGCAAAAAAAAAAACATTCTTGTTCCCTGACCTTGACGATACCCTGACGTTTCTTACTGACCGTACCGCCATACAAAAACAAGATTTGCGCCCTGCCAATAAACCGCTCGAGTGGGGGCGCTATTTACCGTTCCCTAATGGCGACGATAGCAAAACCAATACGGAAGCACTTTTGTAAGCTGTCCTTTTCAAGAATGAGTTCCAAAATTGTGCGCAAGACGTACACGACCACGAACATTTGTACAAAGAAGTCATCTATAGTTCTAATATGGTATTCTCTATATGATCGAAACAGCGAAACCTTTTTTGAATATATTATAAAGATGTTTTTACTTTGCGATTGCAGCCCGATCTTTTTGGATGAATGGGCCATGGTCAAGAAATGAAGTCCCCCCCCAACACCTCCGTTTCAAACACAATGACTACGAATAGAGTAACTAGCATATATATATTTTTATACATGTATTTATTAAATCTAGACGAAAATACACATAGTACAACATAATCAGGATCACTGACTGAACAAATGGATATCATGTGTCTATGACCAACATCGATAAAGACTGGAACGTGCAACAAAATTAGTGGCCTTTTACAATGCCGTAAAGACAGCTGTTTCGTTATAGTTTTCATCATGTGCGTATTAATTAATGATAATGAGCATACATTTATGTTTAAATCTTGTTTACATGGCATCAGGTGCAAACATAAATTAATTAATGGTTCCGACTTTCTCTCACAAAATTGCCTAAGTTTCCTGAAATACAGTAAAGACAAATGCATCTGAGTATATCTCCCCGTAAGTATTGTCGATTGTGCAGGAATGCCGCTACAAGTTAAGTCAGTCAACAGCCAGCAAAAAGAAAATGAATCTGTGTAGGAAAAGAACTCTTCGTAAATATTTTCATCAGAAATTTTTAGACTTCTTGGCATCTGCTGTGGTAATTTGCATGAAATAACCCCTTCACATTGCTGGCTACAATAAATGTCAACAGATTTTGTGTCAATAGTAAAGCCAACAATCACATGGCAGTTGGATAATTCCATTGCTGTAATAATCATCATTTTGGTTTTTGCCTTAAATTTTTTTAATCTTAATACACGTACAGCTTTAGCCGTGCAGCAAATGTCTACACAGGAACAGCTGTAACCTCTTAGGTTTTAACGCGATTTTTTTTTGTTTTTATAATATATATTAACAAAATGCTCAAAGGAAAATAATTCTGTTTTAAGGTAAATGGCTACCAATACAACTACATAAGCTCACAAGTAATGCTCGCTTTAAATACTTAAAATATTAATATCGTCAATAGTTTTACAAGTAAACACTAGTTGGCCCACAAGGGGTGGGCCCCCCTTAATAAAGGGGGGAGGAGGATAGCCCCCCTTTGAGTTTGCCCTGTCGAGCTTATCGCAGTCAATGACTTGATCCTAAACGGACGATCAACAAAAATCTCAGGTACTCGTGGACCCGATATTTAAATGTCACATTGAAACAACAAAATAAAACTCGCTTTTGGTCACTAGGCTCAGATGGCTTAGCTCTGCAGCGAAGTTAAGTCACGCTGGTTATCGTCACACTGTGAACAGGACCAATCAGGCACTGCGAATGGCGTCGTCACGGCGACTTGTCGACAGGAATTAAATCAGATCGGCCACGTTCATGGGCATCTCGGCGATTTCAGTGTTATAAAACTCGGTTAATTCCTTGAGTGCTCTGATGTCCTCTTGGGTAACGAAATTGATAGCTACACCCTTACGACCGAAGCGGCCACCACGGCCAATCCTGAAGGATGAAAAGGAGAAATAATCAATGCAAAAATGAATTGGACTTCAATTCAATCCACAGATGTATAGCAGAGTTGTCCATGAATGTCAGACTAAATGTTTTTAGCCTCACAACCATGGCTAAATGTTTTTAGCGTCGCAACCATGAAGTATATTACAAAATCCTTTTGATAAAGTCGTTTATGATTACTAATCAATCTCAGTCATGTCAGCCTCAGATTACTTGATACAGTATTTACAATGAAGTACGTGATGCTATAATTAAAGATTCTTCAGTTTTGCAGTGTTGACTGTAGCTATGCATCTTGAGATGTTCAGGAGATGGAAACAACTCCTCCATCCCACCCATAATGCATTGCCGAGTTTACTCTTCTTCCTCTGACGACCGCAAGTGACATGATCGTGACATCACGGTGCTTTTTGGGAAGTTTTAAAACAAGTTCAGAAATCACAGACCACATCAAAACTGTGATCAGGCCAATTCTTGTAATTGTTGTACTTGTAACTTATTCAAACCAGGCAGTACACAATATTCTTGCAAACTATATATAATCAACCTATTGAAATAAAAATAATGGTTTTTTTTTTAATACTGCCCTCTACCGTCAAAGCGGATGGGCTCGGACCAAGACTAGGACCGGGAGGGTTGACTGACCTGTGAATATAATTCTCTCTGTTAGAGGGCAGGTCATAGTTGATGACCAGTGAGATCTGCTGGACGTCAATCCCACGCGCCAGCAAGTCAGTAGTAATCAGCACTCGGCTGGAGCCAGAACGGAATTCCTTCATGATGATGTCTCGATCCTTCTGCTCCATGTCTCCATGCTATACACAGGGAGGAGATTCAATATTTTCATAACACTTCTTCATAACACTTCTTCAAAGTCATCAAGTAAAAGGGGCTAATCTGTGTGGGCGAGTATAATTTATCAGGAAGTCAATCAGGAGTTACCATTTGTAGTAATCATGTCTCTGTGCTTTATTTCCTGTGGTTTAATTTCCTGAAATGAAACTTGTCAATTATGCGTGCACAATTGAAATATCACACTGATTTGATCTGTTCCTCGCATGGTTTACCCCCTCAGTCACCGCCACAGAGTGGCTCAGAGAAGACGCAGGAATATGCGAGGAGCCTATCCACATCAATGCCGGAACATTGGGGACAGGGGTTGCTCTCCAACGTCGTGGAAAGGGAATATACATCAGAACCCTGGATGAGGGTTCAGCTCCCGTACGCCACACTGGCAGAGCTAAGTGATGTGTTAAGTCACTCAGATACCATCGTTGGTTGGAATTAAAGTTGGAATTACCCAAGCTTAGGAAAGTCAAGTTCCAGTAAAAAAATGTTTTTCACGTGGTTTTGCTTTTCCTTGTCCAACTTTCACTTCCGGTTTTTAAGAAGACCATTATTAGGTGAATGCAGATTCAGTCAAAGACCATGGAGCACACTGGTGGATGTTCCAGATATTTATATTCGTCTGTGTCCAAAAAATAATAATAATAAAAATAATGGAAGGCCAAGTTCCATGAAATCAGTCAGAAATTTGAACTTACCATGCTGGAGACGGTGAAGTCTCTCTTGGTCATGCTCTCATGTAGCCACATCACTTTCCGTCTGGTATTGCAAAAAATGACTGCTTGTGTGATAGTCAGTGTCTCGTACAAATCACACAGAGTGTCAAACTTCCATTCCTTCCAAATCAAAAGAAAGAACAAGAGGGTCAATTCAGCCTGTACTGCAGCATACTACATTGTTTTGATTCACTTGAGAATCCATTGGTTTGGGGCGATACAAGGCAGGGACTAACGGGTTAAAAGTGACGGATCAACCCTGATCCCCTTCAGTGATTTACTAGGAACTTTCCTCACTCTTGCAAAATCCAACACCATGTGGTAAACTCTACACCCAAACTGTTGGACTCTGATTATGGTATGCCTGACCCCATGTAAAGCATAATCAGTTTACTAGTGCAGTCCTCACTCCAACAGAATCAAACAGAACATGCAGTTGGATTTTGAAGGGCTGGGGTTGGTTAGGGTTAAGCGGACTCCGTAACTCGATTGCAGCTGTCCACGCATGGCACTCACGCTAAGATGCCTTGGACTTTTCCAAATCCAGACGAACACTGGTAATGTGCCTACCATGTGATGCAAACCAACGCATGTACCATGCAGCATGCCCCACACACCGTGCTGGCAAGAGTAATCATGAGGCACCATTGAGCAAGTCCATAATGATAAAATCAAAACGAAACAATCTGAGACGCCATACCTCTTTCTCTACGTTGACGTAGAACTGCTTGATGCCCTCAAGGGACAATTCCTCCTTCTTGACCAGGATGCGGATCGGGTTGACCATAAACTTGGTGGTCACGTCCAGTACATCTGGAGGCATGGTGGCCGACAACAGGACCACCTGGCACACAAGTGGTTATGGATTGCTTTGTTATTATCCATGAAAATCAAGTTCTACCATTGTAATATATTCAGTAGGATTTATGAAAGGTTTTATTATATTTATGTTTAATCCTCCTAAAATTGATCAGTCGCAGACAGTCGCAAATTTTTCTTCCACTTCCAGTGCCATGAATTTGGTTACAGACTAGTAAAAAACAGTTAGATCACATTGGGGTAAACACTGTGACTAGACAAATTTCATTAACAAACAAAAGAGGTAACTGGTAGGTACAGCTGGCATAGCAATCACCTCCAGTCAAAGCATGGCTATATCAGGGAATTCTTAACTGTTCCGAACAGCCACTTGATTGATTTTGACAGCTGTGATGGCGTAGCTGAATTTGCCAGCCAGACAGGGAGGGTTAAATGCGTGTGTAGAAGGCACTGACCTGGAGGACATCATGATTCAGCTGCCTGAACACATCGTAGATCTGATCCTTGAAGCCTCTAGACAACATCTCATCTGCCTCGTCCAAGACAAAAATCTTGATGTATTCAGTATCTGTCCGAGACAAAGAATTAGAAAGGTTTATCATGAAGGAAAACTGAGAAAAGTGTCACAGATAATAAGTTCATAATACATGTTTGCTTTGTTCTACAAATTCTGTCACTAGTACACACTGTTTAAAGTGCAGGAAAAGAAAGTACAACAATGACTACTTTGCTGAACTAAGGCGTCAATGTTACAGAATGTTCCTCGCATGGTTTACCCCCTCAGTCACCGCCACAGAGTGGCTCAGAGAAGACGCAGGAATATGCGAGGAGCCTATCCACATCAATGCCGGAACATTGGGGACAGGGGTTGCTCTCCAACGTCGTGGAAAGGGAATATACATCAGAACCCTGGATGAGGGTTCAGCTCCCGTACGCCACACTGGCAGAGCTAAGTGATGTGTTAAGTCACTCAGATACCATCGTTGGTTATGATAAAGGGATCAATTTCAATTTCCCAAAAGGACAAAAGACACAACCATTACAATCCCCTCCCTACCCTTCGATGTTTTGACCAATTAGTTGTGATTAATGTCGGACAAAAATCTGGCATGCGTACACTTGCATGAACCCTAACGCCATTTGGTCATTTACTAGGAACTTTCCTCACTTTTGCAAAATCCAACACCATGTCAACTCATACACCTGTTGGACGCTGATTATTGTGGTATGCCTGACCCCATGTAAAGCATAATCAGTTTACTAGAGCAGTACTCACTCCAACAGAATCAAACAAAACATGCAGTTGGATTTAAAGATTGGGTATGGTTAGCGTTCACATGTGTGGTTGGAACATGCAGAGTTGCATTGGATAGGCGCGCATGTTTCCCACGTGTGGAATGGGTAGGGACTAACGGACCTGTCCTTTCCCTACGCACATGATGGTATATTAACTCACTCAGGGCTTTTCTGCCGATCATGTCAAAGACTCTGCCGGGAGTGCCGACAACGATGTGCATCCCGGCTGCAAGCTTGGCAATATTACTCTGCACGTTGGTGCCACCGATGCAGGCCATGCATTCTGCGTTCATGTAGTCTCCGAGGGCCAGAAACACCTTCTGGATCTGTTCATCAAAAAATAATTAATTATTGGAAGTGACAAATGCACTGTGCTAAGCTAGACTGTTACATTTCTTTTTAAACATTTGAAGAGCCTTTAAGATATTGCATTGTAATTACATTATTTATGCAAAATCAGAATTATCAAAAACGTTGTTTTGTTTACTTAAAAAAGAAAAGTCAGAAAAAACATCCCCAATTAACCTTTTGATGAATGGTGGACAAAATAAGAGAGGGCCATTTTTTTTTTTTGGGGGGGGGGGGGGGTGTTAAACTTGTTGAATTTACCTGGGTAGCCAGCTCTCTGGTGGGAGCGAGCACCAGAGCCTGACATTCTTTTTTACTAGTGTCAATCTGGTGCAGAATGGAGATGGCAAACGTGGCCGTCTTTCCGGTGCCCGATTGGGCCTGAGCAATGACATCTTTGCCTGGAAAATCAGAAAGAAAATGGAGATTAAGCGGTGAAAGATAACCATTTTAAAAAACTAGAAATGTACTTTTGCAATGCAACTTTGTCACCAATAAACAGCAATTATATTGAAAATCACAAAGCTATTTTGGTCTTCAAATGTTAGGGATTGCATAAGCACTTATCTTTTCCACATCCTAACGGCACTTCATTTGCAGTTTGGACAACTCAGGTAAAACAACTTGAAATGCATTTGTCAGGAAATATTGGCATACATTCAGACAAGGGGCTTAACTTACCATGGCAACAAGGTACTATAGCAAGCTGCTGAATTGCAGAGGGCTTTTCAAATCCGTAAGCGTAGATTCCTCTAAGCAACGGATCAGGTAAGTTCATATCATCGAAACTCACAAAACTGTCCACTTGGGAGACATTCTGAGGAAAATCAAAATACAACGGAAAAAAAAGTTAAGAAATCTGTTTATATCATTGTTCTAAAGATTCATACGGCATAAGGCCATGTAAAAAAAAATAAACCAGTTTCTCATCCCCGCCCGCTTCCTTTTTCCCCGGCCGGCTTTTTTTTCTCTCTTTTAAAAAAAAAAAAAACTGTATACATTTGAAGTATATTTTGCATATATATATAGTCAATATAATGTCTTTTTATTCGTTTCCAACAAAATTGTAGCTATGAAAAAAGGGTTGTGGCTCCTTTGGACACAATTTTGTATTAAACAACACAGTTGAAAACATTGAAGAATCTATCCGCCATCTTGGGGAAAAAAAAAGGAAAACAAAACGCCCGCCTCCTTCATTTCTCAAAAAAAAAAGCCAGACGGGAAATATATACATATTTGTTTTACTGGGCCTTATTTACTGAATGGCATGCAACTATCACTGAATACTTTCATAGTGTTTTGCTTACTTCGATTTCTGCAGCCTGGTCTCCGATGTAAGGTTCCTGTTCCTTATTCTCTTTGGCAGACTCACCAGCATTTCCAGAACCTTCGGAGGTTTTCTGGGGTCTACAATGTCAAAGAGAGGACAGTAGGTGGATTAACAATTTTTTTGGGGGGGGGGGGGGTGTAGAATGGGAGCAATGCATCCATTATTGCCCTTTCAACATAAACGAACAGAAGCCAATCACAGTGTTGCTAGTTTGTCACATGACAAATAAAAATCAAAATCCATTAGGAACACATCTATGGGCTCCGTGTGCCGACAAAAGAGGGCGCCCTTCTACCTAGCAACGACGTCCCATGGGTGGGACTTTTCGCTGGTTGACGTGCACCGTTCCTTGTGTGTGACGCACGTACACCAGGGGATTTGTACTATGTACACGCAGTGGCCGCGCTTTGCGGCAAATGAATTGCAGTCAAGCAAGATGGCGTCGGTTGGTCACCCCCAACTGTACTTCCTATGCTGGTGAGGGGCTACTTGTGAACGGAGCGGATAGTGTACGTCAACATAAAAGACACTATGTAAAATGCTAAATGCAATTTAACAAACTAAATTTATGATCGTTCACAAGTTAATATTAAAATCAAAGTTAACTATCACACACCACACCATAACAGAATTAAATTTCCTTTTGTTGACGGTGTCTCGCAGTTAAAACAATTTTAGAAAAGTTGAACAAAGAAATTGACTGGAGCAGGGTTTGAACCTGCGACCTCTGGATTGCCATTCCAGTGTTGTTGGCGGTTCCCCAAATTGACAAATCTTTGTTCAAGGGCTGCTAGTCAGAAGCCATAAACCTGTATGTGCCATACAGCCAGGGGTCACGCCCACGCCACGATGCAGACTTGGGAAATAGCAAATGGGGATCACTCAGAGAGGATATGACTTTTTATTACGAATTTTCAAATGTACCACAAAGGGAAACTGACTAGGAGTAGGAGTAGGTGAATTATAGCAATGGCATGAACAGGTTTGATCAAATGATAAGAGGCTACTAGACAACACTGGCTCCGCCTGCCCTGATTTTCAAGCCCGCCCCAACATGTTTTTTTTATATTTTGTATTTTTTCTGCAAGTGTTTTTTCCCCTCCATTAACCCTCCTGCTATTTAAACAGTCACAGACAGTCAAAATTTCCATCTACTTCCCCTGCTATACTTTTAACACAGTCTAGTCACCAGCAGTCAGATCATATGTCAAGCAAGCACTGTGACTAGTCAAACTCAGTCAAGAGACCGTGAACAGACATAGCAGGCAAGTTGTGGGCACAGCTGGCTTATCAATCACTCCACTAGTCAAAGGTCAAAGCCAAGCTGTATCAAGTTACATAAACAGTCACAGCCAGTCAATCCTGCTTTACTAGGCTGGGAATTAACTGTTTAAAACAGTTACTTGACTAATTTTGACTGAAAGGACTCCTTGGCACAGAATCGCAAGGTTCGCAAACAGTGCTTTTTCAACACCGCGAACATTGCACACACGCTTGATGTGGTTGCCTGCTTGCACTAACATATTTCATGGGGCGGCTCAACCATTTTGTTAAGAGGGGGATTTTTTTATTTTAAGCGTGCGCGCGCCAGCCACATTGATATCATTGTTGCCTAGTGAATCAAAGATAACCCCCTCTTTAGAAAATGGTCAAGCTGCCCTACAAAATACTGTTACTGCAAAAAAAGTGCAAGCAGACGATCGCATCAAGTGTGTGTGCAACGTTCGTGGTGCTGAAAAAGCGATGTTGGTGAGTAAAAACTGATTTATCGAATCAGAAAAAGCAAATGTAGGCCTAATACTGCAATTAAATGTTGGAGTCAATTTGGAAAGAATGTTGCAGCCCGACGCCACTTTTTTCTTCATATAGCCTATCATCTCCATTAAAGGTCAGTCATTGCAAAAACGTTGAAAAGACATAAATCTGGGACTGAGAAACGTTTCAAATTTTGTAAGGAAATAGGGCTTACTCAGAAAATTTTCTTGACTCTCCATAGACTTTGTACACAACAGCTGAAGTGGCATCAGGTTGAAACATTCTTTCCGAAAGCTGGCTAAATCTAGCCGGCTAAATATTCACTTCCAGTTCCATAAAATTAAAAATATAAATTTCCCTCCCTCCGATTTTTTTTCAATCCGAGTGATGTAAACCCCAAAAAAGAAGAAAGTAGCTGGCCTTGCATTGTAATCATGGTAGGCCTAATGTTACATGAAATATTTTACATTATTGTTCACTTCAAATTGGTGGGTTAAAAAATTTGCAATAAAAAAACTGAATTGCTGCTCAAAACTTCAGTCACATGTCACTGGCATGACTGGGGAAAACAAAAGTTAAAATGCAGATTGCTGATATAGGCCCCCTAAATGTAGGCATATAACACAATTTAATAGGCATATCTTGATGGACATGCTGATCTGCGAGTTTCAAGATACATACATGCGCACGACACATGATCCATGTCCATGATGACGATCATTTATTCTTTCCAAATCCGTTCAAGATCACTTGCCATGCCAGCTATTGTGAACATATTTGTTAAATAAAGAATTCATTCCCCTGGAATACTTCACCATCCTTGTAAATCAATGATTAGAGATTCTATTTGCCGATTAAAAACCGCAAAATATTGTAAAGAACAACATTTTTAGAGTGATATCGTGGACCAGTTGGGAACACTTTTGTTGAACACGTGCTGCAGTCGTAGGCAGGAAATCGACCATATCGCCATCTTACCTCCAACTTTTGTTCAAAAAACCAACACAAAATCATAGATTTAAGTCTTCTTTTCACTCATAACTTGTGGAAGGAACGTTAATACAATCGATGAAATGTTTCTAAAGCAGATTTCAGAAGAAAATAGAAGGAAATACCTACCCTGGGATAGAATCTTCGTATTCGTTTGACATTCTTCTAGTACGCACAGCGGGAAAAAGACCGATGGAGGAATGAACAGTGCGAACGTGCTTTTAATCAATGTATCATTCCGCTATCCGGAAGTAGAGCCGATGGCTAATGAACTCGAAAAATTCTACGTAAATTCACGAATAAAAATTATTGAAAACATTAAGAAATAGTCAAAATAGTTATTTGTACAATATTAATAGAATATATATGCTTCAAAGTTAAATTAATACGAAGTAAACTATAAGCGGCTTGATATTTGAATACTTAACACAGTGAAAAAAAGTGCCGGGTGTCGTGCACATGCGGTGGCGACATTGCGCAATGTCAGAAATTTACATAACATTATCGTGCGATGACGTACGTACGAAGTACCGGCGCGGCCCGATTCGTAGAAGGCATTGTTCTTATTATTTAGGCGGAAAATAAATTCTTGACTTAAATCATTTTGGTAAATAACCAACCACATTTTATGATGATTCACAAAAAGAGAATGACTTCCGTCAAAGATCTGCTGTTCATGTTATGTCCGCCTTGCCTGTGTCATGACCAGATTGCTGTTTTGAAATCATGTTGCCGGGGCGGGACCGCCCGGTTAATTGCCAGAATGTTAAAAAAAAGTTCACCATTTTCAAGGAAAGGAGATGGTTGAATACTTGTCCAGTTATTAAAATCATGTGCTCGGAATCAAGATATGACAAAACTTTAAATCCTGGCCCGTCATTAAGATTTTTTTGGTTGTTGTTGCACTTGACATGTTTGGAGGTTTTTTAAATTTTTATTTGGCCTAACTACAATATAAAAATTCAGCTCATTATAAGCGCCAATGCTTTTAATTCGCAAAATTGAATACACTTTAAAATATTTACAAAGGGCATTGAAAAAATGGTTTCCCGTCACTAAAATGACAAAATTAAAACTACGCAAAAACCAGGATTAGTACACTTATTTCAAATTATTGACACTGTTTCTTTTTGTATATTATCAAGCTTTTGTTTGACATCGAGAAATTAATTCAATTTCCAATTCAATGTAACATTTATTTCAATGATGCCATCCTTATGCAGTATGTACAAACATGCATATACATAACATAAGGAGTACAATAATATGATATTTGATATGCACACAGTGATTAATAATAAAGTAGCAAATTAAATGACAACATTTAGGTATAAGATAAAGCAGAACGCTTCTGTGCCCTTTACACCTATGGTCAGACAAACATACAACCAAAATACCGTAACGTGGACATGGGACAAACAAAACACAACGTGAAACGGACAAGTGTGAGACAAAGCCTAATTATTAGTTCATAAAAAACAAAGACAGACAATATCGGCCCTTGTTTGAGTTCCACATTTTTTTTTCGCAAAAATATCTGTATTGGCATAATAGTCCTTCATTTTTGTTTGGATTTAATTGTTTAATTTCACCTGTAAACATTTACCGCAATCATGAATCATTGTGATTGGTCAAAAGTCCCCAAAAAGTTACACCGAAAAAGGTGAATAGCGCCCTCAGTTCTTTTAACCAGCGAATTGTATAGTCGGGTAGCACACCCTTTACATATACACGTTCACATTGTGTTGATATCGCGTCAAGGTTCCTTACTTCAATAGCGCAGGTGTATTTTTATACGTGCACCGTCACGCGTCCGCGTTTATTGATCAGTAAGTAAAAGGCACTACTGGTTTTAACAAGTTTATAACTTGGAAGTTTTGTACTTAGCAGAGTTACGGGATAGAAATTGAAGCATCGGTCACTTCAAAGAGATATGTACGAATAAGTTTTAATCTCCTAGCTGTTTCAGTCTTCTACAAGTTTATGAATAGGCCTAGGTGAGTAAAACTAAGTTTTTGCATAAACATGTACGCGGTCGGTGCAGCTCAGACTCCGCACGTTTACAATGTCAATGCATGTAAAATGCTCAGGTGGAACTTTTTAAAAGTTTTTTCATTTCGCTGAATTTGAAATATTTGTGTAGTCGTGTACTCGGTGTTAATATTCAAAGTAAGTAAGAATTGAAGTTAGTGAACTATTTTACTGATTTCAAACACAAAGTGGCTTTTTCTGTTTGTATCAATTGCCAAATGTTTGGGCATGTTGGGTAGGCTTTAGCTTGAGTAACTCCAGCTGACATGCTCCATATTCATGAATATGGAGCATGTCAGCTGGAGTTACTCAAGCTAGTGGTCAAGGTAGTATTTTTTGATGGTTTTCAGGGTTCCCCCCCCCCAAAAAAAATTAGGGTAGGGGCTGTAAAAATAGTGTAGGTATCGTAGGGTAACCGGAAGCAGAACTAATTGTTTTTGGCCTTAGTATGAAGTCCAAAAACATCAAGGTCATTTACTCTCTCATAATGGAACGGGATCCTATACTGCACGATTACTGAAATATTAAACAATGGGCGCTCAAATAAAGATTTGCTCCACAAGCATCAACAGTTGTAAACCCAAAGTGTCGTTAGCATTTTGTAGCCTTTGCCTACTCTAAATAAACTGTCACTTGTCAGACTCAGACTCGGACTAGAGTGTCAATTTTTTCCCCTGTATATCACGATGCAAGGTGGCTGTTTCAAGTTACTTCTTTATTAGGCCAGTTGGTTGGTTGGTTTGTTTTTATGACTGATATTTTACAAAAACAATACGAATTATGATTGACATCAAATTACAAATCAAATTAAAAACACACTATGAGTACACATGAATTATACAATGTCCGAGCATGCCAAATCGTTGTCGAGGGTAACACAAAAAGCTGACAACTCACATGTATTTCCACTGTAGTCCTCTGCAATCATAAAAATACAGTGGTTAAAACTAATTTCATAAAATCATAATACAAAATCAATTGCACATGAGGCGTTACTGTATACAATTTTCAGATAAAACACCTAATTAATATCTGACCAACAGTTGTAAAAAGTAAAACATTAGGACAAGACAACACATTTATTGTCATACAAAAAAATTTGAAGTTTTTTTTTCAAGCAGATCAAATAATTCGAGATTTAAGGTTCTTGTTTTTTATTTATTTATTTATTTATTTTGGTAGTGGATATTTGGCCAACGTCAGTTTTCTTTTTTTTAAATGTTTTTTTTTTGCATGAAGGCTGTGTCTGATTAGCTCATACATAATTATGTCATATTAGCCATCGGCGCACCCAGGATTTGGCTTGGGGAAGGGCTCACAATTTTTTGCCCAAAATTTTTGGCCGCAGAAAAAAATTGGGTTGTTTGTTTGTTTGTTTGGTTTTTTTTTTTTGGGGGGGGGGGACTGTTTTAACGTTGGTGGCGCCACTTACACCCCTATGCCACACTGGGTTTCTATAAATATAAATTTACCAGAGGTAGTGTTTGATTCCTTCAGCAAACTAACGTTAATACATGTACTAAAAGATAGCTAAGTAAGATTTGAGGCTTTGCATGGTGGAGATACTAAATAATGAAAGGTTTGCGGAATTACCATGTGCGAATAATTTCTCAACTAAGAGAATGGTTCTGAAATGAACCAGAGGTATAAACTCAACGTCATTATTTAAAGGATAGCTGGCGCAGCCAATATGAAGTAAAATAGGAGTCAATTCGGGAAACCTACATGTACGTGAAAATTACTAACAGTTACTTGTACTAAAACTTGAAAGAAAACCAATATCCATGCAGTGTACCATGTTGAATAGAGAAAAACCTGATTAGAATAACGAACTACCATCGACAAATAAAGTGGCATCTGACGTTAAAGCACCGCAACTTGATGGTTAAAATAACATCACAGTCGTGCGTAGTCTTTTTTTCCTTCTTCAAAGAATATCCAAACCGGCAAAAAGCTATTCGAATATTTGGTTGATGATCAAATATCCAAATATCAGTATATTCAGGACAGCCCTAAATAACTTTACTCCCATACTTAAAGGGAATATACATCATTTGCTTTTGCTGTAATTTTCAGAAATGGATGGAATTGGGGGGTTGGAAATATAAAGCAAATATAGTTACACTGACTTTTTGGAGGTTTTGGGTTCGAAAGTGCTATAAAAACCAAGAAAAACGATCATTTTCCTGTAGTCTGGTCCCCTGACTCCATATAAGAAGAAACAGAGCAGTTTACATACATTGGGGAATTGTAAGGTCAGGGAACCAGTCTAGCTGGCTCGTACCCGTTCATAGGTTTGTAATCGATTGCAAACAAGTGCAATGGTCAATTGGGGCCAGTATTTGAAAAAAAGCCAGTTGTTTCCAACGCTGATCGGCCGATCAGCGTTGGAAATTGATACAAAAATACCACTTTTCTTGAAAATGACAGTATACCAGGTGCCATAATTTTACAGGATGCTTTAGACTGTCATTTACCAACATCCTATTAAGGTATTTCGCAAAAACTTGGTAGTTTTATTTTTCGATGTTTGCAAATGTTGTATATTCCCTTTAACCAGAACAATGACAGCTACTCTCTTTCCAAGAGTTGCCTTCAATTCAGAGTCCCAGGAAAATCACTGTTAAGCCAAAGAAAAACAAACAAGCATACATTTGCCCAGAGTTGAAAAATATGAAGTGTTGCGTTTTTCATGATAAATCCATTATCAGGGTGGATCCTGATTTGGAAAGCCCAATCTATCAGTACATGTTTGTCCATTGGATTTACAATGGGTTACAATTTGCTCAAAGTAAAGACTGATTATCAGTAAAGTACTTATAAATACTAGTACACTTTAACTCTATTGTAAGAGTTATATAACCTCTGTCCTTCTAACAAGTTTGACAACTCCCAACAATATGCGCTAGTACGTCATGCTTAAATCTAGTATGCACCAGCGTGTATCTGCGTGTACAGTCTAACACCCCTTCACTCCCGGATTTATGACTAATGCATGATTCACTCCATTCAGATTGCACACACTGATTGACTTTCGTATCTTCACTTTATGCTCCTACACAAAGCTATGGTATGCGTAGACACACAAGCAGTTCCATGCATGTTAACAAACTTTTGACAGAAGAAAGCGCAACTTCAGTGGATTGATTACGCACTGCAGAATGAATTGGATTGTTTATCATTGTCGTAGAATAAATTGGGTGCAATAAGAGTCAGGTACTGTATTCACTTTTCTTTTGAAGTAAATTTTGAAATCAGTGTTGATCTTGATGTTTTGTGTCCACTTGTGAAGTTTGTAGAAACATGTCATTCAAATAATTATGTCTTGAGAATTTTATTTGCGGTAAAATTGCCCACTACTACATGTACTACACCACTTGTGAGCATACATGTATGTAAGCATAATTGATCAGTTCGTGCATTGATTTTTTTTGGGGGGGGGGGGGTGATGTCTTTGTGGACATATGGATACAACTTATAAATAATGTAGGCTGTTAAGCCAGTGTGTGAAATGTATGGTAATGAGTATTTGTAAATATTAAAGTGATTGGTAATGCAAAGGCATGCTGTGTTAATATTTGTATATCCACATGGTTAATTGCAAAGTCCATTTTACATTTCCTGTTGATTAAAATGAATCACTTGTAAAAGTTGGAGAGGGGATTGGACATTACCTTTGGCATTTGGATTCCGTAATAAAAAAGAGAAAAAGTATTGGTGTCATGGGTGGGAAATATCCCTCCCCCATCCTCAAAAGTCAAAGCATCATCACTCATTAAATGCTTGTTAGTTATTAAGAGGAGATACATTTTTTTCTGCTTGGAGACTAGTTTTAGATAGAAGTGGACCTAATTTTTTTTTTGGGGGGGGGGGAGGGGAGATGCAGTTGGGGACAAAAAAGGAGGAAATATCTTCCAACCCCAAATTAATTTATCATTGATAAGACCAGGATGTATTACTCTACACTCATTCAACGTAATGTTAGATGCAGAAACAACACGTCAGAAACAATAAATAGAAAACTGCTAATGTCATGCGGAGATTTATCCGTCTAAGTTTCTTTTGGGTGCTATTTATTATTTCCAGTTTACGTAGATTATGTCAAAATGTAAAGTAGGATCCCTGTGACTTTTACTGACAACAATCGCTGGTGTATAAATGCCCATACATGGTTGTTTGTGGTGAGCATTTGCTGAGCCGTTTACTCAGCCATCCCGTCCTGCTTTCTGACGACCTATTCATCAGAGCCATTCAGGTGGCTCGTAAGGGTACAAATACTGGGGCTGAGTCACTAGACTGCAGTAGGGTTTATTGTTGCGCGCTGGTTGTATTGTGTCGTCGTCGGCAAGATAGCTGGGGGAATTTGATGGGGTCGAGTGGCTTTAAAGGAGCTTGGTGGCCCATTGGATTACTATAGAGTGGGTGGAACTACTCCAGTGACTGTATTCAAAACATACACGTACATCTACATGTGATTATTTGTTCTAGTTTTTTGCTGCAAATCTGGAAGGTCAGCATGAACATGTCATGAATGTATTAAAAGTGGTGTTTTTTGCAGTTCACTTTTAAACATTTGACTTTTTTTGAGGTCATTGTCAACTGTTGTTGATATGTACAGGGGGTATGGGACATTACTTTTACCCTGTGAGGGGCATGTACCGAGTAGTCCTGAAGGTTAGGTGAGGTGATCGAATGCCTAAATTTGAAAAAAAACACCAGATATGAAAAAAATATTGAAAAATGTTTGTCATGAAGACTCTGTTGGGCAGGGAGAAGTGCTACTAATTTTTGAATGCTTGGGGTTGGACCGGGGGGGGGGGGGGGGGGGGGGGGGTGAGGGGGGAGGGGGTTGACACATAGTGACACATGTAAGTGTTTGTATTCCCTTTAATACACGTAAGCGCACTATTTTGAGGTGAATGAACACTAGTACGGAGAATTCATGCATGTAAGTCATTGTCATGAGCTGTACAATTTGTATTTAGATTTGCCTCTGAACTTTGTCACAATGAGACGTCGCAAGGAAAAGTAATAAATACTGGTGTCTCGGGCATAAAGCAGCTTTCACATGAGGCAACACACAGTAGCAGACACAGAACTACAACTGTGCCGACACTTTGAAGTTTGTTTTTCACGTCACAAGTTGCTGGAACTTACCATTTCAACAAGGCAAATTTGCTGGTGGAGTCTGATTGAAATTACAGAGCCGACCACTTGTTGCTGAGGAATCGTACAGTTGGCAAAAAAGATTGACACTCTCTGCTGATGGGAACGCTACAAGTGGAAGACTGTTTGGAAAACCAAGGAGATTCACTTTACCATGACAGGTGTTTGAGGGCTCTGCTCTATCATGAGTTCCTGCTTTTTCCTCCAGACTATTTTGATTATTTGGGGACAGAAATTTTGGTTGCGTGCTCTTGAAGTGAAGGGTTTGAGTACTGAAATGGTTTGATTTTTAAAACCCTTGTCTTTTCCGGTTCTGCTGATGTAAGTGCGAAACGGACTTGGGAGAGGATTGGAAAGTTCCACTTTCTTTATACACAAAGAGTGCACAAAGAACTTTACTTCTCCTGGCAAATTGATGTGATCAACAAGATTTTGCCAATCATCAACAGCTGGAGCCACAATGGAAAACATAAGGAAAGTACTGTCTGACAATTTGAACGCCTGTAAGTTATGCTTTGAAAAAAATCCAGTTATTGCAGTCGTTAATTATTATTTATTTGAGGGAGTTGGGATTACACTGCAGTGTTAGTATGAAGGTGATTGCACAAAAAGTTTGAAGGCTGTTATTATAATGATCATACCTGATTGGCTCCAGGTACAGATATTCAACGCTTCATTGATTGGTGTTTACTACTTGTGCATCACAGGCTGTAGAGAGAGGCATCTATAGAGACACAGTCATCGCATGAGAGCATTTGAAGAGAATGGATATTACAAAGGCGGAGATTTGTTTTCATGGGAAAGACCTTGAGAGTCTATGTCTATTGGAAGGGGATTTTTTTCAGAGGTTTATGTGATTTGTGCCATTGTAAACTTTGTCATGAATAGGTAAAGATAGAGTCTTCATTGTGCAATTCAAATTTGGGAACTTGAATATTTGAATTCACAAAGTGGATTTTTTTCACACTGCCCTTGATGTACTTGAAACACAAAATTATCATATTTGGAAAATTAATTTGCTCTTAAGGTGAATATCAACACAGCTGGTCTGGCAGAAAGTAAATAAACCCAAATACCAAAAATGCACATAAAAATACTCCAGTCCACTGCAAATATTAAACCATCATACATGCATGCTCTCTCAGTTTTCTGTTCTGGGGGCTGTGCATGTATACATGTACATTAGCTACATGTATCTGATCTCTTGAGATAGGCCTACATGTAGCAGTATAACTTATATAAACACAACCTGTATAGCATCATGGAGGTAGAATTAACCCTCCTATGCAAGCATACATTCTGTACCAATTTGTTGTCTCAGTCAAAATCAGTCGAGTGACTGTTTTTAACAGTTATGAGCTCCCAGCCTACATAAAGCAGGATTGACTGACTGTGACTGTTCATGTAACTTGATACAGCTATGCTTTGACTGTAGGTGATTGATAAGCCAGCTGTGCCTACCACTTGCCCAGTTTTATCGGCTGACTGAATTTGACTACATGTAGTCAAAGTGCTTGCTAGAAATATGATCTGACTGTTGGTGACTAGCCAATGTAAAAGGCATGGCAGGGGAAGAGGATTGATTTTTTGACTGTCTGTGACTGTTCAGATGAGGATTATTCAATCAATGTAATCAGTATGGGAGGAACCGAGGCATTAAGTTCCCAGACTATGATCCAGGCTTGATGGCCCAGCCCATGATGAGAGCTTAGGCCTGATCCACAGTAGAACTTTAAAGCCCATTTCAGTCGGACGTTCATAGTCTGGCATTCCACCTGTTCCAGACTTGGCTTTCCAGCCAAAAGCAAAGTAGGAGCAACTCAGATTGTCCAAATGGGTTTGGCTTTCAAACAGGCAAACTTTACTTATTAATTTTCTATTGACCACATTTTGGAGTTGTTCCAAACGACTGCAACGATGTTGTAGCTAGGCGTACAACTTTTCAAGCACCTAATTGAATCTTCTGAGTAATTTAGTTTACCCCGACTCTGGTCTGAAACGGCTGTTATCTTCTGTCCCCTGATCTGCTCCCAAATCCAGGTTAGCATTTAAGGGCCGGAACCGTGAATTTCTCCTTTTTTAAGGTTGGGTTAAAAACAAGTGGTTCCTGCCAAGGGCTGTGAACAGGAGGTAATGATAGTACTGTTTCCTTCCTCTATGATTTCCATGGAAAAATATTTGGGTTGAATACTTAAATGGCTTTATTTATGCTACATGTGTATGAAAGTCTTTTTTTTTTTACAGGGGGCAAGACTGTTTTGAAGCTTTCTGGTTGTTTGTTTGCCCTGTTTAGCAAATCATGTACTTTACTCTCACAGAGTTCTTGTGTCCAGTCATAGAAAAAACGGTTGAAAATCAGGAAGTTCTTGCCAAAAAGCAGGAAATTGAATCCACCGTGTTCCTTGGAGATTGTCCAACATTCTAGTAATGCATGGGTTTAATGTTTGTTTCTTGTATGTCAAGCCGTGCATTGCAAGTTTAGGAACAGTTTTTGGTGGTCCAAAGTGGCAGTTTTTTCTTCATTTCATAGCCCTTTGAATCCTCTTGCGCAGTAAAATTTTACTGATTTACAACATAACAAACATAAAAAAAATGTAAAATGCAGATAAAAGTTGCAGACTGTAAACATGGACTGTGAAAAGGGGCAATTGTACCTGAGCGTGCCTCCAGGGGCTGTTGTAAATTTATTCCTGTGCATGAATGCCGACAGAAACCAAAAGGCGCTGTAGTTGTGTTATTAGCACAATTTCTATTTCATCCAGGGGCCAAAAAATCAGTCGGCGATCTCTCTTGATATAAAACACAAAATGCGAGGAAATTTGAAGTGTTTGCTCAATAGAATGTCAAAGATTACCGTAGAGACATGTCCTTTGTACAGATTCGTAAATGCTTAGCTGTGTGCTATGCACAATTTTTAACAACACCTCTCACTGAAAATGCGCTGGCCTAAATAAAATTGTTAAAATATTTCCTTTGATTGAAAAAAAAATCATGGTGTTATTGTAATATGTACTTTTGTAATATACATATTTTGCGGTCTTTTGTTTACTTTTTTTGTTCTTCCTGGAAAAATAGGGCACTGAACCCAGGAAAATAAAATCACCACTTCCTGAAAATATAGCAATGACAAGCAAAATTTCCACCTGATTGCCAGTAAGCAGGAAGTACCACTATCTTTGATTTCCCGCTGAATTCTGCAATTTCAGACAAAAACCAGGATCCTTCCCCAAGAATGACTTGTTGATGACATTTACCTGAACAGGGGTTCCCCCTATTTCACCCCTGAGCCTCACCAAAAAAAACTCTTGTTTATTGCTGGGTTTTTTTACCTTTATAAAAGCTGTTCCTTCAGCTAGTCAGATATTTCGGAAGATTTTCTGGGCTGATGTTATTCGGAGGGCAAAGTTTGTTAATTTTCTTCCCCGAAATTCTTCTTGATTTTTCTCATAATGTGAAGAAGAAAAATCACAATTAATTCATTGAATCTGAATTGACGACACCAGGTAAACTTGGTAAAGAAGAGTTTTTGTAATCATGGTTTTGTTCCTTTTGTAAAATACTGAGGTAATCTGCTACATTTCAAGCGTTTATTGTGAAACCTTGTTTTGCCGAACCGAGGTCACGCTTTTGTTACTTTTATTTTTTCCCACAATGAAATCTCAGCTATTTATCCTTCATGCCTTGTGCAGACGTTGTTGTGGTGATGGCATTGTAAAAAATCATCCATCTGTGGGGGGATAGACTCTATTTCTCCTCCAAAAAAGGATTTGCACTTTGCAGTGGAGAGTGGTGCTTGCCAGAAATAAAAGAGAAAAAAAAAAGGGAAAAAAAACTGGCCAGTTTTTCATTCATGTACGAATGTCTGTACTGGTACAACGTGTACATGGGCGTTGGTTAAAAATGCTCGCCGATTAACATTGATTGACTGCAATGGTTGTTAGAATGACTTTTTTATTTTAAATTTTGACACTATTGATGTACCAAAAAACCCCGAAAATTGTTTCCTACTTTTCTTCACAGTGCTAGGCAAGATGTCCAACACAATTGAAATCGACCAGTCTACATTCGATGCACTCCCCCGCACTCAGCGTCTCAAGCTAGCCAAGAAAGCTCGTCAGGAGCAACTGCGTAAGTACTACGCCAGAGAGAGGGAGGAACAGAGGAACAGACCTGTCGACAGTGGGCCACGGACGCCCAACAAGAAGGGGACAAGGGTCAACTTCCAGCTAGCCAATAAGCTCCGAAATGCGATCACAAGATTTGATGTTAAAGAAGGTGAGATCAAGTTTGGTTTGCTTCATCACTCTAACCAAAAGTCTCGTTTCACGAAATCTCATCAATTTTACCTAAAACTTTCTTGAGTGTATGACAAAGTCAGATGAATTTCACCTTAGCAACTTAACACAATGTTTTCCTTGTTTTGTTTGTTCACAGTGCTTGCATTATTAGATCAGGGAGCTGATCCCAACACATCGTCAGAGAGTAGGGTCACCGTCCTACATCAGGTGAGGCTGCTGTTGCCATGACAAGTTTCAAAATTTAAGATGCATGAGCCGTAAGAGATGTCTAATGTAGATGTGAAATTTTGGCAAAATTTGGAATTATTTGGAAAGGCTGGGGCATCTTTTGGATTAACTTGTGTAATTCTGTAAAATAGGTCTCTTTTTCTTTTTATTCCTAATTCGGTTACCAGTGTGCTCTTGATGACAACCTAGCAGCAGCAGAGATCCTGGTATCCCGCGGTGCCATTGTTAATGCACAGGATGATGACTGGTGGACGCCGCTCCATGCAGCATGTGCCTGCGACTTTGCCGAAGTCACACAGCTTCTCCTAAATGTACGTAGCTCATTCTTGCACTAGTGTATGTGCTTAAAAGTTAGAGTACCAACAAAAGAGTGACAATAGGACGTCCACGATCGACGGTGAACACACGTTTGTGTGTGCACATGAGGTGTGTCGTAGGCCACAGCACCATGTACAATTCCTGCATATAGAATCCATAATGCAACCTTCTTTACTACGTCTAATTACAGAATGGTGCTGACGTGACGCTCCTAGACATTGATGGTAATGTTGCTCTGGACCATGCAGCAGAAGGCAGCGAGACCAGACTGGTTATGGACCAACACATGCAGCAAGTTGGTAAGTCCATCGCAGGTGACTTCCCAGCTAATTCCAGTACCCATTTATACTCCCAGGAGAATGGAAGCGGGTTGGAGTGAAGTTGCTTGCCTAAAGACACAAACACTGGCCAGCAGCAGGATTCAAACCCCTGATTAACAGACCCTAACCCTGCAAGCTACCAACAGCAGCTAACCTCTTTTTTCTAATGTCATCAATTTCTTCTGATCGCAGGAGTTGACAGTAACACACTGAAGGGTGTCAAGCAGCGAGATGCTGAGAGAATGCTGAGTGACATCAAGGAGTTCTTACTGACTGGAGGAAACGTCAACGCAACAAATGACAGAAACACATCATTGGTAAGATCATACTTAATCTGGTTTATTTTCACATGTTGACCCTGATTGGACTCGAACCTGGGTCACATTTCACAAGGAAAGAACCACTCTGCAAACTTTACTGCCCATTGGAGTGCAATTTTTCAAATGGACGTTGTTTATAATCTTCAAATCTTATTGTGTGACAGCTCCACATAGCAGCAGCGAACAACTACCGGGCGGTGGCCAAGCATCTTTTGGATCGTCATGCCGACGTGGATACAGAAGATGACGAGGGGATGACGCCGTTGCATCTAGCAGCAAGGTTCGGCCATACGAAGATGGTCAAACTACTGACCAGGAGAAACGCTAACCCGAAAATCATCAATATCAATGAGGAAAGACCAGTTGGTATGTACAGAGTTCAGTTCATTCTTTGTTAAATCATACGTTTATCACAAGTATATAAGTCTATCACGAGTCAAATTTTTCATTGTTCAAAAAGGATGAACAATGAAAAAGAAATTCATTTGTCAGTTCTTTGGATTGACTTTTGATTGACTTGTGATTGACTTGTGATTGGATTGTGATTGACTTGTGATTGGCTTGTGATTGACTTGTGATTTACTGGTGATTGACTTGTGATTTACTTGAGATTGACTTGAGATTGACTTGTGATTGACTTTTGATGACTTGTGATTGACTTGTGAGTTGGCTTGTGATTGACTTGTGGTTGACTTGGGATTGGCTTGCGAACGCTTTAGTAAAAAAAGTCCTTATTGTTGGTTGTTTGTTACAGACCTAGCTGCCACAGAACTCATTCAAGAAATGCTGAAGACAGCTATGCAGGAATATCTACCCAACCGTCTCAAATCCATCTCGGCAACCAGCAACGAAGAGGAAATCTATGAAGAACTTTCTGGAACCACTCCAGATGGAGTGGCCCGAATCAACAGTAAAAATCTGTAAGATATCTGGAAGAGGGGTAGAAAAAGAAGCGGGAAAACGAGGATGGATAACTCAAAATTATATTAGTCATGGTTCGTCCATCTTCAAGAATTGAAAGTTTAGTCGTCATATTTAATTCAAAGTCTGAACTTGAGGCCATTCAAAATAAAAAAGAGTAATAAATAAAATGCATTAACATTGTTTTTTTCTTGCTCCTATAGACGTGCCAGGTCATCATCTTTATCTAAGACGGAGGAGATTTTCGAGGCCCAGACGAGAATTCCGGACGATAACAGAAGATTCAGTCAAGAAATGAACGAATCAATCAAGTGCATTGGTCTGAAGATAGTGCCTGAAGATGAATCTGTAAGTCAGCACGCAATTATTGTGTGTTTGGTTTTAGTTTATTCATTGCTCTTTATTCTGGGCCCAGTAATCAGGGAGATGCTTAACAAAAAAGTATTATTTAGAAAAGTTATGAGAGAAATATCTCACCTTAATTTGCTTACTTGGTATTCTAAAGTAAACTGTTAATTGATTGACTCCCCAATCTAACAGGTGTATCTACCAGGCACCAGCTCCACAGACGATCTGACCTCCATGTCTGAGTTATCACAGAACATGATCCTGCAGGAGCTGATGCTGAGATATAGCAAGGATATCATCTATGTAAGTCTCGTAATGGAGTTTTCAAAGTAGGGAGGTGTTGGAGACAAAAAGCCGAGATTTGCAAAATGAAATTATTTCAAGAAAGGTTGGTTAAATCTGTCTAATAAATTAACACATAGATGGAAAGAGGGTGGAAAGCAACCCCATTCATCCCCCTAAATCCAACGCCGAACTCTTCCTGGCCCTCGGTTTTGTAGTGTTTTGGTGGATTTAGACCTGTTCCCTCAGACACTGGCTGTCAGTCACATCCCTGTCTTGCATCTCTCTTCTCTACCTCTGGACATAACATAAAATGGACCCCTTTGCCATATTTCATAGCCTTTTTCCTTCATGACCCCCAGACCTACGTGGGTGACATCCTGATCGCCGTCAACCCCTTCAAGACACTCCCCATCTACTCCTGCCGTGCCTCCCGCCAATACTGCGATCTTGCTGACCGTCGTGCCCTGACGCCGCACATCTTCTGCGTAGCCGACGGGGCGTATCGGGCCATGCTGAGGGAAGGCAAGTCCCAATGCTGTATCATCAGTGGAGAGAGCGGTGCCGGCAAGACGGAGTCCGCCAAATACTTCGTCCAGCATTTGCTGCTAAGGGCTCAGAGTGAAGAGAGCCTGCTGAACGAAAAGATCCAACAGGTAACGCTAAGCTGATCTTGATTTCAGAATTATGCTAAGTGCAGAGAATGCTTGCTTGACCCAACAGATAACGCTACAGCAAATTTCAAGGCGTTGTCTAATTCAGAAAATGTACTAAATGCAGGAGAAAAGGCTCACAAACCAAAATATAATGCATTCCAAACTTTTAAGTTGCTCCAATTATTTGCTGGCCGATTTTATGATGATTTGATTGTTGATCAATTGCAGGTGAATCCATTACTGGAGTGTTTCGGCAATGCTCAGACAGAGATGAATGACAACTCCAGCCGTTTTGGCAAGTACCTGTCCCTCCTCTTCTGCCACGATGGGCGGGTCCAGGGGGCGACGTTGTCCGAGTATCTCCTGGAGAAGTCCAGAGTTGTGTATCAGGGACAGAGAGAGAGGAACTTCCATATCTTCTACCTGATGTATGCGGGTCTGTCTGAAGAAGAGAAGATTGAGTTTGGCCTCTCCAGTGCAGAGAATCACAGGTATTTCTTATGTCAATTTGGAGCAAGTTGGAGATACGTGGGGTTTTTTCCAAAGCGCAAATCTGTCTGTGGTTTTATCCTCGCATCTGGCTTCAGAATTATTTGAAGTCTTTAAGGTTCTTATGACAAATTATATGAATTTTTGGTAAACTTACGGTGTTTGTTTTTTGAAGGTACTTGAACAAAGGTCATGATGTGAGGAAGGCCGTTAACACAGCCTGCAAGCTGAAGTTCCAATCCGTCCGAGATTGTCTCCATCTTATTGGTTTCTCCAAGGACGTAAGTCATATCTCATCAACTTTGATGCCATTCCGTGCCCTTGTAACCCTTGTTCCCTGGGCATTAATTACATCCTACAAATTAAAAATAGACAATTTTACCAACTAATCTTTACTCTTGTTAGAGCATGTCATTGCCCAACTCACAGCTCTGTTTTTGAGATAAACAATAGCTGTTTTATGTTTGACAAAATTTTGAGAGTTGCTGCCCAATTCCAAAAAGTAACCAAAAAAGATTTTCGAAATGGCAGGCTGAGCTGATTCTACAACTGTTTTGTGACCAATGTGGAATCAAACACAAAACAGCTGTCATAAAGCTGTGATCATCCTTGCCAAACTGTTTAGAATATTTAAAATATCGTACCGCTTCGCCAAGTTTTGTGACATCGATAGCTGATTCTAGAGTCTGATCATTTTCTCCTCAGGATGAAGACAGTCTATTCCGTACCCTCGCTGCCGTCTTGCATCTCGGTGATCTAGACTTTGCCCAGTCTGACAAGGACATGGCGCGCCTCGTCAACCAGGAGGTGCTGGACAAAGTGTCCCTCCTCCTACAAGTCTCTGCCGATGAGCTGGGAAGCGCTATCATGTCAGAGACGACATATACAAGAGGTAAAGACCAATACGTGTGGCAGGATCTGAATTACGTGGCTACGGCTGGAATTAACTTATGTGTCTATAGCAAGTGACTGCAGCCGCTTCAATAGACGCTCAAGCCGTACCAAGTAATTCAGACACGGCCTTTCTTAAAATTGTTCAGTTAGTAGATCACTGGTACTGTATTCTAAAGGTTTCTTTTAGTCAGTTTTCTTTGTTAAACCAAACATCTTGTCTTGGAGGGTGATAACATAGGGCCTGTTGGTCACAGGTTCAAACCCAGCTCCTGTCAATTTCATCAGATGGAATGTTTGTTCTACACTCAGGTGAAGCCATCACCAAGCTTCGAACCGTAACCCAAGCTGAGGAGTGCCGTGATGCTCTAGCCAAGGCCATCTACAGCCGTCTCTTCAGCTGGGTAGTCAATAACATCAACCAACTCCTGCAACCCGTGGAGGAAGTCGAGACTGCCTTTGAGATTGGAGTCCTGGACATCTTTGGTTTTGAGAATTTCAACAGGAACAGCTTTGAGCAGGTGGGAGAACACGCCGTTTTGCTAACCTGCAAAATACATGAACTGTGTCAAAGGATTCTGATGTTGTTAGTTCATGACAATCACCTCCCCTCCCAGATAATAAACCGAAGCAGCATTCATATCAGCCACTTCTCAACCCCCCCCCTCCCCAAATAAAAATATATGAATAAATATAAAAATAAAAACCCAAAACGAAATTGCAAATTTGTTTTAGTTTGATTCCTACTTGAGTCAACTACTTTTTGTTTTCAACAAGTGATTTCAATTTGCTTACATCCTGACAGACTTGCATCAATCTTGCCAACGAGCAACTCCAGAATTTCTTCAACGAGCACATCTTCATGAAGGAGCAAGACGACTGCGAGAGAGAAGGCATCAAGCTGGAACGGATCAACTTCACCAACAACAAACCTTGTCTCGACCTCTTCCTAGAGGTGGTTTATTTGCTTTATATTTCTTTCTAATAATGAAACTAACGACTCTCAAAAAGTGCGCCAGTTTTGCCGCAAGGAAATCATGATACCTGAAGAAACCTAGAGCCGGAAGATGATGTAAAAATGTTCAGTTATAGAGGTGGGAGGAAAACCTGGAACGATATTCCATGGAAAACCAACGGAATCAGGCAAGGATTAAAACAAGTCCTATCAACCTCATTGCCAGTCAATATTTGTATAATATTGCCCATGTTGTCAGTCAGTAAAGATGTAATATTTCTCATTATCGTTTCGGTTTTGCGGTAACACCATGTGGTAATAACTACTCCTTAGAAGATATTAGTTCTGAGAAGAACTTGTCCTGCTTATTATCAACTTGCCAAGTAGTTTTTGTTCTGTTTAGAACAAAAGACAAGTTCTTTTAGAACTTACAGCAGGACTGTTCTAAACAGAACAAAAACTACTTAGCAAGTTGATAATAAGCAGGACAAGTTCTTCTCAGAACTAATATCTTCTAAGCAGTAGTTATTACCACATGGTGTTACCGCAAAACCGAAACGATACCGATACCCCACCATGCAAAGCCTCAAATCTTATAATATTTCTCAATCTTTCAAAGTTGTATTTATTTTGTTTTGTCCTTTCTTTGTACCCTTTATATATCCTCTGTATTTATGTTTCTAAAACCATGTTAACTAATTGGTTTGACCTGTCCAAACCTTGCCACAGAGACACACAGGAATCATTGCACTTGTTGATGAGGAGAGCCATTTCCCAAGAGGGACAGATAAATCACTGGCCACCAAGCTTCATAGCGGACTGGGCACTAAGGCTAAGAATATCTACTTTGCTCCTAAAGATGGTGGGCTGACGTTTGGCATTCTGCACTATGCTGGCATCGTAAGTTAAACAGGTTTTTTTTTGACAACCACTCAATGTTTGTCTTCTAGTCAGAGTTGTAGGACCCAAGTCCTCCCAAAGTCAATCACAAGTCAACCTGTCGTTTACTGGAGATGACTTGTGATGATCTTTTAATTGCCTTATGAGGACTTTGGTTAAATATTTTAATCTTAGTGCTGCTACTTGACCTTTAGTTTTTGTTGTTATTCAGGTGAACTATGACCTCTCTGGTTTCCTGGAGAAGAACCGAGACACGCTGGCCAAGTCTGTTCAGTTTACCATGAAAAGTAAGAATCCTGCTAATCATCTCTGCTTACCATCAAATTCTTTATTGATTTAATATCCTTCTCTTCCAATAAAGAACAGCCTAAAATGGAATCCAGATTAGCAGATATTTGTTATATTTCAATTTGGTCTTTTTGTAATCTGACAGCAAGTACCAGTCATGTTACAAATTTCTTTACATTTTCATGTCTATTTCTAAAAAAATTCTTGTGACTTTTGTTTGTTAGCGAGCTACAGTCCTCTGATTCGTGAGATGTTTCAGAGTAAAGTGACGCGGACCGGATCAATTGCTCCCAGTGTCAGGCAGCGAGCAACGAGAAAATCTCGCAAGCAATCTACCAAGAACACCAAGGATGCCTTTGCTTTCTTCCGTCAGCAACGCATGTCAGAAAGAGGAAGCCAGGTATTAAAGTCATCACAACTTCTATTTTCAATCAGCGGCCAATTTAACGATACAAGATTTTGGTAAATGATGGGAATAATTGGAAAATTAATTGATTGGAAATGATTTTTTTGTCAACAGAAGAGGAAGAAAGTTGAAAGACCTGTCACAGGAACGGAAAGGAAAGGAGCTGCCACAGTCTTGTTCCATTTTAAGGTAGTGGTCGTCATTTTGAAGAAAACTTCTCCTTCTTCCACTGTTGTTTCTGTAAATAAAGGAATAATAGATAATTTGAATGAATATTGATGAAATCATTTTAACGAACATTCTGAAACCGGTTGAATAAATATTTTATGAAATGGAATTGTTTAAGGGAGATGTAAATCTCACATTGGGTTTTGCCTTTGCCGACGTATTTTTAAAATAAATTTGGTTTAGAATGATCAAACTGTCAATCTGTGATCGGGTGATATTGTTGATCAAGTGAACAATTGTTTGGTGATTCAGATGGATTTGTGTATTGATTCAAATTGATCAATCAACAGATCCATGATTGTGCACTTGGAGGAATCCTTGTTTTCATTACCAAAAGTAAATAAAAAAATCAATCATTTCATTCATACCTGATATGACAGAATTCCCTAGCGGAGCTGATCAGCAAGATGACCGACGCTTCGCCTCATTTCGTCCGTTGCATCAAACCTAACACTGCCAAGCTGCCTGATAAGTTCACTCCAGAGTATGTTATAGCTCAGCTGCGTTACACCGGCATCATGGAGACGACTAGAATCAGACAGCAGGGCTTCCCCCTACGCCTCATGCCACAGGAATTCATGCAAAGGTGTTTGTCCTCAAATTTAATTTGATTACTTTATTTTGTTTTAAGTTTCTAAGTTTTAAAGATGTTGCATTTGGCAAGTAGGAGCGTCGGTTATTACCAGGAAACAGACCCACCAATTTCAAGAGTAAATCCTTGCTCAAAGTGAAGATCGGACTGGTACAAAATACCCTGTAAAATTATTTCGCCTGAAACAGTATTGTTTAGAGGTAAACCCCACTTGATTTTTTGAGCAATTTTGTTGCTTAAAACGGGGAATAAATAGGCACAAAAAAGGAAATTGATCTTTGGGGAGACACTTCTGTTAGTAGGCCAGAATACATTGGTGCAGTGGCGTTATTCGGACGGGGCAGGTATACTTATTGGTATCTTTAGATACCAATAATATGAAAGTTTACTGAAATTTTGTTAGACGAATCAATGAAAATTTAATCACTTCAAGTGGAACATACGTTTGTCACAACTTTCTTTTTCAGTGTATGTTTAGTGCAAAACAACCTCGTTCGCCAAACATGATAGCCTTTCAGAATCATTTTTGTTTTTCGCTGCCTGTTGTTATTCAGGTACACTGCCCTGGTGGAGTTCTCCACTGACCGTAAACTGAATCAAACAGACCTACAGAGATGTAAGGACACACTCAAGCATCACAACATCGCTGAATGGAAGGTAGGTGGAATAAAGCAACTTACCAATTATTTACATTCAAACTAAAGTCTGTGTGTTTTGCAAAGAGTGACTTTAAAGTCCGAATTTGTATATAAAGAAAAACAATTTTTTTTATGCGTTTTAAAAATGTATTAACTGCAATGCATAAATGGTTGTATGAGGAATAGCCACAGAAAATTCTGTATGCTTGAATCAATGATAGCAGGCCCTTTAGAAGCTTCCGGCTTTCATCCAAATCGGAGGCCCCCCCACCAACTCAGTGCACCCCCACACAATGACCTCATTCTAAACACCCCCTGCAACATTTACATCCCAGGCAAATCCTTTCAAGGTAACACAGCCGTATCGACGACGGCCCCAAAGATTAACAAACACTCAGGAGATGACTAAACACGCTATAACCAGATCCTACTGGACATTGTCTATAAATTAATCCCATGTCACTCTTACCCAATCACTAAGGCATGTATTTAATTGCTTTATCTTTAACACCCCCCCCCCCACCAGACTGACAAAAACCTACACACACCTGATTTCGTCAGTCCAAATCTGAATCAGGATCATCATGGGTGTGTGTGTGCGCACGCCATGAATCATAACTATGCAAGGAAGTCCCAATTTTACTGACTTAATAATAGCCTCCACCTGTGCTCATTCAGACTCACGTAAGGAACTGTTTGTCTTCCGTTCTGTTCTATCTTCAGCTGGGCAAGTCGTTCAAGTTCTTCTTCCGACACTGGCACGCGGAGAAGCTCCAGGAGCTTAGCAGCCCATTGGAGAAGAAGATTGTAACGTGTCAGAAAGGTATGTAGGCCATCGGCATTCTTGCATTGTCAAAGTTGTGAGAGGATGAGTTTTTTTCTGGACGCCTGTTTGAGAGGTCAAAGATGACAAAACAAGACAAGTTTTAGAGGACTTTTGTCATGTGACACTGAATGGAAGAAGTAAGACGCTAGCAGCTTATTTTTTTGATTTGCATTCTAGTCAATCACATAATATAAGATCCTAAATAACAGTAGTCTTTGGAGTTCATCTTGCACAGCAAGGGTCTAAGATATGCTTGCATGATTCGGTGATCAATTATGCAAATCAAGACTGCGTCTTGACCTTGAGATTCTGACCATTCAGGGGGCATCTTCAATCGGGTCTTCAGAACCTGTTGCCAAAGACATCTAATGAAACCTAGACATGACATCTATTATGTTTTTACGTTGTGAATTGTGTTGGCAAAGAATAGGCTGCGTCGCGTGGCTTTGAACGATCATCAATTTTGCTACGTAAATACATGAAAAAATATAAAACCTAGTGCAAATAGGACGCCCACTCTCCAAATGTTAAGCACACCATTGCTGGCGCAGAGCCAATTATGAAAATGAAAATTTGAAAAATATTTTGAAAGGGGATGCAGATAGGGTCAATGACCTGTAGCATATCCTTCTCAAGCATGTAAGGAGTTCTCTTCTCAGCAGGAAATGAGACAATTTTTTGTTGTTTAGTAATTGAGCCATCATTTACTGTGTCATCAATACATGTTACTCGACGCCCTTTTCCTTGTGCAGTGCCCTTTATTATTTATAAAGCCACTGACAGTATTTCTTTTATTACAGCTTTTCTTCAAGTGGTAAAGAAGAGTTTATGTTTTTTACCGAGTAGAAAAACATGCCGACTGACATGTGCTCTTGATTGGTTTTTAAAATTAAAGTTCTTTTTTTTTCTTAGTGAAGTTTTTCCCCCTAACAGTATAATATAAAGTTCATGGATAGGGTTCTTATGTGTTGTATTTGAAATTACATTCTGTGTGTGGGTGATTGTTTTTTTCTTCAGTTGTGCGCGGCTTTCTGAGCCGGCAGGGAATGAAAAGTCTTCTTACGAGATGGAAACGACAGAAGGATTGCGTAGCGGTCTTCTTGAATGAAATACAGCGCAAGGGCGACTTGGTGTTTGAGGTAAGACTTTCTCAGTTTTCCTATTCACTTTTAAATTTTCAAACGAGAATGTTTTCATAAATTTAAGAAGTGAGAATTCTCGCAAACACTGCATTTCTTTCCAAGAGGCAGCAATAAAAGAAAAACTTCATGACTTCATCTACAGTGGCCAGAAATTGGATTGCTTTTATCCTCAGTTGCCAGTGTTTTGTAGAAACAGTGTTGTTAAAAATCTGGATTTTCTTTAAAAAAAATTTTTTGGATTTTTTAAAATTTATATCAGATTTGTTTTTATTTAAATAGATTTTAAAATTGTTTATAATTGTATCTCAAGTCATGATTTGAATGTTTGATTTAAATCAAGTTATTTAAATCAAACAACCCCTGTGTACAAAAGATTGAAGTTGCACTGCAACTGGGATAGAAATATGCAAAGGGTTTACTACCATGGCTCTGAGCTCCGGGTGGGGGGGGGGGGGGGGGTAAGGATCGGGTAGAATGACCCATAAGGCCAAAAAAAAAAATAATCGGTCTCTGGTCAGACCAAAGATCTGGAATTGACGCGGCCACGCGGCTTTTTTTTTTTTTTTTTTGCTTTTTTTTTTTTCTTCAAGCTTGGACTGTACAGACAAGGTGGGGTACTATTTTGCTTTTTTGGTGTCCTCATGTACATTGGTGTCCTCCATAATTTGCCTTGGTGCTTTCGATCATTTGCCTTGGTGCAATTTCCCATTCCTTGGTGCTCTTTGGTAAAAAAAAATTGAGGAGGTGCGGAAATAGAGGGCGCTGTTGGAGCTACCGCGGATTAAAATCGACGCGCGCGCTGACTAGAGACCGACTCATTTTTTTTTTATGATATGGGTCCATTTTCAACCTGTCCATTTTAATTTCAATAATTACCAGAATAAATACTAATTCTTTCATTCTTGGATTTCTTGTGTTCTAAAAGATATTGTAACTTAAGTTTGAATGTTTCTATGTGTAATAACAATTTCCAATCATATTCAAAGCTTTTAGAAAGGTTCATAAACAGTGAAGGAATATTTCTATGAAACATTTTTACTATGGAATATTTTTACAAAAGGGTAACACTACAGTCCCTAAACAAGAATTTTGAGATCGTTTTTTTTTTCAACTTTTACTATACCACGAAAAAAAAACCCCTAAAAAACAACTAATAGTATTAACCACTATCTGTGGAAATTGTCATATTGGTAAATTTTATTCACTATAATCAGTATAAGTGTGACTTTATCAAGGGTGCATGCTACCGGTAATTGTTGCCTTATAAAATTAGTCATTTTTAGTTTTGCACTCTGAAGAAAACAAAGTAGGAAATGATGTTTCCATGATGGTCAAGTACATGTACATTCAGTCAGAGTAAATGTCTTTGAGGAAATTTGGATTTAATGATTGCCGACTGTTGAACTGTTATATTATGTTGAACTTTTCCCTGATAAGCTGTAACTAACGTACATCATATTATACAATATAAATGTACTGCAGTTTACAATTTAGCTATGCTTGTATATGGATGAGGAATCAGTCCTTCTGATTTGAGGCGTGTGATCACACCCCCACACCATCGCACACCTTAAAGCTTCCCAAGAAGTGTGAATAATTGCACGCCTGAATTTCCCTGGACCACAAATCACACACCTAGAAAACCACACACCTAGAAAAAACACACACCTAAAAAAATCCAGGTGTGCCTTTTTCCACACACCTGTGATTTTCAAATAAGGACTGAGGAATATAAATATTTTAAATCCCTTCAATTTTTTATTTCAGAAAAATAATAGTACACTGCACTTGCAAAGTAAAACTCGAATAAGGGGTACATTCAATCTGCTTCTCTCTGCATAGCCTTATAAGGAGATTCTTCAGCCACAGAAAAACCCTCCCAGCAATCATGACTAGCTTTTAAATTGCTTGACGTTCTTCTGTTTGTTGAAAACATCCTCCCCGTGTACAGATTGTATACACATTCTCTGTTCTTCACAATTCCTAATAAGGAATGTTGCGCATCGCTAAATTGCTGCCCATGAAAATCATCTTGAAGTGTAATATAGGCATCCCTTTAAAAAGCACTGAGACATATCCACAAGTTGATGGCTTTCCAATCTGAACTGTTACCATGACAACACCTCTTACCCTCAAATGACCTCACCGCATGTTAACCAAAGACATGAGCAATAAGCAATTATTCATGCGAATTGGTGTGGTTCAATGGTCCCCTGGCTCATTCGTACATACAATATAATGGATATCAATTTCATGCTGTGTCGTCACAAGTCATTGCTTGGTTTATCAGGAATATGAGGCAGGATTCCTCAGTGTGTGTCGTTGGTTCACTGAACTGGCCTTGGTTCGACTTCCAGGATGATTTCCTGGGATTAGTAGACTTGCCAAGTCTGTTGAGCAACTCAGGGAAATACATGTACAATGTACGTACATTATTTCTTCATTGTGACTTCAGTAACAAGATGATAATAAAAATATTGAATCAAATTTTGTTGGCCATTAAAGTATCAACTGAATTTACTGAAGAGCACTCAACAGTCGTCAATCAGGAAAAAAAGTTCTTGATCTAAAGTCCTATCACCCACATATATTTTGTGATGGTTGGTTGAAATAAACCAAAACATAAAAATAAATTATGAATTAATTAAATAAAAAAAAAACCAATCTGTCCAACACCCTTGATAACATTACCAGTTTCAGGAATTACAACCAAGCACTGAGAGATGTACAGTTTATCAGAGTCTGTGTAGCACCAGCACAAGTCTACTTTCCCTAAGTACAGGATATAACCTTGATTAAATATATAGCCATACCACAGTAGCTGATCATTGTCCAATTAGAACTTGATCAGTACAGCTCAACAAAAGAACACAGAATACTGCATTTGTTTTTCGTCCAAGTTTACTAGAGCGTGGGAATGATTAATGTTCCCCGCGGAGGGCCTCTGCACTGGAAACTGATATCTCAGGCATCACTCAGCCAGTAACAAATGTGGAGCGGACATATCATTAGAATTGATGAGCAGCTGCTGAAAGCTGGATACAGTTTCTCTCTCAGTAATGAAAGGCGGATCGTTGTCCCCTGGTTGGTTTACCCAGTTTGTGTTACATCAGGATTTCCGTCATCAGAGTGGCCATCAATCCAGATGACCTGGACCCAGAGTTGACCGATATTTGATGCAGCTTAGGACACCCATCTTGGAAGTCTGGAGTATTGGACTTGCGCGGTCTTAAATCTTCACGCACTGTGAATGAGATAATTTATTGAGTGCATTGCTGAAATAACTTTCTTTTTCGGGTTTGCGGAATGAACTCATAAATCAACTGTGTTTGTATGTTCCCCTGTCCAGGCCAATTTCATCCCTCCACTCTTCAAATATCAGGCAAATTCTTTTGTCTACAATCAGCAAAGAAAGATTCCTTTTTCTTTTGTGATTTACACTTAAAAACCATCAGCCATAAGGTACAATTTTGCTAAAAGGAATCTGCTTCGCTGTCGCTGATGATAAGTGACAGTTGGAGTACTCCAGGGTTATCAAGGGACATTGGAAATTACTCCCGCAGTCATTGCCATTTTTTATGCGGATTTTCCCCAAGGCTTTTGGACAGTTCTTCTGACTGTGTGTTTCTGAAGGACATCTAGACTGCGTGTCTACAGGCAGTGTATAAAATCTGCAAAAGTGGATATTTTTGTCACTCTGTCTTTGTCATCAGGAAGAGCTGAGCTTGTTCAGATATTTCCTCCAGATGTGGCATTGATCGCTTCCAAATACAACTTTTGTTTGTGCCTTTGAAACACAGTGTGCCATTTCAACTGCGACACATTAAGCTGTCATCTGCTTGCCTCAACCGTTGTTTCACATCGTAGACATTTTTTTTAAGGGGACTTTCACAGACAGTCGTCAGTGAACCGCACGGACAATTACGATCTGCAGGCCAAACAAAGAATACGTTGACCTTGAGGAATCCTTTGTTGATGTCAGCACATTGACATTGCGTTTATCTATTGAGGAAACCCACAGAGTTGAACAGCTCACACGACCGCCTCACAGCTTGACTTCATTTAACGCTTCGCTGCTCGAGCGTATCATTATAAGCAAAGCCAACCCTTGTGCGATATCATCCAGCCAGACGTGTGGATCTTTCTATACACATTTTTTTATTTTGGTAATTTGACTCATGATGGAGACTGATGTTTGTGACTCGCCTTGTACCGCTCAGGTTCAGGAGACGTGTAATAATCACGACGAGGCCCGAGGGCTGGAGAAGGAGCTGTTGGATGCGGCAGCGACGGGCGTGAATGGAGAGGACGGGGGACAAAGAGACGGGGAGAATGGCGACATCCAGTCAGACATAGAAAGGTAAGATTCTCTTCTACCATATGTGATGTGCTGTTGGCAAAACCAGGCAGTTCACAGAATCCATAAAATGCCATTCATCTAATGCAAAATAATTCAGTTTAGAACTCGGTACAGTATGTAAATGTAAAATTTTGCTCAAATTATATGAAATTATTTCTGAAAAACACACTTGGCTCAGATTTTAACTTTGGAAATATCATGTATTCCAGGTTTAAAAACTTCCAGACTAATTTGTTCATTAAATGAATTTCCCCCAGTAATTTACTAATTAAAACATTTCAATTATTTGACAATTCAAACAAATTTTGAAAACACTGACGTTTTGCCCAAATTTTTCTATAAGAAACTTCCACATGTATTACAAGGAGGATGAAAATAACATCTAAAAAAGGCACCATGAATTCTGTTATATTTTTAGTCATTTCTGTAAATGTTAATTCCCAACCTGCTCAACCTTATATGTCCTTATGAAATTGGACAGATGGCACGTTGGAATGTTTTACATTTTTGTTCAGACGCAACAAGCGTCAGTTTCACATAATTGCCTTTGTTCAAAACATGAACGCCATATATGGTGAACATTTTGTACAAATCCAAAACACCCTCGCTCCCCTCCCCCCCAAAAAATGTAATGCTTGGCTACTTTTTTATTCATGATAAAAGCCTACATGGGTTACAATTAGAAATTGGTATAATACTCTTGTGTTGAAAAAAAAAAAAACAAGCTAAATATTAAGAAGGCAAACACACAGTGTACTTTTTTAAGCCAGCAATCAGTTGATTGATAGTCAAGGAAATTCAATTTTTTGGTTCGGAATCTCAGACTAGTGCACAAATCCTCATGAAATGTCACACCATATAATGACCTAAATGAGCTCAATATACGTGCAATGTATCACATATGAAGCTGGTTTCCTGTGAAATTATGTGCAATGGATCACACGGTAGCGTGTATCCTTGCCTTCAAAATGTCGTCCACGTTGGCCTCTGTGCTCACATCCTGACAGGATCTGCCTGCAGCCCGAGGGTTCCTGCCTGACAGGAAGTTGGGGTCGGGTTATAGGTCATAGGTCATATTACCAGTATCTGGCTTGTTAAAATATTCATTGTTTAGATTTCCTGTTCCACAATTCTGTGCTGAATTTCCTTGAAAAAGTGTGTCTACTCTTTGACATGAGATCCAATGTCAAGCTTTCAACCTCGGCCAATATCCGCTAAGTACAGAATATATCTCAGCGGGAGTGTGGCCTAGTGGTTAGGGTTTGTGACTCATGATCAGAGGGTCAGGGGTTCCAATCCAGCTGCTGGTCATATGTTGTGTCCTTGGGCAAGCCACTTCACCCCCACTTGCCTCTTTCCACACAGGAGAACTATAAATGGGTACCGGCATTAGCTGGGGAGTAACCTGCAATGGACTGGCATCCCATCCAAGGGGAATAGAAATATCCTCAGTCATTTCATGCTACTAAAACCTAAGATAAATGCTGGTCTGATGGGCCACATTGGCTCCTGACAGACTTTACTTACTACTGAGGATATCTAAACACAGAATTGTGTTTGCTGAGAAAAAATGGATTAAAAGCAAAAATGTTCAACAAGGTTTCTTCTTGTAGCTTGCTGGGAGTGGCTCCCTTAATACTAAACAAGCAAACTGACTGAATTTATTTACTGTAAAGAAGCTGTATGGAATTTGGCCCTGATCTTTTTTTGTCATAAAAAATACCACAGTCATTGTCAACACTAACGAAACATTGTTTTTAAATTTGTAATTTTAGACAAAGTCAAATGTTACTCAGATATTATTAAGTTAAAGGCAGATTCATTTTTTTACAAGATTTGTTTTCTGTTTTTGGCATTGTTTACAGAAATTGTCAGACACTCTCAGTTGAGTCTGACTATGCTGAGATGACCGGGGGCATTAGAACCTCTAGCTCCTTCCAAGACACTTCTTATGAGTCCATGATATTGGATGATGATGCCTATGACGACCAGAGCATTTACGTCAAAGATGATCTAGACCGTCGCCCCTCTGTCCTGCCTTACCAGTTGACGACTGAACAGATTAAGATCAATAAATCTAAGTATACTTCTCAACCTTTTGACACTGGTGCTGAGGAGGCAAAAAAGCCAGACTCGAGTGAGGTGTTTGACGACCCTATTTATTCCACGAAGATCGCCATCACGGTAGATTTGGACATCGGTGGTCAAGGCTCGGGGCCTCCACAAGAACCACCACCACGGTCTAGCTCGCTAAGCGGTATGGATGGATTGATTGGTCAACCAGGTGTTATGGCTCCTCCCCCTCCTGCCCCTCCCAATGGTCATGTGACCTCCAGAGAACCACATTCTGAGGACCATCTACCGCCACCACCATCCCCTCCACCTATTGCCGATTTGGAGGATGCCAATATTCCAAGTGACTTGCCGCCTCCCCCACCAATGGCAGACGTCAGTGGTGAAACCAAACAGAAGATCTCCAACATCCGAGCCATGTTTCTCCAGGAGGAGAAGAACACGGATGTCCCAGCTGAACAGAAGAGATGGAGTAACCCGCCAAGGTTTGAGGAGGGAGAAGGTGGGAGTCCAAACAAAGCACGCATCGCTGCCTTCAAAGCCAAGCTGGAGTCCACTGAGAAGGAACAATCTGTTCAGTCAGTCCCAGAGAAACGATGGAGTAGACCGCTGTCAGACATCCAGGCCCAGTTCTCACCGTCTCCCGAGCCAACGAAGGAGAACATTGCTTCAAGTTCAGGCGGGGTCAAGAAGCGACCCCCAGCCCCTACTCGAGATCCAAACACACGTCTGACGATGGGCACTGAACAAATGGTGGCATTCCACGAACAGAAACAACGTTGCGTGTCCAGCTCGGATGCACCAACGAGTCAATTTGTCTTCCCTTCAGGTGACTCCAGACAAATTTCAGATTCTTACGGGATGAGCATTCCCCCTCCACCAGCTATGCCTGCCCCTCAACCACCTCAACAACTGAACTATGGCAACGACTACCCAAGCCATGGTAGTCATACTGAACCTCGCTATGGTAACGTCAACCAGCCAATCTATGGTAACGTGGACCAACCAGGCTACAGTACCAACCAACCAATTTACGGAAACGTCAACCAGCCAGGATTTGATTATGACCCGTCACCGTTTGCCGACTTCTATCAGAACATTCCACCCCCTCCGACAGAGGCCCCGCCCCCTCCACCACCAAACTCCAACAATGTCTTCACTCAGATTCCTGGAGCCATAAGATCGTCCAAGGTGCCTGTTCCACCTCCTGCATCGGCACCCCCACCTCCTCCTGGCCCGGCACCCCCACCACCCCCAGGGTTACCCCAGGCCCCTATGGCACCCCCTCCCCCGCCACCACCTGCGGCACCAGTAGGGGGTCTATTGGATGGCATCAAGAATATGAAGTTGTCATCAGTGCCAGCTAACAATGGTGAGTATTGCTGTTAATTATCACAAAAGTGTGACGACCTGTCACATTTCTTGTATAAAAATACAGATTTGTGTTGCCCTTCTAGGAGACCTGCCATCAATGTCTTCACTTAAAAGCCCTAACTAATTTCTCCTTGAATGACAACATTCTTGCCCTCATTATTAAAATGATACCTTTTGTCATGGCCACTGGCAATTTCTTTTTACAAATGTTGAAATGTTATGCTCAGTTAAGTATTGAAGACCATAAAGATCAGCATGCTAAATTTGTATGCAGTTTTTTTTTCAGGCAGCACTACTTAGAACATAAGAGCCTATCAAAATATCCTCTGTCAGACAGAAAATAGAGTCGGCTTCATAAAATGAAAAAAAGTTTTGCTGAAAGTCAAACTTGTCATTTTCTGGTATTTTCCCCACCTATTTTAGGTGCGGAGAGACAACGTAAGAAGTCGGAGGCGCCCATGGATAACTTGATGGCTGAGCTGTCTCAGGGAACCCACAGGCTACGACCAACGCCTAAACCCATCAAGGGTCCAACTACTGAGGGACAAGGTAAGGGGAGGGAGAGGGGTCCAGCTGGAGTCTTGGTTCAAAACTAGAAGAAACTTGTGTGGCATCCCGGCAAAATGAGACAGAACTGGGCAGAGGTTGAAATAAGGGTTTGCAGATATTAGGGAAGAGAACAAAATTCTCCTTACTGTACTGTTTGTTGCACTTCAATCGGACATTCAGTTGACAAGTTATGGCTGTTTAGAAATTGCACTTATCGACGTGTCAAAAAGTAAAAAAAACTGAGAAAAAGGAATTTCTGGGGTCCAAGTGCCGAGATTCCTAAGACTGTAGAAACTCTGGTTCCTGTTAAACTGGTTCCTGGATAGACCATTGCAAGCAAGTGATCATTGTACATTTATATGGGGAGATTCATGCTTTTTGAAACTATAGACTATAATCGGTAAAGAGCTTGGATTAGTGTATACCATTTATATGTCTCACCCTCAACCTCGACCTTGATCTGCAGTCACAGATTCTGACGAGCCAGCCAAGATAGTCAATAAGCGTCAACCTCCCCCTGTCAGTCCCAAAGCCCCACCCAGCCCCGCCCCCAAGACCGCTCCCAAGAGCCCGGCCCATGTTCCACAGTCGCCAGGGAAGGCTATCCCGTCCGTAGCACCCAAACCGAAGAAGTCAGCTGGAACAACGCCCCCTAGAGAAGAGTTTATCCAACCACCGCCGCCGCCGACAGGACATCAAGGTGTCAAGAAGGCAGCTGTGGCGCCCCCACCTAGTCAAGCTCCCCCAGCCGGAGCCAATGGCGTTGATCCTGAGGAGGAACTTCCTCCATGGAAGAAAGCAATGAGGGATAAGAAATTAAAAGAGCAACAGGTGAGATATGTTAAGAGTTAATTGAAGTTACCTTCATTGTTTCTTAGTAAAATAGTTGCAGTTTCCATGACGCTTCTTACACCATTCTTTCAAAAATGTTATTTAAAATGTAAGGCTAACCCCTTGCATTTTTTTCAATTTTGGCCAAAAAATGAAATTGCTGGAAACTTGCTGGAAAGATGCCTAAAGGGCCCTGGAACACATTCCAACTCGACTCCTGGACAGATATACTATTTTGGGAAAAAATTTGCAGTAAAATCACTAAAAAAAAAAGTTATTAAAATGTAAGGCTAACCCCTTGTGTTTTTTTCTTCAATTTTTTGCCAAAAAATGAAATTGCTGGAAAGTTGCTGGAAAGATGTCTAAAGGGCCCTGGAACACATTCCAACTCGACTCCTGGACAGATATACTATTTTGGGCAAACATTTGCAGTAAAATCACTAAAAAAAAAAGTTATTAAAATGTAAGGCTATTTAATAGCCTTACATTTTAATAACACAAGGGGTTAAACCCCTTGTGTTTTTTTTTCTTCTAATTTTTTGCCAAAAAATGAAATTGCTGGAAAGTTGCTGGAAAGATGTCTAAAGGGCCCTGGAACACATTCCAACTCGACTTCTGGACAGATATACTATTTAAAATTAAATTTCGGGCTAAATTTGCGGTACAATCAGTTGAAAAAAAAAAAAAACCCAAAACACAATTTCAACGCATCTCATCTGTTTGTGTTGTTTATGAAATCCCCCAGGAAAAGGAACAGCAAGAATCCGCTAAGAAGCAAGAGGAACAAGCAAAATGGAAGGACGTCCCAGAGTGGAAGAGGAAGATGATCATTGAGAAAGAGAAGAAGAAAGCAGAGGAGGCAGCCGCTGCCGTGGATCATGAGAAGGAAGAACGAGAGGCCAAGCTGAAGTCAATGCCCACGTGGAAACGGAACCTCGTCAAGAAGAAGACAGAAGGAGAAGTAGATAACAACAATGGTATCTAGTAGGCCCAAGTACGAATGTAGTCCCATTTGAGAATTGACACCTGTTTGAGAAGACGGAGAGAGAGAGGAAGATACTAAATGTGTGTAGTAGGTGATGGGTGCAATCAGACCAAGTAGGAATTCAGTCCCATTTGGGAATAGGCAGCCTGGTCTGGAATGAATCATCGAAGAGAAAGTAAAGGTAACAAAACATGCAATCATGGAAGAGTGAAAACAGAGAAGACGATTGTTCCATTTATGGAATAAAAGCTACGAAAAGATAATACAAAAATACGTTCAATGATACTTTCACTTTTTAAGTTCTTTCAGTTTACAGTTATGACAGCTTTAACTTGTGCAGCATTTACATGAAAATGACACTGTTTTTGGTCCTTCATTTATGTCTTTCCCCTAAAGTTATACATGTATGTTATTTAACAATAAATGATTACAAACATATTAACGAAATTATCTTTTATATATATCGGGGTTTTTTCCCAGCCGCTTTTGTGTGTATAATTTGTATTAATGAGCTGTTCCATGGCCAACAATAACTGGTGCTTAGCAAGTATTAATCTGAAATTGAAATCAAAGCGAGTGGAAATCACATACATGAAACGTTTGTATGATTTCGACCTTCCAGTTACCCACTCAATATTCCAAATGCTAAATTCCAGACAAGAGGGTGAAATTAAACCACGAATGTGTACAGATAAAATACCTACTAGTAAAAATAAATTCCTAGCTGTGGCATGCACTTTACATGTTCGAATGATGCGCTTACAGTGCAAAATTTGTTTGTACAAACAAGGAATTTTGGGGGGTAAATGTCTGACAACTGACTGTAATTTCACCGTGTGTTACATTCCATATTTCCTCCCCATTTGCTTCTTTAATTGAAGCTTCTCATCCATGTACATATTAATTCCATTTACATATTAATTCCATGTACAAGTAGGCTGGCCCTACTGTAACACATTTCAGCATGCACTTCCATGTAAATGTACATTATACTATGCAGATTTTCACTACAAATTAAAAAAAAAAATTGAACATTACCACAAAATCCATTTTGATAGGTTTTGTACAGTATTATGTTTTTCTCCCTCTCGCTGTTTTTTGTGTGAGGTTTGCAACAACAACAAAATGTACAATACTGTTATTATCCTTTACTTGTATTCTAGATTTGAAACTGCTTTTTTTGACTATACGTGTATGCTTGTTTAATCATGCAGTTTCTAAGCATTATTGTGGTCTGAGTTTTTACCAAGATTTGAAATTGATTATAGTATGTTAATTTTTGAATGCGTAAAATCGGGCTCGCAAATTATGCAAATTATGCAAATACTTATGCAAATGAATTACTAGTACATTGTGAACAGAGGGAAGTATTTTGCAAAGGTTGTAAGCTGTAAAAAAATTGTGTTGCTTATAAAATGTATAAGCAACACAAATGCATTGTATTAATAATACACTGCCTTTTTTTTTCTCAGCCGCAATTTGGTTGTGCATGTTATTACTTGTAATTATAAGTCACCTAAAAATAAAATATACTTTCCATTCCCATTTTTTTGTAAAGATTAATTAAAAAACTTTTTAACAAACGATGGTGACCATTCCTAATGAATTAGTCTAGATAATAACTTATGTACGTGAACTAAGACATAGGTACATGTGTAAATATATACGCACGTTACAAATTCTGATATTTCTGTAATTACATGTCAAGGACAAAATTTACAGACGAAACTGAAACTAATTATGTGCAAAGGTATAAAAATAATCATGGCAGTGTTCATTGTAGAGTGTGAAATAATGTACATTGATACTGATCATGCACATATATACATGTATAATTGAAAAGGTGTTGTGTACACAGATAAATTATTTTTCAGAGGTTTCCGACTTTATGCCGAAAAAAAGGTGGTAGATTGAATACTGAGATTTTAATTTTGAAGTAAATAATATTAAAATGGAATAGGTTTCTGCACAGATTGAGGAAGTGTTTTACATGCTATGGATAATTAATTAATTTACTACTTTGGAAATGTCTCCTTTTGTTTTAATTTCTTTGATTATTAACACATTAAGCGGGCTGGTCCCTCTTTCACATTGTAGTATGTACCCAATTTATTTTTGTAAGCTTCATCATGAATTTGTTTAATTTCCTGGTAATTTTTCCTGATTTTTTATTTGTTTTTGGTGGACAAAAATTATGACCACAAAATACTTGTGCCCGATGTAATTATGAAAGTGAAATACTTAAATTAACGAGACTATCAAAAACTCGGTATACATTTCTTGCATTAGGAGATATTTTCATGTGCTGTATTGAATGATCCCACATTTATATTAAAACATTTCGGGGGAAAATGCAATTTTGAGTCTGGAGTCTAGAAGTTTTTTGTTTCAAGAGTTGAAAATCATTGGCCAAATTCGTGCAGCTTTTTAAGCTTGAAATATTGCTTAGAAATGTTACGTGCTTAGCAAAAACAACCGCGAAATACCAGTCAATGGCAAGATACATTTCATGACATTTGTGAGGCTTTCTTGCAAAATGAGATGGAACTGGGCAGAGGTCGAACTGAGGGTTTGTGGATGTAAGGAAATAGAAAAACAAATTCCATACAATACTTTTTGTTTCACTTCAATCGGACATTGCGTTGACAAGGAATGGTTGTTTAAAGTTTGCATTTATGGACATGTCAAAATAGTAAAATACTGAGAAAAAGGCCTTTGAAGTTTCGAGTTTTGTATTCGTGAAAATTAAAAGTGCCAATTGTTCCATACAAACACCATCATTTTCGTGATTTTTGTATTATTTCTGTAAAATATGTGTAGTAGACATATCACAGATTACAAATAGTAGTAAAGCTGAAAAATCTAAAAAAAAAAAAAATCCCCCACCTTTTTTTTTGCTTCATTTTTTCTGTTTCATTTTGCCAGAATGCCTCATATTTTCCCTGGTAACCTGTTTTTTTCTTAGCGAATCCTTTTTCATGCTTAGCATAATTCTGAGGCTCCATGAAATTAGTCTAAGATCCTCAGAAACCAAGGTAAATATTCTTTTGCCTTTTTTCAGTTTAAGATTATCTCTGTTGAACTGTGTCTGATGCAGATGGCCGCTTACCTGTGTTTTGTGGAACAGCAGGATAGCAGGTTATGTCTTCATGGCTTTGAAGGCTTGCGGCAGGGCAGGTGAACAAGCCAACTCCAAGGTTTCCTTATCTGCTCGCACCTGAAAATAAACAATTTAGAAAAAAAAAATTAATTGGTATGGAAAATGGCCCTCCAAAAAACTGTTACAATAAGCGCATGAGTGTTGTCATTGAATCCTCTGAGTTTTGGCAAAAGGTCCTTATTTACAAACTTTTGTTTTAATTTTCAATTCAGCAGCCAAAAAAAAAAAAAAAAAAATTTGCAAAATCTATAGAAATTCCTAGGAAACAAATATTGAACAAAATTAATTTATTGTCCAGGAGATACCTGAGCTTCAATTTTTTTGGTTAAAATCTGAGCAAAGAGTCTGACACTAAGTGATAATGAGTTGTATGGAAAAGAAAGAGAGTACCAAATATTGAGGACTAACTTACCATGTATCTGGAGACTTTCCTGTGAGTTTTCTTGATGAGTTTCAGAAGTCGTCTGTAGCTGCTCTGATGGATTTGCAGCTTGGTCTGGAAGGCTGTCAGGCATAACCTGAAAAGAAAAACAACACCAACAGAAATTGTAAACAAAGTAATTAAATGCGAAACATTTTTTTTATTTTTAGGCATTTTTTTAAAACCATGTTTTCATCAAGGCTTCAGTTTCATCGCTGACGTCTTCATAATTAAGAAGCTTTTCAGGTCTGAGGCAAATTGAATGTGAAATAAATCTTGACAGCAACTCATTATGTGACAAGTACCCAAAGCTGTACTGCTGTGACTCTTACAGAACTAAGCATCACTTTCTTCTACAAACAGCCGACCTATTTCTTTGGGAGAGGGTTGAATTTTAACGAGTTCACTTAATGAGAACGGGGAACCTTACCATTTTGTTTCTGACTTCTTGAGAGGACATCCAACTCTGTGCATCTTGTCAATCAGCCTGAAGATGACACCTGGAAGAAAAGAGATCAAAATATGATCAATTGAATAACCCATACCAACCATTTACCATATCTGTCCATCTTTTGTAATATTAAGTGCCTTCTTTGCACATGTAACAACTTGAAATTTATTGCATGGATAATTTTTTTTGTCTTTTCTCTTTTGAGTTATGGCAGAGGAAACAAAACTGTCAAACGATGACAAAAGATAGCATAAACAAAACTGATGGAGAATTATCAACTAACCCAGTAGTTCCCTTGAGACATTTTTGCTTGTCTTGAAGTGATGCGGCAGTGCTCTGAGCAGACTATGGAATCTGAATGCACACATCAGCAGCATCTCGTAACAGTTTCTCCGGACGGTAAGAAAGGAATTGATCTGAATGAAAAAAACAAACAAATTTTTAAAAGGCTTCTTGCACAACAATTTTCAAAAATCAATTTTAAATGAGTAAAAAAAAGTAAAGTCAAACCAAATATGGAAGTAGAGGTCACAAAACACAAAGTATTAATAGTAATTTTTTTGAGAAAAAAATAGTCACATGAAGCACCTTTTCCACTGAAAGTCAGTGAAGCTTTTTATATGAAATTTAAGTAAAGTATTGGTCATGCATTTTATTAGCCTTTCATGTTTCTTTTTAATGGCATAAGTGTGAAGTGAAAAATGAGGAATCCACAGATCCGAGGAAAAGTTGCATGCCTGATGAAAGTGAAGTTGAATTTGGATCAGAGTCCAAGACCAAAAATAATTCACTGCAAATGCAAAGCACGCCCTCTATAGTTTGAAAAACTCACCTGTGGATCCAGAAAGAAACCTGCACACTTGGCCTGCATAGCTCTAAAGTAAAAAAAAATAAATAATAATAATAAATAAATGACACAAAGCAACCTCATCGCAAAGGAACCACAACATTTGACCAAAAAAGTAATATCAGAAGGTTTTGTTAATTTTAATCTACATGTAGTGAAAAAAACCAACACTTTTAATGGCCTGTAATTGTATGGACTCCCAACAGTACCTATAAGTACACTGCTGTAAATTTTGTGATAATACAGGAAGTTTTGTGTACAAAGTAAATTTCATACAAACAGCATATAATTAAAAACTGATGGCACAGATAGTGAACATGTGAGGCTTTCTGTCAAAATGAGACAGAACTGGGTAGAGATTAAAATGAGGGTTTGCAGGTATTAGGAAAGAGAATAAAATCCTTCTTATAATACTGATTGTTGCACTTCAATCGGACATTCCGTTGACAAGTTATGGCTGTTTAAAGTTTGCATTTAGGTTGACATGTCAAAAGTAAAATACTGAGAAAAAGGCGTGTAAAGTTTTGAGATTTGTATGAATGAAAGATGCCACTTTTCTCTCCGATTTTTGTTTTTGTTTTTCTTACTATTACTTCAAAATATGTGAAGTAGACATATGGAAGATTACAAATATCAATAAATCTGGAAACGAAGGGAAACAAATCGCCCAATTCATGTTTTTAAATTTATTTCTCCACTAAGGCCCGTGCCCAGTTCCGTCTCATTTTGCCAGAACGCCTCACAAATGTGAATGAACCTACTGGATCAGCTTGGTTTTGACTTTACTTATGACATCCCCTGAACTATCCAAGGACATGGTGTACCGTATGCCTGCAGAGAAAAGAAAAGAGAATCAAGCTGAATGACTTTGGCTACGGCTACAGTAACACACATGTCTTTGAGGAGTGAACTCAGCCACATCCATTGGGGCATGTGGTATGGTAAGCCGTAACCATGTCATTCAAATAAAGCCATGCTTTGTAATTAAAACCCTGGGTATATGACTACTTGATAACTTCCAACTGAGAAAGAAATATAAGAATTGCAAAAAGTTAATAAGAAAGCTATGCACACAACTTAGACAAAGAGAAACAATAATAGACAGACTGACCAACAGGCTAGTAACTTACTGACATCTTTGTAGCGAGTAAAGTCGTTACAGACTTCCAGATTTTCTGTATTGAACAGAAGTCCACACCATGGGAACAGTTCTGTAAAAAAAAACACCAAGTTGAACCACTCTCACCAAATAATGAAACCCAAGGGGATAACGAGGGACACAGTCTTGCTAAAGCAAAACATTTTTAATAAAAAACACTTTGAGGGCCCATTTTTAAAACATTTTGTTACCTGACTGGCCAATGCTCTGGATCTGTTGGCCGTCGAACACAAAGGGGAAATTCGTCAACGTCTTGGTCCGGTTGGTCTGGCAGCCGTACTTTGGCAAACCTGAATAAAAGAACAAAGCAACAAAAATCAATTTTTTGTACCAAAACAAACATCACGTTTATTGTCACGTTTACATACCAAACTGTATTTCAATTACAATAATCAAATAAACCACTAAGGTACACATGAATACAGTCACTATTAATCAATACAAAAAAACAAAGAAATTCAGTGCAGTCAATTGATTTAAACAATTCTAAACTACAAAAGATGTTTTGTTACATTATACCATTCAGTAAGACGGTGAGGAAACCTTTTGCTTTCTCAAGATTTGGCGTCACTAGCAAGAAGTCATCAATCAGTCGCAACATCAACTGTGTAGAAAAAAAAACAGGAAACAATTTGACATTTGTGACATCTTAAGTAGTCTGAGCTTCAATGTTCCAGCAAAGGCAGCAAAATTGGGGGACCTTTTTTTGGGGGGGGGGGGGGGGGTGTCTGGAGGGGGATCTGAGGTGTCAATTTCAACACATAAAGAGAACAAAGACTGGCAACATTTTCTGACATTATTTTAAGAAATGATATTTGGAATCTTTCCAGTGATAATTAACATGGTCAGACAGAAGGATCGAGTCTGGAGGGAGGGGGGGGGGTGTCAGCCCTTGCACACGCACCTCATCTTGTCCAATTGGAGGCAGGCATTCGGTTTCCATGGCAGCATAGAAGTAGTTGCAGAGCAGAGATGAAACGATAGACCCCTGAGGAATTCCCTTCTTCCTCAAGTAATGACGACCACCAAACTGGATACATAGAGAGGAAAAAATATAAAATGCCCCAACGACTATTTATATAAATTCTGTTTATTTATCAATTATTTAGGATTTAGGGGCTAAACATTATAGACTTGGTACTTTTATTTTGGTAAGTAAATTTATTTTGAGCTTCAAAAAAGTACAGTTATAAATGATTCATTTAAAGCGAAAGCTAAGGTATCACATTTGGAAAAAATCCAAAATTGCCCATTAAAATGAATTTCAATTTTATTTGGCCATCTTCAACAGAGATATAAAAATTGATACACATTTTGGATTATGCATAGAAACAAAACAAAACATGTTTGTAGATTTGTCAAGTCATACTTTTAAGTTTCCTGTATACAATTCAGAAGCTGTCATTTCCTTGTTTATGCTCCTTTTTATATCGAGGCTTTCCCAAACAGAATATAAGACAAACATCAGGCACTCAACATCACACTAAGTGGCACTGCCAAGTTCCTGTAACCTACTGGAAGCGGACGTGTGGCAAACCGCAGATAGCTGTGGAGGAATGTTCACACCAGCATTTCCTGTTGGTAAGTGAGACACTGTGATTGCACAAGCTTCCTCCAACCTGGAACATAAGAGCTCTAGTCTCTCCTTTACCTTGTGCATGAGTACTGTTGAGGAGTTAGGTGCTATCAACGGAGAAACCTGTTGCTTATTGCGTGGGGAAGCAACATCTTGACGGTGCATCAGACAATCAACTCTTGGTTGCAGATAGTTCAAAGGTAACTTTGCTTTGGTGTAAATTTCAATTGAATGCAAATTTCAAGATAATTGGGCTATACCTCTTTTTAGTGTTGCTAGCATCATGTTACATGTGTGACAGTGAATGTATCCTGCAGTAGTACATGCATTATGTTCTTTTTCATTTAAAGTTACATGTATGTGTTTCACAATGTACTAGGAGGATAAGAAAGTGGAATTGGGCTAAGTTGGCAAACGGCGAGACAGCCTGGCCTAGCTTGTAGAATTCCTTTGTAATAATATTTTCACTTCACTCCATTTTGGTCTGTTTTGTTGTTTTGTTTTAGGAAGGCTTGCAAAAAAAAAATTTGGACTGCAAAATGGACAGTGACGGAATCGGTAAGGAGCCAGGTCATGAGGTCAAAGCAGGTGATCCTGGAGGTCAAAATGGATTGACGATTCCAGACAAGAAGTGGACATTGAAGACGGACATCAAGCAAGCCGGTTGCCATGGTGATGATGGCTTGGTAGGATACTGCACGGATGTTGCCGTGTACGCAGATGGCAGTATTGTCATTGCGGACACAGAGGGCAATAGGCTGGTCACTCTTGGTCCTGAGGGTCAGTTCATCCGTGTCCATCCGTCCAATGACCGGCCAGGCTGTGTGGACAACCCCACTGGGGTAGCAATAGACAAGGATGACCAGCTGCTGGTACTGGACGACAACATCTCACTCAAGTTTCTCAACCGGGATGAGAAACTCGTCCGCCAATTCACGCCATTTGCGGAGTCCGGTGGTGTCCCATCATGCATTGCAGTGGATGGCGATGGACAGACAGCTATTGGTGACGAAGAAAACGAAATCATCTCGATCTTCACTTCAGACGGATCAGCCGTAAAAACTATCCAGGCCCCTATGATCGGAGATTATCTGACCATTGACAGTAAAAACAACCTCCTCTATACAAACTTCTCCGAGAAGAAACTGCTGTCGCTGGATTACCATGGCAACCCGGTCATCTCCATGGATACAGTAGGAGAGGACGGTAAGCCCATTCACCCATCAGGGGTGTGCTGTGATAGCGCCGGTGACATTTATGTCTCGGCCCAGTCCAGCCCTGAGATAGAATGCGGTGAGATTCACCACTATGACCCCGAGGGCAGATACAAAGGTCGGGTCATCCAGGGGTTATGTAACCCATTTGGGGTCATCTTCACTCCTAGTGGGGACTTAGTGGTCGCCGATGGCGTCTCTGTGAAAATATTTCACTTTGCCTGAAAATTGAACCCTGATAATTAAGGCCAACAGGAAAAGACATCTGCTACTTATTTTGTACTTAAATTATTCAATTTAACAATTATGTACTAACGTTTCACTTTATAACATTCCTTTAGAAAACATATTTTATAATGCCAAAAAATCAACTTAAAATGTATTTTAGTACTTTTCCATTTTTTAGAACTTACAAGTACTTGCTAATTTTTAGAGACCTAATCGTACTTGGCAGCAACTAATCTAGGGTTACAGAAATTGAAATGACACACATGTAATAGCCACATTTTTGTCTATTTATTCTTTTAATGTAACAGTTATGCAATTTTGTGAATAAACATGAACTAATTAGACTTTCCTATATATGACAAGTATAAAAACTTGTAATACTTGATTGTAGTTTCCCAGCCTGAACAAACGTTAGCTAAAAACATAGGAACGGAATCTAACCTTCACTATGTCACAGCCGACGTGTTTCTTCAGTAGCGCCATCGCATGCTGTGCAGTTGTAGACTGGCTCCATACCTATGAATTGAAAAATGACCCCCCCCCCCAAAAAGAAAAGAAAAAAAAAAACTCTTGAGTTGCATTACATTCTCTGTACATGTGACAAAAATACAGGCAGCTAGTTTATGCAACTTTGGCACCCTGAACCAGTCCAAATTTTCATTTTTGCCCTTCTAATTTGTATACTTCCATTTCGAACGGCCAAACACAATATTCAAACCACGGCTTACCCGGTTGACAAGAACTGCATTCTTCCAACGTTCCTCCTGAGCCTGCTGCAGTAATATCTGATGACAGGTCATGTGACAGCCTTCCTCCAAGTAGGTGCGTCTACAGTATGTCCTCCTCAGGTTGCAGGTCACTGCAGCGTAACGGTGGATGGTGAACAGTTGATTCTTGGACTGAACAGTCAGGGTAAAACAACAAAAAAATATGTTAATAGGCTGATTTATTCATTCTATTCTTCTACACAATCGGAAAGTGTCAGTCAAAGCAAATATGAGTTGTCACATTTCGTAGTGTTAAAAATCTTTCACTTACTATAAGATTGTTCTCTGACAAATAGAGCTATGTTTAAAGAAACTCCTAGCCCTTCTAAATTTTCCCCCAAAAAGCAGCAGTCTCCAGCCAACAAAAACGATGTGGCCTGCTGACCAATAGAATTTCAACAAATCTTCCAATACTGGTGAAACAATTAAAATGGCTGCACATAGTGTGGACAAGGGTCCTGCCTCACTGAAATGACATACCGGCAATTTGAGAAGTTGAGTAATGACGTCGTACAAGGCAAGATGGGGAATAGAATCATAGCTCTGATTGATGTCCACCTTGACGAAGTATAAAGGTCTGGAATTTAAACAGAAAATACTTGTTTTAATGATCAGGCCATTGGATAAAAAAAACTTGTATAACAATGTGTTTTTTTTTTAACCCTTTAAAGTCACTGTAGTATCCCAAACAGCCCAAGCACTCTATGGTTGTATTGATTCTTCAATGAATAAACACAATGTAATACAATGTAGTACAAGTGATAATGGGTTGATATTGGGTGTTGCCCTTCATTGAATTATAGCAAATTTAAGCAAAACTTTTGGATTTGTTCTGAGCCACAAGTCATCCAATCTCAAGGGATGTTGAAACGAACTGTGATAAAACAATCCTGTTCTGTCATTTGGCCTCTGTTTCTCGTGGCAAGACTTGTGATTGATTGTGATTGACTTGTGATTGACTTTTGATTGACTTGTGGTTGACGTGTGATTTGACTTGTGATTGATTGTGATGAACTTGTGATTGATTGTGATTGACTTGTGATTGACGTTTGATTGACTTGCGACGGACTTTTGATTGACTTGTGATTGACTTGTGATTTGACTTGTGATTGATTGTGATGGACTTGTGATTGACTTGTGATTGACTTGTGATGGAGTTGTGATGAACTTGTGATTGTCTTGTGATGGACTTGTGATTGAGTTGTGATGGAGTTGTGATGGACTTTTGATTGACTTGTGATTGATATCCTGCCACACCTTGCATCCTGCTGCCTATATTCCACAACAAACTGCTTCCATTTCTCGTAAGCTTCATTGACACTGAAGAGAGACGAGCCCAGACATGATGGTTCCTGTGATCGATGGAAACTCAAGACATCACAAACGTCTTCAAGTAGATTGTTGATGGTGATACCCTGAGCAAAAAATTACAGGATAAAACTTGTAATTTGCAAGTAGAGCACACAATTTTTGCTGATAGTCAAATTCTATCTTATAAAAAGCCAATGTAAATTTACATCCCTGTGATGCAAAAGTTCGCCTCATAAAAATTGTTTTACCTGTTTGCCTGCCGCTGGTTGCCTCATATTGGTGATAGGTCTCAGTCCCTTTGGCTTGGGCACTAAGCGTAGAGATGAGCAGCCTAACGTGGCTTCTGAGGAGATTAAATTCTCTGCCAGCTTCTGTAAAGAGAGATAATTATCAGGCCATTTTCAAATCGGGTCTGTTGTACATGCGGCTGTAGGATTTGCCATTGGCATACAACATTAAATAGTCGTAGCCAGAAAACAATGCCAGTTTTGGACGTGGCTTAAGTTCGATTTGATGTCATATAATAACATCATAATTTCAAGTAGAAGGCAAACATCCATTTTTTTCTAATCTTTTCAGTACAGAGTGTTTGCACTTGTTTTGGACACAAAAAAATGCAAGATAAGCATGTCGTTAAGACTAACATAAATTCACAGAGGGCACATAGAAAATATTTAGAACTTTGAGAAAAACTCCACAAAAATTTAAACAATATTTTAAGAAGATATCGCTTACATGGGTGATGGGCTTCAAGATTCCAGAGGCTACGCATTCTGCAAATTATAAATAAAAAATATAGATTCATATAAAACCACAGAAACAACAACTTGGCAACATATTTTACGTTCACAATGTTTGTTCTGAATTTTTCCAATGTTTTCTCAAGCTGTATCATTTCCCTAACATTTGCAACAATATTTTGTCAACATTTTTTTTCCTAAAAAAAAAAAAGGAAAGTTTTTCTGAAAATAGGAACAAAAAAATCCAAGAAATTTAACTTCATGGATACGATCGGTCTATCTAGCCCCAAAGACTCAACACTCCATGAAAGTTATTTAAAAATATTATTAAAAACTGAATAATAGGTAAGTGCAGAATTATCACTCACGTTCTATGCCCATCTTTTCCAACATATTCCAGGTGGATTTCCGATAATACACAACTCCGTTACGGCGTGAAGAGGTCTCGGTGACATAAAAAGCAGTCTGAAAATAACACACAATATACTACAATCAAAATAAGCCGCCTTCTTCAAGATCATAGAGGTCCACACAAAATAAAGGATTTCATCCCAATGTCTTGAATAAGTCTGGTTTATCCAGAACCAAGACATTCAGGAAAAAGCTGTGCTGTTGCAAAATGTTCCAGTGCAAAGTTCAAACTTTAGAAGAAAACCGTTCGTGCAGTTCATTCCCCTTTAATTCACAGTTTGCGCAGATACACCACAGTGATTAATTAATAGTAAAATACTATAATCGCTTGTTGGGTTCCTCCTCACCCTAACGAGAGCCATGATATAGTCGGACATGATCCACGCTAGTAGACTAGACACCATCTTCTCCTGCATCAAGGCGTCAGAGCGACAGGGTGAACGACCTCCAAGCTTCTTCAGTCGAGTCCAGTCACAATCCTGTACCTGAGGAATACAAAAAAAACCAAGAACTTTGTCTCTTTTGAAAATATATTTTGTCTTGCATAATAGACGTTATTAAGTCAATGACTGTGCTGTCAATCCACTGTTTATTCACCCTGTGCAGACATGCAACTTGGAAGAAACAAAAAATGAGGAAACTCCAATCTTTACAAGACTTTGTACAGTGTTTTTTCAATTTTCAATATTAGTGTGAAGTGAAAAACGAGGAAATCAGCTGATACGAGTAAAAATTGCATGCCTGCCTGTGGCGTCTGTCACATTCCTAGACATATATTTTACACAGAAAGGATTCTAAATAATAAAAAAAAAAAATGTTGTAGGGAATGTCATACAAAATTTTGAAAACTGTGGGGGAAGTACGGTTAAACAAAATAGAAGACACGAAAGAGGATAAACCACTTTCCCCCAAAATACTACTTGCTCATGTTTTAAAAAATACAGTAACAACAAAAATAATTTGCTCTTTACGTTAATCTTCTTCATGAGTTGCTCCAAATCCAGTTTTTCGGTTCTTCCCAGCTTGACAAACTTCTCCACGAATTTGAAGAATGCCTGGCGATTGTGCATGGAGCCCCACACTGGGAATGGAACGGCCCTGATCAAGACCCCCCTCAGGAAAAGGAAGACCCTCCAGGGTTCATTGGTGTCATTCAGCAGGTCCTGTAGGGTGAGCGACCGTTCACATGTGACCCCATGACTTGGGGTCGGGCAGTGAGCGTCCAGAAGTGCAGTGACGTTGGTCTTCCTGTTGAACAAACAGTCAAACAAAAATTTAGACCAAGTTGGAATTGCTTGCCTATGGCTGGCGAAATTACTTTGCCCATAGAAAGTGCAAAATTCACTTTCCAAAGATGCATGTGGTAATTGCCACTTTAACGGATTCGAACCAACCAGCTGGTCCAGCAAGCTCAGTGATCCAGTGGCTGAGACAACTGCACTAGTAAGCAGAGGATCAAGGTTCGAGTCCCACCCAAGCAAGCTGTGATTGTATATTTCTCTTGCAAACTCTCGGATGGCCTTAAATCATGAAATGAAATTGCTTTACTTGTGAGCAGCCAGAATGTCCTTCAGTAGGTTCTGCATGGGGACGAATCGTCGCCGTGTTCTGCTGATCTGGGGAAATCAAAGAAATCAACTTTGCTTAGTATATGTCAAGCGTTCTGAAAAAATAATACGGAACTGGGCACAGGCTGTAGTGAAGAAAAATGCACAAAACCAAATCAGGGGATTTTTTTTCTCCGGTTTTCAGATATATTGATATCTGTAATCCTTGATAGGTCTTGATTTGATTGATTTATTGCTATTTATATCTATTTTGAAGTGTCGTGGTTCTTGTGCTCAAAAACATTAAAATACATTTTACAGATATTTTAAAGAAAAAGTATAACAATCATGGAATAAAACAATTGGCATCTTTCATATTCACGACTACAAAAACTCGAAAGTTAAAGGCCTTTTTCTCAGTATTTTACTTGTTCGACACTGTTGATAAATGCAATCTTTAAACAGTCATGACTTGTCAATGGAATGTCTGATTGAATTACAACAAATTTTATTGTAAGGAGAATTTTATTGTTTTTCCTAATACCTGCAAACCCTTATTTCGACCTCTGTCCAATTCTGTCTCCTTTTGCCAGAACGCTTCACATCTATCCGTCCCTGAAGGTTTCCTAAAGCACATTTTAAGTTCCTCAATGTTTTTGCTTTACCTTTGAGCGGCCATTTTTGGTCAGCTTCTGTTCTGTCAATATGCTGCTCATTAGTTTCTTTGCTCCAGAATTACTGGCCGGCAAACACTCCAGACGATCTGTTAATCAAAATAAAAACATGCCGTCAAAACTTACAAAGAAAGTTTCTGAAACACTGCATTGACATGAGAGATACAAAATAAGGACAGAGGGAAGTATTTGGAAATCTTACGTGTCTTGGGGAGTCTGCCACAGCCTTTCTTCCGATGACAGACACTGGCCATGGGAAAAGTTACGGACGCCAAGTCAGAACTGTTCCCAGAGGGGTTAGGATGATGAAGAATCTTACCTGGTCTTGAGATCAAATCACAGATCGGAAAACCTGTAATATAGGACAATGAAGATTCTTCCAGCATATTTCAACGAACTGACAAGGCAACAAGTACATAGAAATTAATTTAACTGTTTGATGGATTGATTGCGTGAATACTGATTGCCCACTAGATATCAATTGATGGATTAATTTCTGTTTTGACAAGTTTAATAATTGACGATTCGATCAGTTAATTGAATGACTTTAAATCAGTTAATTTAATTGACATTAAATTATGTGGCACAATGTAATGTAATGTAAGATACACAGCTAGATAGAAAACTCGGACTGACAGACTTACCACACACTTGGATGTAGCACGACGGGGGAGCAAACAGAAACACAGACAGGTTGACCAACAAATGGAGCATGACATCATCGCCAATCCTGGCCAATAGGAGCTCCCAATGAGGCATGTTGACCAGTGTCTGATTGGATTCGGGAACGCACCATTCATTTGTCTGAAAAATTAAGCCAATCACGAAAAAGTTATGTTATGTGTAAATTTCATCGATAATTTCACATGATGCATAAGCATGTTACAGTAAATTTAAACTGTTTACGAAATGGTGTTCATTAACACATTTTGGTAAAAGGCTACACAAACTCGATCATGAAATTTCGAATGTCTTTTTTAGATGGAACTTCAAATATCAACATTTGTTCTGCCGACAGGAAGAACACCTGAGTTTGGGAATTGTATTTCAAATGTCAAATTTTAAATATCTTTGAAAGGGAAGAATACAGTTTGCCAAGTTTCTGATGGTTGGCGATTTACCTGGGACTTTCCAAACAGAAGGACATTCTTATTTTTGGCCACGCAGCGTGTTTTCAATACCTGAACAGCAAAAACAAAATAGAAAAATATTGGATGGTTACTCTAAAAAATGTGTACATTGTATCCATGCATAGTAATTCCATAAACTAAAAATACAGTAACGAACGTAATTAAAAATATTGTTGACACTCTGTGTAGTAGCATCAATGGATAATAATGTGCGAAAATGACTGCATTTATTCAGTGACTATGTGCTGGCCGATCAACCTTTTCAGCAAAAAGTTTTGTGTCATTCAAACTTTAGTCTTTGTTTTGTCCGCATAGTAATCCTCACCTGTACAGATTTGGTTACCACCTCCGCCTGATGCAAACAATGCCTGAAGCTCACTGGTTCCTCAAGTTGCAAGGTACCATCAATCTCGGCCAAGATGGTGGTTTGTACAAAGGAGCGAAAGCTGCCATTTGCAAAGATGTTGAGCAATTAAAAAGTTGCAAAATTTTGATGAGAGCATAAACTGTTCATTATGCATTAGGAATTTTGACTTCCTCAAAAGGCTTCAGTTAGAGATAAATGGGACAGATTCTCCATGATTTTGTGCAAACCTACCCTACTTTGTCTCGGGGTTGAATAAGATCCGGGCAGCCGACTCCTTCTAGATATTCTGATAGAGTGAATGTCCTTGGATAAAGTTTCTTCAACACCTCCATCTGAGAAAAATATAATGTTTCCATAATTCTCTACTCGAACTTAATTCACTTTTCTTTCTTTCTTATCTGATCATTCCTTGTTTCCATTTCAACAAAAAGAGAAATATTTACCCATATTCATTTATTTTACTTCAACGTTCACTCTGGGCCAGTAGCGCTCGTGAGTAATGTGACTGTTGTCATGGTAAAGAGGGTGGTAAGACTTGACACATGCTTCATGTCGAGTTTTTTTTTTTATAATAAATCATGTGTACACTTTTCATTAACTTTAACTTTACAAAAAATAGGGTCATTACTAAAAAAAGTTTGCTTGAGGTTGTATAAGTCATTTTGGAACGATACAAACCGTGTAAGAAATTTGAAAATAGAGGGGTTCCGAGGTTCACTTTTTTGGGTTTTTTTACCGATTGAAAACGAGCAGTGCAGACGATCGTTAAAGTGATGGTGATTGCGTGCTCAACTTAAATATTAAACAAAACAGAAAAACGTTTCCAATTCTTAAAATTACCTTTTTGACTAAATGCAGGAATCTATGTCGGTCTCATTATTGTTAATTTTCGAAACAAACGTCTACCATGAACATATTTGCACGATTTAACCTGTTTTTAAAGTTTCAAAAGTTGTGTTTTCTTTTTCATATGCACCGCCATTTTTAAAAACCATCAGTCAAAAGAGGGCGCACTTCGGTATGTATTTTCCAACTTCCGACCAATGGAAGAGTGATTATTTGTGGTTTCATTAAAACTTGTTAAAGTCGCGATGAAAAGCGGAAAGATTTTACGCCAAAAAACCTATTAATTCTTAAAAATGAAACTGATACTAAATTAAAAAAAAAAATCAAAAAACCAAACACTAAAACCCCAAAACAAACCCATTTAAAAAAAAAAAAAAAATTACAATAATGAAGAAAAAAAAATAATAAATACAATGAAATCAGTAAAGCACACAAACAAACCTGATTTTTTTAACTGTTGTATTTATTGTTCTTTCTATTTCAAGAATCATTTGTTTCCTTTTAAAAACAGTTTTGGTGCATAAGAAATAAGTGCACAGTGTGTGTAGAAAAATACAAGACGACCATGAACGGATCTTCAGCAAACTACGGTCACAAAAAAGATCAATTACTGCTTCGAATAAAAAAGAATATTCATTCAAATTCTGATGAAAAAAAAAGCTATTTCATTATTCCATCCGGAACTAGGATATGATTTTAAAAACGAAATCACTTATAAAACAAAAGGTGATTGAAGAAGAATGTTCTAACAATTTAATATTGTTTTCTACTTTGTCTACAAAAGATTTCTTAGTAGTTACACTTTTAAAGGGAAAATAATATTACTGGCACTAATAATAAAAAAATTGTTTTGATTATGGAGATGTCCAATATATGAGTTGTTTGTAAGAGATGTCCCTGAATATGGCCTACTTCATCTTTTGTGTTGACATATTTTCCTCAAGTTTTCATAAATACGTTTTCGATATTGCAAGACCCAAATGGGTCTATAACAACCCAACAACCATTTTCAACAAATTCATAACAGATACAAAACTTTTTGTGTAATTAATAAAAAAACCCAAAACGATCAACCAAATGATTTGATTCTTTGAGGGGAAACCCTGTGCAAGGCATTATAATAAATTAAAGCAAATAACCACTTACATTAACTATTGCAAACGTAGCCAAAAAGTTAATTTTTTTTCAAAAACAATACTGCATATTTTTGCCAAGCATCCCTGATTTTGTCGTTTTGCCAAGAAAAAAATGGCAAACTGCTTACTATAGTTGAAGGAAACGCAGAGGTCACTAAGACACTTCTCTGCCTAGCCTCCCTATTAGCTCTTACGAACCATCACAAGTGTGTCAAATTTGATAAGAATATCTTCACTGTCATAAATAAAACATCTGAATCTCCTAGAGATTTTCAGACATACAACCTGGTGCATAAAATGTATTTGATATGTCATCCGTAGACTTCACCAAATACTTGTTTTCCCAAACTCTGTTTCAAAAGCAGAACGGAACTGCTCAACAAAACCAAATTAACTGGTGACCAATTCTCGTCATCTCCTGACGACGGGCAGAGCATACTATCCGAAACGTTGAGTCCCTCCGGTTCTTTTCAGAACCACACATACTCACAAAAGAGATTTTGCCACATGGTGCTACCGCAACAACTGACCTTAGGATCAATTTTTTACCCACGTAAATATATTGCTTTTTTTGCAAACGTCAATACGTCAGCATTTTAACAAGCGAGGTCCTTGTTTGGCCGACTTTTAACCTGTCGTCCGAAATGAGCAAAGTTTCTACAAATATTCCAACTCCGTCTTAAGACCGATATCTGAAGAGAAACAACATCTTTGGCTCAGGCTAAACTCTCAATGATCATTATCACCAAAAAGGCCACAGTTTTATGGCACTGTGATGTACAATATTTTGACACTTTACAATTGAAATCTCAAAATCTTCTAAACAGAAACACGGGCTAAGATTTATTTTAACAACTTGGCAAGTGCCAATACAAATAAAATACAAAACATTTTTTCTTAGAATATAAATCTTGTGCTGATAACGGTGATAAAATTTTAAATATACATTAAATAACGTTCATAACTAGAGGGAATTTGCATTTCTTGATAATATTTAAAGAAATAAAAATGAGCTAATCAAATAAGAAGGAATAATTCTTCCTCGCTACAAATAACCTTTTTCTTATAAATAACATTAAGAAAAAATAAGAAATTTTCATATATTACCAATGGTATTTACATACTTTTGGCTAAAATAGTAAGAGTGCTCCGTGATAATTCTATCTATAGAAAATGGTCCCTTATTGAGATATTTTTCCTTGATTCACTACATAATTTTTTCCCAGTTTAAGTTGAAATATGAAAATGTGTTTAGTTTACAAATTTTGAATTTTGTGGTCCCTTTTTGCTAATAAAAACTCAAGAATGACTGACATAATTTGGTCAAATGTCAATTATAAATTGCAACACAATGATCCCGGTTGGAATGATAGTCATGATATAACACGACAATTGACATTACCAGAGATGATACTCAGCCTTAAAGAAACGATAGCTACAGAACATATGTCAAATTCTTTTCTCTAAAATGGGTACGTTTTAGACCCAAACTAAACGTAAAGAGTAAAACACGAGGTGACATATTGACTATGCTCACCATTTTTATCCCGTGCACGGATTTCTGTTGGACATTTTATTAAAAAAGAGTAAATAAATTAAAAGTAAACAGTAAAGACAAACTAAACTGTGATGAAAAAAAAAAAACTTTGAAATCAATGTCAAAAAAGTAATAAAAAGGCTCTGTTTACACAAAGCAATGTACAATCAAAGATCATTAATCCTAAATACAGGTGAAAATGAATAAATATACTCAAGTCTTTAACTTTGACTTTACTTTCTGCAGATACAAAATAAAGACTCTCTTCATATTGAAACTTCAAGAGATGTATCAAAAAGGTTAAATACGAAGTTCAAAATGACAAGGTACGAAAAAGTAAACTCGAATTTCGAAAAGTTTCATCTTCAAAACGTTTATGAGTGAAAGGCTGTTTATTCCAATACAACACTAAGTTCACTTTAGAAAAAGATTGACTACATCGTACCAATTATAAGAACCAAACGCCCTGAGTGCAACATTACACAAATAGGAATCAAACATATGGCATTCCAAAGCCACATGATGTTTGGTCAACTGAACAGAAAGGATCTTGGTGCAAAAATGCGCAGACAGGAATCGAACCTACGACATCCATACTTTCAAATCCACCAACAGTATATACACTCAATCGCTCAGCTTTTTTGTGCTGAAATGTCCTCACTATCCATACAGCACATGTAGTCGACACCCTTTTCCATTTCGGCCTTACAAAAGAAGACAGCTTAGTGTTTTATATAATCTTTCTTTCCTTCTAACTATAAACCTGGCCTTCACCATCATAGTCACAAAGATACAAAACTTCAATAATCCCCCCAATTTTCAAAACAACAAGGCTCTTTTAAATGTCAAGATCCTACAATGTACAATTGGAACAGAGAACTCTGAGACAAGGTTTGTCCTTTTTCTTTTCAAATACAAGGCTCTGCTTGAAAACTGTAAAAACCCAGTTTATTCTAATTCAAACAGCTTAAATGGGGCAGATCATAAAAATTGGTGTCTGTCAGTTTGAACAATGGTTTAAAAAATAAATAACCGATGAAATCGAGTCTCCATTTGACACAAGTTCATTCACTTTTCACTTTTCTTCTCTAAGTTCACTTCCCACTTTTGGTACATCAATCAAAAACACAGCATTTGTTGTTGTTGAAGGGCCATGATTCAGCCCCACTATTCGGCAGTGCATGAGATAGGGTCCTGCTCCGTTCTCTTGCATATAAGATTCTGCTCCGTGACACACAGCCGATAGCTGTACGACGTTGGGGACTGTCTGCTGGGCAACACGCCATCGCTAGCTGTATGACGTCAGGGGCTGTCTTGCTGAGCAACATGCCGTCAAGCTGTATGGCGTTGAGGGTTGTCTTGCTGGGCAACACACCGTCGCTAGCTGTATGACATCAAGGACGGTCTTGCTGGGCAACACGCTGCCGCTAGCTGTATGACGTCCCTGGCTGTTCACTATCGCGCTTCTCTAATTCCTTGATTGCTTGTTGGATTCGCTTGATGTGGCCGACTTTGGTCACTCCAATGTCCTGCGTCAAAACAAGAGACAAAACACTGATTGGCAATCTGCAATATGACAATTGAAGTAGGCTGTAATATTTTTTTAAATTTTTTGATCCGTAAGGCCTAGCCCACTGTTCACTGACTGAGTCAGTCACAGACTGCTTGGCTGACTGAGTATAAAAATGTTCTAAACTGAGACTTTCAGCTGCAGCTCAACTAAACAATCCTAGTCTTAGATTAAACTATTTTTGTCTCTGGCCAACCTTGAGGTCTCGTCTCTCCAGAGTCAGCAGCTCCGATCCACGGATGTCGTTGCGGATGAAGTTGTCCCGATACTCTCCAAGGGACAGACTGTCCAGCCACAGACCAACCTGCAGAGGAGTCCAGGCTCTTGGTGACTCACCCGAAGCTGAAACAACATTTTTAAAGATTTTACAAATTGAATACAGTTACTCTTTATATATTTCTTTCCTTTATTTATGTATTAGTTTACTCACATTTACTAAAAAAATTGAACCCGGGTGGAGGGTGTTCGATTGTACTTACAAGCTCCTTCTGACGATCCCCCCGGACTCCCTGGTGCGAAGGTAGACTTAAACTCTTTCTTAGTCGGTTTCTTGAAGCGTGACACCATGGGAAGCTTGAAGCGACCTTTGGTCCGTTTGATGTAAGTATCCGGCTGCTGGAGGAATGAAAAACAAACAAACATTACCAGCCAGGGACAGCAGGGCCTTGGCTACGGCTAGAATTGCACAGACGCCTATGGAAGCGGCTACAGCCAAATCCCATAGACCCATGTGTCTGAAACAGATGTTTAGAGCTACGACTACGGCTCATATCAGCATGAGGATTTACACAAGGGATGAATTATGATGATACATACTTTTGTCAGAGTTCATTGAAATAGCTTCCGACTTGACTTGAAACTGGACGACTTACGATTCGGTCATGTCTGGTTTCAGACCCAACATTTCACCCTGGGTAACTGATAAGCACTGTGTGCTCAAGTTATGAAACGGTCTGCAATGTCTTTTAAACGAAAAATACGCTTACATGATATTCCTCTTCGGGGAATCCCAAAGCGCCCTCTATCAGCATGACTTTACGCAGCTCTACGTCCGTTGCGCTGACGGAACTGTTGAGTCGTGTTAAGATCTCGTCGCCGAGGCGCGTGGTGTAGGCCTTCGCAGCTAGGAATAGACTGGTCTCGCTGTGAAGGTTCCGCACGCTGCTGACCAGCTCCATCAGCGCTTTACGACTGGTACCCTGCAAAGGAAACCAAGGAAATCAGCAAACATTGGTTACTTTTTACTTGATTTGTGATATGTGTTGTAACTGCACAAATTTTACCCAGCTATAATTGGGAGCAACACACTTATCTGTGGAAAGAAGCTTTTGAAAAGGGGAAAGACTGCAACTTTTAAAAGAGTTTAGACATAAAAATGGGATACAAACGTTAATGGAGACTTTGAGATTGGAGTTTTTGGATTTAGGCTCACCTCTCCAAGTTTTTCACTGCCCCAGAATCGGTCCATGGTAGTCGTCACAAACTGTGTGTAGTGCATCAGGCCAGACTCTATTGCACGGTTCTGTTCTGCTGCTCTTTGTATGCTGGAAAACAGAAATCACGAATTGTTTCAGAAAAGATTTGGCAGCGCTATTATTATGAGAACCTTCCACCAAAAAAATAATCAAAAGTGGACATCTAAGGTTAAAGAGTTTGCCATGAAATACCTTTGAAAGATGAAATAATTTGCCAGGAAAATGACAAACATTTTTGATGCCTTTCTCGGATAGCCAATAACATACTGAAATCTGACGAACCTGACCAAACGTCTATAGATGCTCTACACATCTACAAGATTTTTGTCTAATTTGACAAAGTTTTTGCAATTATTATCACCAAACACTTTTCCTAAATTCTGATAGAGAAATACTCCTCAAAAACCATGAACAAAATAATCCCCTCCACTACTTCTCATTCGTGGTTCTTCATATAACATAAGGTTATATTGAGTAACATTCCCCAATGCGTACCATGTGACTAATCCGTTGACAGTCTCGCAGAAGTGCCTGACCAGCACCACCTCTTCATCTGACAACGGCTGAAGCTGTTTCCAGATCTTCTTCCGATCTGTCCAGGACTTCAAGGTGTTTTCAAAGGCCTGAGGTCAAGAGGTCAAGAGGTCAAAGGTCAAGAGTTCAAAGGCTAGGGGTCATATGAGAATCCGTTTCAGCATTCTTAAAAGCTTATTGGTAATTGAAATGCAATATTGAAGAAAAATATTTTTTTTTTAGATTTTCAGCAACTAGCCCCCTCAATGAGTACTGCATAAAGCAACTAATTCACTGACAAACAGCGCCCTCAACGAGTAATGCACAGAGCCACTCAATGGCAAATAGCGCCCTCAATGAGTAATGCACAGAGCCACTCAATGGCAAATAGCGCCCTCAATGAGTAATGCACAGAGCCACTCAATGGCAAATAGCGCCCTCAATGAGTAATGCACAGAGCCACTCAATGGCAAATAGCGCCCTCAATGAGTAATGCACAAAGCAAGTCACTGACCTTATCTCTGACCAGCATCTGTGCCCTGTTCTTGTGAATGATCTTGACGAACCCCGGCGGTTGCAACCAGGCCTCACCATCCACCTGCACGGGGACACCCTCATCCCCCAGAATGGTGATCTTCACCACGTGACACTGAGAAATCAAAAAAATGGACAACGGGTCACTGGCAATGCATGATACATATCCTACAAGTAATTCACTTGCATTGACTTCTGAGATCATAATGATTTATCACTGATTGTCAACTTTAAAGAAATTCTTCCTTGCATGATTCACAACCTGAGATGTACAAAATTCACATGAATTGAGTTCTTCGACTGTAATGGTTTAATCTGTCATTTGTCAACTCTTCAGAAATTCCGACATGTTCATTTGAGGGTTACCTAAGGAATGCCAGTGCACCCCGTTAATGAACTCTCTGCCCAATTTTGTGCCAAATATCAGGACACCATCCTTTCCGACTTTAAAATTTTACGACACTGAAATTGTTCACAAGGTTTCCAAATCAAGTCTTTTCAAAGTTACAATATCAATATTGTCATGTAACTGACTGAATTTGAAGCTCATCAACAAAAGAGGTTTGGCAACACTACATGAGAAAAACGGGGGAAATCAAAGTGTGCCATGTGTGACTGCACTTCATGAATTCAAGTCAATCCATTTATTATTCAATACCATTAAAAAGCATGAAATTCTACATCCTGTATGCTAAAGACAATATTACGAACTATATAATTACACAATATGAAAATTAGTTTACAGATGAGGCGGTCATTACCTGTGCTATCCTGTGATGTTGCAGGGTCATCATACGAGACACAGCGACCGCCATCTGCATGCCGCCAAACACGGCAACTACCTCCAGGATGCGATCGTCAAACGAGGGCGCTGCAAAGGTCTGAAAAATAAAACGAGTTGCAACTGAGTCAATAACAAACCAGTCGTAAGTCAGGTCGTAATAAACAGGGAATGGACAATGACTTGAGACTGGATGACTTGTGATTGACTTGTGATTGACTTGTGATTGACTTGTGATTGACTTGTAGTTGACTTGTGATCGACTTGTGACTGACTTGTGACTGATTTGTGATTGACTTGTGATTGACTTGTGATTGACTTGTGATTGACTTGTGACTGACTTGTGACTGACTTGTGATGGGCTTGTGATGGGCTTGTGATTGACTTGTGATTAACTTGTGATTGACTTATAAATGACTTGTGATTGACTTGTGATTGACTTGTAATTGACTTGTGATTGACTTGTGATTGACTTATAATTGACTTGTGATGTGTCTTTTCATCTGACTTTTGATTCTCTATGAGATACTTGGGATTGACTTGTGATTGTCTTCAACTCACCTCGTCTTCTTTAGTGGTCCCCCAGAAGTTAGCCCCGCCCATGTAGCTTGGAATGTTTAAGACCACAATGCCTTGCAGGCTGGGTAGTGGAATCCGTTGACCGTCGCATTCTAACTGGACCTTCTGCTCCAGGTTGCGATACGTCCGCTGCAGGAGTTCCTTGCCACCCAGCACGCCGTACCACATCATGTTCTTGGTCCGGCTATGACAATGACAAATGACAAATTATGACAATATGACAACTACATGTATGACAAAATATGGCAACATGACAATTATGAAATATTATGATAACAAAAATAATATCACTGTTATCATGACAATTATGACAATTGTGATTCACATGACAGTTTATTATTCTCAATATTAGAACAATAATCAAAGAAAATTCTAGAGACAAAATTACAACTAACCAGTGACAGATGACAACAAAAATGTGACAATGAGTCACGCATGCAAAGACAGAATTTACAATGGAAAAATACCTTCGACTCGAAAGCTGACAATATATCACAAAATATATCAACTGTATAATGTAAGTCCTCAACCAAGAAAAAACGAAACCTGAAGTGTGTGAACCGACCTGCATTTCTCGGGATGTTCTTCCCGTTTGTTGTGGAAGTCCAGGGCGACTTTGGCATCAAGACCGATACCAAAGTAGTTATTCATCACACACGTCTCGGTATAACCTTCACTATTAAAGACCAAATAAAGAGAAACAATTTCAATAAAAGAGAGCACTTCACTGACAATTGTACCTTCGCATTTGCAATCAAAGCTTTTACCTACTTTGCTGCCGTGATACAATTTTTACTGTGGAAAGCCATGAAATGGGTGGAATAGTGTTTTATACTTACACAGATTCAATGTCTTGGTCCATGAGGGGTGAGGCGGCCGCACACAGCGCATCAGCGTTGGCTAGCAGGACCTTACTGATCAGACCAGCTCCCATGAAACCACCAGATAGACCACTTATACCTGACAAATATCAGAGCAAAACATCCATGAGTATTGGCTTTGTGCATCAACGATAGAGGGTGCTGTTCACAACCGTCAGCTAGCAGCACTGTTCTGACCACACCAGCTTTATTGCTGGCCTTGGAATTTCACGCAATCACAGTACACATGCAAAATTTATAACAAACATAGATTTTGTTTCAAACTTTGATTAACTTACTTTTACTGAGCATTGGATTTCCTCTTCCTAAACTTGGTCCCAAAAGTGTGTCCAAACCTAGAAATGCAGAAAACCATATAAAATCATCACTTAGCCAGTATCTTCATGAGACGTAGATTTCACAAATACTGAACAAAAATTTTAAAGAAGTAAAAAGTTTTGATAACTGCAAACCTGTGTTTGCTAATTAGATTTTTAAACACACTAAAGTTGAATGGAATGCATAACCTAATATTAATATTGAATGCAAATTAGGAAAACATGGCAGAAAATTAACGAGCCACCACCAGCTTGGATATGGAAGAAAAAAAGGGAGAAAAAAAGAAGAAGAAATTTGAGGTAATGACTCTCCACACACTCTTGCCATCTGAAGACAAATACGTAAAAGTCTTAGAAAGTGAAGGTACAACAGCACTTTGTTTCACATACGCTGCTCGTGGGCAGTGATTACAATGTGCTTTTGGTTCTAGAAACTCTCAACTTGTGAAATTACAAGACCGTCCTACTTCTCTATCAAACTTTTCGAATCCGTGAACAGCAAAGTTGCCATGATGCTCTGAGAAAGTATGCTAGCATGCCATTGTGTCATGATGGAAAGTTGAAATGACGCTCAAAACAAAACCGCTTTTCCCTCTACAACTTGCCTGGTAGGAATGATATATTCTCCATGCTACCAAAGCGATGAGCCAGGCCCACAGGGCCTGGGGAGAGGGTACTACCGCGGCTAACTCGGCGAGTCCGAGGCGACTTCAGCTGCTCTCGCTGTTCTCGCTCTATGCAGGGTTGGCAAGGATGAGGCGAAAGATGAGCATGGATAAGTTATCAGCGATGAATTGATCCAACATGGAAGCAGGATGGAGGACAAGAAGCAAAACAGAAGGGGAAATTTGAGCTTTTTGCGAGATATGGATGATTATGTTAAAAACATGAGATGGTCTAAAGGAGTAATATTAATTCCCACCACCGTAAAAGTGAATATGTTTTTCTTTTATTTGAAAAGGGAAATGTCATCAGCTATTTCATGGTGTGTAAGCCACTTTGGGTCAAGAGCCTTACTTGCAGACTTGTATTAAATGGTACATGATGAGCAAAGGAAGATTATGTAAAAGCCCGCAATTTTTGGGTCAAAAAAATAGCTTTGGAAGGGATGGGATTAGCAGTGAAATGCATGTTAGAGGCAAGCCCCACTGGAGGCAGGGTCTGGGGGATTTCCCCCTTGAAATTTTAAAACCTTAAACTGCTATCCCCTTAGATTTGCCAATAAAACAAACAAGATCGGTCCATGGGGAGTAGAAGTCTGGTTGGAGACCTACCTGCTTTCTTGCGCTCAATCTTGGCCTTAGTAGCCGAGGTGAAGACAGAGAAAGATGCCTTAGGCTCCTCCTTACCATCCCCCGTCGTAGTCGCCTCTGCTTCTCCTTCCCTGCCTCCTTCCTTCTCCATAGTCTCCTCCTCTCCTTTCTCTGCCTCCTTCTCTTCATCGGGCGGCGCCACGACAGTGATGCTGGGCTGCGTGGAGGATTGAGGGGAGCCCTCTGTAGATGTGGTTGCCTTGGTGGCAGAAGTGGCGGCTTTGTCTGCTAGAGCTTTTGCTTTGGCCTCATGGTGTTGCGTTTGGGCATTCTGCTCATCAACAGCTGATTAAAAAACACATAAAGGTTTCCTGTGTCTTTAAAGATGTCTGCTGCAAATGACCCAAAACATCAATACCACAAATTTTTTTTTTTTAAAGATTATCACTTCCCTTTCACTTTTTCTCCATGTTTATGATATCTTCCAAACTACATCAACTTCCAAAATGCAGACTGCTGCCAAAAATATATTATGGTCAAATACGGGATGCTACCTTTCTCCGTCTGCTCAATGATCTGTCTGACGGCCTTCTTGAGACTGTTAGCGCGAGACATCAAGGCATCGCGAGGCTTGAAGACTTTCGCTGAGGTTGAGGGTCCAGTCATCTGCTCCAGAGTGTCTCCATCGTGAAGCGGGTCCTTGGAGGAGTCCTCTGGTGGGAGGGGCATGGTGAGGGAGGGAGTTGGGGGGAGGGTGCCAGGAGGGATGGGCGTGGCTTGGGCCTCGTCTTCAAGGGTTTGGAGGAGGAGCTTCAGTTTCTCGTTCAGAACGGCACACTGTCAGGTAAAAGAAATCAGATACAAAAACGTGTAAGCCTGAAGTCTCTGACCATTTCAGATTGGCCTTTTAAGAGGCGCACCAAACCAATAAATATCAGAAACAACTATTGTCGACCATTTTTGTACCAAAATTGGAACTGAAATCTTACCTTGTCTTTCATGATTTGAGCGTCCCCTGATGGGCAGCTCTGCTCATACGCCCGGCCGACCTTCTCAACGAAATCTTTGACAGTCTCACATAATACCCTGACAAAATACGTACAGAATAGCTTTTTTTAGATGGGCATTATCAAGAAAGTGAATTTGTAAAATATAAACCAATCAGTCCCTGTACCATCCCCAAACCGCCCTAGCACTGTATGGTTTGTGGATTCATCAGGAAATAAATACAATGTAATACAATGTAATACACTGTAATACAATGTAATACAATGTAATACAGTGTAATACAATGTAATACAATGTAATACAATGTAACACAATGTAATACAATGTAACACAACTGCTTATGTCTATACATACTTGGCTGATGATATCACATCAGTGTTCTCGTCACAGTGTAGTATCTTTGTCAGATGAGCTGCCACTGAGTTTTCATACGCGGTAATCATCTCCTTGTCTTTGCTCTCGATGGAGTCTGAGACGTCTAGACTATCAGCCTTGAGGTCTATGGCCGTCCCAGCCGGCCGTCTGCTGCCTGGCAGAGGCAACTCTTTGGTGCATATACTCCATCTATCAAAGAAAAAACATTGCTGACTAGTTTGTCATCATACCATATCGTGAGGGCAATGTAATTTTTCCCACATATTTAAGAGTGATTTTCATCATAACTTCAGTGAAATATACTAAGGGAGTTCTCAAACAGATTTTCAGCCATTTTTCCTTCAAAAAATAACCTCTAGTGTTCACGGACAGTCATTCTGTGAGGTTAACAGTCCATCTTAGCGTTTTCTGTTTTTTTCAACTCAACATCTTCCTTTCAGAGCATCTCTCCCCTACTCCGATCCATTACAAGTCAATCACAAGTCGTCAAGTCCTGAGTCATGCATCACAAATTATTCAAATCAACTGTGACAAATGCACTTCTTTGTTATTGTACATCCACTGTCAACTGTGATTGAACTTTTGAATGGACTTGTGATTGACTTGTGATCGGACTCATGATGGACTCAGCAACAAATCCGCCCTGTTTACCTATCAAGCATCTTGGTACTGGCTCTCTCCAATTTATCCAAGATGGTCGGGAGTTGATTGTCGTCATCGAAGGCTGTTCCCCAGCCCAAGACTCGGGCGAGGTCGTTACCCGTACCTAGAGGTAGGACACCTATTTGGCACTGGACGGAGCGAAAGAAAAACATCATGAGTCTCATAAATTAAGCCAGACAGTTAAAATTCATCAGGAGGTTTCAGAGGATTTTGCAGGATTAAAAAAGTTAGCATCAAGCCACTGGTCTTTTCATGGGACGTGAAGCCACTTTGAAATTAGAGTGCATAGGCTGTGACACTGGTTTCTTGCAAAACAGACGAAGCTATCAAGATTGAAACACAAGGTTAATATTTGTGGCAGTTGTACCTGTTTATGAAGGTCCAGCTTGTCGATTTCTGATAACACCCAACCGATGCTGCCGTCACCGCCACACACCAAGATCCTGAACGTGTCAAAGTTCTGGAAAAGGCGTAACCTATCACAGAAAAAATATGCAAGACACGACAAATTGACCTAACATCACAAAAAGAAATCAAAACCAAAACAAACCAAGAAAACAAAAACAGAAGCTCACCCAATATGCGGCCCGCTGTTCATGAGATCAAACACCTGAGCTGGGTTGAGGAGTTGCTTGAACCGACGTAAGAATTTCACCCCCTGGTTGTCGCCACTCTTAGAGTTGACGAAGACAAGCAGCGGGCTGCTGCAGCCTTGGCGGGTGGCCTGCCAGTAACCGTCCGAGCTCATGGAGTTCAGAGAGATAGGGGGAAGGAGGGAGAGGCGACACTGGCCTAGGGGACATTTGGCTGGGAACTGGGTCTTGCAATGTGTGTGCACCTGGCAAAGAATTCCAACATAAAAATTGTACTAATTTTCAATGTTGAACGAAGAAATTCACTGGTGTGGGGTTTGTACCTGGGACCTCCAGATTGCCGTTCCAGTGCTCTACCAACTGAGCTATCCAACCCTAGGCACCTCCAATCCTGTAGGCGCAGGACGCTACCACAGGTCTTATCACACACTGCACACTTGGCACTGACTGGTAGGTTACTACTAATCAACAACTCACCATGGCCTTACACCATAGGCACCTCCAATCCTGTAGGCGCAGGACGCTACCACAGGTCTTATCACACACTACACACTTGGCACTGACTGGTAGGTTACTACAAATCAACAACTCACCATGGCCTTACACCATAGGCACCTCCAATCCTGTAGGCGCAGGACGCTACCACAGGTCTTATCACACACTACACACTTGGCACTGACTGGTAGGTTACTACAAATCAACAACTCACCATGGCCTTACACCATAGGCACCTCCAATCCTGTAGGCGCAGGACGCTACCACAGGTCTTATCACACACTACACACTTGGCACTGACTGGTAGGTTACTATAATCAACAACTCACCATGGCCTTACACCATAGGCACCTCCAATCCTGTAGGCGCAGGACGCTACCACAGGTCTTATCACACACTACACACTTGGCACTGACTGGTAGGTTACTACAAATCAACAACTCACCATGGCCTTACACCATAGGCACCTCCAATCCTGTAGGCGCAGGATGCTACCACAGGTCTTATCACACACTACACACTTGGCACTGACTGGTAGGTTACTACAAATGAACAACTCACCATGGCCTTACACCATAGGCACCTCCAATCCTGTAGGCGCAGGACGCTACCACAGGTCTTATCACACACTACACACTTGGCACTGACTGGTAGGTTACTACAATGAACAACTCACCATGGCCTTACACCATAGGCACCTCCAATCCTGTAGGCGCAGGACGCTACCACAGGTCTTATCACACACTACACACTTGGCACTGACTGGTAGGTTAACCACAAATCAACAACTCACCATGGCCTTACACCATAGGCACCTCCAATCCTGTAGGCGCAGGACGCTACCACAGGTCTTATCACACACTACACACTTGGCACTGACTGGTAGGTTACTACTAATCAACAACTCACCATGGCCTTACACCATAGGCACCTCCAATCCTGTAGGCGCAGGACGCTACCACAGGTCTTATCACACACTACACACTTGGCACTGACTGGTAGGTTACTACAAATCAACAACTCACCATGGCCTTACACCATAGGCACCTCCAATCCTGTAGGCGCAGGACGCTACCACAGGTCTTATCACACACTACACACTTGGCACTGACTGGTAGGTTACTACAAATCAACAACTCACCATGGCCTTACACCATAGGCACCTCCAATCCTGTAGGCGCAGGACGCTACCACAGGTCTTATCACACACTACACACTTGGCACTGACTGGTAGGTTACTACTAATCAACAACTCACCATGGCCTTACACCATAGGCACCTCCAATCCTGTAGGCGCAGGACGCTACCACAGGTCTTATCACACACTACACACTTGGCACTGACTGGTAGGTTACTACAAATCAACAACTCACCATGGCCTTACACCATAGGCACCTCCAATCCTGTAGGCGCAGGACGCTACCACAGGTCTTATCACACACTACACACTTGGCACTGACTGGTAGGTTACTATAATCAACAACTCACCATGGCCTTACACCATAGGCACCTCCAATCCTGTAGGCGCAGGACGCTACCACAGGTCTTATCACACACTACACACTTGGCACTGACTGGTAGGTTACTACAAATCAACAACTCACCATGGCCTTACACCATAGGCACCTCCAATCCTGTAGGCGCAGGATGCTACCACAGGTCTTATCACACACTACACACTTGGCACTGACTGGTAGGTTACTACAAATCAACAACTCACCATGGCCTTACACCATAGGCACCTCCAATCCTGTAGGCGCAGGACGCTACCACAGGTCTTATCACACACTACACACTTGGCACTGACTGGTAGGTTACTACAATGAACAACTCACCATGGCCTTACACCATAGGCACCTCCAATCCTGTAGGCGCAGGACGCTACCACAGGTCTTATCACACACTACACACTTGGCACTGACTGGTAGGTTAACCACAAATCAACAACTCACCATGGCCTTACACCATAGGCACCTCCAATCCTGTAGGCGCAGGACGCTACCACAGGTCTTATCACACACTACACACTTGGCACTGACTGGTAGGTTACTACTAATCAACAACTCACCATGGCCTTACACCAAAGGCACCTCCAATCCTGTAGGCGCAGGACGCTACCACAGGTCTTATCACACACTACACACTTGGCACTGACTGGTAGGTTACTACAAATCAACAACTCACCATGGCCTTACACCATAGGCACCTCCAATCCTGTAGGCGCAGGACGCTACCACAGGTCTTATCACACACTACACACTTGGCACTGACTGGTAGGTTACTACAAATCAACAACTCACCATGGCCTTACACCATAGGCACCTCCAATCCTGTAGGCGCAGGACGCTACCACAGGTCTTATCACACACTACACACTTGGCACTGACTGGTAGGTTACTACTAATCAACAACTCACCATGGCCTTACACCATAGGCACCTCCAATCCTGTAGGCGCAGGACGCTACCACAGGTCTTATCACACACTACACACTTGGCACTGACTGGTAGGTTACCCTCGAGCCACTGATGAGGGGTGGAAATCTGGAAACAAAGTTAAAATTTAGACTCATCAATTGTTGGAGATCAAATGGGTTAAAGTTTGGAAATGTCACAATGCAATCATGTTATAGGGAAAGGATAACAAATTGCAGCTATATCAATATATGACATAAAGATGCCTCGTCTACTCATAACATGTACTTGGTCATGCCATAGGTACACTATCAAAAAGTATAAGTTTTTGAGAAATTGGCATTTTCTGGTAAAAACAGAAGAACAAAATTAGCATTTAATGGAAACATGGAATTGATGCAGCGTTCTTCATTTCTTCATCTTGTGCTTCATGAATCTGTCACCCCCATGAAACACACTGTAATCCTTCAGTGATTGAACGATGACTGCGTGTTCGCCTCCGCAAACCAATCAATATTCATGTCATGAATGGCAAGCGAGCCCACTCAGGGGAAATCCCCAATATCAGATTCTTCCAAGAAGCTTGGACTTCTATGGCCACTTTCTTGACTTCAAGCACTTCAACAAGGAATCATCATCAGGCAGTATATGAGCAACGGGTGCTGACAGATTTAGTTCACACACCCATCAGTCTGAATTGGTTTCTAATCAAATCAACGAAGGGTTTGGGCACTTCAATCATCATTGCCATCATCATTTTTCTGTCTGTCGACTATCACTAGTGCTGAAGACGGACAGAACACCCTTCTCAAGCACATACCCCCCTTTAACCCCCCCCAAAAAAAAAAGGGGGGGGGAGAACCAATAGGAAAGTCCGACAGATCTCCTGTTTTCATCTTTTATCAGTTGCTTGACAAGATTGCATCCGCGTCAAGGAATACCTCTTAAAAAGGTCAAGCTACAAATAATGCTCAGCTGTCGACTGAAATTACATTTCTTGGAATCTGCAAGTCGGATGCGGGGAGGACAAATATGCAGTGTATTTCTGGTTTGGATTAGATGAGCATTTTAAGCATCCAACAGGGGTTGAAAGTGGGTCTTAGGCTGTTGACTGACCCAAAAATGCCTTGAAATAGATCTACGAAACAAGACGTAGTTTTCTGAAGTCAAGGGAACTAAATCTGCTCAGGATTGGTTACCATAGGCCAAAGCTTTGCCTGGTGACAATTTGAGGAATTCTGATAAACAACTTGGCATTTTTTTTAACCAAGATTTTTGCACCCTGTAACCTCCCTCACTCCACTGATAATATACTGAGATTTAGAAGTAATCGGGAAAGGAAATTGACACCTTCCCACATGCAAAACAACAGCGCAGTCTTATGTCTTGAAGGTACAAACAGCTATTGACTCCCCTGACACATCTTGCCTGACACATTTTCCCATTAATGCCAGATGTCAATGCACAACATTATTGAATAACAGTGAGTGTTCAGTTGCACCATGTGACAAATCTCTTTTGTGGGTTTGTTAAGTTCTAAAAAGAAAGGGGGGGGGGGGGAAGCGTCTCAAACTTGCAAGAGAGATTTGACACATGGTGCCACTGCAATCTTACTCTTACTGCTTACTTCAACATGCAGACCTTCAAATCTTATCCAAATTATTGAATGGCAACAAAGGTAATACAGTAATCATTAAGAATCATTTGAATGTTTCAACCAAGTGAATATAATTACACACATTCGCACATGTTAAAGGATTTGACATTCCGGAAGCGGAACAAGGAACCATGTTGTTAAAATGTGACCCAAGTCAGGAGGATGAATTCCCTTGAAGCCAAAGACAGAAGTCGAGGTTAAGAATCCTCAAGAAATACAGAGGGGCTACCTCCCTGAAACGGAATGTTTCAAGCTGAGGAGGTTTCCGTTAGGAGTGAAGACTCTTGTGGAGAGGACACGTCGCATGCTGAGATTAAAAATTCATCTGCAAATGCTCGTGCCAATTTAAAGCGACCGCATTTGCCTGCATTTCTTTCCTTCGATTCACATCCAACCTTTTTTTTGACAAATTTTGCTTGTCAATTATTCTTCATATAACTCACGGATTCTCTTTCATATCTCCAATTTTATATTAAAAAAAAGTAGGCCGCTCTAAACTTTTCCTTTCTGATACTGGAAAGAGCTTTATACAAAATTCAAACATCTCCTGTGTCAGTGCAATCAATCAAAAGATAATAATGTGTTGAGCCTCCTGTCATCAAAATTTAAGAACTGTCTCCGATCAAATACAGCCAAAATTCCTCATCCTAAAATATTGATTACATGTAGGCTCAAAAAATCCCTGAAACGTGTTTGTCATGACAAAGGCATTAGATGGTGTCAAAAGGGCCCTTTCAACTGCTGAGGGAAATTTGATTATGAATGTTTTAAGAAGTCATTATGGCTTTGAATCCATCAGTCGCATGTATGTATTCATCTCGTGACGTCAATGCCACGTTTTGGCCCCCAGCATGTGGTCACGTTGCTTAACACGAGCATGTTTTCCATCATAGAAACTTACAAGAATTTACTTTAAAAAAAAACTTACAAAAACAACTCAGAATGACGTTGCCTGAGATTTTGTTGGCTTTACATGTACAAGTTCTTACCCCCTTTGAAATAAGCAACACTTTTTAACGTTATTGTCAACATTTTCCCCCAAATCCCTTGTTCTCTTTTGTTTCTACTAAAAAATCAACAGAAATTTAATATGCTCCAGATTTTTCCCTAGAAGACATTTCCCTAAATTTGTTAAAACGATATTCCAGGAAAATAACATTTTGTGTTTAACTTACGTTTCCGGAACTGAGTAAAGTACGCAAAGTGTGCTCCCTTGAAAGATGGTATTAATTCAGGAGAGCAATATTAAATTTAATATATGCGGCGGCCTTACAAAATGAAAACAGGCACTCCAAAATGAAAAGCATAACAGGGCATCTTAATAAACCAACGTTGTTTGTATTGAAATTTCTATTAAAGCACTCCAGGGAACAGCACCAAAGGATGAAAGACAAAAAGATGGTAAGGGGGCTATCACGCTCCGACGGGATCATTGCACGTCACGAGACAGCGTCCCTATCATCAGGCTTTAGTAGAATGAGACGGGTAGTGAGGTAGTGATGGTAGCAAAAATATTTACAACAGCATGCAGAAAAGCTTTAAACTGACAGTTTGCATAGAAATTCAGATTAATGCAGAAACTTTCTTTTTTGTTTTTTGCTCTCTCTTTTTTAAACAAGGGGGGGGGGAATCCACTTGTGCTGAGAAAATTGGTATTTGGAAAATGTGATTACTGGCTTTTCGACAACAAAATTCTGTGTGTGCAAGACGACACGCTTTCTTAGAATGCAAACGGCAGAAGTGGCATATCAGAAAGACAATCTCCACAGACAGCATTTTTATTGACTCAGTCAGTGTCTTGCTACACTGCTGATGACCAATTGACAGACGACATGCCAACAGTATGATGCCACAGGAAGTGGGCCAAAACCCACGGGAGGTTTAAGCTGAATATAGCTCCACGAGAGTCCTGTAAGTAAGAGCATGGTAAGAGCGATTTTTTTTTGGGGGGGGGGGGTTTAGTACAACTGCTCACGGTTAAGATGATGGATCAGGAATGGTAATAGGGGGACTGTATGGGAAGTAATTTATTGCGTATTTGAGGCAAGTGGATATATGAACTTACTTTACCGAGTATTTTGGGATGTTTTCCCGGATGTGTGCAAATATTTGTCAGGGCAGTGTTCTAGCGCTGTTTTGAACGGTCGACTTAAAATTTCACTGAATATTTTCCAAATTCTTGAAATACTGTACTTTATTTGTCTCCGGCTGTAGTTGTCTCCATTTTGAGGCCATTTTTGAGGATGTACACTCTTCTTACTATTCTTTTTTTTAAATTTGTTGCTTAATCTGAAGACTAAGCTATTTCATTTGATGCAGTAACTGATTATCGTGAAACTTAAGTGGGCCTAAAGGCTCTCAAGTTAAAAAAAACAACCAAGTATCTCCTTTTGTGATAAACAAACTTCTTAAGTCTTCCAGACAAGCTTGGTTAAGTCTGCCGATAAGAACCCTAAATATAGTGAAAGTGATTACCGGCCAGACGGGCACTTGAGAGTAAGGATTTGTGTCTGAGCTGGTGAGTATGTTTTTTGTTCAATTTGCTGCATTACGTTGCGACTGTTTCATGTATGCTGTCTTCTCCGTTATGATGGCTTGATAACATCTAAAAGGAGTTCTAAATGTTTAAAAAACAAATGAATAAATAAAGAAAAAGAAGTGTGTTCACCCTGGCAGTAAAGTACAGGCAGGGTCATTGGGGATTATGTAGCATAGAATGAACGAGTGACATCAGTCTATTGCATCAATGCACACCTAAATCAGTCAAATAAAAAAAAAACATATCGGTAAGGCCAAAAATAATAATAAGTCGGTCTCTGGTCAGCGCGCGCGTCGATTTTAATCATGCGCGTCAATCTTCTTTTTTTTTCCAAAATGTACCTCTATTGCTGCACCTCCTCAATTTTTTCTACCAAAGAGCACCAAGGAATGGGAAATTGCACCAAGGCAAATGATCGAAAGCACCAAGGCAAATTATGGAGGACACCAATATACATGAGGACACAAAAAAGCAAAATAGTACCCCACCTTGTCTGTACAATCCAAGCTTGAAGAAAAAAAAAAAAAAAAGTAAAAAAAAAAAAAAAAAAAAAGGCCGCATCGCCGCGTCAATTCCGGAACTTTGGTCTGACCAGAGACCGAATATTTTTTTTTTTTGGCCTAACAGAGCCTGATTTCAAACTTCACACAGCATTTTTTGTACCCTTTGTTCAATCAAAGATTTGATATTTTGCGAGAAAGTTACATCAAATTCCTAAATTGGTAACACTTAAGTAAGGAATACCGTAAGCCATAAACCTCTGTGGCTAAACAAGAAGTAAGATGTGTTGGGGATATTGGGGGAAATACTCTTTTCTTAAGCGTACGGTTGAATGGTGTATAACCATTCCTTAAAAAAAAGTTCCCCTGAAAGTTGTTTATGTACCTTTCATTTGTGAAGTGTTTATTACTTTAAGCAGGAATGCATCTTATACTTATCTGTATAAATGTTTTTATGCCACTTGAGCTAATCTAAGTGGGTAATACATGTAAACACATGTGCAACACGGCACAGTGGTTCAAAAACGTGACTAGCTCAAGTAGTTGACGGTCAACTACATGTACATGTACACGTGTATAAAACACGTGTTTTTATCCATCAACAACTTTATACTTAAAGGGGCCCATAAAATGAATTTTTCTTATGAACTTATTTTGTGCACCTTTCTAATCTCTTTTTGGTTTATTTGATTGAAAAGTGCACTTCTTTAAACATTCTAAATTGTCCATGCTAAATTGTCATTTCAGGAAGACACTGTTAAGTTTAGGGGTTTTCTGTTCAGAGTAGTACATGTACTACTATCAGTAGTAAAAGATCACAAAATATACGTAGATGCACTTCCATTCGATCTCTAAATCTGGCTTTTTTCATTTTGAACTCTGGATCCATTCTTCTACGAGACCCTATCACATACGTGCATAGAGTTATTTTTAGACACAGCTTCGATAGCCATTCCACGCCCAACCTTGCTTTCAAATTTGCAGTCTCCGATGTCAGTCCATTACTGAGAATTACATCCGTCTTGGCTACTGAGAAAGTCCTCCATCTTTCATCAGGTAAATTTAATAATACGGCAAGATGCAAATCTCAAATTGATTTTCTCTTTCAAGGAAACTGTCTTTCCTTTCAACCAGGAAATCTTTCTTGCTAATACCCCTGAGTGGATATGGAGACGTGATTCTGGTCACGATAAATTCACGACGCCACTACCTACTATGTAATTAATAGGAGTGCGTGTGTGTGTAGTTCAACTGATCATAAAGTGCATTGAATGATGATCTGAGGGAAATGTGTGAACAGACTGTGTGTACTGAAGGGGGTGGGGCAAGGAGCTTGGGAATGGGGGGGGGGGTTGGAAGAATAACTGACCACCCCTCTTTCCTTAGTTATTTATATGTTCATTTTGCAAAAAAATTCTAAAATTCCTTTCATAAAAAAAATTCATAAACTCTTGCAAATCGTAGTTCACTACTTTAATAAAGCCTTTTGGCTTAGTACATGTTAGTGTTGACTTCAACACCTAAACTGCACTCAGTACCCCTCCAAAAAATAAAATAAAAAAATTAAGCCCATTTCAAATTTTCTCAGGCTTGGTTACGGGGTGCAAATCCTTCAATATTTCCCCCAACACAACATCCAATTCATAGAAAAACCTACCAAAAAATGATTTTCTTTAATGCTTATTTGTCGTGGTCAAGCTTAGCTAATTTCAAAACTTTTTCTTTCTACAATAGTCGAAAACTTGACCAGCTGCAACATTCATTTTCATATCTGAACTCCAGTGACAGCAATTTTGTCCTTTTTCCAGCCAAGGTTAAACTCAATGAGCACGTAGACCATATCAGCATCCTCTCAAACAGTCAGCTGTTTGGACTCATCTTGAGTGCTGCTTCAAAGCTGAGGAACGCATCCAATGGATTATAAAACCCATCCTTCAAGTCATAACTTTTCTGATGAGCTGCGCAACTGTCTAAGAAATTTCTTTGAGTATTCCATCTCGGAGACCCAAGGCCAGATACCGGTGTCGAGCACGATAAGAAATCTTTGAAAATAATGGAATGCTTACAGCTGCAAGATGTAGAGATCGTCAACTACGCGATTAAAAACTGAAATGAAAAGGGAGGAGACAGTTTATAGTTGTTCACCAAGGCTGGAAGGAAGACTATCAGATGCCGTGGTATTTTTATTGACCTTGGGTTGACCTCGATGCATACATCATCTGTTGTTGCTATGCCGATCGAGAGCAGACAGGGAAACAAAGCTGTTACAGAGCCTTGAAGAGGATTTCAATTTGATGAAGAAAGGAAAATTTAACGTGGGCCCTAAAATGTTTTTCAAGAGCATACGATTCCAGATGATAGTCTGAAAATTCAGGTATTTTCATGAAATGCTGCATTTACAATGTACATGTAATCTCCTCTTGCACTCAAGAAATCTACTGAAAGATTAATTCACCTTTTTTTCTTAAAATACGAGGAAATAGTTTTACTCAATGTTACAATGTACATGTACTTACTGTTCCATCGTCTTCTTCAATGATATCTTTGCCCACTGATGCCAACGTCGTCCATTTGCAGTTGTTTTGGGCACGGACCGCACAGCGTTTGTGGGCTTTAAATTTGCATACTGAGGCAAAAACAAAAAGAAAAAGACTAAAAAGCTGACGCAAGTCATTATTTTAAAAAGATTTATAGTCTTTAAACTTACTTTCTACACAAGGCTAATGAGTGAACTTCAAAATTGTGCTTCCACTGAAAAAAATATAAAACTTTTTGAAAGCGATCAGCAGTCACCAGTGCCCTTTGATATGGGGGGGGGGGAGTTACAAGCGAGGGGTTTATAAACACTCCAATGTAGAACTGGTCATGCGAAGTACGTAGGTGACACAGCGCCCCCTACTGTTCCTGTTGGGAGAGGATACGTACCTTCACAAGAAAGCCCGTGTGATGTAACGCCAGACAGAGCTTCCCTACACACATTGCAGTACGTAGGCCGGGCGTGTGAGCAGGCATACCAGTTGTGCATCCCGGATAGCATGTCACGCATGTGCTCTCCTTCCTAAAAGAAACAAAATTTTTAAAAAGTACACATTAATCACAGAAAAAAATCAGATCTTGGTAAAAATGTCCCTGCGACAGTCCAATATCGAACAAGTACCGATCGTTTCCCATGTTTATTCCAAACCAGGTTAAAATTGACTGATTTGGGAGCTATCCAGTTCTTGACAATTTTCAGTGTGAACGTCATATATTGTAGACTGGCAGAGAGTTTGGCCTTCATCTACCAATCTTTTCAAAACCCAAATAATCGATTCACAGAAATTACATTACAGTATTTTAACTATACATACAGTTACACATACATGTACCGCGTACATACTTTTTGTATAATACATTGTAACTGGATCATATGTAGTAAAATTTGATCTCAAGTAATATCACTGAACGCCGCAATCAGAGTTTTTCCGCAAATTGCAATTGCCACTTTTTGCCACTTTTCTCCTTCCTTCATCTTGAGAAACCTTTTCGCAGATGACGGAAAAATATCGCTAGAAGGCCAATTTACAAAATAAGATAGAACATAAACAGCAACTGTAAAACTATCCTTTAAAAGGTCGTGACTATCAAACAGTAATGGATGTCCTCTGTCCACGGAGCGCGGAAGAAAAAAAAAGAAGAAAATCTCTTTGTAATTTTATCCCTGCGTCCTAATGAACAAGAGACCCGTGTGCTTTTACATTGTAAGGATGAGTGAATCCAGGACACTGAAAGATTCGCTTGCTGGATAAATAGGCCGTGTAATACCATGTTGCTTGACTTACAGATGGGGCACGGTAAAGGTCCTTAGAAATGTCAAATGATGTACTGATAGAGGCACTTTAGTGTGTGATTGCCGGCCCGATAAAGAATAAAGAAGAAATATGTAGTACACAATGGGTACGATACATGTACAGACAGAAGACTAGCATATTTGAGAGCTCAGGGGTTTGTTAATTTTTGTAGTAATAATAATAACAGGTTCTTATACCGGTATAGCGCTTTTTAACTAAGATCATAAGCACTTTACATTATCATGATTATTATTACCCCCAATCATTGGGACAATTAAACATTCCAAATACCATCTCAGCTCCCTGGGGAGTACACAGCTGGGGGGGGGGGGGGGGGGTGCTGCCTGTTAGGCACAAGGTTACATCACCAAGGTTTGTGTTTTCATTTTGCACATGCTCTTGCGCGTGCCGAAAGGAAACACGCTGAAGTTTAAAGCGTAGCAATACACTGCTTATGTATCCTACAATCGTAGCGATATTTATACATTTTTACCATTCAGGGTGTAATTATGCACGTAGCCCACAGCCAGCTCTGACTACAAGTCACAAATCACCAAGTTATTTCACTGTGTCTGGGCCGCTGTTTATTTCATACTGTCACGGGATGGCCATAAAAATGAACGATAGTAATCGTTAGAAAACTTGAGATGGTATCTCTTTTGGCGATCACACCACTGCATTCCTACACACGCTCTATCTCAAGAGGGATAAGATGGATTTCTGACGGCCTTTCTGCTAAACTGACAGAGACATATGATCAACTGGATAAACTACTGCTGCAAGTATGCGGCAAGGTCATCTATGTTCACATCAAAGACGAAAATGTGAAACATCACTCAATCTACGTATCGAAAAAAAAATGTACAAGCTCCCAAATTTTTGTGGTTGCTATTTAGCCACTGCTGGTTGCTATTTAATTGTTAAATTGATTCAAGATTCACCACAGTACTGAAATCATCGACATTCCAAACACAAATTGCATCCTGAGAATATTCATCTTGGAATGACAACATGCGTCAGGTATTTTTCCTTAAGCTATCCCGACATTATTCTTTACGTCTTTTGAAAATTGAAAAAAGAAATTGACTCATTCCTAAGACTCTTCCAATGTGTACACGTATGCAAACATGTATAATTTATCACAAAATATGGCAAAATGAATGAGAACAGAAATGTATCATTTCTTTCTGGAACAAATGGGGATATTTAACGAGAAGATTTTTTGAAGACAACTGTTTAATAATAACATGATTTGACAGATTTTAAATCTACAAAAATATTATATACAGGCACAACGAAGTTCAAGCCAAACAGAATTATTACAAATACAAATTACTTTACCGCCATAACTGTCAGGCCCAAGGCTGATGATCTTTCACGAAATAATCAAGAATGTCTCCCGTAGTTTCGTACAAAAATTGTTTATGTCTGCAAAGCCACACCTTGATTCATGCCTCAAAACACCACCTGCGGGTTTAGCTGTGGCAGAAAATCAACATTACTGCATCCACGCCGACGCTGAGTCGTTACACTGACCAATAATCAAATTTACAAGACCCTCCTTGCTTGCAAGCCCCACCGAACCTCTTCAAGTCGCAAGCCTCGCACGTGACGGTCCTTTCAGAGATCTTGATTTACCCAACGGCGGATCCAGCTGGCGGCGATGCCACGACAAAAGACTAGGATCAATATTCTTTTGTTTTTAAGAGGCTGTCCACTGAACTCGTTGACGTCAAAACCCTTTTCTTGATTCAATCAACGCAACGCAAATACCCGCACGTGCCAGGAAGACTTAGGTAAACCCAAGAAAACAATTTCCTCTGAACTGCTCTCCCCATTGTTAGTTCAGTCCCAGATTTTACTAGCCAGCGGAGCATTAATTGCCCACTGGGTTGTGTAATCAGCGTGTAATATTGTTCAATTACAGGTTTTTTGTCTGGCACTTTACGGTCTTGTTTGGCATTAATGGACAAAAGCGAGGCATGAGCTTTCACACTGTAACACAATTACTGTTACAAGGTTTTGCGATGTTGTGTAAGTCTTGGGCATTGTTGTGTAAGTCTTGGGCCACTTCAAAATAAAATACTGATTGTAGTTTGATCAACTTTCCAAAACTAAATTAGGGCTTTTCTTTGTCCTTACTGGCTGTGTTTGCTGCTAATTAATACAAACTTTTCATTGCAGAAATTTGTGAAAATTCCTGTAGAACATGTAATACAAATCTTACAATACATTTATTATCACCTTTATAAATAGGTTTTTTTTTGGGGGGGGAGGCTGATCAACACAAGCTTTTTCATTATCAGAATAATCTATTAAATCTGCATTATCAACAAAATAGATTGTTTTTTCTGCAAAGGTTGATTTTTCAGCTGCAATTGTTGAAATAAAGGTACGTTTGTATTCGAACAAGTACACAGTCATTTAATTCAAGAACAAATACTCTACACAGAATGACCACGGGGCAGAATAATAGAAATTTCCAAAGCCTAAACGTTTCAATCATATTTACACAAGTGAGGACCTATATACATGTAAGTGTTTGCTTGCTACAGACTGGATTATTTTTCCAAACCAAAATGTGACTAGAATGAATGGTTTGGCTTTGAACACAAACACATGCTTTCAAATAACAACAATTCACAGGGTAACAAAACAGAATGCTGCCTTTCCAATAACATTACTTTCTTTAAAAAAAAATGCATGTTGGGTGGCGTGTACAACTTGTTTGTCAATATCAATTTGATTACTTTGATGGAAGAAAAGAAGAAAAAAACCAATACTGCTCCTCGGAAAAGTCATCTGCAACCAAAAAATCCCAAACCCACCCCAAGAAACCCTGAAAACCAAAGCAGTGATGTTGTGAATGCGTACATGATGATTTCAGTTCAAAACAAATCTGAGAATAACATTATTTCATGACGCTTCTTCTGACTGACTCTGCAATTAAAATTGAATGGCTTCCTGGCCCACACGTGTTTACCTAATTTAGCTCTCTTCGGGGCAGTAGTTTCAAATCTAATGGCATTACTGGCCTTGTGCATTGGTTTCAGAGGTAAAGACAAAAGAGATTGAAATTAATTATCAAGTGGGGGGGGGGGGGTAACAATCATTTGACTGGGACACACTGGGAGAGGTGCAGTGAGCAAGTGGGATGCAGTATCCATGGATACCCATTACTGGCAGTGATGGTGGTTGTCATGGTGATGAGGCATCTTATCTCATTTTTCATTGGTCGGTCTTCAAAGAAAGGCAAAGTGAATGTAGTATCAAGAAGCATACATGGCAGACTGGTGAAACTGATCCAGGAAACTTGTTTTCTATATCTCTTCAGAGTATTTTTATGAATTTAAGTTACCACTTGCCACTGAACATTTCTGGCTATAGAAGAAAAATGCATCTAAACGCCACATCATATATGTGTCAGGGGCATAGCCCATCACTATTTCTCCAACTTCGCTGTATTATTAATTTCTTTTACATTTGGTGGATTTCCGTAAAAATTCAGATGGATTTTTTTTTTATTGTTGATATTTGACCCCTTCTTCATTTGTGATTCTCGGTCAAGGTGCATGTAGAATTTAAACAAAAAATGTTTGGACAGACATGTGACAACGAACGTCATAAACGGAATTAGATTGCTTATTTAATTAGGCTGCTCACTCAACCAGTTCAAATCGTTTCAAGTTATAACTGCTACTTACAAAATGTATATACTTTTCCAGACAACAAAATTAATCAGTCGGCATCCTTGGAAATACAGGAAGAGCCTAAATGACAGGGCGGGTGAATAAAACACGACATGATGAATTCCACACGTCTCCTAAGCATTGGCCTTCCCTAGCTCTGTGCCTAGACCATAAAGTACACGTAGATGATGTCTACATGTGTACAGCACTAGGTAGAGAAGGAATGGCGTATAGTATGCAGGGTGTCGATGATTCTTGCGTATTTAACCCCCTGGAGGGTCAAGTGATTCATTTACAATTACATACCTGCTCAGCATTTTTGGGTTACACTGCGGTAGTGTAAGTATATTCTTCAAATCTGAAATTTCTTTATTCATGAAATAATTTCGTCTCTCACTGCCTACATTCTATCTGATTTTTTTTTTTCAAGGAGTGAGAAGAGAATATTGTTTTACACCGGAAATTCTTTACTGACATAAAGAAATGTTTTTAAAACTATTTAGGTAGTACATGAGCCAGTCAATGATTGAACGCATGTCTTTAACAATTTGGAATTGTGAATTCTATAAATCGTAGATATTTTTCCAAATTACTTTGAGGTCATCTACCGGTATAATGACTAGTTTATTCCACGGCATAAATCCGAATTGTACTACTTATTCGAGGGTTAATACACACACGTATTTCATCTACAAAATCCATTTGTCTTTAAATAAATTAATCAATATTGAACTTTGGTTTAGAAATCTGACTTGATTCAATTTACTGATCAATACCTAATATCAATCAAAGACTACACACCATACCGGTATATCATATAAGCCAGATCATTGAGTGTTACCATACAAGACATACAGTCGAGAATTTCTATACACCCGAGGACAATGCTTTGTGTTTCCTATTGTCCCTGTAATATAACACTCTCCCATAGACTAAGCACATAACTGTACGATCAAGGACCGTTTTCAACAAAAGACCCAACGCTTGAGGACTGAAAGGAATTTTGTCCTCCCTTTGTGTGTCTGTCCTCTATCGTACTGACATGATGTATCGCACACTGATCAAAAAGAAATACCAAGTTCTGTTGTCGAGTTAGAGCCCCGCGTAGCGCCATAGCAAATTCAAATTTTCTCCACAAAAACTTACCGTCTTGCCCGAGTCTGTGTTATCACTGTCGGTTCCCTCCATGCTGGACTCTTACACTACAAAGATACTAAGCCTAAGAGAGAGTACAGCCGAATCCTAGTCAATGGAAGCACTTTGCTGTCAACTGTGAGAAATTCAGTGATGAACTAACCGCACATCACACGTGAGCAGTACATGAATAGTATCTGGAGTCAATGACAGCCTAGTTACTGTCTGCCCGATGTCTTACGTGTCCAGGTTTTTGTAAACGAAGATGGCAGTGTTGGTGATGATAGTGAGGGAGGAGGGGGGGGGGGTGTAATTAGATTGATATTTGGATCAGTCCATTAGTGTGGCGGGGTAGTGTGGGCGTATTGGCAAGGGTTAATGGCATTGTGGTTCATTGCCTTGTGGTTTTGTGAAAAGAACGTACCGGTATCATATCCAAACAAATGGAATTATCCAAGCTGTACTCCTTTCATGGCTATACATGGACATGCATGCATTAATTTTTATCACTTTTTTGTATCAGTATGTATTTCCATATGCACAAAAATGTTTAAAATCTGTTTGGGACAAAATGTCTAAAATTCACACAATAAGGAATATGCAGAAATCTGAAGCAGCAAATGAATGGCGCTGTTGTGCAGCATTCAGACATTTCCTCAAAAAAGAAAGAAAAAGGATAAGAACATTTTGGGCATTATAGTGAACATACGAAACAAGATGAGACAGTTTCTATTGCACCTTTGAGTTGAGAGGCCACTTAGCTGTCGTAATGATTGTGACGCAAGTCTCGTATTCCTACGTAGTCACTTAACCTTGTTAGAGCCAGAACCAACTCGTCAACTTTCCCACGCAAACATCATCAACGTAATATCCAACAGCATCCTGTTTCATCCGGCCTGAATCCCTCGGGCGATGGAGCTTTACATAATGCCATGCTCAACCACTAATTGTAGATTTCACTGTGACTCCATAAAGTTATTATTAGAAGGAAGGCGTCAGTAAGAAAAAAACAAAGCAACCTCGCTTGTTTGACCCTTACAACAAAACAAAACAACACGTTTGTCAAAGCTCCTTGTCAATGTTCTCCGCGACTGCAGTCTTGAGGGAAACATGAGATCGATAAAAAAAATCTTTGAAGCCAGAGCATCATCGTAGCAAAACTTCTCATGTGCCTTGGTGGCAATCAAACCCCTGTTTGCCAAGTCTGAGCTCTTCAAGGAACAGAGAAAACAAACAAACAAACAAACAAACAATAACTCCACAAACAAACAGCTGTCTTACCTCGTAAAAGTCTCTGTTAGCCACTGACTTGAAGGCACTGATCCATTCCTCCATGTCTTTGCGTGTATCCGTGCAGAGGATTAAGGTACGGAATGGCGTGATGACCTAAAATCAAACCATTCAGTTCACATCATTAACAGGTAATCAAAATACGTCATAGAAAAGAGTCAGAGAAAAAATGGAGTGCTGGAACATTACTGGACACTTTTTGCCCAGAAATCAATGTTGTATTTGAGTACTGTTTCAAAATTGTACTCCTTTAACTAAGAAATGCTCACCTTAATTAACTCAACATTAAGAACAGGTGTGATCTACCGTACGTGAAAGCGTGGTTCAACCTCATTCCTGGCTTCTACTTCTAACTGCCAGTTAAAAATAGCGTGGACCATTTGCAGAGTGGAGCTATCCAAAAAGTAGCTGACCAAATTATTGTTGAAAAGCGTACTTGGTTTAAAGGTAGTAATTGAACTTAACTCCCTGTGAAATTACTCTTTCTGGCATGCTGTTACTTTGAAGAAAACTATTAAAAAAAGGCCACTTCCAAAGATGTGTCAAGTGACACATATTTGGATATTTCCATTAGTACATGTAGTTGGTTTGTAATTGGGCAAATCCATGAATGGGTACGTGCAAGCATTGAAACGACGCACACGCAGTTACACAATGTACTACATGTACCAGTATGTATTATTCCTTGGTGCAGTGCGTGACATCGTGTGGCTGCAATCGCCTGAATGAGAATGTGGTCCGAATGCTGATTTTTGGGCACATTTCAAAATATAACTCGGCAACTTTTGAATTGCAATCGAGATCCCAGAAAATTGTTTTCTTGGAATATGCAGCATTCACAGAGCTGAAACTTCACCAGGTTAGTAAGATCATCAGGTTTTTAGATTTTGAGCACTTTTGTTGCTTCAAACGAAAAAATGCACAAACGACAAACGGTCCTTTCTAAGACGATAAACCTAACTCACCCTGAAACTGTTGTTCACATTCTTGGTGCTGCTCTCTGCGACGCTGATTTCTCGCAGGTCAACTTCCTCGAAAATATGAGACTGGAAAAACAAAAACAAATTAATTGGAGAATAAAAAACAAGTATAAAACTGTAAAATACATGTATAAGGCCGAAAAAGTGACGTCATTAATGCCCTTAAATTTATAAATTAAAGTTGGTTTACGTGCAGGCAGGATTCGGTTTCATCTGGAAAAATTGAAATATAGTAATCAGGAAAACACATTTGCCTAAGGCTTACAGTCAAGGATGTAGGCACAAATTGTTTGTTTGTTCCTTCAAAATGTGTTCATTCACTTACATGTTAATTGGTAGGAAACATGTCGCCAATTTATCATACTAGCAAAATAACATTCAAGATAAAGAACACGAACAGAAAAAAATTCTTTTTGAAATTTAAATTTGAGCAAAATCAGCTGAGAGCAATATCACAAGTAATTTCAAGATTTGGTACATAATGCCAAAATCAGCCTTCAAGCCTCAATTTTCAAGCACAAAAGTCACAAAATTACAACTTTTTAAAACAAATTTAATTATAATTTAAATTTTATAATTACCTTACAATTTTTATAAAAATGTTCTTTTGTTGATTTAAAAAGAAAGTATACTATGTACCAAATATATTAGTTATGAAGAATAAATGAATAAAATTAAAAAAAATTAATAAACGAAAAAAATTCATTCAGGCTTAGAAAGTGCGTCTGCATGGTTGGATTTAATTTTTCCGCTGATGTAAATCAAGCAAAAACCTGACATCATTGAAAACTCAGAGACATATTACAAGAAAAGTGCATTTTTCCCCCCTGTGGTAGATTCATATCCAAATCTCGTCAATATTGATTTTATTCAGAGTTGCAAATTGTGAAAATAAGAAAAAGCCACCGTCGGTCACCCAGGTTCCCAACTCCCACACGAGGTGCTGTGGGAATATTTTATGCACACGTTAATTGACATGTTAATGTAATTTATTTCTGTGACCTTTACCAATGCATAAATGCAATCAATTTAAAGCCATCTCAGTATTCAAACTGCACATGTTTCTATCAAGATTCGGCAAGTTTTCACTTCAGGGAAAAACAAGCTCGATCAGAAATCCGAAGCTGTGGGCCAGAAAATGAGTGTTCACGCATGAGTCACGTGTTTGTGCCATGTACTTTTGGGAAGGAGTGTTTTGAGTAAAAACTCAGCTTTTTGACCCCAGTGACCCCATGATGACCTTTGACCCCAGTTTGGTCATGTGACATGTTGGGGCTGGGCTGCTGATACTTTTGACAAAGCTTGGACGAAATCGGTCAAAATATGTAGGAGCAATAGACAATGTCAACGTTTGTTACTAACTAACGGAGAGACATGATGATTTGTTGGGTTGCTATCCCGCAGCTAAAAAAAACCACACAGCATACAAATAAAGAATATGCGGGAAATGTAAGCAAATCTGTAATAACTTCAAAAAACACCCCTCCCCTTTTCAAATCTTAAGAGCAACAATAACATCTGGATGATCAAAATATTTGTTTTAGACAGAAATTGACAAAAATAAATCAGAAATTAAAAACAACTGATGTAACGCACGTCTTGATAATGAGGATCACATAAAGATCAACTGCTCTATCAATTCAGATTATGGGCTTAACTCATGCAAGTCTGCTGGTAAGTTTAATGCAACTGATTCTAAATTGTTGACATTTGGATAATGGGATAATCATTCAACTCAGAATCAAGTCACGTATATAGAGCAAGTAGAGAGTTAAAATTTATCAGCACACTCACTTTGCCGGGGAAACTTGAAATTCATTGTCTTTGATTTACATTTTTAAAGAGGCTTGGAAAAGGGATTAGCATTTAAATTGTAAGATTAAAGAGCACTGAAATATAATCTTTTTTATGTTTTGAATTCTTGGAATTTTCAACTCAAGTCCGTTGACACCTTCACGCTCAATGTCAAATCAAGTGATGAGATACACAGGAATCAACAATGCTCAAGAAATGCAAACATCTCTTGTATTGCTTCTCGATTGAATAAAGATGGATTTGCAATGAGAGTTTAACTGACTTGTGACTATACATGTACATGTACATGTATGTACTTGGCCTTAGCCATCCACTTTGCCCACCACACACTTCACTTACCGTGCTTTCTTTGGCATAATAAAGATTCCGCCCTTTCAGTTTGAAATACCGTCGTCTCCATCTCTGAAAAAAAAAATAGAAATTATTTTTTTTTTATTTTGAAGTATTTATTTTTGAGAGGGAGAAATTTGAAAAAGGGCACTTCTCAGGTTTGCAGCGTTGCTAATGTTGCAAGCATCGTGACTTTGGGCGTGATCCCTGGCTACAAGGCTTTGAAGGGTTTAAGGCTTCTGACTAGCGTCCCTTGATAAACACAGACGGCGACAAAATGGGAAACTGCAATTTACAAGATGCTAGAGCACTCTCAGCACTATATGGTATTTAAGAGTTTGTAGGTTAAAATCATATAGACATGTACTTTATTTCTTTATTGAATCTTATATTATTTAAAAGTGAACCTATATGTTGCTGGTTCCCTTTGAGGTTTATTTAGTGCTAAAAATGCACTAAGAAAATTTATGAAAATTTCAGGCACCCTCATAAAATAGAGAATTTTTCAAGTATCACTAATTTCAATAATTGGGAAATTGATGGAACTCAAATGCTAGAAAGCTTAGTGGTTTGACGGTATTCATGCTTCAATGTATACAAGTGTGTTTACAACACAACTTGGAATTCACGTTCTCTAGGTACTGAGATCTTGGAGTGTGCTGTCTACACAGCGCCCTCTGTTGACAGAAGTAAGCCAATCCAACAAATGCAGCTAGCACAAGATACTTGATGAAGATGCAAAGTGGAATGCTGCCCTCTATTGACACCACAATGCAACTGTTTTGCAAAGCTCTCTCTGGGAACAAAGCCAACAAATTTAAATGATACAAATTTCCCAATAAAAAGTCTATATTTATGCCTTATTGGTAATTAACCTAATAGATTAAGATACGGGTAGGCCTGTCGTATGAACAAATGTCCGTCCATCTATTACAACCATGCATCATACTCTTTAAAAAGAACACCGTATAGTTGTGTCCACAATTGGGTCATTTTTATCTACCATACATGTACGTGTATTTTGTACTGGTACCATCAACGTCAATGCCCAGTTTAGAAATGGCCCAATTATAACATCATCATGCAAGTTTACTCTCCATAATATAATCTGGCTGTGAAAACAGGGGGAAAACGCCCAAAATAAAGGGGATGTCTAAAGATTTCAGCGATTGCTGCTTGAAATTATGAATGCATTTTAGCTTGAGTAACTCCAGCTCCAATGCTCATCAGAAATTAGACATACTGTAAAGCTGGAGCTAAAACTATGTTGTAGATACCAGACTCTAAGAGTAAGAGGCTCTACAAAACGGGACTCTGTGTATCACAAAATGGTCCTTTTCCCCTCTATTACTCCCAACCCAGATTCCATTAAACATAATGATATATTTTTAATGGAATCTGGAGGGAAAAAGGACCATTTTTTTGTGATACAGATACATGAAAAGAGGGTACTGTTTTTACGGCCTCTTCGTTAGAATCTATTATCTACCTTTACAGTATACATGTAAGCTCCAGCTTGTTGAATTCCTGATGAGCATAGTAGCTGGAGTAACTCAAGCTAAAGCTGATACAACAACCAGAGATTTAAAGAAAACTTCAAAGATCCTTCAGCAAAGCAGGAGATAATCTTTACTTTTCAATGGACAGAAATTCCATTGATATATTTTAACAAATGACTCACTTGGACTGGCCAATGTCTCTGTGAAAGTCGACATACGTCAGCCATATGGTATATTTGTGTCATATTGTGGCAGACCGCCTTTGAAAATAATCTTTTCCATTTCACCACATGTCAGAAGTATCAAAATACAGTTCATCAGGAAAAAAGGACACTGCGACGTACGTACACAGGTCTGGGGGGGGGGGATGCAGGAAAACGACAATCCACGTGTTTGCGATCCAGCCGTGGAATTTGTTTTTCATGTTCCAAAGCAGGGCACATTCATTCGTGATTGGTTTTTAAGTCCGTAGACATTTATATATATCCTTTTTAAAACAGATAATCGTTTGTCTCGGATATTGCAGCTGCATGTAGGATTTGTTCAGCATCTGATGGATTTTTTTAAAACGATTTAAGTGATTCCATTTCAACGATAGCACAGCGTAAAAAATGCTGTACATTAAAAAGCTGTAAACTGTGACTTTTGATGGAATTTTGAGTCAGGCTTGTACAAATTTGTTTTTATTCCGGATTACATGAGCATGTATGCCCTTTTCTCAAGTGATGTTACGCACTGTACAGCTCCCTGCTTTCCGAGGGCTTGAGTTATAAAATGTAACAAGCAAACCTTGGGTATGACTTCCAAGAGAATGTTACAGCTGAATTGAAAATACTGTAATTTTTACAAAGTTTCTAATACTTGAATCTGCTTATTGAGTTGCCTATTATAAATATCACATCATTTTAAAAGGAAAATTAGGTTAATTGCTTCAGTTTGATAGCTTCGTAACAGGTGCTATTATCATAAAATGGGGATCATCTAATTGGCTGAAATTTTAACAAAGTTGAATGCAATTTAAATGTTTATTTCATGAGTACCGGGGGTGGGGGGAGGGTTCAACGAGAAACGTTCAACATACGTTTTATGAAACTTGTATGGTGATATCACGACACATGTACAAGGTATTAATGATGAGTGCAATGAAGAATTGCGGCGCCACAGATTTTTTATCTTTTTATGAGAGCAGCGCATATTCTCTTCATATTGCCAGCTCATTAATGTTGCATATGTGCTCAGACATTAATGTTGTTGGGGATTACAGGTCTTAATGATGGCTGTACATTTTTAATGTGATTCACAGTGGTATTCTTCAAGTTAGATGCGACAAATCGACTCGTGTTGCCAGTCAAATAATAATGACTGTAGATGGTTTTAGTAAAAAAACAAAACCCAGCTGTGCATCACACGGTAACTTCTAAAGGTCACTTTGAATTGTACTTTAACCCTTACCCTACTAGACCCTCCAACGCATGCCAATATGTGCCTCAAGAAAATCTCCTATGTTTTTTGCATGGCCCTCCAATATCTGCCATGTCATTTCAAGGGTAACTGGACAGGCATTCCAATACATGCCACAGAGAACAATGAGAGTCCTCTGATAACAATCAAGTGCCCCCAGCTGGTCAGTATCAGGCACCCTCCAGGGCCTCCAACTCCTGCCAATTGGAGCCTTCACTGCTACATCAAAGTATCCTCCAATAAACTGCAGCTGGAGGGCATTGGCATAACCAACTGACATGCAGTAAACTACCCTCAGAGAGTAAGGGTTAATACAACTTTCAAAAGTGAATTTGATGACGTCCAACATTTACTGGGATATGGACAGGATTTAAAATGCATTCAGCTTTTGTAAAATAGCGGCGTGAAAACTCGCTGTGACGTCTTTGCTGAACTCAGCTGTGCAATAGTGGCCCACCTTTACATGTACATGTATGTCAGTGCAATTTGTCAAACATTGACAAAGTGGTGGCAGCTCTTCCAATCCCTGTTTAGATATGTCCTTGAGCAAGCAACTTTACCACAATTGCTTTCACCTGACCAAGAAAATTAAATATTTTGAAAAGCTACAACATGTACATGTACATGTACAAGAAAAGGAGTAAGCGTTACTACATGTACATTGTGCATGTATGTACATAGCATCAATGTTCAGTTTCATCCATTGGAGCGTGAGAGATCGCGCCGATTCCCTTTAATCCAAAAACCAATGCTCTGCGCCGATTCGCGAGCGGAATAAAGCCGGTGCTAAATTGAGCAGAAATTGAATTACCTCAAAGGGGCCCGCGGCCTCAAACACGTATTCCTACCTCCCTTAATGCCCCGATGCTGCAATGGCGTTAGCGAGAGCGTTAATGGCCTGGCCTTCGGGTGGTTTGCTCGCCGGGGCACTACATGTAATTCATTACATTTGGCCCCGTCGGGCCAGTTGCAGTAATTTTATTTATTTGTTTATTCTTTTCATTCAATGTTAATTTGGAGTTTGGACCCGTTTAGAGGTTGCAACAAAACTGAATGTGAGTTGAAACTTGGAAATGACAGCTTCCCGAAGTCCAAGTTCCTAGAAATTCTTAAATAATTTTTATTAATGTACTCGTGCAGTAGATTAATAAAAATGTACATGTACATGTTCATGGTACATGTAACATAATGTAATAAGCGAATTCGTTATTCCAACTACACATGTGCACATCAAGATTTGCCAATTTTTCTTTCGGGATAAAAATGTCATCCTTTGCATGCAAAAGCAGCTGGGTTCCAGCAAAATCGAAGAGATCATCGTGTTCTGAAGTATAACATTTTGCAAAAAACCTTTGGACAGCAAAGCATTTTTAGGTGTCTTGTGTGTCGAAACGTTTGTGTGAATGAAAGTTCCATCTCTTTTTGATTGCACGAAAAATTGCACAGAATGCAGATTTGGTTACCACGTCCCCTGTAGCCTTGTGAATCATTTATCCATCGTTGAGTCTTGCTGTGCACCAGACTATATTGGAATACGGAACTGGCTTATTTCACATCATATATACTATGTATTCATAAGGCCATTCATTTTGTCTTGACACACAGTTCCGGTGGAGTTAAAATCGGTTGCCAAATTTTTAATTCACATACAATGTAAATGTGAATGCACGTTCACTCAAACTCAACACACTTTCTTCTACAAAAAACCCCAACATCATGAACAGGTGCTCTTAATACATGTACATTGCAAAAGGGTTTAGCTCTTACAAAATCTCTTGTGTACTGCTGCAAAGATTGTCTTCGGTACATGAGGCAACATACTGATAGCTCCACAAGTCCATTTGGAACACTGTCTTAAGTTACACAATTTTGACGCAATCTTACTTCCCTGCCACACTTGAAACAAAAACTCCTGCCCGTAGGGTAAAATCATGAAGTGGGACCAAATAATAGGCGAGTGGAAAATCCGAACAAACACACTCAAGTCGATTATAAGACTTAATATTTTGACCACGTCTCCTCTTACAAATGATTTTTTTCTCTCTCGCTGCAGCCGAGCGTTGCGCAATGAAATATGACACCCATAATGCAATACTGTCCATCATCATTCCATCCCTTCTCACTGAGTCACTGAACTCGTTTTTCTCGGAATGAAGCAGTCGGGGCAAATAAAAAAGCTGCAACGGCGGGGCTGTTTTCCTCCGGGACGGAAAAGCTCGGTAGCTCGGTGCCTTGAGTTCATCACCCGGTCATCCAAACACGATTAAAAAACATAGAAAGCCAACCGGAGAGACAAATATTAAAAGTGTCACATCGGTTTGCTGAAATTCTATTGATTGTTACACGCAAGCTGCAACACTTAAATCAACACCGTCCACCTCAACCCCCCCCCCCCTCCAAAAAAAAAAAAAAAAAAAGATTAGAATTTGTGTTTACGGGGATTTGCTTGTGTTAGAGAGTTCGGGCACTGAATGAAACTGCAGTTAGCAGGAGGCACGGAAGGGGAAGCCTGGGGATGTTGAAAGGAGACAGAGGGAAAAGAAAGAGAAGGGAAAGAAGGGGGGGGGGGTAAAGCAGAAAGTTAAAGTTCGCCACTCAAGGGGAAGAGTTGGTACATGTAAAGGTACGGGACATTTTCAAGCTGATTGCGCAAAGATTGGATGCCTCGTAGGCAATGGAAAGCAAGTGAATGCCCTGAGAATTTAGCAGTGAATGAAAACATCCACGTATTCTCCAGGGCATGACTGCCCTTAGCTGCGTGGCAATAGGTTGAGCGTCTCTTGATGTTTGGACGGCGTAATGACTACATGTTTGTGTCAAACTTGCTTCAGATCAGTTCTGTCGGCATTGTTACTGATGGGCTGTAAAGTAAGATGTCACTCACAGTACATGTACATTGTGTTGTCAATTCTTTTTTTTCATACAGCTGCTTCCAAGACTTTAGCCCCAGCTGAACAATGCTTTAATAGCAATTGTTTTGTTGGGTTTTTTTTATTGGCAGGGGCATGGTCAATTGTACACAGAATATAAGGCTTGGAACTGAAGCTAACAACCCAATCATACATGTACCACCCAAGAAATACGGTACATCTCAAAAGCAAATCAAGACTCCTTACAACAGAAGAAAATTCAAGTACATATGACAAGGACCCATCAAAATGTGACAGACAAATGCAGATCAAACTATGAAAGAGAAAATACCGGTATGAGAGAAAAACGGCTTCAGTTGTACGACATCTGTCTGGATTGGGATGAATTACTCATCAATTTGTCAGTCAGCATAATTACATTGGATGGCCGGTACAGATCAACCATCTGTACCGGTACTAGCCAAATTGGATGCAACAACCATGCTAAACAAACTATGCTCTGGTCATTTTTCCCTTTTTTTTTTTATTCAACTGTTTCGAGGGACGTCGTTTATCCGAGTGCCTGTGTAGATCCCTGCTGAGCCAGATTTTAAACCCGACCCTGACGACATGTGTCCTGCCGGTAATTGGTTTGATTCTTGTTTTACCCAAAATCTTTTTGTGCGTTGGGTAACAGAAATCCATGTATTAACTTTGGCTATTCCAGAATTTAAAGTACATACTGGTGGATTGCTGGCAAAATACTTAAGCTCTTCTGCACTTTACATATTTATCCAAATTTCCAAGACTGTGAAGGAAAAAGGAAACACTTTTCCATCCTAACTCCAAGTCTTTCCGAAACCCACTACAAACTCTCATTAACAATCAAAGTACAAAGTACATTTACAACATGTAGGCCTATACATACATATAACTACATTGTATTTGTCCTTTTCTAATGAGGTTAATAATTATCTAACAACCTGCAAATTTTCAGACAGCTCATGTAATAAAACTCAAGTACTGTTTCCTTCTTTCTATCAATTCCAGGAACGACAACACTCAGAAAAGATAACTTGTTCAAATTTCACCAATTTGGGTGTACGTACATATGTACCGGTACGTGTGTATCCTATACTTTTGGAGCAAGCTGAGAAAATCTTTGCGCACATTGCACATCTTCATGTAAAATCTGTGAATGATTTTGCTGATGACATATTGTACAATGTATATGCCCTGGATTCTACACATAATTAAAACACATGTATGGCTGTTAATAGTGGAACCAAATTGACAATGTGAATGATTCGCATGGTGTGCATGGGTTGAAGACTTAATTGGGTTGTAAATCCGGGGCAAACTTGTGTTTATGTCAACAAAAGTGTTTAATTTGACACAATTAAAACAATTTCCCAGAACTATTATTTTCTTCTTATTATTACATACGGTAATACCATATATAGGGGTGTAAAAATACGAAATGTTCCACTCATTTCCAAACACTTCCATTTGCTTTCATTTTATTAATTTTATTTCGGGGAGGAAGTTGAGGCACTACATTGACATATAAAATGTAACAAGCTACATGTATGTATGATACCGGTACATGTACCTACATGTACAGTACATGTAAAAATGTCATACATGGCTTGGGATCACTAAATACCATGTGACACAGCAGCATCAGCAATGCTGCAAAACCTGCCGAACAGCAGCCAAGGTTGCAGCATTTTATTGCAAGTTATTAAAACAAGATGCAATCAAATCTATTTTTATCAAATTGTGCAGATCATAAAGCTACATGTAGGACTACTCACCTGGAAAGAACTGGTCTGCTTCATGAGAAAGCCCTCCTTGATGCATGCCTGTACAATGGAAAAAAGAGAAAAGAAAATTCCGTTTAGAAAATTGAGTCAAAAGTCCATGCAAAGAGTAGTCTAGGATATGTGAGCAGATTCGGGGATTAATTATGCAAATCAAGACTGCACCTTGACCTCGAGATTCTGGCCATTCAGCGGGCGCCTTCTATTGGGTCATCCGTAACCCGTTGTTGTATTACAAAAACATGGTAGCCAAATTGACCAATCAAAAGCTTAGTCCACATTTCTGATTGAAATGACGTCACGATTTCTAAAGTCGACTCCGATTGGCTGGCGCGGTAGCATACAATTTGCATGTTGGGATATATCAGACGTTCAACCGTGGCTTTGTACACGTGAACGTCTGATCACCAGACTATGCAAAGAAAGGATTATTTACTTTTTACAAAATGTATACAAACACTCTGCTAACCAAAACATGTACGAACCTATCTGCCATAACATGACCTGCAAAAAAAAAACCCAGATTTTTTGTACATGTAATATTTATATATAGAAATATTTTGGACCTGCTGGGCTCAACTTCATGTACATGTATAGAGCCTGAACGAAAATCAGCTGGTAACCAGTCACAAGCAATATCAACTGCATGGTATTTTAGCTGGTAACCTGCAGTTGCTAAGCAGATATTTTCCGCCCTTAGCAGAAAATGAAAATTGGTCCAAACGCACAATCACTTTTTTTTGTAACATCCCAATTTCAACTCACGGAGGACTCGGGTATGCCAGAATCTCTCCTAAGCAATGTGTAGCTCATCTCACTCCAGCGCGGAACGACGTGATACAACATCTTCCCGTTCTCCTGTCTCTTACAACCTTCGATTTTTCTCAGCAAATGCACGTACGCAGGGCTCGACACAGTGAAGGCTTGGTACTATGGAGCACTTCTCTTGCCTCGTTGAACGACCGTAATTAGAATGATCAATACACCACGCAGCGATAAACAGATTAACTTTAATTGAGTGGTCGTTACAAACACCTGTTTCAGTTCGCTGGACTTGTTACGTGGTTACCAGTTTCTGATAAAGGAAGTTCTTTCCTAATATGCATTGGCATCAAGACTTTTCCCACTTGGAGCATATGTACAAGCACATTGAGAATCCACGCTCACTTGCCTCTCACATGAAAGAACCAAGTTAAGCGTTGTGTACGCGTACAATGGGGAGGGGAGATGTAAAATGACAAAGTACAGGTATGTATAACGTCAAAAGTTCATTCTCTCCCTAAGGATGTGTTGTTCATGAACATTCCTCACGTTATCCAAATCAATAAAATTAAAGCAAATGCATGAATCAGCAGATATTGGAATCCCACAATTCACTGCAAAACACATCACCCCTCCAGGAAAAAAAATCGAAGTTTCATATTTCGTTGTCCAGGAAACGACTGCTCAACTCTGAATCGATGTCAATAATAGTAACTTCTTCAGACCAATCTTGGGAAGCCAATCAAGAAGCCGACGATCACACAGGAGTGCCTACAATTACTTCACCAATCAAGATCCATTCAACAGGACTAACTCATACTACAATGATGACTTGCTTCTCTCAACTGATGCGCAAGGTTTTCCTCTTGAAGATTTTAAAATAAAATTATTTCATTGCCAGGACTTTTAATCTTAAAAGCATCCACGTTATTGAGATGTTTTATCCACCATTCAAGAGCAAGCAGCACTGAATGTCATGTCAATATTCCATTTAAACACGACAGAATCTTTAGGAGCTGAAGATGATTTCAATGATTTCAAGTGATGAGTGTTGCCTTTCTTGTAAAAACAAAAGATAATCCCTTTGGGTTTAGTGCTGGAAAATTCCACAATAAATGTCAGCTGATGAAGGGGTAAAGTCAAGTAGCTCCACTTGAAGCTTTTCAACAATGTAGGAGTACATGTAGGCTCAACACCGATATCTTCACCAAAGATCAACACATCCCAAGGAACAAAGACCCAAAATCCGCCGGCATAAAACTCTGCTCCGAGTGAAACATCTGAAGTGAAATATTCGCCGATATTCGACTGCTGAATTCATAAAACTGTTGTTCCTGTTTGTGTTTCCCTACATCGCCTTGTCTAACTATGATGCTTACTGACCCTACAGAACCGGTACTTCATTTCTAGCAGTCCGTCCTCTGCAAGGAAGGATGGGGAACAAAACTAAAAACAATTCATAACATTGGATGCCGTTGTGATGATGATTGAAGATTGACTCATCTCAACACACACAGAAATACGCAAATCTTCAATCATGTAGCTCCTCTGTCGATCCGCTGCACGGGACAAAACATGCTCAGGAAAAAGTTCACTTGCAAATCGGGCTTTCTAAAATCAACACAGCCAAGGACGGAATATATCTCCAAGATGTATTTCAATCACCTCGAGAGAGCCTCAGAGCGTGACTACGTATAAATTTCCTTCGGTCACAGCCTTGTATTTTCATGAAGACATCCTGGAGAAAAAATCCTGGAGATTCCCCGATTATTAACTAGAAATCAAACCTGGCAAACAGGGTTTTTTTTGGGGGGGGGGCCTTCCAATGGAGTACTCAATCTTAGAATATATGTTTAAATAAAATAAATTCCCTAGACACAGCTGCAGGAAGTTGTCTTGAGAATGCACATCTTTTGTGACTACATGTAACGTGCATCCAGGACATTAATGTTACCAAGTTCGCTATACACATGTTGCAAGTGTAGATGGATAAAGCCGACAAATTTGAAGTATTTGAGGTCGTGGCAAATCCCAAACACGTGCACAGGTAATTTCCATTCGCCATGGACTGATAGTCCTCTGGTAATGTCGGCGTGGTTGCAGATTGGCACGTGGTCTGTCTAGTGAGCCTCTGGGAATCGGAAAGGTTTAGTGCGGGGGCACTGTTGAACATCACAAGTGCATCTCAAGTGCCGTCCACCTGTCTGCAGAGAATCTCCATAAATCTCTCTCAAGAAGTACGGTACGGCTCTCAGAGACCTGTGTGGCAAGATACTGCAGCATCATCTGCACCTCGAGTTTTTTCTTTTAAAGATCCTGTGAAGCACATATGTGCACACTGTCAGATGGAGGAGCATGCTCCCCGACGCACGCTTTATAACGTCCTCTTCTGCCAAGCGAGCACGGTTCACTTGCTTTGAACTCAATAAACAAAAAGCCAAGATAATGCATTCGGCGGCCTTGCCACGCGCCCGGCAAGCCCTGGAGAAGTGAAATGATGCGCGCGAGAGTCTTAAAACCTGACAACGTTGGGGAGGACAGAAATAAAAGCTGGCAGAAACAGGTGTGGGAAGTTGATGCAGGCTGATGGCCCAATCTGAAAGGCCAGGAGGACAGAAGGTGGCTCCATTACCCGGGACTTTTTTGTGGAGGGATGGAGATGCGATCATCACACAGGAGACCGTTGCCACGGCGAGTGAGGCAAGAGGAGGCAGATTTCTGCTATATTATCTCAGTATCGCTAACGTCCCGAGGCAGATTGGTGGAGGAGGCAGAGGAAGATCTTAGTCGTTAACCAGAAATCTAGGAGTCTTTCCCAGATGAGTCCCAGGCCCCATCGGGGCCATGGCCAATTTAGCTCAGTCCTCCTTTCCCCTTAGTTTCTCCCCCAAAACAAGAGTTGTGGATGAGTCCCTAAGATGTTACCGACACTCCAAGAGACTGTGGCATAAGTCGCAAATTACCGGCTCTCACTTCAATGCCTCATCAACCTTCCCAGGCCTCGACGGCCGGTGTTTATTGCCCTCCACAGTCTTAGCGAGAAACAGCTTAAAGAAATGAGGTTTACGAGGCACGGCGGGACCCTTTGGTTAAAAGGGCCGGGGCGGTGATCTTTTCCGCTCTTGCTCCGGTTTCCGGCAGTGGCAAGAAAGTACAAACCTCGACCGCGGTTGTGTGAAATGCCGGCGCATCAAGTCATGCAGAAGTCCAGAATAATGAATAGTAGATTAGTCCCGGTCCACTAGATTAATTGGATTTGGATGCCTTCATGTTGTACCGTTAATTGTTCTTCACCAATGACACCCTCACAAAACACGAGTGGTTGCAAAAGGGACTTGACAGACCTAGCGGCCTGACCTGTTGTTGCATCTAGATTGATCTTAGCCTAAGAAAGATCAGGTGAAAGGTAGCAGGCTCATTCAACACCTCCTGATAACCGGCCAATTATCAAGTCTTATTAACAGTGTGAGCCGGTACTGGTCAGTGGATGCCGATATACGCATGTTTATTTTATCGTCGCGATGTGAACGGAGTGACACCTCTGGGTCAAATCTTACTATTTATTACAACAGTGCAGTGACTACTAATGTCAAGTCCTTTGTTTTCTTCAATGGAATAAAAACTGTTTAGTGTTTTAAAGGATAAGTTCTATAAATATGTACATGACACGGTATGTACAACTAATGTACATTGTAGACATAAATAATTATGATTTTACCCGTAACATCTTTGGTTGTGCACCAGGTGACCGACAGCAATGCATCCAAGTCCCACATACATGTACGAATGCCTTTTTGTGAACTGCTTGGGGGAAAACATAGTGTGTTCAAGTGAATATTCCCATGTCCCATGAAAAAAATGCTAACATATGTACATTGTGAACATGTACATGTACATTTGTACACTACGTACATGTTATACATTTTACATGGTAAAATATACATGTACATCACCAAGTCAATGCGTGGGCCACACATTCAGGTGCAATGTACTTATGGGTATGTACACATCACATGTACACGTCCAGGTACGTACCCGCACGCCTCCAGATAAACACCATTCACAGAATAACAACTCTTCAATGTGTAGCTGTTTTAATGGGCATTTTTATAGAGCGCAGGTGAATGGCAAAAACAAAATAGTTTTCTATTCCGAGAAAGAGTTACTTGTACATGTACGTTTTCATTTGGAATCTCAAATTTATTGGGCAAATACATTGCAAAATGTTTCACTTGGAACTTAGCAGTGTTTTATACTGCATGCCCATGCGGCATACGCGATTTTTAAAATTCTTGCACAATTTCAGTTAGTTAAATTGGTCACTTTCCATTCTTCAGGTATTTACATAGTTTCTATGTTAATACTTTTTGATAGACAATTGTAGAAATTAAAAGAATTTCATTTTTATTTTCAATTCACTTCTAATGAGATTTTATACTTTCTTATATGTTACATGCATCTCTTGCATATTCCCAATTCATAAATTTTAATTTAGTACTGAGAATAATCAATTAAAATGTGCAATTCAAACAGGAACATTCTTTTTTACCTCTCCCTCAAAGCAAATCTTGCAATTTTATAAACACTGTCTGCAAAATAACTGAAAACAAAACACTGCGAAAACACGAAAAAAAGAATCCATAACATGGCATAGCCAACATTTCTTCGTTGCAAGCAATCCACCTGGTCTTCATTTCCTGAGGCATTCTCATTCTTTCATTTTTTTATTTTCCAACCAGCCTGTCTCCTCTCCTCATTAATTCATCTCGGAAGATTTAACCTGATTGGCCTGGTATTGTTGCAGAGGTCAACCAGCACAGTAGCACAAGGCGTGGCTAATTAATCAATGGCTCTTACTCCCCCAGTAGGTTACTTGTCAGTTACAGCTGTTACTAATTGCCTATCGTTAATTCTTACATTGCCCCTGTTTTTTATTTCCTTTCAAATTCTCTACGCCACAAGGCACAATTCAAACAAACCAAAAACAGGTTTGACATTTTCAACTACTGGTATATTATTCAATGTGTATACATGTAACTCATATTTTGTTAAAGGTTTTGCCGAATTAGTATCATGTACCCCGGTAGCACATCCTTCATAAAAACATCATCGTGAAGCCAGGTTTCCAGTTTGACATGGGTCGGTCAGTCATCAGAACGGATCACATCAAAAAGAGGCAGAACTCCCCCACCCCCAAATATTCCACCACACACTCGTTTTGGACACACACCTCTGAGCATCTGCCAATAAACCTGTCAAAATGTGTCAGCTGGATGCATTCCCGTTACCGTAGCAACCATACTGGACACGTCTAGGACGACCATTTTCAGGTTATCATAAAATAATTGACATCACCGTTTGGATATAAAGAGTCCCTAGGGCACCACTAATATTGGAATATTTTTCATAGCAATCTCTTTTTTTTAACGTGGGGGGGGGGGGGGGGGGGGGTGGGGGATGCCAAAAAAAGTAAAGTCCCATCTCGACAGAATGACATTTTGTAACAGCAAAATGATTGCAGCCTCAAGCTACTGCTATTACATGTTGCATAAATATTTCAACTCTGTTATTCATTTCTGCAGGCATTCCAAAGAATTTGCTATGTAAGCTGCACCAATCAAATGTAACTTCTGCGGGAAATCCTACTTGAGTCCGTTTTCCAGAAAGCAATTTTTTTTTGTGAGCAGTGAATTCAATGAATAGAATAATGTCAGGCTGTTTTTGACATTTATACTCATAAAGGTTGAGTACGTTTTACAAGAACGCACACGAGGCTGAAAAGATCTCGTGATCTGGGCAAAATAATCCTCCTCCATTGTGTGGGCATCTGCAGGAGACAAGATTGAAAGACCGGACGGATGAATATAAAAATAAAATTGTGCGGCTTTTGAGAACCCGGGCCCCAGGGTGAATAGGAAGGCCTTGACCAATGCAAGGAATTAATGCAATTATGCAGAGCGTACGTAATTTATTTATTTTTTACTTGAACATAATTCTTGAACAATACAATTCCAGGTGGGTTCCTTTTGAGCCGACGTCACTCAATCATGGCCTTGCAATGGTTAACAATGACGGCACATCAAATTAGATTCAAGAGAGAGGACAACAAAGAAAAGAGGGAAAATAAATAACGTAAGCCGGGGATCTTACTTCCAGGCCCTTTAAAATTGAAAATGGAAAAAAACACATGATTTTAAAACAACTAATGAAAATGGGATGAATCTTTTTGACCATAACCTGGATGTACTTGCTGTAGCAGGGCTTACATACACGGTAGTTCTGGGCACGATTACCGTATCGGATACCAGGTGGCAAGTAGCTACACTCCATCACTGGAATTTATTTTAATTATAATTTTTTTTTTTAATTCTAATGCACTCTCTTGAACCAGTTAATTTACTGGAGGAGAGATGCAATTAGTGGTAAAGTGTGCTGCCCAAGGACACGCACATTGCAACCCTGATCTGATACACCGTGCCCTCTGGAGACATGCACACAATAGGGAAAAAAATTTCTATAGATGAATACGTCTCCACAAGGTTTTCACGAAATAGATATATAGATTTGACTAAAAAAACTAGGAATTTCCAAGGTATGTTGATCCGTCGCAAATGGTTAGGGTTTTAGAAAAGGGATATTATTTCAGCCAAGGAAATTAATTCTGGCTAAAATAAGAGCATTTTGAAACTACACTTTAAACTCGAAAACTTTACTACACGAGAACAAAGAAATGTCTCCACAAGGATACAAATTTCAGTATAGCTGGACTGCAACTCCTGGATCTACAAAATGACCCACAGATTTTGGCTTCTATGCTTCAGACCACAAGGCAACGGCACCTGATAAATTATGCATGCACTTAAATTCAATTCATGTACATAAAGGTATGTATAAAGCTTTTCAAATGGTTACTTTTAATTGCGGTACTTGTAAAATGCGAACTTCAGAAGAAACTGAATCTGAAATGAAAACATGATTTGAAAGAACCTTTACGTGTGTATACCATACGTGTACCGGTACAGCAATGTCATTAATTCTCTCCACGTACTCTACATGTATGTAATGACCAAAAAGCCCTCATTTCTTGTTAATATCAAATGTTAGATTTACCATTAAAAGCACTGACCCACAAATTGCGTGTACACGTACGTTGCCATCAATCTATTACTGTTAAAGTCCTTGTATGCGTACATTACCAATGCGTACATTAGCGGGCAGGGCAGCATGGTGATAAGCATTCCAGGCACACACGGTAATAGCCGGCTTAAACGTGCGCGCAATTTGCGTGAAGTGTGCTTGTGGATAGCGGGCGTGTTTGACTAGTAAACACTTCGTTTGTTGACTGTGGCTTGGAGAGAGCTTTTGGGGCAATACTGCCACCCCCCCCCCCCCCCACCAACCAACCAGCCATGTTGATTCGAGAGCATTAACTGGCCAAGAATCGAGCACCATGCTGTACATGCGAAACTACAACACTATTACGAACAGCCCTATCACTCAGGCTACTTACGTTATATAGGCCTATGGTACAACCTTCATTTCACTGAACATGTACAACAATGTACATGTAGGCCCTACAGGAAAAAAAATACTTGCAAAAGGACTCAGAATATTTTTAATTTCTTGTACACCTCTGCAAGCCATATCGAAGGCGTGACTCCAATTCATGGCAAGACACCTACATGAACCGGAACATTGTATGGTACAAGGACATCATTTTTGGAGGGGGCCACTAAAGAGGTTTTAAATAATAAAAGCTCATTTTTGCCTTCACTAAAATTGAGTGGGGGGGGGGGGGGGGGGAAGCACAAGAGGGGCACGGGTCTAAAGAAAGGGCCTCATCCCCCAAATCTCACCTTAGTTGCGCCACTGAGTAACACGTACACTGTATGTATTCAAACAGTTTCACTCATTCAAACTACAATGTATATGTACTCAGTCAACACAGCTTTGATGCTCAGGGTTTCATTTCCATAAAACCACCTTGTATTTCAGTATATTTGCGAACTTAGAAGAAAAAAAAACGATTCAACGACAACATTGTACTGTCAACACCACTGACTAATCGCTCTGCATTAAGTGAATTTCCCTTGCCGCGACTATAAAGTGCTAGGCCGGTTTCAAATCGCTGTCCAAATGCAAACATTGGGACGCTAATGCATGTAGTCATGAACCCTACAAATTGATTCTCTATCCCTTCACTCTACATGTAAATGCCCCCCCCCCCCCCCCCCCCCCGGCTACCCCGTAAGGCCTAAGCCGCTTCTTTTCAAAAGGTCCGTCGATTGTACCAGCGACACTCGGTAAGCTCCCATTGACTTAATTCACTTATTGGATGATCTTGGTGCGGAAATTCAGAGCAACAAAAGCGAGAAACAAACAACTCGACCGAGCCAGAAGGATTCAATCCGTTTACGGAAAATCAGACGCAGGCTTTCGGCTGTTTACCGACGGATCCTCTTTTATTTAGATATGCCGCATTTTGTAATTTGACTACTCGGCGGATAAATGCTAGAAAGCCGGTCTACAATCTGAATTTGAGCTGCAAATAAACAGCGCCAGAAGTCTGGTAACAGAACCCATGTAGAATAATTGGACAATTTGAGCTAAAAATGCAAAAAGAAAACTTAGACAAAAACACATCTGTAAAGCAACTGCCCAAATCAGAAGGCATCACCGAAATTTTGCTCCATATCCAATCGTTATCCATTTGACCGTTTGGCCAGTATCCAAAATTGGTTTGGCAAGTATCCAATTTTTTTCTTCAGCAAAATACGTACCAGTACGCTAATTAGTTTTTTCACACGTGGCCCTTTTTGGACACAATCAGTCACGTAATGACTTTCTCTGAACTTCTCTCCGCTTTTGCATGCAAAGCAAACATGGGTACGTGCAACCCAACATGTAGCTGTACAGTGTGACACAAGTATCACACGTAGACTTCACCCTGTTGCTGAAGACCTGTGTGCCGAGTAACGCAATTTCTGTAGCCTTTACACTTTCATTATCAATAAAAACAAAACAAAAGAAAAGACTGTCTGCAAATCAGTTACATGTACGCGTAACAATGCAATGTAAACTTTTTGCAGTGCAGCATCGAGTTATTTGCTGTAACAGACAAATTTCAAATTTGTGATGACCAACCAAACAGAGAACCTCAGAGCATCCTTTGCGATGACAGTTTTAAACAAGAAAAGATCCCTAAATGTCACACAATGCCTTAGCAGTCAAGCTTGAACTGCTCATTTTATATTTCTTCGTACTCCTCCAGGAATCCGTTGTCCTCATCTGCCCATCAAAATGGAAAGCCGCTCAGGTCGGGCATAAATAAGTCCTAAACACCCTCTTGTCAATATTTGCACAATTTGTTCCAGAGTGAGCAGAAAGATTTCCCCAGGCCACTTTTGCTGGTTTTTTTCCTTTTCTAAATCTGTCCCCCTTTGGCAGTGAAAAAAATTGGATGGAGTGAACATTTCCTTCATTTTTTTTCTTCCTCAAAGGGCAAGGTCGCTAGTCAATACTGCATCATGGAACTCAATCAACGGCTGCTCTTAATAGGAAAAGAATAGTGCATCCAGAGGGAATCTTTCCTGAGAAATGCCAAATGATATTACTGCAAGTACACTGCACTTGTTCATGTACCGGTACCTTTCCAAGGTAGACAGAAAATGCATTTTACACCTAAAAAAAAGCCAAACTCTTTGTCTTTTCAAAGTAATTTTGTTTACCCAAAATTTACTGTGACAGTTTAGTAATAATATAAAAAAAATTAACAAGTGATATTGGTTTCATCCACAATTGTTAAAGTTTATCAACCAGCAAAAACATTATGTTCCACTCTTCCTGTCTGGGATTGGATTTCCCTACATGTACAGCCTGTTTGGTTGCAGCTGAAAAGGAGATTAGCCCGGGAAAAAGGCTGATCTGTCCCCATGGACAAGGTTGTTGATCGGTGGCGATCAAAGCCGCGAGGGGGATTGACTAAATCTCCGGACCAGATAAAAATAAAGCGATGTATGTAGACTGGGTTCATTGACTCTGAATACCGATTTACAAATGTGATGCGGTTAAAAATGGTCATGGAAAAGTGAGTATCATGTACGCGTGCACATCATGAATGTATTTGTCTCTTTTGTTTGCACGATTTAGTAGTGAGGGTGCTGGATGGTGTGCATGAGCCGTCGATGGTGCTTCGTGGCCACCTGTGAGTGCTCAATGTGCAGGACACGTTGTGGCTCCACTCTCCAGTAAGTACATGTATGTTGCAAAGAACGCACGAGTGAATGTTTGCAGACCCGTATGGCCTGAATATGAGCGTCACGTGCATGGAAGAAATACAATGTACGTTCAAGAGATCAGCGTACATGTGCCTCTCTATTTGAAACTGGTGAGAGGGTACTCACATGTATGAAGCGCAGATACAATGTACCGGTACAGTACACCAGGGTACGTGGCTTGTACGTACATGTAGCTTCATCGTGTCGACTTGGGTAAAGGCAACCGGTTGGCCACGAGAGCTTGGCCAATCGAAGGTTCACGTCCCCCCCCCCCCCCCCCACATGATCCTTACACGAGTACATATGAACCAGACATGGAATTAAGGCTTTGGTTTTTGACAGTGACTTTCAATGCCGAAAAGCCACAGACAAAAATAACTCTCACTAAACTTCTGTAAAGTTAAGACAATTTTTGAAGAGGTTTGGAAACAATTTGTGAACGGTGAACCCCTTTAAAACTCGCTAACTGCAGTTCAAGGGTCTCGCACTGACAATGCCGACAGCGTTATATTGATCTGTGTAACGGAGAGTTCCAATTGAAGACACTTGCAGCAACTCACTGTATTAATTACTGTGCACTGTAATGGAGCCAACTCGGTAAATTGGAGATGACCGTGGGCGCCTTCTTCCCTACCCAGCTAAACGGAACAAAGTGAGGTCATCCATGAATACGTTGAATACATACATGTTAACTGACTAAAAACTCCAACATTCTAGCTTTCTGGCACCTGGAGAGTTACCGGTATACATGTACAGTGTGAAACATTTTGAAAGTAAAGCAATGAATGGTTGGAACAAATATTATTTTAAAACCCAATCATGAATCGCATGGTCACATTTTTTGGTGACCTTTCCCAAAAATTGGTTTTAGAAAATATTTGTCACTTGCCTAGCTACATTAGTCAATGATTCTCAGGAGACACATACATGTACATGTAGTTCTAGGAGGCATGAAACGCAAATGAAAATGATAAACTAAACGAAACTTGTGCTGGGATATTGTCATCATTTGAAGTTTGCTCTCTTAATTTGAATTACATGGAAATCTAAAATAGGGCATTGAAGTTGCTAAGGTTTTTTTTAAGCTTCTGCAGTATAGCTCAAACCTTGTGCTTGTGGCTATTACTTTAATTTACTCCCTTTCTCAGTATTTAATGATCATGAGGTATGCACTAACTCTGTTAATAACAAGGGAACAACCCTTTAAAGCTGCACACAGTTTGCAACAACACACACCCACGCAATGGCAGCCGATGGCAGGATAACACTATACTGATCCTTGGAATAATAACGGAGCTAATTTCAGACATCTAATGCGCTACTGTATTCATTTGAGAGGCAGATTAATCGTTGATTTATTGCTAGGGGCCCAGAACGTGGCCGATTGTATTCAGATCGATTCCTCCTGAGCTCTAAATAAACGTCAATCGCCAGTGAACTTTGCATAACTGAAGGGAACTTTAATACCATGTTACACTTAAGGCTAACGACCTTTATTTAAGCATGACGGCCTAACATTTTAATCCTAAATTGCAGGACTCCATTGTCTTATTTAAGTAAGTTGAAACCTTATTTACAAAAAGTTTCTTTTGTAGGACTTGTTCTTTAAATAGACAAAATGATTCAACTAATTTCTTGTCCATTTTCATGAACAAACTCGTTGACACAATCTGACCTACTGTAGGTTATCATAAAATTGACTTGCGTGTATAGTGTGCAATAGTAGGTTTTATTCATGATTCACCTGGCGCGATCCGTACTGCACAAGGCAAGTCCATGCCATAAAGCTACATTGAACAATATTAAGAAAATATTTCTTCTACTTCTGCGTAATCGATGCCCATCCCTTACTCACGATCCTTATCGTCTCCATCAACAGACCATCTGATTACCAATGTGTACACCGTTTTGTCGCCCATTGAGTTTCAAGTTCAACAAGAGTTCAAGCTGACCGAGGACTCTCTCCACTGGTGCCACATAGGCGGGAAACCAGCCGACGCGGCAACGTTGATCAACTTGTTCCCCTCTCAACACCTACGGGCCAATTAGGGCCCCTAAGGTGGGGCAATTAGTCCCCCATGGGCCCCGCTCCTAAAAAAAATTCAGCTTGATGTTCACCCTAAACTCTCAGCACGGAGAGAGCGACCGATCACACTCCACATCAAACTATGGAGATTGGGCCCCTACAGCTGCACAAACTGATCGTGACTAATGGGAACTGACAACGATTGTCTTGTGGCGTACACGTTGCGACCGGTGGATGTGTGTGGTGTGCGTTCATGGATGTATCATGATGTGCGTTTCCTGTTCTGCTACATGCCGGAGGGGAGGGGCTTGGATTGTTACCCCTAGGGTGGGGGAGAGGGAGTCCATTTCTTGTGGCTAATGAATTGGACAGATACGACGGAAGTCTGTCTTTTCAATTTGTCATTTGATGTCATTTGTAGTCGATTTAGCAAATTGGAAATTTGATCCAGGTGGTTTTAGACTTTTACAGTATTTCTGCTGATAACACTACCCAGGACTTGAGCTAAGATCGTTGGGTTGTTGTTAAACAGTATCTTAGGTAACCCTTTGTTTAAATTCTAAGTCATAAAGGATAACCTGCACAGGGGATTTTTCCTAGTGAATGTTCACAAAGTGTCTTCACAGATCACATCTTACCATGGCTCACAGTGGCAAGTGCTAGCTTTTTTTTCTCTCTTTTAAAACATTGTGAGGGTAAATCAAATTAGGTTTTGCCCCTCACTGACGTATTAACACTGTACACTCAGTGTGTTACCTCCCGAGTAAAAGTTGGAAAAAACTCGAACCCGCGACTTCCTGCTTTCTAGTGCAGACGTCTTACCACTCGACCAACGAGCTAACGGGATCGGTTGGCTGGTTTGAATCTGATGTACATAGCAGCGGGTACCGCATTAACTATTCATAAGATGAAATTTTTTTTTTTTTTCACAGACCTTAATACGTCGGTGAAGGGCAAAACCTTATTTGATTTACATCACCCCGACGCAAACAATTGTGAGGGTAGTCATAAAAACATAGGGCAACGGCAACAAGTTCAAACAATGGTCACTTGCATAAAAACGTTTCACTGGTTCACAATGCACTACATGTACATCTGTTGCATACATTTGAAACTCTGCACCAGGGAAAACAGGGTTTGCCTGAAAACAAGAGCGAAGTAATGGCTCATTTCAATCCTTGAGCGGGGAACCAGTCTAAAAGCTCTCACATGTAGAGCGCTTTCATCTTAGTTAAAAGCACTAAAATCAGGATATGTTATAATTCTATTTGACTTCCAATATTTGGTTTGGATTTTGGAAACGAATAATCGAAACTACCCTTTAGTGACACATGCTCAAACGAGAACATCTCTGGAGCATCTCCCAATTGACCCCGCGGTCTCTGAATTTTGTAACCGCATTCACTCGGTAGCAGTCTTCTTGGTGCATGAATAGCCTGCCCACTTGACTGATCAGAGAGTTTCCAATCATTGTTTTGTGTTAAGGCCCAGTGGTCATTGAATCCCGCAGACTATACCCGTCATTTTTTGTTGGCATGACTGTGAGCTGATGGGAGCTTCCGTTGAAATCAGAAAAACATCATTCAGTTTGAAAAAAAAACATGTTTTTTTTCAAAATAGTATCTTCAATTTTTACCACCTTTTCTGAATACCAAATTATAATCCAACGTTGACAGCAATATTTTCACCTTTTTACCAGTATTTATTCTTGTGCACAAAGTCCAGGCATCAGCCTGACAAGTGACATTCGCTGAAGAGTTGATAAGACAAAAAATATTACCACGGAAACAGGATAAATCAGGAATTTTACGACGGCAAATTGTCACGCCCTTCCCCCTTTAATCTCCGTACACTGACAGCCAACAGTAGCCAAGGATCATTTTGATTGTAAGAGGCAAATGAAACAATCTATGATTGGGCATTGACAAGATGATTACGATAAGACGGCTGGCAGACGTACAGCAAGATTGTGGTTGTTGGGGGGGGGGGGGGTGATGGTCGGCGAGAGAGCGAAACAGTGAAGTGATTGATAGCAGAAAGTGCCTGTAATCATAGAGTGGTAATCCTCGGTTGTGTCAAGACAAGATTGCAAGCCGATGATCAACCGATGATGTTCCTGATGCGTTGCCGTGGCAGCAGGAGATGCAATCTTCTCTTTTCCGGGAGGGAATGACGAATGGAAATTATTAGACTTGGTGCAGTTACATTTGTATCCAGTGCTTAAAAAAAAGGGGGGAAAATGCGCCTTTTTTCAGGCAGCCCAATTGGAATTACATTTACATGAAGTAACACATGTTATGTACCGTTAGGCTCCATGCATTCTTAATGCAAATTTCTTTGGTACAAATGTAGTCATTATGTGTTGAGACCAAAGAACATGTACCGGTATTTCTGAAACTTTTTAACCAAAAGGTAGCAAAATGTCAAGTTTGTTTGTACTTAATAATACAGGGGAAGGACTTCATTTGACCCAGAACTGATGCTAGGAAATAAATGTGTATAGCAGGACTTTTCCAGAGAACTTGCAAGGGCTGTTCATGATAAAATATTAAAATTATAAATAAACAAAGAGCGGGTAAAGTGGCATCTGTTTTGTACATTAGAGGTTTCTCCCGTTCCATGCTTCACTGAGTACAGCTCATAAAACTCATGGTTCAGCGCACGTACAAATTATCCTCTGCAAATTGTACATTGTCTATTGCACCTTCCAGCTTTGTATGCATTAGCCAGAAATATGGTAGCATGCAATATATTTCAGGGCTGTCTCGCATGTAACGAATATTCAAATAGCTTTTTGCCGCTTTGAATATTCGAAAACAAACTAAGCACATACCCACATGACTGTGATGTTACTTTTAATAATGTTGCGGTGTTTTGGTGCCACTTTTTTGTCAACGGTAACCATTTTGTCAACAGTGTTTCATTGTTTCTATCCTTGTAGCAGGTTAAAGCCAAAATACAAATGTACTTACTGCAAAATACTCCATATTGATCGCCACACGCAATTTTAACTGGCGCGCTCTGCATGCAAGCTTTGACCGGCGCGGCACACAGCTGCAATTGACAGTTATAATATCCGAATATTTGGTCGAACACAGTTTCGAGTAAGCGAATATTAAATTATGAAAAATGGACAGCCCTAATATATTTACTGCTCATACCGGTACATGTATATTCTGGCCTTCAAATTGAAATTGCTTTTTAATGAGGAGTCAACGGTTACGTAAGATCAAAGAGGATTGACCTGTGACTTAGCACACGGTAGCTGTTAGCTTGGCAGACTGGCGTCAACTTGCAAATAGCTGGGTTCGCCACATTTTAATTGCTAAAAGAGAAGGATAATGCCATGAAACGCGAGACATGAAGTCGGTGATCCATCATTAACATAGACATGTAGTGAGTTGTACGGTATCCCAATTCAGAGTCAGGGTTATAAAAACTGCAATGAAAGATCAATTTGCTATGAGACCAGGCTGTTTTTTATTTGATTAAATTTGTTACAGGTGGAGAGAATTACCATTTTTTTGTTTGTATTCATTAATCTAATTTTATTACTGGACATATTTTAATGAGATACACAAATACCGGTAGTACTGCAAATTTGTATGTTTTCCAATGGCACCAAAAATGAACAGAAAGTTCAAAATCTGATGTTTGTTTTCTTTTACAATTTGAATAAAAGAACACTTCTCTTATCATGATTGAGAATGTGTGTTATAATCAAGACCTTTTGTGGGCTATCATCAGCCATCACTTAACATCGACACAGACGCACTACATTTTCCTTGTTCTTAGTGGGATAATGAATTTATCGTCCATTAAACCTGACACACAGTAAAGATGGAATGCACACGCTGTAGGAACTTTCCAGCGGTTATCCAATACACGTCCGGCAGAATAGTACGCACATGCGATACGCGGAGTGCGATATAAATACATACATACCGGTACGGCAGAGATGCCACCAATATATCAATGAAAAGCATGAAACACTACTAAAACACCTGAAACTACCCTTACCCCCTTCCAAAAATGTGTTTTCTGGATGTTTCAGACCAAATCCAACACTTTTAATTTGTCACACTTTTTGAAAAAAAAGCTGAATTCAGGTTAAAACCTGAAAAGTGGCATCTCTGGTATCGGTATGGATATCACACTGTTATAATCACCACAGCGCGCACATGATGTACGCGGAGTGCGATATGAACCATGGTATATGGCATATCACACTGTTGTTGCCATGGATCGACCAATCAGGATCAAGGATTCAAGTTTGCTTGAAGATAAACACAGGAGCATTGAGTAAATGCGTACAACCAACACGTGCCTGTGGTTCCAACCATAGAGCAAGGATTGTTATTGCTCCTATTTCATAGTAGGTCTTACACTTGAGTCTTACCTCCACGTTTTCTAATGGGCCTTCCTGCTGGCTACATGGTCCTATGAGCTCCAACAGCGGTGATCCTTCCATACCAAGCATTCAATGCAGATCATCGGAAGAAAAACTAACTCACCAAGCGATCACCAACAAAAAACAACGTGTAAAAATAAAAGGTCGACGCTCTGTTTACATTCCATGCAAAACTTCCCGGATCACTTCCAAAATGATTTCCGGTGCATCACCGAAAGGATCACTTTCAGTTTCTTCTGAATAAATCTCAAAGTTCAGAGGTGAAACCTTGAATAAAGTGAGTCGTGCCTGACTACGCAAGGATGAAAACCAATCCAAATAAAAATGATTCTGCAGTGGTATAGTTCCAAGTGAAATGTCAGGATAATGTAGTACCCATGGAATCAGACAGTATAAATTCTTCCTGCGTATTATCCCAACGTGAGAAAAGTCACTGATGCAGAATGTGGCAGTTGGTTTACTGCGGCGTAACAAGCAACAGAGCCAGTCCAAGCTGCTTGGAATCTCTCCAGCTTTCTAGATGACCAGCCGACCGACCAGGCCTGCATTCAGGCATACAGCTGCAGTGTGAAAGGGTTAGTTCCGTTAACGAGACATTAAAGCCGGACGAGGAAATACATGTACAATGTACCTTAGTCGATGACGGAAAAGTATGGCACCACACGTGGATAAAATCAGTAAGACCAGCTAGCTGCAGGTTTTTACACATGCTGTTGAAGAAATGAAGTCAATTATGCCCGACTTTCAAATGAAATTGACTCATCTGTAGATCAAGCAACATGCTAAAGGTGCAGGTAGCCCCTTCAACCAAATCCTTTGTAAAACTGTGGCTAATTTTTACGGATTCCACATATGCCTTGGTCAACTGAAACTTCCTGGTATATGGCTATAAAGGACAGTCGTAGAAAGTGTCTGGGAAACCTTGGCGGAAACAGAACTGAAAAGTAGATTGAACTTGTGCCTGCCAAGATAGGGAAACTTTCTGCAGGGGGAGTTTAAAGGTACATCCGTGTGCCTTGCAACTGCTGCAGTTCACCCATGCTTCTCTCCATGCGTTGCTGACTCTGGAGGCGACTGCCCCTTTAATGCAGGATGTTCATTTGCCTGACCGGTTCCCAGGTATGGCCTACATGTTACATCAGACCCCAGGGACCACCTCAAGGTGACGGGATACCAGGTGCCCTTGTTGCACAAATACATGCACCATCCTTCATAACAGGCATTTAAAGGTGGTGTACAAACAAAGTAATTAATCTGACACCTTTTCTAAACATTTTAAAAATTCTTTAAAATTCAGAGACACAAAGATCCTCCAATTCAGATGAACGTCCTATCTTGGTCATTCTCAATGTGACACTTCCAATAACTTGTTTACACTACGTTATAAAACTGTTCTCACTTTAACACTCTCCAGAGGTTGCTAGCCGATGAATACCTGCGACTCCACCAGCAGTTATCCAAACACAGAACAGCGTTATCCAAAAGCAAAACTGTACACTAACATTCCTCCAGTAAATGCCCTCTGACAAAAGTGCACTGACTGAGCGTGGTTCTGGAATATATACAACACGGCACACACAGTCAATTCATCCACTGAGTAGTGATACGGTCTAGAACCAATCTTTTGGGATTTGGTCCTCTCCCAAAAACAACCAAAATATTTTCCCGAGTTCAGTGGACTTTGCCCATGTCCTGCAAACTGTTTCTGTCCCTCACGCAGATGTTGTGTTCAGCTTAAATTCATAACAAGCGCTTCGCTCTGTGTGACATTCCAGCTGGGAAAGTTCACATGTTGCACATTTGTACCTGGTAGATTTTGTGACTTCAGAGCACTGTTCCACATGTAGTTTGTTGAAATCCCACATATATCGGTCTATTTTTAGGACTTTGATCGAATCTCATGGAATGATGAGTGAAGTGTTTAGGATGGCCATTGAGGGACGACACATATGTGTTAAATTTGTATCAGATTCTACTGATGTGAATTCATTCAGTGGTAGTTTCCATAGCGAGCAGCTTGCCTTGCAAAAGAATTTCAAGAGGTTGAGAGAATTCACCTTGGCCAATTTTATTCACTAAGTATTTGAAGGTAAATAAACAACATTTTTTTGTGCTGTAATTTTCAGAAATGGATGGATTTTGGGGTTAGTATTTTATAGCAAATATTATTACACTGACCTGGTTAAAGTTGTGTGTTCATAAATGCTGGAGAAAAAAAAAACAAGAAAAAAGTGTTGTTTTTGTAGTTTGGTTCCCTGACCCTACTTCAGACGAAACGGTGCAATTTATAGACATCAGAGAATTGTCCGATCAGGGAACCAGACAAGCTGACTTGCACCCCTTCACGGATGTGTAACTGATGGCAAACAAAATGCGGACTTTAAAACTAAATTTGGTAAATTGGGGGCAGTATTTGAAAAAAAGTCAGTTTTTTTCCAACGATGGTTGGCTGACCATCGTTGGAAACTACATGTACACTTTTCTTGAAAGTGACAGCACACCAGATGCCATGATTTCACAGGCGACTATTATTCACTTTCAGTCAAGAAAAATATTTCATAAATAATTTGGTAGTTATGTTTTTTGATGTTTGCAAATGTTGTAAATATTAACTTTAAGTACATCTTTTAATAACTTTATGATACCACAAGCGCAGGACAGAGTGAACTGAAAGCAAAAGTACAGCAGGCCAGTTGTTTGGCCAAACGTAAGCAAAACGTGCTACACAGATAAATAGGGACGAGTACACAGGTCTGTAAATTTGCCCAGTGTTGACAATCTGGATTTCCCTGGATCCAGGGTCTGTCCTTTCGTCGAAAACAAAAGCGCAGTGGGGACACCCGGGCAGCAAACAACGGTCGGTATTTTTAGTTTGTTCCGGACATCAAATAAGGACATCTGTTGGTTACATTGACGAGACTTGGTGTGACAGAAAAATACAAAATGGTGACTTTCTTCCCTCTGCAAATCAAAATACCTTGTTATAACCATACTATTTGAACTTTGAAGGAGAAGGAGTGCTTTCAGTTGGGTGTAAAATATCTCATTATTGACGATACGTGTTTTGTGTACAGAGCACATCATACATGTACATTGTACAGGGCTGTGAGTGACCACTGATAAAAATAGCTGAAAACAGCTGAAAAAGGTGTAAAAAAGCTGAACTTTGGAAATCTCCTATACTCTTGTGCACAGCAAGTGAGGGAAAAAGCTGAAATCCAAACGTTTGACATGAACAAGTCAATGTTGCACTGGACCTGCGGAATTTGCCATGCAACGTGTATCTTTAAAATCTGAAACTTGTTATTTGTTCGGCAGGTAATCTCTCTTGGAGATAGAAGACATTGAAGAATCTTACATGTATACATACAGATGTAACAGGGACATAATAAAATATGGACCAGGAATGGGCCATGTACGGTACATGTACCGGTACACACAGAGTAGATCATTTTGCGAGACTATCTACCAGTAGGTATTAACATGTATCACAATATTGTTTGTGAGCTGAAATTTGGCAATGATAATAAGTCATTTGATATACATGTACATGCTCTTGCAACATTAAAATAAAGTTTTGGTTCCAAGCATTAATGTTACAAGTTTGACATACATGTACATGTACATTGTAACCCCACATTGAAATTTTACATGCGTGCAAAATGTACACATATACGTATTTCTCCTACATGTAACTTGTCGGCAAATATACAAGCCTTATCGACTAAACACGGCACCGACTCCAATAAAACTCAATTAGTTTAAAGGTTAAATGATTGAATATAGCTAGGGAAAAATTAATAAGGAGGCCATATGATGGATGAAACACACACACACATACACCGCAAACGGAGACAGCGCAGTGGAACCATGCGAAACAAAACAATAAAATGACGCTATCATTCACATATTAATTAATTCTCAAACCAAGCGGATCTGTTGCAGGGAAACAAACACCGCTTGTCACCATACGCCGGATGACCTGGATGATCAACACGAGTGGTAGACTTGACCTAGTCCCCAACTGTGAAACAAAAACAGCCACAAAGAACTGGCACTAGGAGGTGAACTGGAAGTGTTTCAGGGCCATTTGCAGTTGATTCCGTTCAGAATTTAAACTCCCGGTAAGAAGTGGATTTTATTCCGAAATGTCCGCGGTAACCAAGCCTCCTGTACATTATTCAACAGCATAAATTCACAATTCCCAAACTATGTTGATGTTGTTGTGGAAACATCCTGTGGTATTTTTTTTCCGCAAAGGTTTTAAATGTCATCGTTGCGGTCACGAAATAACCAAACGTCAACATTAAAATACCTCGGCCATACTTCAGTAAGGTTCATATGAGCCACTCCAAACATACAGATTCCAATGGCCTCATTTATTAAACGTCAAATCGTTTGGGTTTTTCTCTCAAGCAGTCCAGAAGATCTCATGACGATCTAAGGAAATGAGCCCACTCCACCCTGGATGCAAAATAAACACTGCCGTGCCACACCGTCAGCCAGTCCTGCCAATAAACGTTTCGTGCCGCAAAACTCTTTTGGTCTTTTCTTTTCTTTTACTTTTGTTTTTGATTTCTTTCTGACAAATGGATAGAGATCATGACTAGAAACAATTTTTTAATATTTTCCTTGTGAAAGCCAGGGAGGGCAGCTGTTAAAAAGTGCAATGCAATTTGCCTGCTTATTAAGTTGAGCTTTGAGGTAAGGTACCCATGCGTCTCTTTTCAATCACAGCAATTTTTAATAACTGTTGCACTGATGGTTACAGTCATTCCATCATTTCAATTTTTAAAGATCCTCTTCGTCATTCCTGTCTACATGTAGTCCCCCCCCCCCCCCCCCATAACAAAAAAACACAAAATCGTTAGTTTTATTAAAGGGAAAAAAAGATAATGAGAAAAAAACATAATTCCCAAACTAATTCCAAGACTTCAACAAAACTATTCCAAAATATTCTTGGAACATTCCTAAAAATTACTTTCCACCCCCCCCCCCCCTACGTTTTACAGTCAGACCAGTGAACACAATGTACCGGTACACAACAGTGTATAAATTTGTTTAAACATACATGTAGAAAGCACTAAAAAAATATTAAAAAACCAGCAATTTCGGTAGCAAAACATCCATGGACTCTTCATACAATGTAACACCAACTTATCATCAAATTAATTTCAGCTTTCAAAACTATAATTTTGAGCATTAGTTTGGATTACTTAGCTTGGGACCAAACCATCCACCGATGAATAGATGTTAATGTACTCATAGGATTCAACTGTTTCATTCCAGAAACACGAGGACTTTGAAAAACATTCCTATTAATGTTGTCACCTCTGCACCTCCCGATTCCAAACCCACCAACTTTCAGTAGCGACCCAAGAAACATCCATTCTGCATTCCCTCCTGGTTGTTTTCTTAAGTGTTCAACATGTGCATACCTGGGATGTACCGGTGCTTGATATTAAGTTTCCTGTTCACGTTACCGTCGTTGATGGTCTAAGATCGCAACCGTCTTGACACGAACACCTCCCGAGTGGTTCAAATTCCCCTTGAACTGCTTTGCTTAAATCAAATGCTTCCAGGAACTCAAGTATTACATGTCCTATCTCAGCTTCCAGGTGATGGCCTTTACAAAGCTCTAGTTCTTTTTTTTTTCTTCTTTTTTTTATTCTTCGTTTTTCTTTGTCTTCTTTTAAATGGCCAGCAAGAGTGTGTGCGATTTTTTTCTTCCGTCTTTAAAAAGAGGGAAAGGATCTTGTGTATCTTCGTTTGTGTGTCTTTGTTCTGAATTGTTTGAAGGGCTTGAAATCCGAGTCAGACGGGTGATCATGAATTGGAAACAAGCTGGTCAAGGTTTTTGAGGGATATGTGTGGGAAATGTAAGACTTGAGTACCTGGAAAACGGGAGACTTTGAAAATAAATCGAAGGTTTTGATGTCAGTTTTGTTTTTTAGTACTGGAAGGACTATTTTTTGCCAGCAAACAGAGTTAGATCTTATTTTTTTCCGCCGTTTTTAAAGGGAGAGAGTGGGTTATTGGAATCGTTTCTCAATATGCAACTTTCAAAAATGTGTATTGGAAATATTTTCCCCAAATTTGGCCTTTCATTCACGTTCCCTCTCTTCCGTACGTAACTGTAGGCCAAGCAATCAGAATAAAAATGTACATGTATCTTTTTCGTAGAAATTGAGATCTTTGGCAGTAATACACCACACGTACAGACACGACAGACGTGTTGGAGGATGATCTCAATTCAATCATTGAATGGAGACTCCATTCTCCATGCTTGCATCTGCTCAGGGATTTCTTCAAGTGCATAATTCATTTCACCTCAAGCCCTTCCCAGAGAAGAAAAATCAGGTCAGCATTACTCTCACACTGATGAAATGAACTGAAAATGCCTCACGTGTGAATTGTGTGCACTTTCAAGAGAATTCCCTCAATTTCTTTGGATTCGATTCCGGGTTGTTACAGTTTGGGAGAGCCCCCTGCTGCTTTTCTGGGGCAGCCTGAGGGAGTCCGTCAGACAATTCAGCGCCACGTCAATTCATCATCTGGCCTCATGTTATTGACAAATTAGACCACAGACATGTGGTATGGTATTGAATGTACCCTACATGTACTTCAGTAAATCCTTTGTGTAAAGGACATTTTCTCCAAGGGGACTTCCGGGTTCGAAGAGAAACACTAACATTGCAGCTCGCAAAAAAATTCAAGTTGCTCATGCTTTCGAAACTTTTTTTTTTTGCATTAGCTCCGGTGCTATGGTGATACTGAAGAGCTATTTTGTTCTCTCTTTCACAGAGTTTAGAAGACGTAATTAATCCTTTTCTAAATCTCCTTTTATTTTGTTTTCTACACTGTAGTTCTCTAAATCTACATAAATTTTATAGCATGAAAAAGTCACGACAATTCTTTTAGTAGATGATGCACTTCTAATAATCTTCACAATTCCTCCCTAACACATGTACATGTACATGTATAAATTGAGGAACTGGAGAATTCATTCATTTTAAATAAATTTAACCATGTCTTAAACCTGAGTCTACACTGTGTGTATAAAACGTGGGCATGAACCCAAATCCTCAAACAACAGCGCGAGTCCGTGTAGCTCAGCTCAACTTTCAGGGTTCGCGATGACTACGGTATTGTATCCAAGGAAACCTAATCCTACTCATGTTAGCGTGCAATGTCCCATAGATCCGCGCCGGGAAAGAGATTTGTTACACAAGCCACAAAAATCAATACAATTTTTGTGAAAAACCTTCAGTGAAAGAAAAACACACAGGTGCAGATGAACGGTGGAGACACCGCTAAGTTCCATTTCCTTAAAAGATGCCCGGACTCGGCACAAGAAATTGGTTTCCGACGGCAACCGTCTCCTTGGAACAAGGCCCTGTGAGATGCAGACTCGAGGGCCACGGGGCAGGGTTTTACTTGAAACTTACTCAAGCACGGGAGATGAAATTAGAAGAGAGAGAAGGGGCTGGAAGAACACGGCGATGATTTGGAGAAATTGACCGAGACGGTTTGACCAATTTCGTTTGCGGGGCCGGGGAATACCCTAAGGTGGTGTGTGCCAGTGTGGATTTACGATAGAATGATTGATTCGTAGAATTTTACGCGATATCAGATATTGGTTGAGGAAGGGGGACAGGATTTTCAGAGAAGTACAGTGTGCCGAGGGTTTATTGACCCTTAATAAAAGATTGTCTCTTTATTCCCCCCCCCCCCCCATGAGTAGGATTTAGAGGTTACATGCAATGTGTTTCCCTGTGAGAGCTTTAACAAAACTTAGCTTTTTATACACACACACACAAAAAACCGTTACATTTACACAACATGTTGCAGTAATCTACCTGGTAGGCCTATTGACAATATTTTTTCCCCTAGCCACACATATTTGCATTTGTAGTTAGTCACTTACAATGTAAACTTAATGATTACCTTTGTGACTTATTTTCACAAAGCCTCACAAATGTCCTTATTTTTATTTAAATTTTTTTTATCCCACTTATTGTTTTTTGTTTTTGAATTTGCAGCCAGCTTTTTGCAGTACCGATAGGTTCACAAACAGGGGATAATGGTCTGGCAAATAATTTGGACGAACGGAGGTGTAAAAACTAATCTATTCATTTGACAGGAATATGCAGTGTTCATTTCAAAACTATTGTTTCTTGGTCAATCCACGAGTTGATTCAGGCATCCCGGCATCATGTCACACCCGTACGGAGTTCTATAAATACCGAAGCAATACCGGCACTGGCACCGATTTATCCAGTAGCACGAAGTTCGTGTATACTGGCCAAAAGGTCACTGTGGATATCAGAGCTGGGGCAGAGACGATCAATGCCGGCCGGCCGTGTACATGACAAACCAAGGCTCCAAGATTCAATATTGAGGGCACGCTTTCTCCGATGGCAATCGAAATGCGGACACGCTAAAGTGTCGCGTTACGTTTCCCACGGACCGATGACGACGGGACAAATTATCGAGGGTATTGACTGAATTAAGACGAACGGTGGTGAGGGGGGGGGGGGGGGGGGGGGGTCAGTGAATTACCAGCACGGACAGAGCATCCTAAAAAAATAAAACTAAAATAAAAAAGTCTGATTGAAGGAGACGTTGGGTGGCCTATCCAAATGGGAAGTTTGGGAGCCTGTGACATGCACATTTCCAGCGTGATTTACGGCTGCTGCGCTGACGTACCGCCGACCAAGTGAAAAGGGCAAGATGATACATCAACTGGGAGCGTTTGTGTATGTGTCTGCTCTCCTGTGTAACGGTTAAATACTTGGGCTTCCGAGGGGCTGAACTTGACAAGATGTAGGTTCAAACGGGCATGTGATTGTTTCATCGGCTGACGTTTGTGCGGCTGCTGGAATGCCGTAAAAAAAACATATTTTCTTTACACACATAAATTACACCGTGATCAGCTTTCACACCGTGGGAAAAATCCTTCTCAATGTAAACTAGTATGCAGTATTACGGAGTAAAAAAAAAATATTGAAAAGTCAGACCGGAATTCTGCTAGTACAACATTTTGACAATTTATACAAAAAAAATTCCTTCAAATTTTCTCCACATTTTGCAACTGAATAAAATAATCATTGATAGCTTAATCCACAGGATTTCCAATGTTTAGGCCTAAAGTTTACAGATTTGCACATCATGGAAAGAACCTCAATTCCCTCGTCCTTAAGGATCTTTATGTCATGCCACTGCAGTTTCTCGAATTGCAATTATTAATACAATGATGAATCGTTACAATGTGACATTTGATGGCCTCTCATGACAATTTGAGGTAATTCAGGGACTAATCAAATTGGCAATGAATTCTTACTCCGAATTTTACGCTATGCACACGTAAGCATTAGAGAGAAACCCAAGGGGATTTTTTTTCAGAACTGCGCTAGTAGACATATACAGTGGGCCTCTGAAGTTGAGGGGGCGTAAATTTCAGTGGGTGTAAAACCCATGCAGTAAAGGAAGGCTGTGAATGGGAGGCAGGTGCCCTGAGCTGTAAATCAACATTCAGCAAACAAGCTCAGCACCCTGAGGCGTATGTGATTTACACCGACAGCCTGTGTCATGTATCAGGTAGGCGTAGGCGTACATGTCATTCCCGAGAGGGATATAATCCATGTATCTCAACTGGCTTAACCTTCGGGCACCAATGATAAAGAAATGAGTGGGTAGCTGGGTGCAATTCCCAAAAAAACTTAAACCCATACAAGACAAGGTGATCTTGAGTGGGCCGAGAATTGATGGATACCCAGTAGGAGAAAAGGATGAAGTAAATCAGGTTAAATGAACGTCCCAAACACAAGCACAAATGAAGTTTATTTTAAATGATTAGGTTAGTAAGCCCAATTCTCAATTGGGGTGAATTAAAACCCATTCAGCAGCAGAAGTCCTTAAGACTTTGAAGGGGAGTATTATGTTATAAACGTACATGGACGTACATGTAATTGTAAAATTATAAATGCACATTCAAGTACATGTGATTTAGAGTGGTTATCAATTCATCAAAAGTCATCCAGTCTAAAGTAGCATTTCTAATACGGATTCATTAAGCGCTCATATCCACCAAATAGGCGCACACATCCACCCAACATGCAGTGGTACTTGAAAGGATAAACACACCAAATGTTAGCGACTCAGCTTGACATCTCTCGACATACATGTAATTGATGGATTTCAATACAGCGAGTGGGTGTTATTCGCAATGAGCAAGAAAGAACAAAATAGGACCCATACAGCACAGGGAGACTATCTGTCACGGTCGCCCCAGGAAAATACCAAACGTTCATTGAATCAGCTGGTCCGCTTGACCTTTGAGTGAAAGAGCAACGACGTCCACATTGTTCCGTCGGGAAGAACGCACTAAGAAGGCATTTCCAGAGGCTACGGATTTCATCCGTGCACGGGGGAAAGGGAAAATATGAAGAATTAAAGACGAGAAATCAATATGTCATTTGTAGACGGATGTCGTTTCCACAATTGAAGGAAGGTAGAACTGAAGATTATTCAAATTGTACAGGGTGAGTAAAAAAAACGAAATCCAAATGTCGAGACCATTTTTTGTTTAGTGTTTCCATTCAGCTCACATTCAAGCCAAAAAAAAGTGATGAGTGAGAAGCCACATGAAATGTGCTCCAGAGCTGTAATGGTAAAAAAAAATGGGTGGGAAGTCTCTGATCAGTCAAACTGGGAGGCTATTCGTGAACCAAGAAACCACTACATGTAGCGATTGAATGTGACTACAATCAGAGCCCATGGAGCAAAATGAGAGATATTCCAGCTGTTGTCTTTAGCCTGCGTCACAAAAAACATCTTGGAACTCTGCTATTCCTGAAATATTGATTGTAATGCAGAGCCCCCTTTAACACCGCAGTGTTTTCAAAAAGGTTTTTTAAGCCACTTCCCCCTTAAACAATGACGACTGGCAGAGTAGAAAGTGCATCGGTGCGGGCCAACGTCCCACGTTCCCTGACGAGTTTTATCAAGCAGTAACTAGTCAGGCCATTAACTCATCAACCCTCACGGGAACGACCAGCCAGCCGGCGCCCGGCAGCTGTACAAAGTTCCTGTGAAAACATGGACAAGTTTTCTTCTCCTTCACCTGAGAAGTCACAGAATATCAGAGGAGATTCTCTTACCCTAAGTCTCTCTCTCTTAATATCTCGGTCTCTTTCCCGAAGTGGCTCTCCGACTGTTGGCTTTTATTGAAACACCTGTCCGATCCTGCTTGCAAATTAATTAGGCTAATGCGACGGAGCGAGTCCGTGTTTAGAGCCAAGACAGGGTAAAAGTGGCTTGCAGGGTTCGGAGAAAATTTCTATCCATGGGACGCTAGTGCACTTCTCAGCGTGTGTTCGGTGTCCATGCTGCCAATCTGTAGGCCTATACGGTGTGTATTACAAATGTAGCTCGCTGTTGCACGTCACATTACAAGCGAATGTGATATCCTCTCCTTGATGCTTGCATGTTTACAAACTCGATATTCTTATAATGCAAGCTGGCAGAGGGGCATTTCTACCTCCTAGTTTACTAGTCAACATTTTGGGATGTTTTTTTTTTTGGGGGGGGGGAATACATTTCCACCCCTCCCAAAAAAAATGCCTTTCTTCATGTTCTACTTTCGGTTTGTAGTTAACTGATATTCACACAAGGAGTTTCACTGCAATTAGGATATTTGTCAAGCTCAGAGGACATCTTGTTTCCATTGAGATAAAATACATACATGGCTTTCAAAAAAAAAGTAAGATCAAAATACAATTGCTTAAAAATACTAATTAGATTAATTAATGAAATGATCATATCAAAATAGTGAGGGGAAATAATTAAAACATACAAACTAACGTATTATATAGTTCAATTTTGGAAAATTTAATTTTCTTAAAAAAATGCCCAACAAACTTATAACCTTTCCCCCAACTTTCAAGCCATTTCTTGGTTTCCTGAATTCTCCCCTATGACCTAACATTATGATTTAATCTAATCCTTGCGGCACATTCTAAAATTCTTTCAATTTTTAAACTTGGAAAGTGCCTCAAACCCAATGTACCACACACGTACATTTAGTGTATTATATTTAGCTCTGAAACTTCTTTCTCAATACCTGCAAAATACTTCCAAATCTCCTGCTGGATTTTGAAGAAATCGAGGGTATGCTTATATCACAGATCCTTTTTAAGAAACTAAATAAAAGCGATACAATTTCCCCGTATGCCTTGGATTCAGCATCAGCTCCTCGGCACCTAACCTTTTCAATTCCTCACCCACGGCTTCCGAAAATTCAGCTGAAATTTGCACTTGTCCTTAACCGAAGTGTACTTAACCCACCCACGCGTCTAATGGTGCAATTCATCTGGGTGTTTTTTTTTTTCTCTTCTTCTTTTGATTTCGTTATCTACAGCGGGTTTCCGTACTAGGAATTGTGTGGGTTTTCCTAATTCAATTGAAATGGAATTTCATCCTGCAATATTTATATAAATTATGGATGAGATGGATCAAGGTACATGTAGAATTTACAATGGCTGTGATTAGAGAAGTTGATTTTGTTATGAATATTTTATAAATTCACTTTATGTACAAAGGACGGGTCAGTTAGCCAGATCTTTTATTTTTTTTAGTATGATTGTAATTTATTTATCATGATGTCTTGCATTTTACCATGTGAACTTCAAGTTAACTCAAGTTTGAACTATGTACATGTACATGTAAGGAATAAAAAAACATTATGATCCACCTGGTTCACTGTAGGCCGATAGATGGGTAAAAACAAAACGTCAGAATTTATTCATTTAGACTGATAAAAATTAAATATTTCCATTTTTAAAAAACTCCGTGCGGAATTAAGCCTGCTGGTTTTGGCAATGAACCAAACTGTCAAAGGTTGCGTTAATTAACAAGTTCCATCTCCACACTGTAAGAACCAACAAAACAGACATGTCCGCAAACGGACAATAGCCAAAAAGCAGCAGATTTGATCCTTTTCTTTTGTCCTGGTGGCTTGACACAGGAAATAACAAGCGAGGAGCGTTTTAATTCACTTCATCTTGGAATTTTTCCACGGGAGGGAGCCTCTTTTGCGTGCATAAATCGCCATGGTGACGCTGAGTCATTCCCGTTGGGTGCATGGAAGCGTATAATGACCACACCCGTGTCTAGCGGTGTTGCGGTTGCCTTACACATGTATTACATTGTTCATGTACATGAACGGTAAAGGTACGATGTATTAATGTGTTAACTTTTTACAGTCTTTTCCCGTCTACAAAATGTATACGAAATCCAACATTAAATTCATTTGAGTGAGTGGTAATGGGTCATATATTTTAGAAATTAGTCAGATTTAGATGGTAGCAATGATGATAGAATTTGTAAAATTTGTTTCATGTTTAAAGAAAGCGTAGAAGGCGTACCGGTAATTCTGTTGTACAGGTAGAACTGTACATAATGTACATGTACACATATTTTAAGGGTTCATGAGTAAACACAAAAGTTTGAATTAAAGGGAATATATACATCATTTGCTTTTGTTTTAATTTTCAGAAATGGATGGAATTGGGGGTTGGAAATATATAGCAAATATAGTTACACTGACTTTTTTGAGGTTTTGGGTTCGAAAATGCTATAAAAACCAAGAAAAACGATCATTTTCCTGTAGTCTGGTTCCCTGACTCCATATAAGAAGAAACAGAGCAGTTTACATACATTGGGGAATTGTAAGGTCAGGGAACCAGTCTAGCTGGCTCGTACCCGTTCATAGGTTTGTAATCGATTGCAAACAAGGGCGATGGTCAATTGGGGCCAGTATTTGAAAAAAAAGCCAGTTGTTTCCAACGCTGATCGGCCGATCAGCGTTGGAAATTGATACAAAAATACCACTTTTCTTGAAAATGACAGTATACCAGGTGCCATGATTTTACAGGATGCTTTACACTGTCATTCACTAACAGTCCAGCAAGGTATTTCAAAATGATTTGGTAGTTTTATTTTTTGATGTTTGCAAATGTTGTATTTTCCCTTTAAAACAACATTCCTGGAAAGGGTTTTTATCATTACTGTACAGGTATGTAAATTTGTGGATAAAAATGCTGGTTCACTTACTGAACACACAGCTTCAACAGTTTAGGCCTATATCTAAATTTAAAAAAAAATGTTTGCATAAAAACAGAATGGTAATAACGAAAGTAATCACTAAAGACACAAGTGTACACATTTGTAGCTCATTCCCTAGTGAGGAAATTGTTGTTAAAAGAATTGACGACGACATGTACTTCCTCTAGGTTGAAAAATGAACCTAATGAAAAAAGCCACAATGATGATGATGTCACAATGATGTCAGGAGCAAAGTCGTCAACGGATGCAAACCAAAGCAAGGAAATAGAGCATCCCCCGGCGGATGCGTAGCGCTAAAGTGACGACTAGCGGCAGTGACAGCAAACGTAAATGAGGACTCGGGGATAAATGATGAAGAGACCACAACCAGTCGCGGCCAGGTAAATTAGGCGCCGAAAAAAAAGGGTGTGGAGGATAAAAATACTCCTCTTGGTTAATTTACAGGGGAAATTAGTCACAAAATTCCTGTAAAACCTTTCTCCACCGGAATTGACTTGTAAGCTTTTTGCTGATGTCATGGTGTGGTACATCCAAAGTACATCTATAGGCCTATAATCATGTTAGTCTGGAGCAACGCCAACATTTTTGGAACACATTTTGATTCGACATGTGTATCTAGTAATGTCACAACTCCAGCTATCACTCTGAATTTTACAATCTCAACACCCAAAAGGGGGTGGGGCAGGGGCCTCACTCTTTATTTGGGGGCAAAGAGAAGATTCAACCCGTTCAAGACGATCTTGGGACAAGTCAAGGTTTTGTTTTTGAAACAGGACATTTCCCTGCCCCAGATACAGATATAAGCACGACCATGACAATGGCACAATCCTGAATGCCTTTCAAATCAAAATTTACATTTCTCTCTCTTTTTTCTGGAGAGTAATTTGCGTTTGGCTTTCACATCACTTCGGTCATCTTGTTTTACTCTAATTTCCATGAATCAAGGACAAACGAATCTTCAACATTTACGTTTGGCACTTGCAATACAACTACATTGTATCTCCGTACAGCATCTGAAACATCTGAATTAGCAATACGTGTGTACCGGTCCCGTAGCTTCACATGTGAAGTATCAACCATTGTTAGAGAGTACTATCGTGTGGAAACTCAAATCGCTAATTCTGTGCGATATCCTTTTAACATGGCACATCCTGTTTGACAACGCTGATTTCAATTGAAGATAATTATGCGTATCCTTTGTTGGGAAAACACCTCCTTGTGCAGTACAAAATTGTGCAAGATTTGTATTCATGATCTGATGCAAATTGACAAAAAAAGTTGTTAAAACATGTATGGCATTAAGTACATGTACATGTAGTCATTAATATTTTGTAACCATAGCAAAGCTGTTTTAATTAATTAATAAACAGAATGGGCATTGTTCTGGCTGAATTAATTTGAAGTATTTTATTGCAGCAGATTGTCCCAGACTTTGATGCATAATAACATAACATATTCCAAAGATTTAGGAAAAACATGAAAGTTTTGATGTGCATAACATGTGCTCAATTGGATATTACAAAGGAAACACGTGTGGGTAAATTTGTACACACGTTAAACGGCAGTTCGTAAAAAAAACTACACACACTTGCAAGTGTTTGAAATCTATTTTAATAAATGTCAGCTCTGGTACGGATCTTCATCAAATGATCCCAAATTTCATTTCAGCAATAATTAATGGCGCTGGTTCTTCACCAGAGGCTGTTATGGCCTGTAATTCAATACATGCTGTGCTTGCTGGCGTTTCTCGTGGTTCGTCTTTCGGTTAAGTCTCCAGGTCGGGTCGGCAGAAAGCAATAAATCGCTTCAGTGAACACTGACAGGGAGGCAGGTGGAGTGAGACGGAACTGTGGTGGGTGAGGGAAAGGGGGAAGGACGGGGACGCTAGATTACGACCATGCTGGATTGTCTCTGATGGACAATCGATTGGCTGGTCTGTCCGGAACGGCACAATAATTGCAAGATGTATCATGATGACATCATAACTAGCGGAGTGGTACGACGACAAATTCCCTGAAATGAATGTTGGCTTGACGACGTACTTACATGAACTCTTAACAAGTGCAGCAGCCCTTTAAGTCCATGCAAACACTTTGTACAGTAATTCTTAATTCCTATTATTTAGACTGATGTTTGTATCTTCAGCTAGAACCAAAACAAAATTATTTGCATTATTTTATGATTGTGTCTATAAAAAAGTATGGTAATAATATACATTGAAAATGTTATTATATAGGCCTACCGAGATAAAGAGAGCAATTTTCATGTTCAAATGTCAACCTGACAACTTTGTGGGAAGGTGTGAACTTGTTAACTACAGAGGTGAGAATGTTGCCAAGCAACACTGATAAGATATTCATATCGTTATGTTGTCTGTAATATGATAAGGTACATGTATGTAAAATGAAAGTGAATTTATAATTCAAAGACTTACTGTACTTTTAAATGATGTTGTTTCTACCAGTTACTTGAATTATAGACACTGCATTATAGTAGTGGTGGAAGAATTCAGAGATTTCAAAATCCGGTAGATCCTAATTTTTTTCAAACCGAATAACAGTTAACAAAGGCCAAAAACAAATAGTTCTGCTTCCGATTACATTGCATTCAAAAATAGGGTAGGTAAGTAGAGAAATTTTTTTGGGCAATTTTTGTTGTGTACAATCAAATGGAAGCGTCTGCGTGTAGTCAAGGTACATTTAGGTAGAAATTGATGGTTTAGGATCTTTTTTTCCTCATTTTTCCCATAAAACAATGAGGGTAAGGGCTGTCAGAAAAGGGTAGGTACATGTAGGGATTAGCAAGTGTCACACAAAAAATGGAAGGCTTATTTTTTGTTACAATTGGTTTCGAATATACGGTTTCCAAAAATCCAAACCAAATAGTGGAATACGAACCAAATTTTTAAAATCTGGATATTAATCTGACCACTGATTAAAAGTACCAGTACTGCCACTTCTAAGAGAAAGAACAGGTATAAAGATTCAAATTTCAATGTAAAAATGAGAAAATATGAATCATCGCACCAACAAATATCATCTGAATTTTTTTTCTATACAAATATAATTAATACCCAGAGAGGTTGTTTAAATGTCTTCTGCAGCTTGAACCAATATTTATGTAAAAAAAAATGGCTTTTTCTTTAAAGCTGTGTGCCTAAATGACACCATCAGATTTAATATCCTTCGATTGTTTACAGGTCTTGCTTGAAAAAAATATTCAAAACCAACAAAGAAGGAGAACTATACAAGTTGGAAAATGTTGGCCATCAGTGGCCGCAATGGGCATTATATAATTTACCAAATCTAAGCCATGGTCAATGCGGCGTCGATGAACTTATCGTCAAAAATAATCAGTAAAACTCAAAGCAGTTAAATTTAAAATTTCAATTAAATTATACGCTACAGCCAACTGACATGCATACTACAGGCCTTTGTTTTGCAATCAAAATTAAAATATCCATGATCATGATGATGATAACATCTGCTATGTTTACACGTTTGACACATCTTCGTCCCGAGACAAAAGACACAATTGCAGTATCATATTTGTAAACAAATTATATCTCGGCCACTGGTCAGTCATTACAAAAATCGCAGTGGCATCATTACCGAACCTCTGGTTCCCTGACCTGACAATATTCAACATCATGATCTTTGGCTCTTGGAACCAGACAAGTATCAACCGAATGGCTCTCGGACTTTATTTTCCCTTAAAAAAATAAGGAAAAAACGATTCAATAAAAGTAGGATTTGATTAAAAACACGACAGTAAAGAAGGAAAGATTGTAGTATCCAGACGCCACTTCTGTGGTTGTGTACAAAGTCTATGGAGAGTTGAGATTATTTTCAGTAAGTTTTTTCTAACAAATTTGGAAATGTTTCTTACTTGTTAGTCCCAAATTCGTGTCTTTTCAATATTTTTGCAATGACTGACCTTCATTGAGATAATATATGAAGAAAAAGGATGCAACATTCGTTCCACAAATAAACATTAACAGCGCAAATAAGGGTATTTTCCAGAACTCGCATATTTTTTTTCACGTTTCAGATGCAGTGCAAATCCATACAGTAAACATTGTAATGTTGCAATCGTTCTGCCGCACAGCGCTAGGTACAAAATAACAACCGGAAGAAAATGAACGATGAATTTTACCTTGTGTTTTATCTGCTTGGAAGTGGACACCCGCCTGTGGAAAGCCTTGGATGGCTCGATCTCTCCTTCACTGTCGCTGGAATCTTCCAAAGAAGTGCTCTTCACCGTGGTTTTGGTCCTGCGCCCGGGCGAAACGGAGGGAGACACCGGGCCCGTCGTGTCCAAAGACGCCATGATTATCGCAGTATACGCTTCGTACCGTACGTATTTTGACGTGTAGTGCATGCGATGCTATGTTGAATGCACGTAGGTTGCACTATGTGTGTGTTCACCATGTGCTCGACGTTTTAATTTTAGCAGAAATTTGGCACACGCGCGTACCCGTATGGGGGCGTGCTTTCCTTCGCCCACCACGTGTCCACTCTAAAATTCATCCAATCCTGTTCGTTCCTCTATTTTTTTCCCCGAAGATTTTGACCTCCTCTTTTTCACTTGAAAGTTTTACTGAGTTACTATCAAACGGTACAATTCGGTAGCTAGTTTCATTGATGGACAAACTAAATATTTATTTATTGAGATAATTTTGGGAGCTGAGGTTGAATTTCATCCGAGTAGGGGCGAGTAAAAATTATAATCAATCATTTTGGGTCTTTATGTTAACAAGAAACCCACACCGGCCTTGAACAACATAATTAGACATCCTTTTATTATTTTTTTTCCAGGAATAACAATTAGGCCTTTCGTCGTTTTTCCCCCTCTAAGTTCATTAAATGACTCACAATCCGGGACTGGCAATACGTGGGTCATTAATTTGTTCTTCTTCTTCTTCATCCATTCATTTCATGATGACTTGATGAGTTGGGCCCAAGTCCCTGTCGAGCATAGTGTTGGAAAGAGATGGACCACTCAGACCAGTTTCTCGATGGATGTCATTAATTTGAAGGGATTAATTTTGCAGGTCATTTGTGGAAAATAAAAATAACATGCGTGCCCGGCTAGCTGTTCAACAGTGTTAACAAAATTAAATTGTATTCATTTTGTGTGTGCTCATACCATGGTGGAATTATTCTAGTGGTTGTCGATGTCGAACCTTCGCCTAAAATGAAGTAAATCGATTCTGTTATTAAAATCCTGGACCATTATTGACAGATATTTTGTAAAATTCTTTATTTCCTTCCCTTTTCTTACTTTTTTAAAAATCATTATCATACACTACAGCATATTGTTACATTAATTTCCAACACGTTCACTCGGCGCGTCTGCAACCGCACATCAAGCAAAATGCTCAACTCTGGTAATTTCGTGGATTTTTTTTCACACAATAATTTATTGCCACATTCGGACTGTAATTCTGATGATGTCAAACCTTTGTCTGCTGATGATAAGCAATAAATCAACAAACCAGTCCTTTTTTTCTAGAAATTACATTTTTTACAAAACCGGGCAGATTTTTTTTTCATCCTGTCCCCTACTCCACCAAATCCACGACTCGGGGTTAAATTTCACGATATTGGATAATTGAACGACGCCGGTCGCCATGGCAACGCAAAAACCCGCGCTTTAAGAAGAGAAATAAACGGAGTGACGTCATTCATGTACACCTGGGAGGCCAGTCGGCGGATGTTAAGAACCATTAAATAATTTAATAAACAGACAGGGTTGATTAGGCTGGAAAAGAGGGCCTTGTACTGCAGTAGATTATGTCACCCAAACCCCGCCCTCTTTAAAAAAAAAAAAAAAATGGGGGAAGGGGGGGGGGGGGGGATAGTGGCCATGCCTTTTTCGGGTGGAAGGGAGGGGGGCCGGGGGGGGGAGGTTACGTTTGAACAAAATGTTCTGTGGCCTGTGGCGATTTGTATAAAAAGCAAAACAAGAAATTATACAATATGCAAGATTTGTGTTATATTAAAAAAAAATATTGAGGAATATATATTTAAAATATTAATTTCCGCTAACTTCTCAATTGGATTTCTCGTTTCATAAAACCGCCCGTAAATCAATATTTTGTTATTAATATTTTCTTGCCAATTAATTCGTAAAAAAATTCAATGTCATACTTCATCATCTATTCGATAAGTCAGTGACTATTTCATATCATCGAGTTGTCTTCTCTTTTGTGGCGGACGGTGGATCAAAGAAGTCGAGAACAGTTAAAAATTGATGATGCCCAGAAGGCGAAGAGCTATATGAAATTGTTTTTTTTTCTCTAGAGATTGACCTCGCATGCAATACCTTTAAATTATTTTTGTGTGTGATGATTTGGAGGAATATGAATACTGAAGCAATGTGTATATTATATGGTCTTTCGGAACATGGCACTCAATTTTTTAATTACCTATTTTATATTTTAAAAGAAAACAAAAATCGGACCGCAATAAGTTCATATTACAAACTGGGATAAAACAATATTGTGAATTACAAACAGATTCCTTCCTGACAAACATTGTCAACAGGAAGAAGTTAGGCCTAATTAATAACGAAACATCGCAACAGAGCTCGGACAATAGACCTTTTGTCGGTCTAGAAGGGGAGTCAACAAGGAATATAAGGGTTTAAATCCTCCGAAATACTTACGCTAATACTACACGGAATTTACAGTTGAAGCAAAAACCCCAACCTTTTATGATGTTTTTCTTTTATTTTTATTACTCATATTGACACCTGTCCAAATAAATAATGTAACACCCGTTTAGCGTCTGCGGGTAATGCGGAGTAGATGAGATCATTAGTGTGTGGATATCGCAGGAACATAGGGACGGTCGGGTAATCTGCAGGTGACTAATACCCGACGGGAATGTCCAGAAAATACTAGAAAAAGGAAAACAGTTGCCAGGAGACGAGTTAGAATTAGAACCCAATAAACTGCATTTTAACCCGAAAGGGACCGGGGGGGGGGGGGGGCGAAATCCGCCCCCCTCAACTTTTTCCGCGATAGCAATAAAAAAATGGTCACGACCCGAGCTGTTATGACTTTTTAGCCTCGAGTCTTGCGCATCTTTTGATACCAAAAACATAAAATTCGGACCAGGGGTTGCCGCACAGCGAAAAATTTTCCGGCGCTAACTTAATTTTCATTTATGTACTACGCGCAAAGATAAGATTGATAGCTGGGTTCGTTTGGAAGTAGGGGCCGGATTGGTGGTAGGGTGTGGGGGAGGGGGTGCGCATGCACTTGAACCGGCGGTTGATGCTGTTGCTTCTTGATGATGATGATGACGGCACTTAACAAAATAACAAGCAGAGATTGTGAGAAATGACTGCAGCCTCAGCAGATATAACCTTGTAGGGGAATTTTACTCAATCTTTATTTGACAGTAATGGACAAGGGCATTTTAACAAATGACAATCATAGTTAGCAATGGTTTCAAAAAGGATGTGACCACTAGACATCAAGTGCTTTCCAACGACATGGTACAACCATTATCATTTTGAATGAAGTAATTTTTATAATGGTGGCTTAGTTAACTACAAACTAAAGAACTTATCACGAAGATTGACCACCCCTTTTAGCTAATGGAAACTTCTAAACTTTGGACCAATCAGAACTACTCGATTACCTAACTTGCGTCTCCGATAGATTCCTACTGTAATTGATGCTATTAAGAAAAACAAAATCTTCAAGGGTCTCTTGGTATCTTAATGAATACTAAAACTCCACCAAAAAAACACACACAAATCTATGTTATCTTACTTGTCAAATTAAACTTTATGGTTATTAAAACCTAGCACCAATCGCTAATATTATAAATTTTAAAGGATAAAGTTCATCTGTGAAGTCCTAAAGAAGGCAAGGTGGGTTTGGGTTGGGAGTTTGGGTTTGCAAAATCCAGGGAAGTGCTGAATGCGATAACAACAGTGAAGAATACTTTGTCAAATTGAATAACTGAAGCTAATTCTGGCAACTACAAGGGGAAATGTAATGGATCTGCTGAGACAAGACATTTGCTAAGCACAAAAATAGATTTGCTTAGCAGAAACCAGTCACCAGCCAAAACGTCATGCGATGTAGAACGCCATGGTCCAGTGGTTACGGCGTTTGACTCTTGTACGAAGGTGCGTGAGTTTGAACCCTGCCAGGAACATGGTGTTTGTGCCCTTGGGCAAGACACTTAACTACAATTGCCTCTCTCCACCCAGGAGTATAAATGGGTACCTGTGAGGGTAGAGGACCGAATGTGCGCTGATATCGGCTGCCGCGTGGTCTCGTGGCCTGATGAACGGGGTAATAATTGTAAAGCGCTTTGAGATTGTTGATACGATGGAAAGCGCTATATAAGCACAATTATTAAATTATTATATATGCTTACACTGGTCCCCAACTGATTTTTTCAGGGTTCACGCACCTTTAGGACACTAAAATATCATGACTTTTCCACGACCAAATTAGGAAAATCCATGACCTAGTTCATCAAAATGCAGATCACAACTGTAAACATTCTTAATGGGGATATCACAGGGCAACAAAAAATAAAATCAAAACGCTTAAGTATCGGTGAAATTTGTCGCATTTTGTCAGTTATAAAAATCAGATTTCCGATGCTAAATTATGAATATACAAAGTTTAAAATTTAACATAAATTGGCCCTCACAAAATTCCATGACTTTTCTACGAATTTGGCATTTTTACAAATTTCATAAACATAAAGTTAATTAGCAATATTCTCTGCACAGCAGCTTCGAAAAATTGATCTGCAAAATTTTCCTGATGGTATTTGTTATTTTCTCCCAACCCAACTTATCACCTCCTTATAAAGGCACCCTTGCATCTACAGCTCCAAGTGGGCCGGCTCCTTAGTCAGATGAAAGGAGAAAGCAATCTCAGACTCATACTTGGTGTCATACATGCCGGTCAGCGGAGCAATGTTTCCTGTGTAGGTCTTACACTGCACCTTAATCTCTTCCTCACGGGCCGCAAGGTCAAACCGTACAGCAATGTACGGTTTGATGTAGCCGGCCCGTTTGCTGACGTTGGTATTGCCCGGGAAGGGGAAGTAGTGGTTGGGGATTCCGTAGTAGGGATAGATGCGGGTGTCTGGGCCGAGCTGCTCGGGCTTCTTGTTTTTCTGCGAGAGCAATTGAGAATCAAAGCATCACAATGATTCTCAAGATTCAAATGAAGATTAATGTTTGAAACAGAAGCGACTATGTGACAAACTTGTCCAAAGATGGACTCTTGCAGTTAGTCAGAACAACTCCTTAGTCTAGGCAACGGGAGATCAATACTTATAGGCATATAGGATCATTTGCTTTTCATGCATTTTGCTCGTTTCCAATAATAAAACCACTCAAAATCCAAAAAAGAGTGTTCAAAACCTAACCTGTTGAAGGTTAAGCTCAGTGGATATCACACTTTCGAGAAAACAGTGAATAACCATGCACAACGATTTTTGTCAATTTTTTTTTCTCCAAAAATAAGTCAATTCATAAGATGGAATTTGCATCAGGATGAGTTTAATATTGGTTTTTGCCCTTCACAACATGCATTATGAAGCACTGTGGAAATAAGTCAACTGTGGAATATATAAGTCAATTCGTTGCGTTTTTTCCACACCAGCGAACAGGTATACAATTGTGTATACCTGTTTGCTGGTATGGAAAGGCGTGGTGCTACCTGTTCGCAAGTATGTAAAAAAAATGCGACAAATTGACTAATCTTTGTAAATCGTTCACCTACATTTATTGATTCTTCTAAATGACAGCAAGCTAGATGGAATGATTTCACGGGGTGTTTAGCACCAGGACGTTTGATCCAAAGAAGCTTTTGATAATAATTTGGTGCGTTACTTTTTGGATAAATCCTATATGCCTCTATTGTTCACCTGTCTGGAACAAAAATCTGTTTGGTTAACCCGAGTTGCTCCTACTACTCTACGGTTTGGTGAACATCTCAAGAGTCTATAAGAGGTGCTACTCACGTAGGATCCACACTTGATGGCAATGTTGCCAGGCTTGTAGGAATCAGCAACCTCCTCAGGTATCTCGCCTGCCTCATAATCCTCAGGAGCCCAGTCTACAACCTAGAATGAGAGAGAATAGACCTTCAACATGCTGCCACCATTTCAGTCATGTTCCCTGTACCCAATAACATTACTGAATGATAATGTTTTTGTGTGCAAAAAGGAACCAGACTATTTTTCCTTCCAGCCTCGCTTTGGTTACGTTGATTTGAATGGAAAAAAAATCAAGATGGCTGCAACATGATAATGGTCTATGGTTGGAGGAGAAGGGGCAGGTGTTTAGTAGGCATAGATATGGCCCAAAACATTCGGGGAGCTAAACACATTGATGACAGAATTCTGTTGTTTGTAGAGCTATGAAATGAGACCTAGATGGGGCGGAGAGTGGAGTTTCACCTCCCATCATTATATACTGACTGGATAGCACATGCCTATTACTGTGCACAAAGAACTGAAGCCACTATAAGTAATTTTTAAGACCTCCCAATATGGAGGTTACTGATATGCACTTGTATGCCTTATGGCCTTCCAAGATGGCATACAAGTGGCTTCAGCCTACAGTCTTCATGCACTATAAACTCATGTAGTATCTATATTATTCACTTCATGTCTGGCATCAGCACGAGGAGATTTTGGGCGCCTGTTCAATATGGGTCCATATTCTGGTTTGGGAACTACCAATCTTTGGAAGCCAAAATTTGGAGGGTTTCAATTTTGGTTGAATGCTAACGTTTCTAAATGATTCTTAAGCAGGGATACAGCCAATGCTGAAGACAAAGCAAACGCCTTGAAAACCTCTTTCTCTTAAGGCCAACATTTTTGTAAGTCTTACCCTGTTCAGAGCGATAAACACGCAAGGTTTCCGTTGGTTGTAACCAAAGTCTGGCGGTATGCAGAATTCCCCCAGGGTAGTACGATCGAATTGACAGAAGGAGCCCTCTGGGGGCGCTGTTTCATTCGTGCAGTCCACATATCCCTCCGTCTGATTGGCTGGGTCCAGAGCTGTAAAGAAAGTCAGTAAATTTTTGGGGGCAAAAACAGAATGGTTGATCAGCAAATGTGGCTTACAAAACACGGAGGCTTGGTTCCATGACTTACAAAAAAAATTGCCAGTAAACAATAATGGATAGAGGGCCCAACGGACTTGATAGAGGGCCCAAGAAATAAATTTTAAGTCCACAGTATTTGTGCAGATACCTAGATTTCCCCACAATAAGAAGTTCAGCAAGTTGACCCCTATTGTGGTTCTTGTACTTGGGAAGAGATTTTTTGAACTTTGGGGAACTTCTATCACCATGCCAAATTTCATTGAGCTGCTATGGGCAGATAATATGACTGAGCAAATATTATGGCTCTACTGAGAATCAGTCACAAGGCAGGCTGCGGTCTGAATGACTTGGCTACGGCTGGGAATAGTACACAGGTCTATGTGAAGTGGCTGCAGCCGCTGCCATAGACGCATGTGTCATTGCTAGCCGTAGCCATGTCATTCAGACATGGCTTATAAACACTACTTCATAATGGGCTGGTAGTCTATTTTTGTTAGTAGCTATAAGCCACTATTGTCTCTGCCTGGCAAAGAATGCGTGTATTTATTGAAATTGGTCTTTTGAAGATTGTTCTAACTTACAATCCCAGATCGCCTGTAGTTCGTCGACGTATTTGGCGTAGTCATTGTCGTTGGCTGCCGAGTATTTGATGAGACTATCCTCAGAGATTGGGGTCACACTCAAGCCTTAAGAGAGAGAAAAAAAACAATCATATCACTTAAAACTTCATGTTTGTAAAGCTGTGGTCAAGTCACTCAATTCACAAGCTATGTAAATGAATTATTTTTTTTTTTATCCAACGATGGTTGGCCAACCATCGTTGGAAATTGATACAAAAATGCCACTTTTCTTGAAAATGACAGCATACAGATGCCATGATTTCACAGGATGCTTGAGACTATTATTCACTTACAAGTAAGTACATGTATTTCGTAATAATTTGGTATTTTTTTTATGTTTGCAAACGTTGTACACTACCTTTAAAGTATCTTTGAACAGAATTGCCACATTGAACAAAATGGCTTTAATTCTTGAAAGTAACACTTCTTACCTGCTGCAGTAAATGAAAAACAGCAATAAAGCCAAGGAATTAACTTCCAACTCAATTTTTGCAGCAAATCAGTGCTTGTGTCACACTGGATCCGAAATAAAAGGAAAAATTGTAGACTCACCAGGCCGGCCAACGTAGGAGTTATATGATGGATGGTCCGGGCTGACGGTTTGTAGGAAAATGAAGAGCATAAGACCCCAGAAGCCAGCTAGGAAGATGTAGTAGATCAGGTAGAATAGGCCGATCTCAGCTGAGGGCAAAACAAGACATGAAGAAATGTCATGAGACAGTTCAATTACAAGACCATTGCAATCACATGCGAGGTCACAGTCACATGTAACAGTGGATAAACAATAACAAAGGAATGCCTTGTGACAGGACTTGGGACTGGAGGACTTGTGATGCACTTGTGAAGACTTCTACAAATCATGAGAAATACTTCTTCAAGCTTGAACTTCCACCACAATGTTAAACAGTTTGATCATTGATGACTTCTTAACCCTTTCGGGTCTGTGTCCTGGGTTGTTCTGGGCAACGTTTCACAAGTTCAACAAATTTCACGCTGTGGACATCCTGGACCATGTGGAATTGTACTGGTCAAAACCACAACTTGTGTATGGTACAGAAATATTATGGATTATGATTTGTATACCACACTCCTTTGTGTACCTGCTACGGATAAAGTCATACATTTAGAAACAATGTAAATATACTATTATTACGGGTTAGCATTTGAAATATCTCTTCACAGGAGTGCAATTCCATAAAATCCAGCTCTTGTTGTACTCTGACCACAAGATTTTACAAGGTCGTAAAGGTGGTAGAACATTTTGTTTGGCCTGCAATGTGTTCTCTTCATTAGATGTCACATATTAGTAATATATGACATTCATACTACCAACAGAAGCTCATTAAACTGTCTGAGGTGTACGTCCAAATTTACGGAATTGGCCAAGTACAAAAATACAAGTACAAAACTTCAATGCATGCAATATGTGTAGGGGCAACAATCACTTTTTATTAATCTCCAGCACACAAATCTTAAAATGGTCGTGTATAATGTCACAAATACATGTATTCACTCCTTAAGTTTTAATCTGAATACAAATGACACTGACTAATATAACACAGGTTGAAAACAGGGAATTTCTTTTTTAAGAAGTTTGAAATTTTTCCACAAGTGAAGTACTTTATGCTGGGATGAGTACTGATAATCGGTCTAGTACTGTAAGGAGAATACATTCTATAACCAACAACAAGATATTAATTTTAATAATTATTTTAAAACTTCCTATTACTTTTTGATGTTCAAAGAAGAAAAACATGAAATTAAAAAAATATTCCTGCTAGTACTCATTTTGTTACCCATGTGATATTTAAGTAGGATTTGTTACGGTTTGTAGTACTGAAGCCAACCTATTTTGAAGTATGGTCCACGCTAGTTCAGTGTAATTTCCTGTGTCGTAATTTCTGCCCCATGTTTTTTCTTAAATTAAAAATGCCTAGTAAAATACAATTGTTCTACTTAATTAGGAACACTTGTTAAACTTGGAGAATCTACACAACATCAGAATACCAATTGATTGGAGAATACATACATTGTGAATCTTGTGTATAGTGTGGGTGTAGCAGGTTTCACTTCCGTGCAATACATCTTTGGTTCAATCAGAGTTCAGAAATCAAGTCACAAACTATTTTTAACGATTTAATTTCTCTAAGACTGGCCTGCAATGTCGGGAAAAATCATGATTTGTTGTCTTTAACTCGCACGTAAATTTTATGTATTTCCATTTATTCCTTTCAACCCTTGTTTTATAGGTAGTGTGCAAGAACACTTTGAAGTTGTTTTCCCAAATCATTATAAACCACACAGACTAGCGACTTATGTTGGACGCTTTCCTTTTTTTTTTGGTGGCCTTGTAATGATTTGGTTAACATCTTTTACCCATCTGTTATTGCAATGTTCCCTGATGTTAAGTGTAAAAATATAATTTGAGGCATCATCGCAAGCAGGCTTTGCTTTATGAAACTGAATATGAAATGTTGAAACACAAACATTATCCCAAAACCTTCACAGAGTCGCGATAGGTCTCCACATAATTAAAAACAAGTAAGATAATAGATACTCCAATAGGCAATCAGTGTTACAAATGAATACTCTGAATACACTAATTCATTGAAGGAGAGGAGTGGTTCATTTGGAACAAAACTGGATCTAGCCGGTTCCGACTGGATCAAACTGGCTCTTTCCCACTTCTGCACCGAAAAGCTGCAATCAATGCTATGAATGAGTATTCCAAATACACTAGCTCATTGGTGGGGAGGAGTGGTTCATTTGGAACAAAACTGGATCTAGCCGGTTCCAACTGGATCAAACAGGTTCCAGCCACAACTGGTTCCAGGTAGATGTGCAAGTCAGCTAACCAGTCAGTTCCAGCAAACACCGCATAGAACCAGTTGCCTCTAGCAGCATTTAAGTCACGTCACTACAATCTAAAATGTTACACTGGAATTAATAATTACTTTACTTAATATAAAAATCACAAATCTAACTCCCAATAACGACACAAATTGTACACAACTTTACATCTTCAAAATAATCACAGCCTAAATTACTTCTTTCCAAATCTTATTACGTACAGTAGTATGACAACTCGGGGGTTGAATACAAAGTGAATATCTCGAGTAAAGAAAGGAGGGTTTGATTAATGAATCTAACGTCGAATTTCTAATTCAAACTTATCTTTTTGAAAGCTTAATTGTCACTTTTATGAGGTAAAACTGAGGTATAACAGAGGAATATAGGGATACACTGATTCATTTAATGTATACATGCATGCATCAGGATAACATTATTTCAAATGGAATTGGTCACTTTTTGTTAACCCTGACCCCTAAGGATTCCTCAGGACTACCCTACAAAATCCAACAGAGTCCAACGGTACACTCCAACAGAATCAAACTGTGCCTAATTTTCAGTTGTCTGCTAGATATAGATCCAATCTAAGTTGGCATCATTTACCAGGACCCAACAGAATCCGAGTCTGAATATGTACGTGTACGATTGTACAAGGGGTTTACTGCTCAATCCAACAGACTCCAACAGGTTTGTGATATAGTTGGATCCTGTTGGATTCAGCAGGGTATATTTTATATGGGATGAGAACTCACAATCCAACTCCTTCACCGAACCAATGTACATGGATGGTTTTTTCTGTACAGGTAGCCTTTTGTACACGCTTTCAAGCTTAAAAACGAACGTCAAATTGACATAACCAGGGGAATACATGTACATCATACATTTTGAGGGAAAACTCAAAAAAGCTGAAAACATAACTTGTGATTATTATATTCGTCAAACATTTGAGTGCAATAAACTATTTTGATGGTGCCTGATCAATTCATTCTAAAGTCATTCCACAATCAATTTGGAGACAATCTTCAACTTACATAAAGAAATTGCTAAACCTATAAAAAAAATCTTAATCATCAGGACCGCATTTGACTATAATACCACCAATTGTCCATCAATTGGAAAACAATTACGGTGCCTGAAGACAAGAATAACACATCATTCATGATTTATGGGGTGCCATGAAGAGTTTGTTGCAAAACCACAAAAGAAATAATGAATATTAAGGAATACGTGAGGAAATGTGCAACTTAGAAGTTTTAAAAAGCAAAAGAAAAGAAATTAAAGGATACATGAAACTAAGAAAAGTGGGACATCCAATCAGGTAACAGTGGGGCACACATTAAGTACTTTACTCAATTTGTGATGTAGATCAAGACGGATCACACCAAGAGCAGATGCAAATCTGAACAGTTTGGATAGTTTATTACATTAACGAGCCGGTTAGATATGTGTTCAATTGATGAACTGTTGTGGATTGATGACTGTAGTATGCCACAATGTTACGTAAAGAGAGTTGTGTGCCCCGTGTCCACGAATGACGTGCATTTCAGCTAAGAATTCATTATTTAGGTGCATAAATTTTGGGTTAAGCACACTTGGATGAAATTTGGTAATGCATATTCTGAGTCATATGCTTGAGAATGGTTACGCAGATCTGGTGGGTCCAACACAGTGTGTGTAGGCCATATAGGACAAACTTGGAATCCTTTGTTTAATGTATTGTAAGAATTCATCATTTTTACACTAATTGCAGACACAGCTCACACATTGCTCTTCGACTGGGAAAAAAGAAAAAACTAAATCCACCTAGTCATGATTTGCTGATGTTTACACATTTTTCCAAACATTCTTAGCCTGCATGTAATGCTTGGACAACACCACACTCACTTAAAGCACGGTGAAATGATACAAACTCAACATTTCGCATGCAATTTAATCCTTCTTGGAAGTGAAGGATTCACATCAATGGGCATGCGAAAATGTAGACCACCCTTACAATTCTGACTAATCATGCTTTTTAGGGAGGAAATTGTCCCGACATCAATGTACAACTAACCATCGAAAGAATGTAAAAAAAAATGTATTAACATCAAGAATTCAGACCAAGGCCAAAAAAAAAATACTTCTGCTTCTGATTACATGGCATTTGAAAATAGGGTAGGTAGGTGGGGATTTTTTTTGGGGGGGGGGGCAATTTTTTTGTACAATCATATGGAGGCATCTGCGTGTAATCAAGGGTAAAAGGTAGAAATTGATGGTTTTGGGTGTTTTTCCCCCTCATTTTTCCCACAAAAAAATTAGGGTAAGGGAAATAAGAATAGGGTAGGAAGGGAAACCGGAAGCAGAACTTTTTTTTTTGGCCTGACATCCACCCTATTACAATTCATCTTTGCTCTTAGTGGATAAAATAAACTCATAAACGACTTCGGACTCGTAGTCCGTGTCATAAAGCCCGCCTAGGGGCTTGATGTTGGCTACGTAGGTCTTGCACAGGACCTTGATCTGCTCGTCTTCGATGTTGAAGTCAAACTGGACCGCAGCGTAGGGCTGGATGTATTTAGCCCGTTTTTCTTGGTTGGTGGTGCCCACGAAGGGGTAGTATTTGGATGGGATGCCGGCTGAAGGGTAGATGGTGTTGTTGGAATACATGTGCTTGTTTTTCTGTTGGAACAAAGAGATCGGAAAAGCAGATAAGCCCCAGTTCATATTCAGTACAATTGCTGAGGCCGAGATGAATATATGCAGAAATGCAATAGATCCATCAATTAACCCTAATCCCCTGGGCCCTTTTGGATAGGAACCATCCTCAATCCTGCAAAATCCTTCAATTGCCACCATGTAAATATTGGATCCAGCCTCAAAATCAAGCAAAAACCGACCCAAAACCAAACTGACCCCCCCCCCCCAAATCACTGAATATCTGGCTTGGTCAACTATTCTCAGTGTTTCATGACAAGAAAGCTAGATGTAACGCTGGCCTGATGGGCCACGCATATTGGCATGTGGCATTTACCCCTTACTGCCGACTCGATTCCATTTAGATGCGTTGAGTCCCCTTAGCATGTTAATCAGGCATGCAACTAGGAAAATGAACGATGAGGACACTCCACACCACACAGGACGATGTATAGTATTTTTCCATTTATAAACGAGGAAATCTGCGGATCCGAGGAAAAGTTGCATGCTTGGTTAATAAATACTCACGTAGTTCATGCAGTAGAGAGCAACATTTCCTGGAACGTAGACATCTTTGACTTCCTCTGGCACCGCACCCTCCTCGTAGTCCTCAGGGACCCAACCAGCCACCTACACAGACAAAGAAAATGCCCATGGACAAATGTTACAGATTTGATCATTATTTCTCTTTGAGTGACATAAATGACATTCTCAACATCTCACAGTAGTAATTTCTGTTTCTTTATTGTTACATCGTGTCTCACATGAAACGGTGTCAGATGCAAGGAAACCAGTTGTACAATGACTGAACACTGGAGTTGTAACTCCTTCTGTACTAACGACCATCGGTTACTAAACTGAAAACTTTAGCCCTTTTCACACTAGAGCCTCTCAACCCGGGTTGAACTCAACCCTGGGCAAACCCAGTGCCGCCCCGGGTTGAATTTTTGATTTTTCAACCCCGCGTTCAACCCCGCATCATTTCACACTTGTTTCATGCAAATCAAGCTTATCATGCTCAGTTACTACTGTTTTGAACCCTGGCAAGATTTTCAACCCGGGTTAAAAATCTCAACCCTGGTCTGGAGCAGGGTTCAGTTCAACCCGGGGCAAAATCAATCTCGGGGTTGACACAGGGTTGGAATTCTTCAAGTGTGAAACGATGCATGTTTTCAACCCTGCGTCACCCCGAGATTTGTCTAGTGTGAATTTGTGGGTTTACAGTGTGGGGATCAACAAGGTTCTTTCTTAGGTACTCGACTGACATTGGAAGGTTCCCGGTTCCTTTTGCTTCTCAGTTTACTGCCCTAACCCTGCTGAATCCAACAGGATCCAACTATATCATAAACCTGTTGGACCCTGTTGGATTGAGCAGTAAACCCCTTGTACAAATGTACATGCACATATTCAGAGTTGGATTCTGTTGGGTGCTGGTAAATGATGCCAAGTTGGACTCTGTTGGATCTAGCAGACAACTAGAAATTACACACCGTTGCATTTTGTTGGGCTGAGCCGGAAGTAACTGTTAGACTCTGTTGGATTCAGTAGGGTAGTCCTAAGGAGCCCTCTGGGGGTTAGGGTACATTTGGTGAGTCCAACACAACTTTTTGAGAGAGAACCACAAATTTTACAACCAAGAAATACTGGACTTTGTTTTGCATCTGCTGACAAGTTTTGAGGAAGTTATGGTTTTGTGTTCTGATTCGGCTGTTTTATTCGACGGGCTAAACTTACTCTGTTCAAGCTGAGCAGCAGGCATGGTGAGCCCTCGTCCCAGCCAAAATTTGGTGGGCGGCAGGGTCCAAAGACTTCCCGGTTAAATCGGCAGAACTTGCCTTCAGGCGCCGTGGTGTTGTTGCTACAATCTACATACTCTTCACCGGTTTGATCGCTAGGACTCAGCCCTGGGTACAGAAAATTATTGATAAAAAAATCTTGTGTAATGTTGCGATTTTCATTACTTTGGGACTACGTGTAACTTGAAAACCCTATTTATCAACGGAGCAGTGACTGAATATGTACTATCAGTTCTTGCAAATGGGTCAAACTATAAATTTGGGGTCCACTTTTTGACTGTCCCTGTCACATCTGTCATCTATGATTTGATAATTCTGATGCACTCCTTAGTGCACCTGTCGTCAAGGCCCGAGCCCTAGCCCTGCTGAATCCAACAGGATCCAACTATTTGACATACCCGCTGGGTCCCGTTGGATTGAGCAGTAAACCCTTAGTTTCTATTCCTGTTGAAATCGGTTGGATTCAGCAGGCAACGAAAATCAGGCAACTGATTCTGTTGGGTACTGGTAAATAACGCCGACTCGGTTGAATCCAGCAGACCACAGAAAAATAAGGCACAGTTGGATTCTGTTGGATTGTTCATGCCAGTCGTTATGTATGTTCAGGTACCCAACAACTTGGCAAGTTGGATTGTGCGGGACTGTGTTGGATTGAGCAGGAAACAAATAAGAGTAACTGTCAGACTTTGTTGGATTTAGCAGGGTAGTCCTGGGGAACTACTAGGGGGTTAGGGTTAAGACTAGCAAACTACCTACCCAACAAATAAAACAAATTGTTTGATGTCATTCTTAATGATTCTTGGCAAATGACAAAGTAACAAGGACAGGAAAATCTCACATTTTGGACCCAAAATTTATTGAATGGTCCAAATGTGTTTCAGGGCATAATTCTCCCCCCCCCCCCGATATTAAAAATTTCTAACTGCCACAAATTTGTATTTATTGTCAATTTAATTACAATGCAGTGTATTTTTTTACAATATGCAGCACACCGTAAATTTTCATGGGACAGCCACAAGCTTTAACCAGAACTGTTCACATGGGCATAAAAACATAAATGGGTCACTGAATTTACATTTTGTAGCTTGTTGCGGTACAGTACAATGCCGCAAATCCAAATTACATGTACTGGGCTCTGGCTGGAAATATACACATGGGTCTAGGGGAAGTGGCTGCAGCCATTTCCATAGACTTGTGCATAATTGCCAGCCGCAGCCAACTACATTGTAATTCCTACACAGCCTTATATAAGTTTGAAAGAAACAAATGATCTCTTACAAACTATGTTTCTGAGATTTTTTTTGGGGGGGGGGGGGGGGGAAATTGAGCGAGACTGACCGTCCCAGATGCTTTTGAGTCCCGCAACGTGGTCTGCATAACTGCTTTTCACTTCTGGGTTGAACTCCACCACATGGTTGTCAAACTTTGGCCTGATTGACAAACCTAGATGGATACAAAGATCACAGACATCAGAGTTACAATCATTTAGTATGACGGGCAGAATTGTCATTACATCACAAGTCATCACAAATTGATCGCAAGTCATCAGAAGCAATCACAAGTCAATCACAAGTCATCACAAGTCTTCAGAAGAGTCTTCATTCTCCTGAAGACGGTCAGAGCATACTGACCGGAACGTCAAGTTTATACCTCTGGTTCTTTTCAGAACCATTCTCTTAGTTGAGAAATTATTCGCACATGGTGTTTCCGCAAACCTTTCATTATTTCGTGTCTCCACCATGCAAAGCCTCAAATCTTACTCGTCACAAGTCAATCACATGTCCATCACAAGTCATCAGAAGCAATCACAAGTCATCAGAGGCAATCACCAGTCAATCACAAGTCATCACAAGTCAATCACAAGTCAATAGCATTGAATCACAAGTCATATCGTCTAATGTCAAGTCACAAGCTTCTAATGCAGAGTAAACCGCTTTCTGAAGATTAGCCAATACTGGTGTATTTTAGCATTTATACCAAAAGGGCCTACCTATTGATTGACTAATGGACAGATCGAATTGATGGGGTCCAGAACTGCCTGAAGCTGTCCAGTTGTCAATGTTTTGGGTCCATTTTAAATAGCAAGCCAGCAGCCGATTTCACGAAGCTTTGCGCATACGTCCCAGTGTACTCCAACTTTGAAAATTAAAGGTCGGTGCGCCGTCAACAAGCGGAGGGGGGGGGGGGGCGCTATAATTATGTTAGGGGCGCTATTTGCAGTCATACATTTCTTTATGCCAGGGGCGCTATTTGCAGATGAACATGCAATTTATGTACGGATAACAGCTTTTAGGCCTGTTAAGTACAATACTGGCTCAGCATCATCTTCTTTAACACATCAGTGACCAGGGACTCTGAGGCAGTTTGGCCTTGAGACTTTTGACCTGATTGATTGCTGCAATGGGTAGGCTTGTCACTTTGACAAGTGTTGCATGTTATTACTTTTGGCAGAGTTTCTGGCCAAATATACCCTGGAGGGTAAGGGTAGTCCCACTTGTTTGTCTTTTTTATTACTTGTTTCCTTTTTTTTAAGCATGGCGGACAACTATTTAAGCTTGGCGGCAACTTTTGAAGCTTGGCGGGTGCCTCAGAAAGCTTGGCGGGGCACCAGGTTATATTGACAGGTTGGAGAACACTGACGTCCCCTTGCACCACAATTGATTGCATAAGATGCATAAGATTTCATACTAAGCAACATTTCATTTATGACAATTTCACTACAGTTTCATATTGCGTAAATCCGCGACTCCAGCAACAAATCATGGCATATCTTGCGCAATCATTTAAGGTGGTGTAAGTTGTAACATAGAGACCGAAAATGACCTATTTTCCCAGCAAATCGTGATTGTCGTGGAGCCTGTTATTGCTCAAGACCCTCACAGCTTTGTGCTTAAAGTAAAAGAATTACTATCCTACCCATGAAAGAGTTGTTAGAGTTGCCGCTTGATTCCAAAGAAAGTTAGACAACAGTACTTTCAAATGGCGAGCGGAGGTGATTCATCAACTGTTTCACGAGCAAACAATATCATACACGAAACAGTCGTTGTAAGTGCTGTTATCATCCTCGCCAAGATGTTTAGATTATTTAAAACGTTGCGCAGCTACCCCAAAATTCGTAAAATCGATCGTAAGTTTATTGTGCAGCTTCGCAATAAATTTGTTGCGCAAGTCCTACAAATGCCGTAAGTTACGCACTGTTTCATGAAACCAGCTGCTGGTCTCGTTGAACTTCTGCAAGGGCCTGAATAGGAAATAGACAAGTTGAAACTGACCTGGCACGTTGACGTAAGAGTCAAAGGTGGGGTGGTCCGGGCTTACTGTCGCCATGAAAATGAAAAACATCAGAGCCCAGAAGGCAGCCAGAAAGATATAGAGGATGAAGTAGAACACGCCTATCTGACCTGCAAAGACAAGAAATTGGCAAAACAAAATGTTAGGCAAAAAAGGTGTCAAAGTGAAAGTCACTCCACCATGGTAGAGGCACCAAATGGCAGATATATTCATGGCAGGCTCTCCATGCGGAATGTGCATGCACAATTGTGTTTCTGTTCTCATTTCTACATGCAATACCGTAACGCACCTTAACATTTTAAAATCCCATGCCTCTTTTGTATTAGAATATAACGTACATGTATGTGTCGATGGATGCCATCATGATACAAGAATATTCTTTGCAGATTTGCATGCATCTGACCAAAATGAAAGGAATGTGCAATCATTTGTTCTCCCCTGAAATATAAAAAACATTAACAGTAACATATTTTCACGTCTTCATGCATTGTACATGTATTTTTGTTTTACTTTTCTGGATTTTTCATTTCATGCTAAATTTGACAGTTCACACTGGCAGGATGTGACCCAGTAAAAATGAGCCCTGTTCATTTTCTTTGAATAATAGACTCTAATACATGTACGTGAATCATTCAAAGGCTGTACATGTATGTATAGATCCCCACTTTTATTGACTGAATAATGTGCGAACATTGAAAACACGTAATTAAATTTCTTACAATGTAACCTTTTGCCTCCTATCTAATCACAAATGCACACTGCACAGAAGCATCCTATCTCTGTGATAAAAAACGAGGGCTACATGTACATGTACTTAAATACATGTACACACCATTGCACGTAGGTGAATGTACAGCTAAATCTTGGTACATGTGACATCTGCACATAACATGTATGTTTCTGAATCATATCCTGTATGTTAACTGCGGTCATAGAAAAACCATCCACAAAATTTTGCCAATAAATTGTTTTCAACTTGGTCAATTTTACTATCCATAACAGTATGAATAGACGAACAGAGATGTTTTACTTTTGTTTTGTTTTAAACTGTTTTGAATCAACTATTTTTAGTCAAGTTTTGTTAAATTCTTAAATTGTGTACCTCCATTCTTGTTGTTACATGCTTTATTTTTAAACTCTCATTAGGTCCTATGATGTTTTACTGGTCCTGTAATTATTTATATTGTAATGCATACAGTTTTTACCTCTGTCTATTTTAAAAATGTTTTTAATGTAAACCTGCCCACAATTCAGCCTTCGGGCTGCGTCGGGAGAGTAAAATAAACCATTTCATAATAATAATAATGTGTTTGTTAACATGCACGTTTTTTTTTTTTTTTTAAAACTCTCTTAAATAACACACACAACCGAGTCGCGTCCCTAACAGCACATAACAATGTCAAATTATGCAAGCTTATAATGTAAGTGCATCATCCTTGAAATATAATGCACACTTTGAATGTGAATGGTGGCATTTCATAAAACACTTAAGGCAAGTGTATGCCTGCACATAATTAACGTTCCCCACGGCACAGTGTCCAATATAATGCACTAATCCATCTATCCAATGTGGATCCTTTCAAGGAAATTACATGTACATACATGTAGAGCCCTTAGGCCATACATGTACATGTAAGTACATGGCCAAGTTGAATCTTTCAGCACAAAAATGAGTATTTAAATGAATATTTAATGAATATTAAAAACATCTCAATTATAACTGTATGCATCAGCCACACAAAAAAACCCTCCCTGAGGGGTCTGCAAAATCGTATTGAAATTGGAGGATTCAGGACTGTTTAGGGTTTAAGAGCAATTAGCCTTAAACAAAACTGAAGTGAACTGACTAAATTTTATTTTCTGGTCATAAAGTAAAAAGAATCCTGAATATGGATTAATGTTTCCATCTTCAGTTTTAAGGGTATTTTTAAAAAATTTATACATGTACTTGTATAGTACATGTCATTTCTATTTTTTAATATTTTAAATTAAGGGTCACCAAGTATGTGTATAATTATCTCTGTAGGTATACTTTGTCAAGCAGCAGCAGGCACATGCATCATGCTTTCCCATGCTCATCTAGCGCATGCAGGGGTGCTAACACTAACCTGTCTCTAAAAGCGGTGAAATTGTGAAGGCAGGATACACGCAAGGGATGCTGGAAAGGACTTTCACCAATGATTGAGCGTGCGAAGCCCATACGGAGAGTGTGATATAACAAGGCTCTTAAGAGCGGCAGCCAAAGTCCTTTAGTAATTCAGAAAAACGCTTTGGATGGCTGATCGAATTTGGAAGGCTTAACACAGGAACACAAAGTCATGTTTAGCTGTCAGGGGTATTAAACAAAAGCACTTCCTCAAGGCTCTAAGAAAATGTAATGCACGTAAGGCCATTTTATATTCATGCACAGAAGTACATGTAAAGTCTCTGCTAGAAATCCAACGCTGAAATATATTTGGCTTTACATAAAACACACCTTCATTAGAAAACAAAGCTAATATTTCCAGCCAATCTAGATTTGCTTTCAGAAGTGTAATTCTGTAAGGGGGGGGGGGGGGGGGGAGGGGGATATCTGGCCGTGAATGCCGCATGTACATTGTATATCTATTCTTCGTGGGGACACACTTACATTACATGATTGCAAGTGGCCAACTGGCCATCATGGGCTTTGTATTACATTTGACCTCCCACTTCGACAAACATATGTGTGCCTATCTGCTCCATTCAGCAGCCACTAGAGCTGCGATAAGGTGCGCAAACAATGGAGGTTTAAAGTGCAACAAAGTATTCATTCTTGTAATGAACCATCCACATCTCACTGGATATGTGCATGTACCTTAGAGTATAAGTAGAAACCGTAGCAGCCCTAAGGAACTGATATTTGGACTTTTTTTAAATTCTCCCCCCCCCCCGCACCCCTGATATTGCAGAAACTTTACAATATTTGGATTGTAACTGCATGTTGTTCAACCAAACTGATCAACATGACCCAGAACCTCCACATAAGGATGCCACACCTTGAGTGAGCTCAAAAATAGGAATTATTTAATAAAAACTACCCAGAACTGTTCATATTTATTTGCTGATACGCCGCTGTCTCTGAAAAATACATTCACTTTTTTTCAAAAACAATAACTCACTGCACAAATAACAGAATCACCTGTTGGAACACAACAGTTCCTTTAAACCTAGCACAAGTTGAAGTACTGCCAATTATTTGCAGTGCTTATCAGCAGGATTCTATTGTCCTGCATTGACTGAACCAATGAACCTTGCCCCGGTAACCCTAGGTCACCCCTAGGTCACCCCATAACCCAGGGTTCCTTCTTACTGCGCTCTAATTGTGTACATCCTAGTACTAATAAGCTGAGGTCAAGGGTCAGGGTTTTTAACTCAGCACAACCCATGCACGCTGTGATTAGTCTCTGCAACTACATACATGTACTACTGGTACTTAATACATGTACATGGAAAATAACAAAATGTACTCAATTATGCTCAACATGTGCAGATTGTTTGAACAGCAATACATTTTTATGGGTGCCCAGTAAAGGATGAAATTGCAGGCATGTCTTGTTTTGTATCAGAGGATTTCTGTGCTACATGTACCGGTATGTGCGGTAGTAAAATGGAGAAAGTATGCATGTCACATGTGTGGTCCACTGAAATTGATTTATATTGCCTCTCAGTTCAGAAGGTGTTACTGCACATAAAATGCTAGCTAGCAAATAACACCTTGAAAATGGGTACAGTAGCATGAGTGGTAAACTGACATGATACTTTTTTCTTTTTTAAATACATCAACCAAGCCCTTACATATCCATAGACATACAACATGTACATGTTTGTATGTAAGATTCACGTACCCATCATGTTCCACAAGTAGTGTATGTGCTGTGACTTCACATTTCTATTAATTGGGTCACTTTTCTAGGTGCACATGTAAATGAGTCAACTACGACCAACTTCTCAATCCATGCATCCCCAAAAAGGCCAGTCTATGACTAAGCTACATGTACACCATTGTGGTAGCATAAAGCCTGGTTCATACTTCACGCGAAAACAAGTGCGAAGCGAAATTCATGTCGTCAACAATGGTGGACGCGCTTCAAACGTATTGTTGACGTCACGCATTTCGCTTCGCTTACACTTACTCGTGAAGTATGAACCGGGCTTAAAACTGCATGACTGAACAGAAAGAAGACGGGTTCTCAAACCATTACAAAGCCCCACAAACCCGATACACAGAATAATAACAAATTTACAATAACCTTTTCTTTTCCGAGATATGACAACATTCATAAACAGTCCACGAGTTTCTTTGAGGATGTTGCGCTTCATACTCAGTCAATACCATGTCTATATGACTCTGCAACACAGGGGTCCCCCTCCCTTCTCAGCCACCCCCCCCCCCTTCACACAGCAACAGACTCATTTGAGCCACTTCCTTGCTCCTTATTTCAGGCAACCCATGACCTCATCGGCAGGGGACGTTACAAATTGCATCAACCTCCCCTGCTTTGTGTAGTCCTCAGGCTAATTATGGCAAGATCGGACGATTGAATCATTTCCTGACAAGCAGCCTGGCAGGAACAGGGTGATTCCCAGTCATATGCTACTCTTCCCATAGCCCGAAGGAGGGAGGGGGGCATAGAGGGAAAATTAGTTACTTTCACTATTTTTTTAAAGCATTTCTAGTTACTTTGAAATGATTTCCAAACAATTTTTGAGCCTTTAAATAAAAATAAAGTATTGTGACACCTCTTCCCTTCGCCAAATTACAAATTCAGGCTTGTTAGTCCTTGTGAAGATTTTAAAAAAGCTTGCGTGGCATTTTATGAATCTGTTGTAACAATTAAATTTTGTTCAAAAATGCTGATATTAGGCTCTTTCTGTGTTTTTTCTTCCTTGGAGCTTATTGAACTTGAGTTTACATGTACTTTCAAAATGTCAGACTGGCTTTCAAAAATGGAAACTTTTGAATTTTTGAAATTGGTTGACCACAAATGGAGATATTCACTTTTTGAAGACAATATTGGTGCCTTTTTATGGACAAAATTGCTGTATGTAATAATATTATTTACTTTATTTAGCCACACTGTCAATGTTTAACTGACCAATAACCGAACGCCGCATGACGTCGCGCATCACTGACACAGCGTGATCAACTATTGCATTGGATTTGCGCAATGCATTTGGAACTGATTGCCCGATTTCATTGATTTTTGGGTCATGTGGGTGGTAATATAACCTGGCGATATCACAACTTATGACGGGTAAATTTCATTTATGTAATCAGTGTAACGTTAGTTTTTAAGTTACAATTTTGTTAAATTGGCCGTTATGTCAACATGGTTGAGGTCCGTATAATTTTGTCTACGGGAGTACGGGGAAAACTCATGTGAAAAGTCATTCGAAGTGGCTATCGTTACGGCAGTCGTTGTTTAGCGCCCTCTACGATACTTTTTTGATACGCACACAGGCATGACAGGTATATAATTATTTGTTTCCACACGTTTTAGCGAGCAGTGCGACAGCTCAGTCGTTAGAGGGTAGGATTTTGCACCGTGAGGTTGCGGGTTCGAATTTCAGTTTTGCACTCAAATTTTTTTCCTTTTCTAACCTGAGGCTTTGGAGGATTTTTTTTAAAAAGGAAATAAAGTCTGAATTTCATAACGTTCAAATTCACTTTTTTCCTTTTAATTTTATATTTTCTTGTCATGTTTTTATAAAAGTTGCAGTCTACCGTAACGATAGAAAATGGGAAATGCGTTACGGCTGCCGTAACAATAGCGACTACGAAAGTCATTTTATTAATAATTATGAATAAACTTATAACACCACAGTGCAAAGAAAAAAAAACACAATTTGTTCATTTCACAGCTTACTTCAAAACAGATTATAGGCCTACAATTTACAAATTACTGTGATCGATTTTAATATTGGGACTGAAACTAAAAAGGGCGCCCCCATTACGTTAGACCGGCCGGCATTTGCCAAAAAATATTCTGCACATCGCAACACATTTTGACCGCTGTAACAACCCTGATAACAATAATGCACATACCCCAACTCTTCCCATTTCTGCCGAGAAACTCCTTCTTCTCCGAATTCCACAGAAATAACCGGAAAGCCGCCCAGTTTGTGGCGACATTTTCCATAAAAGTTGGCTTGTGTTCTTCACCCATGTTGAGAGCTCGGGCAGTAAACGCGAAAGAAAATCTACCGACACACCGCTAATTACATTTAGCATCAGTATGAGACCATGTAAAGATTTCCACTGTAGTCACATTACAAACCACAGAGAAACGTATATGCACGCCTGGGTACAAGACTATTTTTTTACGGCATGTCTGCTGGTACTCGTCTAGTTACCAGTGAAAATACTCCGCGGGCTTCAGAACTCCCGGATGTAGAGTTTGTTGCCTGGCTAGGTGCTAGCACTAGAGGGCGTGTGTCAAATTTGCGGTCAAATTAAAGCCGGACCATCATAGAAAATTAAGAAAATAATATTATCCAAAGCCACCAATCATGCAAATAATTTTGGGCGTGTGTCAAATTTGCGGTCAAATTAAAGCCGGACCATCATAGAAAATTAAGAATACAATATTATCCAAAGCCACCAATCATGCAAATAATTTGATTCACGCAATGCGTGACTTTTGAGGCGTATTTTATGGAAAAGATTATGCTGTAAAATAAGTCGATGGCTGGATGATTGAAGATCTTACAGTGTTATCGAAACTTGCAGAGCGCCACCAAAAATCATCTCGGAGACAAAAATCACTATGCGTAAAAAGCTTGAAATGCATTGAGCGATCTGAACTGTGAAGTCATGATGATTATGGATTCATTCACACTACTGTTTCCTGTTAATACCTCGATACAAGATACACACATTGTATATTCAAATGTAATCCGTACTGACCCGCCTCTTATTGCTTTAACTGCATGAACATCCTTCCTGAATGCATTTCCGTTAAAGGGATCATGTCCACGCTCTTAGAGTTGGTGTCATCAAAATGTCTCTGAATTGTTAAACGTTTCAAAAAGGGCTGTGCCCTTTAATTGTAGATGTGAAACAGGAACTAAGGCAAAGAGCGAGATATACGGTATCAGTGCATAATTTTTTTTCCACAGCTCACTCACTGTTCAATCCTGTAAACTGGAAACATTTCCTCGAACGGACTTAGTCCCGATGTCCATCATGATCAACGAACAGCAGGCCGGTCCGTCCTCCCAACCGGACGGCGAGCCGATCGTCCCGGTGGAACACGACGCGCCCGCTAGTCCCTTCGTACTTCGACGCAGAGCGTTAGGCAACAATATTCGGGAAAACTGGCATGGGTTCCGTCACTTCATGTGGAATATGGAAAAGAGGGAGGTGATGGGACGAAATGGGAAAAGTTGGGGTGAGTATACAAGCCTATAAATTAAATCATAGGGAGCCTTTCTCGAGTAATAGGTCCATGCCGAAAGTACCAAGACAGTTTCCAATAGTTACAAAGTGCAGTGCTACAACTGATGATGTCTTGTCGTGATGTTGATTTTATAAAGACAAAGTAAACCTGAACTTGAACCCAATTCTGTTTTATTTGATGAAAGTACTGCGGTCTTAATTTCCTAAAATCAACTTTACTACTACGATTTCAACTTGAAATTTTCAAGTCGATCTTATCCACATATCAGAAAATTTAAGGACCATAAATATGGACAATCTCACTGGGGCTCATCCCCGTTAGGCCCTGCTACAAAAAAAATGCAATGTCGTATTAAACAGTTAAAACACGGAAAATGACACAAAGGCTTTATGATATTGCATACTGGTATTTAAAACGAGCTCCATAAATATGTAAGGCGTATAACCCCGTTTCTGCATTGTATGTATTATTCCCCAGCGCAAATTGGACTATTCTATCTGTGCTTGTACGTGTTTCTGGCCGGATACTTTGCCGCAATGTTCGCCATATTTTACCAGACAATTTCACAGGAGAGACCGACGTACAACACACTTATCACCCCACCAGGTAGGCTACGTTGAATCCTCGTTCAATCGACGAGACAAATATGTCCATCAACATGCCATTTTTGAAACCTATATATTGGTTCATGTTCTGCATTAGTTAACATCAAATCTAACAATTATATGAGGCATGATGGGGTATTTCCTTGTCCATTTCCATGATGGGGTATGGCTTTTATAGTGATTATAAAGCCAGGGGTGAAGCCAAAGCTGCAAAAGTTTCGCAGCTTCGAAAATGTCGAGGTTTCGAAAATTCCTCAGGTCTTTGGGTGTGCGACTAATAAACTGAACAAAAGCGCCCTCAAGTCCTCACAAGGTTCAAATCGTCCCAAAATAGTCAAGACATATACCTTAATTCATTAAAGGCTAAAAGATGGTCAATTTAATCAATACGGGGCTTTCAGTAACTTTGTGCAATTACGTTCTCTGCTTGGGAGAAAAACTTATCAAAAGCAAAGGAATATTAAAACTAGCTTTGGTCTCTTTTTTCCCCAGGTCTCCACGTTTTCCCTATCCCAACCGGGCAGGGACGCATTGAGTATGGCTTAGACAACAGTGACGTGGATCGAATGAGATTCGAACAAGAAATTAAAGACAATGTGTTTGCACGTATGTGCCATCTTTTTCTTTGTTTGATCATTGTTTTACTGTTTCATCCGTTCGAGCAGAGGGGCGGCGCTGGGACAAACGAGGGGCTATGTTTCACTCTTAATTCGTAAAATCACTAAAAATCAATATTTCAAGCGATAACAACCGAAAAAGCTTTGTTTTTGTACAAACGAATTTGCAGCTTTCCATGATAGTGTACAAACTTATCGTTTCACGTACAGAACTGATAGTGTACATCTTTTGAACATGGCCGATGACACAAATTGGAAGATACTCATCAACGTACTAATCTAGCAACTGTTTTATATATTTTTCAGCACTCCTCGACATTGACCAATCAACGTACGAGAACTGTTACAATCTTCCACCGCTTACGATCAACGACCCACAGCGGTTCTGCCGATACGACGCGTCGCTGCTGGGCGAGTGTGCTCCGGACAACACCGGCTACAACACAACGCAACCATGTCTGTACATGGGGCTAAACAAGGTACCAAACAGTATACATGTCTATGGTGTCAATCGAGGACACTCGTGAAAAACTTCTCGTCTAACCGAGGACACGTACCAAAATTAGTGAGGACAGTCCTCGATTGAGAAACGTGCACAAAACTGCTGAAAGCTAAGCTTAGGTGCAAACAATAGCACATGCATTGGGTGATGTTGTTCACCGCAATCGGTGATTTTGTTTATGCTTGATGTTATATATTGACAGCCATTTTCATCGCTGCCAGGTTATTCGTGCATATAGCTCATAGAACTGGACATACTTTTGTGTTACCTTAGAAAAAAATGCAATTATATGACGAAGGCGTAAATGTCATTCCAGGTATGGGGCTGGATACCAGAAGGTTTTACGTCTGACGTGTTGATGACGCAGTTCAACAAATCGGCGTCATTCACCAATCGGATCTTCTTCACCTGTGACGTGGTAAGAAAAAAAAATACATCAGACAAGATTAGAAGGTTTACATGGTGATGGTAGCAATAGGATAAAGATAGCACCATGTGACAAATCTCTTAAATTTAATCATCTTTTTGCATTTGATTTTCCTGGACCGGGTTGAGCAGTGAGAAAGTTGCAGCATGTTCTTTTTTATAACCAGGACATAATTTACTGTTAACTGTTGAAGTAGTTTTTCTAGAAATCTCAATTTGTTATTCTTCCAAGTACATGAAGTATCCTTTGTGAGTTTGTGATGTTCTGAGAAGAACCATGGGGACACTCAACGTTTCGGACAGTATGCTCTGCCCTTCGTCAGGATCAGGCAACTGAAGGGATTCCAACGGCGCTCGGACAATAAGTGGCAAAGACGTACGAAAACATCGATCGCACCCCCCCTCCCTCTATAAATATTACCAATGTATACGTACACATAACCAAATCTAGCAAAGGGAGCTCAAAAAATACAAATTCAACAGCGCCCTCTTGGATGGGACAGCGGGACTGCGCGAAATAATTTATACCGATAGGGCGCCCTCTATCGTATCCTATGATTAGCGGGCACAGTCAGAACATTGAATTCAGCATGGATTTTGTACAAGAATTTTTTTTGGGGGGGGGTGGGGGTTTATGGCGGGGTGGGGGGGGGGGAGTTACGCCGGGTTGAGGAGGAGGCACATTCCTAATGCTATTTGTGGGGGTCAAATTAACCCAAAGGAAACTGACTCAGTTCATTTTCAGTCAGGGTTAGATTGAACATAAAGAAATTGACTGACAGGGAGATGAACCTGCGACCTACCAAACAGCTTACCTTACTTATTCATGGCGTGCTATTCAGAAGCCATGAATTCGCATGAGCTGATGTGGTCGCGAGTCCAGCCCAATACGGACATTGGTTATTGTTTGGTCATAATAATTTTCGGTTTTTCTTTTCAAAGCATGAGGGTCACCAACAATACGTCAATACTCTGACCATGTTCCCGGCTGACGGGGTTTCCTTCGGTCACTACCCCTACGTGGTCGGCACGGACCAGGCCCAGCAGGCTCGCTACCTCCGTCCCGTGGTAGCCCTAAAAGTGGACATCAACACACGGGATCAGGAAGTGAGGATTGAGTGCCGGGCCCGGGCTAGTAACATACCGGACGAGGCACCGGGTGGGCTCTTCAATAGCAGGGAGGAACCGTCTCGGTTCACGGTCAGGGTTATGGTCCGCTCGTAGGCTAAAGGCGCTGGGTTCGGGAGTGTCGAGTAGGGCACAGGGAAATGAAGCTCTAACTGTCTCTAAAAGATCCAAACATTTTGCCTCCATTTTAAGTCCCCATTTATAACAGTACGAGGTGTATACTCTGTAAACACTCTAGTCAGATTTAACGTGATATTTTAAAATTGCATAAAACTAATGTAGTCTACACTCCATATACCTAGACGAGTAAACATTATTTCGTGACCCAACTCATTAAAATGCAATTGAGCTACTTTTCAGTAGAAATTAAGCCTTTAAAGGCTGAACAGTGCACCCTCTTGTGGGAAAGTTTAGAAGCCGCCGTTCCCACTGCTTATAGAGCAGCGCTGACAGGTTTAACAGTACTGCAAATTAAACAGTACTGAAAATGCAGTCTATAAGAGAATTTAATCTTTGAACTTTTTAAAATAAAAGCAAAAAGTGTATTTTTCTATTCCAAACTTGCTTCCTGTACTATGACATGAATGAACGGTTTGTATGTAAAAATTGCTCAGGATTTAAGAAATACATGTACTTTTTATATGGACTTTGATACTATAGTTGAGCCCTTTCTCCATTGTAGAGCAATGATGCTTTAAAGATATTTTTTATACCATTTTATACTAATTCTTTTTAACACCTTAATAATAAATCTTTCAGTGCAGTTAAGAGAATGTCGTTCATAGTGATCTATAATGTGTGGAATCCGAAAAGCTAATAAAGAGTAAAAAGAAAAGTTGAAGACAGCAAGAATTCCTTCCTTAGCAACAACCTGACGTCACTCCCAATGTGTTGACCACATCACTAAGAGGCGTTGCCATGTTGGTATAATCCCCAAATAACAGACGTCTTCCTGACAAGTTGAGGCTGCCAATGGAATGTTTGATATTCGTTTCCAAGCTGCTGTATTTTTTCCCCGCGCGTATTTGCACCCAGCGCGCGGCGCGGCAGGGCACCCCGTAAATTGCTCCGAGATACCGGGTACGGTTTCCGGTCGTCACCCAGGGGAGACCGGTATCTCCGGGTAAAATTCCTGGGAAACACTTTCATTGGGACATCAAATTTCGGGTGGAGGGTTTTTCGTTCTCAGAAATAGAGGTTGAATGGCCAGCATCATGTTTTAAACTAATACAGCATTTTCTAGAAAAAAATGCAGCACATAATAAACACCGAGAAAGTACAATCGGTCATCTAAAATCTGTAACAAATTTTTTCCGATGAATTATGCTTTTCCATTCAAGTTCGAATCCTCAGAGGCCTTATTACACACATGGATTGTCTCCATTTTTTCAACACTCAAACGCTAAAGGCACACAATGTTTGATGTAAGTTTCAGTTGGAAATTGACATATAGGCCTACACAAACCCAGTGTTCTTTAAAACGTTGACTAAGATATGTCGTAATACTTCTTCAGATTATTTTGACATCTTAAGTCTTCATCTTAAGAATTCTGTATTTTCATATATTTTCCAGAATTAAATGTATGCATCCCACCCATTCGCATAATAGTCTTTGCACCATTCTTTTTAAATTTTCTCGGAGCTGTCAGTGTCTTTATCAATCAGCTTCAACTTAATCAAAAATGCAATTCCCAGATGATTTTTTTCTCAAAGACTGACCATCTCGCCTTATTTACCCCCTGGCTAATTGTCGTCCATCACCACCCTACCATTGACCAACGAGTTTGCAATACTTAGGTAACAACATCGACCTCGAGATGCTGTCCTCACCTCGGTATAAGAGTTGCATGTCAGGCCATCTTGGGAGACAAGACACGACCGGTATGTGGGAGAAACTTGAGGGGACACGGAGGCAAGACGAGGGGCGAGGATGGGATGTGGAAGATGAGGCAGAAGGGATGTATTTCTTGTAATGACAAATTTTCTTATGGTAACCTGACAAATTGTGGTTCGTACAACCAATGATTGGGTCCACCATAACTGGTGACGCCAAAATGGGTTCATTACATTTTGTTCCCCAAGACCTATAGTCCCCAACGCTACCCAAACCATAGCCTTGGTCAATGCTCTCGTCGTTATTCGTCCCGTACGCGGTCAATCGTCGGCATATATCCTCGGCCTCACGCGCTATGCACATGCATGTAAAAATACAGCGCGAACAGCGACCTCACGCGGCCACTATATTTATGCAAATCAGTTGGAGACGATGTCGAGCCTTGGTTCAATCGTCGGCCAAGTTTCCACGCAACGATCGACCAATAAGAAAACGACATTTAAGGTCAGCTAAGGCTATTAACATAATGAGCACCACCCCCAAAACCTCACATGGACGATTGAACCAAGGTTCGACATCGTCTCCAACTGATTTGCATAAAAATAGTGGCCGCGTGAGGTCGCTGTTCGCGCTGTATTTTTACATGCATGTGCATAGCGCGTGAGGATATATATGCCGACGATTGACCGCGTACGGGACGAATAACGACGAGAGCATTGACCAAGGCTACCCAAACCATTACTCTAACCCTAAGGATGTTGCGGGCAACATAGGTATCGGGTAGACCCCCGCCAAACTGATGCACTACACGGCACATGGTTGTGCACAGAGCACTTTTCTGTCAAACGAAACATCAAAATAAAAACTACATGCAATGAAGAACAATAAAAAAAGGATGAACATAATGTAATGGAGACGTTCGTAGCAACAATACTACTACGTGATGTAAATGCAGTATTTAATGTTCCGTGAAGAATGCATAAAAAGAGTGGCTGGCATTGTGTAATGTGTCCCAATTTACTTAAGGATATAATCCGTCAACCAACCTTCCGTGTAATTTGATAGCTAATTGCTCTTGTTTGCTGTTATGATTAGACAGAAAGCGGACCGAAGCCAAAAGTACGGGTACAGGGATTTTCTTAATTAATAGGAATCTCAACACAACCGTAAAGGGACAAGATGAATCATTTAAAAATCTGCCTTTGACGACCCGTGTACTAAACTGTCGAATCTAATCTCATGTATCCATTCATATTCCGCTTTGTGTTTCAGAGATAAACCTACTTATGGAATGATCAATTCGGAAATACCGTAATGTCTGGAGTTTTATGGTAGCACTCTAAACCGAGGCAAGATTAAGTGCAACCCGGCTAAAATTAATACTCGTCTTATTTGATTGAGTAAAAGCGTCAATCACATAACAGTGCAGATAACAGTTGATAATAAATGACCCAATTTGACCATATAAAATCCATCAGCCTTATTACATTTGCCAACGATTCAATACTGTTGTACTGCGCCAACGAATTCCGTATAATTAATCACCACCAACAAAGAGCAATTACTTAATGTGCATTGTGGTATTCACTGCTTAGAAGCCTAATGATGTATTTATTATAATTGCTCGGACAATGCCGGCGCCATTTTGTCACAGTTGATTGAACGCAATTGATCATTGGTGCTTTCTGCATACATAAATTCGAAAGTCATTTTTTTTCTGGGCCTTTTGTCATTGCCGCCTGACTGGTTTTATCCACGCATGCTTATTAAATAAATTCAATTACTATTTCCATATGGTGTTTTTGAATAGAGATAGACGACACCAGAACGTTGTCTGATCTGTTTTTGTGTGTGTATAAAATGTCCGGCGGTATACACAAGCACAGGGACATTATTTCAGTCATTGCCTTTTCATTGAATGTTTTAAAGTGTTTACTGTATGTTTATATATTCAATTTTCTGAATTGTAGGTATTTGAATTTTTATGTGCAAACCGAGAAGTAGAATTTCATGCTGGCATGATGAATAGATAAATCGAAATTGAAATTGAAATTTGAAATCAAGAGCCAGTGATTATTTGATTTTTGTGCCTAATAGAAGAAGATGTGTACTCAAAATATGGGTGACAGCCGAGTATATATTGAAACCAACCGTAAGGAAGGCGAATTTCCCGAAAAGAAAAATACAAAGTGATGAAACTTATCCATTTATATCAAATAGTTTGATGGGTAAGGTGTTGCACAAGCCAAACAAATGACCGTTATCCATCCACGAGTATAATTAGTCACAAACCACGGCCGCAAATGAGGCGCGAATTCCCTAGTTTGGTCGATGAACCGTTGGCGCCGTAATAAAGGTTTGCAGTTAAAAATCTTCTGTTTAATCACTTCCAATCCCATACCTGGTTTCAAAGTTCAAATATAGGCTATATCCTTTGTCTGTACAACGTGAGTGCTAATGGAATAGATTCTGCTTTGTGACGAATTCTTTGCACCCCCCCCCCCTTTAAAAAAAGCCCCCTAAAGTCAATGCGCAAATTGAATGCAAAAAATACTTTGGTGAGCTCATATAGAATCCTTTACTGCCTCAGTTGACCTCCGAGAAATAGCGCCCCCATGTGGAAGGAAGTGCCATGGACATTGTTCACAGAGAAAACGTGCACTGCAAAATATCCATTTTGAATTCCCAAAAAAGGTTGTACAACTCAGACGAGTGAAATAAGTTTTTGTGTCAAATTCATTACATGCCCCTTTAAGTTGTTTTTTTTTTGTAGTCTGGTATCTATGTCACGTACACGTTTCTCCCCTGGGAAACGGAACAGCCTGGAGCACCTGTCCATTTTAAAACCGATGACAGACTAGGAATGTTATGCGTGCTGACTGAGTGACGCATCACTGCGCCGCACATAGCGGACCCCGCACCATCCCTGCTCCAGCCAAAATCAGCAACTAGACTTGTTTCAAGTGTATGATCTGACACGAACCGAATTCCCCTATATTACTAGTATTGGATATTGTACCAGACTGATTGATAAAGTATATACAATAAATTCTACCCGGTTTTGTCCGAAGCCCATGACGCTTCATTCCGATTCCCTAGGTTGATCGAAGATCAAATTGAAATCGGCCGGTATGCCAAAGCGGGAGTAATAATACACGCCTTGAACGGAGACTATTAATGAGCATCACGCCTGTGAGGGAGAGAGAACACACATAGCTTCGGATGAGTGCTCTGGGTGACAAACTGCACATCGCTGATGTAGACTGCTCATTCGCTGATGAAGTGTCAGCATGTGAACCATGCATTAACTCCACTGTAGAACAACGGCGCACTATAATGCCACAGCTCAACACGTTTTTGGGTAGGCACTGACTGCCATCCTACCAGCACATCTGACTAGACCTAAATACTCCACAATTTTACCATATGTTGAATCTGCGATACCAGAAATAGCATATATCGCTGCCGGTATGGTGGAAGTTTCTCTGGGTACTGTATCATCGTACCGACACGGTGACGCTTCCCTCTACCGTTGAAATCGCCGTCTGGCCCGGGGCGAGACGCGCGTGTGGCTGATATCACCAAACACTCCCAGGACCTTGGAGCCGTTGTTTTAGGCAATCAAGTCGGAATATTTCAGGTAATCAGATAAACCGGGAGCTGCAACAATCATCATTTCTGTTTGGATTTCATAAAGTCTCCAGCGCGGACCAATAAACTGAACCTCAAAGCGAGAAGTTCTCACGTTGCAGCGAGTCAGCGAAGCTTAGCAACTCCGCCTATCGGACGGGAATGTATTCGTTTATGTTACGCTCCACGCTCGCTGACTAAGATAACACGATACGACAATCCGAAACGGCTCCGTTCTGTCAGACAAATTTCGCTTGGGATGTGTCTGACATTTCAAAATTACTTAACTTAGACATTTCACGGTGCCATCTCTAATGCTTAGCAACTTGTTTTCCGGAAGATAAACTCAAGTTGAAGTTGAACATTTTAACCCTTCGCTTCTTCCCCCTTCGGGTATGTGATGGAAGTTCTCTTTATAGAACTGCACTGACGTACGAAGTGCGAGTTCCTCAACTATACCTGCATGTGGCACTTGCGTCTACAGAGCGTTACGTGCACAGAGAGCCGACGAACTTCGGACAAAAATGTCTTAACTTGAGAACTTTTCTTCATACCTTCATTGTCATAGTTTACGCCGACCATGCACGACCCAGATTAATTGTTTTACATTCGGTTATTTCATCGATGAACTTTATTGCGGGAGATCAGTGGTGTATTGACGTAATATTTTTATCAAATGATTTCTGAATGTCTGCTGAAGTGCTGATAAGAATTGAGAGGCAGCAGAACTAATCTCTTAACTTGAGAGAAATCTCGCGAGAGAACGGACTCAACTTTGATTCATTTGCCGAGATGGAGAGAGGCTTTATTGTGATCTTTATTTTGTCTCTCAGCGCGACCCACGGGGCGATTGAGACTGATGCCACACCAATACAGGTACGTACACGAATAAGACAATGGAGGCTTTGGGCTTATGTACAAAACCAAATTATTATGAAATACCTGACTTGATTGTAAGTAAATAATAGTCTCAAGCATCCTGGGAAATCATGGCACCTGGTGTGCTGTCATTTAAAGAAAAGTAAAATTTTTGTATCGATTTGGAAAAATCTGACAAAGTTGGAAAAAACCCGTTCCCCCCTCCAAATGCAGCCTCAAAAATACCAAAGTTACTTAGTCCACATTTTGTTTGTATCGGTTACACATTCGTGAACGGATGCAAGCGTCTGGCTCCCTGACCAGACAGTTCCCCGGCCGTATTACTCCGTTTCATCTAAAGTATAGGGTCAGGGTAACCAAACTACAAGAACAGCAATTTTGTTCATGGTTTTGCCAGCATCTTACCCCAAAATCTATCATTTCTGAAAATTACAGCACCTATGACCACAAAACTTGAAACAGGTCATTGTAACAATATTGGCTATAAAATACTAACCCCATATCCATCCATTTTTGAATATTAAAGCAAAAGTCAATGTTTTATATTACCTTAACACCCAATGAACTCCACGATCGTTCACTTGTTTTCGTGGCTATCATTTTCGATGCCATATGGAATACATTATTAGACGAATCATTTGATATACGAGGTCTTTTCGTAATAACTGAACTCGTCACGTCATGACAGACCGAATTACTGTCAGCGTCAGAATTCTTTGAATTGGTCATGACATCAGGTGTTTTCGAATCGAGCTTCTTCGTTTGGGAAAGCTATATACGAATTAGTCATTCTTTGGCTAACGATACTGGGCCGATTTGTCAGCATAACTTTGGCAACTAATGTACCGTGTAAATACCATTAATTTTCATGAATTCTTAATTTATCGCCGTTATATATACCTGCACATTTACGACATGTTGCGTAATCTGATATAAGTATGCCATTTGTAATAGCCTTAGAAATAATGAATAAGACATGGTCTTTAGGTACAACTGGTGCAAAATATAGTTTAGACTTATGCAATTTCCCTGAGTCTTAATTCTATTGGCCAATACAAGCGGGATACCAAAGACCTAAATTCAAAAAAATGGAGCTTACTTTGTATTTTTGGATCAGGGCGTGTCTGAGACATTTTAACGCTGTCGCTGACGGTTCCCAAACTTTACAGCTGTAGAATTCACAATGGTGTATTATCACCAACCATCAACGGCTTGAATCAAGACTGACTAAGAAGGATAAAGAAGTTTCCGATCTCTGATCTATTATAGCTTTAAGATATTTTATTACTTAGCATAGCCACACAAAGTTGAGACAATTTTTGGTTAGTTTTCTACTGAAAGATTGTCGCTTGTCAGACCCCTTGCTCGTTAAGATTTAAGTAAAGGGACAGGGGCACGTGTTGGTTCCTCAGCGTGCAAACTTATGAAACACCGCGCCGGCTACCAGGCAGTTCACGGAGATATACTCCGTTCTGTACAGTAAACGTGGTATCAATCGCGATCAATGGATGAAGCCACAATGTCTAGATGTTTATGTATAATTATAGATATGACAAGTCTGAACGCGTACGTGCCATTTAATTGAACTCATATGCTAAACTCTCCATCAAAACTTGCCCGAGTTCTCGACGGAACAGGTGCAGCGCGCACCTTAACTATTTGTTTCGGTGACACGGCTCATAAATGTCAACTAGGCCTATATACCAGAAGAAAGATGAAGACTAAAATCAGAAACCGAACTACCTTTTTGTTCCCACAACCTGAAACGCGACACGCTAAATGCTACTGGTTGAATTAAAAGTGAAGAGCCAAGAATTCCCCGCAGGTCAAACCGGGACAGATAAACGGAACATCTGTTCTGGTCCCGACCTTGGTTATTATTTATTATCGAAGATGATACATTATCTTGGTGACTCTCAAGCAAAGAGGAGACAACCTTGATCTAGCAAGAGTGGCTTATAGTTCTCGATGAGGATTAAGAGTTTAGCCTCTAGGCATTTGCGGGATCGAGAAGAACGGTTTACAAGATTACATCTTGCAATCGAATGAACCCATCATCTGCATCATCACTTCAAAAAAAAACCCCGATAAGTCAGAGTCAGCATCTTAACAACTTTCTCAAGGAGTTCTCGCTTTGCGACTGTGCAAGTTAATGCTGTATGGATCAAAAACGTTGGTATACGTCCTCTGTAATAATTTACATCTTATTTAAAATGCGTCATTGACCTGTTCAACGTTTAAAATAATACCATGTGCGTCCATTGTCAGTCTGCATTAGCTGTCCGAGTCATTTATATCATTTTCATAATCTATCATTTTCAGTTAGTCAACTGTCATTGTGGTAAGATTTTTTTTTTTTTTTTTTAATAAACTCTAACCCTATTCTTTTTTTTCTTCAAATTATCAACTCTCCTTGTGGTAACTAAAAATGGTTTAAACTCTGACCATGAACGATTCACATTCCTTGTATCAATTAGCCTTAAGCAATTGCTTTATTGCAAATTGTGTCCTCGCAATAGAAAGGCCTTTTGATTTTCTAAGAAAATCGATACAATATTAATTTAGTACACAGTGTTGTCGAGGTCGTTTGTAATTAGCAATACTGACTATATTGAGGTCAGGTATGAGTGCTTTCACGTGTGTCCTCCTTCGTGTATCGTGTGAGCAATCAGTTGGAATTATTGGCAGGAAACCAAAGCTTTTTAATTTTTTTATGTGAGTTTTTGCAAAGATGATGTGTCCATATCACGATGCGTGCGGCGTGTATATGGTTTATTCCAGGGACATTCTGATAATTAAAATCGTGTCTAGATTTTTTTTTTTAAATCCCCATAATGGATTCGTCAGCTACAATGAACCACTCTGATGTGGCTGTAGGGAATTGTTTTTCAGCAATAATTAATTCCTCAAACTCATAGTCACGAAGAAGGATTGGGTTCATGGGCGACGCCAGGACTTTTTGTACTTTCTCTAGCATATTCTCAGTTCATTTTTTTTCCGAGGGCGGGGGACATTTACCCAGCCCACCCCCATTGACACCCCTGCAGGCGCACATTTTGTTAAAATGTATATTGAAATTATAGCAAATATGGCTTCACACATCTTTTTTTTTCTTTGTCTTTTTTTCCCCTTCCTTTACTTCCTCCCCCGCTTTTCGGGGAGGAGGGGGAGGAGGGGGGAAGCGCCCACCCCCTTGCTTCATCATACGCCCACGGTTGGGTACGCGAGTGTGATAGTCAGTTGAAACGAAATATTCGTCAGGTTTATAATAATAATTGGTCTCCGTTCCCCCATTTGTCATCTCTGAAGGACATGACAAGATTTAGTTTTGATCAGGTATCTGTTTATGGCGGTTTATAACGCGCAGCTCTTCGGTCTACCCTGAGTGGATATGCAAGGTCCAGTGCTAATAACCCCATTAGGCTTAAGGACGCTCGTCAAGGTACCAGACACGGTTGCCTAGTTATATACTTATTACATTCAAGATGGTTATTGGTTCATCTTAAAGTTGGCATATAGGCCTAGGCCCTACGTGCTTTTTCAAAATTTCGATTTTGTTTTTCCGTACGAAATTTAAAGGAATATAATGTCTTTAAAGTTGTTTCTCGTATACTGGTTGAAAAATGAGTCAGATCACGTGATTCTTGTCTGATTTATGCTTATTGCGCATGTCTAATGGGCGAGCACCTATTTTACACAGAGACACCAACTGTGTGTGATAGATTACTTTAATTAGATGAGCGGCACGGCCCTCGCTAGGCCGAAGACAGCCGGAATTCCTTTGAGGAATCTCAAGGAGGATCTGTAATGGACTGCTGGTGAGATTATAACTCATCGACAAGTAATGATTCCTTGAATTGTGTTGACATTAGAAAACGAGTAGTTGGTAGCGAATTGTTCCAGTTCGATGGTGTCAGTGAGTCTTATCTACCCATGGCCAATATTAGGCGCAATATTGACTTTTGTTCAGCCATGTTCTTTTTTTCCAGATACGTTGATTCGCAATGGTGGCTGTCTTTGAAAAAAGTTCAATTGTAAAAGTTACAGGGTTTGACATTTTGATCCCACCAGAATCTTTCTTAACGATAAACTTATACAATCTTAACTCACAGAGAGTTCAGAAACTGGAAGTTGCTGTTAATAATGCATTAGCAGCTAGAGTTAAATTAGCAGAGTTACCCCAAAATGTGATACTTCTGTCTAGTACGTATTTTAAAAACACTGAGGGTACTTTAATTTGCATTTTTTTTTACAAAAACCGTTGTCAATAACGGTAAAACTTTTCTTTGTCGCAAAACAAAATGGCGTCCACAAATGAAGGTATAAACTGTGTGGGTCCCGTGACCCGTAACCCTACGTAAACAGCAGGAAAAAGAGTGCGAATGCATTTCTCAGAAAATTAAAAAAAAGTCATGTATAACGACAGTCATTCAGAAACGTTTGTGATGTGACCAATGTTTGTTTAGGCTCGGATGCGGTATGTAATTGTAAATTCTTATAATATATTCGATTTAGAAATGTTAGTGAAGGTATCTTGGCGTATCGCCAGTAGCATGTAGACTACGTCAACGCCACTAATCCATTTGGCTTATCCAATTTCATTCAATCATTCTAGTGAGAGATAGTTCTTATAATTAATGCCTGGGCAGACGACCCATCACAATCTTTATCATTATCATCCAGCGGCCAATATTGCCAGCGTACCTTTAAAAGCACCCAGCTGTTGCGCTGATGATACGAAAGGTTGACGCAATGTTGGGCGCCATTTCTGATACCACACGCACTATTCGCCGTGACGATGCTATCAGCCGTCATACCAATGCATCAGCGCGGAGGATGGAAATCATTTTGATCATCCCTCGAGATCTTTCCAAGTGCATTTAACTTCGAGAGAAGTCGGCAGCGCAGTTGCAAGTACTTTTCCACCTGTTTTCCCCTCCTATGTGATGGGGCAAACAAGTACGGCGCGCCCGTTTTGGCTCGGTGTACAGTTTCAGAATGTAGACGCAGTCAATCAGAATTTCTGAAAAATATATAACAATTTCTTACGAATTGAAATGCTGCTGTTTTATACATTAAACGTATCCAGTTGTCATGTAGAGAATTTACGCACCAACACTCGCGTTACTAATTCATTGCCTATGTGCCGACGACATTTTTATTCCCCCATGCTTGAAATATGATGGAGACAATTGCAAATTGCGCGTGACGCTTGACTCCGAAGCCCGGCGACCCAGTTTACAGATCCACAGATGGATTAGAAAATAACATCAAATGACTTGTGAAGAGGTTGCAATTGAGTTACATCGGAGTAATCCTGGTCTTGGAAGAATGTCGCAGCGCTGTGCGCCAGGTGTGAAACTCCTCAGCACGACCATGGTCGATGGAACTTCTTTGAAGAAGGCATCCTGATAGCGAAACCACCTTTTCAAAAGTGCCAGTGCTGTGTCGGTCCGTCATTCGCCTGTTGGTTTGGTTCTTGGCATTTTTTAATTAGCAAAAAGCTAGCAAACTGTGATGTGCAATGAATGAATAATTTAGTTTCGTAAAAGAAATTCCTTCTTTTGCTTCGAATCCAAATAAAAGAACGACGTGCACATTTTTTAGCGAGAAGATCTCGCTAAATCTGAGGCACGTAAAATTAAACGTATGTTATTTCTGTCAAATGCATTAACAGATTAATGTTCTGACGGAGTTCAATGTGATTTTCCTTACTTCCTCAACATATCGAGGATGTTAAAACATTTAGCTGACATGTTTATTGCCAGCTGGCTGGAATGCAGTAGTTTCATTCGGTAAATTATGTACTGTTGCGAGACAGCACGGACTAAAAATGTCTAATAAATCAAGCGTGTCTACGTCAAAGATTGGTTTCGAACCTCTTGGATCGTGCGACCAAGTTTTCCTGATATGACTCCATGGTTAAAGTAGCATGGGGGTCTAACATTGCCAGAACCCAGGTTCATAACTGAGTAGAAAAAAATTGCCTGTCGGACAAATTTATATGTGCTAAGAAACAAAAATCAGCTGAAAACTACAAACAGTATTTACTGGACAGCAAATTTAATGGAGCTTTTAATTTACCCCTTAACAAACACAAGTCTAGTCTATGGAATATCCCATTGCACAGCAAGGGTCTATTATATGTGAGCAGATTCGGCAATTAATTATGCAAAAACAAAACTGCGTCTTGACCTCGAGATTGTGATATTCAATATGGGCGCCTTCTATCGGGTCTCATAACCCGTTGTTGTATTACAAAAATATGGCATCCAAATGGACCAAACAACAGCTCAGTCCACATTTTTGATCGAAATGACGTCACAGCTTCTAAAGTCGACTCCTATTGCCCGGGCGTGCGGGATTGCTGAAGACTTGCTGGCTTCGAGAACTGGTGGAATTTCCAACAAGTTTGGCTTTAATAGACCGATACATTAAGCTCCGCCCCATGTTGTTTTGACCAATCACAGCTGTTATTAATGTCCGACGTGCGTACGCAGAAGTCCGACATGCGTGCACGCGCGTATGACGCGCGCGTCTGGAACATGTAGTGAAAATGCATTGGAAATCTGAGGTGCACGTGATGTTGCCCACGCAGTGGGCGTGGTCTAATGGATCAGGCATTGCGTCTAACAAGCATACAATCCGTCCACTGCATCAGGGCATGTTTTTCCTATGATGCATCGCTCGATATACCCACACGTAATGCACGTTCTCCTCTCACATTACCGACCAAATTAAGTCAAAAAATGCAACGCGGTGGACAATGTTACCGCCACATAAATACCGAAATGTTGAAATTTATGAGTCATGTTCAAACAGTCAAGATCACCGTACGCGTGCCGGTCGCAATTCAATCAATTTGTGGTTGAGAGTTGGAAATCAATCATTTATGTGGAAATTAATGTGGCATGAACATCATAGATCAATTTAATCACATACTTAAATTTAACAGGTGTTTTATGTACAAGCTTAATATTCTGGAGTGCTCCATTCCATCAATGCCATGTCATTAATTTCGTTTATCCCGTTGGGACAGCTAAAGAGCACTTGTAGTCGACCAAAAAAACATTTGCCAAACGCGCTTATAGGCAACATGCCAATGAGGAGGTCGTCTTGGAACTAGCCAGCCAGAACTAAGCTGAAATGAACACAAGCAAAACACTTTAAGTGGCTGACGGCCAACCGACCAAATAGGCAGTCTCGAATTTGGCTCAATTATGCCCCAAATGGACTATATTCCCGAGAAAGCAATTTTATGTCGTGTACCACGAATCAATTCATGCAATTGCCAATTACCGTAACCACATGTATGCATCAGGTTGCCATGCTGGTTTAAAATGACTGCGGTGCTTTCCCTGCTTTCAGAAATATTTTAGCATTTTATGAAAATGATCCATAATTATTTCAGAATGCAGCACATCATGTACATGTTTTATATCAATTGTTTCGTACGTGCCTGCACATGCAGTCACGCAATACAAAATTGCAACGATATCCTCTTTTGTGTATCATTGTAAATGGGATTATGACAACAGCAAATAACAAATCGGACTCTAGTTTATATTGTACAAGCTGTTGTCAGTTGAACGCCATGAAAAATGCCGTTCTTGATCGTGCGTATGTCTAAAGAGCACACAGAACACAGAGAAGAGTTCGGATTCATCCAAGTCCAAAAACACTGGACATCTGAACAGCTGCGCAAATATAGAGCGGAAAACTGCGAATCGATAATCTGCATACCCTGGAGTGACGTGAGCTTTCTGTTAAGATATTCCTACCTGCCATTAAAATGCTCGTGTATTGAAAATGCCCAGCTATTTTTCACATTTCTGGAATATCCTGTTTCAGCGAGATAACATTTCAAATCTTATATACACAATCGACACAGGGGCTTTCAGTTCGTAAACCTCGAATAATAGATCGTCGAGATAGTGAAACGATTATAACAAAATGTCGACGATGATAGTGATGACAACACATGAATGATTAATGATCATTTCAAAAGCTATACATGATTTTACCTGCTTTTGATGGAATTTAACTAGTCACGGTGCCTATTGAAATATGATATGACTGTTGGTGACTAGTCTGCGTCAAAGGCGTTGCAGAGGAACAGGATTGAAGTTTTGACTGTCTCTGACTGATCTAACAAAAGGAGGGTTAATGAATATGATCTCACATTTTCCCAACAACATTTCCATGTCACAGTCTTTCTCATCAAAAGGGCGGCGCTTCATTGTAAAGTATAAAACAAAAACTCAAAGGAAATTCAGACTCATCAAAGGATCAATTTCCTTGGTTAGGGTTGAAACCGAGGACATACACCGCTGTGAGCCACCGCCCAGATGATGCCTAATTGGGAAGATGATCTGTCGCCTTGCAGGTGGCTATGCCTTCCCTGTTTCCTTGAAGACAACGGAATGAGAAAATCTCACCACTTAATGGCGTTCACAAATGCCTTGTCCAGTGTGAGTTTTCTTGATAAAGAAATCTGGTTGAAAAAAAAAAAGGATATTGAGGTACTTTTTTGAGGACTAGCGTGAGGCGATGATGTGGATGCGTTGCTATAATGATGTTAATGAAGATTAAAGATGGTAACGAAAGTCTCTGTGTTTGAAACAACAAAACCCTGACATTTCTGGGTCAGTTTATTTTCTTGGATGACGTTTCCGTAGTGATAAGTGCCATTGAGTGCTACCAGCAACATTTTTGTTCACGGAAAGAGAATATTGGCAATAATATTTAGATGGCTGTTTATAGATTCACCTGCTAGCGTATTGTTCGATTCTACCTACATGCACTTTGGACTCGGTGTAAGGGGCCAATGCCCCGATTTCATCAGCATTTTTGGTAACATGTAAGGTATATCAAAAGGAATCCCACAGTGTGTTCGCGTGCTCAGGTCCATTGAAGGTTGCCTGTTATGCTGGTTTGTACCATCGCTAGTGCCTAACGGTAGAAGCTTGAAACTTCTCCATGCAGTTGTCGAATCGTTTATCGAAAATCTAACTATCCAGAATTTCACACAGAATTCATGAAACACGATTTAGAAAATAAAAATATAACGCCAAAATAGACCACATCTCGCTGGCATCGTTTTGGTCAACAATTTGAAGAGTTGAGTTCAATTCTCAGACATGACATAGTGAAACATATTCACATTGATATCACAACGACATGTTATCAAGTCAATAATTCGAAGATTCCTTTAGATTGCATCAAAAATTCACAGAGTAAAAAAAGTCAAAGACATACCATTTTCAAATTGTATACCGATAAAACAATAGATTATTTTTAACCAAAAGTCAAATACAGATGTAATATACATTGAATGATCCACTATAAAAAAATACACTGACCTATAGCCACTTCTCACCTAAAATGAACGCCTTGCGTTATTGACAGTGCTCTTTACTTACGACAACCCAGTTGAGAATTGGATATAAATTGACGTCGACAGCATGGTGGTCAGAGAACACGTACAGGTGAAATTGTTTGGTGTGTAACTGTGTATTGACCTGTTGTGTTGCAAGCCGTTTTTCTGTGACCTGTTTTCTGATGTAAGCCTTTCTTGGTTAACCGAAAGAAGTCACAAATAATTTAATTGTTACCTTATTCAAGGATGTCTTAATATGGCTAATTGGTGGGTCACACACATAAAGGTTACACGGCTGCAACACATAGAGTCTTTGATGGTGCACCAAAGTTCCCACGTCTTGTTTTGATCACTAGTCGTAATCAAGTCATTACATGTCTTTAAGGGTTATTCACTAGTCATCACAAGTCATCACAAGCCATCACGTGTCATCACAAATCATTAAAGTCATCACAAGTCATCACAAGCCATCTCAAGTCATCACAAGTCATCTCAAGTCATCACAAGTCATCACAAGCCATCAGAAGCCATCAGAAGCCATCAAAAGCACCAGAAGCCATCACAAAGCATTAAAAGTCATCACAAGCCATCTCAAGTCATCACAAGCCATCTCAAGTCGTCAAAAGCCATTAAAAGTCATCACAAATCATCATACGCCATTACCACAAGTCATCGCAAGCCATCACACTCACAAGCCATCACAAACCATCACAAGTCATCACAAGCCACCAGGTATCATGAAACGCCATTACAAGTCATCGCTTGTCATTAAGTTTGAAGTCCAGTTACTAGTCATTGATAGGCTGGTGATGACTGCAGTATACAGTTGTCACTGTTCGTCCCTTCACTTGTGACTTCCCTTGTGATTTGACTCCTGCCTGGACGATTAGAACTCGGCTGATATACAGGCCCACTTCGGTGCGAGCTGGACAGATAACATACAAAACCTGCTTAAGTGTTACTGTATACAGCGAGACAGATCTCGGCTGAGCGGACAGAGTACCGTCCATTCTCGCTTCCGTTTCGTCGCTTCTAATCCCACACCTATACTGTTACTTTTCCCCCATCAATTTGCCATTTTCAACGCCTGAAATGCCGCTGCGACCCGACACTTCCAATCCCTTCACATCCCAAGAAAGAGACCTGAATTCTGTACGCATTACTACTTTTCGCGCCTTTGTTTTATGCTTCGAACCGCGAGGAGCCGGAGGAAAATTGCATCTGACACCCCCAAGGCGCGCAGCATTAAGCCTGCACTCCGCGGGAATCTTCTAGCAATTCGTGTTTGCGAGGCCATCTCTGAATGTAGTCTTTTTATCCCCCTTTCCCCCCGTTTTTTATATTTTATTTTGGCTGGAGAATGCAGTTTGTTAAAGCCCGGTTGCCATGGCGCCAAATTGAATTCACGCTCTTAAAGTCCTCTCAAAGGCCTCCGTGGCAGCAGTTCATAATCCTTGATTTTCTTTTTTCAACAGAAAAAGGAGATACTATTATTGATTGACCAAAAAAGAAAAGAAGAACAAAAAAAAAGAGAGGAATGTTGTTCCTTATGCGCATCAAGGACACGCGTGTTGCGTGACGGTGCATTGTAAACCCACTAATACAAATATCACAACATGTTGACTTGGAGCCTCATTTATGCTAATATCTTCTGTGTATAAAACAGCTCCATAAAATTGGCCGTTAGCTTAACAGAAGCTCTAGTATTTTTGTACCAATTTCCATTTTTCCTTTTAATAATGAGCTTTTACAACGCACATGCATCATTTTCCATTTTGTCTGTCACGTGAACAATGAAGAATTGAATTGAATTCCTGAACAAAAGCAGATACCTTATGGTAAGCTTTTCTGTCTTAATAAAATGAAATGTCCATTTGTAAAAATCTAATTTTCTTGAGAATCAGCCTCAAGAGTAGCGATCAAATATGTTACACACCTAATTGCTTGACTGTGTCGCCTGGAATCATCCCTTTAATAAGAGACCCGATCTGGATGTATATAAAGGCTGGATATGTCAACCATATTGGCGCAGTGCCCCATGGGAAATCATAGTAAGCGATCGTTAGCGTGACCAGCTGATATACGCATTCCCACGGTGGCCAAACTGACTGGAATGATTGTTGTCAAGCTGGGGCCGATTATGGCCAAGACGACAGATGTATTTTTCAGAAGTAAATATCGCCGGGTAAAGCTATACCAAACATTTGGTGCGGTGTTTGGTATTCAAAAAGGTCTTGGTGAAATACAAGCAATGCATTCTGATATAGGAAGTTTGTTTATTTCTTCCTTTGGCTGATATATTCAAGTGAAAACCGTCAAAATCTTGATATTCGCACGCCAAAGTTAATTAAATTACCGCATATACTGGACGCGATTGCCACGATTGCGGGGATGTCATGTAGCGGAAGCAAGGAGGCGAGGTTTACCGGCTGACCGCCCCGTGACCCGTCCCCATCGCCCCCGTCAATCGAGCGCTGTCGGACCGGTAATTTGCTCCCCCGGTATTAAACCGGATGGTAACCATCTCACTGACTTCATCTCCGCTTATATCCGTAAATTGATAGTACTGGTTGCAATGCAGGGCATGTAGGGTCTTGTCAGTAAAAATGATACCAGATCTGTAGGATAACTGCTGGAATAGTCAACTGCTGGTTTGAATAATTTCCTGTCATGGATAGACGGAGTAGCCTGGATGCCGACGAAGTTGCATTGCTAATGTGCAGTGTATGCCGCGCCATCATATCGACACCAAAATTGACTGCAAAAAAATTTCAAACAAAATTCTCTGATCTTACAAAATATCTCATATTCCCGCAGGCATACTCACTATTGTACTACAAAACCCTTGTTATGAAAATAACATGACTGACACCAGTTGTGCCATAAAGGACACTTTTGGAGCAATGTTACAGCGCCAAATTTCGTTGCTACAGTAAACTCATGCAGTACGGCCAGCGTTACAGTAGAACATCGATACAGCGAATACGATGGGGGTCCGAAAGAGATTGTTCGTTATAGCAGACCGTTCGTTGTAGCGGTGTTCGTTATAGCGACGATCTGTGTATTCAAAGGCAATAATCGAGTGGTTGAGTAAAGATATCACTGTTTCTAAAGTGTGCCATTGGCTATTGCACACACGTGACAAAAAGTGGACTTGGACAAGCTTGAGAAATCCAATCAGCATCCGCCCAGCACATGTGATGTCCCAATTTGCGGTGATTTCCTACCCTGTTTGCCCGCGGACACAGTTAGGCTTACAACATTTTTGCCGATGGGACATTCCTAGCAAATAGGACTGCCGCCGTCCCACATTTTGACAAATCAATGAAGTTATCTTGTCAATTTAACCGAATTATCGTGCGGAAGACACTGTCTCCCCCAAACGAGATTCACATTTCGGTTATATATAATTTAAAGCTGTTTTAAAATGAAAAAAAAATATCCGCCAGAGGCTCTATTTTGAGTTCCACACATTTTGTATAAATTCGTTCATGATATAGAACTTTAAAGGCACTGTTGTCGTCTTTTGCTGATGATTGTGCGAATGTGTCGTATAATGTTTGGTCGCGTTAATATACTCCAGTAATGAGTTATTGCAAGTTTGGTCGCGTTAATTTACTCCAGTCAGTCCAGTAGTGAGTTATTGTATGTTTGGTCGCGTTAATTTACTCCAGTGGTGAGTTATTGTATATTTGGTTGCGTTAATTTACTCCAGTGCTGAGTTATTCTATTCATGCGATGATGCAGTCTTCACGCGCGGTAATAAACATGTCATTATCAAAATGAGGTGTTAAAATATCACCCCATTACTTGTCATATTAAATGTCCGACATCACGAAACTCATTATTTTCCAATTATCAAAATAATGTGTTTCTGTTAAATTGGTATATGATTAAACCCCAGCTGCACGTTATAAAGCAATTTAAATGCAAATTGTACTGGTAGGCCTATAGGTTCATTTGACGCAAAGTGTTGTTTTAGAAGGCGTTCAACTTTAGTTGCCGTTTTCTCCGATTGCTAGTTTTTACTGGTATGTAGATGGGTGTTACTTCGTGGTGTCGGTGACGAGTTATGTTATGCACTGAGAATGGAGCATCATGTCAACATTTACATTTGAACATACGTATAGACCGAGTTTGAACGAAATGGCTGGACCGACGTGTGTTTTGACTATTTTAATAAGGATAGACTACAAAATCTTCTACAAGGGTAGATTTGTATGGTAACAAAATGTCATGCGTTCAAGTAAACAAGCGTAATGACTATAGTAAAATATTCAAACACAAGGTTATTGACGTCTATTATTATGTCCAGGCATCCTGTAACCATGCATGCTGCGCTGGACCACCCCATGGCCGAAAACATAAAGAAATCACCGGGCAGATCATTTGCTAAATCTAATTAAACTCTGACTGACGGTATTCACTCAGTATAACTATACGAGATAATGATGATCGCTGAAGTCTACGGAAGGCCGAATCCAGCGTGTTTTCCCAATAAGTCACACCCGAGAGAAGGTCGTTTTGCACGGTGTAAAAGACTCTCATACCAACCACGACCCATGAAGTTCGATTTCATAATGTGATATTATCACCGTAACTTAATTCTTCCGCAAAGGGCCGCTTTTCGGATCAGTAGAGTGACTTTTGAATCAGGTTTTTATAGTAACCTTGTCGGTTTATTAGTAGCTTTACAATGCAAACTCACAGTTTAAACGTTTCATAGCAATGAATTAGAGATTGCCCCCTTACATATTGTTTTAATTTCAAATGTCCAATAATGTCAAATAAGGTATTTTTATGGCTTATGCAAATAGGCCCATCAAACATTTTGAAAACATTTAAAAATACACTTGAAGGCCTATATAAAATTAAATCGGTGATATGTTAAGTTCGAAGTGAACAATAAATGGTACAAAACAATTAATTCTTCACTGTCGTTGTGTTTGTATATCAATAATATTTCTGAGTGTTTTTGGGCATAGTTTAATACAAAAAACAATCCGCACCCCTAGGCCCTCAGGACAAAAGAAATGGGAAGGATGAGCTTTAATTATTTATTTTTTTTTTAAAGTTTTCCATTTTTGCATACTTGTGACTCTCATTTGCCGTTGTAAAAATTGATTATTTTGTTGTAATAATGTTTCCACGCCGAAATTCCGTTACCTCAGCGCGATATCAACGTCCAAGGGCAAAACAACACAATGCTGTTTGCAAATTATAGCGAGGCGCTGAGGAATGAACATTCGTGGAGGAATCGTAATCAAGTTATCCCGTGAATCAAAACCTGAAGCGGGGGTCGATGTCCGCCTACGTGCCGTATGGTATCCATTCAAAACATGGAATCCTTGAATGTTGAACCTGTCACCAGCGATGGAAGATAGAAATAGAACATGACTGTGGATCTGTAAGACACGTCTGACATTGAAACATGAAGTATGACTGTTCTGAGCTGTTTTCTGTCATGTGTAATTTCACGCACTACGCTGCCTGCCCTAATGAGCAAATATCATGCACCGACTACACATCCTGGCCTTCCGATAAGAAATAATTGGAAAAAAATTAGAAGCGAAACATTTATTGAAGGACCGATACAAACGCACCTTTATTCGAATAGTCTCGACAACCTTCTGTTTGTACAATCACTTTTATAAAGATTTTTTTTTATTATAAGACAGTTTTATGATGCTTTTATGAGCATAATTGTGATTTATTTCCAGTGTATTATATTCTTTTTTTTTTTTTTACTGAAGATGCTGAAGACTTTCTGGATTGGGGGTGGGGGTGGGGGTATGGGAGAGGGTATTAGACCTTTCATGTCTGCGTTCATAGAGGGCATATGGCCTTATTGAAAAGTTTAAAGCGCTGTCTAAACACCCCATCATGTAATATGCAAAATGCTGTGGCACATAACGATGACAAAATTATCAAACAAAAAGTAACAAAAAATATATTATAAACTAAAATTTGTCTATTCCCTCTCATATGGTCTGTGTTTCCTCAGATATCCAGTCTTTGGGATGTCTCTCGCGCCCTCTGGCACAACGAGACCTGTGACGACCTCTGCGCATGCTTGATGGGCATCATGGAGGGCATGCGCACTGCCCAGATCTGCCTGGAGGTCAGCGGATACCCGTGTCACCTGGTCAAGCAGCTGACCCGAGCAGCCACGACCAGGAACTGCAGCGTGACGGTGGGCTCGAGCTGGTTCGAGTGTGACAAGGGCGTGACGGACTGTGTCGGAGGAGAGATGTTCGTGGATAATGAGGTATTAGTCTGGTTCCCTTACCTGACAATTCCCGATGCCCTGACGTCTATACATTGTAGGTCAGGTAGCCGCCACGGCTAAAAATTAAACATGATGGCCCTTTCTCAAAGCTCGGCTGCGTTTCCGTTTTGGCTTTATCTTTAAAAAAAACTTTTACTGTTCCGATCAAATTAAAACAAAAAAATCGCTTACTTCATATATCAAACAGTTTGATATTTCTGTAACAAAAATAATATTGACTAATATGTTGAGCTGGTATTTTCAAAGTTGGGGACCCATATACCAGGCGAAGCCGAAATGGAGACGTCTCCGAGTTTTGGAATTGGGGCCTAACCCGACTGGTAACCATCGTTAGATTCACAATAGTACATGCAAGACGCAGCAAAGCTCGCCCCTCGTGCGATCTGAGTGCATACTTGAGTGCATATTATACTCGGAAGTGTGCAGTGAAGGTATGCTGCGCAGTGCATCCTGGGGCAGTTTTCGTGACAAATGGAGATTTTGTGCGGCACAAAATGTCCCACAATGCATCTAACATATACCTTTATTGCACTTTCCGGTCTGGCGGCTATCTGTAAAAGGTCTATGTCCGATTCATTCATTTGTGCAATGATGATTGTTGAAGTCGGCTGCCTTCATTGGCTGGTAGCCTAAATAAATAGGCATACTTCGCCTAATTTTGTTGCTATGTAGGCCGAGATCACTTCTTAACATGAGACATCATGAACATAGCCTTAATTGGTCTATTCCAGTGAAATCCATTTTCCAGTCAGCACACTTTATTGGCCCCGGTCCGGTGCTTTGAAGTGCGGCGCCACATCAGTTTCAACATTAACAAGAAAAAGCCATCCATTATGATTTCAATTTTCCAGCCTAATTGTCTCTTAAATCACTCATGCCGAGCCACTTTCACCGGTAATTCGGCGGGATGAGACTTCAAAATTAATTGCAATTTCATGCATGGAACGAATGGCAGGGTCTAAGTGCACTTTTTGAATGAACATCTCTGGGATTAATGTCTCGGGGGATGCGACAGGTTCATTAATCTGGAAGCGTTTTCTTTAACTTGTGTCAATTCAACAGGCGAACTGCACCGGGTCTGACGACGGAGCGGCTGGTAACATCGCCTACCTGGGCTGCGAAACGACGCCGGGTGGAAACACCTCCGTCACGTGTATGCTGTCACGTGACAGCCAATCTGTGGGGCAATGTGTGAACAACGCCGAGTGTGTGTACAAGAAAGGTACAGTCGACATCCCCACCCCACCCCAACTCCCCACCCCAACTCCCCACCCTAAATAAAAACAGAGAGAATGGGTCGAGTGTACAGATATGACATAAGGAGTTGTACTGCTGTTTTGTGAAGTCAATCAGATTTTTTTAGAAACTAATTTATGCAGATTTCCATTCAAAACCGCTGGCCCGTGTGAATTATTCCTTCAACATGTACCAACGAATTTAGTATCTATGACGTATATCGAGCCACACGACCAGTGTTTATATTTACATGGTATGACAGCGTTTTTATTGAAAGTTGAAACGAAAATGCTTTAATGTTTTCATGGGCTTACATCGGACAGACAATGAGCCACCACTGCACGGATTGTAAACACTAACATTATACGAATTTACAAGCTGTTCTTACAAGACGTTCGTGCATTTATCAAAACAACAAACATTTAGTATTCATTAATTGATTACGTATAAAATAATGACAAGATAAGCCCATGCACTCAGTGTGAACAGAAAGGTAAAACGCAATTCTGGTAAAATGTTCCTCTGACTAAAAAAGGTGTTGTAAGATAAAAGACAGGTGGGTGCATAATTGATTTTCACGGTGAGTGAATGCAGTCTTCAAGTATAATACTGTTTCCATGAATTGGCAGGTGTGAAATTTTGGATGAGTTCACGACACCTCACCTTGCATTGGAAAGGTGGTGGCGGGTGGAGGATAATGACACCCTCTGACGGTGCTTCATCTGCCAGAAAGAGACAACAGTCATGCCATGAAAATGTCACGGAAAAGGAATATGTTGTTGGATTTGTTGCACATTCAGACATTCATAAACTATCGTTCATAAAAGCACACTGATACCACTCTGTCAATATTTGGCATTTTTAGATACTGAAAGTTAAAACCAACTGCGGTGGTTCAGAAATACCCGGACATTTCATACCAATACTGCGCTCTTTTACTGTAACAGCGGCATGCATCACTAACCATTACATTTAATTATTTTCAAAACAATAAAAATAAACCCCATGTGGCCGGGAATTTTATTCATAAGGCTGCCGTGTGGTTTATAATTCCCAAAGGTTTCTATAATTTTTTTGGTATGCAAATCTTCTAATTATTACTTGAGCTTGCATTTTGTGTGACCTATACCAGCACAAAACGCAGTTCGTGTCAGATCGTGCGTCAGCGAATCATGGCAACAGGTTTTTTTTGGTGTGCATTAATTACCTAGCCTTGACCAAGGCCTCGTATGGACTTTTAAACCTCGCGTCAACGAGGAAACTTGCATACAACGGGGCAAGCGAACAGGTTGCATCCGGCTGTGGTCACAGACGTTTGCCATAAGCGACTAATCAATTCAGAATTTGGCACAGGTTGCTTTTAAAACATCCTCAGGCGGTCCAAAATCACACAGGTTTTGGTATACAGTGTGTCTGTGTGTCGACTTTTGAGGCACCCTTTACCAGAGGGAATTAAACTCAATAAATATATAATTGTATAAAAATAACACAACCTTGTACGTTTTTGTGTCTTTATGTTGATCTAGGGACTTCAAGTGAAACACTTTAACTGACTTGTTTCAGTATGAAGATATTTCTTCCTACACTTGTAGCGCATCAGACGGTGTATTTCTTTTGACATCTGCGATTCTAATCCTCGGAGAATTTCTCCTGTCTAGAATCGCCTCAGTACATCACCAACACCTCCTACTGCTAGTTGTTATCATAACGAAGAGGAGTGTTGGTTGCGCCATCAGTTATGACTTCGGCCTGCTCAGATGCAGGCGACTGTTCTGGATGACGGAACTAGCTTGTTTGCTCATTAGATTTCCCATGTGCCATGGCCGACCGTCTCATTTTGCCGACGCGTGTTGAAGTTTCCGCGTGGACGATTCCATATCACTCGGAAATTGTTTTCAGCTTCTCCAAAATTGCCAAAGGGACGCTGCAGTATGAGTAATAACATACTGTATAGAGAAAAGCTGCCGCTGTCGGTAAAAATCCCGCAATACCTGCGGTGCATCATCGGAAAAGTCGTCCTCCTTTGGCAAATCTATACAGTAAGAGGCTAATTTTGCTCTAGCCGATCATGTATTAAAATTAATGAGCAGTTTTAATGCTTTGACGTTTGAATTATGTATAATTTCTGTGAACAGCAAAGGTTTTGTCTACGAGGCGCATGTGTGCGTTTGCTTTTGTCTTGTACTAATCGCAAACAGTAAAGAATAGATGAACGATGAACGAGAACAGACCTACAGTACGTCGACCGCGAAGTTAATAAAAGGGCTTTCCGAGGCAACCGGTGGCCGGCGCACTTTGATGTCGTGTCAGCTTTTCCATAATTTCCAACGATATTTTTTTCTCTCAGTTCTTAGACTAATGTGTATCTTGCAATGTATTCATGGTGTGACCTATACATGAAATGGCATAACCTCAAAATTCCTTATAACATTCTGGATTCTCCTAATAACGCTTACCATAAGCGACCACATTCATCTTATGTTGACCATATTTTACTTTCAAGCGTGATTTTTGGCAAATGGAGTTGACTTTTCTTTTTCTCTCTCAGTTACTAAGACCGACCCTGTCAGTGGTAAGTTTAGTTTATCAAGGGTTGCAGTTCACTTGGCACGGAATTCCAGAGTGTGTTAACTTCACTCTAATACTGCACACACGTATTTTAACGAATTTCGATACGTCATTGAAGTTACATTAACATCATTGTTCACAAGCAAACTAAGTCTTGTCAATGACCACCCTCATCTAGTGTGCTCAATTGCAATCAGTCATAAAACACGTAGATGCCATAACACCCAGATAAACTCATGAAGCCCCATTCCTAACGACGTGCGAATTGATCAATGGAAATCTACACTAAAGTCGCCAAAAATATATAGAATATCTAGAATTTTACACTAGACTAACGACATGACCGTCTACATATCACATCCCATTTCAGTCTGTCCATGCAGTATATCATACAGTGTATTTCTAATAATTACACTTCATAGTTTTAAGCACTAACGTTAGTAGGTATAGGTGTGACAAAGTAATGACTTCGTAGCAATCAACAATTAATAGTTCGTAGTGATCATTTCGAATACTAACATGTTGAACACTTTCTGTTCTGTACCTGGGATTTTAACAACGTTGCTTTTGAATTGTAGCGTAAACGTTAACAGACCTTTTACCTTACAGCCATCTTAGGGGCACGTGCTCTTGCAGCACAGGGATACGCACAATAGCAGACCTCATGGCATTGTTACCAAATTAACAAGAAACACCTCAAAGATGGCTGCCGAATGCAAAAGGTCCATTAAAAATTTTCTGCCTCGTTAATTTTCGCTGACAAACTTCCCTACCACAATCTGGATAACGCACATAATCGATAAATATGATCATCGATTATCAATAATCGATTTTCATGATTTGTTTTCCCTCAGAGCGGGTATCATGCCCGACAAACTGGATTCCATACAAGAAGCACTGCCTCAGTCCAATCAACGGCATTCTAGAGCCGAACATTTTGGATCAAAAGACGTGGAGCGGCGCCCAAAATTACTGCCAGCGACGATGGGACGCCTCGCTGCTCAGTCTGGAATCATTCGGAGAGAGCGCCCTCAAGGGGCTGGAAGACAGACGTATCTTTGTGACGGACCAGGAAGTGTGGCTTGGTCTCTTCAGGGACACCGTAAGTACCAGTCCAAACTATTGACTGGCAAGTCTTGGAAATCTGAATGGATTCTTCACATGCTAGTAGCAAGTAATCTAGCTTATGTAGTAAAGACATCAACATGAGTTGTCTATCGTCAGAATAATGACAGTGTATACTTATTTTTTCCTCTTCACTTTTTCTTCGTCCGTGCGACTAAGTCTAACTCCACATTCCGCTGGCTAGACGGCACGGAGACCCTTCAGCCTCAAGACAGCTGGCCGTGGGCAGACGGTCACCCAGTGCCCGATCTCAACTTCGTCTACATCCTCAACAAGACACTGTACTCCTCGGAGTCATCACGGGTCAACCGCTACTCCTGTAAATTCAAAGGTCAGATATTCAACTGAAAGTCCTTCTAAGTTTTCCAATTTCTTATTACTTCTGCAACTTTTTGGTACAATGCATATGGTTGCTGTAAGCAAATTAGCATAACCAAACTTATTTCTCGTCCTTTTAGTGTCGAAAAGCTTGAAATGTCGCCAGCCCATGCCCACCAAAATGCCTCTTACGACGGTAATGGATGCAGTCGGTCCGGGATCCACCCATCCACCTACGTCACCCAGAACGGTAAGCTAATCATAAAGAAGTAGCACCAAGCGATCGGCAGGTGGTACGCGCGCACAGGTGGTACGCGCGCACTCGGTGCCCTGTAGACCAATCACACTGGCGCCTCGGGAGAACGCGCGCGTGCGTCATTCGAGTGGTTTAAGTTGAAATGACGTCACACGTACGAACCGAATTGGCCTTTCTCTAAAGACCTCCCCGACACAAATTCTGAAGTTGAACCGAACCAGAAACTTTTTTCTTGCTCCAGAAAGAGGAAGAAACACTGGAGGCGTTCCGTGAGGAACTCACCCAAGTCCGAGACGATGTCTCCAACTATCTCAAGACGTTTACGGTAAGACGCTTTCTTCAGTCCAATTTATTAACATTTAATACCATCATGGTATGAGTATGTCACAAAGAAGACGTGGTTGGAATGGTCATTGCTGCACATTTCGAAACCATTGTGACAAGGACAAATTGATAAAATTCCACTAGTTTATGCAACACAATGCAGCTATTTTGCTGTCTACTACATACAATATGTAATTTAATATTGGAATATTCAAAAACTTGAATGACCTGGAACTCTCAGCATTTTTATCTGTCCTTTTCTTTTCTAGAACGACACCGGTGTCTTGGAAGAAATCGACAGCCTCATTTCTTTCTCGCAGTATTCGTCGCTGAATGCATCATCAAATACGGTAGGCAGTGGCGTTACGTGACCACGGTTTTCTCGTTACATACACGGTACTATCATGTACAAAAGTGGGATCGACTCTTAAGATACTGAATTGAAAAAAAAACACGCCACAATATATTGATAAATAAATGCATCATCAAGAGCTTTGTTTGGGTTTTAAATCATGCTCCTTGTGCTTCCCTGTTCGATGGTGAAGTGCCACCTGACTATGCGTGATAATCACCAGTTACACTTATGATAATGTGTCTGTTGACATGATGTGGCTGTTACATTTTTAACTCATTTTTTTTTTTAAATTGTGTCGACAGAAGGCACAGGACCAATCTACTACCATCATAAAGTCCCTCGATTCCGTGGTAGACGGTTTGGCGGAATCGATTAATGGGCCCGCCAAAGCCCTCGTGGTATCGACTCCAGATATAGGTATGTCGTTGTTTTACCTATAATTTTGGTAATGCAAAATGCTACGGTTGCAATATTTGGACGCAATGGACATGATGCGGGTAAAAACGGCAAGACGAAACACGCCCTGAACTACACCCGTTCCTCTATGCTTTTCTTAAGGTTGATAAAGATCTCTCTTTAAAGTTATCCACTGCGACGTTTTGCAACTACGACAACGCTTTAAGGTCTAGACTTCGATTAGCGATACACGTCACGTCTGAAGAAAAAAAATGCCATCTGAACACAAATTCAATTTGGAGGTAATTTGCTCGTGTCTGAGAGACACGCACTAGTCGTCTTTTTGATTTTATTACTTCGTCTTCGGTCATTCAATAAAAGTGAAAGATTGAGTTATAGACGAAAGTCTTTCAGGTTCTCTTCCCCAAATCAAATTTCACTTCATCAGGCGTAATTGAAAGACTGCTCGCTTGATTTCATGCAATCTAGCGCCGCCATTGTTTGCTCGACGTCTAAATGGATCACCTGCACCATGGTGCTTTCATGTCGACACCACGTGATAACCTCATCCAGAAGTAGACCTTATATACTGTAAAGAGAGTTAAAAAAGGAGTCAAGTCTGTCACGAGCCAATGTGGCCCATACAGCCCGCGTTTATCTCCGGTTTCATCTAGTATGAAACGACTGAGAATATTTCTACTTCCCCTGGATGGGAGGCTAGTCCATCGCAGTTTACTCCCCAGCTAATGCCGGTACTCATTTATACTCCTGGGTGGAGAGAGGCAAGTGAGAGTGAAGTGGCTTGCCCAAGGACACAACACATGACTAGCAGCTGGATTCGAAAAGGGCACGTCAGATTGCTAACACTCAGCACAACAGATAAAGCAATCGGTTGAGTGCATTTGACTGTCGCAGTAATGATGAGATTTGTTTTACGAAACTTTACTGGGACCTTTATCACGAATTTCTCTGTGACAGTACTGTCGACAATGCTACGATCTGCCACTGTGAACACCAAACAACTCCTCCTGTACAATGACATCAATGTATCACCTTATCTCTTCGGTAACAGAAATGTCAAAGTACATTGATCAAGCCCACCAAACAGGGCCATCCATAATTATGAAGAGACTGAAAACTTCTCATGTCCGGTTTTCAACTTAAATCAGATGCAAATATACGAACATTCTTTTTTCAAAGTCAGCCAGTTTACCCTTTCTTAACTACATGTCCGAACTTGTATCAACGAACTTTGGACCACTCAGTCTGTTTGAATATAACTTATCCAACACCCAACTAAAACCAGTTGGCTCGGCACACAGGTAGGCATAGGCCTATAAAGACCATTTACTAGAGGGTACACCAAAGCAAATTGGTAGAACAGAACTTTTATACTTGTCTCCAAACGTCAATAATTCTCTTGTCTTCAGTCCTGAAGGTGTTGACGCTGTGTTTGGACTGTGAGGGCGGAGAAACTCTCGGAGGACAGCTGGGGAACCAGAGCTTCTCCTTATCTCTGCCGGATTCCGTCAAAGCGGCTGGAGGTGAGACTAAGGACTTCCCATCTTGCAGAGTCAACAATTTACGATTTAAAAAAGCATCAAGCCTCAAGATAAAATATGCCAGAAAACAAATCAGATTGATGCCATATCGACTAATTAAAGATATGTCAAAGTTTGGTATGTTGATACATCTGTAGTTTATTCCTTCGTTAAAGATAAACTCGAAATCAATCAATTTAAATCAATTAATTGAGTTTTCGAAATTAATCAATTCATCATCTGTCGATTTTTTGGCATGTCAGCTACGCTAGCTCTGTCCACTGCTAGTCTCCTTCACGAGCAGCTACCTTCCACAATCGACGATGGAGGGGAAGGAGGAAGGACCGAGATCGGTAGCCTTGTCAGTACCATCTCCCTCCGGCGATGGGACAGGGAAAGTATTGAGCTAACCAAAGACGAACCGCTGAAACTCACCTTCTCCAGTTTGGAGGTAAGTCAGAAAGTCAAGAGAGCAAGTTTGTTTTATTTTTTATTCAAACCTGAAACGCAAACATTACTGTATATCTTGTTACCAAATTTCAAATTAATTATCTCAATTTAGCTCAGTACACTATCGGGTTATTATTTAGCTTTATGTATGCTACTCAGTAAACTATCGGAGGTAAACTTTAAGTGCGATTTCGGGTTCTGCCCAATTAAAAAGTATAATGTTACAGACTGAAAATAAACTTAATTTCGCTTTAATAAAATCAGGCAAAAAACTTGTGTATACATTTCCTTCTAGAAATTTCCTGACTCAACGCCGACCTGTCGGTACTGGAAAGCGGATGAAGGGTGAGTACGAGTTTCATACAGTTCTTGTTTTTCGTGTTTTCTGATCGACCACGATAAGGTTTAGCGACAAAACAGGTGCGTCATTAAACAGGTGATTCCCAATAACATTATAGTAAGAGTCACCTTAATAGTTGATCGCTCTTTAAAAAAACCGGCTGGACATTTTCTGTTCGGTTCGTTGGAAGGCATGTGCAAAAACCCTGTGACTTAGTATCAAAAACCTGGGTATGGTAAAAACATCTGTGAATAATAGCAAGTACATTTCATGTTTTGTAGCGCTTGACCGATTTTCAAATGAAAATGGAAAGCGCTTGATGGTATGTTTACGTCACTATATGACGTTTATATATTGACAGAAGTGTCGTCAATGCTGAAGTAATATAATTCTTGGAACAAAATAATACATACGCTCCTTCTGGGCTGAATATATAAACTCTGTTACCGTGAAATTGTTTAGGTGTACAGGTTTCGAACCGTAACCCGCTTCCTTTGCGGCAATTACGCATGTGCGCGCATGCGTGTATATACGGGATGCATGTTTCAGAACGTTGCACACTGTTTATTGCTTTTCCTACCCAAAACCTGGTTGGCAATTGTATGATATGCACGTAATTGTCAAAAGTAAGGATATTCATTTAGGAGAGGTTTTGAGGAATGGAGGTCGGATGGCATTTTTTTTTTAAATAGATCATCTTCATCCTTGCATACAAGACCAGCGCATAGGCTTAAGAATAATTAGGTATACATCGACCAAGCTGACGATACGGCTACATCTGAGCTCAGTTCACACCACAAGTCGACTTTGCCGGCCAGAAAATGTTCATAAAATGGAAAGAAGAAATAAAAGTGTAGAATTCAGAAATGAAACTAAAGCGGTAGAGCTTCCCAGCAAAAACACTCTTCACTCTTCACGGTAATGCATTGTATATAGTGTTTAAATCAACAGCAATTTTAACACTCTGGTTATTTCACAAGGTCTTTCCGAGTAAAGAAACTAATGAATCGAAGCCGTCTGCTGTTTGAATATTTATGCAACAGTATGGCAGTGGGCCTTATGCCTAACAAATATCCCGGCGACATGGTATCTGTTCGTGTCAAATCAAGAGCATAAAAGGGAAATCTCAAACCAAGATTTCCATTAAGACCCGAAGTAATGACAACCAAAGATTGACGATGTACCGATCATGCAACACGACCCTGGGTAAACTAAAACACTTCTCGGTATGTCAGACAGATAACGGTACGTGCGCACGAAAACAAGCAAGCAATGTTCAATATTTGGAGATATCAGTTTCGTCTGTCTGGCGCCGTATGGTTGGGAATTCGTTTCGGCTTCGTGTCATTTTCCCCGAAGGATTATTTGAAGAGTAATTAAAAAAATCCTTGGGAGCTTATGTCCATTTTCGATGACATTTAAAAAACTTAATCCATGCCTATTTTATTCAAGGTATGTAACAGTATCAAAAGTACGCTATTTAATAGGTCTGAGTTCGAATAGCTGCTGTCAATTTTCTCCGTTTCCGGTTTAAAATCGGTTTCATTTTGCGTTTCATGTTTATACAACTGTTATTTATTTCAGGAATGAAGGGGTGTGGTCATCCGAGGGGTGTTTTGTTGCCAAGGCCAATGACACACATACGACATGTGACATCACACATCTGACCAGCTTCGCTGTCATCATGCAAATATCACACAGTGAGGTGGGTTTGATTGGATTCTATGAGTTATGGCGTAAATAGGGTTTTAGAAAGAGGTATATAAACCTCAAGATGCGATCACTGAAATGTCATCTCTTACGAACAAATATTTGATATCTATTTTGTGTAGTCGTCCGGTGATATTTAACTACGAAAAATAATGTTGCACGGGCCATAAATCTTTCACTCTTTTGTATTTCAATTTTGTTTTGATAATCGATCTAGGATCCTCTACCTGTAGCACTGGACTACCTGACCTGGGCCGGCTGTGCATTGTCGATGACGTGCCTCACAATCATGCTTATTATCTTCCTCAGTCAAAGGTACCAAACAAAACCCCTAAATTTCTCTTTAATTTACGATAAAACTAAAGTACATTCCCCTATTAAATCTGGGCCATTTTCTCCCTAAAAACAATATTTCAAAGTTTATTGTGCATCATGATATGCGTTGTACATCATCGTTTAAGCGTTTTATCAAAATGTACGTCATGGGGGAATCAACTGTGAATGTTTCAAATGGAGTGAGCCACAAAATAATATTGAATCCTAAGTAGAACTTTCATTAAACTGGACCTGTTGATTGATTGGCAACAAGTGTTACAACAGACGCCGTGTACATCGATCCATGGTTGAAAATAGCGACCTTACCTTAAAAGTACGAGAATATGGTTTCCGCCACTCCTCCCGAACTCAATACTTCCTTCAAGTTGGAACGCAATATGTCTTGATTTTTCTCTTGTAGGATGTACCGAGCAGACAGGAACATCATCCACATGAACCTAGCTGCATCTCTCCTATTGGCACAGCTCATCTTTGTCTTCGGAATAGACAGGACAGAAAATGAGGTAAACAAATGTTATAATTGATCTTAAACGGGCATAAATTTATCTATACTTCCAAAATAATGTCTCGGTGAAGAATGAGCTGCAAACTTCAAACTTGCACAGACATGGAACGAACATTGAATTCGTAAACAAGATTTGGCGTTGAACAGCGCCACCAATTTGTCGATCCACCCCTTGGCAAAATCAAAATCGAAATGCACAATTTTTTATTAGCAAAAATTTCCCAAGATCAACCAAAATTTAAAACGATTTTGCCACCGCAATCTGAAGTCTATTGACTAATCTTGTAAATATGATCATTTAAAGTTTACAAGGGGTAACACACCTTTCGGTTAATAAATTGATTTTTGTTTCATGATGGAACTTGATGTTTTTGTATGACAGGGCGCCTGCAAGGCCGTGGGTATCTGTGTGCATTTCTTTCTCCTCGCTACTTTCTTCTGGATGCTGAATGAGGGCATCTTTCTTCTCTCCAAGACGACATCAGCCAAGACGAGATGGTTGAGACTTCCCACTTACTTCACCCTTGGCTGGGGTAAGAACAAATAATACCTCAAATAGACCTACATGATAAAAATCTGTTACTGTGATGATACGTACATCAGGAAGATTGATGCAACGAATTGCAAATGTCTTCTGATAGACCTCACCAATCGTGTATAATCTTTCAAAATATTTTTATCTAAACAAATGTCACGTTTTGATTAACATATTTAAGTAATATTTTCATACCTTCTTTCCGTCTTGTTTGCACAGTGTTTCCTCTCGTTATCGTCGGTGTCACCATGGCGGCTTCATTTGATTCCTACGATACTACGGACAGGTACATAACTCCCCTTAAAAAACCGAAGCCATACTGGTCTTGGCCTGTTGGGTTGAAAGATATAGGCGGCCATGGTACAGTACAACTACGTGTTCGACGCAATACTGTTGCAACCCGAAACCGCGTATTATCGATTTGACATCGCTTCAACGAAAGGCTGGCAAATAATAGCCTACATTCATTCATGGATCTCATGATCGGTTGCATTGCGCACAAATGTCAGAGATTTCAGATAGAAACGTGATTTGTGTCTTGACAGTGGTGCAGTGGGGAATTCCTTTCAAAACTGCTCCTAGTGCGCCCCCAAGCGGTCGTTGTGGACAAGCCATTTACAAACTTCGCGGTCTAGGTCATTGCATGTAGGAATATTCCTCGTTTTTAATGTATAATGTAAAAAGCATTCAGGAACCTGATGAATAATAAAAGCATCATTATCTAGTGCAAGAAAATTTACAACTTGTCGTGCTTACATGTTGTAAAAGTGCTTCCCAAACCTTGAGATATAGCCGAAAGCGAAACCTATTCAAATATTTATTGATGTACATAGACTTTCCGATGAAAGGTTATACCGTAACATTTTACGTATGCATCGGCATCTTTTCTGTAGTGCAAATATCGAATTGCTTTGTTTTGAATAAGAAGAGCCCTAGCCCTTTTTTCTAACGTACTCTAAAGCCATTTCTATCTCCTGATATAAATGATTCTCCCCTCTCCCCCATTTGTCCCCCAAGATGCTGGCTGACCGTCCGAGACGGAGGGATTTGGGCATTTGTCGGTCCGGCCGCAGCAGTCGTCTTGGTAAATATCGCTAAGATTATACCCCGTTCCTTCATTACTTGATGGTTCAATAACATATTTGCTGCTCCGAGATTAAAGCTAAACCAATCTCTTTCGGAATCTTTATCCAGTTTCTTGAATTTTATTTTGTCTTTAAATGAGTCTTGTGTTGTTTATTTCTAGATCAACATCTGCGTTTTGGTGCAAGTCATCCGCGTGTTTCTCAGTCTGAGGGCCAACATGAACAAGAAAAAGGTCGAAAGAATCAGGTCAGTTATTCAAGCATGGGAATGCACACACATTTACAGTTATCTTATCTCGTATGAAAATATCACCTCTGTATCTAACAAGTTTCAAGGCAATCATTGTAACTACATGTATATTTTGCTTTCACACCATGCAGAAATGCATTGACATACATGTAAATACATTTAAGAGACACACACACTATGGGTACGAATGGATACTTTTATAAAAATAGGGCTTCCGTTTACTTGTTATCAACAGTTTGCTCTCCAGGAAGTTGTGCTCAATTTTCATATCTGAAAGCTTTGGAACGAAGTTGGAAATATTTTGTGACCAATAATTAAGCTCTCCATATTCCACACTTTTATTTTGACAGAATAGCATTGCGGGCAATCCTCCTGACCTTACCGCTACTGGGCTGTACTTGGCTGATAGGCATGCTGTCTTTCAACTCATCCACAATCGTCTTCGCCTACATCTTCGTCATTCTCAACTCTCTGCAAGTAGGTTTAACTTTCTCCTCCAACTTTCCAAACCGAGTGATGGAGATTATCGCTTGTGCAGAAGAGACGTTTTGGTTTAACACGATTACAATGATATAGGGTCTTTAGACACAGAACTGAAAGGTGTGGGCTAAGGAAAGGGACATATTAATTTTCGAGCGAATTGGGATGATGTATAAACAATACCATTTTTAGGTTTTACCTATTTCCGGGGATAAACGTCAAAATACTGAGTACCGACAGTGAATATCTGCACAGTGCCTACCCAGACCTCCGCTCGCTGCTAACACGGGATGAGCACATAATAGACTTGACGCCAACGGCTTGGCCGGCTTGGACTGGACGAGGACGGACGAGGACGGGGCACACACGGATTATGGTCTGGCATCCAAGGCTGAAGCCATAATTTTTTCATTTCCCGCGTCCTAGCCACGTTTCAATATTTATTTTTGATCGTGACCATCGCATCACGCACGGGGCTAGAGAACGGCACTGTGTGACAGGGGCTTAACAACCCATGGTGATAACTGCGACTGATTGTACACTCTTTTCTTATTTTGTTCTAGGGCGTCTTCATATTCATCCTATACTGCCTACTGAATGACGAGGTAAGCTCACTTCTCACCTCAGTTAGTCTTATCAGAATCTGTCATTTCTATCGATCACTTTTTCCCTTATGATAGCCACTAATGGCATCTATCTCACATTTAGCGTCAGTTTTCTTTGAATTTCTGTGGTAGATTAGAACTTTTCGATTTGTTTTGCTTTTTGTTGAATTATGATCCCTATCGAAACTTTAAATGTTTTGATCATCCGTTTCGTCGGACACCTTTTTAAAATGATGGCACAAACCTCCCCTCTTTACTGATGTAATTATTTTCAATTATTCAAAACTCACTTCTTGCAGAGTTTTTCTTCCTTGCTATCCAGACTGTTTCCTTTGATTTGCACGTTTTTGTTTAATTCTAACACCTTGCCGCCAACCCACGGATACTTACACTCTTGAATAAAAAGCTAAGGAGTGTTATACGGTCACGATCAGAGAGGAAAAGACGTAGTCGATCTGCTGCCTATACCCCACCCAACACCAACGACGCCAAAATATCAGAGCCTAAAAAAACCGAATCGCAAAAAGAAATCCGGAGTTTTCTAAAAAGGTAGGGAGGCCTCCGCTTTTGGCATTGCTTGCAACATTGATGGTGCGTGGTGTGCATAAAAATATATTCACCGCTGCTTAAAATGTCACCGCTGCTTAAAATGTCACTGCTGCTTGGAGTCATTGTCATAATTTTTGTGTACACATGTCTATGGTGTAAATCGAGGACACACATTGAGAAACTCCTTTCCTTATTGAGGACATGAACCCAAGTGCGGACACGAACCCCAGTGAGGACAGCCATGGAAAACGTGCACAGATATGAGAGGTGATACAATGTGCATGGAAAGTCCTTTACTGATTGAGGACAAGTACCCAAGTGAGGACAGTCCTCGATTGGAAACCTGTACAAAATTATAATGAGAGATGACACATGAGGTATTTACATTTTGAGGACATGCACCCCAGTGAGAACAGTCCTCGATTACAACATGATTACAAAACAAAAAAGGAGGACCATCAGATGTCCTCGTTTTACACCATAATACAAACATGTATTGGTAATTTTTTTTCTGAGTGTCTGAGCTGAAATCAATGAAGGACATGCGTGCTAACATGATTCAAGCTTGCCTGGAAATCTTAAAGCTGCTTAATCATTAGTTGCTAGTCAAGAAATGTATTTTTATTTTGTTCATTCACGGTAATATAAAGAAGAAATAGGTTGATCATCAATCATGCTCCACATATCCCCTCCCAAAACACATTTAGTTTCGAGCTCCTTGCTTACAATCGCCATATAGAAAACCCTTCTCATGGTAATCAGCCAACTATTAAAAGTTAATCATTTCACTTATAGGTGTTCAAACCATACATTCAATTCGCTCATCTTTCATTCCCAACCCAACCATTTCCATTGCTGCACTCACGCATAGCCAAAGAACATGTATCGATTTCAAAATTGAAACACCTACAATTTGGGGAGGGGGGGGGGGGTTGGACGGGAAAAAACGCCACATGCTTTGCTCTGTGGGCTATTAAAGTGATCAAATTCTTCAAAGACTTTGTTGGAGATTCTTTTACCACGAGCATGCAATTAATTTGGTCGGTATTACAATCAGTATATAAGATTGGCATAATCTTAACTCTAAATAATTTGTATACATGTAGTTACAAAAAACAGAGAGTAGGCTTTCCTAGTAGAAATTTCCCCCCAAAAGCTTGAAAACAGTTAGCAGTGTTAGTCAGTGACTCAGTCAGTGACTCAGTGACTCAGTCAGTAACTCGGGAAGCTGAGTGGCTCAGTCAGTGGCTCAGTCAGTGACTCCACAGGCAAACTCTCATCTCATCCCCTTGAGTTAGTTTTGTGATTATGGTCTTCTTCATCCGAGCTACAGATAAAGAAAGGTTTGAGGAAGCGTCTTGCCCTGCTGCAGAGTCTGTCCGGTCGGACCACCCACACACGCGCAAGCCGGACAGCCACGAGTGGGAGCAATAATCTCAAGACCAACCGACTTAGCAAGACCATGCCACCTGAGCAGGAAGGAACTAAACTGTAGAGCAAGACTCGTGAGTGCCCTTCCCATATGGGTGCAACCAAGTAAATCGGCCAAAAATTCGTCCGCCGAGCTCATGAATAATTATTGTTATACATGTGCATTCAAATTATTCCATATTAGAGAGTTCCAAGAGCCATGGCATTGGGGATTATTGCACTGTACCTCTGGCCTGGATTTGGGCTTCCAATTCTGAGCATTTTGGATGCAAGTGGGTCCGAAAGTGGCGCTATTTAGCTATATTGTGGAGGGATCCTTTTTCAAAATGGCTACTTTTCCAGTTTGGGAAATATTCCTTTTCGGGGTGGTCTTCTTTGGGTGAGAATTTCTCCAAAAGGTAATTCGTCAACCACCAAAAAATTGAAAGGAATAGGAAAGACGACATGTTGATCATCATTTTCTGTGCAGCCTGAACATCTGTGACTGTGAGAGCTCAGAGTATTTAAAAAAAAAATTAAAGTATGGAGATTTATCACTGCTCAATGGGAATTTATTAACTTGGTTGCACCCATAGGCCAGATGGGGGCGCCTTTTGGGCGGTTTTAAGACGCCGTGTTGAGGTTAACAGACCCTCATCCCTTTTGCCATAAAAAAATAAAGGGTGGAAATAATGTTCTTACGGCTCGCTTCGTGGAATGTGGTCACAATGGGAAGACAAGGAATACAATCTCTTGAGTTGGATCGCTTATATCAGGTTTAGTAATACGGCCTGTGATATTCCATCAGGAATTAAAATTATAAAATCGTATGGAAATTACGGTGAAGATGTTTGAGATTATTTTATGTAAAGTCAAAAGATGTAAAGTTTGCGGTAATAAAATGTAGTCAAATCTCTTTTGACAATGTGTGTGGTTCTGAAAAAAATACAGGGCTGGCCTGGTAACACGACGTTTTGGACTGTGTGCTCTGTCAGTCATCACAAACACACACGTCATATTTGAGATTGACTATCACGAGTCACAGTTAAATGACGCTTGATTATGCCCAAACGTAATTTTTTAAGAAATTCATTCTTTCTGTCACTTGGTAAAAATTGTCGTTAATTTCTGACCAAATTAAAATCTTCCGAACAAGATGATGTGCCGTCATACAAAAGCTGTGCCTTGGGTTACTAGGGGGATAAAGCACCGTCAAAACAAAGTCACTCTGAAGATTGATAAATACTCGTAATTCCGATTGACTTTTACAGCCGGGATGTAATATTTTGTCAGATATGCGGGCCGGGGTGACTATGAAGCTCAGCTTCAGACAGATTTTGAATCCATTCATATTGAATTCAAATGAAAATTCTCCCATCTTTTACCTCGTACTACATTTTTGTGTACAATTTTTTTTCTTTTCTAAAAGCAGAACATGAACTTAAACTCTAGAAGCCAGATGTCTTAAATTCTCTCGAGGCAAAAGACGAAGCCATGGTTTAAACACCACGAAAAACACGACGGGACAAACTATAGATCCTAAAAATATCAGCGTTGGTTACACATGTACATGCATTAAGGAAATAATTATGGAGTGATTGGTCTTAAAATATGACAAAGATTTTGGTTGGTTTTCCCAGCAGTTTGGAGTATTATTTCGCTGCCTCGAGTAGGTTTTGTACATTAGACTGTGTGATGCTTCAGGATAAGCATTTTCTTACTGTATATTGTTGAGAGCCTTAATTTAATTATAGAATGTTTATGGATTCATGTACGACACATATCAATGAATCAACTTACATATTGTGAATTACCAAAATATATATTATGAAGTGCTATTAGGCCAAAAAAAAAAAATAAGTCGGTCTCTGGTCAGCGCGCGCGTCGATTTTAATCATGCGCGTCGATCTTTTTTTTTTCAAAATGTTCCGCGGTAGCTCCAACAGCGCCCTCTATTTCCGCACCTCCTCAATTTTGTTTTACCAAAGAGCACCAAGGAATGGGAGATTGCACCAAGGCAAATGATCGAAAGCACCAAGGCAAATTATGGAGGAAACCAATGTACATGAGGACACCAAAAAAGCAAAATAGTACCCCACCTTGTCTGTACAATCCAAGCTTGAAGAAAAAAAAAGCAAAAAAAAAAAAAAAAAGCCGCGTGGCCGCGTCAATTCCGGAACTTTGGTCTGACCAGAGACCGAATATATTTTTTTTTGGCCTTACATGTACATTTTTGTACATGTTTATTATGAATATTGCAGTTAGGAAATATTGTCTTTATCAAATCATGAAACTATTTATTGTAAAGTATGTGTCTGATTTTACGTACTTGATGAACTGTCATGTTCAGAATTCACTTCGACATTAATAAACTATTCTTGGATTTGAAAATTCGTTTTTAGCAGTTATCCATTGTTTTAGTTGATCACGTGCCCATGCTATTCTCTCTTCTTTGAATAATTCAGTTTTGGATAAAGACGACGCCCCTCCCTTCTCTCCCCCCCCCCATTTTTAAAAAATTTTTGTTTCCATATTTTAATCAAGATGCATTAAAAAAAAATACACTTTAATTTATGACTGACAAATTTTTGAGCGGTTGCTTTGACTAACAATTTTTCGGCATCATGTAAACCCGTTGACAAATGTTGGAATACGTCAAAGATGTCATAATAATAGGCCAAAGCGTTATTGGAGGTTCCCGCAAGTCTTGATATGGTTTATCAATTTAAACAATTCTGTAAAAAAAAAAAAAAATTCAAGAAAAAAATCCATCAAGAGGCGAAGGAGGGATGAAATTATTTCAGGAATTGATGGACAAAGTTTGAGGAGACTTTTTTCACAGTTGTTAGATCATGTTATGCCTCAAAATTGAGGGTTTGAGTTTCTTAGATACATTTACAAGTGTGTATTTGCCCGAGACCCTCTATTGTCTCTTTTGTTTGTACATGTACTTAAAACGATTTAGATCCCCTATGTTTTGTACACGATCATAAATTGGGGACCTTCGGGAATTGGGGACCCTATTGTCCTCTACTGTTCAACGTCCCCTATTGAATGCAGAAACAAACTCATACACACACAAAAATGAGCAATATCACAATATCTTTACTGTATACTGTACGTCTTCTTTATTAGAGTGCAAATCATGCACAATGCAATAGATGATCTATGTAAAACATCATCCGTTTGATGTTGAAAGCCAAGCTATGATACTTTGATGAAGTCAATTCTGTTTGGTGATTGCAGGGGGGGGGGGGGGGTAGTCTATTCCTTGTCACCGACTGGGATCTTCTTTGTTCCACGGAGACGGCCGGTACGACGGGCGGCAATCAGACCGACCTGGAAAGTGAAGTGAGATGGAAGAAAAAAATAAGGGAATTTGGTATTTTAATTTTACAAAACAACGTCAAGTTGCCTCGTTGATCAGATTTTTATTTTAATTGAATGATCTATTAATCCATGCTCCGTGTTTTGACTGATAACAGCTGTCACACTGACTTTCAGAAGTTTCGCTCAAGGTGCTTAATACAAAATGGTTGCATGTTTCTTTCAACTCTTATGCACAAGCCCAAATTAAGTTTTTCATCTTGTAAACCCCGCCATGATTGACATTATGACCTTTATAACGTAAATAATCAAAACAAAAATGGCTTCACAGTGCTTTTCGTTTACCTTGCGACCAGCCGACGTATCTCTCCTGACAGTAGAGGGCGCACCGATATGTTGATGGTTACCACCACCGTGGGGATGGTCGACGGGGTTCATGGCCACACCACGCACACGGGGCCAGCAGTTACGCTTGGCCTTGTACTTGTGGTAGGCCCGTCCGGCCTTGAGGAGAGGCTTGTCGATACGACCACCACCGGCAACGATCCCTGGAAGGAGATGCAAAAAAAGAACGAGTAAATACTCAAATCCCAGTCTGCAATGGACCCTACCTACCTGTCAATCAAACAGTACGCATCGACCAATTAGATCATGACGTTTGGTCAGGTGACCACGGTAACTCGGTAAAAATTACTTCGCTATAGCTTGAAAATCCACATGAGTGTATAGTAATGGCTGCAGCCACTTCCCATAGACTCATGTGTAACTTCAAGCCGTAGCCTGTAATTCGGACATGGCCTTAGTCACAGAGACTGTGAGAAAAATGTACACAAAGCAACGGTGGGCAGAGCTTACGACCAGGGCCTAATTGCACGGCACTGCTTAAAAGTTAGCAAAAAAATTGTCCTTAGCGTAGCAGAAAAGTGTGCTAACCTTAAGCACTATTTCACGCCGTGGATGTGGTAACTGTCGCACGTGTACGGAGATTTTGATTTTTACGTCACTAAGTTAAGCAAAATTTTCCTCCGAGGTTAGCGTGCCTTTTGCTGTGCTTATGCTTACGGTCTCCATGAAATAGACAGAGGCTCTGTTAGCAGAAAATCGTGTGCTTAGCAGCGCCATGAAATTGGGCCCAGATCCAGAATGGTTTAAACAACAGAAGCATGTTGTATATGTTTGCCCAATGGCTGGTTCACATTCTTTAAAAAATGTTTGGTATAAATGTCAAATCTGCTTTGCATTTGCATGACATTTGAACCGGTCTGATAACGAGAAAGCGTTGTCTTTGAAAATTCATCAAATGCACTGCCAATTCTTTTTGGTCTTACTTTGTCGCATTTAATTTTTTAACAATGCATTTGACAGTCCTGCCCAAATCTCTTTCTCTCTTTAACATTTAACCCTCCTGCTGCTTAAAAGGTCACAGATGGTCAAAATGTCCTTTCTCTCCCCCTGGTATACTCTTAAGAAACCAATGGGTCACATGGCCAATATTGACCCAAGCAAAAACAAGGCTCAGAATGCACGTTTCCATATGAGGGTTAAGGGGTACTTGTGCACGGAGACCTTAGTGTTAAGCAACAATCTGACTGCATCTTTAGGAACTAAATCTCCCGCAGGGGATGAGGTGGGCCAATGTCTGTCTCCGCACTTACCAACCATAGCCCTGTTGGCTGAGGGAACCACCTTCTTGGCTCCCGATGGAAGCTTAACCCTCGTCTTCCTCGTGTCAGGGTTGTGAGCGATGACCGTGGCGTAGTTGCCCGAGGCACGGGCCACCTTGCCACGATCTCCGGTCTTCTCCTCCAAGGCACAGACGATGGTTCCTTCAGGCATGGAGCCGATGGGGAGGACATTGCCAATAGTCAGGGCAGCTGAGGAGGGCCAAGATGAGACAGGAGTTTAAGTTAAAATCACCAGTATATAGGAGTTAATACTTTGCATGGCAGAGGTAAATGCAATGTTAAGGTTTATTATTTTTTTAAAGGAAGCACAATGTCCCAACTGGTTCTTTTCATAACAACCTTTCTTAAAAGACGAGATTACTTGAATTGACCGTTATTCCTTATTATTTAATATAATTTGTTTTAAGTCGAACAAAGAAATTGACTGAGAGGGGTTTGAACCTGCTTCTCAGTATTACTGAAATTCCCAACTTTCAAAAACTGTGAAATGCAAAAGATGAATTCATTACTGTAGATCTATGAATATTCTAGACAGAGTAAACTCCAGCAGGACCATAACTCTCAAAACTCCCCCCCCCAAAAAAAATATATCACATACTAGTGTGAAGTCCATATGACTGAGACACTACTAAAAACCAAACTAGACTTAGGAAGGGGAGGGGAGAGGGGTGGGGGGGGAGCAGTTACCTTTCCTTCCACAGTAGATGAACTGGCCAGTAAACATGCCTTCAGCAGCTATCATGAGCTCGCTGCGTTTCTTGTACCTGTAGGGATCACGGAAGGCTATCTTGGCTAGGGGAGCCCCACGGCCTGGGTCATGGATGATGTCCTGAAAGACCAAACAAAACAATTCAACCCATTAACTAGGTTTGTGACAATAATTTAGACATTTTTCATAAGGATAGTCTAGCACTAGGGCTGTTCTGGATGTCTGGACTGAATTTTCGAATAGCTTTTCAGTTTTGAATATTCGAGAAAAAAGAAACAAACATTTTTACGCACACCCACATGACTGTCACGTTATTTACATCGTACTGTTGGGTGCTTTATTGTCAGATGCCACTTTTATTTGTCGGTGGCAACTTTTTGTCAACAACAGTTCACTGTTTCCAATCTTTTAGCATGTTAAAACCTTTGCCAGTAATAAAATACAGCAAAACAATACAGCAGCCCATAATATCGCTCATCTCACACAACCGGCATGCTTTGCGTGCAACTTTGAACCGGCACGCTACGCAGATGCGGCTGCCGGCAATTGCAGCTTTGTAGAAAGGGCGACGGCTCCTTTGGACACACTTTTGTACCATGAAAGGAGTAAAGAAAATGGGAGAATCCATCCGCCATCTTGAAAAACCACTACTTGGGGAAAAAGGAAAAAGACAGGGGAAAAAAAGGGTCTGTCTCCTTAAATCTTTCAAAAAGGCAAGGCGAGAAATTAATTTTTCAGAGGTGTGAGTAACCACTGATAAAAATAGCTGAAAACGGCTGAAAAGGTGTAAAAAAGCTGAACTTTGGAAATCTCCTATACTTTTGTACACAGCATGTGAGGGAAAAAGCTGAAAAAAAGCTGAAATCCAAAACAAGAAAAGCTGAAATCAGCTTTAAAGCTGAGATTTCACACCCCTGATTTTTACTCAGACTAAAGTTTGTCCGTCTGAAACTAAAATATATTTGGGTCTTAGTCACTCCGAATAGGCTACTCTTTGGTTAGGCCCAATTTATTGTGGAATGCCAGTCTAGTACAATAATTGTTACCTTGACAATGCCTTTGATGTATCCATGTCGCTCAGCATAGTCCAGCGAGCGAAGCTTGGCCGGTCCTTTCCTGTGCTTGTTGTGGGACTTGAAGACACTCCCAGCCCCCTTACGCTGACCACGGATGACGCGGCCCATGATGGCAGATTAGTCTGGTGAGAGAAACAACCAGGTAGGACAGGCTGAAACCAGACCTTTATCAAACTATTCATACTCATAGGGCTGGATTTACTACAAAAATCATTTCAAATACTTGTTGGCTTACGTTCTTTCTCACAGAAAAACAAATTTGGAAAGATTCCCATATCTGGCCATCACTTGACGCCTGTGCACAAACCCTAAGGGATTGGTGTAAACATTTGTAAGTGTTTTCTCAGTAAAAATTCAAAATTTGTCCCTGCTAATTTTGAAGTTTTAGGACATAGGATTATCACTTTCTGATGGCTGATAGGTCATTTAAGGGAAAAATTACTGATGGCCAGATATGGGAATCTTTCCCAATTTATTTGGGAAAAAAAATGTTGCAACCTGACGCCACTTCCGTGATTGTGTTCAAGTCTATGTAGAGTAAAAAAAATTGGAAATGTTTCTCAGTCCCAGATTCCTGTTTTATCATTATGTTTTACAATGAATGACCTTCATTTGGGTTGATATTTATTAGTAGGCCTAGGATGAAGATAAAAGTGGCCTCAGGTTGCGAAATGTTTTCCTTTATTTTACTTATCGAAGTGACTATCGTTACGGCACTAGTTGTTTAGCGCCCTCTACGACATTTTTTTGATACGCACGCAGGTATATAATTATTTGTTTCCCCACGTTTTTTCGAGCAGTGCGCCAGCTCAGCCGATAGAGGGTAGGATTTTGCACTGCGAGGTTATGGGTTCGAATCTCAGTTTTGCACTCGAATTTTTCTCCTTTTCTAACCTGAGGCTTTGGAGGATTTTTTTTAAAAGGGAAATAAAGTCCGAATTTCATAAAGTTCAAATTCACTTTTTTCCTTCTAATTTTATATTTTCTTGTCATGTTTTTTTATAAAAGTTGCCAGGTTGCAGTCTACCGTAACGATAGAAAATGGGAAATGCGTTACGGCTGCCGTAACAATAGCCACTGCGTTTACTTATAACAAACTAGTTCAGTAGTTGGCAACATTGAAGAAACAAGTGGGCCTATGGTATGTTATTGATAGAGGGCAGGGTTTTGAGGAGGGAGGGAGACCTTCCATGCCTAAGGAGGAATAAAAATGACGATGACGACAAAAGTAAACGCAACACGAAAATAAAGCATGTAATTGTAAAGTCAGATTCAGATGGCGATCACCGTCATGACCGTGATGTAACGTGTGCGCAACCACACTGAATCGTTCATCACCAACCGTAAAAAAGGGCAAACCGCGCGATCGTGTAGTTATGGGCCCCTCGTTAGTTTCGAAAAAAAGGGAGTTTTACAGGGTCTAGTCACAGCCCGTATATGCAAACGAAAACGCCATTTTACAGTTGCCCCCAAAACAGCTTTGCTGTAATTGTACATCAGTAATGGAAAATATAATGTCGATTTTTGACACGGTTTACGGACAAATCCTGCAATGATAACATCCTTCTTTATCACTGATTAACGATATTTAATATAAAATGATTCGAAATAACATTCAAAGTATGATTAAGAAGATATTTTCGGATTTTCAAAAGATATCTTTCATCATTCCCTCTCACATTCACGGGTCCACAACGTTGAAAAGGTCGGAGGTTGGTGAAATATCCCGGATGTCGATTACAGTAGGGCGCCCTCTTGTGGTCCACAAATAAACAGAGCCTGAAACTAAAGACGCGTTACCCTTGAACTGAATAGGAAACAAATACATGTACACAGTATGCAACAATTCTAAAATTTTCAATCATTTTTGATACATTGATTCCCTACGAAAATCACCCTCGAAAAAAAAGGCCTTTGTAAAATTGTTAATAGCATCTCAATTTATGAAAACTGGAAAATTGCCAACGGCCTGACGTGATAGTGAAATATCTTACCAAAAATTTACACCGAAATCTAAAATACAATGTGGACTATTGTATAGTTGAACTCGGTGCACTAGTGCAAAGACGAACATTTATGAAATAATTTTGTGACGGCCATAGAGAGGATATACAGTTATTTTTTAAACAAACTTGAAGGATTCATTAAATAACATGTAATGGATGCAGGGCCCCCCTGGTTAAAAAAACAGAATAAATGAATAAATATTAATTTACAAACAAACATGAAAGGATAATTAATAAACACTGTATATATATATTTTTTCAAGCAAATCGGACTACATCTAGAATCCATCGGCTGAAGCTAAGTAAATCTTCGCATCGATAATTTTCGTTCTCACGCAAGTCCGTGTGTGAAAAAAAACGTGATCGAACAATTAGGCGACCTAGGTACGAAAATGCTGGATGTGAAAGGTCGTAAGTTGTCTAAAATAGAAGAGAATGCAGTGCAAAATTCCCATATAGGCCGTTCGCGATTTTTTGTCCATACCACTAATTTGCTATGGGCGTTTACTAAATAAAGCACTTTGAGTTGCAAGTCAGGTTCTCGGACTTTATTTTCCCTTGAAAAAATATTTGAATCCTCTCAACAACAACTTGGTAAAGGAAAAAGTTCCAAATAACAAACAAATTGATATGTTCAACTTCTGTATTAAGTAAATTAGTAACTTTAGAAAATAAGAAACAGAAACTTCCCTTGCCGAGCATGGTGGCATTCACTTTTGGGTGGTTTCCAGTGACCACTAATCATTTTGAATGTTTGAACTGAAGAAATCTCGGCGGAATCCATTCGCCAAATAGACCGCTTGCAGACGCGTTCGATAATTGACGCGCTAAGGTGAGCGACGCCATGTTATGGGACAAAATGTGCGTGAATTGATATACGCCTGTCCCACAACATGGCGTCGCGCGCCTTCGCGCGTCGATTATCGAACGCGTCTGCAAGCGGTCTATAGACAGATCAATTTAATAAGCCCCGCCCACTGAACACGTGGTAGGCAACCAACACGCGACTCTCCGATGCCAACCCTGCGTATTCCATCCAGCTGCGCGCGTCACTATAGCGCCCGCGCTGTCAGACATGGTGCACGCGCACGCATGGCCGACCTAAATAATGGCTGTGATTGGTAGAAACACCATTGGGCGGGGCGTAATGTTTCGGTCTATTCCATTTTTGTATGTGCGGTGGTGAAAATTATTGCACTTCGTGTGCTGTGTCCAGTCATTCCGTGAAAAAAAACCAACCGGGGACCGTCTTGGGAATGACAATTGCGAATATTGCAATGTGGTTTTGCTTGTTGGTATAGAGCTTGTCCAACAAGATAACGGTTTCCCTTCAACATAATTCATACTTCATTGTCGTATGGTTCAAAGACATCTGTCATGTGTTCAAGTAATTATTTATGGTAGAAACGATACTGGAAGTTTTGCAAAATGCGGCGCCTATTATTTTTCTGACTGAAACAGATGAAAACCATTATGCGAAATATAAAACACGTTTAGAAACCATTTCGGAAGATGAATTTGCTGCCATTTTTTTGAAATGCATTGCAAGGTGTTTACATCCAAACCCAGAATTGACTTCTTTATTGCATTAACGCTTCTATGTTATACGCGAACTAGGATCTTCGTGATCCTATAAAATGTATTGAGCATCACTTATTTATTTTTCTGGACTATTCAAATGCATGAATAATTAAAAAAGTAATACTAACAGCATGAACATGAACGTTTTGGCTCAAGTTCTTTCAGCCAAATCACTCCAATAATAGTCATCCGCGGGCAAACCTGTTAGTATACACCGATATCAACCGGCCTCATTGGTTCGTGTATGTTCGTGGTTGCTCAAATGTCATTGAACGATTGTTTGTTTGTTTGTGTGTTTTTAATTGACATTCTGCAAGAATATCGCAGCAAGTTACAAACCAAATACATATAAAACAATGGACTCATAATACATGTATCTCCGAGGCGCGTCGTTATCGAGGATAGTCTGTACACAAAAGCTACCAGCAGCTTATTATCCTCTGTAATATTAAAAAACAGCGGTTTTATGAATTAATAGAATTAATACAAAAATCGATTGAGCGTGGAGTATTATACAGACAAACTTCTGATGAAACACATTACTAAAGTGCGACCAGCAGTTGTATCAAGTGCGGAAAAAAAAATAATAACTATTTTTTTTCACAATTACCACGGAAATTAGACAATCAAGCCTTAACACGCGACCACGTCAACCAACAACGACCAATATGCCTTGATAATGCTGAATGTGTAACGTTTTAGCAAAAAGTGCATTTTTACTTTTTTTAAAGGTTGTGTTAGGTAAGTTGATGGGAAGTTCATTTCGTAATTTGTCCCCAGTAATAAATGATGTCATAGGTTTAAGATTGACAACGAATCGTATCAATTTATTTGGAGAAGTTTGTATTTTATTTTGGTACATGTATGTATAGTCAGGCTATCATACCAGAATGATCAACAGTACTCATATGAATGACAATGGATCAATGCTGAAGCCACACATTTTCTGATTGAATGGTCAAAGAATTTGGTTTTACGGTACAGAAATTCTAGTCTACCATTTAACCTTCCCATTTATAACCTTGGCAGCCATTGTTTCACCACTTAGTTCCTTGTCAAGTTCAGCAGCACCTAGGCACTTGACAGTCAACTTGGATTTAATGTTACTACTGTTACTAAAAATGTTCAAGTCATTGCGATTGTGCAATTGACGCTTTTGACCGAACCATATTTTAACCCAGACGAAAAAAGGTGATACAACTCTCAGTTGGAAACTTAATGTTCAGGTCGCTCACAAGATGGTTTATTCAATTAGAAACTTAACAAAAAATGATTTCGTGTGTGTGTCTGATTAACATTGCAGAATTAGAGAATAGGTACAAAGTTGGTCCGGGTAAAACAAGGGAAAATAAGTGACAATTACAAGGGGAAATACAAGGCTTCAAGAATGAGGGCGTCTGTGTAGAGAGGAAACATGGACATCACTTGGAGTGGGCAAATTTAGCAAGTATTATGAACAATATAATGATTACAACATTTTATCCAGGTGGGCATGATTTCAGGAGTTGCAACAATTAAATTTGACATTTTAGAGTACATGTACATGCGAGGCATTTGAAATATTCAAATTTCCACAGTTACAATTTTATGTCCAAACAAAATGGATTATATACCAAACAGGAGAAATTCATAAATTGAAAAGAATACTTATTCAATGTACATAATATAGAGTTAAAGTGATGCCAAATGCACGGGAAAATATGCAATGCTTATCTTAATTAATTTTTTGAAATTTGAAAAAATTAACAATCATGTACCTGCCAGAAAGTTAGTGACTGGGGGGGGGGGGGGGGGGGGGGTACCGTCTCAACAGCTACCGCTGCAAATGGCCACAGAAATGGATTCCTGAAATAAAATTATCAATGACACTAATAAATACGTGTAAACATTTTTTTTACACAAGAAAATTTTCTGCAGTTTGTATAATACAAAAATAACGACATGTTAAATAACCAAACTTTGGGAGTTGAGGTTGTTTAGCATATAGCAATGAGGATATGAATTAGCCACAATAATGCAATACTGATGGAGGCACCAAATACAGGTACCAGCAATGTTCAAATTACTCAAATACAGTCACTAAAACATGCAAAATTACATTTGAAAATTGGTTTTGGAATTGGGCTAATCGGAAGGTACTTCTGCGGTCAACATATTTTGTTCAATCATGGAGGCATAGAGGAAGGAATAGACTATTCTTCCTCCATGGTTCAATAACACTAGGTTGTTCCCTGCATAAGTGCAGCGTCATCAGCAGGTTGTTTAGCATAATAGCAATGAGCAGTGGCGTACGCAGGATTTTTTCAAGGGGGTGTTTAAAATTGGATGTCATCATTTATGACGCTAGAAATGAAGATGGTAAATTGTGTTGGCGCCCGAAATAAAAATAGTATCAGTGGGCTAAACTTAACGCTAAAATAAAAGTCGGGAGTTTGTGTTGGCGCCAAACATAGTAAATCGAAAAAAACAAAACATGTTCTGGGTCTTATGATGAACATAATGAGTAAAGGGGTCAATGTGGGCAGTCCCCTCCCTCAACAAACAGCATTTAAACAAAAAAAAGAAGAAATTCAAGAAAAAAAGTGACACGGGCTGCGGAAGTGCTAGGATCTGTTCTTGTAATATTGCTAAAATTACTCAGCTTTGTCCCCTGGATCTCATGATTCTCATCCGTTGTGAATCCGTGTAAGCTGCCCCCACCCCTAAGGCCAAACTCCAGATACACGATACATATGCGCTCTGGTCACAGGGGCGGATTCAGACTGCCATTTGCCGGGGGGGGGGGCCTAGAATTGTAATGAAGGGTCCAGGACCTGCGAGCGCGCAGCGTGAAGCCCTTACGGCGTGGGGTCCGGGGCCCGCTTAAGGGCCCCGGAAAAAAATTGGATTTTAGATGCTCTGTGGTGCAATCTGAGGCGATTCCTGGCCACTTCCACCGTTTAGAAAACGTTTTAAACATCGAAAATTCCATTAAAATTTGTTATTTTTTTTTGTTCTTCATAAAGTTTGTTATGTACTCAAAGTTGAGAACCATGTTCCATCTCCGTATTTTTTCACAATTTTCTATTTTGGAAAGGGATTTAGGCCACTTGTAGTCCGAGCCTCAGCCATTCGCTGAATGAGGTACAAATAAGGTGGGGGCACCGCTAGCGTGAAATTAGCATAGAGGGAATTTGGCCGGAGGACTAATGCGAGCGCGGAGCGCGAAGCACTTAATACGGCGTGGGGTCCGGGGCCCGCTTAACCCTAAAAGGGCCGGGTTATTTTGACCATCTCTCAGCCGGGGGGGGGGGCGGATTCCGCCCCCCCTAAGATCTCGGCCATCGAGTGACGAAAAATTTTGAAACTCGGCACATGCATAGAGCAACTCTTCCTAAACATACCCAAGAAATTTCATGACTAAAGGCCAAAGGGCTTTGGAATTATGGCTAATTAATTATTCATATGTACGAATGGCAATTCTGCTCTGTGTACACGACGTATATGCGAACATTCAGTTTTCACGGCGCGTAGCGCCGGAAATTTTTTCGCTACGCGGCAACCCGTGGTCCGATTTTTCTGCATTTGGTATCAAAAGATGCGCAAAGCTCGAGGCTAAAAAGTCATAACAGCTCGGGTCGCGAAATTGTTTTTTAGAGGCTATCACGGAAAATGTTGAGGGGGGGGGCTGGCGGATTTCGCCCCCCTCCCCCGGCCCCTTTAGGGTTAAGGGCCCCGGGAAATTTTGGATCGTAGATGCTCTGTGGTGCAATCTGAGGCGTTTCCTGGCCACTTTTCCCCTGATTTTTTTAGCAGAAGTTTTTAAAATTGAGGGGAGATTTTGTTTCATTTGTTTCAAATACATATAGGCCTATGTATTCTTGCTCTTATAAAGTGTCTTCTGTATTCAAAGCTTAAAGTTGAGAACATGCACATAATTTGTAATTGTTCCGCGCTCGGTCACATAACTCTCTTTTCCCTCCATATTTTTACATGGCAAAGGGGGGTGTTTAACAGCCAAAACACCCCCCCTCCCTGCGTACGCGCCTGGCAATGAGGATATGAATTAGCCACAATAATGCAATACTGATGGAGGCACCAAATACAGGTACCAGCAATGTTCAAATTACTCAAATACAGTCACTAAAACATACAAAATTACATTGGAAAATTGGTTTTGGAATTGGGCTCATCGGAAGGTACTTCTGCACGAAAATGGGTCAAGAGCCAGATACAGCTAGGCGAGGCTTCATGATGGTAGCAAAGTAATAGACAGCCTAATGACCGTCTTGAATTTCGCGCTGCACCACGCCCTCATGCTCGACTAAATTGGTCAGGCATTTTGCTTGTTCGCTTAACAATGTCAACAAACATTAAGCAGATCTCATGGAAGGGCAGAAAGTAGCTGAACATTCCTAACAGTCCTTTAAAACTTACTATTTAAACTTTTGTCAGTACACAAATGAATTCGCAGCTTGCGAATTCGTTTGGTTACAATATATCCCATTTTCCAAGATTCAAAGATAGTTTGCTGTCAGCCATCCTATCACAGACAGATTTCAATTCTGCGGTCAACATATTTTGTTCAATCATGGAGACATAGAGGAAGAAATAGACTATTCTTCCTCCATGGTTCAATAACACTTGGTTGTTCCCTGCATAAGAGCAGCGTCATCAGCATCCAGTAATGATCTACAATATACAAAGGACACTTGATTATTTTCAAAACTCTTTAGGTATTGGCACTCTGGACCAAGTTTGGCAAAATGTCTCTGCTTGAGAGTCCTGCAAAATGTGTTGACTATTCCAGAAGACTCTGCTCCCAACTGACTAGCCTTTAGTCAAGTCCCACGCGCTTACCCGGACACGACGTGACGCACCCCGGATGCTGTCCTTACGTGGGACTTGACTAAAGGCTACCAACTGACCGGATCGGACCCCAAGAAAAACTGACCAGAATTTCAAGTCTCATTAACCACGGGCACTCTACAATATGGGCACATTCCAGTAACACATGCACATTATAATTAACTATATATGACATACCCTTCCCTATAAGGTATAAGTTCACTCAAGTGAGCGAAGAAAAAGTTGAAACTTGAAAAAGTTCAAACTAAAAACAACAATTATACAATGCACATCCGAGGCATTGTCGAGGATTAAACAAAAAGCTACCAGCAGCTTTTTTTCAACTGTGGTCCTCTATAATATTTAAAACGGAGTGGTTGACATGAATTCGTCAAAATAATAATACAAAAACCAATTGCACATAAGTGTTACACTGACAAAATTCAGATAAAACACATAATTAATATCCTTCCGGCAGTTTTTTGATTACCATTTAGTGAAATGACGCCCGAAGGGTATAAGAACGCCTCAATCGTCGATCTGAACACCACAACCAACATTGCAGAGAGAAGCACCAGACATCTGAGCCAACTTTCGCCTAGCATTGTCTGTGGTAAGTGCGAATAATCTCATTTGGGGTAAAATGTTTGAAGGGACAGTTGGAAACATTAAGCCAAACGTATTATGTTATTATTTTTTTATATTAGCTGTTTAATTGATAATACTGATAAAAGTTTGCCAATGTTTTATTTCTGTGATTGTTATGGTTCCTAGTAAAATACATCTTGTCGTCTTTCATGTTCTAATTTTAATACCGAGGGACATACACTTTATAAAGATAGGTTCCTGGCTATTTGAAAATGTTTTCCATTTCAATTTACCAAATATTCAAATTCGTCCGAGAAGAATTTTACATGATTTTAGCAAAACAATAAACTAGTGATTTAATATCATTCAATAATTTCAAAGTTTGGTCTTTATCTATTTAAGTACTTGGTAAACAATATTCGTCACAGCAGATTGAATTCGTTTCAGCTATTGCCCAATGACAGCATTTAGAGATCCAAGTAGTCTTTTGTCAATCAATTTCAATTTGTGTTAAGTGAATGAGTCTGCTGTGTGAATAAGCATTTCCCGTGCGTTCTCGATCACAATGCGGCACATTCGTTCTTGAAACGTTACCACACCTGATAGGTGTTCTGAACTAAATTAAATATAAACAAAAGAATTTTTTGAAGAGATTACCAGAAACAACAAAGTATAAAGTAAAAGTGAATTAACAGATGGAAAGAATATTAAGTTATGTTAAAATGAAAATCGGAAATGTCAAAAATTACGATGCCCCTTAATTTCCTCTTTCACACAACTTTTGAGTAAACAAGATAGTTGAAGGCATTAGACGCTGATAAGAAAAAAATCAATTTCTTAATTTTCTCGTATATTGATAAATGTATTGTTGTTTCTTTTGATTTAACTATCTTCTTGAAATTACGACACATAGATGTTACACGGGGAACTAAGGGTCATCGTAGTTTTTGTCATTTTCTGCTTTCATTGTAACACTGGTTTTACTCGTTTCCAAATTAAAAATGTATATATGTCGCGAAAGATTCTACACGCTTTTACCAAATCCGAATTAGTAATTGACCATTCAATTTTGAAGTTTGGTAACACTCTTTAAACATCGGGTCGAGAATAATCGTTATTACAGATCAAATTCATCTAGGCTGTTGCAGAACGGCAGCATTTAGGGATCGAATTCGTCTTATAGCAAGTATTAATTTGGTGTGTGCTTGGGCATTACCCACTTGACCTTACCGAATCGTGTGTTTTGGAATTTTCCACTCTCATTTTCTTATTTTTTTCGTTTATTTATTTAACGTATGTTGTTTTGTTGATCTTGGTCATCTTTACACTTTTTTGGTAACTGTTCTTTAGGGTCTGTACACTCTGGTCCGATAAAATCATGCGAGCGAATGCGCCGAATTGTGCTTAACCGTTAAATCCCTGTGTGATGTGCCGAAAATAGTGAGTCTAACATATTTTACATAAGATAAAATCGAAAGAAACAAACTATAAATTTATGAAGAAACAAGGAAAGAAAAACTGGATTTTTTTTCTTATTATCGGCTTTTTTTGCTTTCCACTGAAGCTATCACAATGAAGTATGACGAAATTGAACAAAATTATGATTAAATTGTGTGGCATTAGACGAATTTGATTTCTGAATAACAAGGTTTGGCGTAGACGAGACGAAATTGAATATTCTTGGACACACGTGTGCTCATTGCTTTAATTTACTTGAACTAAATTTGAAATTGTCTGACAAAAGACGAAATTAAGTTTTGGAAATGTATACTAAATCGATATTGATGGACGAATTTGAATATTAGAATCGGTGAATTCGAACGAAAAATGCTTTAGAACACACCAGATTAATTTACTTAACACATTATTTAAATTGATGGACATAATACGAATTTGATCATTACAAATGCTGTCATTCGGCAAAAGTTGAGACGAGTTCTGTCGACGGTACTTAACGAATAATTCTTGACCATACATTAACACGTTGACCAAACTTTGAGATTGAATGGGAAATGACTAAATTGATTTAATTTACATCATGTAACATTTTTCTCGAACGAATTTGAATAATACAATTGGTGAATTGGAATAAAAACGTTTTAAATTAGCCAGGAAAACCTATAATTGCTCTTTCCATCTAACGAATTTTCAATCAGTTCGTCTTATTTTAATGGAAAAGAAGATTCCGCTAGTTTGATGTCTAGAAATAACATTGTTTTGTTTCAAGTTCCTTTCTGCGTAAATTTACCATTCGCTCAAGCAAAGCGAGTATCCGAATATTTCTTAACATTTTGCTCAACAGGTGTACTGGATCACATTGTCTGCAGTTATCTCGATTCAACACCGTCTTAAAGATGGTCTTCAAGTATCATTGGTAAGTTTCATTATGTTACAGCTTTCAGTATTTCCCAAAATTCTTGACAGACACTGTCTTTGAATAAAAATACAGTTTCTGTCTCAACTCTCACGTAAATGAGATGGCCTACGTACAATAGTAATTTATTTTGAATCAACGGGCTGTAGCCTCGCTGGTCCACTTGCCCCGTTTATGACAGTAATGTTTAGTGTATAAGGGAAGATATTTACTGAGAAAACACAGAATTTTTTACACCAGCCTCATAGGGTTTGTGCACAGGGTGACAAGTGATGGCCAGATATGGGAATCTTTCCTTACAGGTAGGCTCTGTTAGCAGAAAATCGTGTCCTTAGCAGCGCCATGAAATTGGGGCCATATTTCAAATGAGAGGGCCTGGAATCTGTAGAGGTGAAGACACGCATAATCACCTATCTTGTTGCTTCGACTATTTACAGCCCGTAAGGAAAGATTAATCGAACAGACCCTTCTTTGGTAACCCGTTGTTGGCACTTTTTGCAAACTTTAAAAATCAACTTTGCAAAAACAATAGATTAATTACTAATGTTATAATCATTGGTTTGCTGGAAGTACAAAATAAGCAACACACGCTACCAAAGACTTAAAGGGCCCCCTATTGCTTTTTTTTGGGGGGGGGGGTTCTAATGCAAATTTTCAATATTCATGAGCAAAGCTATGTGATCCGGGCAGAAACCTCAATGTTACAGATATTTCCGCACAAAAAGAATTGTTAGAATTTGGGATTTTTTCTTTTGATTATTCGTAAATATGTATGGCAGAAGGGCATTATAAGCGTTCTGACGCGAAAAACATTACTTCCGCTAAGAAAATTGCATTGAAAGGCCTCTCCCACGGGTATAAATGGAACGATTTGTAAACTTGCCACACATAATGAATCATCATTTTTGCAACAACTTGTGTTAATATCCGTTGAAAATGTTTAAATTTCATTCATACAAACAGTTTACCCATTCCTATTGGTCGAAAGGCCGTCACGTGGCCGGTCTTAAAGGGACACAGGGTCCTAGAACAGCCCAATTGGGCTACAAAACGCGCTTTGAACGCAATGATGTTAATCTGAAAGAACATTTACGATGCGTACGAGAACAAATTTCAGGGTCCACTTTTGCAACCCCCAAAATTCGAGCTGTTTTGATGCTGGTTGTGATTTCATCCGTAAAGTGGTTCGCCTTTTGCGGACGTGTAAGAAACCATATTTTGTGTGATTGGTCACCGCGCGCTGTTCGCGATTCGTGGGGCAAAACGTGCGTTACGCGCACCTACATTCCCGTAGGTTTGTGCACAAATTTGCATTATTAAGTCCGAAAAAGTAACATTTTTTACCAGTAGTTATTATGTATCCAACAAAATTCAATATGCATTTTCAAGCTGGATAGTCACCTCGAATTTTGCTCCAATTTCCCCTCGATTTTATTTTTCGTTTCAAAATTGTGGTGCACGTTGCTAAAAAATATCCAAATAAATGTCGGCTAATCTGATAAAATGTGTATAAAGACACTGTTTATAAACAACAATGAAAAGTAAAACGTAGAATGTAAAAACTGCTTTAAATTACCGTTGAATTATTTAAGAAAATTGTGAAATGTTTCAATGGATGATTTTAGAGATTTTTGTTACAGTTATTATCTTTTTTGGATGAGAACAATTTACTTTGATTGCATTATAAGTATTATATGTCTGACTTTTAATGACAATAATATTGCCCCTGAAAATCGTTTTAAGAATCAAATTAAATGACACTCCCGTAATGTTCCGAACTTCTGAATAACCTTATTAACTCCTCAAGTTTATTTACATTGTGCTCTACTTTTGGTACCCATTTTGTTCAACATTGTGAGATTCTCGCGCCTTCTTGAAGATTTTCAGATGCTGGATACGCGCGCCACTAGAGGTACAGAGCAAAATAACACAAATTTATTTGTTCTATTTTTTTTTTGTTAAATAAGAAGGGCTGGGGAGGGCGTGCATCCCCGCCCCCCCCCCCCGTAACCAAAAGTACAAAACGGCATCTGATTACGGCGTATGACATACCCCGAGGGAGGCACAATGGAGAAAAAAATGTTGTGGGTGTTGTCGCTATAAAAAGCTGCCGTGAATTTAAATTAAAGGACAGCGCAACAGGTACGAAAATAAGACGCTCAAAATGATCATTGTTCTGTTTGTTGATGAACAAAATAACACTCAAAAGAGCTGGATGCAAGGGTTTTTTAAGCAACGCGCACCAGCATTTTAAAACGGGAAATAAATACGAGAAATAAAATGGACCAAACTTCGAAATGAACATGCAGCTTGATAACCCATTTTTGAACTTTGTTGAAGGAATAACTACTACAGGTCAAAAATATCACTTTTGCGGACATAAGAATATCTTTCCATACAAACCTACGGAAAAAAGGTGCGCGTAACGCAACTTTTGCCCCACGCGCTAAAAAATGGCGCCTCCCATGGCAGAACGCGCGTCTATGCGCACTGCCGATCTAGTCTTTTTATTCTATATCTATGGTGTGCACAGTCTATGGCGCGTATGCACGCGCTGCCGATCTAGTATTTTTATTCTATATCTATGAGCCTGACAAAAACGTTTGATGCGGTGAAGACTTGTCTCATTTCAGTTCTCTCTTTTCCCCCATTCAGCTTGGTGTGGGCCCTCTGCATCATCACTGAGGCTATGGGGCACACTTGCCCGGCGACCACGGCATGGGGTCGCCTCCCTGGGGCCTTGAAGCACGTATCAGTGGGCCTGTCAGGAGTATGGGGCGTCAACGTTCACGACAACATCTACTACAGAGGCAACTCGTACGGTGAGGAAGAGAGCGCAACCTGTGCGGCCTGGCAACAAATCGGTGGGGCTCTGAAACAGCTTGACGTGGGGAAGAACGTAGTGTGGGGCGTTAACTCACACGATAACATCTATTATAGACAAGGCATATCCGCGACTAATCCAACTGGTACGAGATGGGCACGGGTGTCTGGGGCCTTGAAACACGTCAGTGTTAGTCAAAATGGGCATGTTTGGGGGGTCAATAAGCATGACAACATCTATCACCGCATTGGGGCAAGCAACTGCAACCAGGGCGGGGACACTTGGAGGAAGATTGGAGGGGCATTGAAGCAGATCTCGGTGGGTAACTCCGGGGTGTGGGGTGTGAATGCGGGCGATAATATCTACTACAGGTTGGGTACTTACGGTGACCTGCCCACTGACCCAGACGGCACTGGGTGGAGACAGGTCTCAGGCGCGCTCAAGTATATCAGTTCGGCTGACATGGTGTACGGGGTTAACTCGGGGGATGCGATCTACTATCGAGGGGGTGTGACGCCCGCCACACCCTGGGGTAGCACTTGGCATCAGATCGGAGGGGCCGCGAAGCAAGTTGAGTCTCTGTCGTGCCTGGTGTGGGTAGTCAACTCCAGCGACAATATTTGGAAAAAGAAAACTGACTAAAAGGGATTCTCGATCAGGAAGGCAAACGTACGACACGCACTGCAAATCAAACAGCAGTGTCAATTTGACACCGGTGGTATCTATATAGGACTACCGGTGTTCAATTAACACTGCAGTTTTGCAGTGAAAATGGTACTGGTTTGAGACCTGGTTAATTGATAATCACTTGAAATTAATAAATGCATGAGTTTTATCTTCTGCTAAGATTATACTTTAATTAGATCTATACATCTGGGTTATGTGTCTTTCAAGAAACAAATCTCATCATGGTTCAAATTCTGCTGAACCTTGTCCAATGTTAACAATACTGAACTGACATTCACTTTAGGGCGATTTCTAATCATGTGGCACATTTTCTTTGATCATTGAAAAACAACGCGACCGCCTTTAGGAATGGCTAATTGGAATATTTTATGTGATTTTGCTTTTGGTATAACGGTTTCCTTTAAGCATCATTATACTTGTGTCGTATGGTGCGAAGTGCATTGGCAATCTTAAACTAATTTATGGTAGATAACATAATCAAGGTTATGCAAAATTGCGCCCATTTTTTTCTGACTGAAACAGGTGAAAACTGGTACTTGAAATACAAAGTAAACTGAGAAACCATTACGGAAGACCTAATGAATTGAACGAGTTTACTGCAAGAATTATTGACAAGCTTCGGTCGAACCCAGAATTTGATTTCTTTATTGAATTTAAGCTTCTATTTATGTCGCTAATGTCTATATAGAATTAGTTATTTCCTTTCTGGACTATATGCATGAATAAATAAAATGAAACAATAAAAGCATGAAAAAAAAATGTGTTTTGTGGTGTTTTTTTTGTCTGACCGTTTTGTTTCAAGTTCTTTCAGCGCCATCCTCAGCCCAACTTGTAAGCTTGTTTACATAATAAAGAAAACCCTTGCTCTCAATAGTGTCAAGATTTTGCCGACGTTTATAGAGCAGAGTCTGTCATCTTGTAGCACTAAACGTTTAGTTGAAGAAAAACCCTACCACCATTTATTGATTACTGCAAGTAATGTCATCCGTTTCCGCAAGTTGCATTCTCCTGTGGTAAAAGAGACCAGACAAAAATCACGGTAAACTTTCGCTTTAAAAGTGTTTCTGTACGAGTGTTCTGATGTTGAATAAAGCCAAGAAGAAGAAAGAACTATTAGTGTTATTAATTCTAAACTATAAATCATCCAGCGAGGGCAGAACAATCGACATAGCTGGTGTTGGATTCAGGCTATTGACCCCCCCCCCCCGACAGAGGGCCTTACTGACATGTCAGGGGCGGATCCAGGAATTTTTGCAGGGGGGGGGGGTCATCAGCAAATCATTGCTGAAATGTAGACAGAGTTTGTTTTTGTCCGGACACTTGGCCTCCGTAAAATCAATAGGTGGTAGGGGGGGGGGGATGGGGGGCTCATACCATACTTCCAATGGGGGCGCTGTTCAAATCCGACGATTATTCATACCATATTGACCCCCTAAACAAGCTGGCTCTGTCTGAATTTTGTGCACAGACGGACATAATTACCAGTATATTTTTGGGGGGCGTCAGAGCGGGGAGGGGGTTGCATTATTTTTAATGTATTTCTATGAATTTTTTTGACCCCCCCTACATGTAATGCATTTTAACTGCCTTCCTATACACAGTCTATTCCATATTGTTTTGCCCCAGTAAGTCGGAATGATGATGTGCCTATAAAACTGTGATGATGCATATAATGTGGAATAACAAACAAAAGGTGATTCAAATGGGTATTATACGAGCACTATACTTGTCAACTGAAAAACAAAAAAGAATAACTATTCCGGTTCTATTTCAATGTTCTACTTTTTCAGACAAATTGGTGGTCCCTTCCAATATCCGATTTATTCAAAACTGTTCGACAAGTTCAGAACTAGCCAGCAACTATATTCCTAGGTTCAGAACTATCATATCCAATTTATGTATGTTAAAACTACCATAATCAAATTCGCCTAATCGTTTGCCAGCAAATCTTATATGCTTCTTTGTGTTAGCAGCGTCAGCATTCACATAGAGTTCCGCTATTTCTTCTGAGCACCAACGGAGATTCTCGTGTATCGTCCGTCAATTTGACATTCTGTGAATCAGATTCGTAATACAGCGCCACCACCGGCAGTAATGAAACCGTGCAATAGAACTTCCATTCACCGTGCAATAGAACTTCTGTTTTCGTGGTGCGGCCGCGCAGTGCGTTGGGACGAATAATTCAATGACATGTGATCAACGATCAACCAATCAGATGACGGGGATTTATTCAGGTGTTGTATAATAGCGAATATGTGGTATGGAAAAATAAATCGCAGGCGGCGCATGGCGGAGACCAGAGGTCCGGAAGCTCAAAGACAAAATGGCACATTTACCTTGTACTTTGTCTGGTATATTCTCAATTTATCATTTTTTTCGAGGGTGGGCGGGGGACGTTAACTCACCCCACCCCATTGACACCCTGCAGACGCCCATTTGGTTAAGTGTGTATTCAATTAATAGCAAATATGAGTTCAAGTTCACACCTCTTTTTCTCCCTTCTTCTTGTTTTTGTGTTGCTTTTTGCTTTTCGGGGGGGGGGGCCTTGCCCCATCCTGGCGACGCCCATGGCCGGCCAAGAGTGTAGACAGCAGGGTTCGACCTAACTAGCCCGCGGGCTTTTTCACTAGAGTGTCTCATAAACAACAATGTGCATACATGTAAAACGTGTATATAGCCTGAAAGTTGACACCTGGTGGCGCGCTTCAGGGCCCCTCGAAAAGGAACTAGGGTTTTTGACATTAGGTTTGGTATATTGATTTCTTAGAAAATCACCCTCGCAATTTTATGTAAACTGAAAAATCGCATGACGTGAAAGAGAAATATCGTGCAAAATATTGACCTCTCACTTCCGAAAACTTCCGTGTGCACTCGATGTGAACTCGATCACTCGTTCAAGCATGACAATTTATGAAATAATTTTGTAGCAGACAATTTTTTTAACAAACTTGAAGGATTTAATTTCATTCACAGGCAAATATTAAGTGACAGTTGATAGGAACTGTGTTAAAAAGTGATCTAAACGAGCCCGAAAAAATCTAAAATCCATCTGATGTATATTGGTAAATCTTCGAGTCGTTACCATTTTCGTTCTCACGCAAGTACGCGATGTGAAAAAAAACCCGTGATCGAACAAGGAGACCTAGGTACAAAAATAGGCCTCCTATTTTGTCAGTGTTTTTAATAAACAGATGTTAACAGTTAACCATTTAAAACAGTTGATAATATTATACACAAATTGATACAGATTTGACTTCTAAATTCAATGATTTATTTCTTCCTGTCCTTTCATCTTTGCCCCATATTTTTTTGACTCGCCAGCCGGGCTACTTAAGTACTAGTTTGACTAGCCCGCCGCTGTTTTGACTAGCATTTGGCTAGCGGGCTACCCCTAATTTCGAACCCTGAGACAGATGGAACAAAATAAGCTTACTATATCTAGTTACTTCTCGTGTCCACAAAGGACACTGCATTTGTTTATTAATTATCAATAGCAAATAGTGGATCATGTAGTCAAATCGATACGATTATAACAAGGCCAAGAGAGGGTGGTGTGACAATGTAACATCTGTCTAGAATAAAACCCACGTTACTGGGTTTCGATTCAAGACATGCGACACCAAAATAATTTATTTACTAACAGGATGGTCGTGAGCGCATGGCGTGGACGTCATGAGCGTAATACGTCATCGACATGAATAATTCATTGCGTGAGTTTTAACCAATCGTATTTCTAGCTCGAGGTTGCTCGGTAACTCCTTGCGCACGATAATAAACGTGCACCCTCACGTGGTTGACCCAGGTCACCGGATTAGAAACATTCGTCCAATGGGAGCGCAATATTATGGATGTCACCAGCACGCGTTTAATGGGCGATGTAGACGAGCTCACCTCGACTCCAATGTATTCATTTAAGATTAATTGTAACTACCATGAACACTTTTTTATTCGATTCCATTGTAATATTGGGAGGAGGGGGGAACTCGCACAACACAAAACTATAAACTAAAAAATATAATACTAAACTTTATACTAAAATATAAACAAAAAGGGAAAGTTTGTGAGGAACTGCATTAATAGTGGAGACACTATACACATTATTTTGTAGTTTCAAACAAAACGACACATCATAGAATTTGTGTACTCAACTTCAACTAGTTCAAGACTTAAGAAAGTAACTAAAATGAGGTATCGAAAACAAGAATCGAAATCCGGACTACACTCAAAAACTAACACACACCAATCTAAAGTAAAACCAGATTTAGAAAAAAAATATTTTAAAACCAACAGAACAAACACTGAATACCAATAAAGTGTGAAATAAAAGACCTTATTATATTTTGGCTTAAAAAAAAAAAAAACAATGACTCTGCAGCAGACAGGACTGTATGGGCAGAACGAGAGGGTACAAAGGTACCGTAGGCTTCTCTGCTGGTGTCGTAATGAACGTGGCGTGGTGCGTGGGTATAATGCGGCAAAAGGAACAGATGGGGAACCACTACTTAACGAAACACAGCTAAATTACCGGGAGGAACACTACTATTTAGGTGATTAAAGAAAACAAAAATGTGAGTGATTTCTGGCACAATATAGCACTGCCTTAACCCTGAAATGGCCGGGTTATTTTGACCATCTCTCAGCCGGGTAGGGGCGGATTTCGCCCCCCCCCCCTCTAAGATCTTGGCCATCGAGTGACGACAAATTTTGAAAGTCGGTACATGCATAGAGCATTTCATCATAAACATACCCAAGAAATTTCATGACTATAGGTCAAAGGGTTTTGGAATTACGGCTAATTAATTATTCATTTGAATGAATGGTAGTTCTGCTCTGTGTACACGACGTTTAATGGAAAAATTAAGTTAAAAAATTTTTCTCTGCGCGGCAACCCGTCGTCCGATTTTTATGTTTTTGGTATCAAAAGATGCGCAAGGCTCGAGGCTAAAAAGTCATAACAGCTCGGGTCGCGAATTTTTTTTAAGGCAATCGCGGAAAAAGTTGAGGGGGGGGGGGCGGATTCCGCTCCCCGGCCCTTTTAGGGTTAATGATCAACTCCCCGTCATCCATATACGCAAAACTTCGGATGTTGAAATAACAAGCAAGGTAAGAGTATAATTCACTCAATTTCTGAAGGTTGTGCTTTACAGACAGGAACCGCCGTCTTGTTTCAGTGAAACTGAAATTACATATCAATGTAATTCCATCACCACATCTCAAGAGACAAAAACCAACAAACATAAAACGGCGCCAGATGCAACGTCGATATTTCGTTACCAAAAAAAAAAGGAGAGGAGGGTTAGGGCTAATCATCACAGAGATCTATACGTTTGTCATTGCCGGTTCCTCGGTGCATCAAAGCAACGAATGACTTCTTGCTTACCAACCAAAATGACGACTGTAGGTTATATTAACGCCTCCAACTTCGGTCTGAACACCACTCCCAAGACTGCAGTGCAGTAAGAAGCACCAGACATCACCAGACATCCGAGTCAGCGATAGCGCAGCATTATCGGTGGTGAGTGAGACTTTCTCATTTCGGTGTAAAACGTTTGCAGAGACAGTTGGAAAATTAAGCCAAATGTAATAATGTTATTTTATCTCATTCATTTGAGTTGTTTAACTAAAAAAAATTAGGCCTGATGTTTCGGTCTTAACAAGACCGTGACCTGCTTCAGACTGACAGTGGTACAAGAAACATTTACGTAGGGGACACACAGGGGTGGAAGGAGAACACAAATTGAGGGATTAAACACGAAGAGGGCGTGGACCAAGGGAGTGTGGCAGTAGGTGAAGATCAAAGGGAAGGGGCAGGAAGGAACAAGGGGAGGGGGTTGAGAAGGGAGGGAAGTGTGAGATGAATAGGTGTGTAAAAGGAGGGATTGTTCTGCAGGAGAAGGAACTAAGGGATGTGGCACAGGGTAATAAGGCCAAAAAAAAAAGTCTCCGGTTTCTGGTATGTAGCTTGCCCAAAAAGTGATGCGGCGACGCGGCTTTTTTTTTTACCTGATTTTTTTGCTTCAAATGTCGGCTGATGACTGCAAATGGTGTCCGACTAAACTAAGTGCAAATAATATATGGGAGTCCAGAGAGGCCACATAAAGCTTATTCTCGACCATAACTCCATCTAAAAACACGTTACAATTGTGCAGCAGCAGGATTCCAGTCAAAACAGTGAGTTTGGCGGTTTTGAGACATCATCTTTCATTGAAAAAAAACCTTTTTCATTTTGCCGACGCGCATGGCTACGGCGACGCGCGCGCATACCAGAAACCGGAGACTTTTTTTTTTTGGCCTAAGAAGAGGTTTTTTTTTGTCGCCATTCATAATTTTTTTTTTTAATTCAACATCGAGAAACATACGCTTGATAATAAGTGTTCTCCTCGTCCTGTTCAATATTATTTACAGTCATGTATACTTTTGTTTTAATTCTTAACGCCGAATATTAAATTCGTATTCGTATAATGTAGTTTAACGGGAAAAGGTATGAACCGTAGTATGAACCGGCCTTCATGATTAAAAAATTATGTTTGTGGTTGCCCAAATGACATGATGTCTATAATGTTTTGTGTGTAAAGTTCACCTCTACGTAAACTACGTTCACCATGTCCTCAATTCAAGCAAAGCTATGGCCTATCCAAAAAGTTCTTAACATTTTGCTCAACAGGTCTACTGGATCACATTGTCTGCAGTTACCTCGATTCAACACCGTCTTAAAGATGGTCTTCAAGTATCATTGGTAAGTTTCACCATGTTACAGCTTTTTGTATTTCTCCAAAATTCATGCTAAACTTGTGATAAAACAAAAACTTAATGTACAGCCAATGTGACATTGGCTGTACAGTAAGTTTTTGTTTTATCATTATTCGTACCAAAATGACATCGCCTATTTAAAATGCAATAATTTCAAACCTACGTGCGTCAGCCTCGTTGGTCCACTAGCCCTGTTTATCGTTTGATATCATGACAACAATGCGTATTGCAAGCATACCAGGAAGGCAGTATCGAATGAGAGCCGAACACTGGTTCTCGGTTTTTCTTTTAAGTCATTTCATTTGAGAGGGAATCAGTCTAGCCTTGACGAATGCTGTCTAGCCAAGCTTTTTACCTGAACAAACGGTCCGATCCGGCAGACGTACGTATACAGGTTGTTGTCAGTACATGTACATGTAAATGTACATTACAGCGCACGTTGCCGACCGGTACGCATACAGTACCTATGTGCGTACCATACGTACGTACTACGTACACCCCATGCGGTAACCACTACGCGGCCTCATGAGGCGATCTTCCACGGCATGGTTACTGTAATACTGTACGTCCGGCCGTGTACAGTGCGGATTTGTGTCTGGGGCCGGCGCGGGGTGTATCCACTGATCTCTATCCGGTTCGTTAGTGTGACGTCACCTCCAGCACTTTCTGCACGATTGGAACCGGAAGTTAACGCAGCTCGAGCGTTTGCAGCCAATGTGCGCAAGTAATCAGTGGTGTGCGCGCGTGTATGACGTTTTCACTAACGAACCGGATATAAAGACTGGATAGCTAATAAAGAGCCGCACAATGTACGAATTTGACGCCATATAGGTGAGACCGGCTGGTGATCTACAAAGGACAAGTTGTCGTTTTTATAGACAGCATGATTTCTTTTGTAACGTCGCGGTTCACTTGACTTATATTTTGACCACCATCACTGACCAAGGTTAACTACAATTTTTCTAACGTCGTGGTTACTAAAATGCCGCAAATATAACTTTTTCGGCGTTTTGAAATAATAATCACTACGGAAATGTGTCCCTTTTAGAACATCATAATATGTGTACGTGACCAAAATGCGCGTCAACTGTTGATACAACGCGCGCGTATTTACGCGTAGAACGTTCGTATTATACGCGGCCATCTTCGTGAGACCGGGGGCGAATTGGTCAACATGCAAAGTCTACTGTGTGAATGTTGTATGCATATCACCTATCCAGTCTTTATATAGAGATCAGTGGGTGTATCGCACAGCCAGGCAAAGCGGAGCTAGCTAGGGGCTGCGCGCGGCGTACGTGTGCCGCGGACCGTTTGTTCAGCTCAGATTTTAAAATAAACTTGGCTATGTAGACAACATTGGTCAAGGCTAGAATCAGTCTAGGGATGAGCAAAATAATTGTTATTTTGGAAACGTAACCATTCTCGTCTCCCATAAAAACGGGAAAGATTACCAAATGTTCCTCTTCGGCAAACATTTGGTCTGGTATTGACCACAGGTGTTTAGATCACGCAAGGCGTGATGGGAACCAACATGGCGCAGCAGGATCGTACCCATGGAAAAGAGGTTGTCATTGGAGTCGAGGCTCATGTATGCACCCAAGACGTTTAGAGGTGTTTTGTTTTTCTTTTTCCGCCTTCAGTTTGGTGTGGGCCCTCTGCATCATCACTGAGGCTATGGGGCAAACTTGCCAGCCGGCGACCACGGCATGGAGTCGCCTCCCTGGAGCCTTGAAGCACGTATCAGTGGGTCTGTCAGGAGTATGGGGCGTCAACGTTCACGACAACATCTACTACAGAGGCAACTCGTACGGTGAGGAAGAGAGCGCAACCTGTGCGGCCTGGCAACAAATCGGTGGGGCTCTGAAACAGCTTGACGTGGGGAAGAACGTAGTGTGGGGCGTTAACTCAAACGATAACATCTATTATAGACAAGGCATATCCGCGACTAATCCAACTGGTACGGGATGGGCACAGGTGTCTGGGGCCTTGAAACACGTCAGTGTTAGTCAAAATGGGCATGTTTGGGGGGTTAACGTGAATGACAACATCTATCACCGCATTGGGGCAAGCAACTGCAACCAGGGCGGGGACTCTTGGAGGCAGATTGGAGGGGCATTGAAGCAGATCTCGGTGGGTAACTCCGGGGTGTGGGGTGTGAATTCGGGCGATAATATCTACCACAGGGTGGGTACTTACGGTGACCTGCCCTCTGACCCAGACGGCACTGGGTGGAGACAGGTCTCAGGCGCGCTCAAGTATATCAGTTCGGCTGACATGGTGTACGGGGTTAACGCCGGGGATGCGATCTACTATCGAGGGGGTGTGACGGCCGCCACACCCTGGGGTAGCACTTGGCATCAGATCGGAGGGGCCGCGAAGCAAGTTGAGTCTCTGTCGTGCCTGGTGTGGGTAGTCAACTCCAGCGACAATATTTGGAAAAAGAAAACTGACTAAAAGGGATTCTCGATCAGGAAGGCAAACGTACGACACGCACTGCAAATCAAACAGCAGTGTCAATTTGACACCGGTGGTATCTATATAGGACTACCGGTGTTCAATTTACACTGCAGTTTTGCAGTGAAAATGGTACTGGTTTGAGACCTGGTTAATTGATAATCACTTGAAATTAATAAATGCATGAGTTTTATCTTCTGCTAAGATTATACTTTAATTAGATCTATACATCTGGGTTATGTGTCTTTCAAGAAACAAATCTCATCATGGTTCAAATTCTGCTGAACCTTGTCCAATGTTAACAATACTGAACTGACATTCACTTTAGGGCGATTTCTAATCATGTGGCACATTTTCTTTGATCATTGAAAAACAACGCGACCGCCTTTAGGAATGGCTAATTGGAATATTTTATGTGATTTTGCTTTTGGTATAACAGTTTCCTTTAAACATAATTCATACTTGTGTCGTATGGTGCGAAGTGCATTGGCAATCTTAAACTAATTTATGGTAGATAACATAATCAAGGTTATGCAAAATTGCGCCTATTTTTTTCTGACTGTAACAGATGAAAACTGGTACTTGAAATACAAAGTAAACTGAGAAACCATTACGGGAGACCTAATGAATTGAACGAGTTTACTGCAAGAATTATTGACAAGCTTCAGTCGAACCCAGAATTTGATTTCTTTATTGAATTTAAGCTTCTATTTATGTCGCTAATGTCTATATAGAATAAGTTATTTCCTTTCTGGACTATATGCATGAATAAAAAAAATGAAACAATAAAAGCATGAAAAAAAATGTGTTTTGTGGTTTTTTTTGGTCTGAACGTTTTGTTTCACGTTCTTTTAGCGCCATCCTCGGCCCAACTTGTAAGCTTGTTTACTACATTGTAATAACAAAGAAAACCCTTGCTCTTAATAGTGTCAAGATTTTCCCGACATTTATAGAGGAGTGTCTGCCATAGCACTAAACGTTTAGTTGAAGAAAAACCTACCACCATTTATTGATTACTGCATGGAGCTCTAAAACAGCTCCATGATTACTGCAAGTAATGTCATCCGTTTCCGCAAGTTGCATTCTCCTGTGGTAAAAAAGACCAGACAAAAATCACGGTAAACTTTCGCTTTAAAAGTGTTTCTGTACGAGTGTTCTGATGTTGAATAAAGCCAAGAAGAAGTAAGAACCACTAGTGTTATTAATTCTAAACTATAAATCATCCAGCTAGGGCAGAACAATTGACATAGCTGGTGTTGGATTCAGGCTATTGACCCCCCCCCCCGACAGAGGGCCTTACTGACATGTCAGGGGCGGATCCAGGAATTTTTGCAGGGGGGGGGGGCGGGGGTCATCAGCAAATCATTGCTGAAATGTAGACAGAGTTTGTTTTTGTCCGGACACTTGGCCTCCGTAAAATCAATAGGTGGTAGGGGGGGATGGGGGGCTCATACCATACTTCCAATGGGGGCGCTGTTCAAATCCGACGATTATTCATACCATATTGACCCCCTAAACAAGCTGGCTCTGTCTGAATTTTGTGCACAGACGGACATAATTACCAGTATATTTTTGGGGGGCGTCAGAGCGGGGAGGGGGGGGGGTTGCATTATTTTTAATGTATTTCTATGAATTTTTTTGACCCCCCCTACATGTAATGCATTTTAACTGCCTTCCTATACACAGTCTATTCCATATTGTTTTGCCCCAGTAAGTCGGAATGATGATGTGCCTATAAAACTGTGATGATGCATATAATGTGGAATAACAAACGAAAGGTGATTCAAATGGGTATTATACGAGCACTATACTTGTCAACTGAAAAACAAAAAAGAATAACTATTCCGGTTCTATTTCAATGTTCTACTTTTTCAGACAAATTTGTGGTCCCTTCCAATATCCGATTTATTCAAAACTGTTCGACAAGTTCAGAACTAGCCAGCAACTATATTCCTAGGTTCAGAACTATCATATCCAATTTATGTATGTTAAAACTACCATAATCAAATTCGCCTAATCGTTTGCCAGCAAATCTTATTTGCTTCTTTGTGTTAGCAGCGTCAGCATTCACATAGAGTTCCGCTATTTCTTCTGAGCACCAACGGAGATTCTCGTGTATCGTCCGTCAATTTGACATTCTGTGAATCAGATTCGTAATACAGCGCCACCACCGGCAGTAATGAAACCGTGCAATAGAACTTCCATTCACCGTGCAATAGAACTTCTGTTTTCGTGGTGCGGCCGCGCAGTGCGTTGGGACGAATAATTCAATGACATGTGATCAACGATCAACCAATCAGATGACGGGGATTTATTCAGGCGGGTGGCGGAGATCAGAGGTCCGGAAGCTCAAAGACAAAATGGCACATTTACCCCCAAATCCTTGTACTTTGTCTGGCATATTCTCAATTTATCATTTTTTCGAGGGTGGGCAGGGGACGTTAACTCACCCCACCTCATTTAATTAATAGCAAATATGAGTTCTAGTTCACACCTCTTTTCCCCCTTCTCCTTGTTTTTGTGTTGCTTTTTGCTTTTCGGGGGGGGGGGGGGGCTTGCCCCATCCTGGCGACGCCCATGGCCGGCCAAGAGTGTAGACAGCAGGGTTCGACCTAACTAGCCCGCGGGCTTTTTCACTAGCCGCATTTTTTTTATAGAGTGTCTCATAAACAACATACAATGTGCATACATGTAAAACGTGTATATAGCCTGAAAGTTGACACCTGGTGGCGCGCTTCAGGGCCCCTCGAAAAGGAACTAAGGTTTTTGACATTAGGTTTGGTATATTGATTTCTTAGAAAATCACCCTCGCAATTTTATGGAAACTGAAAAATCGCATGACGTGAAAGAGAAATATCGTGCAAAATATTGACCTCTCACTTCCGAAAACTTCCGTGTGCACTCGATGTGAACTCGATCACTCGTTCAAGCATGACAATTTATGAAATAATTTTGTAGCAGACAATTTTTTTAACAAACTTGAAGGATTTAATTTCATTCACAGGCAAATATTAAGTGACAGTTGATAGGAACTGTATTAAAAAGTGATCTAAACGAGCCCGAAAAAATCTAAAATCCATCTGATGTATATTGGTAAATCTTCGCGTCGTTACCATTTTCGTTCTCACGCAAGTACGCGATGTGAAAAAAAACCCGTGATCGAACAAGGAGACCTAGGTACAAAAATAGGTCTCCTATTTTGTCAGTGTTTTTAATAAACAGATGTTAACAGTTAACCATTTAAAACAGTTGATAATATTATACACAAATTGATACAGATTTGACTTCTAAATTCAATGATTTATTTCTTCCTGTCCTTTCATCTTTGCCCCATATTTTTTTGACTCGCCAGCCGGGCTACTTAAGTACTAGTTTGACTAGCCCGCCGCTGTTTTGACTAGCATTTGGCTAGCGGGCTACCCCTAATTTCGAACCCTGAGACAGATGGAACAAAATAAGCTCACTATATCTAGTTACTTCTCGTGTCCACAAAGGACACTGCATTTGTTTATTAATTATCAATAGCAAATAGTGGATCATGTAGTCAAATCGATACGATTATAACAAGGCCAAGAGAGGGTGGTGTGACAATGTAACATCTGTCTATAATAAAACCCACGTTACTGGGTTTCGATTCAAGACATGCGACACCAAAATAATGTATTTACTAACAGGATGGTCGTGAGCGCATGGCGTGGACGTCATGAGCGTAATACGTCATCGACATGAATAATTCATTGCGTGAGTTTTAACCAATCGTATTTCTAGCTCGAGGTTGCTCGGTAACTCCTTGCGCACGATAATAAACGTGCACCCTCACGTGGTTGACCCAGGTCACCGGATTAGAAACATTCGTCCAATGGGAGCGCAATATTGTGGATGTCACCAGCACGCGTTTAATGGGCGATGTAGACGAGCTCACCTCGACTCCAATGTATTCATTTAAGATTAATTGGAACTACCATGAACACTTTTTTATTCGATTCCATTGCAATATTGGGAGGAGGGGGGAACTCGCACAAAAACAAAACTATACACTAAAATATATAATACTAAACTTTATACTAAAATATAAACAAAAAGGGAAAGTTTGTGAGGAACTGCATTAATAGTGGAGACACTATACACATTATTTTGTAGTTTCAAACAAAACGACACATTATAGAATTTGTGTACTCAACTTCAACTAGTTCAAGACTTAAGAAAGTAACTAAAATGAGGTATCGAAAACAAGAATCGAAATCCGGACTACACTCAAAAACTAACACACACCAATCTAAAGTAAAACCAGATTTAGAAAAAAAATATTTTAAAACCAACAGAACAAACACTGAATACCAATAAAGTGTGAAATAAAAGAACTTATTATATTTTGGCTTGAAAAAAAACAAAAACAAATGACTCTGCAGCAGACAGGACTGTATGGGCAGGACGAGAGGGTACAAAGGTACCGTAGGCTTCTCTGCTGGTGTCGTAATGAACGTGGCGTGGTGCGTGGGTATAATGCGGCAAAAGGAACAGATGGGGAACCACTACTTAACGAAACACAGCTAAATTATTAGGAGGAACACTACTATTTAGGTGATTGAAGAAAACAAAAACAAATGTGAGTGATTTCTGGCACTATATAGCACTGCCTTAACCCTGAAAGGGCCGGGTTATTTTGACCATCTCTCAGCCGGGTAGGGGGCAGATTTCGCCCCCCCCCCCTAAGATCTCTGCCATCGAGTGACAAACAATTTTGAAAGTCGGTACATGCATAGAGCATTTCATCATAAACATACCCAAGAAATTTCATGACTATAGGTCAAAGGGTTTTGGAATTACGGCTTATTAATTATTCATATGTATGAATGGTAGTTCTGCTCTGTGTACCGACGTTTAATGGAAAAATTAAGTTATCACGGCGCGTAGCGCCGGAAAATTTTTCTCTGCGCGGCAACCCGTCGTCCGATTTTTATGTTTTTGGTATCAAAAGATGCGCAAGGCTCGAGGCTAAAAAGTCATAACAGCTCGGGTCGCGAATTTTGTTTAAGGCAATCGCGGAAAAAGTTATGGTGGGGGGGGCGGATTCCGCTCCCCGGCTTTTTTAGGGTTAATGATCAACTCCCCGTCACCCATATACGCAAAACTTCGGATGTTGAAATAACAAGCAAGGTAAGAGTATAATTCACTCAATTTCTGAAGGTTGTGCTTTACGGACAGGAACCGCCGTCTTGTTTCAGTGAAACTGAAATTACATATCAATGTAATTCCATCACCACATCTCAAGAGACAAAAACCAACAAACATAAAACGGCGCCAGATGCAACGTCGATATTTCGTTACCAAAAAAAAAAAGGAGAGGAGGGTTAGGGCTAATCATCACAGAGATCTATACGTTTGTCATTGCCGGTTCCTCAGTGCATCAAAGCAACGAATGACTTCTTGCTTACCAACCAAAATGACGACTGTAGGTTATATTAACGCCTCCAACTTCGGTCTGAACACCACTCCCAAGACTGCATTGCAGTAAGAAGCACCAGACATCACCAGACATCCGAGTCAGCGATAGCGCAGCATTATCGGTGGTGAGTGAGACTTTCTCATTTCGGTGTAAAACGTTTGCAGAGACAGTTGGAAAATTAAGCCAAATGTAATAATGTTATTTTATCTCATTCATTTGAGTTGTTTAACTAAAAAAAAATAGGCCTGATGTTTCGGTCTTAACAAGACCGTGACCTGCTTCAGACTGACAGTGGTACAAGAAACATTTACGTAGGGGACACATAGGGGTGGAAGGAGAACACAAATTGAGGGATTAAACACGAAGAGGGCGTGGACCAAGGGAGTGTGGCAGTAGGTGAAGATCAAAGGGAGGGGCAGGAAGGAACAAGGGGAGGGGGTTGAGAAGGGAGGGAAGTGTGAGATGAAAAGGTGTGTAAAAGGAGGGATTGTTCTGCAGGAGAAGGAACTAAGGGATGTGGCACAGGGTAATAAGGCCAAAAAAAAAAGTCTCCGGTTTCTGGTATGGAGCTTGCCCAAAAAGTGATGCGGCGACGCGGCTTTTTTTTTTTTTTACCTGATTTTTTTGCTTCAAATGTCGGCTGATGACTGCAAATGGTGTCCGACTAAACTAAGTGCAAATATATGGGAGTCCAGAGAGGCCACATAAAGCTTATTCTCGACCATAACTCCATCTAAAAACACGTTAAAATTGTGCAGCAGCAGGATTCCAGTCAAACCAGTGAGTTTGGCGGTTTTGAGACATCATCTTTCATTGGAAAAAAACCTTTTTCATTTTGCCGACGCGCATGGCTACGGCGACGCGCGCGCATACCAGAAACCGGAGACTTTTTTTTTTGGCCTAAGAAGAGGTTTTTTTTGTCGCCATTCATAATTTTTTTTTTTTTTAATTCAACATCGAGAAACATACGCTTGATAATAAGTGTTCTCCTCGTCATGTTCAATATTATGTACAGTCATGTATACTTTTGTTTTAATTCTTAACGCCGAATATTAAATTCGTATTCGTATAATGTAGTTTAACGGGAAAAGGTATGAACCGTAGTATGAACCGGCCTTCATGATTAAACAATTATGTTTGTGGTTGCCCAAATGACATGATGTCTATAATGTTTTGTGTGTAAAGTTCACCTCTACGTAAACTACGTTCACCATGTCCTCAATTCAAGCAAAGCTATGGCCTATCCAAAAAGTTCTTAACATTTTGCTCAACAGGTCTACTGGATCACATTGTCTGCAGTTACCTCGATTCAACACCGTCTTAAAGATGGTCTTCAAGTATCATTGGTAAGTTTCACCATGTTACAGCTTTTTGTATTTCTCCAAAATTCATGCTAAACTTGTGATAAAACAAAAACTTAATGTACAGCCAATGTGACATTGGCTGTACAGTAAGTTTTTGTTTTATCATTATTCGTACCAAAATGACATCGCCTATTTAAAATGCAATAATTTCAAACCTACGTGCGTCAGCCTCGTTGGTCCACTAGCCCTGTTTATCGTTTGATATCATGACAACAATGCGTATTGCAAGCATACCAGGAAGGCAGTATCGAATGAGAGCCGAACACTGGTTCTCGGTTTTTCTTTTAAGTCATTTCATTTGAGAGGGGAGGGAATCAGTCTAGCCTTGACGAATGCTGTCTAGCCAAGCTTTTTACCTGAACAAACGGTCCGATCCGGCAGATGTACGTATACAGGTTGTTGTCAGTACATGTACATGTAAACTATGTACATTACAGCGCACGTTGCCGACCGGTACGCATACAGTACCTATCCGGTTCGTTAGTGTGACGTCACCTCCAGCACTTTCTGCACGATTGGAACCGGAAGTTAACGCAGCTCGAGTGTTTGTAGCCAATGGGCGCTAGTAATCAGTGGTGCGCGTGCTTGTATGACGTTTTTACTAACGAACCGGATGTGCGTACCATACGTACGTTCTACGTACACCCCATGCGGTAACCACTTCGCGGCCTCATGAGGCGATCTTCCACGGCATGGTTACTGTAGATACTGTACGTCCGGCCGTGTACAGTGCGGATTTGTGTCTGGGGCCGGCGCGGGGTGTATCCACTGATCTCTATAGACCGCTTGCAGACGCGTTCGATAATCGACGCGCGAAGGCGCGCGACGCCATGTTGTGGGTCAAGCGCATATCTATCCATGCACATTTTGTCCCACAACATGGCGTCGCGCACCTTCGCGCGTCAATTATCGAACGCGTCTGCAAGCGGTCTATATAAAGACTGGATAGCTAATAAAGAGCCGCACAATGTACGAATTTGACGCCATATAGGTGAGACCGGCTGGTGATCTACAAAGGACAAGTTGTCGTTTTTATAGACAGCATGATTTCTTTTGTAACGTCGCGGTTCACTTGACTTATATATTGACCACCATCACTGACCAAGGTTAACTACAATTTTTCTAACGTCGTGGTTACTAAAATGCCGCAAATATAACTTTTTCGGCGTTTTGAAATAATATTCATAAATACCTAAGACAGTTTACGCATTCCTATTGGTCGAGAGCCCGTCACGTGGCCGGTCTTAAACGGATGATAAAGACATGGCTAGCTGGTCTTAAACACTTTTCCAGTGTCACAATAAAATGTGGACTTCTAAAAATCCAGTGCCTCTTATCGTTTCATTGGTTGAACGTTCACAATCCTCACGTAGGCATGCGCAACACTACCAGGGAGTCAGAATTTTAAAGTTCTAAATTCAAAACGCAACGCGCCAGGTGCGTTCTGCGCGATATCGCGCAGAACATGATACGCGCGCGTCAATCTCCATAAAAGGGTTGTTTACATCTTACTCGCCAGCTGAACACTCCATTATTTTGCAAGAGGGATGTTTCAAAAAGCATAAAGTGAATTTGTTGAACAAAATCGGGATGTTTTGAACGAATTATATGATTTTTTCTTACCGAAAAGGTATTTATGAATGGGAATAAATATGTGCTCCGTCAGTATTTATCACTCTGTTTAAGACCACTTAGAGTCTGGGTGCTGATAATTACCCTCGCCTCCGGCTCGGGTAATTATCAGTACCCAGACTCTAAGTGGTCTTAAACAGAGTGATAAAAACCTCCGAAGCACACATTTATTCCCTTAATCACTACGGAAATGTGTCCCTTTTAGAACATCATAATATGTGTACGTGACCAAAATGCGCGTCAACTGTTGATACAACGCGCGCGTATTTACGCGTAGAACGTTCGTATTATACGCGGCCATCTTCGTGAGACCGGGGGCGAATAGGTCAACATGCAAAGTCTACTGTGTGAATGTTGTATGCATATCCGCTATCCAGTCTTTATATAGAGATCAGTGGGTGTATCGCACAGCCAGGCAAAGCGGAGCTAGCTAGGGGCTGTGCGCGGCGTACGTGTGCCGCGGACCGTTTGTTCAGCTCAGATTTTAAAATAAACTTGGCTATGTAGACAGCATTGGTCAAGGCTAGAATCAGTCTAGGGATGAGCAAAATAATTGTTCCTTTGGAAACGTAACCATTCTCGTCTCCCACAAAAACGGGAAAGATTACCAAATGTTCCTCTTCGGCAAACATTTGGTCTGGTATTGACCACAGGTGTTTAGATCACGCAAGGCGTGATGGGAACCAACATGGCGCAGCAGGATCGTACCCATGGAAAAGAGGTTGTCATTGGAGTCGAGGCTCATGTATGCACCCAAGACGTTTAGAGGTGTTTTGTTTTTCTTTTTCCGCCTTCAGTTTGGTGTGGGCCCTCTGCATCATCACTGAGGCTCTTGGGCAAACTTGCGCTTGCCAGCCGGCGACCACGGCATGGAGTCGCCTCCCTGGAGCCTTGAAGCACGTATCAGTGGGTCTGTCAGGAGTATGGGGCGTCAACTTTCACGACAACATCTACTACAGAGGCAACTCGTACGGTGAGGAAGAGAGCGCAACCTGTGCGGCCTGGCAACAAATCGGTGGGGCTCTGAAACAGCTTGACGTGGGGAGGAACGTAGTGTGGGGCGTTAACTCAAACGATAACATCTATTATAGACAAGGCATATCCGCGACTAATCCAACTGGTACGGGATGGGCACAGGTGTCTGGGGCCTTGAAACACGTCAGTGTTAGTCAAAATGGGCATGTTTGGGGGGTTAACGTGCATGACAGCATCTATCACCGCATTGGGGCAAGCAACTGCAACCAGGGCGGGGACTCTTGGAGGCAGATTGGAGGGGCATTGAAGCAGATCTCGGTGGGTAACTCCGGGGTGTGGGGTGTGAATGCGGGCGATAATATCTACTACAGGTTGGGTACTTACGGTGACCTGCCCTCTGACCCAGACGGCACTGGGTGGAGACAGGTCTCAGGCGCGCTCAAGTATATCAGTTCGGCTGACATGGTGTACGGGGTTAACGCCGGGGATGCGATCTACTATCGAGGGGGTGTGACGCCCGCCACACCCTGGGGTAGCACTTGGCATCAGATCGGAGGGGCCGCGAAGCAAGTTGAGTCTCTGTCGTGCCTGGTGTGGGTAGTCAACTCCAGCGACAATATTTGGAAAAAGAAAACTGACTAAAAGGGATTCTCGATCAGGAAGGCAAACGTACGACACGCACTGCAAATCAAAAAGCAGTGTCAATTTGACACCGGTGGTATCTATATAGGACTACCGGTGTTCAATTTACACTGCAGGTTTGCAGTGAAAACGGTACTGGTTTGAGACCTGGTTAATTGATAATCACTTGAAATTAATAAATGCATGAGTTTTATCTTCTGCTAAGATTATACTTTAATTAGATCTATACATCTGGGTTATGTGTCTTTCAAGAAACAAATCTCATCATGGTTCAAATTCTGCTGAACCTTGTCCAATGTTAACAATACTGAACTGACATTCACTTTAGGGCGATTTCTAATCATGTGGCACATTTTCTTTGATCATTGAAAAACAACGCGACCGCCTTAAGGAATGGCTAATTGGAATATTTTATGTGATTTTGCTTTTGGTATAACGGTTTCCTTTAAATTAAACATAATTCATACTTGTGTCGTATGGTGCGAAGTGCATTGGCAATCTTAAACTAATTTATGGTAGATAACATAATCAAGGTTATGCAAAATTGCGCCTATTTTTTTCTGACTGAAACAGATGAAAACTGGTACTTGAAATACAAAGCAAACTGAGAAACCATTACGGAAGACCTAATGAATTGAAAGAGTTTACTGCAAGAATTCGTGACAAGCTTCAGTCGAACCCAGAATTTGATTTCTTTATTTAATTAAAGCTTCTTATTTGTCGCTAATGTCTATATAGATTTAGTTATTTCCTTTGTGGACTATATGCACGAATAAATAAAATGAAACAATAAAAGCATGAAAAAAAATGTGTTTTGTGGTTTTTTTTTGTCTGACCGTTTTGTTTCACGTTCTTTCAGCGCCATCCTCGGCCCAACTTGTAAGCTTGTTTACTACATTGTAATAACAAAGAAAACCCTTGCTCTTAATAGTGTCAAGATTTTCCCGACGTTTATAGAGCAGTGTCTGTCATCTTGTAGCACTAAACGTTTAGTTGAAGAAAAACCCTACCACCATTTATTGATTACTGCAAGTAATGTCATCCGTTTCCGCAAGTTGCATTCTCCTGTGGTAAAAGAGACCAGACAAAAAATCACGGTAAACTTTCGCTTGAAAAGTGTTTCTGTACGAGTGTTCTGATGTTGAATAAAGCCAAGAAGAAGTAAGAACCATTAGTGTTATTAATTCTAAACTATAAATCATCCAGCGAGGGCAGAACAATCGACATAGCTGGTGTTGGATTCAGGCTATTGACCCCCCCCCCCCCGACAGAGGGCCTTACTGACATGTCAGGGGCAAATCCAGGAATTTTTGCAGGGGGGGGGGGGGGTCATCAGCAAATCATTGCTGAAATGTAGACAGAGTTTGTTTTTGTCCGGACACTTGGCCTCCGTAAAATCAATAGGTGGTGGGGGGGGGGGGGAATGGGGGGCTCATACCATACTTCCAATGGGGGCGCTGTTCAAATCCGACGATTATTAATACCATAATGACCCCCTAAACAAGCTGGCTCTGTCTGAATTTTGTGCACAGACGGACATAATTACCAGTATATTTTTGGGGGGCGTCAGAGCGTGGGGGGGGGGGGGGGGGTTGTATTATTTTTAATGTATTTCTATGAATGTTTTTGACCCCCCCTACATGTAATGCATTTTAACTGCCTTCCTATACACAGTCTATTCTATATTGTTTTGCCCCAGTAAGTCGGAAAGAATGATGTGCCTATAAAACTGTGATGATGCATATATGTGGAATAACAAACGAAAGGTGATTCAAATGGGTATTATACGAGCACTATACTTGTCAACTGAAAAACAAAAAAGAAGAACTATTCCGGTTCTATTTCAATGTTCTACTTTTTCAGACAAATTGGTGGTCCCTTCCAATATCCGATTTATTCAAAACTGTTCGACAAGTTCAGAACTAGCCAGCAACTATATTCCTAGGTTCAGAACTATCATATCCAATTTATGTATGTTAAAACTACCATAGTCAAATTCGCCTAATCGTTTGTGTTGTATAATAGCGAATATGTGGTATGGAAAAATAAATCGCAGGCGGCGCATGGCGGAGATCAGAGGTCCGGAAGCTCAAAGACAAAATGGCACATTTACCTTGTACTTTGTCTGGTATATTCTCAATTTATCATTTTTTTCGAGGGTGGGCGGGGGACGTTAACTCACCCCACCCCATTGACACCCCTGCAGACGCCCATTTGGTTAAGTGTGTATTCAATTAATAGCAAATATGAGTTCAAGTTCACACCTCTTTTTCTCCCTTCTTCTTGTTTTTGTGTTGCTTTTTGCTTTTCGGGGGGGGGGGGGGGGGCCTTGCCCCATCCTGGCGACGCCCATGGCCGGCCAAGAGTGTAGACAGCAGGGTTTGACCTAACTAGCCCGCGGGCTTTTTCACTAGAGTGTCTCATAAACAACAATGTGCATACATGTAAAACGTGTATATAGCCTGAAAGTTGACACCTGGTGGCGCGCTTCAGGGCCCCTCGAAAAGGAACTAAGGTTTTTGACATTAGGTTTGGTATATTGATTTCTTAGAAAATCACCCTCGCAATTTTATGGAAACAGAAAAATCGCATGACGTGAAAGAGAAATATCGTGCAAAAATTGACCTCTCACTTCCGAAAACTTCCGTGTGCACTCGATGTGAACTCGATCACTCGTTCAAGCATGAAAATTTATGAAATAATTTTGTAGCAGACAATTTTTTTTTAACAAACTTGAAGGATTTAGTTTCATTCACAGGCAAATTTAAAGTGACAGTTGATAGGAACTGTATTAAAAAGTGATCTAAACAAGCCTGAAAAAAAATCTAATATCCATCTGATGTATATTGGTAAATCTTCGCGTCGTTACCATTTTCGTTCTCACGCAAGTACGCGATGTGAAAAAAACCCGTTATCGAACAAGGAGATCTAGGTACAAAAATAGGCCTCCTATTTTGTCAGTGTTTTTAATAAACAGATATTATCAGGTAACCACTTAAAACAGTTGATAAAACTATACACAAATTGATACAGGTTTGACTTCTGAATTCAATGATTTATTTCTTCCTGTCCAAGTCTTTGCCCCATATTTTTTTGACTCGCCAGCCGGGCTACTTAAGTACTTAGTAATGAAAGGTTTTGCGGAAACACCATGTGCAAATAATTAAGAGAATGGTTCTGAAAAGAACCAGAGGTATAAACTCGACGTTCCGGTCAGTATGCTCTGACCGTCTTCAGGAGAATGCCTAAACTCTAAGAAGGAAAACACCTATGTAGCAGAAGCGAAAGCGATGAAGTGTGAAGTTAGTTTGACTAGTTTGACTAGCCCGTCGCTGTTTTGATCAGCATTTGGCTAGCGGGCTACCCCTAATTTCGAACCCTGAGACAGATGGAACAAAATAAGCTTACTATATCTAGTTACTTCTCGTGTCCACAAACGACACTGCATTTGTTTTTTGATTATCAAAAGCAAATAGTGGATCATGTAGTCAAATCGATACGATTATAACAAGGCCAAGAGAGGGTGGTGTGACAATGTAACATCTGTCTAGAATAAAACCCACGTTACTGGGTTTCGATTCAAGACATGCGACACCAAAATAATTTATTTACTAACAGGATGGTCGTGAGCGCATGGCGTGGACGTCATGAGCGTAATACGTCATCGACATGAATAATTCATTGCGTGAGTTTTAACCAATCGTATTTCTAGCTCAAGGTTGCTTGGTAACTCCTTGCGCACGATAATAAACGTGCACCCTCACGTGTTTGACCCAGGTCACCGGATTAGAAACATTCGTCCAATGGGAGCGCAATATTATGGATGTCACCAGCACGCGTTTAATGGGCGATGTAGACGAGCTCACCTCGACTCCAATGTATTCATTTAAGATTAATTGGAACTACCATGAATTCTTTTTTATTCGATTCCATTGTAATATTGGGAGGAGGGGGGAACTCGCACAAAAACAAAACTATAAACTAAAAAATATAATACTAAACTTTATACTAAAATATAAACAAAAAGGGAAAGTTTGTGAGGAACTGCATTAATAGTGGAGACACTATACACATTATTTTGTAGTTTCAAACAAAACGACACATTATAGAATTTGTGTACTCAACTTCAACTAGTTCAAGACTTAAGAAAGCAACTAAAATGAGGTATCGAAAACAAGAATCGAAATCCGGACTACACTCAAAAACTAACACACACCAATCTAAAGTAAAACCAGATTTAGAAAAAAAAATATTTTAAAACCAACAGAACAAACACTGAATACCAATAAAGTGTGAAATAAAAGACCTTATTATATTTTGGCTTGAAAAAAAAAAAACAATGACTCTGCAGCAGACAGGACTGTATGGGCAGGACGAGAGGGTACAAAGGTACCGTAGGCTTCTCTGCTGGTGTCGTAATGAACGTGGCGTGGTGCGTGGGTATAATGCGGCAAAAGGAACAGATGGGGAACCACTACTTAACGAAACACAGCTAAATTACCAGGAGGAACACTACTATTTAGGTGATTGAAGAAAACAAAAACAAATGTGAGTGATTTCTGGCACTATATAGCACTGCCTTAACCCTGAAAGGGCCGGGTTATTTTGACCATCTCTCAGCCGGGTAGGGGGCGGATTTCGCCCCCCCCCCTAAGATCTCTGCCATCGAGTGACAAACAATTTTGAAAGTCGGTACATGCATAGAGCATTTCATCATAAACATACCCAAGAAATTTCATGACTATAGGTCAAAGGGTTTTGGAATTACGGCTAATTAATTATTCATATGTTTGAATGGTTGTTCTGCTCTGTGTACACGACGTTTAATAAAAAAATTAAGTTATCACGGCGCGTAGCGCCGGAAAATTTTTCTCTGCGCGGCAACCCGTCGTCCGATTTTTATGTTTTTGGTATCAAAAGATGCGCAAGGCTCGAGGCTAAAAAGTCATAACAGCTCGGGTCGCGAATTTTTTTTTAAGGCAATCGCGGAAAAAGTTGAGGGGGGGGGGCGGATTCCGCTCCCCGGCTTTTTTAGGGTTAATGATCAACTCCCCGTCACCCATATACGCAAAACTTCGGATGTTGAAATAACAAGCAAGGTAAGAGTATAATTCACTCAATTTCTGAAGGTTGTGCTTTACGGACAGGAACCGCCGTCTTGTTTCAGTGAAACTGAAATTACATATCAATGTAATTCCATCACCACATCTCAAGAGACAAAAACCAACAAACATAAAACGGCGCCAGATGCAACGTCGATATTTCGTTACCAAAAAAAAAAGGAGAGGAGGGTTAGGGCTAATCATCACAGAGATCTATACGTTTGTCATTGCCGGTTCCTCGGTGCATCAAAGCAACGAATGACTTCTTGCTTACCAACCAAAATGACGACTGTAGGTTATATTAACGCCTCCAACTTCGGTCTGAACACCACTCCCAAGACTGCAGTGCAGTAAGAAGCACCAGACATCACCAGACATCCGAGTCAGCGATAGCGCAGCATTATCGGTGGTGAGTGAGACTTTCTCATTTCGGTGTAAAACGTTTGCAGAGACAGTTGGAAAATTAAGCCAAATGTAATAATGTTATTTTATCTCATTCATTTGAGTTGTTTAACTAAAAAAAATTAGGCCTGATGTTTCGGTCTTAACAAGACCGTGACCTGCTTCAGACTGACAGTGGTACAAGAAACATTTACGTAGGGGACACACAGGGGTGGAAGGAGAACACAAATTGAGGGATTAAACACGAAGAGGGCGTGGACCAAGGGAGTGTGGCAGTAGGTGAAGATCAAAGGGAGGGGCAGGAAGGAACAAGGGGAGGGGGTTGAGAAGGGAGGGAAGTGTGAGATGAATAGGTGTGTAAAAGGAGGGATTGTTCTGCAGGAGAAGGAACTAAGGGATGTGGCACAGGGTAATAAGGCCAAAAAAAAATTATGAATGGCGACAAAAAAAACCTCTTCTTAGGCCAAAAAAAAAAAGTCTCCGGTTTCTGGTATGGAGCTTGCCCAAAAAGTGATGCGGCGACGCGGCTTTTTTTTTTACCTGATTTTTTTGCTTCAAATGTCGGCTGATGACTGCAAATGGTGTCCGACTAAACTAAGTGCAAATAATATATGGGAGTCCAGAGAGGCCACATAAAGCTTATTCTCGACCATAACTCCATCTAAAAACACGTTACAATTGTGCAGCAGCAGGATTCCAGTCAAAACAGTGAGTTTGGCGGTTTTGAGACATCATCTTTCATTGAAAAAAAACCTTTTTCATTTTGCCGACGCGCATGGCTACGGCGACGCGCGCGCATACCAGAAACCGGAGACTTTTTTTTTTTGGCCTAAGAAGAGGTTTTTTTTGTCGCCATTCATAATTTTTTTTTTTAATTCAACATCGAGAAACATACGCTTGATAATAAGTGTTCTCCTCGTCCTGTTCAATATTATTTACAGTCATGTATACTTTTGTTTTAATTCTTAACGCCGAATATTAAATTCGTATTCGTATAATGTAGTTTAACGGGAAAAGGTATGAACCGTAGTATGGACCGGCCTTCATGATTAAAAAATTATGTTTGTGGTTGCCCAAATGACATGATGTCTATAATGTTTTGTGTGTAAAGTTCACCTCTACGTAAACTACGTTCACCATGTCCTCAATTCAAGCAAAGCTATGGCCTATCCAAAAAGTTCTTAACATTTTGCTCAACAGGTCTACTGGATCACATTGTCTGCAGTTACCTCGATTCAACACCGTCTTAAAGATGGTCTTCAAGTATCATTGGTAAGTTTCACCATGTTACAGCTTTTTGTATTTCTCCAAAATTCATGCTAAACTTGTGATAAAACAAAAACTTAATGTACAGCCAATGTGACATTGGCTGTACAGTAAGTTTTTGTTTTATCATTATTCGTACCAAAATGACATCGCCTATTTAAAATGCAATAATTTCAAACCTACGTGCGTCAGCCTCGTTGGTCCACTAGCCCTGTTTATCGTTTGATATCATGACAACAATGCGTATTGCAAGCATACCAGGAAGGCAGTATCGAATGAGAGCCGAACACTGGTTCTCGGTTTTTCTTTTAAGTCATTTCATTTGAGAGGGAATCAGTCTAGCCTTGACGAATGCTGTCTAGCCAAGCTTTTTACCTGAACAAACGGTCCGATCCGGCAGACGTACGTATACAGGTTGTTGTCAGTACATGTACATATGTAAATGTACATTACAGCGCACGTTGCCGACCGGTACGCATACAGTACCTATGTGCGTACCATACGTACGTACTACGTACACCCCATGCGGTAACCACTACGCGGCCTCATGAGGCGATCTTCCACGGCATGGTTACTGTAATACTGTACGTCCGGCCGGCCGTGTAGAGTGCGGATTTGTGTCTGGGGACGGCGCGGGGTGTATCCACTGATCTCTATATAAAGACTGGATAGCTAATAAAGAGCCGCACAATGTACGAATTTGACGACATATCGTCGCTTTGCTCACGAAGTGACAAAAACCTCAAAATTTGACAAAAGTTCATTCTGAGATAATCGCATTTGAAGTTATTCATTTTTTCAAAGGACATTTTCGACCATTTTGCAGTAACAGAATTCGGAAATGTTTACATTGTCCGATAGGATATGATTTGCTCTTTGTTAGTTCATAGTTGTTTGTTAAAAATAGTTCGTAATTAAACAGTAATTCATTAATAAAACTTTTTTGCACTTCGTGAGAACATCAGAACTTTGGCTCCCATATTTTGCCAATTACTTTGTACACAGTTTTTGTCACTTCGTGGGATCATGAATCTTTTTTTCGACGCAACAAACTTGTTACTTTTGCGCGTCACGACAGTTGAGCGCGCGCGCGTCTGTTCTTTTTCAACATCGTTCGCCCGCGCGTGTATGCTTCCATCCTGCCGCGAATAGACCATTGTATAATTTCTGGCCCTGCTCACGAGGTGACTTTTTGTCACTTCGTGAGAACATTTTACACTTTTTTACACTTTGTGAAAATGAAAATCACCGATTTCAGGCTTTTTGTCAATTGTTTGTTTACAATAATTAAGAAAGTAAACAATATTTTGCCTTGAAACTTGGTCAAATTGTTCCTTGAGACAACTATAATAAAATGGCTAGTAAAACTCAAAATCGAATAATTATCGATTTTGGAGGTTTTTGTCACTTCGTGAGCAAAGCGACGATATAGGTGAGACCGGCTGGTGATCTACAAAGGACAAGTTGTCGTTTTTATAGACAGCATAATTTCTTTTGTAACGTCGCGGTTCACTTGACTTATATTTTGACCACCATCACTGACCAAGGTTAACTACAATTTTTCTTACGTCGTGGTTACTAAAATGCCGCAAATATAACTTTTTCGGCGTTTTGAAATAATAATCACTACGGAAATGTGTCCCTTTTAGAACATCATGTGTACGTGACCAAAATGCGCGTCAACTGTTGATACAACGCGCGCGTATTTACGCGTAGAACGTTCGTATTATACGCGGCCATCTTCGTGAGACCGGGGGCGAATGGTCAACATGCAAAGTCTACTGTGTGAATGTTGTATGCATATGAGCCATCCAGTCTTTATATAGAGATCAGAGGGGGGAACGCACAGCCAGGCAAAGCGGAGCTAGTTAGGGGCTGCGCGCGGCGTACGTGTGCCGCGGACCGTTTGTTCAGCTCAGATTTTAAAATAAACTTGGCTATGTAGACAGCATTGGTCAAGGCTAGAATCGGTCTAGGGATGAGCAAAATAATTGTTCCTTTGGAAACGTAACCATTCTCGTCTCCCACAAAAACGGGAAAGATTACCAAATGTTCCTCTTCGGCAAACATTTGGTCTGGTATTGACCACAGGTGTTTAGATCACGCAAGGCGTGATGGGAACCAACATGGCGCGGCAGGATCGTACCCATGGAAAAGAGGTTGTCATTGGAGTCGAGGCTCATGTATGCACCCAAGACGTTTAGAGGTGTTTTGTTTTTCTTTTTCCGCCTTCAGTTTGGTGTGGGCCCTCTGCATCATCACTGAGGCTCTTGGGCAAACTTGCCAGCCGGCGACCACGGCATGGAGTCGCCTCCCTGGAGCCTTGAAGCACGTATCAGTGGGTCTTTCAGGAGTATGGGGCGTCAACGTTCACGACAACATCTACTACAGAGGCAACTCGTACGGTGAGGAAGAGAGCGCAACCTGTGCGGCCTGGCAACAAATCGGTGGGGCTCTAAAACAGCTTGACGTGGGGAAGAACGTAGTGTGGGGCGTTAACTCAAACGATAACATCTATTATAGACAAGGCATATCCGCGACTAATCCAACTGGTACGGGATGGGCACAGGTGTCTGGGGCCTTGAAACACGTCAGTGTTAGTCAAAATGGGCATGTTTGGGGGGTTAACGTGAATGACAACATCTATCACCGCATTGGGGCAAGCAACTGCAACCAGGGCGGGGACTCTTGGAGGCAGATTGGAGGGGCATTGAAGCAGATCTCGGTGGGTAACTCCGGGGTGTGGGGTGTGAATGCGGGCGATAATATCTACCACAGGGTGGGTACTTACGGTGACCTGCCCTCTGACCCAGACGGCACTGGGTGGAGACAGGTCTCAGGCGCGCTCAAGTATATCAGTTCGGCTGACATGGTGTACGGGGTTAACTCGGGGGATGCGATCTACTATCGAGGGGGTGTGACGCCCGCCACACCCTGGGGTAGCACTTGGCATCAGATCGGAGGGGCCGCGAAGCAAGTTGAGTCTCTGTCGTGCCTGGTGTGGGTAGTCAACTCCAGCGACAATATTTGGAAAAAGAAAACTGACTAAAAGGGATTCTCGATCAGGAAGGCAAACGTACGACACGCACTGCAATTCAAACAGCAGTGTCAATTTGACACCGGTGGTATCTATATAGGACTACCGGTGTTCAATTTACACTGCAGTTTTGCAGTGAAAACGGTACTGGTTTGAGACCTGGTTAATTGACAAACACTTGAAATTAATAAATGCATGAGTTTTATCTTCTGCTAAGATTATACTTTAATTAGATCTATACATCTGGGTTATGTGTCTTTCAAGAAACAAAATCATGGTTTAAAGGGAATATACAACATTTGCAAACATCAAAAAACAAAACTGCCAAATTATTATGAAATACCTCGTTGGACTGTTAGTGAATGACAGTCTAAAGCATCCTATAAAATCATGGCAGCTGGTGTGCTGACATATTCAATAAAAGAGTCATTTTTGTATCAATTTCCAACGCTGGTCGGCCGACCAGCGTTTGAAAAAAAACCTGGCTTTTTTTCAAATGCTGCTCCCAATTTACCATATTTAGTTAGTCTGAATTTTGTTTGCAATCGATTACACATCTTTGGTACAAGCCTAGTAGACTGGTTCCTTGACCAAATTCAATTCCCCGACGTCTACAAATTGCTCCTTTGCAATTTAAGCGGGGTCAAAAAAAAACTTCAAACAAGTCAGTGTAACAATATTTGCTATGAAATATACTTATCCCCCAAATCCATCTATTTCTGAAAAATAATTACAGGAAAGACAAATGATGTAAATTCCCTTTAAATTTTGCTGAACCTTGTCCAATGTTAACAATACTGAACTGACATTCACTGTGGGGCGATTTCTAATCATGTGGCACATTTTCTTTGATCATTGAAAAATAACGCGACCGCCTTAAGGAACGGCTAATTGGAATATTTTATGTGATTTTGCTTTTGGTATAACAGTTTCCTTTAATTATAATTCATACTTGTGTCGTATGGTGCGAAGTGCATTGACAATCTTAAACTAATTTATGGTAGATAACATAATCAAGGTTATGCAAAATTGCGCCTATTTTTTTCTGACTGAAACAGATGAAAAGTGGTACTTGAACTGAGAAACCATTACGGGAGACCTAATTAATTGAAAGAGTTTACTGAAAGAATTCGTGACAAGCTTCAGTCGAGCCCAGAATTTGATTTCTTTATTGAATTTAAGCTTCTATTTATGTCGCTAATGTCTATATAGATTTAGTTATTTCCTTTCTGGACTATATGCATGAATAAATAAAATGAAACAATAAAAGCATGAAAAAAAATGTGTTTTGTGGGGTTTTTTTGTCTGACCGTTTTGTTTCACGTTCTTTCAGCGCCATCCGCGGCCCAACTTGTAAGCTTGTTCATTGTAATAACAAAGAAAACCCTTGCTCTCAATAGTGTCAAGATTTTGCCGACGTTTATAGAGCAGAGTCTGTCATCTTGTAGCACTAAACGTTTAGTTGAAGAAAACCCTACCACCATTTATTGATTACTGCAAGTAATGTCATCCGTTTCCGCAAGTTGCATTCTCCTGTGGTAAAAAGAGACCAGACAAAAATCACGGTAAACTTTCGCTTTAAAAGTGTTTCTGTACGAGAGTTCTGATGTTGAATAAAGCCAAGAAGAAGTAAGAACCATTAGTGTTATTAATTCTAAACTATAAATCATCCAGCTAGGGCAGAACAATTGACATAGCTGGTGTTGGATTCAGGCTATTGACCCCCCCCCCCCCCGACAGAGGGCCTTACTGACATGTCAGGGGCGGATCCAGGAATTTTTGCAGGGGGGGGGGGGGGAGGTCATCAGCAAATCATTGCTGAAATGTAGACAGAGTTTGTTTTGGTCCGGACACTTGGCCTCCGTAAAATCAATAGGTGGGGGGGGGGGGGGGGGGGGGGGGGGGGGGAATGGGGGCTCATACCATACTTCCAATGGGGGCGCTGTTCAAATCCGACGATTATTAATACTATATTGACCCCCTAAACAAGTTTGCTCTGTCCGAATTTTGTGCACAGACGGACATAATTACCAGTATATTTTGGGGGGCGTCAGAGCGGGGGGGGGGGGGGGGGGGGAAGGGGGTTCGCATTATTTTTTAAATGTATTTCTATGAATTTTTTTGAAACCCCCCCCCCCATCCGCGCCTGCAGGTTTGTCTATATTGAACAGCTTTCCTCGATGAGGGCGTCCTGACTGAAGGGTGTTACACATCTCTATCTATCGCTACATCTGATTTAAAATATCCAGACTGAAAATCGCAGGAATTGATACGTCATACGCACGTTTAGCACGCCCTCACAAAATCAAAATCTAAATCTTAGCCGAACTGCATACCTTGTGCGTTTACACACAACCAAAGGTTAAATCGCAGCGCTGACCAGGTGGACAACCTGTTAAATAGCATCGGGCCGTGGATACTAAATAGATTGAAACAAGAAAGAACAATGAACATTTATAGCAATATTTATATTTTGTATTAACGTCAAAGTCATTAAAAAACTTGGTCTTCGAGTGAAAACAATCAGGGGCGGATATAGATGTGAGGAAAGTGGTGGTTCATATAACAGGCGTGCCTTAAGCATGCGACACCCTGTTTGAGTGGGGGGGGGGGGGGGGGGTCCAGGGCTTGCCCCTGAACATTTTTAAATCTTTGATGTTTTCTCCTGCATTTTAAGGCCATCTTAAGAGTAATTTGAGAATACATTTTAAAAAAATAGTATTCATTTTCTTAATTTTGGACCCGCTTTTTACATGGTGCGTTTGTTTTCGTTTGAAGCAACAAAAGTGCTCAAAACCTAAAGACGGGTGTTTAACAACTAACCGTGATGAAGCGTTAGCTCAGTAAAGCTGTATATTTCAAGAAAACACATAACTCTGGATCTCAATTTCCATTCAAAAGTTGTCATGTTGTATAGCGTCACAAACCAAGTAAGTTTTTAACAATGATTTGGTCGGTATAATTTTATTTTTGATAGTAAAATGGTTTACTATATTTTTATTTAAGAGTGGAAGTGGTTTTGACTATGGCCAACGGTGAAAAAAACACTGCAAGGAGTAAAACTTCCACTCCTTCGGTATTAGAACAATATGGTGAACAAGTCTTTGAAAAAAAAATATCAAAATTGACTTTTTTTTTACTGGAGCTGGTTTTGAACCTGCGACCTGCGGATTACCGTTCCGCGGTGCTCTACCAACTGAGCTATCCAGCTCTAATTTGTCCTTGCTCAATTAGGGGGGCTAGTCAGAAGCCATAAACCCACGTTTACCATGTAGCCAAGGATCATGCCCAAAGTCACGATGCTAGAAGCAATAGCAATACTGTAAACTTAGGGAAGTCTTGAGAAAGTGTTGCTCTTTACAAAGCTATAGCAACAGAGATAAAATACAAATAAATACTTACTCTGGCGCTGTCCCAGGATATCAGTACGTTTTTCTTGCCTACGTCCCGATTCCTGCGGAGACTCTAAATGGGGAAAAATAAAGATGCCGTTTCCTCCTGTTGTTTGAAATGTTAGAACTGAACGTTATAGGACCTAATGCATGTCAATTTGTTTTACCACGATCAATCGAGGGTATATATTTCAGACAGCGACGATTTGTAAAACGCGGAGCGCCATTATCAGGAATTCATGCATGACAACATCTACAGCTAAATTGTGCGTTGCATTGCAAGCGGGAGACACTCTTGGGGTAATTCCTTTTAACTTTATATCAGGTTATCTGATCAATTATGTTGTGCTTATAACTTGTGTTACAAAAAGAACATATTTCCCAAAATATTTATACTAATGTCAGTCTTTACATTTCCCGCGTATTTGGACAACGGAACTTTACTTTTAACTATCATAATTATTGCCATAGAAATCATTATACATCTTTGAAAGTGGTGGCATGTTCGTTTCATCTATTACCTTTATTGAATGGTAAGCCGAGAACGCACCCCAAGCAAATTAGAAGAACCAAGCAGGTAAAGGCCTTCATCTTGTCTGAAACAAAAATAAGTCCGAGTTTGAACTTCTGAACAGCCTCAAATGATAATCTTGCAACATCTAAGACCGACTACATCATGTATACATACCGAGAATTTCTGTCTCGAAAACGATTGCGTATCTTGGATGCAAAATCTTCAGGATCGGTTGTTGTCAAAATGGTAACAGAAGCAGGAGTGTTATCGAGAGCAGTATGAATGTCGATTTTTATACCCTCCTGTCCTGCGTATGGGGTGGGGCATGTAACTTATTTGTGTGACTTGACTACGTCCATCCAATGGCAATCAAGGATCATTTGAATGATCGCCATAGTACTGTGATGGCTGGTACCGCTTCATGTTAATTAGACACGTGATCACAGTTACACTTGGCAGTGCCAGAATATTCTCGTCACCAAACGTTTTTGTCATCATTGCATTATAAGCCCTACCAGCAAAACATGCAAAGTGCCTGTTTCGACACCAATTTGAAATGAAGTTCGATATTAAAATACAACATCTGGTCCTAATTGATTGAGTGAATTATGATATTAACTATAAGAGTAAAACGAAGTGAACAAGTTCTATGTCGGAATAATAATTGACACAAAATCTACCGGGCTCCACATGGGTTGGCAGATGGGTGGGGACGAGGCGATATACAGCCCGTAGAGAACGCGGAAAGAAAAGAAAAAAAACAGCCTCCATACCAATTTGGAGCATCCCACCTCCTCAAAGAACACAAGACATTGGCCTTTGTGAGATATGGCGGCAACTGTGGACGTTGTTTCGTTTAGGTTAAATAGCGCCCTCATATTTTGGTTGCCATATCTCTAACAGCTAATGGAATTTCGCAAACTGCGATGAATAACCGCTAAATCTTGCTCGCATACCAGGTGAACAAATAATAGCAAAATTGCTAGAAAAGGAAACAAACTGGGCCACTGACCAACTACCTGAAGTCACGCAATACAACTCGGAATGTTACCGTACAGTTAACTTCATAGTTTGAACACATAATTAAATCTTATCTTATTGTCCATTCGCCAAGAAATGTTGATACAAACAAGCTATCGATATTTACTATAGGCTGCTTTTAGAGGGCACTTGTATGCCATATAGGTACGGGGAAATAAATTTGTGCAGAAAAAGTGATGAATTCTTAAAATTCAGGCTTTCGTTGGTTATCAATTTATGCATTCTAAAACATGAATACTGATCCAAAGGCATTAAGAGGATATAAGTTGAATATTATCTGGCAATTATAGTAAGACAATAATCTGAAACTAGAAAAGAATCTATGAATTATTAATTTGATCGTTGTTTTACCGAATGAACTATCGAACTTTAGTAGAAAAAGTTGTCTGCTAATACTTTTACGAGTCATGAGAAAACATAGGTTCGAGACACTTTGCTGACCCGCCCGGTAGTCAATGTGACTGCCCCACTACCTGCCCGGCCTCCCGCCCTGGCCCTGCAGTTGGACTGGATCATTTGCTTGTCCAGAAATCTTGACCATTAGGTGCAGCATGTGCCTTTCTAACAATGTGAAACACTGAACCGTAATTTAGTTTTTTATGCGCTGATGGCTAGGGACTGGTACAGGCTAACATTTGTTGTGGCGTCTGATCAAAAAACACTTGATTGTTTTTGTTTCAAAGTTATGATGCTGAATATGATACGAATAAAAACACGAAATTCAAAAAATTCTGGGAGGAAAGCAGTATGCATACGGCATACATGAAACCTTCAACACTCTAACGTGTCAGTGTACAAAAACACACCTTGAGTTGGGCATATGCGTTTTTGTAAAGAATCTTTTCAAAAGGTGGCCTAGCAAGCACTGCCGTGTTTTTTGTATAGCCGAATTATGCATTTATCAGTACAGAAAGCGTGACTTATTGCATTGGTGGGGGAAAAAATCTTACCAAAAGAGAACCGCTGATGCGTAATACGGACCCTGGTTATGTATTGTTAATCCTTAGCCACGACCTCGGTAGGCCTGGCTGGAAATATTTTTTTGAAAGGCCTATTATATAAATCCGTCTTTGGTTGATTCTGTCTGGGTCAAATTGTGTATTCTCCCCACCTTATGTTGGTGTCTGTACGTACTGTACGGTGAGACGGCACAACGCTTATACAACACTCGTTTGAAGATTTGCACCGTACCATCAGTCACCGAGTCTTGATCGGATTCCTGCCGAAGTAGAGTCATGGGTTCTCTTCGCAGTGTTACCCTCCTGTTGGTGTGCTTTGCGGCCGTGGGTGCGGACGAACCCACCCCGTGCTGCGTGCCCAAACGATACACCATCAAGTTAGGTGAGTTCGTGTTTCTGATTTTTGAGGTTACTCCCTAAAATTGGAATGATGGTTGCGTGCACATTGTGATCAGGCCGTGCATAGCGTCACTTCGGTGGTTCACAGGGTGAAGGCCTATTGACTTTTTTTTGGGGGGGGGGATTTTCTGAAGAGAAATAATTAGAAATGTTTCGCAGTCCCAACAAATTGCAAAGATTGAGCATCGTTGAAGTAAAAACAAACGACGTCAGGATCATACATTCTACATGCATTCCTTGATGGAAATGTACTTAAGAATGTTCTATTGATTTCTGCACAGTGGAGGATTTTGGAGGATTGAGGGAGGTAGAGCCCAGCCACTATTATTTTACATAATTATGGTTTTGATGTCACTTGAAACTTGGTAGGTACAAAGAGTGTGCCATTCGTTTCCTGCACAGTGGAGGATTTTGGAGGATTCTGCAAGCTCAAGCAATTAGGTTCAATATTTCTTGGTTCTTTTTTAATCTTGTGTGATAGTTGAGGTAACCAATGACTTGGTGGATGGCGTCGTCACCTCTCTGGAACAGAACGTGCATCAGGCTTATGACGCCACCAACGAGCTTCGGTCTGAGATACTGTGGCAGTACGACGCCGACACTGGAGTAACTGAGACCTCTAAGACCATCTATCTCTACCCACAGGTATACATGGGTCTTAATTTGCATCAAATGAGGGCGCTGTTGCGATTTTCTTTTTACCAACACAACAAATACCACTTTATAGTAACTGAAACAATTGAGAAGCTTATTCCAATCTTAAAATTTGTTTTTGTTTTACTCTAACATGTAAACTTAATATGTCCTGCGACTCACATCTCAATGGTATCGTTACATCATACTAATTTTCTAGTTTTGCCATCAATAATTGACCCCCCTGAAGCTTATGATTGAAGCCTTCACTGAGCCCCCACCCCGACAGTGCAGCAAAATTGTAATCATCGACAAACAAAATTATTTTCAATTTTGGTTTATTAAGAGGAAGTTTTACTTCAACAGTTTGCAACACAGTAGAGAGCGAAGCCAAATGATTTCGTTTGAAGCCTTAGACTGACCAGACTTGCATACTGCACGTCCACATGGTCAAGATGTACCACAAATATGTTGCTTTATAGTACTCTGACTTCTGTATCTTTGGTGCCTTAATAGAAATTTCACAGCCACACGAAATGGCTGAATCCAACATGGCGGCTAACTGCTTCATTTCCTTATACGTTGCTTGCAGGCTACGAAGTACGTGATCAAGGATGGCAAGTGCACCAAGGAAGCACTGACTGAAAAGTTCCTCGAGCTGTGTGTGCCACGTGAGTGAATCAAACTAAAAAAAAAACAAAGCAAAAAAGCGGGAAATGATAGACATTAATCGGTGACATTTGACTTCTAGGGTCGTCATTAAATCGGTGCATTTTTAAGACCTCTGCAGTTTGGATTACTAAATGCATGTTGCACATGGGCCCTATTGGGAATTTTTAAGGCCCTATTATCATATTTTATTGGCATTTTTATGATAGATTGCTTACGGTGGATTTAATTGTTCGTTCCCAATAACATCACTTTAAATCCAAAGAAGGACGTTCAAAACCTAACCTGTTGCACTTTCAGCTCAGTTGATAATATACTTTTCGAGAAAATAGTGAAAAACAACGCATACTTTTGATCATGGAAAACAATTTTGTCAATGATAGCACTAATCTTTCCAAAAATCAGTCAATAAAATTGACTGATCGTTAGAAATCACCTACATTAATGTTCTTGATTTTTTCTAAATGACAGCACGCCAGACGGAACAATTTCACGGGGTGGTTAATACAAGTACGATTTTTAATCCAAGTAATAAGCTTTTTGATAACAATACGGCAGGTGCTGCATATGCTTTTAAGGTCTGTACCTCGAAACATGTTCGCTTGATCCCAAAATATTCTTTCTTTTTGCACTAAATTCTTTCAAACAGAATCTGCCCATTTCGTGAATACTTTCACCTTCGGTCTGGGAGATTTTGCAAACAACTTGTTCTCACTGGCAGTACCGGCGCAGAGTTACGACAATGTATACGACTTTGTCGTCGGGACAGAGAATTGCATCCCGTATATCTTCTCGTCTCGGAGGGCGCCCCCTAGTGGCTCAGCAAGGGCTCCCTCTGCCGGTGAGTAACAGACTCTCCGTTTGGTCCGAGTAAAGCTGAATCTGTGATCTTATTCACGTGGAACATTGGGTTGTTCATGACTGTACTAAAAAGTATAATTAAGATGCTGGCTAACAATCCCAGCATGATTTACTATGGGAACCATACCCATCCTGGCAAATTCCAACACCATAGGCCTAATGGGAAACTGCATACACATATTTCTGACTTTGTTTCTGGAAGTGTGCCAACCCAATGTAAAAGACTGTCAGTTTAGGGTATACTGTAGGCCATACCCATCCTGACAGAGATTCCAACAAAACATGCCGTTAGGGTTTGATGGGTTGAGTTCTGCTATAGGGTAGTTATGAGTTTCAACACACTGTGGTCACTATGTTCATGTTTTGTGCAAATACCTTGCATTCCCTCAGTCATACATGGAGAAGTGTAATTATCACTTATTTAGAAACTAAACTTGTGTCTTGAATTTACAGGACCCGTATCCATTCCCCTTCCCTTCAACCAATCTCGCCTGGCCGTCGGTGCTGACGCCCCGCTGTCCGTCCGTTCCCAGTACTTCGACTACGAGGAAGGAATCGCAGACCCGTCCTTCTGGTTCAAGCCGCCGCCGGAATGCCAGAAGTTGCCCACCGACGAACAGAAGGCATCCGCTAAGAAAATGGCCGGTCGACTGATGGCAAAATTCAAAGGGAAGAATTTTGTTGCCATCTAAAGAGCCTCCCCGGCCCCAAACACTGTTTATTTTTGATATGAGTTTGCAAAAAGAAAAGGTAGTTTCTTTGTAGCAAAGCAAATTTAGAATTTTGCGATTTCAAATGATGAGTATATTCTCTATTCGGAGTAATGATTTAAGAAAATGATTTTATGATTTTCTTAAGGTTTGGAAGTCATTTTCTTTTCATTATCAAAGTACTGTACTTAAGAATGTAGTGAAATGGCATGAAAAGACGTTTTTGAAATACCTTCCCGTTTACCATTTTCATTTTGACTTGGAAATGTTTTCTTAGGCCTACCAGGTTATATAGACACCATTGAAAGTATAGGAAGCAATCGCAATCTTCTGTTATCAATATTTTGGAAATGCATTGCTGAAAGGACATAGTGCACTGTGATAACATACTAACTTCAAAGGAGGAAAATACCACTTCATTTTAAGATTTGAAACTTCAATACAATTTCACTCAACTTTCACCTATACCGATCTTACATCACAGTTGCTGTATACAACGTTTTTTTGCTTGTTGAAAACAAACCAAGTTTATAGGAACAAGTGACTTCGTGTATTCTGTTCAGGGTGATTGATGAATAAAGTAAACTGCAGCGTATTGTTTGTGCCTGTTTGTCAATTGGCTGAATGTTTTCCAAGGCTTGTTTGTAGTTATTTGGAGAGTCGTTCGTTGCGGATTGTTTTCGTTTTCCCCAATACGTGTTGATCAATGCTTCTATCAGTTGACTGCTGTGATGTGGAATATGACGTTTTGAACGCCCGAGGGGTCATAGCATCCGAGGCGATGCGCTGAGATTGCTAGGTGCCCCGGATGTGTTCAAAATGTCACGTCATATCCCACATCACAGCAGTCAACAATTGTTTTGTTATACCTCTGTCATGGATTATTTGGATTTTGATGTGAAAATCACGAAAACTAACAGCAGTAAACAAAGCAATCATGACAATCGAAGGTCAAATGGCATGCATCGTGCTCGAAACAGCTGATCGTTTGCTAGTTCGCTGCTCCCACTCGTATGTGAAAACAGGGTGAAAATAGCGTGGGTACCAACGATTGCAAGCGTTTGACACATACGTACATGTCATAGCACGCTCATATTAAACGGTGCTATCACTTTTTACAAACTTAACACGTTATCGTTCTAGGCCAATGAAAATACAGTATTCAAGGCAGAGGTATAACAGTCTTTCTTCTTGGATCACACCATATTTTCCTTGGCGAATAATTTTTTTTGGAAACCTTTCCACCTCATTCTTCGGAGTTTCAAAAGAGTCAGCCGCCCGTAATATACAGATCCTGGGATTGCCTTTCAACCTTTATCAGATGCCAAGGCTGTGTGTAAATGGTCGGCGTATGATCGATGGGGGGGGGGGGGGGGTGAAATCAAATACGTGTACCTATTGAGAAAGGGATAAAATAGGCAACCATTGTGTCACGATATCTGTGTGCAGTGCTGCACTAGGTTTTTGTGTGTGTGTGTTGCTTTCAACTACAATTAATGTGTGTCTTTCAAAAGGGCTAGACTGGGGGGTATTAAAATATACAGACTGCATAAAGTTGGCCCAACGAGTTTGAAAGCAGACACTCAACCGTGGCCTCTTCAAAATAGTGGCAAAATGACGCACACCCTTGCCTCTACGGCGACTTTGCTGGTAATGTTTCTCGGAAGTGCTGTCTCGGCTGTTAATCAGGCACCATGCTGCAATCCCAAGCAGTTTACTGCTTTACTTGGTAGGTTCAGCGGCAAGGGTTAAACTTCTAGGGGGAGGGGCACCTGGGCACGGGGTTTTTCAAGGGAGCACTGAAGGCAACTTATATATTGTTTTGTGACATTCAAGATTTTAAATGGGGGGGGGGGGGGGGGGCACACGGACCTCTGCTCTGCTTAGTTAGGCCACTGGGTAGGTTCCTTATTTAAAAAAAAACTTGACAGACTTATTAACATAACAATTAGGGGTTATCTTTTTTTATATCTTTGTTCATCTGAAATCACTTTAATAATTTGCTGCCATAAATGACACTTATTTTTGGACATCAGAGACTTACGACACCATCTTGAATAATGGAACCGTCACCACCTTCGAAGGCAGAACCGAGATGGCGTACGACGCCATCAACGAGCAAGTGGCCGAGATTGACCACGTCTACAATGACGTCACAGGGGTCACAGTGAAGGTCAAGATTATATACGACTACAAGAAGGTATAGGAAGCTCAGCGCATCACCTTGCGCATGCGTTCATCACAGAAATACGCCATTTTGTTTGTTGCTACTGTTTCTATAACCTTTAAATTCGGACTAATCAACTCTGAACAGAATCATGTTCTTTGCTGCGAAGATTATTGGTAAGCACTATGCATAACACAATGTTAACACGTGTTTGCTTCAGAACCAAACAAAAACGAATGTATTATGTCACGATGTCACCTGTAGATTACTGTCACATGATGTCACCGAGCTTTTATTGTCAAATGATGTCGCCAAGATTCTATTGTTGTATGAAGTTACCAATGTTTGGGGATAGTCACACGTTGTCACCGATATTATTGTCACATGGTGCCACTGAGATTTCATTGTTGAACGATGTCATCGTGATTTTATTATCACACGATGTCACCGAAGTGTTATTGTCACACGATGTCGCCAAGATTTTGTTTTGGTGAGGTCACAGACTTCATCTGAAAGCGCTGTTGAAATGTTCAAATCGTCTTTAAGAGGGCATCAACATTGTTCTTTTTCAAACTGTGGATTGCTTTTTTAGGGGAAGAAGTACATCATTGAAGACGGCCAGTGTACGCGCAAGTCCTTGAGTTATCCGTTCCATGAGCAATGCATTCCAGGTAAGTGGTTTCTGTCGACTTATTTTCTCCTATAATACTTTTACCCTGAGAACTTAAAGTTTGAAGGATTACTATGTGTCATTAAGACTTATAAGACAATGAGGAAGGAGGGAGGGGGTTAGATTTTGTACCTTTCCTGTATTCCATAAGAATGACACGGTTTGTTTTTCTGTTAGCATCAGTGGTGCATTTGGTAGATCATCGATACCGTAATTGACCTAAGACCTAATAACGTAATGGCGTTGTTAACAGAATACGCACTTTCCTATAGGAACGAAGTCGGGACACCAGACAAAGTATGGACTGCCCACCATGGGAAAGCGCACATGTAAATAAAGCGTGACGTCATTAGGCCTCAGACCTATTGCTTGTTGGTATTATATTTCTGATGTGATTACTGTATTGTTAAGTTGACCCCACCTTCCAAAAACTAACAGGCATTGCAGTCTTTGACGGGACGGTTTCAGTTGGTCTGGGAGACGCTTTCCAAGTGAACTCGTTTCACTTCCTCATACCGAGTGGATCGCCGAGCTTCGACCTCATGGTGCGGTACGGGGTGGGGGCTAAGGGGTGTATCCCGTACCAGATCAGCATCTTCGCCACCAAGACGCATACCAAGGGGAACACCGGAGGGATGAAAAGTTAGTTTTCCTATACCAATTGGAACACGTGTCAACTTTACCCCACAAAAGTTCCCTTCAGTGGTGAATCCATAGACCATTATCATGTTGCGGCCATCTTGATTTTTTCCCTATTGAAATCGACGTAACCAAAGCGAGGCTGGAAGGGAAAATAGTCTGGTTCCTTTTTGCTTTTGCCCTAAATAAATCATTCAGTACTGTTATTGAATAAAGGGAACACAACTAAAATGGTGGCAGCATGGTAAGGTCTATTGAGCCAGCCAAGCTTCAGATAATCCGTCACGGGCAGCCACTTACAATAGCATGCACAATGGTTTGTCCATTAAAGGGGGCCATAATGAGTGTACAGTGATCGCACGCCCGGATTCGTCTATCCGGTTCGTTAGCGTGACGTCAGTTCAGTTTAAACCACGCCCACTGGCCATTAACTAGCTTTCGAACCATTGGAACAGGAAGCTAACGCATCTTGAGTATTTACCCAATGGGTGCTAGTAATCAGTGGTGCGCGCGCGTGTATGACGTTTTTACTTAACAAACCGGATATTATATGTATTCTAAACTTATGACCTTTTATTTTAACAGTTTCCTACTTATGGTTGTTTTTTAACCACATCCCATGGTTTTGTGCCCCGCAGAAATGGGCTCATTGCCCCCCAGCCACCCAATGTTCGCCTGGTTCGCCACGCCCACCGCTGGCCCTAATAAGAAGCTGAGCTCCTTCCACCAGTACAGCAACTACCAAGATGGCATCCAAGATCCAAGCTTCTGGTTCGATCCGCCGTCGGGTTGCCACTAGTAGAGAGTGACGTAGGACCTGATAAAAGAGTTGCCAGCTTTGAATAAATGCTAGAGCCACATGCTGCATTTTACATGTTGCCATAATAAAAAAAAACCCACTTATGTGTACATCCTTTAATTTTTAGATTGAAGTAAATCTACTAACATTCGAAAAAGGGAGCTTGGGCAAATCGTGACCAGACAGCAGGGGGCGCTATTCACGGTTGCCGCTATTGAAGCCACCTGCCACTAGGTTGGGCTATTCATAATGAACTCTTGCCGATCGACAACAATAATTGTACACAAAAATTGCACGTTCATTGAGTACGTTTTTGCCCTAAGATCGAACTGAATAAGTGTTACTCTGAGTTATTCACAAATTTTAATTTCAATAAAATGTTAACTTTAGAGAAATGAAGTTTAACGATCGCACAGACTAACTAACTACATTCCTTATTTTACTTTAACAAACTTAATGTTTTAAACCAACCCCAAAACTCATAGAAAATGGACTTCTTATTTTTTCATATTTTATATTCTAGTGTCAAAAATATTAAATTAGACCATTCTATAAACGTGACTCCAACGAGGCATCCATTTCGGTGGGCGAAGGATAATCGACTACGCCGTAATTTGGCCACTGTCGCCCGTTGCCTTCTAATTCTCGCGCTGTGCGTGCTCAGCCCAGGGCTCGGGCTATCAACGGGGAACAACGTGACCGTGTCTCATTAAAATTAAAGGGGCGTTCGTGCCCTCTGTTCGGTAGATCTTTCGGTCATACTGTACACAAAAAAGTCATTTTGGAGTATCTTACAAATTGAGAAATCTTCAGCACGAATTGCAGGTCTATGAAAATATAAGAAATCAGGCACACCGCTGATTCCCAAAAATACAAATGTAAAACCAATCGATTCCGCAATAGCTCTATTCCATATTTATTACCGACCCGCTGAGCATGAATCCTTAAATGATCTTTTTATGACATGTTTTTTGTGTTTGTTGTTATCTGTATCGTATGCTTATTTTAGATGTTCTCAGCTAATCTTTATTTTTCTTAATTTTTGTATAATTTGAATCATTTTTATCTCAATCCAATTTTACAGAAACTGCTTTTAAAACTAATTATATGATGTCCTCAATTCGGCCTTTGGGCTTCTATGTGTCATTTTTTAATGAACCACGAATGAACGAATGAATGATCGACAATTATGACTTTTGTGTGTGTTCTTTGTTTCGTTCGCACTTTGGTGAATGTTATGATTTCAGAACTCGGGGAAAACAAGAAAATACCTGTACATGTTGATGTGAGGAGCACAGTGACGCACATTTGTGTCGCAGACTAGACTTGGGATCATGAGGGGGAAAAAAAGTGGGAAATTCGAGATGATTATGATTAATCTTCAAATTGCCGACAGACCTTACAGAACATTAACGCAACCATCCCCCCTGAAGATTTACCAGCCGATTATCGCCGACACCATGGGGGCGCTATTAAAGGAGCGCTGCAGTGACTGCAGTCACTGGTCGCCATTTGGCAGTAGGTGGCGCTATTCTAGGCGCTCAAACCATACATCTAAAGAAAATGAGATTATGATTTCTTTTACAAAAGACAAGAACAAAGACTCTGTCGGCAAAAATACTACTAGGTGGATTAGTTCCCCCCCCCCCCCATGCCTCGGAAAGAGAGCATTACTGGAGTGAAGGCCCATTTTTTTTTTGGTGCAAATTGAATGAAACAAATTCAGTTGTGCAAGTGATTGACTACAACTTATATCGATGTCTTGCGCTCCAGTTATTTCACTGACCCATTTCTCCCCCTCTAGTCTGTTTTCCTATTCTCATTTACACAGCCATGGTCGTGGCGCCGACTCGCGCTGCAAACGCAGACAGTGAATGCACAATTCGATATCTTGCAAGGCGTGCTTTGTCAGCTGCAAGCTGAATCGATGTCAAACGACTCATTTTTCCAGATCAATTACTTACGGTGTTTCAAGAAATATGAGCAGCCTTTGGAGTATCACTAGGTGGAGTTTGAAATATAAATAATGTAAACCTACAATCTGCACTGCTGTTTTAGGCTCGGCTGCTAGACCTGTGTCAATTCCAACTCAACAGATCAAAATTGCCTCATGAAAATCTGGGCCTGTGTCATGGATTTTACAATGTTTGAGGGTGGGTTACGTTCGCTAAGACAGATCGAGCTCCTTTTCCAAAATGAAAAACGTGGCGGGCCCTGTCCTGTATAATACAACCCTCGGCCCTTACGTTTTTGAAAAGATATCCATACAATTATGCACCCAAAGTCTAGAAAACTCACGTCAATTTCAAGCGATGGGCCTAAAATATTACAAAACTAGAAAGCACTCAGAGAGCGCAAACCTCCGCCAAGGCTAAACAATTCCCCGCCATATATTGTCATTAACATGCAAAAGAAATACTCGCATAAATGGTGAATACTCCTTACACAAAATGCTGGATCCAGACCCAGATCCGGATACTTCCAAAATCTAATGGATTTGTACTTATACCAAGGACCACCCCTAATTTTTTGTTCGTGCAAATCCGTCCATACAATCTTTGACTTATCTTGTTAGCAGACAAACCAACCAACCAACCAACAAACTAACATAATTCGACATAACATCCTTGGAGGGGGTATTAAAAGCTTCACAATGTTTTTCTCGTTTTTAGAGCTCCAACTAAAATTAGCTGATGCTATGAATTGTTAATGGTTACTCCAAGCATAAAAAGGAATTAATCTTACCATCGCCAACCAAATAATTATGACCGTGGGCGTGCGCAACCCGTTGAAAGATAAAAGCGTACCGCCATTTGTCACGGGTTACGGTAAATTAGCGGTTGGTATGGCAACGTTATTTTAGCGGGCAAAGCTCCCGTAAACATACGCACATTTTTGCCTTGAAGGTTGATTCTGGTCGGGTTGTCCTTGTGTTTAAATAACTAAACTGGCAGTTCATTGCATTTTTTTTTGGGGGGGGGAAATTGCTTTTTGTTTACAACTTTAGCGTTAAGCTATAAGGTGTCACGCGCTAGTAGTCGGCATTCAGCAACCTATTCATGCATGCTCATAACTTAGTTTAAATATGCTTTGGTGGATCTGGGATTTTTCAAAAAGGGGGTCGGGAAATGAGGTAGTACAGGCTGTAGTTTAGAGCTAAACAAACAAGGCCCCAAACAAGAACCAATTAAATGTTTCAATTTCAGGAAAAGAAACTTTAGGATTTTTTTTGCAGTAAGACGGGAGGAGGTTAATTGGTATGCCAACCCCGACTTCACATCAAGTTCAAAATAATGAAAGACAAAAGGGGAAAATTAGTTCGAGATTAATACAGATGGAAAACAACGGCTGTTTGTTACGCCAAAGGTCACAACATTGTAAGGAGATAAAAACGAAACTGTTACCGCAAATGTCGTGAACTCTGTCCACCTTCCCTGGTGGGATTTTTGATGGGAGCCCCCATAGTACATTTTCACCTCATATCAATCTCCTCATGAATACCAATGAGACATACAAAACTCCTAAGGCCCCCCGTGGCGAATTGATTTCTCGGCTTCTATTGCATCTCAATAAACATGGGATGTTTCCGAAACTTCGGTTCCGTCTGTTGTTCGGTTCCATTCCATCTACAGTGAGGCTTCAATGACTTAAGCAAAGCATATCATCGACCACCCCCCCCCCTTCCCGAAATCGAGGTTATTGGTCAATGAGCGACGTTTAAACTTCAAATTTCAATCGGATAAGTGAATTGTTTCCGACCCGGAAGTTGGTACATTCCGATTATACTCACAAGTTTCCTCCAATCACCAAACACCTGTTTCTTGGAACGTATCACTTTGTTTAAGGGGTGTTAAAATAACAGATGCCAGTGGCGACAAACAAAAATTATTTAGTGTGTGTATTTCTACAATTTATTGTAGTTTTTTTCAAATTGTATTGTAGCGTCGATGTGATAAAAGGCAAGATCTCTAATTATTGTCTTCCAATATTTCAAATCCTAATAGGTTGAAATCGTTGACTTACACTGACCACCCCTATTTAGTAATGTTGTTTTCCACATTTTTCACATGAAGCAAAGCTAGCCAACAGCTGGCTGCGCGCGCGAGATCCAGCTAAATGCATTGCAATCGCAGCTGTGTGTGTGCTTCATAATAAACTACATGTGCATGGTATTTTGGCTGAGGCAGTCTGTTTCCACTATTTGATTGCGAACTAAAAGCCACTTTTTTGCCCGAAATCGTGGAAAATAAGCTCGGAATTTGAAATGGAGGAGGATCTGGACGAAGGGGATATATCCAAAGTTCGTATTCTGGAGAGTTTAAGGATAAATATCGGTGAGTTTGCTGAGTTTTTTTCGTGCCGTGTTCCACGGCAAAACTCGTGCTCGTAAAGTACACATCACGCCGTGGCCGTGCGGCGCAGTGGCAGGTCATCGTGTGCCAATGTACGGAAATCCTTGTGTACAAGAACATGTTGTTAAAGGGAATATACATCATTTGCTTTTGCTGTAATTTTCAGAAATGGATGGAATTGGGGGGTTGGAAATATAAAGCAAATATAGTTGCACTGATTTTTTGGAGGTTTTGGGTTCGAAAATGCTATAAAAACCAAGAAAAAAGATCATTTTCCTGTAGTCTGGTTCCCTGACTCCATATAAGAAGAAACAGAGCAGTTTACATACATTGGGGAATTGTAAGGTCAGGGAACCAGTCTAGCTGGCTCGTACCCGTTCATAGGTTTGTAATCGATTGCAAACAAGTGCAATGGTCAATTGGGGCCAGTATTTGAAAAAAAGCCAGTTGTTTCCAACGCTGATCGGCCGATCAGCGTTGGAAATTGATACAAAAATACAACTTTTCTTGAAAATGACAGTATACAAGGTGCCATAATTTTACAGGATGCTTCAGGCTGTCATTTACCAACATCCTATTAAGGTATTTCGCAAAAACTTGGTAGTTTTTTTTTTCGATGTTTGCAAATGTTGTATATTCCCTTTAAACTAATTCCTTCCTCCATGGTTGTACATAACTGTTCCTTGCTCTATGATTTGAAACAGTCAAAATGCAATTTGAACTGTGTGTTTCTTACCAGCTCTGCATGATTGTGTGTCCCCTAGATGTTTGTTTCTGTACCACTGTCTTTTGACTTTGAAAAAAAAGGGGGAAAGATTTCCATTTACGAAGTTCACTCAACACTCTGTGTACAAACCCTATGAGAGTGGACTGAAAAATGCAAAGTGTTTTCTAAGAAAATGCTTGTATTTTCTCACTGCTCAAATTGACTTTGATGACATGAAATTGCTATCTGAGGGCTTGTTAGTCAATACAGAGGAAAATTAGGGAACTTCGCATATGGTAATCTTGCCAAAAAAGGTCTTGTTTATTATAAAATTCTTTCGATCATAAACAAAAAAAGCCGGCAAATTTTGTTGAATTTTCTACCTCCATGATGCATGTAACTAACTTGTAAAAGTTGTATCATTTTGGTCGTAACGAGAAAAGCTTTGTGAAATGTGCAAAAATATCAGGACAACTCTCTAAATCTAACTCTCTAAACCTCAAACTCATTATTTTGTGGCTTGGAGGGTTGTGGAAAAATTTGGAGAAATAGTTTGGTTTGTGGTCTGTGACTGTGCAGTGTGTGTGATCATGTGCTGGTAACCCTCAACCATGCCTCAACTGGCCTGCATCTTAATGGTGTTCACACAGCAAGCCAGATGTCATGCCCGTGTAGAAATCAAATGCAAGAACCGGTCCAATCAAACACGGGTCGACAAGACACACTGTTCACACTTCCACGGGTGTGTACATATGGATCGGTCATAAATTTGGGATTTTCTACTCAGGGAGAGCCTCTCAACCTATAGTCCTGATCAGAGCTGAATTGTACAAAAGCGCTGGACCATACATAGGGAGCCATTACAGTAGATTCTTGCTATTAATTAAACTGCAAGTGTGACATACCGTGTGACACAGGTTCCCAAAATTTTGCGGTTGGACCAAGGTCCAACACAGTGGTGCGCACCTAGGATTTGGTTGGGGGGGGGGGGGGCTCACAATTTTTTTTCCAAATTGTTTAGAAGTTGAAAATTGTTCAAAAAAATCCCCCCCCCCCAATTTTTGGCCGCAGAATTTTAAATTTTTTTTTTTTTTTTGGGGGGGGGGCTGTTTTGATGTTGGTGGCGCCACTTGCACCGGTATCAACAAGGTCAAACCCTGGGGGTGCGCCGCTGGTCCAACATGGACATTTGGATAGTGCGAAAAGGACCACATGTATATTCCTCAATACCTACAAAATATTATGGAAGTGGAAGATAGCGCACTTGTCTTTGCTTGTGTCTGACTGGCTTGAGTTGAAAGGCTTGAATTTCCCTACGCGAGGTCATTGCCCTGATTACACATTGCAGTTCATGGTGAATCAAGTGTTTATAATCTCCATACTTCCTGCATCACACCCTAGCTATATGATCACACACTACATGGCAATTGGCATGTGATAAATCCTCATCATATGTGAATTTCCACACTTCCATAAAACTCTAGTACAGCACATCCACTGAGGAATGTTTTGAGCGTGTCATTATATGCACTCAAGGTTATGTCTGCAGTGCACTTGTCCTGTTGTGATTAGCCCTGTTGATGCCAATGGTCTGATTTGCCATGAATGGCCCCATTGTGTTGAGAATTCAGCGAAACTTCTCTTTATGTAGGTCATGTGTGCCAGATCATCCAGAGAAAATAATAAACTGCGATAGTTTACACAAATACAGTCTGGTCTCATACAAAGGTGCGGCACAGTCACTGCCATGAAATGTTGGTATCCATTCATTTCAGTGTCCATTCAATACCTGGTGCACAAAAGACAAAACTCTATCATAATTTAAAAGTCTAGTAGTAAGGCCCCCCCCCCCAAAAAAACCCTCCGGTTTCTGGTAAATTAAAAAAAGCTGCGTCACCGCACCACTTTGGGGGCAAGCTCCATACCAGAAACCGGAGATTTTTTGGGGCCTAATGGGAATGTTTTGTGGCGTGACCAGTGAGGTGCAGCTTCCAATGTTCCCAGGTTCAACACTTCACAAACAATCGGTACTTTACCAGTTTCATCAATACACAGTGATTTTATGAACGATATTAGATAAAACATGTGTCTCATAACTCTAAGGTGCCATTGAAATTGGAGGGGGGGGGGGTTCTCAGATTCTGAGGGTTGTCATTGGCATACAATAACCCATTGACACATTATTACATTGTGTTACAATGTATCATTTCCTGATGATTCCAAGAAATTTGGGGCATGGGTGGTACAAGGATTAACAAGCAGGGTGATCTGGGTGTTTTAGGGAGTAACAGGCACAGTACATGTAGTTTCTTATGGTTCAGGAACTAGTATAGGTATTTTTTTTGGGGGGGGTCTCCTATGTGTTGCTTGTTTCAGTGACTTGCGTTGGTGTATGTACATGTAGTCTGTGGAATATTACTGTGTGCTTGCAGATTCGGCGATTAATTAATTGCAAAACAAGACTGTGTCTTGACCTCGAGATTCTGACCATTCAGCGGGCACCTTCCATGTGACTTCCGTAACCCGTTGTATTACAAAAACATGGCATTTTAATTGATCAATCAACAGCTTAGTCCACATTTCTGATCGAAATGACGTCACGGTTTTTAAAGTCTACTCCCACTGGCTGGCTATCAGACGTTCGACCGTTACGGCTCTGCACACGTGAATGTATGGTATTCAGAGATGCCAACTTTACAGACTACAAAATAGTAATGATTCTTCCTGTAAAGAGTAAAGCTAATGTATAAATAAGACAACAGTCAAGTTTAAGAGTAACCATAGTATTTTTCAGAGTAACCACAATGTTGGCGTATAGGACAGCTGGAATTTCCAAAAGAGTAATGGTTGGCATCTCTGGGTACTCGGACTAGTGTTGGTATGAGCATGTAGGTGGAATATGAGGCATATACCAACCAATTTCAAGCAATGATAAGTTCCAGACAGTTGCCTTTTCCTCATTCACAAGGACACGCCCCCAGTCTACATCGAGTCCTGAATGAAAAGCAAAGATCTGTGACTGACACAGCTTGAACTTTGGTCCACCTGTTGTCATGCAAAGTTACAAGGACAAAGAGTTTGACCTCTAGGATCAATTCAGAGTAGGATGGCACCCTGCCAAACACCAGAGGGGATCAGCATGAAAAGCATATATACATGTACATGAAACTCTATGAAATGAGAACTTGTGTCAAATAATGGTCAAATGCATGTACCATTAGCCATGTTAGCACAAGTTTGTATTACATTGTAATACACTGTATTTACTCCGTGATGTATTATCTACTAAGATGTACTAAGGCAAAATGAAAATTCATGTTTAACATCCCCACCTGCTTCCTTTTTAGGCCCCCTCCTTTTTATTTAATTGAAAAAAAAACACCCAAAAAATGATATCTCAAATTTAATGATCTTTTTCGAAACAAACATGTACTTTTAGACTGGAGTCCAAATAGTGAACTACGGTACATGTATCAATGGATTGCTTCTCACATTAACTTAATGCAATGATAACAGTGAACGCTTTGCACAAGTTTCCAATTCCGTTTCCTGCTGCGTTTTCAAATCAAATTGAGCAGTGCAATGTAATGTCTGACGCCATTGTCATTCCATGTTGTTTTCCCCTATTTTCCCACTCACACTTTTCCATTTAAATAATGTGAAGATCGAAGCGCCGACAAATTAAATCTTCCGCACTCGATCACCCCGCAAGAACTTTTAAATCAAATTACGACAAGGCTGCAAAAACGACATCGCCATTTCCACGTTTTGATTCCAATTTTTTTTTTAATTTCCTAATGTTCAGCGAATGTCGGAGATATTTTGTAACTTTTTTTCCGGGAAGAACTTTGAACTTGTAAATCAAATTTGAATGGCTTGCCCCACCAGATAACCGTGGCTGTGTCAATATTTGTTGTATTTCTCAGTTGTTTGCATTCTGAATTTTGGAACGAATGATAAGGAAAAAGAATAAAAAAATAATGCATGCAAGATTCTAGGCTTTGTATCAAATGTCATGTTAAAATTAGAAACTCCTTTACAAAAATGCAACAGATAAGAGCTTAAACACATTTCTAAATGTGATGTCGGGTTGGTTTTAGGATGTTTCCTCAACAAAATGAAGTTCATTTTGGCATTGAAATTATTGTTTTTAATTTAAAAAGAACAATTTATGGAACGTTATATTTAGGTTCACACTTATTTTTCTAAACTTTATTTCCTTGTACATGTACAATTATGCACATGTTGTAGTTGTACCAACTCGGAAGGACTTGACCCAACATGTTTTCATGACATGTTTTGCAACAGTTTACCCCAAGTCCCAATTGTTGACATAACACAATTGTGGGGTCACATTTCCAACTGATATGCATTGCAAAAAACATGAAGCCACAAACCACCCCGCTGAAATTTCCAGCACTCCACTAATAAACAGTTTACCATACTTGTACACATGTACAATAGGAATCTGCACAGCTGTACTAATGTGTGTATTACTCCAGGCTACACAGCACTTGCCTTAATTGCCGTCAATAGTTTATTTAATTGATTGATTGACTGAAGAGGACAACGGCCAGGTTTATTTCTTTATTTATTAAAGTGCTGGCAATCAGCCTTAATCCCTTCTAATGATCACCAGGGGATTAGACCCTAATCCTCTTAATCCCCACTGCCTTATGGCTGTTTCAGAAAGACTGTACACTGTAAGTGCAAAGCGCTGGAGGGCTGGATTGTGTGTGGGGCTGTTTGATGTTTCTGTCTGACAAGACTGACATCCATCAAACAACCACCCCAAAAGGATGTACTGACTCTATTTAATGAGTTACACCTGTACAGTATGTTAAATTGGGGGAGGGGGAGGGGGAGGGATTACATATAAATTCTTTGTGTTTTTTTAGTAGAACTCATGAATACATTAATTTACATTTCTGTGGATAGTCCACTGATTTTGCTCATTATACAGTGAAGGACATTGTCTGATTTTTTTTTTCATTCACCCAAATGGTTCTGAATGTGATAAACATTCACAACTGTCCTGCACTTCGGAATATCAGATACAGCACATACAGTAACTTTAGTAAAAAAACAATTTCACAAAAATCCAATCCACATAATGCATGCGTATACATGTACATGCAATTTCATTAAGCCAAAGGTCTCTGCAAAATATTTCTATAATAGTACTTTCTCCCCATATTAACCATATTTTGACAGGCATGGATAGGCCTATAGTCTGTGTGAGTTTAAGGGCTTGCCATCTGGGGCAACTTGTCAATATTCAGGCAGGCACATGCCAACTCACCCTGTTCATTTTTTTGGTGATTCCGTACGTTCCTTGACAGCTCAAGCTAATGGAGCCGTTTCCCCCCCCCCCCCCCCCCCAGTTTTATTTAGGGCACTTTTGGAAATAAAAAATGACAGCAACACTGAGCACGGTGATAAAATACCCAGGAGCAATAAGGCATGTCCAATTTCCCCATTGGAAAAACGGAATCGTCATTGCTTTAGGATTAAATATTGATGCAATGCATTGGGAGCCCTAGATAATGATTAGACGCCGACCTGACTAACTGTACCTTTTTTCTAAGCAAAGGATTCAGTACATGTTACAGATGTATTCCCCCCCCTACAAACCCAGTTATTAGACGCCGACCTGACTAACAGTGCCAACACGGCAAGTTAATGAAAACCACTCGCCTTTTTCTATGGAAAGGATACAGGTACCGGTACATGTTACTGAATTTTTAGGGGAAAAAAATACATTCTGTAAGTGTAATGGTATGGTACCGGTAAGTTCATTCTGTTTTTTTTAAACCGTGAAAGAAAAACCATGAAAAATAATAGCACAGATATAAAACTACAATTAACATCATACGTGTACCAGTAGTTTTAAACAATTAACTAATTGAAGCCTTACAGTGTACATACTCAAACATGCAGTCTAAGTTTCTTTGGGGTGCTTGTTTCCTTATTTTTTACATCATTTGAAATCAAATTACCGGCAACACAGTGAGGTTGAATGCACTTGGAGCGCGCATCTGGAAAATTGTCCACAATAATTGTGTTGGATTGTGGCGAGGTGTGAAATGTATTGCATTGCAGTGCCTACAGCCGCCTCACACACATGTCTACACACACCCGCGGTGTTTGGCTCATGACTGAGGGAAAAGCGTGATTGGGGCAGTTGCCGGGGAGGGAAGAAGGGGGGGGGGGGGGATCCGTCAAAAAATCAATCTTGGCGTGACAATGAGACACTCTCTCGGCCAGGAGTGTCGATCCATTATGACCCTCTAGCACTCACTCTCTGAGGCAGAGTCGATGCTTTTTGTCTTACAGTGTTAGACTTTGTAGTGTTTTTCCTCTTTGTAGATGTACGTGCTTGTTTGGTCGTTAGTTGAGACATATGCCCTTCAGGTTGATACACTCTTATTAGATTTTGTTTAATGATGAACTAAATGAATCTGAGGCTGCGGCATTAAGAGAAAAAAATTGTTTAACGTTAACCCCAACCCTTAGTGATCATTCAAGCCCACTATGTTGTTGGAAGATTTTTTTAACATTTCGGACTCTGTAGAGCAAAGCGCCTAGGTTGACAAGAAATATTAACAGTTTCAAAAAATTATGTCCCACATGCCGGTAGTCGGCGTTATATTCTGACAAAAAAAATTCCCGTGAAAAGAGACAGATCTGTAATGGGCACCAAAGATTGATCAATTTTCAATTTCTTAAAACTCTCCCGCAAGATATTGAACTCGGTGCCGCAATCCATTCTGAAAATTGAATCAGCAAAACCGCATCCTGCAACGTATTCCCAGAGGCCGGTAGTGACAAATTGAATTGTCGAAATGAACTTTAGTGGATGTATCGGCCTCGGAACTGCTGTAGGGAAATTTGAAACTCTTTGAAGTGGTTTTGTGGGATCTTTAGGGTTGGTTTGAATGGTTCAGCAGTGGTTTCAACTGCAGAATCAGTTCCATTCGCAGTGGAAAATAGTCTGAATAATAAAGGTCAGATTTGGAATTGATGTTGCCAATGTAAAGCCTCAAGAAGTCAATTTCTTTGTCTTTTTTTTTGGGGGGGGGGGGAGGTGGGGGAGGAGAAATGTTAAACAACCTTGAGCTTCTCCTGTCAATGCGTGATTAAAAATGCTGCAGTCTGTCCAATTTTGTACATGTAGGGCTTAGTGCGCATTCTGACATACTGTATCTCCCCAATTTGCTGTAAAAATTGGCTGCTGTCGCAAACTGTTTGTCCGTGAGGCATCAGTTTTCCCCCTTCTCTTTAATATTACAGAGTGTTACATGTAGATCTTGACTGATCGAGAAAGGTTAGCAGCAGAAAACGATGTTGAATATATCCTATACATGGGCACATGGTCATAACAGATAACATGGATGTATGCATTAAAATTTTACGTTGTATTCTCTATATGTATGCTTCCTCAACGACTGACAAGCTGTTGGCAAGAGTATATTTTATGTTTAGATGGATTACTTAGACAAGCATGGCCATCATTGCCCGATCCTAATCATCTTGGATTCCCTTCCTGAGGCGTAGCTTATTGACGAGGATCAAGCACTTTGAAAGGAGTTCAAAGCTCCTTAAAGCTTTCCCTTCTTAGAAAGAGTCACTGAGGGACGTCTTTGCACATTGCAGGGCTTCTCTTACAAAAGCTTGAAGTCTTTATCTTCTGCAGAGCGGATATTGCCAAAGTGATCACTTGAGTACTCCGGGTGATCCAGACTTTAAAAGAAAAAAGGATCTGTCAGATTGAGTCTAAAAGATGTGACTGCCTGCTAGTAGCATTATATTTTTTATTGTGTCGTCCACTAAATACACTTTAGAGGTACGGTGTAAATTAGGCCAAAAAAAAAATACTTCTGCTTTCGGTTATCGTACCTACCCTATTTTTGACAGCCCCTACCCTATTTTTTTTTTGGGGGGGGGGGGTGGGGGAAATGAGGAAAAAAAACCCTAAAACGTCAATTACTATACCTTTTAAGTTTTACCCTTGCCTACATACAGACACCTTCATAGGCCTATGATCTTACACAAACAAACATTGCCAAACAAAAATTGCAATTCCCTACCGGTACGTACCCTATTTTCAAATGTCATGTAATTGGAAGCAGAATTTTGTTTTTTGGCCTTACAAATATACATGTATGTAGACATCGACTTTGCTGTGCGTCTTAATCGTTTTGAAAAGTTTTGATTTATGGATTTGAAGAATCAGTCTTCTAATTTCCCAAAGAGTTGATTCCAGGTAGTGCTCAATGATTCTGTGGACATAAGCTCATTGACTTCAACATGAGTTTTTAAGTAGTCAATACTGGGAAGAAGCACATTTTGTAAAGCTATTAAGCTTTTTGTAACGGTTTTCTGCTTACAAGTTGATATTTTTATATGACAATTGGGGCTGACATTTTGATCCAAGGCCAAGGAGAATCCTTCTTGAGTTTCGTAAAATAATTTATATGAAATAGTGTTTCATTTTGCTTACTCTGGTTTCACTGGAGTTTCGTAAAATAATTTATATGAAATAGTGTTTCGTTTTGCTTACTCTGGTTTCACTGGAGTTTCATTGCAGTGTGACTTACAAAAATGTATTTATCTCTAATCATGTAGAATTTATTGTTTGTACCGGTATACATGTATATTGTGTACAAACTCATTCATGGGATACAGTTTTGTGGCTTTAGTTCAGTTGGAAACTGTTTAAAGTACCGGTACTAGGAAGAAAGGAAACCAGTTGACCACAAGAATGGTCATGATCAGATCTGCTTACATTGACGGAAAAAAATGATCGTATGACTTTGACTCATGTGCAACGATGTCATTATTTTTTTGAATTTAACGGTACAGTCCATCATTTGTAATTTGTGCATTTTGTTTGTTGGAAGCAACAAATGCGCTCAAAATCTAAAGAAGGGTGCTGAACAACTAACCTGATGAAGTTTCAGCTCAGCTTCAGCTGTATATTTCGAGAAAAACAACATTCTAGGATTTCGATTTCAAATCTAAAGTTTCTGAATCATGTTTTGAATTGGGCCTGAATTCAGCGTGGGAGACACGTTCTCACTGAGCCGATTGCAGCTACGTGATGTCATGCACTGATCCGACGAATTAAATCAACCGCGCCAGCATGTGCGTCGTGTCAACGCTTGCACGCGCTTCGCCGAATAAAAAAAACGAACTACTGACGGACATTTCCTATGGTGCGTCTATGCCTTCTTTCGTTGATTTCTTCAAAATGACAGCATGTCAGAAAGTATCATTTCACTGGGAGTTTAGTCCCCTTACTATCTTTCAACCAAGTATGTTTTTCAACAATAGTTACGTCAGTTACTTTTTTGATAGCTGCAAATGATGGACTGCAGCTTTAAACATACTTCTGCGTACAGTGTACCATGTGACTACCGGTACAAGAACTGGGGTACATTTGGTACATTTGTCGTTTGGGTTTTTAAAACAGGCAATGCTGGGGCCACATCAAAATTGTTTCTTTATTCGGATGTACATGCAAATGACATACATGTAACCAACAACTTTGGGTTTTGTTGTTTTGAGTTTCAAGTTTTGAATTGACTGCTTGATTTCAACTTGAAACCGCCCAAAAAAATTTCACTTTCTAATATGGAAGTTACCAATGCGCCTTTAAAACGGCTGTGTACATGTATACACTGTCCGCACACTTGATATTTCCCCTGCAGCTCAAGTCACAAACAAGCAGCGCCGAGTACGTGTACGTGTTTTCTCATCAGCGTGTTTAGCTAGCAGATCTCTTTACCCCTCTGTGCTTCCGTGGAGTGTTTATCCGCTTCCTGAGTCGGTGTATCGGAAGTCGTGGACAGAGGGATGGAATTAGGTTTCCCTTCATTCATTCCCTGCTCATTCATCCTTCAGATCAGTTCATGATCTCTCGAGTTCGTGATACTGTCCCGTCCTCTGTCGTTGTGTCCGCGGCGGGGCCAAAGTCGGAGAGAATGATAACGAGCTGTCAACAGCCTGCGTGGCTTAGGGCACGGTGGGATTCTGGAGGATTAAGACCTGGGTAAATACTATCCCTTTGGGGACAAATGAAGGTGACCCAAAAGCCTAAATTGTCACTTAGTGCTAGAATTTTGTTTGATGACGGAAAATTATTGACGATGCCTCTAGCAGTTTGCAAATGAGAGGGGAAAAAAAGTACGGAGAAATTATCTTTAGTTTGTTTTCTCAAAATAATTGCACTGTACAGTTTTCTAAGAGAATTGACATATTAGGAAGAATGACAGTACAGTTTTGCACAGCATGCAGCAAGAGTAAGGGAAAGAATTTTATGGAGCAAAAACTCAAAGAATGGGAAGTAGAACTTATTACACATTTTCCATTTGTAATTTTCCTAGCTCCGCTGTTCTAATATTTGAAACAATAAAAAAAAATCATGGCCGCAGTGCCTCTTTATATCCTGAAGTTGGAGTCTGCACACATTCTAGGCTAATGACATCGCCGCCGTATTGATCTTAACACTTAAGAAGTTTGTCCATCCTCCCGGGTATGTCCCAGTTGGCAAGGGACTCCTCCAGACATCAGGTAGGCCGGGAATATCTCTTACCCTGGGAGCAGGCTTTGGATTTCAAAGCAAATATTTTCCTGGACACGCGCAAACACCACACGTTTCCTTGCTGGGCGAGGACGGAATGTGATTTCCTCGTCTCATATGTTAACATCATAAGAGGGAAAACGCAGGCTAGATGTACATGTATGCATATATTTAGTTATTACTCCTAAAAATAAACAACCCATTGATAATATTTATTCTCAAGAGCAAACCTACTTGAAATTCTAGGTTATTGTGTTTTTCCTTCTCAAGTTTCACCAAAGTTTAAACCCCCCCTAAACAAAAATATCAGCAAAGTATCTACATTTCTAAGTTATACATCTGACATGTACAGTATGGGAAAACAATTAAGGGAAACAAATATTTTTAGTCTTCCTTGTCTATTTTGAGCAACAAAGCCAAACTACAATTTATTCAGTAGGCCTACAGGCATGATACATGTGTACCGGATCTGATACACCGTGCCCTCTGGAGACATACACACAATAGGGAACAAAAGATTGTATACGTCTCCACAGGACAATTTCTATAGATGAATACGTCTCCACAAGGTTTTCACGAAGTAGATATGGATTTTACTCAAAAACTAGGAATTTCCAAGGTATGTTGATCTGTCGCAAATGGTAGAGTTTTAGTCCGAATTTCAGCCAAGGAAATTAATTCTGGTTAAAATAAGAAAATCAAACTCGAAAACTTTAGTACTTGAGAACAAAGAAATGTCTCCACAAGGATACAAATTTCAGTATGGTGGTACATGTTTAGTGTACGGTCATGATTTCCGTGTTGAATAAATGTATTTGTTTTGTTCAGTTTCCTGCCTACGATATACATAAATTAACAATTTTCTAATCTACATGTACATTTTGAACATGTATGCACAATATTCCACCTACATGTACATGGGTTTGCTGTCCGTTACACAACACAATACAATGTACCAGGTAAACCAGCTTGATATGCAGGTACCCTGAGATGTTCCATTTGCCTCCCCCTCACCCGATATTTTGATTATTTATGGAAACTTGAACTGCTAAAAAAGATACAATGTAGGAAACAGGTGCGGGTTACTGTGCTGATGGAGTGGTGCAGCATGTGTCTGATGTGTTACCATTGGTGTCAATTTATTGCATACAATATGCACATCATATGACAAGTTTTCAACCAATGCAGTTGTCAAACAAATTTGCCCCAGCTTCGAAAAAAAGTTTGAACTCACAGAATTGAAGTTGCAGTATTAGTCTGCGTGTAGACAAATCCTGGTACGCTATCAATTCTATGGCGAAGGTTAAGTCCCTGGCGAAAGCATTGTGCTAGCTATTGTACAGCTAATCCGTCGCAGGGCAGTTGCTTTGTACAATAGTGTGCACAGTGGCTTTGAAGGTGGCCTTGTCAGTGTGTGTACATGTACATGTACATGTACATGTACATGTACATGTGTCATCATGTGCCCTGTACATGTACCGGTAGATTCTTCAGCAGAGTATAGCTTAGGGCTGCCCCGATGGTACCGAATATGGAAAGATTTCCATATATGAAGTTCACTAATTTTCCTCTGTATTGACTAACAAGCCCCCAGATAGCAATTTCATGTCATCAAAGTCAATTTGAGCAGTGAGAAAATACAAGCATTTTCTTAGAAAACACTTAGAATTTTTCAGTCCAATCTCATAGGGTTTGTAGACAGGGTGTTGAGTGAACTTCGCATATGGAAATCTTTCCCCGAATATAAAACATCAACCAAATATTCAAAAAGCTCTTTGCCGGTTTGAATATAAAAAAGAAAGAAATATGCACACAGTACACACGACTGTGATGTTATATTATTATTGTAAAGTTGTGGCGCTTTATTGTCAGGTGCCTCTCTTTTGTCGACTAACTTTTTTGTTGACGGCAGGTCATTATTCACATCCTTGTAGCAGGTTATATAAGTTGTATTTAAGCCCTTTTACAGTTTTAAAATACTTTGGCCTACTGCAGAACACTCCAGTGCCCCATATCGATCGCAGCACACAAATGTTGACCGGCACACTCTTTGTGCAACTTTTTACCAGCGCAGTACGCAGTTCCAGCTGGGCAAATTTGAAAATCCGAATATTCAGGCCAACGTAGTTTCCAGTAATCAAATACTAAATTATTCAAAAGTAGACAGCCGTATCATCATTTTGACCCTTTAATTTGAAACACATTCAATATTCACTTCACAGCTTTGCTTTCATTATGCATTCAGTGGTTCACACATTTTTGCCCACTAGCGTTGGCGAAGCTATGCAATGTTTGTACCCCCCACCCCCCAGAGGAAGGGACGTTGGGGTGGGGAGATATCAACTCCAGAATTTCAATGACATGAATGATTAGCCCAGAAAAGCTTTTTTTTCATGTGATGCACATCATGTACTTTGTCCATCATCATAAATAAAGTTACATCAGGGGCGGATCTAGCTTTAAATCTGGTAAGGGAGGGGTGCTAGGAGGGAGGGGGTGCTAAGAAGAAGGGGGGGGGGGTTGAGTGAAGACATGCTAAAGGCACGCTCTGCAAGCAGGGCTTGATTGGGGAGTATGCCCCCTGGACATTTCTTGAAATCTACGATGCTTTCTCCTGCTGCATGCTAAGGCAATTAATTTAGGAACTTGAGCATTCCATTTATTATTTGTGGCCCCATTTTATTACCGGTAGGTAGGTTTTGTAACATTATTCAGCGGCTAAACGGGGAAGGGGGGGGGGGGGAGTTGCAACACCCCAACACCCTCCTCAGATCCACCACTTTACAAGTTTTGTGGGGTGGGTTGGGGAGTTGCAACACCCCCCTCCCTCAAATCTACCACTGTACAAGTACTTGTACACATAGTACGGTACGATGTACTGTATGCATGTACAAAAACTTAAAACAGCCTCCCATTTTACTGGGTGTGTTCTTTCTGGTATGGAGTCCATAGTAAATTTAGTTGACCAAACCTAAGATTGCCATGACTAAAGTTGCACCATGCTCAATCCCATGTTACATGGCGCGTTCTCAGTACGAAGCGTGCGTCATTTGAAAATCCTATTGGTCAATGCAGTACTGAGTGCGCGCTTACCACCTGCGTGCGAGATTGGCACGTTACATGCCATCTCAGTTAAAAGCCATGGTTGTCAGGAAAAGTTTAGGTGGTCCTTCGTCAATTGTCATCTGCAATGAATTAAATAATGCCCTCAACTTTGTTTAAGTTCAATATACTCTCACGTTTAAGTAGGCAGTCGACGCCACTTCTAGATCATTCTGGGTGTGTAGCATTTGCCTGACACGTATTTGAAACCACTCACTTTGCCTTACTCATACATTGTTGCATGGTTTTTGTGATTCTGGTGGAGAAATACAGGCATTGATTCTGGTGTTAGGTAAAATGTCAAGTGGGGTTCAGTTTGTTCTGGTTAGGGTTGATAGCGCAACTCACAATAGACCACTCGTCGTACAATCAGTGTCTGTTGTTACTCGCCTAGCAACTGAAATGTCAGACTAGATGTCACCTCCGTCAAAACAAAAAGAAAAAAGAAAAGAAAAAAGATGAGGGGCATCAACAAAACCTGTTTGTCGAGGGACAATCGGGCCATTTTCCTGAAAGGGTTTTGGATAACGAACTTTACTCACTTGAGGCAAATGTCCAACTCATTTGGGTTCCTACATGTATTTCTCGTCTGCTGTGTACGTACAGGAGCGTTTAAAAGACTTTGTGGGTATATGTGTTTATAAAACGGAGTCTTTCATAACAAATTCAGAAATGTTTTTCAGTATTTTCAGGCACCGAGGGAGCCGCTTTCCTTGGCCAAAGACAACTGAACTGTGATATTTTCAAAAGTTTGCGCCACTTTTTTAAACCGTAACCAGGCGGAAACTTACAAAATTTTAATGCACTGCAACGGCAACTTGCACTAATTTGACAGTTTAATGGGCGGCAAATTACTTTTCATATACAGTGAAATGTCAATAAGTCAAACTCTGATGACTCAGAACAACTGTTTAGTCAAACAAAGAATCCATTGCCTTCAGTATTATGATGATACAACCCTGCTTAACTCAAAACTCTGCTTTTAAAAGTCAAATTTTGAACCTGCTCCCTTGAGGTTTGACTCATCAAGATTTCACTGTACATGTTAAGTCTGATTCATAATGAAAGTAAAATGTTTGTATTGGCAAACACGATACAAGTCCTATCTTTCTGATAAGCTTATCCTGACTTTTCTATTTCATCTTGATCAAATTTGTTCAGGTGTAGCTGCATCCATATAATACAGAAATCCTGCAATAGCGCAACAGCTGGAGTTGCGGCAATTCAGTTTATTCTAAACTAGTGTGTTTACTTTAATTTACCAGTATTTATATTGTACAGTTTTTCTGCATTGTACTGTAGATGCGCAGTGCAACATTGTGTGGGCATGAACATTATGCACTGAACCTCATGAAATCCAAACATGTGCACACCTGTATGTACATAATTTTAAATTAGATGCAGTAATCCAAACAGTGGCAATGTGTGTTTAAAAAAAAGATCAAGTCGAAGGAAAATTCTAGCTCTTAAAAGTTCTTGTTCTTAAGAACTGAATCACGATTTTCATTTTCCAGAAAGGTGCCCAGTGCAATGTTTAAATGCTAAAAGTACTGAAAAAAGTTGATTTTGAACTGAATTTTGAGCCTTGGTTATTTGAATTGTCCTGATTTTATTTCGTAATCCTAGTTATTAATAAATCAACAATTTCTGGTCTAATTTCAGGTGAAGCTAAAAACCTGACGTCTGCCAAAGATTGTAGCTGCACGGTGCGACTTGATCAGGAAGAAGTCTACCGCACTGGGGTGAAGGAAAAGACGCAATGGTGGGTGAGAGTAATCTTCGGCCATGTTGGTCATGCACCCTGACTACCGGCATAGTACATTACAAAAACAACACTACTACAACAACTTCCAAAGAATACTTGTTTTCATTACCAGAAAGAATTAAACGCTGAAATGTTACAAACCAACAGTCAGATTTCACAAAAAGGTTTATTACTTCCCTCTGACAAAAAAAACCCTTCTTAACGTTTTGAGGGAAAAAAACAGAGGGGAGAAAACTAGAGATTGTCACATACATGTACATGTATAAAGACACGCATGTGTATAGAGGTGACGGCACAGACAATGGGCCACAAAAGCAATGCCGACATGCATTTGTGATAAACACGATTTCTCTTGAGAATTTACGTGCAAAAGGGCAGATGGACACAAAATGTGTCCGGACCTCGCCGCTAATTGAAAATCTAGCCGGGAGCTGTATGTGGGTTTGAGCAAAAAAGGAACCCTCATACAATTACGATAAAAAAAAAAAGTATTTAATTATTGTGCCAAAAGGGGGTAAAAACACACAGGCTTAAAAATCAGGGCAGGATTTTCTGACTTTTTTTCCATGAAATTGTTGAGGGTCGGGCTGTTGACGACATACGTACGTAACCAATACAGCTTCCCAGGTGCACTGGAAACCTAAGAAGCTAGAGCTTTTGTTTGATTTTGTCAACCCCCCCCCTTCCCCACCCCCTCGTATTTGACCTCAATCCTTGTTTGCTGTCAACGGTCACGTTTGCAGATTTTGACAACCATTCTGGATTGGTTAGTGCATTTAGACTTGAGGTGCGCATCAATTCACGATGTAAACTAACCGCAGAAAAAGTGTACTGTAAACCGCTTGACCAGGTCACTATGTCATGCTTGTTTTCGAAAAAAATGGATAGTGTGGTCATAGGATACAGATGCTGTCTTGCAGAGATTTGAAATAAATATGATTGATTTCACCAAACCCTTTTTCTAGAAACAGTTGCCAAAATTACAAAGAAGCACCATGCATATGACTGCGTGTGAAATCTCAGTCAGTTTCACCATATCCGTGTATTAGTTTCCTATTTACATCTCGGTGAAATGCATTGCCCTGTTGTTTGTCTCAAGATTGCAGTTCCTGTAGAATCCTGAATTTCCCTGGGGTGGGGTATCTGACCGCTTTTTACGGCAACGGCGCGGCTTTTTTCCCTTTATTCACGTGGTTCCGGGTATCGTGGAAACCATGCATATTTCCTGTCTTGATTGCTGTAATAAGATCTTGGACGATTCATCCCCTTGCTCTCTGGGAGTGTCGTCCATATGGGATGAGCAGATGATGCTGATGATGTCGATGCAAAGAAGCTGAAAGCATGCTTAGGACGGTGGTGCGATGATTTCGCATCGAATGTTTAAATTGAGCGACATACCTTGGAATCAATTTTAGATTCTGTTGAGGAGTCACAAGTCTGGTCAAAATTAAACTAAATTTTCCAGGCAAACTCCTTAGAAATGAAGCAAATTGCTTACAATTGGCAAATTAATAGTGTCATGAAGAGTTGTTAATTTTTGCTGGGACAAGAGTACCAGCCTGGTCCTTTTTTAATTGATTGACTGACTGACTGTCACTTGTGAATTACACCTGCTCAAAGTTCACCTTGGCCCAACAATGTGACTCAGATGACCACCTAGACCCGTCTGACCAGTTGGTGTGGGTCAGCCTCCATCTTTACTACCTAGGCTTGCTGTATTGTTAGTCTTATTTTGGGGTTTTTGTTTATTTTGTTTTGTTTGCTACCAAATTGACATGCTCGTAGCCATTTCTTCATTTCTTTTTTCAAGCATCTCAATTCTGCATTTGAAAATCCTCCAAAAGAAAAGGTTCCCTCAAAAGCTCTTAGCATTGAGAAATCACACTATCGGTATCAGTTCCCCTGCAACTGTCTGTCTTGTCAATTTGACGTTTCAATTGTGTTGCCGCAATGTGTTGCCTGAGGTGACTGAAAGCAGCAGTATGGAGAAATCCCGCAAAGAAAAAAAAAATCACAAAATGAAGAGTTTAGTTTTGATTTGTGAGTTTGTGGTTCCCGATTTTTCATGTGTTCGTGCATCATTCAAGTCAGTGTATACATGATATGGAATTATGGATGAAGCTGTCGCGAGAAGGTCCAAGTGAGAGGATTCCTGTCAGACAATACGCAGCGTAATTCAATTATTCCCCACCTTGGGTACAACGCACTGGCAGATTATATTAGGCAGACGTACATTGTACATGTACGCATCCCGAACATCACCACTCACTATTTATTCTGAATCACAGACTCCTACTCTCAAGAGAGACTCTTTCTTTTTATGACTCTTTGATAACATCTCGCCATGTCCATTTATCTTTTCTGATCTCTGTCTGGAAGAGTTCAGTGGACAGCCTCCTCAGCTACCCTATTAGTGTCAATAACAATCGGTAATGAGACAAGCATGAGCGTATCTAGCCAGAATCAAAAATCAGTTTTTCTTATAAATTTTGCAAATCAGTGGTGGATCCAGAGGGTGCGAAGGGGCGCCCCTCCCCGGCAGTGACCAAACATTTCTCAAATAAGGCAGTTTTTCACTTGAGAGAGCCATTCTGCCCCCAGGCACCCCCTCCCCTCCCCCAGCACTGCAGTAACCTCACTGGATCTGCCCTTGCAAGTCGCCGGTTTTGCTCCTTGAAATGGAAATAAAATTCAATGTTTTCCTGAACTTGCCTGATCCACCTGCTGAATACAGACTCTAGGATTATTAATTTAATAAAATATGTCTGTAAAGAATTACATTCCTCTTTGGCAACGTATACATTGTATCCGGTACATGTACTTACAATTATGGGTAGAATTTTAGAATTTGTGTCTTTTCTTGCAGTGCATCACTCGTTCCAACAACTAATGCTGTTGGGTTTTATAGCAAAAATATTCTACATACCCGGTACTAGTACATGTCCAAGTACATGTACGTGTATACGGTACATGTACCGGTACCGTACAAAATGAAGCAGAACTGCATAGCACTGTAGATCAGTATGAATGATGAAAATAAGTTGAAGCAGTGCTCGCAGGGAATTTTCTGGCTGCATTTTCGGCCTTACTAGCACAAGCATTTAAATGTAAATGGATGCTTATTGCAGAAAGTTATGTATTAACATGTTCGACAATATATAGAAATATCAATTGGAAAGGACAAAAATCCAGTAATAATTATTGATAATCCATCATCCTGATTGCAAACCCCATGCAATCCGCCCACGCACCCTTCACCCCCTTATCTCAGCCGAAAGCCGGCTGACTTGAAATAATAGCGGCAAACTGTTGTTGAGCTCAAAGTCCGGCAAGAACCGAGAAAGAAATGGGGGGGGGGGGGGTGTCGAAATCAGCAGCTCGCATCAATTCCCCTCGAGGCTTCAACTGAGCACTTAAAAAGTCGGCATTTAGCTACGCTGCGACCCGGACGAAGATTTTCCAATGGCCGATGATGCTTTGCCTCATTGATTCCGCGGCGTTTTATTAATTGTAGGGCTCGGCAAACATTGGATGTACCTGGTTGCTGTCGTCCGTTGACAGATTGATAAATTGAGGGATCAGGAAAGATGGTCTTCTCTCTGTGGGATTGCAGTGCAGCAAGGAGGTTACATGCTTGGGGGTTTTGTCTTTGAGGCAAAGTATTTTTAATTGATATAATGGATTATAAATATGTAAAAAAAAAATTCTGGAATGAATTTCACAATACCCTGGTCTGAGTTTAATAAAAACTGCTTGGGGACATATTTCTGCCTTAGACTTTGCTTCCTGGTTTTTTTTTACTAGAACTCACAATGTACATCCAACAGGCTTCTGAGAGAGATTGTGACACATCAAAAAGTTGGGAGAAAGCTAACCAATTTGCGATGGCCACGTTTTTTTCAAATATTTATTTTTCTCTATGTACCGGTACATGCACATTGTACATGTACAATGTACATGTACATGTAGCACTGTAATAGAGATATTTCCTTTTTTTGTACTTGACATGTACAATGTAAATTTTACATATTAAAGTCCACATTGTAAACATTGAAAACCTTTGAAAACTCAGAGTGAGCTCTTGAATTTTTTGTTTGTTTGTTATTTTTTATACACAGGCTACTGTTCATCCCATACATGTGCATTATGTATATAAATGCATTTCCGCAATTCAGGGAGGGGGGGGGGGGTTGACAATTCTACATCAGCATTTTTCAAATTGTCATATCCTTTCGAGTATCATTCTCCTAATGAGAAACAAAATTGTAATGGCACAGGCTCTCCAGTGCCTATGCCACACCGACTGTCCACCCTCTCAGAAAATGACCCCGAACCAGTAACCACTCTGGTTGCCATGGCGAACCCGGAGAGTGCTTCAAGTCTCGGTAAATGCACTGGATAAATATTGTAATACACTGTCCGAATAATTGCAGTGGACTACGGTACATGTGTACATGGAGTATTTCTTGCAAGAGATTAGTACAGTCTATAGACAGACTGAAAATTCAAGAGTGGGCGATGAGGGTGTAAATACAGTAATTTCTTTTTTCCGTCAAGTATCATTTGTTTTTGGCTTCAGTTACCATCAATCAAATCCGTAATACTTTGAAGAAAAGAAAGTTTTTGACTGTTTTCTTTACATCTCCTGAAAGGAAGCCTTTATTTTTATCAAGTGGTTTTGATACCCTAGCCACCTTGAGTGATTTACTAGGAACCTTCCTCACTGTTGCAAAATCCAACACCATACGGTAGACTCATCAACACCCACACTGTTGGACTCTGATTATGGTGGTACATGTATGCCTATACCATGTAAAGCATAATCAGTTTACTACCGGTAGTACGTACAGAACTCACTCCAACAGTCAAACAAAACATGCAGTTGGATTTGGGATGGTTTGGGGGGAGGTTGGGTTTAAAATTGAATCGACAAATTTATGTAAACAAATAACCAACAAAACAATCAATTACCCAAATAACCAAATACAATGTAATCATTGCGGGCCGACATTGTACCTTTGTCTCCATTCTGTCTGTTCTCCGAACAATGCAGCCAAAAACAGAACAACTTTTCTAAACCTTTCAACAAAATAGCTGACGTTGAACCAGAAAGTATTCTGAACGAAGAATAAAACATTGCTTAATGTACATTGTTCTGTGTTAACGAGCACCACGTTTTTTAGCGAGAAAAATCTCTGAGCTGTCAATACTCAATTCATATGACTTCTACCATTTACTCAACTAAGAAAACAGACAGGTTAATACTGAACACCAAGTTTGCAAAGGCCACTGGAAAAGCTTCAACAGTCACGTATCCATGGGGACAGGAATGGGTTAAAATGTTTGCGGAGGATGTGCAAGGAATTACAGTTTATGATGAGTATTTGCACTGGGGGAAATCTCCTAGGTTTGTATTTACACAGACAGCTTGGGTACTCCAGCACATGAGTTGAAGCAAATAGAACGTCACTAAACCCAATGCTTGTAAAAACTTCATGTTTACAGTCCTACTAGCTTCTCAAATATAATATTACTTTCATACTTCTTACTAAACCCCCTTCCACCCCCTCCCCCTCCCCCCTTCACTGGGAAGGTGAGGCCTAGAATTAATCGCCATCCCCATGCCCCCGCATTTTTGTGTTGAACAAAAAAATAATCGTTAGTTAAAAAAAAAAGGTTCAAATATTTGAGGAAAAAATCAGCAACCAAGCAATTCTTGAATGACGTTGAACTTTGAACTGTGCAAATGATGTGAATAACAAAATTGCATACATGCATTAAGTACGCACGTTGTAATAACGAATAGCGCCACCTACTAGTGTCAAATTCCAACAGCCGGAAATAGTTTGGGAACGCTCAGAAGATGCAACTGAATTTTTTTGGGGGGGAAGTAGCATCAATAATTCCATCTAAAAGCTCAAATATGATGAATGTGTATATTGTAGTCAGTGCTTTAACTGGTTGGCAAGTACATAGCTGGAATTGTGCCTCAACGTTAATTTCTTTTCATCCTGGCAATTTAATGAATTTTTTAAACATGACCTGGAGTCCACCCAATATGCAAAGCTGACGGATGCTGGGTTTTGGATTTCAGACTAATCAGCTTTCCCTCCAACTACCTTCGTCGTACTTCCGCTGTCAACGGAAGCACAGGAACATATGTATCGGCTGTCTAATATGATCCAGAAATAACACACAATCTGTCGTCTCCTCTGTGTTTATTTTTCATATCATCGCAAGGTGTAACTGATGCTTCCATCAGTGCCCTGGGTTACACATCCAGAACAAAATTGTGATAGTCATGTTTCGTCCTTGATTTGACCCTTTCCATATTTCCGTTACCCTTTCTTCATTTACACACAGTATTTTTCTTCAACGCTCTTCGTGAAATGTAGCTGTTGTAATGCTTTGAGTGGTTTGTGGTCAGGTAAAAGTCACAAGCTTGTTCGAGTGGGACTCGAACCCATGACCCACTGTTATTGGTGACACATACAAATACTTGATATCTGTAACATTAGCCAGCAAGTGTTCAGAGGTCAGTTCAGTAGTTCTGTTCTAAGTGCTACAATCAATAACCACTGCTCTGCGCTTTATCATTTCAGGCGCGACAGATTTTATGTTGACATCTTTGTTTTTATGGGCACAGTATCAGATATCAATGGCCCTTATGGTTGGATATTGTGCGACCAAAAACGTCTGTACTTTGATGATTTTAAAAGGGTTAAATTTGGCATGGGCCATATCTGGTTAAAAAAAAAACCATCACGTTTGTTTTAGGCTATTTTGTTATTTAAAAAAGACTTTTTTTATTATTGACTTATGTGACTTTTATATTATTTTTACATTTCTAAACAAATTTCATCTTTGAAATTGCATAATGAATGCAACGTTTATTTTAGCTGATTCTAGCTACAATTTTGTTGTGGTAACCTTTCCGTGTGTCACTTGTAACAATTGGTCAGTCCAAATATATATTTTATTTTTTTGAATTTTTTTGTTTTAAAAAAACATAACAAAATTAGGAAATGCAAATTACTTTTCCTATTTGTGTGTTGAATGTCACACTCTGAACTTCACTGTAAAGCTTATAAATCTTGTCAATCCCTGTTTATATTTCTTTGTTTTTCTGTCGACAGTCCCTTTTGGGCCGAGGAAACCACCTTTGACGTTCCCCGTGAGTTCCGTCAGCTCTCTTTCTTCATCCATGAGAAGGACTGGATGAAGCGGTCGGACAGCGTTGTCGGTAAAGTAGCGCTGAGGAGAGACGATCTACACAGATACCATGGAAAGGATCAATGGTTCCCTCTCCAGGCCGTCGACACAGACTCCGAAGTTTATGTAGGTTACACCGATGAGGTCCGTTTCTATGGCATTCCTATGGCCAGTAGACCAATCCGTTAAGTTATGACCATTAAAAATATTTGACTTGCGGCACAAATAATGACGCAACTTATACTTTTCTTAAGTACAAAACAGCCCAGTGAACCATTGGAATTTTAATCCCTGAAAAAACCCTCAAAGGAAAACTACTTTCCTTTTGTCTCTCCTGCTAAATATTTGAAACCAAAAAATTGTTCAGATTACATTTGAAAGATAATCCCATTTGAATTCTATGTCCCTGTTATTGTCCATCAATTTTCAACATGCTTATCCAGTTTTAATATCCCCGTCACCAAACTGCCCTGCTATATATCCCTAAATTGCCCTCGAGTGAAATCAGAAGTATCCCTGTCAGTGGGAAGAAAAGAAAGTTACTTCACATTATAACGCAATGGATCTTTTCTCGCTTTTAATTAGAAATTGTAATTGTATCTTTAGTCACAGGTGTCAAACGAGTCAAGTTGGACAGGGTCGCGAAAAACCCTCAGGTGTTGAAAATCTTTGAACGTAATTACTAGATTGTAGCGCCATTGCGTATTCAGTTGACACTTTGTCAGTTTGCTACATGCATGAATTGCTTTGCTAGGCCCACTCAGCAATTTTTTTTTTATTATACAGGACTTTTTAGATAATAAATGATGTAAACGCCACTGGTTCAGATGTGTGATCTTGTATTGCGGGTGTGAAAAGGGATGTGGGAAACTTGATAGCATACAGTGTACTGTTATTTTCCATTGCAATGGTTGTCTTTGCAACAAATCTGTAACTAGGAACATGCGTACAACATGCAGCATTTTGGCTGGAAAGTACTTTGTCCAAACAAAGGAGTAAGGGCGGGGGAATGCCCTTTTTTTCACCAGCGTTTAACCCCCCCCCCCCCAATAATTTGTAAAGAGTACCCTTTTTTTTAAGAAGTGCCCTTTTTTCTGAACAAGTGCCCTTTTTTAAAACAAATTGGTTCCTTTTTTTGTGCTATCTGCCATTCCGGGAGCCTTTTTCAAAAGAAATTCACGCATGTATTGCCCTGAAAAGCACCATATAGAGACTGTTACTAGTGTTAGTGTGCCTAATCGTTGGTTTTGAACAGCGCCCCTACCGACAGATGGTACCAGCCAGCCCCAGGCGCCCCCCCTTTTGATTTTACGGAGGCCAAGTGTCTACATTTCACCATTGATGTGCAAGTGCCCTTTTCAAGAAATTCCCCCCCCCCCCCCGCCCCCAATAAAAATGACCGTGCTACGCCACTGCTGTGATATTCCTTAAACAAAACTCATTTAAATACACGTATAGAATTGTGATTTCACACACGTGGATGTACATGAACATAAGTTAAGGAGGTGTAATAAGCCAGATTGTGATAGACAGCAAACGTGTATTTAATAACAGTGTACACAAATACGGACTACCAGTGCAAATATGCGGTGTTTACCGGCCACCCTCAATTCAATTAAATTTCACACCTACTGCGGAAGCTAGAATTTTTTTCCCCCGGACACATTCCAATCGTTTGTCTCGTCCGGAGAGAAGATTAAACGGGAGCTGTTGGTTTCCATGGCAACCTTATCAGCTGAGTCAACACTTTAGTTATTAATATTTGATTTTTTTTCCTTCGGATTTGTTTTGTTTTATGATAGGGGCAAGTTCAGGTCGAGGTGAGGACGAACGAGGTATTGGGAGGCGACGGAGCGTCACTCAACAAACTAACCGTAAGGTGAGTTACCCTAAAACCCTGGAGAAGCTCATAGCACTATTTGCTTAGCGAAGATGAGGTTACCAGCCAAAACTGCATGATATACACATTGATTGTGACTGGTCCCCGGCTGAAATTTGCTCAGTTGATAATTCTGCTGACTAGTATTTTCACAAATTTGGTATATGTCGCTTGAAGCATCAATTTATCAAGGAGAGAAGGCATGTTGCCATCTGAGTGTTCTATAAAGACGAAGGGGTAAAAAGTCCGTTTTCCAAGCCCAACAAAGGATTTGTTGGCAATGAAAAATACCGGTACCCTGACAAAAAAGGACAAAACGTTAGTGTACTGGCACCTGAATAATGGACTTAATATGTGGCATGTGCATTTTCTTCTTGTTCCAAAATCCCCCCTACAGCATCTGTTTTGTAGTTCGAATAGTGGTCTTTCATCGACTTCTGTCAAGTTGTGATTGAGTCACTTGAACACATGGAATGAAAGTGTCACAGGAATTCGATACATATTCTCCAGCAGATTTCATTTTGCATACAAAGTATGTTCTCTGAGTGGACTTCCGAAAACTGCATTAAACTGTTGCGCTACTCTGGCAACAAAATACTAAAGAAAAGCCCGAACACACTGAAAGATAAAAAACCAGAAATGCCGAAGAAACGGAAATTAAACTTTGAAATATTTACACAGATGCTTATCGGCTTTTAGTCCAGGATTCCAGTTATTTTCCTTGTTCTACTGGTAATTCCCTGGACGGCTGTCCAGGCGTTTTAAGTTACAGGTATTTGTCCCGCGAAACAGATCCGGTCTTCAATTTGGAAAAATTGCCAAGGGATGTATCTTTCTTTCCCCCCCCCCATGCTCTACAACACTCACAGGCAGGTGTGCTTTACATATTAATTTGTTTGATGTGGGTGTTTGTGTCTTTGGTCGACAGTTTACGCACACTCCCTCTGTGCCTGATTGCTTGTATGCTGATTGGATGGTTTGTCCGAGAGCTTGAAGCTGTTACGGGGATCAATTTTTCAATCGCACGCTTCTCTGCCTGTGAACTTTTTTTTTATACTCACGTCTGGAACTTCAGAACTATGGGGTGTTTGGGTTGTTGTTTTAGGGGCTTGGATGGATATTTTGTTGACAAGAAATTGAAATCTGGGACAAGCCATAAAAAGGTTAAAAAATCTTAAATAATTGGAGGTTATACCGGTACATGTACATGTACAGTCAAGTATTTCAAAGTGTAATTTGGATTGTGACATTTCTCGAACTTTATTTTGCCCCTTTTTTTTCAAATGTAAAATGGATGAAATGTCAAAGTAAATAAAATGTCAAAGTGTGAACAGTGTGTAGTAACACCTGGTCTTCAGCAAAGTAGGACAGACAGGTTTTTTGTTGGGGGGGGGGGCACATTGCTATTAAAAAAACATGAAATTGCTGGTGTTATATGGTGGATGATTTTGCAATAATGTATTCAACAAGGCTTCACCTCACCTGCTACTTGCGGTGACGGCTTCACCGCCTGTCACCCACTTCGCGGGTGATCAACTGTCTGACGATCAACTCGTGAACACACACCTTTTGCACTTTATAGTATAGCGGTGATAATGTATATTAAAAATTACTATTTAATAGTTAAACATTTGTTCTCACTTCATATTCAGTATTTGATCATGAATGTGGTTTTTCATCGCAGCCCGACCCCTTGATATGTGTAGGCATACCAACGGTGTTGAGTAAAAAAAAAAGGAAAAACCCACCCACGGAAAATGTTCTTGACTCCAAACGGAAGCCTCGCACACATGTAATTGTGATCTCACTCAACAATTTTTGCGATTTGCCAAAGCTGATGTTGACAAGAGACCACAAGGGTTTGTTTCTGCTTGTCTGAGCCTGTTTCATCGGAGAGAGATATGTATTGATGTTCATTACCCCTTCCACTTCTTCCGCTGGTTAAAGTCAGAGTGGGCTTCTGTGAGATGAGGGCGGGTGGGGGAGGGGGAGGTTTGCGATTTACTTTCTCTGCAGTTTTTTTGTGTTGGATTTCCTCTTGAATGTTTGGGTAGCTGACGCTGCTGATAATGATATGGCATTCCAAGGTCTGGAGCACCCGTCAGGCACAAGCAGAGATTTTGGTGTCAGGTTTCTGTCTTGGTTCGTGTGGATGGCCGATCGAAATTGAGGGGCATGTCCGAATCGCGGAGAAGTGAAGTGACATGGGTTCATTGACATGCAGTTTTATATTGAAGACTTGAAAATGCAATCGTACTCGGCTGTAGCTGCAAAAACATGACAAAATGGAAAAGTATTTGACAGAATTTAAAGCCAGCATTGAATCCAGGAATCTCAGACAAATATTTCTCAGAAAAGTAGGGCTTCTGAATGAAATTAGTGGTGTCAAATTTCATTTGGGTGTAGTCTCAATATTTGATTTAATTTTTCTTTCAGAAAGTTTCTTTCTACTTGTCTTACCACCTGTCTGCTGGCCGGATTTGTTAAGCTTGTACAACAAATTTTCAAGGAATTTGTAAAGAATTAATTTTTTTCCTAATGGTAACATAATGCCTTTTCCAGACCTCTCTAAAACTAAATAAATCATTCCAAGTTACATAAGCTTGGCTATTCATTTGACAATTTTGCCAGGAAACAAAACATCTAAACCATTCTTACTCTGCGTATTAATTGTACAAGGTTTGTTGTACTTATACCGGTACATACACAGTACTTGACCTGCATGCACTTATTAAATATAAACATAAATCTGTTCCGTTTTGAAATTAAACAAAAGTTGTACTTGTAATAATATGATATGAGCTATGATAACATGCGGCAAGGCCGCCATTCCAAATTGAGCACAAAACAGAAATTGAAAGTGTGTGTCTCTGCTAAACACTCTGCATACTTTGCTAGTAAAATTAAACATAAAAATGGACGAAACCAATATATTTCTGCTAACTGGAACACAGAAGTAGGGCACATGTGAATCAAAGGGAGATATCTTCTGTTGGGGTTGAATCTCCTCTTTAAAATGACACCCTGATCATGTCATTTTATTCACCGTTGACTGAGCAGTGACCAATTTTATGAAAGGGTCTATTTAGAGAATTGCGCCACTTTTCAATTGTGGTTTTGTTGTGTCAATTGTCACAGAGTGAAAGGCTATGGTTGCAAATTAAGGCAGGTGGGGAAAAAAAGAGATTTCACCATTAAAAGTGGCACAATTCTCTAAATAGACCCTTTCATAAAATTGGTCACTGCTCAGTCAACCGTGAATGTAATGACTTGACCAGGGTGTCATTTTAAAGAGGAGATTCAACCCTAACAGAAGATATCTCCCTTTGATTCACAATTGTGCCCTACTTCTGTTCCAATTAACAATAATATCTCGGTTTCGTTTTTTTGGATCCACCTTATATATTATTTTTAAACCACGTTGGCGTTGGGCAAAACCAAATATAAACAGACCTTGGTCATAGAAAATTGTTTTAAAATACAATTTCTGTCATTGGCAGGAAAAGAAGTGACCTTACCCACAGGTCTTCATGTCCAATGTCATGGACAAAACTAAGTGTGTTATTTTTAAAACTTTGTATAATTTTAAAACAAGATCAGAGTCAGAAATGTTTTTTTGTTGGCGGGGCTAAAAGAAAATATTTTTCCATATCATTGCTCGATAAACAACTGGAGCAAAAAATTACTCCAAAATATATATTTTGCATGTTTTCATCCTTGTTTAAGAACCACTTGTAGATTTTTTCCCCTAGTAGTTTATATTTCTGTAAACCTGTGATTCCTCTGCAGAGTTCTGGAAGGGAACGGACTGACTATAATCCACAACCAGTGCGATCCGTATGCAACAGTCACTTTTAGGTAAGTCCGTTTTATTTGACGGTACATTGGTGTGAAACATAGGCCTCCGCAATTCATGCTAAGGACCTTACGTGTACTTCCAGTGCGTGTATTGCAGCATTTAATGCACAGACAGTAAGCCTGTCCATGACGGATGGGAATGTGGCTTCATTTAACATCCTTTTCAGATCTCAACTTTAAAAAAAATTACAGGCCTGTATTAAGTGGTAACTGGAAATGTCTTCAGCAGTAAGTTAGAAAACATACACCGATTGCCAACTTAATGCCACATATCCGTTTTCCATTGCAACCATTATTACCCTTGCCTCGACACATTATCTGCTATATACCGATTACAATTCCTTTCCGCCCAGTCCCGCCAGAGTTGCAGTGCAAGGCGCGTGCATTTTTACCACCCAGGTATCGTGTTTCTGCCTCCCGGCCGGATGATCGGGTATCATAAGAAACATCAGGCATCGTTTCCCAGTCCCTTATCCTCGTCTGTTGTTTTTAGCGAGATTAATCTCCATGTCCCTGTCAGTTTGTGTTGGAAATGATGAGACCTGGCTATCAAATTTTTCCACCCCCCCCCCCCCCCATCTGCAATGTTTCTCATCCTGCTTCGGTAGTAATCATGATATCAAGCTGAATGTCTCATGTTTGATGAGAAACAATATCATTTCCTGAATTGAATGGGACATTCTGATTTGATGTGGTTTTGTCTGGGGTATACTGTTGGTCCCAAGTGGCTCTGATCAGTTGAATTTCGTTTCTCTTGGGGGGGGGGGGGGGATGACGACAGAAGAGGTCAGAGACTCACATAAGCTCCTTTTAATGAGAAAATGTTGTGGCTCCCACTCAATTCTGAGAATGTGTCGATGTAACTATAAGGGAGCAATTATTGCTAAGATAAATCCTATAATCCTTATGGGATTTAATAGCAAACTCGCATTCAGCACATGAATGTTTTTGTAGGAATGTACATGTATAACATGTTGGCTTGGCACTTGTATTCCCTACACGTCGGCAAGTGTGTTTAACGTCGGCATTCAGGAAACTCTTTGTGTCTGCAAGGCCCGTCAGCCACTGGAAAATTCTTTTGTTGGTAAGACGGATTGGCAGCCTGGGGCTGTTAGGAAGAAGGAAAAAAATTGTCAAATGAGTTTTGGCTTGAAGTTCTAAAAATTTGCGAGTTGTGACAATATGAGGCATTGAAAACTACTCTTTTGTGAAAATGTTCGGAGAAAATGAAATGAGCCAGTATTTGTGTTTCTGTTTCCTTCAACAGAAATGAAACCAAAAGGACGAAAGTCCGAAGGAAAACGGTGGATCCTCGCTTCGATGAATCCTTTCAATTTGAGGTTGGTTTTATGGTTTTAGAAACTGGAAGACATGATGCTCAGTTTTTGCAATGCATCAACACAACAACTTTTCAGGCTTTTTGTTAAATGTTTGTTTATGATAATTAAGAAAGTAAACAGTATGCCTATTTTGTTTTGAAACTTGGTATAATTGTTCTTTGTGTCAAATGTAATAAAATGGCCAGCAAAACTCAAAAATAAAAAAAATTATCGATTTTTCAGGTTTTTGTCACTTTGTGAAAACATCGACAATACGTGTACTCATACATTTACTTGTAGTCATCTGAACATTTTTGAATTTTTTTTGACAAAAGCGTGCATGAAAGATTCAATTTCGGTTTGAAATCTCATGTTGAATGGTGTCATTCCACTTGCTGTCTTTTTGCCTTTACATTTACTGTAGTAACAAGTGAAAGTGTAGCATGTTGTTTTGACAAGCCTAATGATTTCAGCCATCTGCCAAAGTGAAAGTGATACTTTCATTTGATATCCGGAGATTTTGCTTGGCCGGCAAATCTCTGGATCAGTTGGCCAGTTGTGCGAATGATACGGCGCTGCAGAATTGTTCAGAGTGGGTTGTCATATATTGCTGTTGAGTATTCTTACGTCGAGGCCAGTTTATATTTCATGAATCGTACAACATCGACGTTGTCGAAATTAAGTTGGACACAGATACATGTAGTTACTCAAAAGGATGTCTAAAAAACAACCTATGGGCCATGTAGTCTCAATTAAAGCCTGCTTTGTGACATTTTCATTTAAATTTCTCTTTAAGCATGCCATTATCTGTTACATGTGAAACTCAGTGCTTTTAAGAAACTTGAGGTGTGCTTTGACCTGACAATGAAAGTAAAGTGAAATAGGCCAGTTGCCTTTTCCTGAATTACATTCTGCGCTTCTAGACAGGAGTGGAATAGGAAAATGTGTTGAAGTATGATCACTTTAATAACTTGCTTGTTCACGTGTGTTTATTCATGAATGTAATCAGCCATTGAGAATTGTCCCAAATTGCCCCAAATTGACAGCGATGTCGGGCATTTTCGACACTGAGTGGGTACTCGTACTCACAGCCTACAGCTTGAAAGGATATTGTTTCAAAATTGCCTTCGCTTTACGTACATTGCAGAAGACAGAAGGATTGCAGAATAAATAAACGGCGCAGCTACAGTTTTGTTAGTTTTTAATCTTCCATCTACATTTACTGCAAATGTAATCTAATGGATTATTTGCTTCTAAATTCCATTTCAGAAACTTGTTTGTTGAAGTGCAGAAACTTTGGCATTTATAAACTAACGATGGAATGAATTAATATGAAGCAAGAAAGCCAGAATCAGTATAGTCTCTTAATTTAAACTGACAGGGCGTCGTTTGTATATAATGACCAAGCCTTTTCCCCCGACAATTCCAACGACAAGCTCATCCCGAATCGTCGCCTCTTGTTTATTTGCCCACCCGACGAATTAATCAAGTGGTCTTGTGCCAAATGGTCACCACTCTATCAAAATTAAAGACAGTTCTCAAGGATTTTTATTAGCGGGACATCCTGCTGATATCTCGAATCTCCAGATTTTTTTTTTTTTTTTAGGTGGAAGCCGTGCCGTTGCACGCACTCAACCAATTTAATGGCAAAATTATTGCTTTCTCTTAAGTGCCCGCAGGACAAATTAAGCAAAGATATATTTCTATGGCAACGTGGATTGGATGTGGGGTATTTTTTTGAGGTCAAATGTACGCTTTCCGCAGCACGGTGCAATCGGGTTAATACACCAGTCAATTTTTGTTGCGGATGATTATGTGCAGTGTACTTGTGCGCCGAAACACGTTAATCACATAGTTGATGAGCTTATATTTTAAGTGCACACTAGTGAAAAGGAAACAAAACAAAAAGTTTGACAACAGATGATCTTTGGGTTTAGAGTAGGTCAAAATTGTGTGTGAGTTACTTTTGTACACGTACATGTACAGTTACATCTACATGTACGTGTTGTTAATTACTATTACAATGAGCCGTCAGTTTGCTGTGAGGAGGGCATTTTCAATTGTAGATACAACGTACAAACACTCAGCAGGCTCAATTGTTCAGTCCTTATTATTTCTTTTATTTTTGTCGTTATCGTTATCATTGTGACTCGTTATCATCAGGGCTCGTTATCAACGCGACTTTCTTTAATAAGGTGATGTACGTGAACCAGCATTGGGAACCACAAAATTATAAAATTTTAAAACGTGGAGACTGGCTTTTCTGGATCAATATAGCCATGATAACTGTTATCGAGTAGATTGCATTTTATATTTGAATTGCTTTTTGAAACTGAAATTAACATGTGAGTGACAATATTTTGTTTATTAAATAGTCCAGAATTGAATGGATACACTACTTTTTTTACAAGAGTTATGACTTCGGGTACACATAAAATGCATGAAATTACACCATTCTGAAACTGAATGCATTATTAAAGCAGTTCATTACATGACAATGAGTTTGGTTCAATTTATTCAAGGAATTGTTTATTTACATATTTATATAGTATTTGAGTATTGTTCAAGCATTTTCTGTGTTTTTAGTACTCCAGTTTTTCTACCCTGTATCCGCAGAATTTTTCAGTATTTAGCAATAAATGTATAAGCAGAACCAATTTGTTATGTTAATCTTATGCAGGTCCACATTCTTTCTCGAAATCAGCCGGAGGTACATGCAAAAACAGTGAAGCGTCATTATAAATATTTATAGTTCTGTTCTTTTTTCTCTTTTTTTTCTTTTTCGTTCTCCTTCTGCAGCTTCCCAAGACCAGCAGTGCAGCAGACACCAAGACCAACTACAGCTTCGAAGATGAGGCCAATAAACACGACCTAAAGTAGGTCCCCATACCATCCCTTCAAAAAAATCTATCTAGAAAAACAAAAATTATGCTTTCAGCTCCCAGCTATTGCCTGTCCATTCCTTCGTGTTTCCCAGTTTGATGTGTTTGTTCTAAACTGCCAGAGAATGTTGTTTTTTTATCTCCGTCTTGTTGTTACTGGGGCCCGTGTGATTTCGCTGTGTTTCGTTTGTCTGCTCGGCGAATCAATTGCGTCAATATGGCGAGTCGTATTGCGGAGTTTGCTGGGCTGGTGTCTGTCATTGCGACCAGTCTCTTCATAGAAAACCCATTTGTTTTTCTTGGGAGGAGGTACGGTTGGGAATCGCCTTACACCTGTTTCCAGAGTCAGAATAAATTATTCTGAAGATTAGAAATTATTTTAATGTTTTTGGTGCACTTGTCCCTGTCCCCTTCCCCAAAATAATGTCGATACGAATTTAAACGAAATACTACTTGACAATGTCTGTTCATGCTGAGTTTTCGATGATGCACTGTAGATAAAGTAGGATTTGCAATTTTTTCTTTTGAATTGATTTATACGCAGCAATTTGCAAAATATTAGACTATAGATTGAACATTTAAAGAGATCACTTATTTTTGGTAAGTTAGGTTTTTAAAAACGTAAAGCCAAAAAGAAAATATATATATAAATAAAAAATACACAATACTGTACATATACAGCAAGGCAACAGAGGCAAATATCAAGTAAGAAATTACTAACTATTGCGTATACAACTAATCTGTTAAATATTCTTCAATTTGTGATTTTTTCTTCCAAGAATTGCCATGTGGAATTCAGCGTCGCTAGGCGAGGGCGTCTTTATCGGCGAGGTGCGGTTGACGCTAGCGGCAATCAATCTCTCAAGCGGGGTTCATAAAGCGTGGTAAGGGTTACCATGGTTTTACCTTGATTAATAGAAACCTTAGTTACTACAGCTTGGTAGTACAGAGTAAATGCATCTAGAGTTTTATAAATGATTTGAGAGTAATGTTATTAAGTAACGGACGATAGTTTTGGTTTTGTTAATGAACTTGGCAAGGAAAGTCAGCTGCTTCAGTCTCCAGCACACACTGCCAGTAATTTGTCAGTTGGAGGGGTTGTTAGTAAAAGATTGATTGCCATTCCTGTCAAGTTCAGTCTGAGTTTGTCAGCTAGGCCTGGGCCCAATTCATGGCTCTGCTAACCACACAGTTCCGTGCTTATGATCACCAATTTGTGCTAACAGCGCTAGCAGCAAAATTCTGTGCGAACTCTGTAAGCACAGAATCCTTGGCTACCGGATGTACGCATGCGCAGAAGCCAACATTCCTCCCTAACCTGTGAAATACGCTTAACTTAAGCAAGGAATTTGCTGCTACAGCAAGCAGGGATTTTTTGCTAAGGATATTAAAGCAGTGCTATAAAATTGGGCCCAGTTGTGCCTTATTGCCCCCTTCCCCCATTGAGCAGTTGTAGTAACTCTTTTTATTTCTGTTGTAGCCCTTTACATGAGTGGCTTTTAGCCTTGTTCAGGGCAGACTTGCATTTAAACAATGCACATGTTGAGTGCAAAGGGTCTTTCTCAGGGCTGTAGTCCATCTTGCTTCATAATCCAACTTTTTAATTTTTTTCTGACGTTCTTGAAAAAAGAATTGGTTCCCACAGAGAGAGATGATTTCTTCACAAATCCTGTTTTGTGTGCTACTCGATTCTCATGAAGACGGTTCAAATTAGCTCGGGGGAAAAAATCTGTAACACCCTGCTGCTTCTGTTCCTCATTATTTGAAATCTGGACATCCAGGTACTTTCTAAAGCCTCGGGAGAACAGCAAACAGAGCCGCGTGGAGCTCGGTTCACTAAGAGTCCGCATCAATTATCAACAAGATCACGTCTTGCCGTCACAGTACTATGGAACGCTCAGGGACATTCTGCTAAGATCTCCAGAGATCGAGGTGAATTGTTTGCCTCTTTTTTTCCTTAAATCTTGCCGCTAGGCGTGTTTGTGTACTTTTGAGTCTGTTACTGTTACCCGAGTACTTTAAGATACATCTAGCCTGCTCTGACAAAATGAGGAATATGTGTTCTGTTTGTGATGGGTTAAACATGTTACATTTTAAAACATATGTTGTCGCTTGTACGTGTCATTTCTAAGTCCATGTTTCAAAGATGTGTGTTGCAAGTGTGATCTTTTTTTGTCACACGAATCCTTAAAATTTCAAGTCTGTTCTTTATTTTACCACAACTTATCTAATCCTGAGTATGCATGTGTACAGTATATTATACAAACGAGTATCAGTGAAGGGGTAACCCAACATTAACATTTACGTCTTGTTAAAAAAAAACCTTTCAAGATGGTTTTGCTCCCTCCCGCTTTCTCTCACAAAGCTCAGAGGCGATCTTGTTCCACTTGTACGCAACACTGTCCAATTTCCATTGGGATTGCTCAAAGCACTTGACGCAGTGAAGATTACATATAACTATGATAGCATGAATGGAGGTAATTCTTAAATAAAGTAATCCTTCCATAGCTAAAGGACTTTTCTCTCCTTTGGATCGTCTTTCAGCCCACCTCCGCCAGCGCCGTCGAAATCCTGGGGGACCTCGTTAAAGACAAAGTGGACGCAGCTCGGCCCCTGATGAGACTATTCTACTATCACAACGCGGTCGTCCCGCTGATCAAGTCGCTAGCTCATCATGAGGTCTCAGACACAAGGTTAGACATGCATTTATCTGGATTAAAGAGGCATTTATCTTGATTAAAGAGGCATTTATCTTTTAACTTACGATGAAAAAGACAAGGCATGGCTAGTAAAACTGATCCTATAACTCACAAAATTCTGTTGAGTTGATTCTGAATGGCTATTCACAGGAAGTCTGTTTCATGCGTCTTGTCTACACAATCGGCCGGATTGACCCCATTCATTGGTGCTATTGGGTGAACCTATACGATAGAACTGCCCAGTTCACAAGTGACAGTCAGTCAGTATTTCAGTGACGTGGGAAGCGACCACAAAGACTAATCCCTGATAATGCACTTGTACGAAGCAGCGTAAAATGTTTTTCACAAACCCTTTATTCTTGCAAATTTATTCAAAACCTCTGTGGGTTTTATAAATTCTAGCAAGCCAATAATCGTCACGGTCTTACCAAATGAGTATTTACATTCTAAGTGGGTACAAAGAAATGTTGTTTTAAGCTGCAGAATTTTAAGTCGTAATTAACGAGCTAAGAGATCCTAAAAAAAAACTGCATTTACATTATTCAAATGCTCATCATCAGTCATATGTGCAAAATGGCGGCTCATGAAAGACAGTTTGAAAAGCATGGAAGCAAGAATACTTTGTAAATGTTCTTGTGATTTAACACGACTCTACCGTGCTTGTTGACCATTATTTGGAAACAAGGATAAAGAGTAATTATCCAAGCCTCACGCTGTGGGACAATGTAATCGTCGTGCTCACAAGGCTATGTCAGACAAGAAAATGAGGTGTTTTTTAAAAATACAATTTAACCCCCAGGGAAATAATGGCTCTCCAAAGAAAATGTGCAATTTCCCCATCTTATGAAAATCCTTAACAACAGATCCTTGAGGACCTTTCTTGTCATTTAGGGAGCAGTCCAATTATTTGTTAGATGTTCTTGGAAACAATATCCTTGCCAGCTGAGGCCATTTTCTAATTAACCGCCCACGGTGATAGAACTCTCTCTCATGGTGATGAGGACAAAACAAAAAGGAAACTGTACATGTAAGGTCAAACAAAACATTCACGGACAGTATCTACTGTGTAAATGTATAGCTTCTGACTAGCATCACATGAACAGATGGGACTCTTTCCAGTCTGAAGCTGTGTATCCCAAACCATCCGCGATCCCTCAAAATCAGTCATGAGGTCTGAAAGGATTCTGAAGGGGAGTTTTAGGATTTTGTAGGAGTAAGGAAGACAGAGTCTAGCCACTGTAGTACGTGATATTGGAGACAATAGCCACAAGAATGATTAAGAACAAAAACTTTATAAGGTAGGATTGGTTCCATGCGCAGTAGCGTACGTGTATGTTCAGGGCTGAGATTTGTCAGGATTTTTTCCCGATTTCAGGATTTTTAAAGAATCCCTTTCGGAAGCTGGAATTCCTGAGGTTTTACCGTAGCGGTATTTTTACCAATATTATATAAAAGTTCATATACATGTTGAACAAATGAAAGTGGTATTTTAAGATATATCACAGACCCTACGTTGCTCTGGGCCCTCAGCGACCCTCAAACTCTCTGCCGACTATTTCATGGATTGTTCATTTCCCTCGTATCTCACCCCTGATTTTGGAGGAGTCCGGAAAAATCTTAGAAAACGGAGAGGGGTTTTACCGGAAAGAGATTTGGACCCTCTGTGAAAAGATCTAAAAAAAAAAGAGCTGGAAAAAAACAAGAGGAAAAAAGAAAATTTGGCTGCTGCGTTTCAGTTCCCTGGGTTGTGCTAAGCCCACGCACATCAATGAAAGCATTGGGGTGCCCCGGGTGGCGATCTCCGCAACGCGTGGGTTTGCCTCCTGAGTCTCAAGGGTCTTGGTGCTACATGTTTTCATTAGTCTAAGGAGTCGGAGCCTTAAAAAAAATCAGATTATTTTGTCGCAGTGTTGTGAAGAGTTGTCACCCTCCCAAGGCTTAAAGACTTAGAAATGAACTGAATCCTGTGCAAGGTTGAACTATTGAATTTCATGCTTAGCCCGCAGGAAATTAGTTTTTTATATTTTAAAACCAAAAAAAGAGGAAAACCCAGAACTTTGGCAATGTTTGCTGTTCTCCCGAGTCTGTAGAATGCCGTGGTGTGAATTTCAGATTACGATTCAACGCTTTTGATGTTTGATTTCTACCTTTTTGTGAGATAAACCCTTCACTTTTCTAGTGAAGTTTGCACAAGTCGAAACTGTCATGTGGTTGTTTGGAGACGGTTTTTTTGTGTGAGATTTTTTTTTTCATTCCTGTGATCATTTGATAGTACAAGTACCCCCCTTTTTTTTAACTGCATGGAAACTTCCTGGGTTCTTTGGGATGGAATTTTTTTTTTATTCTTCTCCCAAGTATGTAGAATATAGACAATACAACTTGACGGCGCACTCGGATATCCCCCACTCCTAGCAACCTAAAGGTACTAACAACCATTTTCTCCTTGCTCTTGCCTTTTTCAGCGATCCCAACACCATCTTCCGGGGCAATTCCTTGGCCTCCAAGTGCATTGATGAGTTCATGAGGATGGAGGGACTACACTACCTCTACGACACCTTACGGGATCTGCTGGAGAACATCTACGATGAGCGCAAGCCTTGTGAGATTGATCCTTCCAAGCTGAAAGACGGCGACAGTTTGGAAACAAACTTGGTCAGTTTGAAACAAGTTGTCCAAAATTTAGATCCAAACCAAATAATGAAATGGAGTCCATTACAAGTCCATTACAAGACCATCACAAGTCCATCACAAGTCCATCACAAGACCATCACAAGTCCATCACAAGACCATCACAAGTCCATCACAAGTCCATCACAAGACCATCACAAGTCCATTACAAGACCATCACAGACCCATCACAAGTCCACTACTAGTCCATCACTAGTCCATCACAAATCCATCACAAGCCTGAAGTCACATTGTTGTGACATCACTTCTGTTTCCTCTGCAGGCTAATCTTCGTCAGTATGTGGAGAAAGCCTACCAGGCCATTGTCGACTCCGCCATGGGTTGCCCCACTGCCCTCTGTGAGTGCTTCTACGCCATCAAAGAAGCAGCCCAGAAAAGATTCCCAGGTACAAACAGCATACACACTCTTCAAGAATAAACCTCTTAGCCTTCTTATTGCTAATGGAGCAATTATAGACATCACAGATTCTTTATGAGCGTTCTTTAATACTGGCTATTGTAATGTTTGTTTATAGGATTTACGGAATAAATAAAGAAATGATTTTGCTGTTCTCATTCCAGAGGACCCTGATGTCAAATACTCGGCCGTCAGTGGCTTTGTGTTTCTAAGATTCTTCGCTCCTGCCATTCTCTCGCCAACGCTCTTCCACCTCAGAACAGATAATCCGGTGAGCAAGAAAAAACATCATTTTGACCACAGTTACAGGAGTCAGGGGAGTCAGTTTGACTTTCCTCGCCTTCCACCGCTGTGACCCGGGTTTGAATCCCGCCTGGGCCAATATGTTGATTGGGTTTTCAGTCCCTACCTGATTCCGTGGGTTTTTCCCCAGAATATTCTTCTGGGCTTTTCCTCCCACCTCTAAAACTGTCATTTCTTCTCACTGTCTCCTCTCTACAGGTTTCATCAGGCTTTCGGGCTACAGTGCCTTATAGGACACTTTTGAGGAATCCTTGGTTTCATTACCAGAAATAAAATAAAATATATAAAGTGTTGCTAAGCAACACATTGTGTGATTCCAACCTTATCTTTCCTGCTTGTCAAATATTCAAAAATATTTTAACAAATTTAAAGAATTCAGTATTATTTTGAAAAAAATTGACACTTGGTACTTGAAGGTTTTTGGATGGTGTTTTTATATTTCAAAACAGGGCCAACAGCTTCCACTTAAATGTTGCATTTACAAAATTATGTTTGTTGTCATTTTTGCAACACAGGATGAACAAACGTCGAGAACGCTCAAGATGGTTTCCAAGGCGATTCAGACGATTGGTAACCATGTCAACCCTGACAAACTGGTAAGTATACCATGTAATGGTGGACAGCAACCCAAGTAACCACCAAAAACTGGGATTGGTCTAAAAAAAAGCACCATGGAATAACAAACAGTACCCTTAGACATACCCAGAGAGCACCCACTTTTTGAAAAGGATATATGTGAAGTATCTTGCTCATGGACACACACACCACACCTACATTGTTCATATCACAGTGGGTCATACAGTTTAACCCCACACACAGAATTTCTAGAAGGAACCCTTAACCACCAGTCCACTGCGGTGACATGTATACATGCAAAGGTTTTGCTGTATTTGGAACGGATGACGGATAAACACGCAACGAGCAAGGCTGGAAATATCTGTCAGCGACCCGCTCGTAGTGAGCAAGGCCGGAAATATCAGGGTGTGCTACCCGCAGATGACGGCCTGAACCTGTCTGGCATTGAGGTTCGTAAAAAGCAATCCCGCGCCTGGGTCCGGTCACTGTCAAAATAATCCCAGTGCGATTTGGGTTAATTAGCAGAATATCCCTCAACGATTTGGAGTCAATCATGGGGTGATTTCTTCTTCTTCTTGTGTGTTTTACAGAGTAATGTGAACTGGAAGGAGGAGTACATGAGTCCACTGTATCTGCACATTCTGAATGAGGCTCACATGGACGGAATCAAAAAGGTACGCGAGTCTAGAATCCATGCAGTAGAGTATTTCACATGAGGTTGCGGGTGCTTGGTCAATCGTTTGTAAGTTTGTTACCCATAAACTTTTTACTTGGGCTCAATTTTATGGCTCTGTGCTTACATTCGCAACTCTGCTAACCTGAGAGTTGGAGATTAAAATACTAGAATTAACTTTTTTCTTATTGAGTATTGACAGCTTTTGCAATATTTAATTGGGATTTTTTTAATGTAGTTCCTTGAGGTGATATCATCGACCAGTCAGGCCCAAGTCAAGGCGATCGAGGCACCGATCACATTAAAGGAAGGGTGAGTTGGCCTACTGTTTGGTGGTTCCTTGACTTGATGACTTGTGATTGACTTGGATGAGTTTTGAGGATTTGTGATGACTTGTGATGGACTTGTGATTGACTTGTGACGTTTTGTTTGCAGCTATGAAATCGATAAACAAATATCTCGCTATTACTCCTTATTTAAACAAAGTACTCGTTATGAGGACCATATGCTGTTCTTGAGGACCAAATAGTTTTTTTCGTGCATCACAATTTTTTTCAATACCAGTTGCATACATGTAGTCGAGTCAAGTACCAAGACAGAAATATTTTTCAGTTCTTTTTATTATCATGTACACAATTGACCACTTTCCAGTGGATTTATATAAGTACAACTACAAGCACAGGATAAACTTTTTGTTACCCTGTGATCATTCTTCCGTCCCCTTGCAGGGTTATGATCAAGCGAGCTCAGGGCAGGAAGAAGTTCCTGGGATTCGGTCTGAAGAACTTCAAAAGGAGGTGGTTCCAGCTCACCAACCATGAGTTGACTTACAGTAAAACGAAAGGTATGGGCTTGAGGGATTGCTGTATTCATCCTTATGTGCATCCATGAGGTGTTTGAAACAAAAAGTAATAATCAATCATCATCATTATCTAGCGGACGCAACCGAGATCTCGTTCATAACGCCACGCCAGGTGTCTTTATCTTTCATTATGTACAGAAGGTCTTGAAACTACCTGTTATTTATCACTTGTGAATGAAAATGATCCTCTGTTCTTCACACATTGATAAAGTAGGGCCCAATTTCATAGAGCTGCTCAAGCAGAAAATTTGCTTAAGCACGAAAAAACATTGCTTAGTAAAATTAGGTTACCGGCCAAAAATCCATGTGATGTACATTGCTTGTGACTGGTATTTAGCTGTTGTTAACTTAGCATAACAATCGCATGGAGTTTTGGCCGGTAACCTGATTTTATTAAGCAAGACGTTTTTGTGCTTAAGCAAATTTTGTGCTTCAGCAGCTCTATGAAATTGGCCCCTGGTCTGTACAACATTTTGTGAAGCAACCTTTCCCATGTTTTAGGGAATGCTTCTTTTTCACTTTCCAGCACAATTTTCCTTTGACTTTGCCTTTCTTTCTGCTTCTTTCTCTGTTTGCCGTTTACAGAAAGCAAGCCGTTGTGTGTAATCTCCGTCAACAACATTCTTGCTGTGGAGAGACTTGAAGAGGATTCGTTCCAGATGCAATTTGTAAGCCAGCTGATTGATAATCCACTTGATACTTAAATTACCTCAAATAAATTGGCAAAATCATCAACTGATTTGGCAAAAAAAAAGTGAACTGAGGTGGAACCACGCTCACGCACATGCCACATACATTCTTTAAAGCCGAGGAGCATTGAGTTTGTACTTAGCTGTACACGAACCTGGCTAGGTCACCAACTTGGTCTAAAGCAGGCTACATCGGTGTTGTAGTTGAGACCTTACCATGACCTTTTCGAGATCGCATTATTTATTATAATTGTTCAAATTATCTAACGATGAGCTTACAAATAGTTATTGATATTGTCGTTTAGTTCATCATCATTGACTGCCAGGGATGACAAAGGCATTCCTTTGTTATTGTTCATCCAATGTTACTTTTGACTGGACTTGTGAATAGACTTGTGATTTATTTGTGACTGGACTTGTGATGTACTTGTGATGTACACAACTGCATCCCGGTTAACTGCACCGATCAAGTGCAACTTTGCCCAATGAACTTAACATTTTCTCACAGTAACCTTTCATTTGTAATGCTCATACAACTGATTTGTTTCTGTGCAGATGTTCCAGGTCGTTCAACCAGAGAGGGCGCTATACATTCAGGCCAACAACTGCGTAGAGGAGAAAGAATGGTAAATATCCAACAGTCCCTACGGACCTCTTACAGGAACAATAGATGGTATTGTTTTGGCATGATCACGACAACCATTGTGTAAAGGACACCTACAGATGCATAATGTTGATACGCATAATGCTCAGGGAATTCAGGACTAATTGTCATCTGAATTTGCAGGTTGGATATTCTGTTCAACATCTGCAAGACAAACAAGAACCGTTTGCATTACTACCACCCGGCTGCCTTCAAGAACGGACATTGGATCTGGTGAGAACGAGATTTGTTAAACCTCCCCCCCCCCAAAAAAAGGGCCATGTCCATTGATGCAATTAAACGGCAACTGCTTCTAGCATGCGCAGATCCAAAAGTCAGGGGGGGAGGGGGCACTAGATGTTTAGTCAGTAGAAGGGGGAGGAAAAACATGGCTCATAATGGATGAGACTAGATGCCATCTGACCATAGGTGGCGCTGTTCACAAGTTGTGGGGATCGCGAGTTATGCTGCATTCCAATCGCATTGTGTTCATTGTGAATTACTCCTAGTTCATGAGTGGCTTGCATTCTAATGCTACACACCAACACGCATGCCCACAGGCCTTCATGCACATTGACCCTGCTAATATTTTTGCCTAGTCGTAAAATTGAGAAGAAAATTCCGTTTCTAGTTCACCATTGGTGAATATGAGTTTCCAGGCGATAGGCACGCTATAATACAACCAGTGAATTAGTAAACACGATAAACACAACGCGATTGGAACACGGCATTAGAGGGAGGGGCGAGGGGTACATAAGGCCGAAAAAAAAAGGTTCCGGTTTCTGGTCTGCGCAAATGTCGCCGTAGCCATGCGTGTCGGCACAATTAAAAAGTTTTTTTTTCAATGTAAGATGTCTCTAATTGACCAAACTCACTGGTTTGACAGGAATCCTGCTGCTACACAATTTCACATGTTTTTAGATGGGGTTACGATCGACTATAAGCTTTATGTGGCCTCTCTGGGCTTCCATATATTTTGCACTAAATTTAGTCAGGCACCATTTGCAATCATCAGCCGCCATTTGAAGAACAAAAAAGGGGGGGGGGGAACTTTTGATGCAAGCTCCATACCAGAAACCGAAGACCTTTTTTTTTTGGCCTAAAAAGCTTTGGTGGATTTGCTCCTTTTAACATCCCTCCCTTCTGGCCTCTTTAACAGATTGCCAGTGGCACATGTATTTTTTGTACACTCTCATTAAAGCTGGCTTCAATCTTCAAACTTGTATCACGAGTTATAAACCCTAACCACTAGGTCCTGCTCCACCCTTACGTCATCTTACTCTTCCCTTTATTTTGACAGTTGCAAGGCTACAGCAGAAACTGCACAGGGATGTACACAAGTCACTGGGTAAGGTTTTGTTTAAATATCGTCACTGTCCCTACCACGTCTTACTTTTCTGTATTTTGGATTCATTTTGTTTTACTGGTCATTTTTTTTGGCTCGAATAGTAATTCTTGAAATGAATCTGTTCAGATTATTTTTAATTTTTTTATTTATTTATTTTTGTTTTCAGTGGTCTGCCGTTAAGCATTTGCCTAGACATCGACCCAGACAGAGAGTTGGAACGGATACACTGTCTCTTCATGGCCCACCTACAGAAACTCCATTCACTACAAGGTACGTACTGGAGTACTTGTACCAAATTGTATTACATTGTATCACATTGTATTACATTGTATCACATTGTATTACATTGTATCACATTGTATTACATTGTATCACATTGTAGTACATTGTATCACATTGTATTTATTTCCTGATGAAACCATAAGACCATATAGTGTTTGGGCCAGTACAAGAACGAAAGTCTTATTGTTCCTGTCGGTTGTTCCATGCTATACAGACGCCTGTGCAACTCAAGCTGTCTATCAGGGCCTACCTCTACCCACTCAAACCCCCGTCAGCATAGAAGACCCTAAGACATGCTTTGCAACAGTCAGCTCCATGCTCTCCGAGATCTTGGCGCTGGAGCAAAAGCACAACCAGTTTAAGAAGATCCGGCAACGACTCACAGAGTACGGCAGCAAGTAAGTAGCCAAAATGGTTGTGATATAAGCTGGGAATTTTTTGCTTTGTTTTCAATGTCATATTTCTACTGATGTATGAACGAGAAGAAAAACATTTTGCCAGCATATTTTTTTAATTAACCTGCGATCACTGGAACAATTGAACTTTCCAGCTGAACTTTCCATCACTATGTTTACTTTCGTTTCATTTGTGAATGTCTGTGTCGATAGGGCTGAAGTTTATAATAATAACCAATCAGCGGTGTAGCCAGGGTTCTCATCCTGGGGGGGGGGGGGGGGCACCCAAAAATTTCTGTGCTGAAAGGTAGACAGTTTTTTTCACCGGACACCCAACCTCCATAAAATCAAATATTTATGGGGGCGTGTGGCCCCCCCCCCCCCAAAGCTACGCCGCTGTAACCAAGACGTTAAACAATGTTAAAATCTTGGAAAGAGATCACACCGAGAGTATAAAGCTTTTTATTTCAAATTGTAATAAATCACAAGTGAAACACAAACTCGCAAAGAAAGATTTATTACATGTTGCAACTGTAAAATTAATATTTTTCACGTTATTTCAATTTTTTTATAATTTCATTTCTCCAGGCAAAGTCCAATTGGTGACCACAACTGCAACTCATTCCACTGACCCGACCTCTGGGGAAAGAATGGCAAGACATGACAGGCTGTTTCTCCCACCGCGCCTCCTCCCCCTACCCACCAACCTGCAAGGCACAAACTGCTTCAAGCGGCCAATCTGAACAGCCGTGAAATTTCAAGATCCAGGAACTTCTGCATCCGTCAGTAAAATGCTTCTCCAGTGCATAAATATACATGAATGCAGTTTGCTGGCAAAAAAAATGGGCGTTGCGTTTGAGAAAGACAGAGAATTATCTATTCCATTTTTGCAGAATTTGAGTTTCGTCAAATCAGAAAGGTAAAGGATTATCCGCAGAATGTCTTGAGAGAATGCAACCAACATGTGTGTTGGCTGTCAAGAAGAATAAGAACGGAGTAGATACAGTTTCTCGCTGAAGTGCAAATGGAGTTGACATTCCACTCATTGGAGATTTTTGTACAGAGGAATCTTATCGAGCACAAAACCAAAGATACTGAAAAGTACTGTGTATGTAAAATGTACTAATAAGAAGCACTTGTGTAGTGTGTGTACAAACGTTTTGGTCGTCTGTTTTGCTTTGGTTTTAATGCGATTGGTTATTGGTTGATTTTACTAAACATTTAAAAGATGAAACATTTTTGCCTTTTTTTATTTCTCAAAACTTGCAATTTCATTCGCTAAACCCTAGTTAGGTTCCGAGTATCACTAAACCCAGGTAGACTTAACCCTAAAAGGTTAGCAGCACCGTGAAATTGGGCCCTGGTAAGTCAAGTCTGGGTTGACCTCAGGGTGATCCCAGGTTGACCTCAGAATACAATCCATTGTAATTGTAGTCAGTAGTCATCAGTTTGTTTATGTGCCGTCAAAAAGAGTAAAATGACACAAATGCTAAATATGTCTTTTTATTCTCAAAATAAAGGTGCGATTAAAAAAAATGAAAGGTGTGATTAAATAAATGAATAGATATGAACTTTATCTCATTTTCCCCCTGAATTTTGCGCCAAAATTGCCTGGTGTGGCTTCTTATCCAAAGTTTACTCACATGGAATCAGTGATCAAAATTTTGTAACATTGTATTTTTTGTACATTTTTTGGTACATTGTTTCACATAATTAATGTATTCATATTTTGGGCTATTTTTGGAAAAAACATTGTTGCATCCTGTACTGGTTTTCAAAGCATGCTCAACTTGATCTGAATTTCCACAAATGAAAGTTTTTTGCTGTCCGCAAAATGATGTGCCTTTTTGTAAGAGATGCTTTAGTGAATTCATAAAAAAAATTGGAATACCTTTTAATAACGAATTTGCTAACAGTATCTGTCCCTATAAACAAGCCAAAAAAAAAATAAAATTGAAACTCCTTGCTAATTTGTCCATATGAATTTCCACACAACACGGAAATTAGAAACAAAAATTCAAATATCAAAATTTCAAATTTTAAATACATTCACCGAAATCATTTGATGTACCCATTTCGCTGAATACTAACGCATTATCTCAGGTTGCAGTTTAATCTGAAAATTTTGAGATTTTTTTTTACTGTTTAATAACTAGCAATCAAAGTAATACTTTACTGGGTTATTATGTTTAAATTCAAAATTTCAAAATTTACTTTGAACTTTTCATTTTGATATTTTTCCCTACTCAAGCAAAGGAAAATTCCAGACGTCTTGAATTTAAATTTGTTAGTGCTGAACTTGTTTTTATTTACGTGCCTTGTTAAAACATTGTAAATAATTTACAAAACTGAAAAAAAGTAAAATATGTATACAGTTTACTTTTCGTCCATACTTTATTTTAGCAAATTTCAGTTTAGAAATAAAAATATGTTGCCTTTTTTCCTTTGAATAGATGTTGTATTTTAATTGATTTTTACTTTATGTTGACAATTTCCTGCCATTTTTTTCCATTCTATGATATGGTTTTGGACTTAGCCAACATTTCCTTACAGTACTTTATTTATTTACCTGCCTAACGATGGACATATGTTATCTTTAAAAAAAAACCTGCTCAATTCGTCTTTTGCATAAATTGATAAAAGTGAAACTAAAACCTAGATTCATGTGTCCTGTTACTTTAAAATCCACATTTCTTTCGTTTTCAATTGGAGTGGTTTATGTCATCTCCGACTGTTTAAATAAAAATGTACATGGCCCTGCTGAAAAAATACCTCAGAAATACTGGCCTCCTTTTTTCACCTCATTTGCATGTTTTCAATATTCATAACATGGTAATATACTGATTGCTTATGGGTAACTGTTTGTTTTAACATTATGTTAACCTAAAGTTAATGTATAAGGTTCGAACGCACATTTTAACAAGAGCTGTTATCCCGGTAGGACGAGCTCAGGATTCGAGCCGGAATGTCCCTGGTCCAGATCCTGGGTCCGTCCCGAGGAACTTTTAGACTTTATAAAAAAATGTGTACTAACTTTTTTGACAAAATTGTGCATGGTTGGGGGTAGAACCTGGAACCTTTGGACAGGTAGTCCTGTGCTCTAACCCCTACACTACTGGGTTTTCGTGCTAAAAGTAAGGATTCTGATAATTAAAACCATTAGGTTGTTCTGACTTAGTCTCCAGAGAGAGTTGGAAGCTGAGGGGTGGTGGCTTTGGGTCTTGGTATGAAATTGGGACTTGGGCTCTGGTTGGTCAGCACGCTGGTTGAATTTATTAGCGGGATGCTTGATACTTATACTTTATACTTAAACAACTTCTCAATCATTTTCTAAGGGATATATTATCTTGGACTTAGCTCCGCTGGGAATTGAGCGTGTTAAGTTTTCAAGGCATTTCTTCAAAGTGCTTTGAAGACTAGGCCTATTATTTGCTTTTTCCGCAAGATTGGGTTTTAAAAGAAATAGTGTAACAATGTTTAACTTGTCATTCCATGGTTTTGTAATTTATTTCTGCATTCCCCCCCCCCCTCCCCCACAAAACTGCTGTAAAAGGAAACAGTTTACAAACATTAAACAGTCCTTTACAATGTACCTAACAATTTATGTTTACACTTAAGATTTTACCGTAATAGAGCAAATAAACTATATTATTTAACTGGCAATCAATTTATAATAATAATAATTTTTCCAAGGAATTATTGAGGCAGTAATTTTAAGCCTTGTGGTAAAAACTGCTGGCTTTCGTGTGATTTCATAAACATTCCATAGGCCGTTTTTTGTGTGTTTTTAAGAAAGAAACTACCATTTTTGATATACAGTGTACAGCCAAATTTTGTTTTTAGAATGTGTCACTGTATGCTGACCAATTCAGGAATTGTTTTGCAAAAGAAAACATCATTATGGTTCATGAAGTCGTATTTTTTTTTTTACAGTTAACATAATCTGCCCTTTTCAGTGAAATTGAAGTTTTGAGAAATTGAAAATTAGAGAACTTGAGTTGTGCATGAAACAATTCTCAACACGGCACAGTTTCTACTTCAATTACATTGACAATGCAAACCATAAATAACAGCAAAGTTAATGAAATAAAGCAAAATCTGTTGTACAATTTCTTTTGTGACAAGTAGCAAACGTGTCCGGTGTTTCCTTTAATGTGTTCTATCTATTGAACTGTCTATTAATGAGTAACTAATATTAAATGATCCATATTTATTTATTTTAAAAGCAAGAACAATGTTACCAATGGATTTCTGGCTTAAAAAAGGTAAAATCTATGACAAAAAAATCCTAAAATATAGAAAATATTTACACCAATATAACTAAACATTCCAGTATAATGCTCTATTTGCTGATCACGGGATGGGCGAAAACCCCGCGAAAACCCTTTTGGGAAAAACACGGGGAAATTCCCATCCGGCTCCAAATTACCGTGGCAACCAAGTTTATAACTCCGTAGATCAGCGGTTTTCAGCGCATATTGAAATTGCACGTTAGTGGCAGAAATATCGGTGGCTGATGGCTTTAAGTATAGTTCTGAATTGGCCCACCTGGGAATCTATAATTCTCAGTTATTTGTGCATAGTATTCCATATAATTGTACCACTCACAGCGAAGTGCGAAGCTTCTGACAAAACAATTCCTTTTTTTGGCGAAAGTGACTTTCAATTTTAGTTGTGGGAATATTTCACGCAAGAAAAACTGGGGTGCGAAAAGGTTGTTATAATTACAAAGCAGTTATTTTGTTCAGGATTTTGAAAGCAAAACTCCCCAGCCTTTTTAGACTTAACTCTTTCGGAAAATGTTACCCAGTTTAGTCTAGGAAACGTATCTGCTGAAGAAGTGAAGGAGGTACATTTTCAGGATCATTCATGCGGCACTTTTAAAACATTTGTTGATAATTCTCGTCGAGTACGTTCCTCCCCATACAGCACTACAGTACTCGAACGCTAATATTATAATTCGGCTTAGAAAAAGTGTGCGCAAGCTGCTTTTAGAAGAAAAAACACCAATTCTGTTAAGCCAACAATGGCACTTTTAATAAAAATTAACCAACAACGGATGTCAAGTAGTTAACATTTGAAATTGCCCATGTTTTTCTTAACAGAGGGCATTATAGCTGTGATATTTCAGGAAGGCGCTGTTCCGTTTACAAAAATAGTTAAGAGAATCGTATGGGAAGTTTCAGGAGATGGCCGTTGTAAAACTCAGTCGAGTGTTGCTCAAATTCGTGTTCGTGTCCTGGTGAACTGTATCATCATCGTCTGTGCTGCTATTAAGCAAGAGGAATCTGCAAAGACAAAAGAAAAATGTATACCTAATATATTACATAGTTTTCATATTCGAAGCATAACCAACTATCAGATTGAGAAGATCTTTTATTAAATATGGATATGCCACTTTCCGAAAACCAACACAAAAATTGAGAATGAAAACTAATGAAGAATACATCTTATTCCTTTTGCTAAATTACCTCAAGAAATGGTGAAGACTTGCTATACAAGCAGGGCCTTCAGTCCTTCCGTCGGTCTTCCCCCTGCTTCCGGTTCCTTGGGATTCAGAAGTGATCGTATCTTCGTCAGGAATGACGTCTCACCTTGCAGACCGTCATCTCTACCAGAGGATGAAAAGGAGCTCATATAAGAAAATGTGTGGGGGAATGACAATTATGCGCCCTTTGCTCTTCTTTTGTATTCATTGATTTGTAAAATTGTTTACTGAAATTTGTGAAAGTCATTATTCTTTCAAATTAATTTCATTTTCCTCTAGATTTTATTTTAAAAAAATATCAGTACTTATCAGATACATAAATCACCATTTGAATCATCCTAAGACATTTTTCAAAAGGCAAGTTCCATTTATATTTTTACCTGAGAAATCAGTAATGGGTTGCCCAATAAGCAGGGTCGTCATCAGTCATCCGTTGTTCCTCGTCCCTGCTTCCGGTTCCTGATATGAGCACTCTGGTTTGCATGCTGGTCCTCCTAATCTAAATGCAAGTTGCTGAAAATAAAAGAATCTTCCTAGCGGAGCTAGATTTGTTAGTACACTGTACAGTGGTTTCTTGGTCAAATTTGTGACCGGTGCTGTTGTATAAAGAGAAGGAAATCGTATATTAATGGTCCTTACCTGACCACTATGATACAATCAATGACACAATCAATGACACAATCATAGAAAAAGAAACTTAGTTAAGGTATATAGGCCTAACTGGCTGCAAAGTACAGATGATAAAAATAATCCAATTAGTGGCCCTCACCTGACCACTGCAATGGATTATGGTCCTACCACTGCTATAATGATACAATCAGACAAAATGAAAACTTAGTTTTAGTCTCTTGGCCTAACATGATGCAAAGTATCTTGCATACAAGATGAAGATAATCCAATTAGTGGCCCTTACCTGACCACTGTAATGGATTCAACCGTAGAGAAAGAAAACTTACTTTTATAGATCATTATTTTGAGGGTTGAGACCTACTGGTCGCGAAGATGATAATTCCAATTTGCAGAAAGCAACGCGCACCTGTTTTAAGGGAAGCAATATTGCCGACCTGCTGCGATCGGACTTATCAGAATTGGAAAGTACTATCCATCAAAACCTCAACTGGTGTTGTGGGTGTAAAAACAAATAAATGGATGCCTATTGTTTCACTCTGTAGCCTGATTCAGGCTACACTTTACAAAGCGATTACAAGGTGTGTCAGACGTAACAGGTGTCATTGCACCTGATTTACATATGCAACAGGTGTCATTGCACCTGATTTACATATGCAACAGGTGTCATTGCACCTGATTTACATGTGCAACAGTGTCACCATGGCCTTAACACAAAAGGCTATTACCGATCTTTGCCAATCGGATTTTATGCAAGACTAAATCACAATTATCTACGGCAAAGAGACACATTTCGGTGAGAATTAGAGACTGTACTATGTCGCGAAATAATAGTTTTATGGAATCATTGAAACCATATTATGATTGAAAAGTAACAATCGATCAACCTCCACTGGCGTTGTGGGTGTTACAAAAATCAGTTGATGTATAATTTCACTCTGTTAATTCAGGCTATATACACTTGTGACTTTACAAAGCGATTACAAGGCGTCACGACCTAACAGGTGTCATTACACCTGATTTACAATAAACAACATTGACACCATGGCGCTAACACAAAAGGCAATTACCGATCTTTGCGAATCGAATATTATGAAAGAATAAATCATAAACAATAATCTATGTCAATAAGACACATTTCGGCAATGAGGATCAGAGACTATTTCATGTCACGGAATAATAATGTGGAATCATTAAAAACCATTATTCAGATTGCGTTCAACGACTGTTACATGTTTCAAGGAATCCATAAGAAATGCACATGACCCCTATACATGTAAAACATTTTGTTTGCACAATAAATCTCGAAGTTTTGACAGATGGGCATGACGTAGTTGACGAAATTGTTACCAAACAGACGAACAAAGTTTAAATTTGTAAACATGGCCCTAGTGTATTTCACAAGTAGAGTGAATAATACAACTTAAATTCGAGTTATTTTAAGCATCAAAATACCTATGGATGCTTAACACATGGCCCTAGAGCATTTTTCACAATGATTTGCACTCAAGACGGGATGAATGCGCAAACAGTTTTCAAGAAAATAACACGTCCGACTTTTTGAGGTATTTCTACAGAACAGATATGATCTTAACACCACATGGCCCTAAAATAATTTTGCAAAATAAATTACGAATTTTGGCAAAGACAAAGTAAGATATCCATCTTATGAAAAGTAAGATAGGTTCACATGGCCCTAGAATCATGTTAAAACCTGTCACATAAGTACAGAAGAAAACACAAGAAAACACGGCGATGAAAATTTGTACACATGGCGCAGGATTTTTTAAACAATAAGTTTTGATGTAGATGGCGAGAAAACGGATGATAGACGCGATTGAAATTTAGAAAAGTTAGATGCGTACACATGGCCTTAACGATTTGTTACAAACGGAACTCAACACGAACCTGCAGTTCTTAGTAATACAAAATTTTGTTTTAATCCATACTAGCCAGCAGATCGATATTTACCGTCTTATTTTCTACCTACATCGGACAAATGATTGACAACTAGTTGCAATGCCTTCGATTTCACGGTTCCACTCAAACTCAACACGAACTCGTAATCTTTAACAAACGATAATTTGTTGTTTTAATCCATAACTATAATATTTTTCGATATCCATGTCTTATTTACGTCATGCACAAACATATGGCAAATTTATACACAAACATATGGCAAATTTATACACAAACATATGGCAAATCAATACACAAACATATGGCAAATTAATAATTTCTATAAAAATTAATAACACTATAATTTCACACAAACATTATTTTCTCCGCGGTTTAGCACTCGTACTCTCAACACGAACTCGTAATTTTTAACGAACGATGCATTTGTTGCTTTAATCCATAACTAACATTGGTCGATATCCACCGTCTTATTTACGTCATACACAAACATATGGCAAATTAATACACAAACATATGGCCATTATTTATTGACAATCAATTGTTTTTATGCCACTGTTCTGATGTGATAATTTCTCTTCGTGGATTTACTACCCTCTAGGATTTTCACCTTTTAATTTATATATGTCATCTTTTTGAAAGTCATTTTCAATCGAACGGAGATCAATTAAACAAAAATACACTTGGCCACACTATAATTTCGCACAAACATTATTTTCTCCGCGGTTTAGTGCTCGTACTCTCAACACGAACTCGTAATTTTTAACGAACGATACATTTGTTGTTTTAATCCACATGTCCCTAAAATAATTTTGCAAAATAAATTAGAAAGAATGTTGGCAAAGACAAAGTAAGATATCCATCTTATGAAAAGTAAGATAGGTTCACACATGGGCCCAGAATAATGTTAAAAACCTTCCACATAAGTTCAGAAGAAAACACAAGAAAACACGGCGATGATCATTTTGTACACATGGCCCTAGGATTTTTTCACAGTAAGTTTCAATGTAGATGACGAGCAAACGGATGATAGACGCGACTGAAATTAAGTAAAGTTAAATGCGTACACAATGCCTTAACGAATTGTTACAAACGGAACTCAACATGAACCTGCAATTCTTAACGAATAATACAATTGGTGTTTTAATCCATACTAGCCAGCAGATCGAGATTTACCGTCTTATTTTCTACCTACATCGGACAAAATGATCGACAACTAGTTGCAATGCCTTCGATTTCACGGTTCGACTCACAACTCAACAGAACTCGTAATTTTTAACGAACGATAATTTGTTGTTTTAATCCATCACTTTAATTTGTCGATATCCATCGTCTTATTTACGTCATACACAAACATATGGCAAATTAATACACAAACATATGGCATATTAATTATTGACAATCAATTGTTTGTATGGCACGGTTCTGCTGTAATAATTTCTCTTCGCTGATTTACTACCCTCTAGGATTTTCACCTTTTAATTTATACATGTAATCTTTTTGAAAGTCATTTTCAATCGAACAGAGATCAATTAAAAATAATACACTTGGCCACACTATAATTTCGCACTAACATAATTTTCTCCGCGGTTTAGTACGTACTCTCCATACGAACTCGTAATTTTTAACGAACGATACATTTGTTGTTTTAATCCATAACTATAATTGGTCGATATCCATGTCTTACTTATTTCATACACAAACATATGGCAAATTAATACACAAACATATGGCAAATTAATGATTGACAATCAATTAATTTTACGCCACGGTTCTGCTATAATAATTTCTCTTCGTTGATTTACTACCCATTAGGATTTTCACCTTTTAATTTATACATGTAATCTTTTTGAGTCATTTTCAATCGAACGGAGATCAAAAAAAAAAATACTACACTTGGCCACTCTATATTTCGCACAAACAATATTTTCTCCGCGGTTTAGTACTCGTACTCTTGTACATAATTTTGTCTGCTTTTGTTTTGCTTTAATCCTTATAACCGGAGGTCGATGTCAAACGTCTTATTTTTTTCGCCAAACGCAGATCGGACAAAATGATTGACAGCCTTTTTTTCTGATTTCTATTTTCGTTCTCGAATTCGTAATCGTATAACGAACGATTAATTTATTTGATTAACCCTTACCCGGAGGTCGATATCCATCGTCTTATTTTCTTCTTTACAAATATCGGACAAATGTTTGACAACAGAGATTGAGGTTCCTTGGAGAAATATTATCATTGACCCTCTTTGTCTTCTTTACAAAACATTATCCATTTATAAACAATACATTATACATTTATAATTCTAAATTGAATTAATTTGTTGGCGATCACCCATCAAGGGTGTTGTCTTTCTCGGTAGCACCCATCAAGGGTATCATCTTTCTCAATAGTAGCACCCATCAAGGGTGTCGTCCTTCTCAATAGTAGCACCCATCAAGGGTGTCGTCCTTCTCAATAGTAGCACCCATCAAGGGTGTCGTCCTTCTCAATAGTAGGCACCCATCAAGGGTGTTGTGTTAATAAATAATAGAGTCTTTCTTGGCAGCACCCATCAAGGGTATCATCTTTCTCAATAGTAGCACCCATCAAGGGTGTCGTCCTTCTCAATAGTAGCACCCATCAAGGGTGTCGTCCTTCTCAATAGTAGGCACCCATCAAGGGTGTTGTGTTAATATAGAGTCTTTCTCGGAAACACCCATCAAGGGTATCGTCTTTTACAATTAGTAGCACCCATCAAGGGTGTCGTCTCTCTCGGTAGCACCCATCAAGGGTATCGTCCTTCTCAATAGTTGCACCCATCAAGGGTGTCGCCTTTCTCAATAGTATAATTTAACCCCTAGAGGGCGGTATTCCAATAGACACTACCCAACGCAACAATTTGGCGAATATTTCTAAAAGAATGCAGCATACTGAACAACTTTACACCATCACTTTTTTAAGGTAATTCCTTTGTCTTTATACACAAAATAAGTCGATTAAAAACTGATTTCTGTTGATGTAACATCTCCATGGGTCCGTCTGCTTCGTTGATTCTTCTATTTTCGCATTCCAACTTGCGTTATTATGGTCAATGCACCAGGCATTGTCAGGGTGAAAACGTTGGTAAACAAGTTAACATATTTCGTTCCCTCCCAATTCCCAAAGTTCCTAATCGTCTTGCAAGCTGCTTTTGCATCGCTTTTTGCAGTACGCTAAAGCTCCCTAAATAAATTTTTATTAATTAATTTTTATTATATTATTACCATTTGCTCTCTATCCACTTTCATGATTTATATTTTTATTTAGCTCCATTATCATTATCTTTGCCTTAATCTTTTTCATTGATTTCCCTTTAAAAAAGAAAAACCTTATTGCATTTTTCTTAATTTAAGATTTAAAACTTGATTGATATTTTCATTTTGTTTATTAAGTTAATGTGATTTTGGAAAAGCTGTTTTTATGATTTTTATTAAGAAAAATTTTCTTTTTTTTTAACAATAATTATATTTTACAGATCTCCGGATTTTAGTTAGAGTTGATAAAGATCACCTTTTTTTTTCTCAGAAGGTAGGCATGTATCGTCTGTTTTAAATTCATAAATTAATTGATTTGGTATCGGGGAAAAACATATCGTCGACCAGTGAAAAATCATCTCTGGAAGACGATAAGCTACAAGATATCATCAACCCGAGAAATATTTAACTTTCTCGAGAAGATAACATCTCACCCGAAAGATATCACCAACCCGTGATGACATTATCTCGAGAAGACGATATCTATCCTAAAGACATCATCAACCCGAGAAATATTTTTTTCTCGAAAAGATGACATCTCACCTAAAAGAAATCTTCAACCCGAGAAATATTTTCTTTCTTGGGAAGAGGATATCACCTAAACAAGATATCACCGACCCGAGAAACATCTTTTCTCGAGAAGACGACATCTCACCTAAAAGGACTATCTTCAACCCGACAAATATTTTCTTTCTCGGGAAGAGGATATATCACCTACAAAATATCATCGACCCGAGAAATAACTATTTTCTCGAGAAGACAACATCTCACCCTAAAAGATATCATCAACCCGTGATGACACATTATCTCGGGACGACGATATCTCACCCTAAAAGATTATCATCAACCCGAGAAATATTTTTTTTCTCGGGAAGACGACATCTCACCCTATAAAAGATATCGCCAACCCGTGAACACTTTCTCGGGAAGACGATATCACAAGTACAATTATAACATAGCGAAAAACTACCCCAAAATATCCTCCTATTTAATAAATGACGGATGCCGACCCATGTAACCTTAGAGCTCTGTAATTTGATATAAAAAAAGAATCCTATTTTTTTTCCATTGCAATACACTACCTTGATACGATTTAATTGAATACCGTTGATTATTTTTGTTTAAGCATCAAGCTAAGATTTGCCTGCTGAATTTACTCCGACTAGAAAAGGTCAATTCTTTTTAACTGTGTAATTGTTTGTTTTGTTAAAATATTTTTATGAAGTTAATTTTTACACCATGGCTGTGCCAGGTCAAGCTCCCTTACGCTGCTGCTGGTGTGCTCGGCTGCCTACGCGCGCCATGTGCCTACACCCCACCCACCCCGCCTTAATCCTAAACCTTAACCTTAATCGTATTCATTTATTTAATACAATCATAAATTTGCCTTATTTTCCTTCTTCCAAACGTCGAATTACGGTCATCATTGTCCTTATCAGCAGGTCACCTCCAATTCGTATGAGCTTCAAATAATTCCGTCGGCTAACTTTTAAAATTTAAGTTTATACAATCATAATAAATATTATATACAAGGAATACCCTGATAAAGTTAATGGTGTAAAGTATACTCTCAGCAATTTGTTAAAAAAAACCCGAGATCCGTGGATACATTGTCCATAAAATGTATTTTGGTCCATTGGAATGCCGCCCGATAACACTCTAAATGATGTGGTTGCATTAAATAAATTAAGTTTCATGGTAACATCCGTTGGCTCCGTTGTCAAATCCTCGATTTCATGGCTCATCATTAAATAATTAAATAAAAGCTCGAAACTTTTTCTTCTCAGAAGTAAGTCTTTAAACCGGTCATTTTATACAATTATAACGGCAAATGCAAACTTAATTCCAAGGAACCTCCCTCTCTAATGAAAACAGAAACCGGTTCACTCCAACTTTCGAATAAACCCCTAAAAGCCCCTCGCTGGAATGTCTTTGAAAGCGCAGCAAATACGGTGCACCTGGCCGCATACCGCGCGCGCGTCCTTTCAACTATTCGACCAATAAGATCACCGTGAATCTATATGACCACGCCCACTGCGCCTGCCACGAGCGGCTCACGTGTATGACTCGCCCCACTAGCTCGCAATGAAACCCGTGTAAAATGCGCAATGCACCAAAAGGCATGTCATGTAAAGGCGGCTCTATGAATTTTTGACAAACACAGTGGCAGGTATTCATATGCAAATTACTCTAAATCAAAAGGGCTTTCGCCTACAGGAATGGAATTTCAACGCACCGAGACATTCAGCTATGCAAACCCTTGTAAGAGAATCAAAATAGACGCCATTTTGTTGGCAACAACACACATGTATCATGCTTATCCTGAAATTTAGGTAATTAAATTAGCGATTTTAATAGAACATTTACAGACTTTTATCGTACAAAATTCAACCGTTTAAAAGACAACCTCGTGTACCAAATGCACTACCTCGTGCTTACCGTTATTAGAAGTGGTTTGAAATAAATGCAATTTAAGGACCAAAATGAGAGATTTTCTGGTTGTTTTACGTCAAATTGAGGTTTAAAATGCAGACAGGAATGACATTTCAAAAATATCAGGTATGTACTATTGCTCAAAATGCAGAATATTGAGTCGATTTTTCTGTGTGACCGGAGGACTAGGAGACGATTTTTCACTCACCTCGATAGTTCCTTATTTAAAGTTGGACTTACCCCGACGAACTCCAAAAGCTTGACTTCAGTATTTCCCAAAAACGTCATTCAGATCATTCGACAAAATTATGAGTTCACAAAAATGTCATGTGCAGTTCAGCACAAAATGAGCATTCAAAGGAATGCAGTTGCTAAGTCCAGTTCAGTTTTGTAAAACACAAGTTTTTATAACAAGTTCTATAGGCCTACAGCAAAGTTCAAGTCAGTTTTTTCAGTATTGGTGACGACGACGCTGCAACATGTCAGCGCCGTCAAAACGTTGCAGTGGCCCCCGCACATGGGGCCGGTTTTCTGGTCGACTTGCCAGACTCCAAGCGTGCAAATTCGACATTTTTTCGCGCACATGAAGACTCCATGGTATGATGTACGAGTTTCCGCGTTGCTGGCTTGAAGCTGGACGGTCGACTTGCAGGTTTAGGTCTCAGACTTTGCTGGTGAAGTTTGAGGCATTTTTTGTGACTGACCAAAAATAGCGGGAAGACATTGCGAGCTGCCCAGTGTCCGTTGACCCCGCTCCGCTCTCGGGAATTTTCCATTGCGTAATGATATGGCAGTGAAAAAAAAATCCGTTTTATACCACAGGCTGGTGGCCAAGGGTCTATGCGGCGCCTTTGGCCAAATTGCTCGTTGTATATTTCTCCGCACACTAGTTTTTTTCCCCTTCAGACATAATTTAAACACTATACAAACAAAATCATCGTGAATGGAAATTGTAAATTAGAAAAAGAAATTGAAGTAATACTTCCAGATGGAGTAGTTACCAATTTTCTATAAAAATGGCCCTATTTTTTTTGACAGGAGGGCGTCCGAGGGAATATCCGTGACGTAGCACGCGTGGCTCGCGTGGCCTGTCTCTCATTGGTCAAAAGTATGTACGCGACGTCTTCTCACCAATCTAGCCAATTTGATTGGACGAAGGACTCTTGTAAAAAAAATACGAGCGGACGATAAAAATGCGTACATTTGTTCCGTATACAAACGCCTCCCGTCTTGAAATTATGTTCTTTTAGCTTGTATCTTCAACTGTTTTGTGCATAATTAAAAGCTGGGGACTTATTTATGCGATTTTCAAAGTTTATTTTTTAGAGCATCTGTGGACGACTGGGAGGCGGCATGGTCAGGGCTCTCACTAATTGGCGGAATTGGGGTCGGGGAGTTGGGGTGGGGGGGGGGGGGCGAGTGTGAAGTGTTTGAGATGTTACAGTTGGGGTGCCCTTATTCTTTTAAACCCGTGAAAACCATGGTAACTAACACATTTCCTGGGGAAGGGGCAGGGGTGGATCCAGGAACTTTTTTTGCTGGGGATGTCATGCCCGTCAGAAGTCATTGCTGAAATGTAGACTGACAGATTTTTAAATAAAAATAAATTAAAAAAAAATGCTAGGGGTTAGTCTTGCATTTTGTTTGGCCAAAATAGAGTCTTCTTTAAACAATGCAGAAATTCCTTTGGATGTAAGAGGAGCATCAATCAATAGTCTAACAGTCAGTATATGAAGATTTTGGCACAAATCCTCGATTTTATTGCAAAAAAAATAACATATTGAGTTATTTTACCCCACATTTCTTTGAAATTTTCTTCTAAATTTGGGAAAACACATATTTGCAGAAATTGAATTTGAATGTGTTCTATGAGTCCCTTAGGCATCTTTCCTGCAAGTTCGACGCGATTTCATTTTATGAAACTTTTATGCCATTAAATTTTGAAAGGCATTTCTTGAACGTGGTTCCAATACTAAATTTGCTTCTTCAAAAGATTGGGTTTTAAAACTATTATACAACTAAATTTAAAGACAGACGCATCGGAGAAATAGTGCGACATACTAACATGTTTAACTTGCCATACCGATCCATGGTTTTGCAATTTATTTCTACATTGTTAATGTTCCCACAAAACAGCAGTAAAAGGAAACGTCAATGTGCTAACTTTAAACAGTCCATTACAATGTTCTATAACAATTTATTTTAAAAAATTAAATTTTCACGGTAATAGAGCAAATAAAACTATAATATTTAATTGACAATCAATTTGTGAGAACAATTATTTTTACAAGGAATTTAGGCCTTGTGATAGAAACTGCTGGCTTTCGTGTGATTTCATAAATATTTCACAGGCGGTTTTTGTTTGTCTACAGAAACAAACTACCAGTTTTGACAAACAGGCAGAATTTACTAAAGAATGTGTCATTGTAAGATGCTGGCTGATTCAATAAAAAAAAAATTTTGGCAACAAAAAATATTGTCAAAAACCAACTTTCATCTGCCCTTTTCAGTGAAATTGGAAATTTGAGAGTTTAAGTTGTGTATGGAACAATTCCAAACAAAGCAAAGTTGAATAGAAAAGCAGAATTTACGGTTCAATTTTTAGCGACAAGCAACAAAACGTGTTCTGTGTTTTGTTTTTTCTGTTCTATCTATTGGACTGTCTATTCTTAAGCTACTTATAAAATATTAAAGGATCCATAATTAATTATTTTAAAAACAAAAAAACATCGGTAAACACATTGCTTTATCCTTGGTGGGGATCAAAGTTGAAAACAAATAATTTATATTTCCATAATGACAAATGGAAATTCCTGATTTCTGAATAATAAAAAATGATACATTTATGATATTTATGATCGGCTGATTTTTTTCAGTCGATGTCTCAAAGGTGAATAACTTTTGTACTGCTAGAAAAATAGCAATTTATAGAAGGAATCTATTTTTCGGGATGAAATTTAAAAAAAAAATCACGGCCGTCGGGGGAAGCATCTTTAACAATAAAAATAAAAAGTTACATCAATTATTGAAATTGGATATTCAAACCTGGTTTGATTTCAGAGTTGACGAGTTGAGCAAAGTTTTCTCCGCTTACTGTCATAAATCTCCAACCAAAGTGTGCGGACATATCGATGGATTTGAGATGATTGTAGAAGGGCCAGGCACTTTTGTTTGAACCCCCTAGGATCCAGTCCATGCCAATACATTTGTTCTCGACTCCAACCTGTAGTTTAGAAAAAGGGTAATGGCTCAAAAATCCTGTCAGAAATTTCAAGTTGATTTCATACTAATAAAATGCAGTCATTGGCGTCGGCAGGTGTTTTTTTTTTTTGGGGGGGGGGGCAAAGCACATTCACCCCCCCCAAAAAAAATCCTTGTACTTTCTGAAGCATATTCTCACTTTATCGTTTTTTCGAGGGTGGGCAGGGAGACAAAAGTTGTGTACCGGGTGTGCCCCTGTCAAAAATAAATGTTAAAATTTTAAAATCTACTCTCAACTTTGAAACTTGAAACTAGGTGGCAATCACCAGTTTGGAAGACAAATAAAAAAAAACTCCTTATAAGGTTTTTTCTGGCACTCATCCAACTGTTACATAATCAAACAGTAAACATCAATTTGATGCAAGACAATAAATAATACAGACTTTTTTTAAAGGTGAAAATAAGTTTTAAGTTCTTTTGTTTACCACTCAGATGACAAAACGCAAGAGATATCACACACAACTCACCTTTGCAACTTTTGCCATCAACGCCTTCCCAAGACCTTTGCCTGTTGGAAAAAGGGGAAAATAATCAGTCAACCCATCAGAACTTCTTGAGTAAAAATTGTTGTAAACATGCTCCATCAATTATTCTTTTACTAAATCCAATGGGGCATGTAGAACTAATGTTGTGGAGTGGGGAGTTCTTATTTCTCTGTTATAACTCCCTAGGCCTTTTTGCTAGGATGTAGCCTTAATCCTGCAAAACCCTCCAATTGGCCTCATAGAAAAATAGCATAAAGCCTCAATCCTGCAAATTCCTCCATTATTCTTGAACATGGTCCGGGAAGGGGTAACCACTGCCTGAATCCTGCAAAATCCTGCGGCAGTGACTGTCAATATGTTGAGGCTTGGCCTGTGACATCCTGGAGCAGTACAGAGGATTTCAAGCATAATCCAGGCCTATATTTATGCATGGCTGAGCAAAAACACAAGGTCCTGCCCAAGACCTTGACAAAGTGCATCCTACGAAATCAGTAACATACTTTTGCCATGTAACCTCAATCCCCCAAATTCCTCCACTTTGGCAAAGAGGATTTTGAAGGATTCAGGGCAGTTTGGGGTTAAGTTTTCACAAATTTGTAGTTGCATCAATTTAGAGACACCTTTAATTACCCCTCCCCAAGGAAAATTACACCTGTTTTGGGTGGGGTGGCCCCTGCTACCCCCCCCCCCCCTTAATTCTGACTGAACCCTTCAAAATCTTACAACTGTTACAAACATGCTATGGATTTTTAAGATTTTCGAATAGTGCAGGTTATATAATGGATTTCGATTTCTATTCAAAGACCAAAGCAAATAACGAAAGAAAAAATAAGATGAACTTGAAAATTAATGTAGACAAATCGATCGTGACAGCAAATGTTGTGAATACCAAGTCACATTGATAATGTTTGGATTCCCTTTAAATGTTTGAGAGAATTTGACAACGGATTTTCAATTTTGTTTATCGGTTTTTCATTTTTAAACATTTCAACATGTAAATCTCACATCTACACTTACTGGCTTTAGACCTTAATTTAATGTGTGTGTATCTGTTCTACATGGTCTTGTAATTGCCTCTGAATCAGAATAACAAAAAAAGAACACCCTCAAATATGGCTGCTGTCTGCAAAAGTCAATACCTCTGTGGGAGTCCTGGACATACAGCTCATCCATGTCGATCATCCGTCCCGTCCATGCGGAGTAGGAGAAGAAGTAGGCAGAGAAGCCCACTATCTCAGCTGCTGCGTTCTCCTTCGCATCCGTGCCATCATTCATGGCCTCCACAACAAAAAAGTGGTAGAGGGGCTCATCTCCAAAGCTGTCATTTTGCAGGTCTATGTGGTGAAAAGATCAGCTGCAGTCAGCTACTTAAACCCAAAGGTGTTAATCCGGGGGGGGGGGGGGTGGAAGCTACTGTTTGGGAGGGGGGGGGGTGAGGGGGTACTGCTCACAAAATTTAACTCGTTTGCATGGGCGTCGCCAGGAATTTTTCCAGGGGGGGGGGGGCAAAGCAAATTTTTCCCCAAGATTCCTTAACCTTTTCATTATATTCTCAATTTATAATTTTTCCGAGCGTGCCCTACCCCCTCATCAAATTAACAGCAATATGGCTTCGCACCTCTTTTTCCTTTTTGAATTTTTCCGTTTCATTGCGCCCCCTCTCCCCCCCCCCCCCCGCGACGCCCATGCTCGTTCGCGTGCACATAGTACACAAGTACATGCACGTTTTAAACATGGTGGTAACGTTGAATTACTTAAAATGGTTCTTGGTATAAGATCAAGCAGTATATCTTGCCGGATGAATAAGTGTGACTTTGGTGGCCACTAGTCGAACACCTTTATAACAAGGTCATTGGGACTCAACAAATTATCTTATATTATCAGTAATGGCAAACAAAGAAAAACAAAGACTTGGGACCTAAAATTGTCCTTGTTATGAGGAGATGTTGTATTTAACAGTGCTCTTATTATCAGGGTTTGACTGGATATGCTAAAAATCTACACACTCGGATAAATATAATCGGGGGGGGGGGTCGCCGTTGGCATTCCCCACCCAGAAGTATGGGATATTATGGCCCCACCACCTAGCCCAAGAAGTCTACATCAAACTAGAGCTGTCTGTTCGATGAACAGAACATAGGGCTTTTCTGTATTTCCTTTTGTGTGTGTCCATATGCAAGAACATACCGTAGTTAGGCCAAAAAAAAAATTCGGTCTCTGGTCAGTCCAAAGTTCCGGAATTGACGCGGGGACGCGGCTTTTTTTTTTTCTTCAAGCTTGGATTGTACAGACAAGGTGGGGTACTATTTTGCTTTTCTTGGTGTCCTCATGTACATTGGTGTCCTCCATAATTTGCCTTGGTGCTCTCGATCATTTGCCTTGGTGTAATTTCCCATTCCTTGGTGCTCTTTGGTAAAAAAAATTGAGGTGCGGCAATAGAGGGCGCTGTTGGAGCTACCGCGGAACATTTTGGAAAAAAAAATTGACGCGCATGATTAAAATCGACGCGCGCGCTGACCAGAGACCGACTTTTTTTTTTGGCCTAACAAGCAGTTGTTTGAAGTGGGCGGTCCTTTGGAGCAGTAAATGTTGATTGGTCAATCTCTTAGCTGTGCAATCCTATGGGCCCATAGACCCACAGACCACATAGTGAGGTACCTTAGTGAAAAAAATCGTGACACAGTGGACAAAAGCACATTTTTTTCACCAAAGCATCTCCATGGTATACCTTTTCGAAAAAAAGACGGACGCAAAAAATTGGATGATGGGAAGGGCATGTATGACGTTATTAAGACGTCATCAGCTAATTATTACATGAAAATATAAATTGATAATAATCTTCAGAACTACAAGCATCACAACAACACATGTGGTATCAAATTAAAGTGGACAACAAGATCTTTCATTTGAGTGGTATGTCATGGGGATGGAATATAGTTAAGGGTGATTTTTTGGGTAAAAAAAAAACCTTTTTGGTCAAAAGACCTGTTTTTTTTGCTAAAATCATGGATTTTGGGAAGTCACATTGACACTTTGTTTTAACATGCAAACAGTATGTGGTATTGTGAGATGTTGTTTTTAAGTTCGAGAGAAAAGTTCGAATTCTATACCAAAAGAGTTTTTGTAATTGATTATTTATAGTATCATAAATATGTTTAAACTTGTTCCAAAGATAAGCGGAAAAGTGAGGCATCTTAAAAGCACCATTTTTTCACCAAAGCTTTGCCAATGTGTTACGATCAAAAATAGGGTAGGATGCAGCAAGGGTACTTTATGACGTAATAATGACGTCACGATATACTACCCAGCTCGTACAGTAATTAATTGTAGAAAATAAGGTCGTGAAGCGTTGTGTTGAGATTCCAAGTAATTATTTTGACATTTTTGATATAAGGCCAAAAAAAAGGTCTCCGGTTTCTGGTATTCGCGCGCGTCGCCGTAGCCATGCGCGTCGGCAAAATGAAAACGTTTTTTTTTTTAAATAAAAGATGATGTCTCAAAACCGCCAAACTCACTGGTTTGACTGGAATCATGCTGCTGCACAATTTTAACGTGTTTTTAGATTGGGTTATGGTCGAGAATAAGCTTTATGTGGCCTCTCTGGACTCCCATATATTTGCACTAAGTTTAGTCGGGCACCATTTGCAGTCATCAGCCGACATTTGAAGCAAAAAAAATCAAGAAAAAAAAAAAAAAGCCGCGTCGCCGCACCATTTTTTGGGCAAGCTCCATACCAGAAACCGGAGACTTTTTTTGGCCTTAGAAGACAAACGAAGGACGCTCACAGGGGGAACGGAATGATAGAAACGCGTTAAAGGGAATGAAACGAACTCCAGTGATGTGCACTGAATGAGACACAATAGCATGAATCTGGCAAAGGGACAGAGACAATGAGCATAAAGGATGGAATAATACTTTATTTATTCAGATTAATTGGTAAAAACACATGTCTCCCGAAAATACAACTATCCAATTAAAAGTAGTTTACCAAATTTGATTAAAAACCGTCCAACAGAGTAAAAATACATTAACAACAATAATTTCCTTAATTAAAATAATTCCCTGAATAATATGAAAAATCTGTGCGACAATTACATGTAGTCGTGTATATTATAATCATTTTGAGTTGCATTATAACAGTGTGTTAATTATCTTAAATTTCTGAAAGATTAACGAAATACAAAGTCAATTGCAAGACTGAGCTGAAAAATATATACTAGAAAAACTGCATAGTCATATTTCTACAGAAATTGTATTGATAGAGGATAGTCGTTGTGTTTTCCAAGCTTTTGATAGCATTTTTGAATACAATCGTTGAATGTCAATGAATCGAAAAATAAAAGTTTTGAATTTATGGGACAGAGCAGCGTTTTGTGCATTTTCACTTTGACGTAGGCCATGATGACATTTCATGCCAGATTGACTTATTCCTTAAACTTGAGCAGCCTTCGTATTTCTTAGACCTAATGGGTAGACTTTATGCGTATAGCGGCCATCTTACAGGGCATCCTTCGTTATTTTAATTCAGTAACAATGACTGCTTAAAAGGTTTATTTCTGGTATGTCACAGCAAGACAAATGTATTGCCTTGATGACTGCTACCTATAAGGTCCATATACGCCTTTTCTTGAAATATTGTAGGCAAGAGAGAGCGCTTTTTTTCAGTGGGTGACCTCTCTTGTATATTCACCCCGCAAATGTATTATATTATGTTATTCATTTTTTAAAAATTATTTCATTGAAAATAAAACATGACAAAAAATTAAAAGCCCCGCTTCCTCCTTTTTTTTCAAACACCCGGACGAGAAACATGTTTTTTTTGTTATTCGGCCTAAGGAGCCAGCCGACGGGTTGCTTGTATGAGGCTGCATCCTAAGGCCAAAAAAAAGTCTCCGGTTTCTGGTATGCGCGCGTCGCCGTTGCCATGCGCGTCGGCAAAATGAAAACGTTTTTTTTTCAATGAAAGATGATGTCTCAAAACCGCCAAACTCACTGGTTTGACTGGAATCATGCTGCTGCACAATTTTAACGTGTTTTTAGATTGGGTTATGGTCGAGAATAAGCTTTATGTGGCCTCTCTGGACTCCCATATATTTGCACTAAGTTTAGTCGGGCACCATTTGCAGTCATCAGCCGACATTTGAAGCAAAAAAAATCAAGAAAAAAAAAAAAAAGCCTCGTCGCCGCACCATTTTTTGGGCAAGCTCCATACCAGAAACCGGAGACTTTTTTTGGCCTTAGAAGACAAACGAAGGACGCTCACAGGGGGAACGGAATGATAGAAACGCGTTAAAGGGAATGAAACGAACTCCAGTGATGTGCACTGAATGAGACACAATAGCATGAATCTGGCAAAGGGACAGAGACAATGAGCATAAAGGATGGAATAATACTTTATTTATTCAGATTAATTGGTAAAAACACATGTCTCCCGAAAATACAACTATCCAATTAAAAGTAGTTTACCAAATTTGATTAAAAACCGTCCAACAGAGTAAAAATACATTAACAACAATAATTTCCTTAATTAAAATAATTCCCTGAATAATATGAAAAATCTGTGCGACAATTACATGTAGTCGTGTATATTATAATCATTTTGAGTTGCATTATAACAGTGTGTTAATTATCTTAAATTTCTGAAAGATTAACGAAATACAAAGTCAATTGCAAGACTGAGCTGAAAAATATATACTAGAAAAACTGCATAGTCATATTTCTACAGAAATTGTATTGATAGAGGATAGTCGTTGTGTTTTCCAAGCTTTTGATAGCATTTTTGAATACAATCGTTGAATGTCAATGAATCGAAAAATAAAAGTTTTGAATTTATGGGACAGAGCAGCGTTTTGTGCATTTTCACTTTGACGTAGGCCATGATGACATTTCATGCCAGATTGACTTATTCCTTAAACTTGAGCAGCCTTCGTATTTCTTAGACCTAATGGGTAGACTTTATGCGTATAGCGGCCATCTTACAGGGCAGCCTTCGTTATTTTAATTCAGTAACAATGACTGCTTAAAAGGTTTATTTCTGGTATGTCACAGCAAGACAAATGTATTGCCTTGATGACTGCTACCTATAAGGTCCATATACGCCTTTTCTTGAAATATTGTAGGCAAGAGAGAGCGCTTTTTTTCAGTGGGTGACCTCTCTTGTATATTCACCCCGCAAATGTATTATATTATGTTATTCATTTTTTAAAAATTATTTCATTGAAAATAAAACATGACAAAAAATTAAAAGCCCCGCTTCCTCCTTTTTTTTCAAACACCCGGACGAGAAACATGTTTTTTTTGTTATTCGGCCTAAGGAGCCAGCCGACGGGTTGCTTGTATGAGGCTGCATCCTAAGGCCAAAAAAAAGTCTCCGGTTTCTGGTATGCGCGCGTCGCCGTTGCCATGCGCGTCGGCAAAATGAAAACGTTTTTTTTTCAATGAAAGATGATGTCTCAAAACAGCCAAACTCACTGGTTTGACTGGAATCATGCTGCTGCACAATTTTAACGTGTTTTTAGATTGGGTTATGGTCGAGAATAAGCTTTATGTGGCCTCTCTGGACTCCCATATAATCACTAAGTTTAGTCGGGCACCATTTGCAGTCATCAGCCGACATTTGAAGCAAAAAAATCAAGTAAAAAAAAAAAAAAAAGCCGCGTCGCCGCACCTTTTTGGGCAAGCTCCATACCAGAAACCGGAGACTTTTTTGGCCTTAGAAGACAAACGAAGGACGCTCACAGGGGGAACGGAATGATAGAAACGCGTTAAAGGGAATGAAACGAACTCCAGTGATGTGCACTGAATGAGACACAATAGCATGAATCTGGCAAAGGGACAGAGACAATGAGCATACAGGATGGAATAATACTTTATTTATTCAGATTACTTGGTAAAAACACATGTCTCCCAAAAATACAACTATCCAATTAAAAGAAGTATACCAAATTTGATTACAAACCGTCCAACAGAGTAAAAAATACATTAACAACAATAATTCCCTTAATTAAAGTAATTCCCTGAATAATATGAAAAATCTGTGCGACAATTACATGTAGTCCTGTATATTATAATTATTTTGAGTTGCATTATAACAGTGTGTTAATTATCTCAAATTTCTGAAAGATTAACGAAATACAAAGTCAATTGCAAGACTGAGCAGGAAAATATATACTAGAAAAACTGCATAGTTATAATTTTCAACGCTGGTCGGCCGACCAGCGTTGGCTTTTTTTCAAATACTGGCCCCAATTGACCATCGCACTTGTTTGCAATCGATTACACACCTATGAACGGGTACAAGCTAGCTAGACTGGTTCCCTGACCTTACAATTCCCCAATGTACGTAAACTGCTCTGTTTCTTCTTATATGGAGTCAGAGAACCAGACTACAGGAAAATGATTGTTTTTCTTGGTTTTTATAGCATTTTCGACCCAAAACCTCAAAAAAGTCAGTGTAACTATATTTGATATATATTTCCAACCCCCCAATTCCATCCATTTCTGAAAATTACAGCAAAAGCAAATGATGTATATTCCCTTTGAGAAAGAAAATAAAAAGATTGACATTTGACATTGGACTCCTTTGTCATTGACAAAAAGTCAAACAAAAACGTTCGTATCTCCGCAACGGAAGGTGCCATTTCAAAAATTAAAAAAGGTTTTTAATGCCATTGACCTGCCCTTTCATCCTGTAAACATTATAAGAACAAAAGAGCAACAACAAATGTTCACCTAAAGTGCGGTCCAATTGGGAATGAAATGATAGATGGAATTCCAATTGGAAATGAAACGATTGGACTTAATTGATTCCAATTGGAAATGAAATGATAGACGGGATTATTGGAAAACGATTGGACTGGATTCCAATTGGGAATGAAAAGATTTGACGGGATTCCAATTGGAAATGGAACGTTAAATGGGATTCCAATTGGGAATGACATTATAAGATAAGATTCCAATTGGGGAAACCCAATTCCAATAGTTTCAAACTGAAACCAATTAAGACCATCGTACATCAGTTGGGTTTTCAGACAAATTGAGTTGGTCCATGACGTTTTTTCCAATTGGGAATGAGCACTCCAACTCAAACCAATTAAAACCAACTCAATACCAATTAAACCCAATTCGTTCCAATTGGGTTTCGATTGGAATGAATTGGAAATTTTGGTAAGGGTGGGCTGATCATGGAGGAATACGAATGGGCTGTTGTCAACCCATATCTGCTTACGAAGTGTACGTACCGTACAGTCGTGTTCCTTAACGTGGCGCACTTCGAAGCTTACCCAAGTTTCCTTGTGTAGTGTTGCCAAACCTCTTTGTTGACAAACCTCAAATTCATGCAGTAAAATACTGGTACTTTTACCTTATTAATGCGTGCTATTTAAACTCTGTGAACGATTTCAGTTTCATAAAATTTAATCCGAAATTAAAAAACGGTGGCATCCAGAAATTGGGCACAAATTCGCGGAGTGTTCCCTAACGTGGCGCACTTAGAATAAATCTCGAATTTGAAAGAATTTTTCAAAGGGTTCACTTCGCACTTGAAAATAAAATCGGAAAATCATGCCAAAATAAATTTTTCTTTTAACTTTGTAACGGATAAATAAACTCACGTTTTATGAACGGGAGTGTTTAGATCTTGATGAAATGTCGCTTTCTGTGAAATTTCAGTTAAAACTTTTGCTCTAGGTAGGCGCTACAGGCGAAAAATCAAAGTGCGCCACGTTGGGGGCCGCGCCATGTTAGGATACAGCAAAAATCTGACAATACATACCTTCTTCCGTGTTGCTGATCGCACTTGTGGCATGTTCTTTCAATAATCTCACGATGTGTTTGCAGTCTTCCGGCTGGCCCTTCCGAACGGTGTACCGAGTGGACGCCATCACTCACTCCATTCCAACACAAGACGGCAAGAATTGAGCGGAAATTCAGCCAATGGAGAAGGCAGATTCAGCTTTTGCACGCACTTGTCGCATATTGGGCGAGACATGTTCAGAAATTGTCACGTAAACAGCTGTCCTGTTTATGTTGTAAAGTTGATTCCCGAACGCTAAATATAAAACAGTATACATTGTACATACATGCATGTTCCGAAATCAAAAACCAGCTCCGGGGCACCAGCTGGTGTGCACCATTTTTCAAGGGGGGTGGGGGGGGGGGGGGGTACTGACGGCATCCGATATATTGTTTGTGCACAATTCAAGATTTTAAGGGGGGGGGGTAAGGACCTCCAATGACGGACCTCCAATGGGGGAAGACGTGCCCCTCCCCCATGTCTACGTCACTGGGTTCAGGCATGGAGGAATGGTTCAGGGTTCTGTACTGTAGGCCTGTAATTGCAGATAATTATGTCAAATTTAGTCCCGTCAAAAGCCTCCATCTCTCTCTACAGCCAATAAAAGTATGAGATTGTACAGTGTTGCAACCTTTTGATTCAATGGTGGTACATTTTTTTAAATTAATAATTTGAAGCAAATGAGGCAACATTATGCCTTTTTTCTTTCAAATTGATGCAGTAGTGGAATAATTTCTGAGCCTAATGCAGTATGCTCTTAAACAAACCATGACTTTTTTCCCCTCCAAATCTCCTAACTTGACTCTGATCGGCCAGAATTATGCAAATTACTACCTGGACAGACCGTACTCGATCATGTATTGTAGGCTATAACTTTGATGAGGCTGTTTAACAAATAATGTTATCATAGGCATCGTGATGGGCATTATATGCAATGATTACGGAGCTAGGCAAACCCTTGCAACACAATTCGCACAGTTCTCTCAAAAATGGGATTTCCTTATAAAATATTTTATTAAAGATAAACTCCATTACATAAAACCAGTAAATAATTGTGTAAATACTATGAAAGAAAACATTAATTTGAGCATTGGTACAGTTTTTCTTGTAATCTTGAGAGCCTGAAGGTTCTCTATGTAATTGTTTCTTATATATATTTACAAAAAAAATTGCAATTTTTATCACCAGAGTTATGATAAAACTGTCACAAATCAATCACAAGTCATCATAAGACTTCACAAATCAATCAATCATATTATTAAAGACATCATAAGTCATCACAAGTCGTCCAATCCTTAAAGGGAATATACATCATTTGTGTTTGCTGAAATTTTCAGAAATGGATGGAATTGGGGGGTTGGAAATATATAGCAAATATAGTTACACTGACTTTTTTTGAGGTTTTGGGTTCGAAAATGCCATAAAAACCAAGAAAAACAATCATTTTCCTGTAGTCTGGTTCCCTGACTCCATATAAGAAGAAACAGAGCAGTTTACATACATTGGGGAATTGTAAGGCCAGGGAACCAGTCTAGCTGGCTCGTACCCGTTCATAGGTTTGTAATCGATTGCAAACAAGTGCGATGGTCAATTGGGGCCAGTATTTGAAAAAAAGCCAGTTTTTTCCAACGCTGATCGGCCGATCAGCGTTGGAAATTGATACAAATATACCACTTTTCTTGAAAATGACAGTATACCAGGTGCCATGATTTTACAGGATGCTTTACACTGTCATTCACTAACAGTCCAGCAAGGTATTTCAAAATGATTTGGTAGTTTTATTTTTTGATGTTTGCAAATGTTGTAATTTCCCTTTAATGAGAAGCTATATATATCATCATATAAGTCACCCTGGGTTACCTATGATCTGACTAATTATTGATCAGTGCTCAACTCGTTTATATCTCTGGCTGATACAGCTCTTAAAAACCGACCTACCCTGTTAACTCCGATTGGTCTTAGTGTGAGTGAACTTTCAACTTGGTGTCCGAAAGATTCTCTGGAGGTCATATTGAAATGATCCGATTCAAATAAACAGTGAACAGCCACATTTACAAAACATAAAAACAGTTGCAATAGATGTACACCCCAAAAGAAATTGTCTCAAGAATGCCTCAATTTGCAAAATTGCAAAAGTTAAGAATCAGGCATGCAACTGGGAATTTAGAAAAAAAAACCGAGGGAATTCCAAACCACACAAGGCTTTGTACAGTGTTTTTCAATTTGTAATGGCATTCATGAGAAGTAAAAAACGAGGAAATCAGCAGATCCGAGGAAAAGTTGCATGCCTGAAGAATTGTTCACTACTCTTGCAAATCAGTGAATAATTCAAATATTGCTTAGATGAATCAAGGATAATTTACTATCAGCTTTCTTTTCTCACATTGAATAATCATGCCTCCCTCCATGTATAGGGTACACCACTATTATGGCACATTCAAAACATGACCCAATCTGAAAGACTGGACACTTCTCATCAAACGAGAGTCCACTGCACGCAGACATTAAAGGTAGGGTACATCATTTGTCATTTGTGCATTGTGGAATCACAAACTACTAACGGAAATTTCCAAAAATGTGTCACTTGACACATTTTTGGAAATGGCCTTTTATTGTTTTCTTCAAAATGACAGCATGGCAGAAAGAATAATTTCACAGCGAGTTTATTGCCATCCCCATCTTTAAACCAAGTATGCTTTCAAAAAATAATTTCGTTTGTTACTTTTTTTGGTAGCTGCAAATGATCTACCCTACCTTTAACATAATGCAAGTAGCATGCAGGGCTAGGGTTGCAGCACTAATTTGACACTATCTTGTCGAAAAATCAACTCGGGATGTAGTCGAGTCCATCACAAGTCCAGTCACAAGTAAATCACAAGTGACAAGAAAAAGTGGATGAACAATAACAAAAGAATGCCTTTGTCAAAGCTCATCTGAATAGCTTTTGATTTGAACTAGGACTTGAGGACTTGTGATAGACTCAATTACATTCCTGACATCATCACAGAAAAGTGATGTTGTTGTTTTTGGAGACTGGATTCTGTAAGGAATTGGCGAGGTTGGTGAAATTCTCGCCCCTGGACCCTATGACCCGCCAGCCATCGTTCTCCGTCATGTCAACGGCGTTCAGCCGGTCATAAAATTGGCGAGCACTCGCGTTGGATTCCTGCACAATCCACTGCATGCCCTTGCAGCCTTTTTCAGCTCCTATCTGCAAGACAAGTTCATCAGAATCTCAATTTATAAAAATAGACCAAAAATAATTACCCTCCCCCTGAAATAGCTAGCAAAGTGCTGATAATTCTCAAACTCAAAACAAGTGCCCGTTAACTTTTAATAACAGTGTACCTTGACAACTGTCACAAAGTCCAGAGTGATAATTTAAAAATGCAAGTGTATTCTATGACTTAAAATTGTCCACTCGTCCATTGACTTTACTCCAATCATTAACAGACTCTCGTAATTACTCTACTTAACAGAACAGGGCGAGTCAGAATGATCTGGACCCAAATTAAAGAAAATATTAAAAAATATGTAGCAATTATCAAAACAGGTGCAAATGAGAGATGTTATAGGCTGTTATTGTGGACATACATGTATTTGGTGAAAGTTTCATGTATATCCTTTGTACCATTTTGAAGAAAAGCGCTAGCAAAGAACACACACTAAAAAACACTTTGACCACAGTTCCTTGGTTCAACAAATGTATTGAAATCGTGTACTGATGTGAAGCAGTACTATACCATGGTGTCTGACTCACTTGACGTTATTGACACATTTAAAAAGGGCAAAACCAATTCCATGTGCAGAATGGAAAATGAGCCACTTCAATGAAAATGGCATAACTCCTCACCACAGCCACTAATTTGAAAATTTCAAAATTCCTGTGGAAGACAAGGTAATAACCATTCATTGAATGAAACACTCAGTTTTTTTTCAATATACTAACTCTATTTGCCACCAAAAAAATGGTGAACTTGAGTCCAGATCATTGTGACTCACTCTGTACAACGTGTGCTTACCTGTGCAACCTTGCAAACCATTGCTTTTCCTAAACCTTTCCCTGTGTCAAAAAAAAAAAACATCAACAAAGAAACAAGCACAGCAATTAAACGGAGGGACTGGAAGGGGAGAACAGGTAAACATGACAATATTTAAGCAATAGATTGAAGTGCAATTCTTAGTGGTGACTTGAAAGACCAATGGACAGCGACAAGCCCCTGTGCGCAGTTAAGCAAATGAGTTGACATGACTTTCCAGGCCATGCTTCCAGTGAAATGTGACAGACTCTAAATGGTTTAAACAACTTTAAGTACCTACCCCTTAACCTGTAAAAATCATTGGTTTACTGGCCAGTGAATGTTAGATAGATTTTGAATGATTCAAGATCAGATGATGGTTTCCAGCAAATGAAAAGGGTTACAAGTGTTTATAGATGTTTGATAGAACTCCCCCCCCCCGAAAAAAAGGGGGTGGGGCGAGAAGGTGAAGGGGAAGTTATGGATTGTGGTTAACCTTAAAACAAACTAAAACAAAACAAATCAAGCACCTTTTCAAATTTTTGCTTTGTCCCATTGAAATATAGCAATTTGCACATTTTGTGGCTCATTTTGTGATCAAAGTTCACAACTCCTAAAGCCTGTCTTCTTCACCTCTATGTGATGGCTGAATAAACAGATCTTCTAGGTACAGCAACCTTCCTATCCAGGTGCTGTATGCACAGAAATACATGGCATACGCCACCGTGGTTCCTTTAACTGTGGGTTCCTCCTCGTCAACTGCCTCACCGACAAGACAGTGGAAGAAGGCGTGATCCCCGAAGCTATCATTTCTCAAACCTGATGAGTAAAATCCATTTGGCACGTCGGTAAATCTCAAAGCCATATAGACAGCATCCTCAATGAAGAAAGTCATTGAAGATCAAAATCAATAAAAGGCCAAATAAAAAACAAACATGTTTAGCGTCCCCACCCGCTTACCCTTTTTGGAGGCTGCCTCCTTGTAAAAATAAAAAAAAAAAAAAAAAATAATCAATTTTAAACAGTAACAACATTTTGGCCTCTTTGTCTGTTGCATCTAGCCCATGTAGCCCATCTAGCTGGTATGTCATTTCCTGAGTCCAATGGCAGCCATTAAAAAAAAAGCTGGCGGCCATCTTGAAAAATAGCCCGGTTGGGCGGCCATTTTGGAGGGGGGGAAAAAAAGGGCAGGAAAAAAAGGGGAAAAAAAGGGCCCCCCTCCTTCCTTTTTTCCAAAAAGGCAGGATGCTAAACATGTTTGTTTTTTTTATTCGGCCCAGGCAGTGAGGATTTTTTGTCTGAGGAAACTGATGCCGTATAATACATTGCTGAAACAGGATAAAGCAGGTGGTTGAGCCTTTGTCTATATCTGAGCTACACCCACTCGATTCTTTACTCTCTTCCTTCACAACACAGGTTTACAACACAAGACAGTTTTGGAGACCAATCTGTCCGTCTCTGACTTGTAGGTGAGGCAACTGATGAGGTCGTCTCTGTCAAAGAATGGACTCAGACTTGGATCAAGACTGCAAATGCCAAGCATGTACCTCTAGTACACTGTATTCAAGCTAGTGAACATGTAAGAGGTACATGTATGCTCAGAATTTCCCGGGTAGCGCCGCCAAAGTTCCTTAGATCTTGTTGACAGTTACCTCTACGGCCGTGATGGCTTTATCGTGCTTGTCGGGGATCCCCTGCATTGGGGAAATAAATTCAAACCCCAGTCTTGAAGTAAGACTACCGATGAAGAACAACATGGACTGATGGATGAGACGATGAGGGGGGTCCATGCTGGGAACATGCCACATGTGGATCTGTGCATACAGCGCTTGGGTAGTATGGTTGAAAAATCTTCTGTCTTTCTTAAAGGGATCCTTGGGGCATGAACCTTATACTCCATGAAGATCGCAGAGGTTTTAAAGAACGTCCCAAGGCTGTCAATGGGGCATGATGCCACTTGAAAAAAATTATAGTGCAAGACATCTGCCGTTATTTTTGTTACAAACAGTAGTTGTCAAACTTAGAGGAAAAGGGAAGGTTTGTTGTGCAACTTTGCCATGAGAGTTTAGTTATTGAATGAGAAGAGGTTATTCCCCGTGTCATTTTATGGTTATCTGCAGATGTGCGGAAATGAACCCGTTAGGTTTGAAGGGAAAGATGAATGACTCAAAGACTGGATGGGGACGTTTCATGAAATGGTCAAAACGGGTTCACAACACCTCTCCTTATTACCTCTGTGAGTTGGCTTAATATATAGGTCTTCCAAATACATCAGCCGGCCTACCCAGGCACTGTAAGCATAGAAGTACATGGCATACGCTACCACAGTACCCCTCCCTGCCTCACCACAGTCACCAGGGGGTATGTCATCATCGGTTGCCACGGCAACGAGACAGTGAAAGAAGGCTTGGTCACCAAAACTGTCATTCTGCATATCTGCACATGAATGATGAGGATAGACTAAGACTAATCAAACAGTATGGGTCTAAATCTTAATTTGAAAGGTCACAAAGGCTGTTTTACAATTTTTATATCCTGATTCAGTAAATATAAAATAGCACATCAATCAACAAAGGGGTGGGGTGGGGAGGTGGAGGTGGGGGGGGGGGGGGGGTTGGAGTGGGGTTGGGTGGAGGTAATAATATTTTAAATCATGCAAAATATGCATTTAATAAGTGTGCTCCATTTCACAACTTTTAGTCAATAATGAATAAACACAACCAAATGTTGACTTTACAAATTACTAAGAGGTAAGACGGGGCATTTTCAACCAGGGGAGAATCCAACTGCACAAATCTTGTGTCCGACTACTTTGAAGGGACTGAGATTGAGAAACTTTTCCAATTTAATTATGTAACAAAATTCTACGAAAATGTCCACTAATGTTACTCAAATCCTTTATGTTTAGAATATTATGGGCGATCTTGTAGTGTAGGGCCCCTGTTTAGTATCAATTTAATTAGAGTCAAGGTTGTTTTTTATTACTAAAAAATGATCTTTTCAACCTAAAGCAGATTTCTCTCAATTTAATGACGCATTTTTTTAATTTTTCTTTTGGAACAGTTTCTTGGGGTAGAAATTACGATTTTCCTATGCGGTTTACGGTTGTTGTCAAGCGATTCATGCTTTATACGCATTCACTGTGCATTGTGCAGTGATCGTCATCTTTATTTTTGTTGCTTTTTGTCGTTGTCATCGTCAGTTTACCCCAAAGTTCCCTAAAAAATTCAAAACCCTGCCCTCTCTATCTATGGCATACTTGTATGTTCTTAATGTCACCAACTAGTTTGGTAAAGTCAAATAATTTAAAAGTGGATTTTGTTCCCTTATATATAGGAACTGGGCCTGCGGCGCCCGATACACGATCGCCAGAATATGTACGTGGCAAACAAAGCAGCGACCATGAAGGAATGCAGTGGCAGTGTACTCCTAGAACTATGAGGCTCCACGTAGTGGAGCCTCATAGGTTCAGAACCCCGGAAAATTGTTGTCAGCACAAAACACTAATTAAGTACAAAAACGTCCATCCCAACCAAGCTTTTTCCCACAGAACCGCTGCACAGTTTGCCCCTAAACTCCGTACAATACCTCATGACATACTCACGTTATGTGCACCCAACAAACATCGGTGGATTCTGTCTGTTTTCGGCAAAAATGATGAAAAATATGCCCTTTCCGCACTGAGCCAACCTAACACTTGAAACGAGCACGCGCGCAGAATGATCGCAGTCATTTTCGGTTCGATCGCTCGGAGCGCGCCGCGGGGGGTATGGTGTAGGAGCGGAACGATAGTATGCGCATGCGTACAAGTGCAAATACGTACCCCCCGCGGCGCGCTCCGAGCGATCGAACCGAAAATGACTGCGATCATTCTGCGCGCGTGCTCGTTTCAAGTGTTAGGTTGGCTCAGTGCGGAAAGGGCATATTTTTCATCATTTTTGCCGAAAACAGACAGAATCCACCGATGTTTGTTGGGTGCACATAACGTGAGTATGTCATGAGGTATTGTACGGAGTTTAGGGGCAAACTGTGCAGCGGTTCTGTGGGAAATAGCTTGGTTGGGATGGACGTTTTTGTACTTAATTAGTGTTTTGTGCTGACAACAATTATCCGGGGTTCTGAACCTATGAGGCTCCACTATGTGGAGCCTCATAGTTCTAGGAGTAGTGGCAGTGCGAGTACTTTGATGTTGGCTGGCATTGCCTTACTTTTAGGTCTGGCCCTCATCCGTTTTTCACTAAATCATCATATCACGGAGGAATAACTCCCCCATCCCAAGCGTTTAGCTCTCCCCCCCCCCCCGGCGGCCCCCCCCCCCCCAAGTTTTGTTGACGTTCGTGCATTTGTTTTGTAGCCTGCAAACTACACGACATAACTTTACCTTGTTCGGTGTTTTTGACAACTTGGTCGGGATTTTCTCCTTCATACTCGGCCAGTTCTTTGATCAGTCTCAAGATATCGCCACAGTCCGCGGGCTTCGCCTGTCGCACAACATATCGAAAACCCATTGCAAGAAGGAGAGATTTCGATCATAAAATCTAGAACTGAGTCGAGGTGAAATCCGAATCCGCCGCAGCGCCGATGATAAAAATCAATTAGCCTAACTCTTGATGGCGCTATACAACTTGCAGTACAAGATGTATAGCGCCACCAGCTGGACAGGCGAAGTTAAAATTAACAGACCGTAAAAACGAATTGCATCTTTCACTCTTTCTTTCCTTTTTTATTTATATATTAGTTTATTTTTTGAAGGGGGTGGAAAATGTGACAAATTTCGAGGAAGTCAAGAGGAAGTCCTGAAACATCTTTATTTAAACACATTCTCCAACGCCATTGCAAAATGTAACCAAGACTGTCGGGTCCAATAATATTCCTCCCAATTTGTTTTTCTTCGGAAGTAAAGTCAACTGAATTATGTATGTCTCTTTCACAGGTTAATTTACATGGGAAGCAGCAAGACCCAAGATGAAGCTCAAACCAATCGTGATTGGGTGTGCACATGTACATGTTGGCCTTTATTACGCACTAAAAACCAACGCGCGACCGAAGGAGGGGAGGGCCTTGGCCGGGGGGGGGGGGGCAGAGTGGCAGAAACAACGAGATTATTTTTTTAAAAGCAAAATCGGGACGCAGTAGAAGCGAAATCGGAACTTGAAAGTGGGTTAACCGGAACGAAAATCCTGTCTTTGAAACGGGCAAACAAAACCATGGCTACGCGCCTGCCTCCAAGAATTGTTTTTCCAAAGAACATTTTATTTCTGAATGAAGGACATCAATACTTAAAACATATTATTGTACTTTTCCAAATCATTTCAGCAAATAGGTTGCGTCCAGAATGAATGCCTAGGTTCAAGATTATATTTCAGTATCATACTAAAGAGAATAAAAATCTATAAAGAATCTGATGAAATTGTTATTTGATAACGTTTTCAAAGCTACACTGCGGATAAAAAATTGGCCGTTCATGTGTTTTTTGTTTCAATAAAACAAAATTATGTATTCATAACTGAGTATTTATTTTCATGAACAATGTGGGTGATTACCACGAAAGACAGACACTCTTAAAGATTCTCACTCGCAAATTGAATAAAATCAGAGACACTTTTGTCGCCCACTGGAGAAGAAGGCAATGGATGGTTGTCTAGACTGAACATGCCGTGGTAACCTTTCTTGTAATGCTTCCAAGTGACCGGCACTCCGGCCTTCTCCAGTCGCTTGGCGTACATGATGCCGTCATCTCTCAAGACGTCATACTCGGCGGTCAGGATGTAAGCCTCTGGGAGTCCTCTCAGGTCTTCTCGCATGAGAGGAGCGAAGTCTGGATTCAAGAGGACGTCTTTGATCTCCTTGTAGATGTCTTCATCCCCGAAGTCGGTTGAGGGTACCTCGTAACCAGTCTGTTTGAACTCATCCGGGATGAGATCATGGGAAAGGCATTTTTTGACTAAGGCCGATTTTTTGGCAGCAGATGATGTGTGATTGTTATGCATCATCGCCTTCAAGGAGCTACCTTGCCCCTTCTTACCGCGACCGTACAGATCCCATGCATAGGCCACGTAAAGTCGGTCTAATATCAATGTCTTGAGGTCCCCAAGTTGCTGGAAAGACGTCGTGTAGAAGTCAAAGGCTTGCAAGGCTGGATAGATCAAGACTTGCAGCTTAGGCTTGGGCAGATCTCGATACTGTGGGTCAAAGGTGAATCGTTGTGCCATCGCTGCAGCCAGGTTCCCTCCAGCACTATCGCCCATGACAGCAATCCTGGCAGGATCGACGTTGAAGTCGCCGAGGTGCTTCAGGAACCAGACTGTAGCAGCTGAACAGTCGTCTAGCGGCGTGGGAAATGGATATTTGGGCGCCAAACGATACCTGTAGATCAATGCGAACAATTCCATCAATTATGGTTTGCATGCATGTGACATGACGCCAAAGTACATGTATACCAAGCTTGCCGTGCACGTAAAAGGCAACCCAGAGCTACGGCTCCGTCGAACGTCAACATGTTCACACTTGGTTTTAAGTGCCAAAACCTAGACCAAAGCCAGAGACTCGTATATCGCCTCATTCTTAGGTAATTATTAAAGGATCTCCCTCGATTGACATAACTCATTTTGACAGATATAGCTAAAACCAAAACAATGAAAAGACATTTTTAAAGCAAAGTGTGTATGATCCATGTTTGGTGCACATTTTGTCACATCAAAGAATGTTGACAACTTACTCGACAGAGACAACGACCAAGTTAAGATTTCTCGCCATTAGCGCCGTGACAGGATGGTAACTATCTGGTGAGGAAGAACATGGAGTATTAGGTAGTTGATAATGAACATAAATGCCGATGAGAGACCGATAGAAATGCAACCCATGCCAGAGGTGGAGCCAGATTTGGATCTAGAAGGCCCGGGGGGGGGGGGGGTAGCTGAGGGGGGTTAGCTGTCAAGAGTGTTTTTGTACACGATGTTCCTATTATTTGACGGCCCATGTGCCAGACTCCCTTGTACACTGCTTACCTACGCTTCCTCGTATCCACCCTCCGCCGTGATAGTAGACGATGGCCGGCCGTTTATCGGTCTTCCCTCCCGCTGGCTCATCGGCAAATATCCGGACCGGTACCCGGTCAAATACCGTGTCTGTGTACGGTACGCGCGGCCCGGCTGCCCGTGCATTTGCTCTGGATCGCTCGTCCAGCCAGTCGTTGATGCCGGTGGGTAGAACAAGCTTCCAGAAAATTGACTAGAAAAAAGTATTAACATTAAATTTGATTTAAAACAGTTTACTAGTTAAAAAATTGAAGTGAATATTTAGCAGAATTTTGCGGCCAAGGAAGAATATATAGGGATAGGCCATTTGGTAAAGTTTTACAGGAAAAGGGTTATTATTATAAGCAAAGAGAAACCCATACGATATAGGTGCGGCAAAGTACCCAATGATAATTTAATTATTAACATGTTTATTCTCATGACTAGACCTATATACCAAAGTAGCCTCATTATCTTTAACACACTCACGAATCTCAATTTGAATGCTGCAACTTTTATCGTCCATGGACTATCAGCTACATCCTCAGGTACCGGTAGCAGCGCCAGGTACGCCGCAACTGCCACAGCGACCACTAGAACCGCTAACATGCAACGCGCCATGTTTCTTTTTTACCTTCTAGTTCCGCGTTTAGTGAGTGCTGTGTCCGTGCAATAATGCAGCTATGCTTGAAGTAACGTTGTTTGAATGCGCTACACGGATCCGTGCAGCACAAAGTACACCATCTGTCGTTATGTTCCACTCATACTTGGCACTGAATCACAGGTCAAACATACTGCAGATAGTGAACCATTCAACAGTCGAACTGCGTTGCTATAGTAGGCCTAGATGTCTGATAGCGCACTTGATCATTGATCCATGAACTTTACTTCCCCATTTCTGTTGGGAAGAAAACATAACTACATGTACACTGGTGATCTATATATACCCAGACTATCCTCAAATATTGCGCAAAATGTATTGTCTACGTCCAGATTCGGTTTTCACATTTGGATATGAGCTAACACCATGTCAAATATTTATATCACTAAAACTGTGTTTCGCTAATTTTTCTACAATTTCACAGCAAAAAAAAAATAAAAAATAAAAATCCGTATATACCACAATGGCAATAGAAGGTGATATTCTTGGTTTTTATTGCTTATTCTTGTATAGAAAAAATAAAGTTCGATTTTTATAAAAAACGTACAATTCGGATAAAAAATTCTTCTGAAATTATACAGATGACACATTAATTTAAACGAAGCTGCAAAGTCAAAGAACTGCTTCTCGATCAGTAGGCCGTCACAACAATATAACAAGTAAAATTGTCCATGCGAACAAAATTATTGCAAGAGTTTTACACTTCGATCAACAAAATTATCATACACAAGGGCGGATCCAGAACACAATTTTTGGGGGGGGCCAAAAAAAAATTTGGTCCTCCCAAAAAGTGGGTCAAAAAAATTACGGCGTGGGGTTCGGGGCCCGCTTAAGGGCCCCGACAATTTTTTGGATTCTAGATGCTCTTTGGTGCGATCTGAGGCAATTTCTGACCACTTTAACCAATGTTTTTTTGAGGAAAAGATGGTGGTGTACTCATTGCCTGCCTTTATTGCGATGTCACATAAAAAAAAATTAAAATGGTTTCGTTTTTTTTTTGGGGGGGGGGGGGCATGGCCCCCTTTGCCCCCCCCCCCGGATCCACCCTTGATCATACAACGAGTTCTTGGCAACAGACGATCAAAACATCATTGTTGGAAGAAAATTGACGAAGCATTCTCTGCGTCTCAAATTTGATGATGAAATTCATACTACTGAGAGTTTGCAATGTTGCAATCATAACAGGAATGTTACATTCATCTTTTGCACTGCCTTCAGATTTTGAACGTAAGTGAATTAAGAAACTTGATTGGTAAAATTGAATTTCCCGTATGTTGTAGGCCTAGTCCTTAATTCCTCCAAAAGAAAATTATCAAAAATTTGACAATAACTTGAGAAGTTGATATATGAAAACCAATTTTGGAAAGTTAGTGTAACATTATATTGAAACCATAGTGTGGACGTCATTAAATTCGCTTTACTTTTGAATGAAATATGACCATTATCGGGGTTTAGCAAAACCATACACCCTTTTTGTAATTGGGTTCTGTATAACGTTATGAAGATTTGGGCTAATAATTAACGATCTTAATATTAGAATAATTTAGTCTTAATTTTCATGATTCTGGCCAATGTGTTTATAGATTTTTTCGTGCAAACTTAAGAAAATCAGAAACACACTGGGTGCCTGGTGGTGTTGTGACTGTTGGAAGGTCCTCCTCGCTGGTGAACATGCCATGAAAACCTTTCTTGTAATGCTTCCAAGTGACTGGTACTCCGGCCTTCTCAAGACGTTTAGCGTACATGATGCCGTCATCTCTCAAGATATCATACTTGACGGTGATGATGTAAGCCTCTGGGAGTCCTCTCAGGTCTTCTCGCATGAGAGGAGCGTAGTCTGGATCCAGGAGAACCTCTTTAATCTCGTTGTAGATACTCTTATCTCCGAAGTTAGTTGCAGGGGCTTCGTAGCCAGTCTGCTTGAACTCGTCCGGGATGAGATCGTGGGACAGGCACTTCTTGACAAGCGGGGACCTCTTAGCGGCCGCGGAGGTGTGGTTGTTGATGCGCATCGCTTCACGGTAGCTCGCCTTGTTACCACGGAGATACGAGTCCCACATAAACGTCATGAGCGGCCTGTCTAGCAACAGTGTCTTGAAGTCGCCATATTGCTGGTAAGATGGCGTTTGGAAGTCAAACGCCTGAAGGCACGGATAGAGAAGCGCCTGAAGCTTGATCTTGGGGAGGTCGCGGTACTTGGGGTCGAAGGTGAACCTCTGCGACACAGCTGCAGCCAGGTTCCCTCCAGCACTATCGCCCATGAGGGCGATTCTTGCAGGATCGACGTTGAAGTCCCTGAGATGATTCAGGAACCAGACTGTTGCAGCGGTGCAGTCGTCTATCGCAGCCGGGAAAGGATACTTTGGCGACAAAAGGTAACTGGAAAATAAAATTAACGCCAAAAAAATCACATCCCTTGATCTTTAAAAAACCTCTGCGGGTGGATTATAAAAAGAAACAAATATCGTGTCATTATGGATGTGTAATGTTATGTCTTGGGGCGGGACTTAACTTACTCGACAGACACCACAACAGCATTCAGATCTCTTGCCAGCAAGGCCGTTACGGGATGGTGGTTATCTGAAGGTAGAAAAGATGCAGGTTTAAATTTCAAAAAGTGCCAATAACATCTTTGATATACTTCGATACGGAGTCAAAGGATTATATTTCTATTTCCAAGGTATTCCTCACTGTTGATTACAACGAAAAGCGCGTCCTCTGGGCGGGGCTCGAAGACCCAAACAGTTTTCTGTATGACGGGGAGACTTCTTTAAAAACTTCGTATGCATCGAGAATTTCAGATGATTAGCCAGAATTTCTTAAAAAGCCTGACATTTGTGACTTCATGGATAATTAGTTGGTTATTGGAAATTAATTCATGTGCCATACGTTCAACTTCGTTTCATTATTGAATGATGGTTGTCAAAAATTAGTACTGCTGAGCTACCCGTGAAAGAATCAATTTAAACGAGCAATCAGTTTAAACAAACACCCCTTAGAAAACATTTATCGATCAGGACTTCATCCTCCAGTTTTCAAAATAGTCCGGTATACTCCCACTCACCCACGCTGCCCCTTATAAACCCTCCGCCGTGATAGTAGACGATGGCCGGCCGTTTAGCCTTCTTCGCTCCCGCTGGCTCATCGGCAAATATTCGGACGGGTACCCGGTCAAACACCGCTTCTCCATACGGTACTCGCGGCCCGGCTGCCCGTGATGCTGCGGCAGATTTTTCCTCTAGCCACTGGTTCAAACCAGTCGGTGTCCACCATTTTAGATGGCGTTTCTTTAAAGTGCAAGAACAAGACAAGACAAACCTATAGACATTATTCAATAGGAAGCCATTTTCGATCGTGTTCCCTGAATTTATTTTATAAATTGTAAAGTGTTGAATGAGATGCTGCCAGACTATTTATGATTGGAGAGCGTTAAAAGCCTCACTTTCAAATGTTTCCTTTCAAAATGCGGCTTAAAACATCAGGTATGCTTAATCACAATTTTTATTTATTCATCAGAGCAGACTAGTATAATTTGAACTGTTATTTCATTGCTTTTATTTCTACTCACAAGTTATACAAAAATGAAGAATTTACCTCGCTTTCAATTTAGTATATGGCCGAGTGTAATTCATTCATCTGGTCTACACAGTACACAATGGGCAGAATTTGACCCATTCATTGGCGGTACGGGGTAATCCTATATGATAGCACTGCCCGGCCCAAATGCGACGTTCAGTCAGCGAGTCATTCCAGTTCCAAATTAAACTCACTTTAATTAATGTGTTCCCCTAATTGTCCACGTGTTTATCGTTCATGCTGAATTATGTCCCCAAATTTATAAATGGTGAATTGTATATATTTCCATTAAGTCACGCTGTAAAACGGTATGCAATGGTACACGTAGCAGTTTGATGTGACTTTGTACCTTACACGCCCCCTTGATAGTACGGCCAAATTGCTTGTTTTTGCAACCTATATTGGACACGATATTACTCCAAACTCACCCAAGTCCTACGGAATGACTCCATTTTCACGGCCCAGGGCCTCTCGCCCACATCGTCGGGCACGGGTTCCAGAACCACGTACGCCGCCACCGCCGCTACGACGACAATAACTGCCACAATTAACCGCGCCATGTTTGCTTCAAGTTGTTCGGATCTCAGGGGGTCATAGGATGAACAATTAATATGTTCAACAACCGTACGTGCGATCGGCGTTATCATTATGTACGATGGCCTTGCGTATTATGCTTTTGGCCTTGTAGACAATTTTGTTATGTAATTGCTATTATTTGACGGATTTGAAACTAATCGCAAAAAAAAAAGCGCGTTTATTGTCTTCTTCCTTATAATTGGTATAATTATGTATGAATTTACATGTATTAAAGTCTTTTTTGTATACATGCAAAATATTTTTCGCTTTAGACTTTTTGCAGAGAAGAAACATGAGGAAACACATATCAAGTTCCGGGTCGTCTACACGTTGCGCTTATACGTACGTAGGCGTCTACATTCAGTACTATATGTAAATAAAAACCCTAGCTAATAAACCAGGACAGAAAACTTATTAGGGGCCATTCAAAAATGTTTTTAAATTTGGATTTTTTCCCCAAATTTTGTTGACCAACCCAGCCACCCCTATTTCGATTTTAAAAATTTGATTTGTCATTCAAGGTCAAATACATGTACATGTAGGCCTACATGTACTTGCATACAACATTATACTTGAACATGTACATGTGTGTCCATACACATGTATGTCCATGAACATTGTGTGCCAAGTTCAGTACGTGTCGGCTATATATAGCTGCTCCCACTGGTTGCATTGGTGCCCTGGGAAATTGTGCTTCATCAGCTGATAGTTGGATTAGGTATCAGACTCATTTAATTGTGAACTGCGCTTCAATAATTATTAGGTGAAACAAGTTTCTAGTCCGGGGTTAAAAAAAATGCGGCCTTTTTTTACCCAAGATGGCGGATGACTTCTTCCTGATTTTGAACTGTCATACACAGCTACAATTTTGCTGGGCACAAATCATGGAGGAATACGATTGAAACATAAAGGGACAAATGTATTGGAAATGGTTGATTAACGACACAATTAGAGAACTAAAGGAGGCCAGAGGAAAAAAGAAGAAGCGGGCGGAGACGAGAAACTAGTTTATTTCTTTACTTGGCCTGGTGTGTCAAAGACAATCAACGAGTTATGCACGCCCCGTACACCTGCCCCCTCAGTTCAATAATTGGCGTTGACATAGAGAAGGTATATCCTATCATGCAACCTCGTCCCCAGGGTGTCGAACAGTACGCGCCAATCACTACCTGCTCTCTCACCCTGGTATTGGATCATTTGCATGTGCAAGATTTTTGAACACGTATGCAAATGAGGAACAGTCTGGTGCCTGTATATGCGTTACACATTAGCGTTTGTTTTTGTATGCGGTGTCTGGGGTCAAAACAGAGTCAATTCGTAGCAGCGCGAGCACGGCGTGAGTTACGAAAACACGATTTTTGAAATCAAACTGTTACGATCTTATCGAGACAACATGCAGTATCATAATTCATATTAATATGAGCAAATTGGAAAGGAAATTGGTATTTTCGAGAAGGCGTGGACGAATGATCGCGAAAACACGTACTGCACGTTGTGAATAATAGCACCAAGTACACGATAAATATCCATTACTAGCCAATTGCGGTATCCAATCAGGATACAGGAAGAAAGTTTCCTATCCAGGGTTTACTATTGGAAATGCGGTTGGAAATAAAGTAAGCACTGGGGACGAGGTTGCCTATCATGTAGAATATTATTATTTAACAATCACAATCTCGTGTATAAATCTCGTGTAGATAAGAGACTAGACAGCAAATTTACACTCGTCAATCAAGGTCTGTCTCGCCATGGATGATGCTTTAACCACGGATGCTTTAACGCTCATACACTGCAAAAACTGCAGTGTTAAATTTACACTGTTGGTATCTATATAGGACCATCTGGTGTTAAATTTTACTGGTGTTGTCCTATATAGATACCGAATGGTGTTAAATTAACACTACAGTTTTTGCAGTGTACAAACCAGTTGCACGGCATGCTTAGTCAAGCAAGCGGGTTCGCCTTATAACTTCCAGTTGAAGGCCGGGAAATATGTCGCTAGGAAAATGCTATAGTTGATGTCATATGCAGATTTCCAATATTAACAGGTATTCAATATAAACACAAACGACGAAACGTTAACAAATCATGCACTTACAAAGTTTAACCATTGCGCAAATGGTGTATAAATTGTATTTTATATTCATATACATTACTGCATTTGAGTAAAAAGCGAGACTACTAAACAAGAGCGCGAATGCACTTCTAAACGTTAAAAGGTTTTTACTTTCAATATTGGAATCCTACTTGTGCGTTATCTATAGTTTAGTTACTAATCATTATACGGGAGCTACAACCTGCGTTTAGCAATTAAACACAATATTGTTATCACTAATGTGTTGTTTAGGCCAATTCCTAAACCACAATGGCTATTAAACACTATCCATCAAAACTCTAAACATGTTTAATATTTAAACATGTTTACAAACTGACATCAAGAAAGTGTTAGGAAAGGTGTTTATTGTTAGGCAGCAATAAAACAATAGATATAAAATCACACAAAGCTTGAGCGGCAAAGAAGAATGAAAAGGTACGATATTAGCTTTGTGGAGTACTTACTACAGAGTCTGATAAAGGCCAACAACTCTAAATTACGGAAAGTGAAAAAAAAAAACACTGATGAGAAGAGCTAGAATCAAGTTAAGTAAACCACTGATAAAGACAATCCATTCAAAGACGTTGCTTTGCGTACGCAATGAAATGCCAGAAGCTCTCTTCGACCATAGGTGTGCAAACTAACGGGCAACTGGGCCCGGTGCCGAACATACCATGGAAACCTCGTCGATAATCCTTCAGTGTTACTGGCACTCCCGCCTTCTCAAGACGCTTGGCGTACATGATGCCGTCATCCCTCAAGACGTCGTACCCGGCTGTCAGGATGTAAGCCTCTGGCAGACCTCTCAGGTCTTCTCGCATGAGAGGAGCGAAGTCTGGATTCAAGAGGACGTCTTTGATCTCATTGTAGATGTCTTCATCCCCTATGTCGGTGGAGGGCACTTTGTAGTCAGCCTGCTTAAACGGGATGAGATCGTGGGACAGGCACTTTTGGGCTAGTGGGGACCTTTTTGCGGCCGCAGAGGTGTGCATGTTTGCCTGCATTGCGTCTTGCAAATTCGGCCCGGCATCTTTGCCACGAAGGTAACTGTCCCACACCATGGTCATCAGGGGCTTGTTGAGCAGCACCCAGTAGTTGCCATTCCTTTGGTAGGAGGGGGTGTTAAAGTCGAAGGCTTGCAAGGCTGGATAGATTAAGACTTGCAGCTTAGGCTTGGGCAGATCTCGGTACTCTGGGTCAAAGGTCAAACGTTGTGCCACCACTGCAGCCAGGTTCCCTCCGGCGCTGTCGCCCATTAAGGCAACCCTGGTAGGATCGACACTGTATTTGCTGAGGTGCTTCAGGAACCAGACCGTAGCAACTGTGCAGTCGTCTAGCGGTGCGGGAAACGGGTTTTGGGGCGCCAGTCTGTATCTAAGGCAGAAAAAATACGACCAGTATATTGCTGATGCCTATGTCACTCATTACTAGATACGTACATGTATTATAGTTGACATACAGTTATTTGTAGTGCTATTTTGGGGAAATTTGTTTTGAGAACCCGCATGCAGTATATTTGTTACTGCTGTTGTTGTTGCTGTGGTTGTTAATGTTGTTAATGCTGTTTGTTACTTGGAATCGGAATGTAATTAAGAATATTAGGCCTACCGAAATTGAATACACAATACACGTAGATCATCACCCCAACTTAAATACACGTGATACTCGCCATGCAACTTACTCGACTGAAAGCACCACAGCATTCAGTTCCTTTGCCAACTGCGACGTCAATGGGTGGTACATATCTGTGAATAAACCCGATTCGATACCGGAGTTGGTAAGTAATGGATTTATATCGTGTACTTAGTTATTTTCAACGTGAATTACGTGTCCCTCATGTTCATTGTAATCATTACGTCCACACCTTCTCAAAAATAATCCTTTCCTTTCCAATTTGCTCATTTGAAATGTGATACTGTTCATTACTTGATAAGATTGTAACATTTTAACTTCGAAAACAATCGTGTTTTCGTACCTCATGGCACGAATTGATTATGTTTTTTACCCCAGACACTGCATACAAAAACCGCTAATGCAACACACAGGCAGGCAGGCACCTACTATTCCTTATTTTGCACACGTATCCAAAATTGTTGGATATGCAAATGATCCAATACCAGGATGAGAGAGCGGTAATGGTGGGCGCGTACTGACGATACCCTGGGAATGAGGTTGTTACGCGTTATAGCGTCATCAAAGACTCACCAGTGTCACCCATGATCCACCCTCCGCCGTGATAGAAGACGATGGCCGGCCGCTTATCGGTCTTTCCTCCCGCCGGATGCGCGTTAAGTATCCGGACTTGTACCCCGTCAAACAGCTCGTCTCGGTACCCAAACCCGGCTGCCCGCTGGTTTGCTCTGTATCGCTCGTCAAGCCAGTCGTTAATCCGCGTAGGTATCAACGGGGTCGCCATAAACTTCTACAAAAAAACAACAAAAAATCTCTTAATTATGTTAGCTAGAGTTCGGGAACAGACAATTTATAGTGAAGATAAAACCACTCCAATTGTAACTCGTGTGAAACTCGATCTAAGAAATATTTAATTAGTTTTTCTTTATTATGTAAATAGTTTTGTCACTAAATTCAGTCGGAGTGAATTTCAACAGAATAGAGCACATTTTCATATTTGGAAATGAAAGAGTGCATTAATCAGTTATTCACATTTATATTAAGGAAACATTTTTTTAACGTGAATTTGAAATAAATTTGATTTATTTGCAATGACAGTGAATTGTCATTGTGGTTTTGGATTATTGAAAGCATTGCCCAAGTCCCTTCCACCATTATCGTACAACTACCGATCCATCAGCACCACTACACAAATAAGGGAATGGCAAAAATGTGTGCCTAGCCGGTTTTAAACACTATGTATAAGACCCGTTGGAGTCTTATTACCCGTACCCTCGCCGAACATATTCATAAATACCTTTTCGGAAAATGTTTTTTTTTTCACAATTTTCGGTCCAAAAATCAAAATAGTCCAAAATTATTATTTCTCCTTATAAAAATCTCCTCGTAGGGAGATTGGTGCGCGCGTCGCGCGTACTTCGCGATGTGGCGCAGAACGCTGCTGTGCCGGTGTGTTGTGAATTTAGGACTATGAAATGCTGACTCACTTGTAGTGTAGTGTTGCGCATGCCTACGTAAGGAGTGTGAACGTTCAACCAATTAAACGGTAAAAGGCACCGGATTTCATAGGAGTCCAAATTTCATGCGACGCTGGAAAAGTGTTGAAGACCAGCCAGCCGGTCTTTATCATTCGTTCAAAACTGGCCACTTACTTGTCAAGCTCTCGACCAATAGGAATGGCTAAACTGTCTCAGGTATTTATGGATGTTAAATTAAAACCTCCCTCGTTTTCACAAATTCCTGGCCCGAGGCTTTGTTTGTCTTTTCACACATTTGCCACCCATTCCCACTCTCAAATAACCTTGGCCTTTAACAATTATGATTTGTACATGTACTTACGATCATCACGCTATACGCAGCCAGTCTGATCGTCCATGGGCTGTCGGCCACGTCATGGGGGAACGGTTCGGTATAAACCACGTATGCTATCAGACAAGGCACCACAGAGGCGAGAACCAGACCAAGCCACGGACTTCGCCTCCTTCTCGCCATGATTGTACGAATCAACTTTCAAAACGAACGATTCAAACTTCAAATTGAATACTTGATCGCTCTGGCTGGATCAAAACTAATTCCGTATCTAAGTTTTCTTCTATAGGGGCCTACATGTATACCACAAACTGCTCAACCACGTCCTATTGTTTGACAATAAGGTCAAACCATTCACACGTAGCACCACTGCACAGTCTGATCCTGTAAAAAAAAATCCCAAAAGCTCAAGCTATCGTACGTTAATACTTAAATCAACAGCGAACAATTTCGTGAATTTTGGACCCTTAGGTTTATACAAAGCCACCTGTGACTCAGCACATTGTCAATAGACCTATCACAATATCGGCCAACCTTGTTTCCATGGCGTCAAGCAGTACGCTCCCACCGATACCCACTCTCTCACCCTGGTATTGGATCATTTGCATATCCAAATGTGTTGGATACGTATGCAAATGAGGAACAATCGGTTGCCTGCCTTAGCTTTACATCAGCGTTTGTTTTTTAGTATGCGATCCGGGTAAAAAAAGAAAAAATTCGTCGCGGCGTGAGTTATGAAAACACATTTTGATTTTCAAAGTTTAAATGTTTCAATCATATCCAGCCAATATGCAGTATCATATTGTTTTGCAAAATGGAAAAAGGGCATTGTTTTTTTAGGTGGACGGGACGTAATATTTATTCACAGCGAACGTTAGCATACGTAATACGCGTTGGAGATAACTACACCAAGTACACGATATAAATCAATAATACTTGCTAATTGCGGTATCGAATCAGGATACAGGAGGCAAGTTTCAAATCCAGGACTACCATATTTGGAAACCAGGGTGGAAATAAAGTAAGCCCCGGAGACGAGGTTGCGATATCGGGCACAAGGTCCATGCGCATTCAAGGTTGCAGCTAGTGACTGTTGCTAGTGCTGCGCTTGCCGGCTATTATCGGTACTCACTTGACCGTCGCTGGGATCAGTAATGTACATTGACCAATCCATAGATAAAACAATGAATTTCACGCCCGTGCACCCCCGGGTTAGTTGGCGTTTGACATAGTGACGGTATAGATAATGTATTTATTTATTTATTATATTTCGTTATCCAGGGTATTATGCCCAGTGTAAAACTGTTTTACATATAGGGGCCCTGTATTCAAATGACAACACTCAGACAATACGGTACATTACAAATACAATACAAAACGATAAATGGGATTGATGCGCAATTGTTAAGCAACATTTTAAAACTATTTCAGTAACATTCTTCATAGTATATTGTTCTATATACAGTGTGAAACAACATCGCTAATTAAGTAATAGGCTTTACTACATAGGCCTAGGCCTGAGGTGAATATAGAGTACAGTATCTATCATTTGTGATTTTTTTGTTTGGAAGCAAGTTAAGTGCTCAAAATCTAAAGAATGGTGCTTAGCAACTAACCTGACGAAGTTTCAGCTCAGTAAATGCTGTATATTCCGAGAAAACAAACTTCTAGGATCTCGTTTTCAATTTAAAATTTGCTGAGGAGTCATGTTTTGAATTGCGCCTTAAATCAGCGTCTGGGTCACGTTATCATTCAGCCGAATGCAGTTACGCGATTTCACGCACTGAACTTTACTTTCAATATTGGAACCCTACATCTGCGTTATCTAGTTCAGTTACTAAACATTACATGTACACCAGTACCACTCTAAAATCTGCGATGATCAATTAAACACAATCTTGCTATCACTTTGTTAACACATTTAAGCTAAATATTACGTGTCGATGTCCGATTCAAAATTCCTTAACATCAATGTTCATTGGCTAAACACTATCCATCAATATTCTAAACATGTTTAATTTAAGCCAACATAATTATTTTAAAACCCACCTGGAGAATTATACATCCCGGAATCTCAAAGAAGCCATCGATAAGAAGAGCTAGTGATAATTAAGTATAAATGAAGATAATCAATTCAAAGACGTTCCTTTGCGTACGCAATGAAATGCCAGAAGCTCTCTTCGACCATAGGTGTGCAAACTAACGGGCAACTGGGCCCGGTGCCGAACATACCATGGAAACCTCTTAGATAATCCTTCAGTGTAACTGGCACTCCCGCCTTCTCCAGACGCTTGGCGTACATGATGCCGTCATCCCTCAAGACGTCATACTCGGCGGTCAGGATGTAAGCCTCTGGGAGTCCTCTCAGGTCTTCTCGCATGAGAGGAGCGAAGTCTGGATCCAGGAGAACCTCTTTGATCTCGTTGTAGATGCTCTCATCACCGAAGTTAGTTGAAGGAGCTTCGTAGCCAGTCTGTTTGAACTCGTCCGGGATGAGGTCGTGGGACAGGCACTTGTGGGCCAGTGGGGATGTTTTTGCGGCCGAAGAGGTGTGCTTGTTAGTCTTCATCGCCGGCCCCACATCTCTGCCAAGGTACTTGCTCCACATCATGGTCATGAGGGGCTTGTTGAGCTGAACCCAGTAGTTGCCATTCCTTTGGTAGGAGGGGGTGTTAAAGTCGAAGGCTTGCAAGGGTGAATAGATCAAGACTTGTAGCTTAGGCTTGGGCAAATCACGGTACTCTGGGTCAAAGGTCAGGCGTTGTGCCACCGCTGCAGCTAGATTTCCACCTGAACTGTCTCCCATTACAGCAATCCTAGTAGGGTCGACGTTGTAATCGCTCAGGTGCTTCAGGAACCAGACCGTAGCAACTGTGCAGTCGTCTAGCGGCGCGGGAAACGGATATTTGGGCGCCAGTCGGTAACTGTGGTAGAAAAATATAGTACCGTATTGGTGATGCTGATATCACCTACTAGTTGACTTTTTTATTGAGTTATTTTGGGATCTCTTAATTGGAGAACACATTTGTTGTTAATAAGTGAGAGGTTTGCAGTAACACCATGTGGAAAAATCTCTTTTGTGAGTACATGTATATGTGGTTCTGAAGAGAACATGTTGGGTTAACTCGACGTTTCGAACAGTATGCTCTGTTGTTGTGGTGGTGGTTGTGTGAATACCTACACGAAATACTCGCCAACTTACTCGACTGAAAGCACCACAGCATTCAGTTCCTGTGCCAACTGCGACGTCAATGGATGATACATATCTGTGAATAAACCGTATTAAACGACTTGAATAAAATAACCAGAACGCGCACGCGAGTTTTCCTCCAATAGGAGTCTTAGAAAGTGGTGACGAAGCGCCATCTTTTGTTTATGCAAATGGCAACAAGGCTACACCAAAAGGCCATATACATGTAATGTGCAATTTTGTGTGGTGATGAGCTTCGATTTTCGGCTGAATTAGAAACTGTCTCCGGCGATATCAATAAAGAGAGGGACACTACTTTTCGGTATTTGAAACGACGCAGATGAACTGATTGAAAGGAATTTTGTGAAGACACTGCATGGCGATTTTGCCTAGTACTGGTAATGGAAAGAGTCGATCAGTTTTTGATGGCCATGTGTTCAACTGTCATCCATTTGCAAAGCTGTGAACACCATTTTCAAAACAAATTAAAAAAATCATACTGCGCACGCGCAAAGGTGATCAGATCAATGGACTTAAATGCTAACTGGCTACCGGTCCCCATATTTTATAGGGGCAGGGACCAGTCTACCATTAAAGCGTCATCAAAAGCTCACCAGGGCTACCCATGACCCAGCCACCGCCGTGATAGAAGACGATGGCCGGCCGTGTATCGGTCTTCCCTCCGGTTTGCTCATCGGCAAATATCCGGACTGGTACCCCGTCAAGCACCGTGTCTGTGTACGGTACTCTCGGCGAGATTGCCCGCTTGTTCGCTCTGTATCGCTCCTCTAGCCAGTTGTTGATTCTCGTGGGTACCAACGGGGTAGACATAAACTTCTACAAAAAGAAGAAAAAAACTAGAGATTGTGGTTGTAACTAAACAACCACACAGCTGATCCCAAAATGTTTTGATTGTCTATTGGACGGTACAAAATGATTGAATGATTTTTCAAAAAGTGTCGCTTTTAAAATTGACATTATAATATTTAACAATGACTTTAACATGACTTTAACATTCCAATTGACATTTGAAATCGGGAACAACCACAAAATCTTTTATTACAAAACAGTGAAAATTAGAGATCAGAGTGAGGATGTATGAAAACTATTTGACATCCCATGTTGTTTAATTTTATTGAAAAGTGCACTTTTTTAAATATTAAAAAAAGTCCATGCTTTTGCGGTCATCTGAGGGAAGGCACTGATCAGTTTACGGGTCTCCTGCTAAAATTGTTATCCCAAACAAATCTTTGAAAACATTTGTGAGGAAGGGTTGATCATTGGCCGACTGCCACCAAACCGACGAATCACCAAAGAAAAGAAAATTTAAGACTGCAAAATATCCAAAATTCTAGCAACTTTTTGTGCTGAAATAATCGTAACATTGAGGTTTCTGCCCGGAATGACATTAGCATAAAAAACAAAAAAAGGCTCCAAAAAACCTTTAAAAAAAGGCAAAAGGCAAATAGAAATTGAGGTTAGGCCTAAATGGAACATCGAAGGTGCATTCAAGGACTGGCATTTAAAAACTGTATTGCATGAGCCCTTTAAACCCTACCTCATTTCAACCAATTCGTGGCCTAAGTGCTATGTTTAATTGTCTCTACGTATATTTTCCATTCCCAACCTCACGTAAACATGGCCTTCAACAAATACGATGTGTACTTACGAACATGACTCTGTACGAAGCCAGTCTGACCCTCCATGGGCTGTCGGCTACGTCATTGGGGAACGGTTCGATATAAACCATGTATGCTATCAGACACACCACAGAGGCGAGAACCAGACCAAGCAACTCGCTTACCGCCATGATTGTACGATTCAAATATATTTCAAATTGAAAACTTGATCGCTGTAGATGGACAAAAAACCTCTCTCCTATTCGTATCACCGTGTGCTTGTATACACGCCACACACTGTAAGCACACACAGACCTATCGGGGCACAAGGTCGATGCGCACTGTATGTAATGGCGGCAGTACCCTGCGCCATGTATTGTCGATACGCGCCGTTAATATTTTTTTGCACCTCAGTATAGTCATTGACGAAATACACACACGTGAAACATATCGCGTGACCAGAATATCTCATATCTCTTCAGTTCTTGTATCTGAAGTTGTTATGTGTTTTACTCACGTGCATCTCACAACGGGGTCGATATTGTATGTGGATGCTGTGCTATACCGTTTTTTTATGGTCGTCATTTTGTCTTTTTACATTTTTAAGTGTTTAATAACTTTTACATTAGGAAAAAAATGCATGTATTTGTCTTTTTAATGCATGACGAATAAATAATCTTAATCTTAATCTTATAGTTTATGTGCTGCGTATAATCGGTGGTTTATTATTGTGCAAGTTCCAGGTTCGATTCGTGGGGAAAATTTGTCATTATTCCCCCCCCCCCAAGTGATTTGTCTTCAATAAATTATGTGTAGGCCTAAATCAAGTGTTGATGATCGATAAAATATATTTCACCCTTTTCTTCTCATTGGCTCTGGAGGAATAAAAAAAAGTAAGGGAAGCTCAGCCCGAGAACCATTTCGTTTACCAACTGACGCATGTGCATTATGGTCATTGACTTTACTTGGTTGCAAAAAAATAATTGTTGTCGGTACCGGTACAAAACAACCGCTCCTCGACGGTTACTGGGCATCGTCATCGTGAGTGTACATTGACCCATATGCTTGGATTGGTCCATAGAGAGAACAATGAACTTCATAGCCGGCCCCTGGCAAGACTAGGTAAACAATGAGAGAGCATCTAGCTATATAAATTATATATATTTAATATAGCTCTATGTGCGGGAGTGAGTCAGAGAAGTCTTAGTTCAAGTCGTCAATAGTTGTGTAGGTGTTGAGTAGAACACCTACCGAATTGACGATTACTATTTTATGTGCGAACTGATAGTGGATAAGATTTGAATGTTTGATTTTCAAGAGAGTTATAATAAGAGTTTAAGTTTACCTTATACTATCTCTTTGTTGAGTGTTTGAGGTTCTGAAAAGAATCGAATGATTGATAGTGAGACAGCTCAACGACCGATTAAACTACTTTCTTGAACTGATATGCAAAGTGAATTTTCCTGGATCTTAAAGTTTACAAGTGAATTTCTCGGTAAACAGACAAAACTCACAACGAACAAAGAGGTGAATATATACTGGTTGTCTTTGTTTTTAAATGTTTATCTTGAGTTAAAATCAATACACTTTCAGCCCAAATCCAACTGTATACATGTTCGATGTATTAAACTTTTTAAAGGGTATTAACCAAAAATAAACAAAACATAATTACATTGATCTTTATGTTTTAAATCATATTATGAGTGACTCCGACAACAATGGCTTAAAAATTTCAAAGAAGATCACCATCATCAGTTTTACAAATACATGACTTTACTTTATTCTTGCAAACTTTCCCTGAATAGACCAGTAAAATATTTTTTTACTTTATTTCACCAAACCACCCGAGCCTTGACAGACACGGCACCACTAACACTATAAAAATAAAGCATCTTCGATTCATCCCTGATTTCCATCTTTTCAGAAGAATGTCAAAGGCGCTTTCTGGTGAATTTAATAAAATCTGCTAGTGACAGATCGGCCGACGGAGAGCCAAAGACTCCGTTTGTTCCGCTAAACATGGAGTGGAAGCCGTTCGGATAATGCTTCCAAGTGACTGGCACTCCCGCCTTCTCCAGACGCTTGGCGTACATGATGCTGTCATCTCTCAAGACGTCATACTCGGCGGTCAGGATGTAAGCCTCTGGGAGTCCTCTCAGGTCTTCTCGCATGAGAGGAGCGAAGTCTGGATCCAGGATGACTTCTTTTATCTCCTTGAAGATGTCTTCATCCCCGAAGTCGGTGGCAGGCTCTTTATAGCTAGCCTGCTTGAACTCATCCGGGATGAGATCGTGGGACAGGCATTTCTTGGCTAAGGAAGATGTCTTGGCTTTTACCGACGTGTGTAAATTCTCAGACATGGGAGTGCTCAGATAATTCCTGTTGCCGATGTACATGGCCCAGAACTCGGCCATCCTTACTCTGTCGAGAATCACCGTAAAATGTTCTCCGTTCTGCTGGTAGGAAGGCGTCTGGAAGTCGAAGGCCTGCAGACAAGGGTAGATCAGAACCTGCATCTTAAGCTTAGGCAGTTTTTTATACTTCGGGTCAAAGGTCAACCTCTGGGCGACGGCAGCAGCTAGATTTCCGCCAGCACTGTCCCCCATGACAGCCACTCTGGTTGGGTCAACGTTTAGGTCTTGGAGATGTTGCAGGAATCCAACGGTTGCTGCCGTGCAGTCATCTATAGCTGCGGGAAACACGTGCTCTGGCAACACTCGGTATCTGTGGAAGATAGTTCAAGACGTCAAAACTTACATCTGTCCATCTCCTGCCCATCTTCCCCATCTATTATTTCTTTGAAAAATCCACGTAAATCACAGGTTTTTGGTAACAAATTTGCGCTGCTGTTCAGATCAAGTCATCTGAATCTTTTCACCAAGTGATATTGGTTTCCAACTTAATTGTTATTGTTGGAACCGATTCATACAGCTTTTGCGTCTTTGAGATTAAAAATATTACTCGTCCAGGAATGACTGTAGTATACACTGTACATATGAAGGTTCATTACTTACTCAACGGAGACGACAACTGCATTCAATTCTCTTGCGATCTCGGCCGTCAAGGATGAAACATATCTGTGTAGATGTAGATAATAATCACGCACTTAAATCTCAATGACAGCTGCGGCTCATGTGTGGGTAAAATTGCCTCTAACTCATCAGCAGCAAGTCATTTTCCTTGATGAAATTTTTAATGGCAATCCTCAAAAGAAAAACCTTTCATATCAATAGCGATCATGGCAGTTGTTTGTTTTAATGCATGCACGCACCTCTAAAAAAAAATGTAGTCGCTCTAGAGCGACCTGAAATACTAATAGTATACAGCAACTTGCTAATTATGTTTCTGGTACCGCTCGCGCTATAGCGGTGACAGTAAAAAAAATCTCAGCACGTTAAGAGTCTAGACATTAACGAAGCGCACAGTTATTTACCTGTCAAGGTTTCTTTTACAGAGTAACCATTGAAAACTAACCGTTAAAGAATTTTTATTTCTGACCGTGGAAAGAACATTCGTTAAACAATAATCCAGCGAGACTTTTAAACCACCGAGTACCAATCAATACGCACGGCAATTCACTTATGAAAAGAAAAGCTAAGTTGCGACTTACCAACACTCCAAGCGTCCATCCCCCACCGTGATAGAAGACAATCGCCGGGCGTTTGGCTGCTTTCTCCCGTGTTGTTGGTCATCAAAGACCCGCACGGCACCCCGCCGTAGGTCGTGTCCGTGAAGGTGACGTTCGGGCCAAGAGCCCTTTGGGCATCATTGACAACATCGGTACACCACGTGCTTACCCCTTCTGGGAGAAAGGTTGCCAGGTACGATTCCAAGGGTAACAGGCGACAATGCTGTAAGATCATCGAATTAACTTTAAATAATTATTACACTTAATACTGACAATGGTGAGTCAAAAAAGACTTCGCGAATGGTAATTTCAATTTTGAGTCGGGTGTACCTTGTTTTCAGTTTACGACCAAAAATGGGAAGAAAAGTTTCCACTGTGGTGTGAAAACATAATCTAACCTGTGGATACTTTTTCTTTGGGAAATTATTTATTCCTTAAGATTATAAGAAGATGCCTTTTAATGTAGCACAAAAGTTATTGTACAGGGTTTATGTTCGTATTATGCAAAGAGCACCGACGTAAAAACGAGAGATACTTACGATCTTGAAAATGTGAGTCAACAATTTCAACCTCCATGGAATTTCGATATTTTCAGGCGTTGGTTCGAGGGCAGCGTACAGAGCTATCCCAAGCACACACACGGTGAATGCATGTCTGATCCGGCCCATGACTTGATTTCGTCTCCTCAAAACTCAAAACTGAGGAAAGAAAATAATATAGGATAATGATTGACCAGGTAGGCCCAACGTAACGGCAAGGCCAGCAAAAAAAGTAGACACATTAAAAAACACAGTCGTACATGTACGTTCATACCAAATCACTGTGTAAGTTCTTGGAGAAACGGGGAATGTGACTTAAATTTTATTCACAAACGCTGGAACGTAAATTTATACCAGAGGGATATAAACAAAAATCATTCACAGATACTGATTCAAACATCACATGTAATTGAACCGTCTTACCTAAACGTTCACTCGCGGCTAGTCAGTGTAAAACGGCAGTTGTCAGTTCATGTACAGATGTACGTAACGTAAAGGCGAGAGTTAAATCGACGCCATAAAGTCGGTGAATTCACAGCAGCCTCACCGTCATAATAGCAGCGCATGCATGGTCACTAACGCAATAAGCCTACCCGTATTTTTGTCCAAACTTCCGTGTGACCAGTATTTGCTACTGCACTACACATACCTAGCTCTGTAGGTTATTGCTCTATGCATGGACAAGGAAAACGGATGGTACGAGTGTACACACGTTTGATCTGTACCATGGAGTTGTATACACCCGACATGTACAATGTATTGTGTGATTGTTGCGCAGGTGAATGGTACACGGGTCATAGGTTCGACAACAGACTCGGCACAAACACTCACCTTGCAAACCAGAAATCCATTCAAGCTAAAGTTGTTGACATCGTGAACGGATGACTGAGCAGACTTTCCTGGATGCAGTACGTATAAAGCTTTTTGGAAGTATATTGGGGGCGCTGTTTTTTTCGGCCGGCCGTGCTGCTACATTTTCTCCTGGAGCGCCATTTTTTAATTGTTTTTTTTTCATTGTCAATAAATAAGGGATACTGATAAATTCTCATTATGAATGTTAAGTGTTATCGCGGTCGTAATGTATGAGCCTTATTCGTGTGCCTCAGAGTCATAAAAAAAGAGAGAAAGGTGGCAGCTAGGTTCATTCCGAAGTTGGATTACATTTTAATATAGCACAACAATGTTTCTTAAAAAAAAAGACATTTAATTTGTATAATAGAAGACATGAAAAAAATTAACAGCCTCAGACCTCGAATCTGGGCGAAGCGATCTTAAAAATGGACGGAAGTATACATGCATGTTAGGTGGACGGTGCCTTGGAAACAAATCTTTTGGACGTTTTCCTTCAGTAACTTGGTACATTCTGACAAACCTATACACAAGCAGATTAATTATCAACACCTCTCCCCGAATGAAACCCATTGAACATCCGTCACAATTTCATAAAACGGATACAAAGCTATACTCCCCCGTTCTGATTCTCACACTTGTTTACTTGTTTACAAAACATCAACATTAAAATGTTCGTTGCTTGAAGAGAATACAAGCTTTAAAAAATTCATCAAAGTTTCTCCGCTGCAAATTCAAAGAAATCAGCCAAAGCCAGATCCCCTGATGGCGAAGTGAAGGGTCCGTCCTTGGTGTTGAACATCGCGTGGAAGCCGTTCTTGTAATGCTTCCAAGTGACTGGCACTCTCGCCTTCTCCAGACGCTTGGCGTACATGATGCCGTCATCCCTCAAGACGTCATACTCGGCGGTCAGGATGTAAGCCTTTGGGAGTCCTCTCAGGTCTTCTCGCATGAGAGGAGCGAAGTCTGGATTCGAGAGGACTTCTTTGATCTCCTTGTAGATGTCTTCATCCCCGAAGTCGGTTGAGGGTGCTTCGTAGCCAGCCTGCTTGAACTCATCCGGGATGAGATCATGGGAAAGGCATTTCTTGATCAGGGTGGATCTCTTGGCCTTTGCTGACGCATGTTGGTTTACGGACATCTTTATCTTAAAGGATGGCCTGTTGTTGAGATACACGGCCCAGCATTCAGCCATCGTCACTCTGTCGACAACGACCGTGGTATAGTCTCCATTCTGCTGGTAGGAAGGGTCTGGAAGTCGAAGGCCTGCAGACAAGGGTAGATCAGAACCTGCATCTTAAGCTTGGGCAGCTCCTTATACTTCGGGTCAAAAGTCAACCTCTGGGCGACGGCAGCAGCTAGATTTCCGCCAGCACTTTCCCCCATGACAGCCACTCTGGTTGGGTCAACGTTGAGGTCTTGTAGACGGCCTAGGAAGCTTACAGTTGCCATGGTGCAGTCATCTATGGCAGCCGGGAAGAGGAAGTCAGGAGCCAGGCGATAACTGCGGAATGTAAGATCGACATGGAATCTGAACGACAGTCTGCTGTCTGCATTGCTTCGTTTTTCACTTTTTGTTGTAGTTGTTGTTTTCAAAATGAAATTTAAAAGTGAAAACTTTTTTTTTAGCTTTTGTATGATATTTTAGAACTTTAATCTGTTGGCTGTCAGGACTTATTTTACACACGATCGAGACTTCCAAAGCAAAGACAATGTTGCCATAAGCTTTTAAGGGATAACACGCATCAAACGACAATAACATTCAACACATTGTTTTTTCATATCGTGCCAGTAAGTTGAAACGATTGATGATAATGATGATGACGTGCTAAGGATTATTAGAATGACGTAAATTATGCCATTATCAGTTTTATAAAATTTAACACGAGACCATTCTGGTCAATGAAATTGCACTATACCCAAGACATATTTGCCGATCCATTACTTACTCGACAGAAACGACTACGGCATCTAACGTTCTGGCAATCTCTGCCGTCAGAGAGTGGGACAAATCTGCCCAAAAGAAAACAATTAAATAACAATAAATTATGTTGTGTACACTGCTGAAGACCCGGCCATTGATTTGCAAATTTTGTGAAGGAATTAAACGCAATTAAACTGCCCGTTTCGGGCAGGGTCTTAGTTTTATTGCTTTTCTGTCAATCACAAAAAAAAATGGCTGAAATTATAGCCTCAAAAGTCGTTAATGGTTACCTTTAGATTTCAAATAAAGTTGGAATGAACAACGCATGCATGTGACGTTTCACCACTGATTCTGCTCCACGTTCGAGCAGGTTCTGTGGTGGCTGACCCCGGTGAGCCTCAGAGCTAGAGCGGCATATGGGGCTATAACCCGGGTCGATCCGGGTGAGGTAATAGTTGAGGTCAGCTGCATTCTTGGCTGCTTCACAGAGGCACTATGCAGCCTCCAAGGATGCGTTGGGACCATAGAGCTATATTAAATTGCAGCTCTATAAATATGGTTGGGACGAGCAAAAAGACACATGCGCGTCATAACTCTATGAATATTAACCGATTATTTTGAATTTGTTGACTTATACTTCCGGGGATATAGCCAAAAATACTTAACCACTGTCTGAGGTAAACATTTCTGAACTTGGCAAATGGTTGTTTTTAGACCAATAGCAGAGGGCTCCATTTTGGCTATAATGGGCTCTGAGCGTTATATACGTGAACTCACCGGTGTGACCGAACCTCCAGCCCCCACCGTGATAGAAGACGACAGCCGGGCGTTTCGGCGCGTTCGCCCCCTCCTGTTCATCGGCGTAGACGCGCACTGGCACCCCATCAAACACGGTGTCAGTGAATGTACATTGGGACCGGTAGTCCGCATGTTTATTCTGGATTCCCTATCCAAAATGTTCTTGATTGTGGCCGGGGTGTAGGGTTCAAGGTACAAACTCTGCGATGGTATAGACAAAAAAATTCAATCACGTCTAGGTTGAAAACTACTATTCTTCAGTTCAATATCAAGACAGTCATGAACATCCACATAAAAATATGAGGCAGTGATAAGGACATTCGAAATTATTTGATCAGTTAAACTATTAACTCGTATATAACAAGCTCTCACTTGTGCATGCAACTAGTTGAACGCGATCTAAATGGTGCAATTTTCAAGTTTGCAACGTGTGAGAGATTTAGTCTGCAGAGTTTCAGCAACAACAGCCTTTGGGCAAGACCAAATAGTTTGAAGAGTTTTTACGTACCGCCTTCAACACTATCGTGAGTAGCTTCAACTTCCAAGGGACTTCAATTCCTGAAGGGATGGGCAGAAGGGCCACATACAGTATGAGCCCGAGTACGGGTAACGATGCGATCAGAATGTTCCTCATGATCATGACTCACATAATGCACTAATTAACTTGAAGGAGGTCTGGTGCGTGAGCACAACTCACGCGGCGGCCTTCTACCATAATAATACAACAGTACGTGCCTTTCGCCAAGGTAAGGCCATCGTGGCTTAGAGCGGCGAGGTTGCAAAGACCCGAAGCGACTGGAGCAAAGATTAGTCAGCACGCACGAGTGGCATCGCGTGTGTGGTCTCCATCTCCAGTCGCCTCGCTTTTTCGCCGCTGCGGGCAAGTTAAGCCACGATGGCCTTGGTGAAAGGCTAAATCAAGCCCAGATAAAGCCACTTTACACGAACCTGGTTTCTTTATTATTTAGAGTTGCTGTGAGATAATCAGCTTACAGAAGTGAATGAGATCATATTGTTAACCGTAGTCGATCGGGGGTTGTCATGTGGTATGTGGCCCTGCTGCCGATCCCTTTATCAGGAATTGAAATCGTTAGGGTCAGGGTCGGGCCAGGGAACGTATTGTACCAGCAGTGTACTACGTAGGCGAGGCAGCGCACTGGATTATATTGTGGAATTCTAAGAATGGCTATGTGATATTTGGAAATCAAAAACATTGGTTTTGTTTTCGAATAAGTTTGTCAGTATGTGTTCTTATTCCTCCGTACTGCATTGATGACAGTTTGCACAGGATTGACACAGCCTGCTTCGCCAGTAATTATCTTGTAATATAGTCCATTGTTATTCAGTCGTATGGCGGCTAACAGCCCATCTGCTCTATGCAATGTACCAGACGTTTTCCTTGTTGCGGGCATGCTGCAAGTTCATTATCGATTTATTGCACTATAGATAGGGCTGTACGAACCTCGCCGGGGTCATGCAAAGCAATGCAGAACTAACTGTTCGTGTGACGTAATATAATATCATGCTGTGGGAACTGTAGACGAGTTTTGTGTTCTTTCGACCACGAATTCAATAAAATTAGGAACCTTCTGGCGGGCTAGTCTTTTCTGATCGCACTTTTAATCATTTCTCGCTAGGTGACCACTTTGCTGAATCATGGCCGTGATAAGGACTGCACTCCTCGCCTGCTTGGTCGGGATCGTTCTCTACGTGTACTTTGAACCCATACCAGACGCCATCGAGATACCCTGGAAATTAAAGCTAATTTCACACTTATTCCCAGTGGTAAGTATAGCCACACCAAATAAGCTATATTTTAATATCATTGCCGAATTTAAACGGCGGTTAAATATAAGTTGCTGAGCAAAATGTCTTGCTTTCTGGAATTAAATACAATAAACACCACATCAATTAAAGTGTCCGTGCAAAAAATAATATATTTGTAATGTTATCATTGAAACTGCACGTTTTTACCTAATTTTTCCATTCAACCTTATTTTCAATTATCGTTTCGCCATTTTGAAGGGTATTTTGGTGCTTTTTTAGTTATATTAATGCCAATTTCCATAGTCATCAGCAAAACTATGACGTCATTTCAGGCAGAAAACTCAATGTTACAGTTATTTCAGCACCGAAAGTTGGCAGAATTTTTGAAATTTTGCTGTAATAAAATTTCTTTTCTTTGGTGATTCGTTGTTGTGTATAAGTACATGGCAGTAAGCAAGTGAGCAACCTTTTCTCACAAGTGTTTTCAATATGCAAATTTAAGTTCACAATTTGAACACAAAACCCATAACTTACTGAACAGTGTCTCCCTGAAAAATCACATCATTTAGCAACATCGCCCTCAGTTGTCCGGAAAAGTATAGAAAGTTTGAAATGTTTAAAGAAGCGCACTGTACTTTTCAATAAAATCAGCCAAAAAGGGAAGTCAAATAGGAGTAGAAAGTTGCACCATAATCAATGTGTTCCTATGAACAATTCGTCGCATGGACCCTTTAACGTTTTAAGTGAACAAAAAGCAACCTACTACTCTAACAAAATTTCTTACAATAAATTCATTTTGATACCTGCAAAATTGCCTGACTGCAAAATCCCAGCCAGGCAAGATGGCGTCGGTCGGTCACCCCAAGCTGTACTTTCTTTGCCGATGAGGGGGTACTTGTGAACGGAGCGGATAGTAGAGTTATCAGTAGGTACAACTGCACCAACACGTCTTAAAGCTATCTTAAAGCTATCACCGAGCGAATTTTGTTCAAATGTTTCAGACTTCTCGTTTGGCGTCCATCATGCCGGAGGGAGAGGTGAAAACGTGGTTGGATACTTTCCTCGTTGGGGCCATGAGGTCCAGTGGCCCGAACGTCACCTACAGAGACACGACTTACGGCGGGGTGCCCGTGCGTGTCTTTGACGACCAACACGACGGGGAGAAAGCGGCCAAACGCCCGGCGATTGTCTACTATCACGGCGGGGGATGGATCTTGGGACGCGTGGGTGAGTAACGTACATGATTTTCAATACAAAAAGACTTCAATCCGGCGACCAAATTTAGAAGCCATAGCTTAACCACGCCTACACGCAGGTACGGGTGTTACGCGCGCGCTACTCCTTCGACTAATGGTTTTGAATTACTCGCGCGCCTCAACTAAAGAACGCGTGCATCGTGCGCGTGGGCGTGGCACCACCAATCAGCGGATTAATGTTGCCAATTTATTGACCGACATGGACCTTTGGTCGTGTTCCCCGAATGAATTTTGTAAATTGTGAACTGTTGAACCGGATGGTGCCAGACCATTATTTTATGCATTCTAGCCTCAGCTTCAATTTTTTTTTTAAATGTGGTTTAAAACATTTCAATTATTCATCAAAGCAGACTGGTATTAATTTGTGATAAACTTTCTGTCATTGCTTTCATTTCTAGTTCGTAAGTTCCAAAAAATGAAGATTTTACCTCGCTTTCAATTTAATATGGCCGACTCGTGAACAAAGCCCATCGAACAGTTCCAATCGGTTATGCTCTGTGGAAGCAAATAATGATCTTCCTTTATATCTAGGCCCAAAACAAAATCAGATAATTAAAAAAAAACACACTCTGATATAACATTATAATTCCAGTAATTTTGAAAGTTTTACTTTAACTAAAAATGGCGATTGCCAACAAACGGTCGTAAAAGCAGTTTGATAGCAACGAACGCCAAAATATTCGATTTTTTCGAAAGTTATCGTTATTTATCCGAAATACAGATCTGTACCATGCTCTGACGTCTGAAATAGCCAGAGAAACTGGTGCGGTTGTCGTTTCTGTTGAGTAAGTATTAAATGTAAAATTGTTCTTTTATTTTAATTTGTTTATTGCAATGCACCGAGAAGTCTTGGAATCTAGCATAATTATTCACAAATCTTGCCAAGAATCATTTTTTGATGTAACTTAAGATGTTGCAGGAAAACTAGAGTGGTAAAAACGGTTGAGACGCTTTTAAGATAATGAAGAGCTCAGTCAACGGGGAGTAAGGACCTACTCTCTAAATTCTAAAGAGTGAAAAATTCACTCCTTTCGAGCGAAGATTCACTCCCACAGTCGGAAACTAGGGACTAGACGTTTTAGAGTGAAATTTCTTCAATCTTAAAGATCGAGGTTTCACTCGAGCTCAAGTAAAACGCACTAAAACGTCTAGTCCCTAATTTCACTCTTTGGAATTTAGAGAGTACCAGTTGGGATTCGAACCACATCCCCAAAGTGGTATACACTATCAATATTCCCAGACGATATCACACGTGCCTTTCCTATAAGAACTAGTTTCCCTTTAGTCTCAAACAACCTAATCGTCTTGGACTTTTGTCATCTTCAAACTTCTCCATGCTGCAGGTACCGGCTTGCCCCAAAGCACGTGTTTCCCGCAGCTATAGATGACTGCACGGCAGCAACCGTTGGATTCCTGCAACATCTCCAAGACCTCAACGTTGACCCAACCAGAGTGGCTGTCATGGGGGACAGTGCTGGCGGAAATCTAGCTGCTGCCGTCGCCCAGAGGTTGACCTTTGACCCGAAGTATAAGAAGCTGCCCGGGCTTAAGATGCAGGTTCTGATCTACCCTTGTTTGCAGGCCTTCGACTATCAGACGCCTTCCATCCAGCAGAACGGAGACTACAAGACTGTCATCCTGAATAGGGTGAACACGGCTTGGTTTTTGTCGGTGTATCTTAACTTCAGTCCATCCTTTCGGACACCGATGTCCCTAAACCAACATACTTCAGCAAAAGCCAAGAGATCTCCCCTGATCAAGAAATGCCTGTCCCACGATCTTATCCCGGATGAGTTCAAGCAGACTGGCTACAAAGCGCCCTCAACCGACTTCGGGGATGAAGACATCTACAAGGAGATCAAAGACGTCCTCTTGAATCCAGACTTCTCTCCTCTCATGCGAGAAGACCTGAGAGGACTCCCAGAGGCTTACATCCTGACCGCCGAGTATGACGTCTTGAGGGATGACGGCATCATGTACGCCAAGCGTCTGGAAAAGGCGGGAGTGCCAGTCACTTGGAAGCATTACAAGAAAGGTTACCACGCCATGTTTGACATTAAGGGCGGGTTTCGGTCTTCCCCTTCGTCAGAGCTAGCGTCTGAAGATTTCTACAATTTTGCAAAAAAACATCTGTGATCGATGTTTGATATTTGTGAAAGATGAAACGGGGCTGAAAGCAGTCATTAGACAAGTTTAGTCTTCTAACAGTTGAGTTTTTCAATTAATAATCTTAAACTTACTCAGAGAAATGCTACAAAAATGAGGAAATTTCGTTTTCTGTCAAGCTTTTATATGCCGCCTAGCTCTTAGAAACAGTTCCGCAATAAATATGTTAACGAAGTGGGTGATGACATAAAAAATAGTACACTACTGAAGTTCAATTTTTGGATGAGTATATATAAAGCTTTTTCGTTGTTTTTTGTTAAGGAAAGGTCGACCTTTCCGTTTGGTTGCACAAGCCAGGGAAGGTCTTCAGCACAAAAAATACAGTGCCCAGGAACATGACCCCCCCCTTCAGTTACTTCAGTAATGGGATAGGATCTTGGGAGTCAGACATGATGGGGGAGTGGTTAGGCCTATGTAAATTAGCATAGAAAGCATTTAAATATTGATTGTGCCGATGCTGTGATTGGCAGGAAATCTAAGCGATGGGTTGAATAATCTGAAATAGTTTGTTTCACTTTCTAATGCCTTTCTTACACAAAACGATTTTGGTTATTAAAGATTAAGTGGCTGATTGTTTTAACAGGTAGTCCTTTTTGTCGATGACCGTTTTGAGTTTGTTTCTGCATTTAGGGGACGTTAAACAATAGAGGACAATAGAGTCCCCAATTCTCGAAGGTCCCCAATTTGGCGATGTGTACAAAACATATGGGAGGTCTTCCTAGAAAGTTAAGAGTACAAGCAAAAGAGGGAGAATAGGGGGTCCCGATTGCAGGCAAATACACACTTCTGTGTTTTCGTTTATGAGTGTAGGGTGAGTGGTGAGATAAAAAAAAAAATAAAAAAAATAAAAACACGGCAGAAATTACCAGAATCGGGAATAATTGAAATGAACTTTACTGTCCAGCAAGAGTGGCGAAGGCGTGACAAACGATGATTTGAAGGAAGTGGTGGTGGCCGGTGGTGGTGGGGGGGGGGGGGGGGGGGGGGGGGAGGAGGAGGGGGACCATGAGCAACGACCATCACACGATGCCAACCCAACGCCAACCCGTTATTTGAATACTTCTTACAAACACGGTCAATACCGGCATAAATGCGTTGATGTATACACAGAGGTAAATCACAAATACAAATTTTGTATCCCGTGCACTTTGTACTTTAACTTTGCCCCGTTTCATCAGTGGATGAAGGTAAGGGTACATCAAATCAGTGTGAAATGATTGCATGACGAAGCAGATGCAGTATTCGATATCAGGTAGACAAGATATCATAGTAGGCCAACCTAATTTCATTGACAGTGTAACGGGTCACGCATCCACTGGCGGTCAACCTGTGAAAAAAATAGGTATGTAAAGGATGATGTATACCATTTTTTCATATTAATGTCTTTTGATGCGTTCCCAATACTCTTCGGTATATAAGACGCAGACGCTAAAGTGTCGACAAGAATAATTGCCTCATGGTTTGATTGTGACTCTGCGAGTTTAATTGTAATAGAATTCATTGGAGAAATAGTAGTGCTCAAAGCTTATTTTACCCCTGGTGAATGAAGAGTTATGTATTGGTGGTCAGTAAAAAAAAATCACAGGAATCACAAACCGCAAAGCAAATTATACACATCGTGTCATTTCAAACCGGCATAACTAACTAATTTTAAAAAGAATATGCTTATTTTAAAAAAGTTTGACTCTGCTGCACTGTTGAAATCACAATTTCAAAAGTTAGCGTTAGTGTATTGATTTCGTAATTATACGTTTCCACGAGCCATCATTTTCGTTTTATCTTTAACATTTTTTCCCACCAGACAGAGACATTACTTTGCTGAATCATGGGCATGATAAGGACCGCACTCCTCGCCTGCTTGGTCGGGATCGTTCTCTACGTGTACTTTGAACCCATACCTGACGCCATTGAGATACCCTGGAGATTAAAGTTAATGACGCACATTTTTCCAATAGTAAGTAAACACAGCTATGCTATATCGGTGAGGACTAGAGGCGTTTCCGCCGCCTATTGTAAGATTTATCAAAGCTCAAAGGGTAACGAATTACTACTGCCTGCCGCATGAGGGCGCTCCTGAAGTGATATCACCTCAAACATTTTTAATCGTGAATCCATTATGGTTTGCAGACTTTCATTTTTGTTCTCGGGAGAAAGAGTAAGGATCGCATATTCAAAATACAGCATGGTTTTTGGTAATGTTATTAACAGTAAAAATCAAGGCAAAGTATGTCTCCAGAATAATTGAACTGTATCGTTGTCTTAAAGAGGACAGTTTATTATTCTTTCAATTTCTCAGACTATTGGCCTACCATCTATCATGCCTGAGAGACTGAGCGCATGGCTTGCTCCCAAGATTGCAGAATCTATGAGGTCCAGTGGCCCGAACGTGTCCTACGAGGACACGACTTACGGCGGGGTGCCCGTGCGTGTCTTTGACGACCAACGAGACGGGGAGAAAGCAGCCAAACGCCCGGCGATTGTCTTCTATCACGGTGGGGGATGGAGAATGGGAAACGTGGGTGAGTCTGGCCTTATCAAAGTCTAATCGCTTTTTGATCGAAACTAAATGATCGATCTTTTCACAAGTTAGTCGTTGTCAACAGGGCGAAAATATACCCAAATAATTTAACGATTAGGTTTATATCGATGCCAATTATTTATGACAAGATATCCAACAATGTCGATATATATCCTGACAGTTTCAAACAAAATGATTAAGAACGTGAACAGTCCAGAAACATACTCCATTAAGCACTGTGAATTGAAAACGTACCAAGACTGGAATTATCTTTTTATCAAATGTATACAGATATGTACCATTTTCTGACGGCAACAATTGCACGAGAACTTGGTGCAGTAGTCATTTCTGTTGAGTGAGTATATTACTGTGAATTCTATTTTGTTTTACTCCCTTATGGCACAGAGCTAATGAGCTTCGAAAGTCATTGTCATAGATGTACAGGCTCACAAATTAGATTTTGCAGAAATTCGAGCGTTTGAATAAAGGAAATGGCTAACTCATTTCTTAAAGACGCAAATGCCTATACTCCGTAGAAGTGTGACGTCACGAAGCGTCGTCTCCAAGAATGACGTGTCCAAACCATGTCTCGTACGCCATTTTTACCATAGGGTTTGCAAAAACGGGATTTGAACCATCACTAATTATCCAACTGAATCCATAATGTTTACCAAAGTGTGATAGGCTGACAAGGACCGATTCAAATTACCTTTCAGAGAGCACACTATTATACTTTTATCATTTGTATTCCTCATTATTGCAGGTACCGGCTTGCCCCAAAGCACGTGTTCCCCGCAGCTATAGATGACTGCACGGCAGCAACCGTTGGATTCCTGCAACATCTCCAAGACCTCAACGTTGACCCAACCAGAGTGGCTGTCATGGGGGACAGTGCTGGCGGAAATCTAGCTGCTGCAGTCGCCCAGAGGCTGACCTTTGACCCAAAGTATAAGAAACTGCCCAAGCTTAAGATGCAGGTTCTGATCTACCCTTGTCTGCAGGCTTTCGACTTCCAGACGCCTTCCTATCAGCAGAACGGCGACTATACCACTATTGTTCTCGATAAGATGATGATGGCAGAATTCTGGGCCGTGTATCTCAACAACAGGCCTTCCTTAAAGACACCGATGTCCGTTAACCAACACACTTCGGTAAAAGCCAAGAATTCCCCCCTGGTCAAGAAATGCCTGCCCCGCGATCTCATCCCGGATGAGTTCAAGCAGGCTGGCTACAAAGCGCCTTCAACCGACTTCGGGGATGAAGACATCTACAAGGAGATCAAAGAAGTCATCTTGAATCCAGACTTCGCTCCTCTCATGCGAGAAGACCTGAGAGGACTCCCAGAGGCTTACATCCTGACCGCCGAGTATGACGTCTTGAGAGATGACGGCATCATGTACGCCAAGCGTCTGGAGCAGGCGGGAGTGCCAGTCACTTGGAAGCATTACAAGAACGGCTTCCACGCGATGTTCAACACCAAGGACGGACCCTTCACTTCGCCATCAGGGGATCTGGCTGTAGCAGATTTCTTTGATTTCACCAGAAGAGTTCTTTAACATTCCATTTTGTCACCTTGTCAATATCAGGCTTAGGTTGGGACTTGATTTTGCCGTAATTTTGTGCATCCCGTGTTGATGATTGTGCAACAATAACTCCGAGACCACGCGTGCTACAGCAGTGCCTGCCTAATATTTACAGGCGTCCTTGATTTTTAGGTAATTCGCATCACTGTTTTTTCACAAATAATGAAGATGTTCGTTTCATATAAATTTATTTTATCTGCTTATGATTGTAGTGTGCGATTCAGTAGTTCGAGTAGTGGTTTTGTAAGAAGATTGGGGGAGCCCTGTGATCAAATGCAACGAGGTATTTGTGATAAATTTACGGAACAGTCGTAGAGAAAAATGCATGTCATGTACTTCAATCATTTCGATGCTTTATTTTCCTCCATAATTGTTTCAATATCAGAAGAGGTGAATTTGTATGCGAGACTAAATGTTGATGTATGGAGTTTCTATAGGTTAATAATGATTGTATTGATCACTGAATGAATTATATGATTATGTGTGGGTGTGCTCAAGTGCTGTCCCTTCTTTAGAAAGATTTATCGCTCGTCTTGGGGTTTGCATGTGGGATTGTTCTATAATTAGTCTCGCAGTTTTTCACACATCAATCTACCAATTGTATGTTGTTTAAATTCCTAAGTTGCAAATATGTGGCCATAAATTGTTATGTATCCTGTATTTCTGATGACTGGTGTTAATGATGTGTAACTTTTCAACTGATAAATAAGTGCTACTTGTTTATTTACAGTATAAATATTCAACAAGGGAAACAACGGGAACCAACAGGAAAGGAAAACCGGGAAAGAAACTGGACAAACACATACCCCTCAACCAGTCAGATTTCAAATATTTCCTTGTCATTTTCATGGCTAAGTTGGGCCTACCTTGAAATTAAAAAGCAAATAATTCTGCGCAAAAATTACTGCATTTATTAATGTTAATCGCGAAAAGTTTAATATTAACAAAGTTCATAGAGTACAAATGATACCATGTTCGTCTGAATGAAAAATGGCATTTGCTTTTACTACAAATTTTTATGCATGTACTTCCATCTGTATGAATGAAAAGTAGCAAATGCTTTTACTAAAAACCATTTGCTAAAGTATGAAAATATTTACTTTTTACTTTTTAGCTTTTGCTACACTATAGCGTTTTCTTCGTTTCATATAAATAAAAAGGAGTAAATGCTTCAGATTTCAAATATTTACTTGTCATATTTTAAGGTTGGGTTGGGGCTACCTTGAAAATATAAAAGCACACAATTCTGCGCAAAAATTACTGAATTTATTTATGCTAATCGCGAGAAATTAATATCAACAACGTTCATACAAATAATACCATAGTTCGTATGAATAAAAACTGGCATTTGCATTTACTACCAGCATTTACTCGCATCTGTATGAATGAAAAATAAATTAAGCAAACGCTTTTACTGAAAACCATTTGCTCTTGACTAAATGGCCTGCACAATGTACAGGTTTACAGGTAAAGTTTGCAGAAAATAAAATGATCGTAACCGAAACGGGAAAGTTGCACGTGTGTGCGTACATACTCGGTACGCATTTCTAGCTAGCTTCACGCGCGTCGAGTTAGGTCATGTGCTGGAGGACATGTACGTTTAGCTGTATGACTTTATTCTAATGTTTTGCTCGTCCACGAGCGACCACAAAAATGGCGCACATTCGCACAGTGAATGAGGCAGCCTCGACAACATGGCGCAGCAAAAGCTCGTACCCATGGGAACGAGGTTGTGAATGGGGGTATGCACGCGCTGCCGATAGTCTTTCTATTTTATATCTGGACTGCGCACCCTATAATGCGCTCGAGCGTTATCTCCTGCACGTCACGCGTCACGTGACATCACGTACGATTTTTTTTTTCCAAGACTGCGCGATGCCTTTTCGATGTGGATTCGGGAAGCTCCGTTTTACGCCGCCAAAAACATGTATTCTGGGTAAAGAAATGGAGAACAAAAATAGTTTGTCACTTATTAACTTGAAACCGAATGGCTTGTGATTGACTTGTGATTGATTAAAGGGACGACAGAGGTATGTACATTTAATATAAATCCTTTCTAAATTGAACGCCCTGTTTTCTGGCAACTTTCATTTTCATTTTAAATAGGGGACCACAATGGAATTGAGGTGCTGGTAGCTTCTTTTGTGCTATCCTCGACAAAGCCTCTGATATCTTGATTAGTAATTTGCTGTTTATTGTCTGTGTTCGATATCCATGGAGATTGTCAAATGAAAACCAACAAACAACCATCCAATGGCATTTGAGCGAACCACTGAGGCTGGTTCATTTCAGTTTCTACCAAGTTGACCCGCGGATGAATATAATGGGAGTGATTTGAATAGAAATAGAATCTTTAATTAAATAAAGAAACCAAATGTATACACCTCGCATGCAGCAAAGTCTTGCAGCAAATTCTTTCCATTAATTAGGTCTTTCAAAATGGTATCTAAGATTACTTTTTTTAATTTTTTTTTTTACACATATTGGCCTTGAATCGAACGGAAAGAAATGCACAATTATTGACAAAATATGATCTATACCTACTTTTAAAGTATAAAAAAACCCGCCTTTCCAACAAATACTATAATTATGAAGATCTGTGTTATATTGCTCGTGAATGCCAAGTGTCAAACCGAAGCTCTAACTAACCAACGTCTTTGTCATAGATGTTCCTTTAAATATTCTGCAAAATCTATCTGTCCGAGTTTTTCTGTCGGAGAGTCGAATAAGGCGCCAAACATTCCGTGGAAGCCCCGCCGATAATGCTTCCAAGCGACTGGCACTCCCGCCATCTCCAGACGCTTGGCGTACATGATGCCGTCATCCCTCAAGACGTCATACTCGGCGGTCAGGATGTAAGCCTCTGGGAGTCCTCTCAGGTCTTCTCGCATGAGAGGAGCGAAGTCTGGATCCAGGAGAACCTCTTTAATCTCGTTGTAGATGCTCTCATCACCCAAGTTAGTTGAAGGAGCTTCGTAGCCAGTCTGTTTGAACTCATCCGGAATGAGGTCGTGGGACAGGCACTTTTGGGCCAGTGGGGATGTTTTTGCATCAGCTGAGGTGTGGAGGTTCTTTGACATCTTAGAATCCAGACTGGAGTTTCCGTTCATGTAATTATCGGCAGCCATGACCGTGTACTTCCTGTTCATAATCACACTCGTGTAGTCTCCATTCTGCTGGTAAGAAGGCGTCTGGAAGTCAAAAGCCTGAAGCATCGGGTAGATCAGAATTTGGAGCTTCACCTTGGGCAGGCTTTTGTATTTAGGGTCAAAGGTCAACCTCTGGGCCACGGCAGCAGCCAGGTTGCCTCCAGCGCTGTCGCCCATGACGGCAACCCTGGTCGGATCGACGTTGAAGTCGTGGGCGTGCTCCAGGAACCAGACTGTAGCTGCTGTGCAGTCATCTATTGCAGCTGGGAAGCGGTGCTTGGGTGCTAGACGATACCTGATCGTAAAAAAACATAATTATGTTTAAAATGCATTATCACCAACCAATAATCAGATTATAAAGTTTCATCTGATATCGATCGTAGCCCTACATCCAAGAGGAATAAAGGTAAAGGAAGGGGTACTGAGGGTTGAAAAATATTGTTTCAATTCAGAATTCATTTTGATTTTAATATTTTTAAACATACTGATCACTTACTCGACAGATATCAGCATCACCTGGAAATTCCTGGCTATGTGTGCCGTGTGGCCGTGGTATGCATCTGCCAAAAAAGAAGAAGAATTTCCAAAGAGGTTTGAATATTATTAATGACTTATCTTGAATCAACTGGCTAAATGTACTTATTGCACAGATCTGTGACATTAAAACAAATTCAATTATACGGTTTGAATTCTTCAAACAAAGAATGCAAGCCCATCACGCTTATGGCCACGGAATCTACAAATGAAGACAATTAATATATTGGGTCTGTAAGGACACCACATGGTGACAACACCAGTATATACTATTGTGCACGGAAACCATCTTGTGTCCAACTAATTCATTGTGTCAAAAAAGCCATCTAAGCCTTACCCATCAGGCTTTAAAGCAGTAAAAACAATTTCATTTCGACTTTTTCGCATGTACGAAACTAAAAAGTAGCCAAGTGTTACCTAAATTCATCATCATAAAGCCACCACCGTGGAAGAAGATGACCGCGGGGCGAAGCTTCGTCTCCCCCGGTGTGGCGCCCACGCTGGGACGGTCATCATCGAAGATCCGGACTCGTACTCCGTCAAAAACGGCGTCTGCAGTTGTGACATTGACAGATAGCATTGGGATGACAGAGTATATGCATTTCTCTATCCAGAACGCTAGACTGGCTGGCAGGGCGGGAACGAGCTGATGGACAACTTCGTTGTAGAACAACCCCTGGAGACAAATGTACAAGGAAGTTGTTAATTGGTCGGTAGTTTCCAGCTAGCTAAATTATCCGACATTGTTCGGATGCTTACTGCATATAGGCCTAGCTAGCTCACCCAGTGGGCACGTGTGGTCTAGCGGTAGAGCACAGGATTCATGATCGTGAGGTTGTGGGTTCGAGCCCCGCTGTGGCCATGCGTGTTGTGTCCTTGAGTAAGGCACTTTACCTCAATTACTCCTCTCAACCCAGGTGTTAAATGGGTACCAGCATTATTCAAAGCTGGGAAGGTAACAGACTCGCTGTGGTGGAGGCGTGCCGATCCCCCCCCCCCCACAGCAGCATATGAGTCTGACCCTTGACGTTAAAGCGTCATAAATTGACGTGGTCGCATTCCATAAAACGATTTCAGTCTGAGATTAATGAATTGACGAATTCCCATTTTCAACTACAGGCCTACATGTACTTGAAATATTAAATTCGGCGATAAAACATATCTGCTAAGAAATAACAATGAGCAACTCACATAATCGACGAGTCTTGAAGCCATCTTCAAGCACCACGGGTTGTCCAGCTCCGCAGGTATGGGTTCCAGTACCAGACAAATCAGTAACACTCCAACCACGGCAAGGAATACTTTACGTCGCTTTTCCATTGGTATAAACTAACAGTTGGAATAGTGGAATAATACACGCTTTTGGAGCTTCTCAAGTAAAATTTAAGGATATCTTCATTAGGCAAATGCGATCCGAGAATGTTTAAAACTTCAGTGTTCGGCAAAAGATGAAGACGTGATAACTCGAGCCGGCCTGTCTATCTTTGTTTCTTATAATTCAGATGCCAGCCGGGTTAGCAATGTCGAGATATAATGAACACTGCGTATGATATCTCGTTGGACTTTCATCCACTTTTTCAAAGATCAGCTGTATTAGTTGCATTGCCACACTGACAGAGCGTGCAGTGAACTTGAATCGACCTAGAGTTTGTTAACCTTTATTTTTTAGTAATCTTTGCGTCAAAGTTCAAAGGTAATCAAAGGGTAACACCGAACAATTCGACAGGGAACTCTGCTAAACTTTGCCACAGAATCGTTGTGTTATAAACAGGCATGAGGCAAAATAAAAGACACAAATAATTTACTATAAATACAATAAATGCATGAATTGATCACCAATCAATTATCTTGTTCATTGATCAGATAAACGACCCATCACTCCTTTTATATCAATTATTTGTCAATGCATCGATCACAGAATTTAATGATAAAACGTTTATTAAAAATAAAATCAGTCGATTAATAGCGACTTTGTTTGAATGCTCTGACGTTTGAAATTCGATCGGGATGAAACACTTCAGTGTTATAGTTGCAACACTAGCATGCTCTCTATTAAGCATTCATGATTTTAACTTGAGATGTTCTGTGGCGAAATCTCCGAAATCATGGAACATCTGTTCCCCCACTTCGAACTCAAAGGGCCACGAAGGACCCAGAACCCCGTGGAACCCGCCATCATAATGCTCCCAACGGACTCGTACCCCAGCTTCTCTTAGTCTCATCGCGTAGAATATTCCGTGGTCTCTCACGGCATCATACTCGCAGGTAGCTACAAATGTGGGCGGCAACCCTCCCATGTTATGCCTCATCAGAGGACAGACTCGCGGGTCTAGAACTTTGTCTTTGATTTCTTTCCATACGCCCTCCGCCTCGGAAAGATGTCCGTGGTTGACATGGCTTGAGGAGGGCGTCAGGAAGTCATAACTGCGCAAGCGCGGAGGTAGGAGGGAGTGATTGACGTACTTCAGTTGCGGCGCGTCACTGCGTCTGAACTCCATGGCAACGTGTACGTTGCGGATGAGGGCGAGCTGCAGTCTCGCGTGCTCGCCGCCTGTTAAGTAAAGACTGCAAAACATGGCGGCTTCGTCCCATGTCACGATGGATCCGTCCCGACCGAAATGGTGCTTGGAGTGGAGCGTTCCTGGGGTGAGGCTGTCGATGAGTTGGGTCAGTGGGTAGATGGGTGCCTGGAAGGCAAAGTCCGGGTAGGCAGGGTCGTCGTGCAACTCCTGTGACACGACTGCGGCCAGCGTGCCGCCGGCGCTGTCCCCAGCGATGCCGATTCGCGAACGGTCTACGCCAAAGTCGTGGGCGTGGTCCATGAACCACTTAGAGGCGTTGAGGATGTCCTCGAATGCGGCTGGGAAGGGGTGCTCGGGAGCAAGGCGATAGCTAAGAACGGAAACACATCGTAACATCGTCACTAAATATCGAGCCAACTACCGTTAATATCCATGCAGGACTTGATCAACTTAATAATAAAAAAATCCAAAAAACGAGAATGTCTTTGTTTTTTAAAGACTTACTCTACTGACACGACGGTACAGTTCAACGCTTCGGCTATGCGTCTTGTTACAGGATCAAAGGAGGCTGTGGACAAAAATCAGAAGGAAAGAATATAAAATCGGATAGGCCTCGATTCGAAGTCAAAGAGTGACCACTTTTCTTTTACATATTGTTACAGGTATATTTTGGTGACAAACCGTACATGGTGGGCAGGAATTGTCATAATTATTCTAAACTGACCCCTTTTTTACTGACCTTTAAGATAAACCCGCCAAATTAACAAATTAGAACAGTTCAAAACGTCAAAATGACATCATCAATTTGTCTCGTTTCGACTGCTCGGCTCTGGCATATTATAGCCTTATTATTTTAATTTTTATTTAATTTTCATACCGGCACTTCCAATTGCAAATGCCCCTCCGTGTGCATAGACCAGCGCCGGCCCACGTCCGGGCTCTCTCCTGATTGGCTGATAAAGGCGAACTTTGACCCCGCCAAAAGTTGTGACGGAAGCCCGGATGTTCGACCCAGGCATTTCCAGGGGCGTCGGTCGAACGAAGATGTCCATCAAGAACCGAAAATTGTTGACGTAAGAGGTGGACGTTAGCAGGGACAGTACTTTAGCCTGGGTGAAATTCCAAAGAAAATGACAGATCAATTTTCTATAAATACTCTTTTTGACGGCCCTGGCATGTTGCCAGATCCAAAAGACGCAATGCGTCTTTCAGAAAGACGCATTGCGTCTTTGCCTTAATTGTACCTGCTCCGCGCCAGTTTTGGCGTATGGGGTCTGTGCAGTGAAGACGGGTGCTTATTCCCTTTTTTGACCCGGATATACTTAAATTGCCAAACAATTTTGTGTTAACCAGGCCCATTAATGACGGTTCAAAACTCAAATGTACCATATCAGCCACGACTCGCTTGCCGGCTAGAAAACACCGGTACTTCCATGGGTTCTTGATGCCGTTAGGCGTCGGTGAGTTCACGTAGAAGGCTGTTAGCAACATGGTCATCGTGACAACCAGAACCACACAATAGCTGACATAAGGCGCTCTGATGGGAGATCGCTTCAATAACCTGGAATAAGAATCATTGTAAGTAAAGACGAATTTGAACTAAGAATGTTTGTGTTTAACCTAGTATGCGAAAACAAAATGTGTTGATTTTCTGTCAAGTAAAAGTATTATAGGTTAAAGTTTACATTAATCATATTAGTATACTCACATCCCGCGGCCTCTTGGAGTCATTTTCCTCTTTGTAGACTTGTTTGTATCTTTTCTATGATCCAACATTTACACCAATTCTTCTTGTCTAAAGTTTAGCCCAAAAAAGGGTACAGTTCACCGGTGCTTTTCCTCGATCACAACTATATAGGCCCTGCCACGATATCGCTTTTATAGTTTAAATCAAGTTCAAGAATGGTTTTCATTGCCAAACTATTTATCGCAAACGTCCAAAGTTTGAGGTCGGGGAACTTTGTCAAACTTCGTAAACATTGAGGGGTTTTAAATGCAGAAGAAATCTTGGATTAAAACTGTGATTGACCTTTCTTCTGTACTTGACCTGAGCCGATAATAGATATCCAAATATGATTTTGATACCCATAATCGTTAATTTGGGATCACTCAAGTGTATGCCGTGTCAAAAGATCGTCTGCTGCTGACAAAATAACAAAATTGGCAAACTGCCTTTTGAATTTTGACTTACAGTGCATGTTTTGAATATATGAATTGTAAGATATACACTTGAAGTAGAGCTGTCAAGGCCCAGAGGAATTAGAATAATGTGGAATATGAATTATCAGAGACGCTTTTATTGCGACGTCACTTTAAACAAATTTGGGTGTTTTTTGTGGCCCCTTGTTGCCACCCCCCCCCCCCTTATCCACCCTCGAGACCAGTTTGGTCATGGGGACAAGGTTGTAATTTTAGTCAAATTCTGTTGGCGAGTCAGTGAGATCAAGGATGATTCCTCTATGGTGAGATATAGGGAGAGAGGACCACATGCACTGTCTGGCTTCCAGCTGCGCGAGTGGGTCCATCAAAAACGAGGTAAAAAATCAACAAACTCCAAACTTGAGCCAAGAAACAAACAAATGTGCGGATTGTGTTTTTTGGGTCATAAAATAAGATATGAACTGGCGTACGTGGTGTTAGCAATATAGTAATTTTGTTTTAGCATATGGGGCATTCGGCCTTCCCATAATCCTATGTTATATGGCTTTATTCATTTGCCGAATGGATGATTCACGAGTTACGTAATACCGTCCTCTCATGCAAGGTTGTCTGCGTAGTAATACCACGGAGCTACCTTTTTAATACCATAGAGCTTGCTCTATGGTAATACCTGGCATCAGCAAGGCTATGCATAATTGAAGTCCTCTCAGCCGATTTGGCACATTGAACAGTACATGTATAATCACGGGTATCCGACGTCCTTTCTCAGACTTCAGTGATCGAGGCCATGCAGGACTATATCGAGACAATGTCCTCTGATGAACCAGCTTTACACAGTTATCGATATTTGCCTGTATACATAACAAAAAAGCCAGTACAATGGACATAAAGATAGCATAGAACCTATTGGGTAAAGGTCCACAAGGTGTGCATTTTAGGTACAGTGGCTGTTAAAAAAAATACACAGCTAAACGGACCCTGCGATTATTACGCGTTCGTGTTGCGGACGTGACAGTATTCAGATTTTTCATCCAGGATACTTAAGCCGCGCCCTACGTCCGTAGCTATCATGGGCATCTTTGAAAGGTAAGGGATCGACATCAAGGATCCGATTGCTAATATTCTTGAAATCATTCCATGGTAATCGGGAGTCTTCCTTAGGGGTGAATGTTAGAGTTCTTCCTTGAAAACAGCTTGGTGTATGCATGCTTTTGCAAAAAAAAGAAGTCAAATTTCATAAAATATTAGCCCTATAAAATAATGTTAAATCAATGTCCACTCTTTCACTGTAAACTAGCTCCAGAGAGATAGAATTAGCTTTAGAGATGGAAATCTCTCTAACATTTCCAGATTCGTGGAAAAGCGCGTTCGTAAATTTCAAACAAAATTGACTGCCATCTCCTGAAACTTCAATGGAACTTTTTTTTTGATCAACTGAGGTAGGTCTAGTAGGTATTTTAACTATACATGTAACTTCTGATGCACCTGAACTTCACACAACCAAAACAAATTCATAGTTGTTGCATTTATATTCCATGCTCTTCGAAGACGTGCCTCCAACAAGCAGTCTGGATTCTGGACGTCTGCTGCATCAGTGCTATTCATCACATGGATTCTAGTCGTAGCGTACTACATGAACAACCCCACGCCGGATGGGCTCTGCGACCCCTGGAAATACAGAGCCTTTGCCGCCGGAAAGCGAATTGCAAGCGACGTGGTAGGCCTATCCTTTGAAAAACATATTTCGAAGTTCCACTTGCGTGTTCATTTCATCTTACTTACGACAGGCCACAAATAAGTTGAGATTAAAAGTTACCGCAATTGTATAAAAATATTAACCACACCTCTACTTATACATGTAGTTACATCATAGAGCAAGGATATATACTTTATGCTAATTATGAGCAATTAACTTTAAAAGTATACAACAAATGTCGGCAAAGAACTGAAGTTTGGAAGCACATGTGTTTTTTTTTCTCTCCGTCTTTTCATTTGCAGGCATACGCCGCGTCTCTCTTCACATCTTTGCACTCCATTCAAATTTTCCGATCCTTCGTCGACCTTGCCGCTCTCATGAGAACCCCGCACCCGGAAGTACAGGGCTCCAACATCCGGTCCTCGGTCACAACCTTTGACGGAGTCAAAGTTCGCCTGTACGAGCTAATCACGAGGAAGGCTGGTCTTGGGCCAGCGATCGTATTTATGCACGGTGGCGCTTTTGTCATTGGAAGTACTGGTAAGCAAGTTAATACCTTTCATGGGATAACGGCCTGGATGCGCCCATTGCAATTGAGGTTCAAACGCGTTTTAAACGAAGTTATATTAATTGGAGAGAAAATACACATGTATAACAGTAGAATATAAACGTCCACACAACCATCATTAAATAAACTGGTGAGAGAACCAGTGTGAGAACGAATTTAGGGGGTCAACATTTTGACTCTCACTTAAAAAAAACCGAGCCGTTAAATACTGTAGTTGTGAATCCTGCCGCACAGTGGTTCGCATTCTGCGGACGTTTGTGTAAAAAAAACACCAAAAACATGAGTTCAGGCCGTAGTGCCCCTTGAACCTACTCCATTTATGCTCGCTTACCCTTTTCCAATTCGGGGACAACAGTCTGTTGCAACGACATTCCATGGGAATCTTTTTTTATTATTATTGTTTCTACATTTTTTTTATTTTATCGACAGAAACCAATAATTAATTGTATTTATTATAATTTTCTGCTGCAGCTATGTTTGACAAATTGACGAGGCGTTTTGCTGAGGAGTTGGACTGTGTGGTGGTATCCATCGAGTAAGTGCAATGTCAATATGGCTCTCAAACTTGATAAACATTTTGTGTACCAATCTGCTTATAGCTAATAACAAAATCCCCGTCAATGTCACAGTTGCTATCAGCAGTCTTTACTCAAACGACACCACAAGTTATTTGGTCTTGGTCACTATAAAAAGAGAAATTTCCTCCGTTTTCCTCCTGCACTTGTTACATCAGAAAAACAAAATACTGATACGGGGTTGTTTTGAAAGGGGGGGGGGGCCTAAAAGGCAGAGCTTTATTAAACATTTTAATACCAACACATGCTTAGAGATCGATTGCCAGGACGATAGGGCGACTAATATTCCAAGCAAATGAGTGCCTGAATGTTCCCCTTATAAAACCCCGATTCTATTTTGAAATGTCCAGCATTTCAAGGAAAAACATGACGTTATTGTCGCTCACTGCAGATACCGACTTGCTCCAGAGCACCCCTTCCCGGCTGCCTACGAAGATTGCCTCAATGCGACCAAATGGTTCATGGACCACGCTCAGGACTACCACGTGGACCGTTCGCGAATCGGTGTGGCTGGGGACAGCGCTGGAGGCGCGCTGGCGGCAGCCGTGTCTCAGATTCTACACGACGAGCCAGGTTATCCCGACGTGGCGCTCCAGGCTCTCATCTATCCAATCACCCAGTTTATCGACAATCACACTCCTGCCACCTTTCTCTCAATCTCACACTTCGGGGAAGGAGGGTCAATCGTGACTTGGCAAGAGGCGGGAGAATTCACCTGTTTCTACCTGCTGGGGAGGTTGGATGATCGCGTGGTTCGCGCGCTTATTGACAACACCCACACCTCTGTGGAGTTTCGTAGAGATTCGCCACTCGCTCAGTACGTCAACCACACCTTGCTACCTCCTCACATGCAAGACTATGGTCATCTTACCCCTCCTCATCGCAAGGAGCTAAAGGGGGATGACATCGTCTGGGACCAAATCGATGAGATTGTCTTAGATCCGCGCGCCAGCCCGTTACTGCGGCGAAACATGACCGGCCTGCCGCCCACCTTCGTGGCCACGTGCGAGTTCGACCCACTGAGGGACCACGGCGCGTTCTACGCGCTGCGTCTCAAGGACGCGCGCGTGCCGGTCACGTGGGAACATTACCGCGGTGGTTTCCATGGTGTGTTGGGACCAGCCTGGCCGCTGGTATTTGAGGTCGGGGAAAAGATGTTCCAGGATTTGATCGAGTTTGCAAGGGAGCATCTTGCAATCTAAGGAAAAAAAACTGTGGCACTGGTTAAGACCTGCATTCAGGTCAAACAGCAAATAATTTTTGAAAACAAATGCCAATTTTTGGAAAGTTTTTTCAGATTTTTAGACAATTACAGTTTCAGGTGGGGTATGATGGGGAAAATACGGAGAGTTTTCAGTGTTTGTTACTAAACATATTGGTTGAATTTTTACTGTTCGATTTTTTAATTCGTAAGAATTTACAAACGAATGTTTTACAAACACATGTATATCAAATCAAATCGGCCATTGTCAAACATATCAAATCAAATCGGCCATTGTCAAACATTCCCACATCAACGACCACAAAGTTGATTGGGATGCGGCCGAACTCATCGCACCGATCCAGTTCTGGCATCCAAGACGCATACGGGAAGCCATCGAGATCCGCAAGCACAACACAGTTCCGCAAGACATCGGGTTTCATCTCAACGACATCTGGCTCCCACTTCTCCAGACTGATGGGTCTCCTATACCCTAGGTCCTCAGCTACTACCTTAGACTGATGGGTCTCCTATACCCTAGGTCCTCCCTCCACTGACACTGCAACCCTACTGTTCCACTTCAGTGGGCAATAAGCTTGCTCAGGGATCCTGTCTACTTGGCATCCTCACAGGATGCAACTTCACACTCCATTGATTTCACCTTTTGCTACTTAAGTATTCACTTTCTTAGAGTTTAGGCACTCTCCTGAAGACGGTCAGAGCATACTGACCGGAACGTCGAGTTTATACCTCTGGTTCTTTTCAGAACCATTCTCTTAGTTGAGAAATTATTCGCACATGGTGTTTCCGCAAACCTTTCATTATTTAGTATCTTCACCATGCAAAGCCTCAAATCTTACATGTATATAAAAAGAAAATATTTAAACACAGTTCAATATATTTACAAAATTTTCAATTTGCAATTAAACAAAATTATGTAAAAGGACGGCTATCAAACGCTGAAACAATGTCTTGTTCAATAAAATGGAATAGTTACATAAATCTTTATAAGTTAAAGAATCAGTAGTCTTAATTAGACTAGACTGATTCTTTAAGTCCTTACACATTTGTCAATGTAAGTTACATAACAAATTCAAAACTATTTGAATAAAGATCCCCGGCTGAACCTTCTCCAAGATGCAGAGTGTTTGGGTTCCTCCTTTTGTAGAATTGTTTCCTTTCAAGCAATATTCCGAGACACTGAAGCACACAAGAAGCAGCAGGGCTTGGGGGTCTAAATCGACACTCGGGTCGTCATCAGTCATCATCCATGTACAGCATCTGCGTGAGGGACTCTACACTCGTCAAGAAGGTGTCGCGGCAGTACGGGGAGCAAGACGTGAAGATGAAGGGCAGCTTGCGCACTCCGAAGGCCTTACTGCAGGGCCGGATGATCCGCAGGCCTGGACCGTACAGTGGACCCTGACAACAATCACATCTAGAGTAGCTGTCAAAAAAAGGAAGAATTAACACCTCAACTTCAGATCTAATTCAATCAAGAAGATAATATTGAGACATGTATTAACCGACTATGGTAAGAACAAAAAAACTAACCGCCATTCTGGAAGTCTATCTACTAGAACAATGGGGAGAAGGGGTCTAAGAAGTGGCACATGATTCAGGTAGGGCGCGCAAGGGGCAAATTACCACCCCTCTCCTCTACCCCAACTTCTTCAGTGACACTGTCTTGTCTTTAAGAAATGAAAGCACCACCTCTTCACAAACTGTTCACCAATGAATAAATCCTGGCAGAACTTTTAAAACAAAAACCAATTTTCTCCCTTCCCTACTTTCCCCAGAGCCCAAACCTGGACAGGCCACAAGAGCTAAGCTTGAAAAATCAGAGAGGTCGAGATAGAGGGGGGGGGGGGGGGGTTGTGAGGCAGCCCCCTTAGCCGTCTCCTTGATACCGCTAATTAGACAGAATTCCTGAACAGTGCCCTCTTACCGATTGAGCACAGAGTGTAGGGAATCTGGAAGCAAGCTGGGTCTGAATATGTCTAACCCACTCTGCTTCACAGCCAAGGACGACAAGTCCAGCAGTCTCTGCAATACAGAAAAGGAACAAGTAAAATATTTAGGTACAGAAGTCATAAGTGCGATGATTTGGAGGATTTGAGCCTCAGTGTTTAAAATCCTGATCAAGTCTACTTGGTGTTAGCCCATTAAAACAATATATACATTGAAACAAGCTGACGATAGACAAAGCCTTAGCCCTGGGAGCCCGTTTCAGATGCGTCTGTGTTCCAAAACCCTACCTGTGGTTCATTCTGGCTGTTCTCTTTCCAGAAGAGTGGATGCATGAAGTTATTAGTCACCCTCAGGTAGCGTAATTTCCTCAGTTTGAGGGCGGAGCAGGGCAGGGCCGGTAGCTGGTTGCCTTCTACATTCAGCTCACGCAGGGTTGACCTGCGGGATACCAGTAAAATACGTCAATGCTGATTGGCCAATAAGTGACCACATGGGCAGAAAGATTGCATGCACAATTGCCGGAAAAATTACGAGTATAATGCCTCCTTTGTTACTGAGATGCCTCTGAATGTGTACATCATTCTCATAAATGTTTACTTTGCCTCTTCATTCAACTTCCAAGACGTTTCTAAGAGAGAGCATCCAATGTCTGTTACCTTAGGTGTCTTATTTCACTGGGCAGGAACGTCAGCTTGTTGTAGGACAGGTCCAGAAACTGAAGCGGCAATGTGAACAAGCTGTGACAATGAAAGGACCGGAGAAAAAAAAAGTCATCAATATGAAAAAGAAAACGACCCTCTTCCATGCATAGTAAGCATTTCAACATTTGATTGTGACCGAGTTTGAATGAGCTCCTGTGGTCACCTGACCAAAAGTCATGATCTTATTGGTCCATGCACCTGTTTGATTGACAGGCGGGAAGGGTCTATTGTTTGACCGATGGCATCTCCCCTACCTTGGCGGCAACGAGGTGATGAGATTGAAGGACACCACCAACGTCCGGAGTTTGGACAAACGGTGGATGTCAAAGGGCAGCTCCTTCAGTGGATTGTTGCGTAACTTGAGAACCTCCAGGCTTCTCAAGGTCAGGACCTCCGAGGGAAACACCTGCAAGAGTGAACCAAAAAAATCAGGGTCCACATTCACTGAGATGCTTAGTAGAAAAGTAGCTTATAAATGCAAAGTTAGCACAAATGAGGGGAGAACCAGTCACAGCCAATTAACGTTACATTACGTTTTGGCTGGTAAGCGGTTTCGGCTAAGCAAATATTTTCTGTCAGTGCTTAGTAAATTTCTGTGATAAGCAGATCCACAACATTTGCTCCAGATCAGTGTTTCACAGGAGGGGTTTTAGGAAGGTAGGCTGCAGAGATAAAATGTTTTTCTGCCCCGAGTTTTTGCCACCTTGCTCAAGTTTTCAATCATCAACTTCACTTTTAATAAAAAATATCCACCAAAATTGATTCAAAAATTAAGGACAATAGAAAACACAACACTGAGATATGTGTACATACCCTGAAGTCATTGAAGGATAAATTCAAATACGTCAGAGTCTTTGTCAGTGGTGTAATCTCAGGCATGGCTAGGATGAAATGAGCCTGCAGAAAATAAATATTAAGAAGGAGAATGTTAAAAATCGATGTGAACATCCTGCAGAGGTGGAAAGCTAATTAACAACCCTTTGCTCAGCATGGTTAAATGTGGATGGGTGATATCATTTTGAACAGGCAACTTACAGGGGGGGGGGGAGAACCTAGGTTTGTATCAAGAGGGGGGCTTAGCTTCCAAGGGGGGCATTTGCTGTGTTTTTCCATGCGTTTTTCTTATTTTTTGTGGCCCGGGGGTTGGGGGGGGGGGGTGGTTAGACCTCCTTATTCCCCCAATAGATTCACCCTGACTTGAATAGCAATTGTCGTGAACGATACCTTCAAGCTGAGAGCAAGTCCGCCATTGACCAGACAGTCCAAGATGGCCAGCTCCGATGGAGTGATTTGTGATGAATCTTGCTCATCTGCAAAGAAAGAACAAACAAAGCTTTTGCATTAAAGTTTACACTCATTCAATTCTGAAATTACGGCAACAGTTTATTTGCTATCACTGGGACACTTCAGTACCTGAGCACCCATCACATGTGATTCTGTAAAGCTCTGAACATATCAGTTAAGGTTGGAACATGATTAGGTGAAATGCCAAAACGAGTTTTCAACATTCCCAGTAATCATTACTAACAATATAGGAGGCCACCCCAGTAATCACACAATGTGGGAAACTCGGATTAGTCTACAATAAAAGAAAATTTTGAATCAGAAGTTTTTTGAGATTGGGCTTGTAAGATTCTGTCATTCAAAGCTACACATGTCATTTAACTTATGCACCGGCTGAAATGTTAACACACCAATAAAACACAGGCGGCCAGCGACAATTCAACAAGTTGAAGGTCAGGAACTTACTGAAAGGAGAGTTGCTCCTGCGAGATCCCTGGAAGTACTTGGAGACCGGCATGTTGAACATGACCTCATTTGTTGATTCTGCTTGCCTGCAGCGTGACAACAAACAAACAGGGAAACTTAGACACGGGAGTTTGCAAGAAACTACATTAGTAAACATTCATCGTGATGTTATTGTATACAGGGTTTTGCCCTGGACTGACATAAGCACTGTATATTCAGTGTTGTCCGAGGGCTTGCAAAATTTTTTTCACAAGCTTACTCAAGTGGGACTCAAACCTAAGCCACCTGCTTACTAGTGCAGATGTTTTAACAATCAACCACAGAGCTTGTCAGGGTCGGCTGGCTGGTATTTGATGAAAAGTGATGTTATTAAATTAAAAACTATTATTTACACAATTACATGTAATAATAACTAAAATACAAAGAGACATTTTATTAAATAGAGGATTAAAATAACTAAGGAAATAACAAAATTGTTATTTTCCAGACGAAGACTTAGATTTTTATTTTATAAGCTCTGCAAGTTTGACAAGCACAAGATTAGTCTGTACTCACCTAGAAAACACTGCCAGGTTTCCGGAAGCCGTTTCAGCTTGTTGGTATGCCAAGGCAGCGAGGGCGGGGGTCATAAGAGCTGACGTCAGCGCCGACTGCTCCGTCTCCTGGCCCGGTAGGCTACCGATCATCTCCTCATTGATCATGTTCCTCATCTGCTGATGGATGATGCTGGCCATCTCGATCAAGAGTTGGTGCTGGGGTACTCTGGGTACGACCTCCGGGATCTCCTCACCTATGGGGAAAAAAAGATTGTGGGTTAAGCCATGAGCACTTGTATTACATTGTGTTACAGTGTATAACAATGTATTACATTGTATTACTTTGTATTACAGTATATTACATTGTATTTATTCCATGACAAATCCATGAAAGCCATACAGTGCTTGGGGGTTTGAGGCGGTACGGAGAGTGCTTTGTAGGGCTCTTTGGGGCAGTACAGGACCATATGGGTTAAACAGCGACACCTTTTAGCTTAGTATCTTTTTATAGTTTAAGAAATGGAATATTTTAAATTTACCTTTTAATTCCACAGTGTTAACTTTTTCTTGGACAGGTTCCTCAACAAATGACGCAAACAGCGTTGTCAGCTTTTTGTAGTTCTGTTTGGAGAGTATGGCTTTCTTCAGTGTTTCCCGCTGAAGCGGTCTGCCGTACGCCCCGACCTCCACCTGAAAATCCTCCAGAGTGAAGTCCGGAGGGAGGTGATATCTAAGGTGCTCATGGTCCAGGTACAAGAGTTCTTTCTTGACTTCTGGTAGGTTCCGGGGAGTCCGGAAGGGGAAGCCATCCGGCCCGCGCGGCTTGTACGGCTGGACAAGAGATCTCGGGCGGAAGGTATCAGCTGAGGTCCCCTTGGGTTTGTACCGAGAGTCCAAGACAAATCGTAGATCGGTTCTGCTGAGGGGCACCCGAGGTGAGTTGACGGGTCCAGAGTGGGAGCGTCGAGTCTGGGGCGAGGGTTTCAGTGGGATCTTTGGGGTGTTCTGGGGGGCTCGTTGGGCCTCCTGGAAATCAGAGGCCAAGGAGGGTATGACACTCGGGACGGGGCTGAAGTTGCGAACTGGGAAGGCTAATTCCTCCTCGAAGTCGTCCTCCTCGTCCTCCTGGCTGAGACTGGACAAAGAGGGCAGGCTTCTGCTCTGATGCTTTCCATTCTGGGTTTTCTTGGAGGGACCTATGATGGATCCTGACGGCTGTGTGGCTGGTGGTGTTAGGGGCGCCAATGGCCGCCTCAGTAACTTTCCACTTGAATGTTTGTGGCTCTGATCAAGCAAACAACATACAATATTATAATTAAGTAATGATGGCATATCTGTGTCATTGCATGGTGTGTGCAGTGTGTGTCAACTCTAGCTGTCAATTTCGACTCGAGCTTTCCAACCAAGAAATACATTTCCTCGTTTGCAGACTAAGCCAAAACTCAATTGCAAATAAATAGTCATATTTTGGCAGGTGGCAAAATCAAAAGACAGAAAAAATAGGGCAATTCTCCTGAAAAATCTTTAAATTAAACAATCTTACATTAACATGGTTCCCGATTTTCTAACGTCCGACGTCAAAACGCCAAAAATGGCATTTCATTTTCGAAGTGGCTATCGTTACGGCACTCGTTGTTTAGCGCCCTCTACGATTTTTTTTTGATACGCACGCAGGTATATAATTATTTGTTTCCCCACGTTTTATCGAGCAGTGCGCCAGCTCAGCCGATAGAGGGTAGGATTTTGCACCGCGAGGTTGCGGGTTCGAATTTCAGTTTTGCACTCGAATTTTTTTCCTTTTCTAACCTGAGGCTTTGGAGGATTTTTTTTAAAAGGGAAATAAAGTCCGAATTTCATAAAGTTCAAATTCACTTTTTTCCTTCTAATTTTATATTTTCTTGTCATTTTTTTTTATAAAAGTTGCCAGGTTGCAGTCTACCGTAACGATAGAAAATGGGAAATGCGTTACGGCTGCCGTAACAATAGCCACTGCGTTTCATTTTCGCCAGCTGTGTAAATCATCATCATTTAGTTTTAATTAATTACATAAGAAGACGGACACTGGAACAAAATGCGTTTATAATGCCAAATTGAAATACAACAAATGACAACACAGTAAAAGCGCTACTTACAGGCATTTCGCAGTTTTTTTTCCCGTTGAATTAGGCAAATTCGTGTGTTTACGTCTCCATTTTGTTTGTTGTAGCGATCACCATAGACAGCGCCCTCTGTCGCTTTGGAAGGTTGACGTTAATTATCGGTATTTACGAACTACGGAATCACCATGGCTCGGCTCTCACATACATTTACATTGTACATTGTATTCTGCACTATACGGCTTAAGTCATTTAGAACATCAATGTCTATCTGAATTTGCTATTACCTAGAGATGTTATGCGGCTTTAAACGGGAAAAAGTTGTTCTCAATTTTTTTTTAGCGCAAGAACTTAAGTTAGGCCAATCAACCGAATAGCTTGTCCCCCGTACGTGCGCGCTTACACGTTGAAAATCAACAAACAAAAAATGTGAAATTACCCGTCGATGTTTTCTTTACTTCACCAAAAATAGGTTAAAAGAAATTTAATCATTGACTACAACGCTTTAAATACGACTAAAACAGTACATTGTTAACATTAGAATTAAATTAGCACCATTTGACAATAAGCACATTTCCTTATATCAGGTCAAAAGACCGTTACTTTAAAAAAGATAATAATGAACTGAAATTAGCAGCATAACGAATGCAATCAGGCAACCATACCCATTTGAAATTAAACAGTTCAGCTAAACATTTCTATCTATTCTTGGACCCCACCCCGAATTCTACGCAGAAGGAAAACTTATACAGCACCTTTTCTTTTCATAATTCACAATACCTACTAGTACAAAGTAAAACGTTACTTAAACTGTCAAGAAAATGGAAGTTCCACGTCAAACGCCGGTGTTGTTTTCCACCGTGTCTGAAGCAGGCAGCACACGGGGCTGTCGCACCTCAAACACGACCTGGAAGCCCGCGGCCCGCACGGTGGCATCCGACTGGAATTTGATGAAGACTTCCCCCGTGGATGACGTCAATTCCTTCGGTGGCATCTTGCTGCCACAAAATCTGCAAAGATCCAGAAAGAAAACGATGACATCATAACTGTCAGAGTTTGATTTTCAGAGAAACGATTTGAATCTCTATCCATTATTTGAATATAATATATTGTCCGTTTTTGAATATGTATTAATTTAAACCCAGCTAAACTTTGCTTTTGCTATTATTATGAAGTAATATGTAGTCTTCCCAAACAGTCGTAACAATGGACGGTCATTATACTGTCAAAAAGTCACAGCTTACAATGTTTTTAAAAACAGGGGCAGGTTTTGGGCGGCGTAAATACTCCATTTTAGGGCAACCTACTTGTTGTCAAAGCAATTGTTGAAAACTCAGTATACTCAGTATCTATGCCAAATGAGGCTAAAAGTTCGTATACCAAAAGCTCATTAACCTTCCTATATGTCTTGATTGCGGCTGCTCTTGGTCGCCATCTTGGATATCCAGGAAATCGAAGGAGCATCTGGCTTCCTTCTCTAGGTCAAAGGTCACGAAGTGAAGCCTGATGGTGCTTCCGGTGATCTTCCAGACACAGTGCACTTCGTTGGGGTAGGCGTTCGGGTACCCAGGAGACTGTAGCATACCAGTTCCAGCTAATGGAAAAACAATAATACTATAGTGAGTTTTCTCAAACAATGTCTTTGGCTTCGTCTCCTGCTCCATTGCCAAACTGCATTCTGAACCCGGAACGGAGACAAGGCCGGGGTTTGAGAAACGGCTCTTGTACTTGTAGACCATGGACCACCAACATGCATGAAGCTAGCATAATTGCTCAACAAATTTAGGTCACGCGTCACGACGTCTTTAGACTATAGGCCTTTAATAAAGATACGTCGTTTCGTCTATTACAGTCTACCATGATCATAATCAATGCTAAATTAAATTGCACTATAATTTGGTTCTCTGAAAATGAATAAGACTGCTGTAAATTGCTGTCTGACTGGATTGACCTGAAATATTAATCTAAAAGATTAAGGCAGCCTGACGTTCCGATCTCAACAAGATCTTCTCCAGAGGCAAAATGACAGAGGTACAAGAAACAAACATGTAGGGACCAGTGTTGTAGTCGAGACCGGATAGTCCGAGACCGAGACCAAGACCGAGACCTGAAGTTTCGAGACCGAGACCGAGACCGAGACCAGCCCCTTCAAGGCGGACCGAGACCAAGACCGATATGGTCCGAGACCGAGACCGAGACCGAGACCGCTGATAATAAATAACAATAATCTAAATAAAAATCAAGACAAATACATGTAATTATAGTTGTAAGTTGTAACCTTTCTATTCACGAAGATAACAGACAAAATTTTGACCAGTGGCAGTGTTGACAAATTGATACATGACACCTTACTTGAGCAAGAAGTAGTTACACTTAAGAAATATGGGCTTTGACATGTTGTCTACACCCAATCTTGACAAAAGTAAAAAGTTAGACGTAGATGTTTTATCTGTTAAAGGAACTCGTATCCTATCCACAGTATCCCCTTGGTTTCAGCTATGACTTCTAACGGATATTTAAAGATGCAATTTTAATTTTACGTTGCGCCTTTTAAAAAAAATAAATATAGGACTTAACTTCTACCAATTAAGACTTGTGTACTTGATTTTAAAAAATGGGAGCTAGAAAATGTTGAATTATCTTTTAAAATTTTCGTCATGGAATATGGACTTGTAGGCCTACATGTAGACCCACAAGTTGCGAGGTGGTAGCCAGATATGGATTAAAAAAAAAATCTGACAGGGATTTTATTTTTTGAGGAATAGTGGGGGTACTTCAAATGAGCTGCCAGAAAATGGAGTCTCATTATACACTCTCATGGCAACAGTGAGTGGTAACTGGTAAGAGTGTGTGAATTCAATGCTGAAAAATCAGGTAGGAACATTTACTTTTTCTTCAAAATACTGCCCCAAATTAAAAAGAAAAATTGTGTTTGGGTCGAAAATGTCACTAATTTGGAGCACCTCATTTATTTTAAGAATACAAAAAATTCAAGTGATTACGCCCACAGGGGTGGGCTAAACTACACAATCCCCGAAAATGGCAGGCCCTTATTGCATAAATTGTTACAAGGTTATACTTTGCTTTATGTGCCCGACACAAATGTCGGGTAAATGCCGAACTTGTTCCGATTCTTCAGTGACTGGTACTGCTGCAGCTTGGGGTACTTTGGGGACTTTCCAACGTGCAGTCCGAACCAACCACGATATATAACGATCGTTAACAAGCTTGACAACATGATCTACGGGATAGCAAATGTTTTAACTATCAACAGTACTGAACGAAGTGAACACAAAGTAATCGATCGAGCTAGCTGTAATTGCTAATTATTGCCGGTCTCGACCCGAGACCAGCCAAAATATCGAGACCAAAGGGGACCGAGACCGAGACCACAGCTCCCGAGACCGAGACCGAAACCAGCAGAGACCGGTCTCGAGACCTACAACACTGGTAGGGACTCACAAGCACGCAGGGCTGGGAGAAAAAAAAAAGTATTAAATTATGGGGACAGACCAATGTAGGTGAAGATCAAAGAGAACTCAGGAGTAGAAAAACGAACAAAGGACGGATAAAATAGGGGACAGACCAAGGGGGATATATTGGGGGAGGGGGTCCCGTTACTTAGTCACGAATTGCATAACTGTGAGTTATTGTGTGTTGCTATTCTTAATTGGGATATAATTCTGACTTCTGACACGGACCCTGCAACACGCCTCCGCACTCCACACTTCTATTCTCCCGCCCCCGCGTGAAGTAATCCACGTGGAAGGCGCCCTCATACGGCCACAGCGAGCGGTAGTGTATCCATATCAAGTCGGAGCTAGTGTGGTAGACATCTTGTGCGTCGCCTTGGTTACAGATCTGGACTTGGGGACCAGACGGTGCTTGGCCCTCCAGGAAAGTGATGTAGTCTGGGCAGGGACTGTCAGATGTCCAATTCAATAATTCCACCCTGGAAAAGATTAAAGCAAGTCGCAATTAATGATTTACTGCACAACACCCGCAGGCCATTGTGATAATGACGTCATAATGACGTGTCATATATGTTGTTCATCCAACCACCAATGGCTGCGAATTATACAGTTTACAACACTCAGCAGGTTTCACAACAAACTATGGTAATATAATATCCACTCTGGGTTTTTATAAGCAATTCAAAAAAGCAAAACGATGGAAGAAATATTCTACGGAACCTGAAAGAGACCGTGAGCGCTGGATCCACCTGAATTCGCCAGACACAATCTAACGTGTTGTTGAATCCCACTGGTGGCAGTTCGGGAGAAAAGAATGACCCTTCTGTGCCTCCGTAGCTCCCACCACAATTCTTGATAGCTGTTAACAAAGAAAAGATACAAAACGAGACACTTTTATTGGTGCATGTGGGGCAGTTGGGTATAGGCAAATGCTTTGTTTCTGTTGGTTCCACCAGATCACAATCATTTTAAATCGATTTCAATGTACGCTCTTTAAAAGAATGCACGTCAATGAAGACGACATGGAATTATTGTCCATACATACCAATACAATCGTTCCCGTTTGGCGCCAAAATGAAACCAGGGCTGCATGCGCATGCGTACCCGCCAATTGTGTTGTAACAGTGCTGCTGACAGCTATTGCGTGCAGGGTCATCACATTCGTTCTCATCTGCAAAAAAAAATCAATTTACGAGAATCATATTTTTAAAAAAGTTTATCAAATTTAAGAACAGAAGGCTTGTAGATGCGCCAACTTTGAATGCTCTTTTATACGCACGCGCACGTGGTGAGCGCGCATTTTTACTCCTGGACACGCGGGGTACTATTACATCACAAAGAGCCAGGGGACGACAACGCCACTTCGTCTCTGAAAAAAAACACCTTTGTTTATTTACTGTCCTCGACAACATCAGTAAACTTAATACAACTCCTCTGAAAGTCATCAAAGCTTGATCGTGTACATCGTATGTCAGACCCTTTATCAAAAAGGTATCTTTTACATATCGCTAGCGTATTATTACATGCATATCAACCGCGTTTGATGATAAGAAATGAACTTGTGCCTGTAATCTACTATAATCGCATTACAGGTAAGTGATCGTGTCAACTTATCTCATTTCATTACGTCGTCAGCACATTAAACAAGCTATTGCCGGATTGCAGCATGCACCCGTGGTATACATCTATCAAATGCCCATGTACAACATTAACTGTTTTGTCTTCACTCTTAAATTCCACGAGGATAATTCATCTAGACATCTAGAGTTCAACTCCTAACTCGTGTACAGGTTATCGGCCAAGTTTCAACGTGAAGAAGGCAATGTAACTTTATCCTCTGACGTCACCATGTCAAAGTTCGAGTGGGATGTGACCCAGGCCCGTTTCCAGGCAGCAATGGAGAGACTGAAGTCGGTGATTGAGGAGTACGCCTCCTTCCAGACGGCGATGGAAACGGAGGAGAAATTTCTCGCCAAGAGACGAGCGCGTCTGCGGGAGGCCCGTGCACATTTCGCCGTCCTCGCTGGCGACGTCGCGGAAACTAGGCGAGATCTGGAATCACTCAGGTAACTTTGCAAAACACACATCACCTCGGGTAACTTGTCAAAAGCTGAATCACTTGGGTATTTGGCAAAACTCGGATTTTGACGAAACCTGAAACACTCGGGTTACTTGGCGAAACATGGATTGGCAAAATCTGAATCACCGTAACTTGACAAAAACCTTGATCACTCGGGTAACTTGGCAGAGACCGAATCCTCACGTAACTTGGCAAAAACGTAAATCAGCTACCTTGGCAAAATCTGAATTACCCGGGTAACTTGGCCAACTTCCAATCACTCGGGTATATAACTTATCAAAACCTGAATCACTCGGGCAACTCGGCAAATCTCGAATCACTCGGGTAACTTGGCAAAACCCGAAACACTCAAAAACTGGTTGAGGTTCTTAGCTCAGTAAAAGAACATAATTTTCCAGAGACGCCATGACAATGCGTCTTTATTTTAATTCTTATTTTTTAGACAAAGGACAGAGGAGGAGGAGGCACATGCGTTGGAGTTTGAGAAGCGACTCTCTCAGCAGTTTGGACCCTTAAGAAGCTCCTGGTGATCTCTGCACACGGGTGTTCAAAAGACAATTTCAAAATAAGCTTCGAAACCGAGGCTCCCATTGCTCTCTTTCTTGTGAGGATTTATAACTCAAAAATGAATCTCAACGTCATAAATATGCTAAGCACTGGCAGCCTCGGTTTGGCTGCCGATGTACAATTCGTCTTCGGTGAAGAACTAGTGAACAACCAAAACTGCTCCGTGAAAGGGCGCAATTATGCTGTTAACCTTGGCCCTGTGATTATGTGCTATATTTGAAAATTTAGTCAATCACAAAATGAATTTAATTTTTGCTGTAAAAGCTGTTGTAAAACTCAAAACTGCCACTTTGATAATTGGTTAGTACAATCTGGCATTAATTCTACAGCGGGATTATTATGCAAGAGAGACAATGGTATAATTTAATAAAGACTTGTGTTCAAAGTATTAACTTGCATGTCTGGAAAGGTGTCAAAATACCTTCAGTAGCTCATTGGAACATTAACATAATTCGTCAGAAAATAGAAAAAGACAGGTGTTTCACTGTCAGGCAGACAATACAACGACCGGAAAAGATGTAACACTTTAGCGGTGAGGCGACGCCAACGCCGCCGTGCGCAGCGCTGCATTTCCCGGGCAGCTTGGGCTGCGGCTTCCGGTGAGGTGACTCCGATGTTGCCGTGCATTACAGATCAGTAATGCAGTACTCAACGCCGAGGGTTGACGGTCGTGATGGAGATGTTCCACGGCAGAGCTTGATGCATTTTCAAGAATGTACACTTCACACGCATGATCACACTGGCAAAATAACATTGGCACACTAGTGCAGTGGAGATTAATATGTGCATTTTGCGTGTGGGAGAAAGAATTACGTTTCTGCACTAGACTTATTCCACACCTTATTGAAAGCTTCATCTTCTGAGCTTCATCGACGGTGAATCGAAACTGCTGCTCAGATGGGCGTTTTTCGTCTTTGGTGTACGTGGTATTGAACGCACTAAAGTGACGCAGAACTGGTGCTAAAGCATTGCCATGGAAACCGAAACACGCTCTTCGAACTAATCGCAACAACACGCCAACATATCATTGACAAACAAATCATCTTTAAAAGTCGAGTTTAACAAATTGTCTAAGCTGAACTGTGAGTAGACCTACGCTTTATCTTATTCTGTGGAAACTGGACTGCCGAAATTCAACCATGGGTCAAGACGCCATGCCTGCGGGCCTCTCTGGCCCGTCTTTCTCCTCCGACCTTCCTCCTAGGGAGAGGGTATTTCTCCGAGGTCTTTACACGGACGTAGAGGCCCGTCTTGGCCGGGTTGACTCGGGCATCGACGCGCTCCGCCGCCGGGTCCGCGACTTCGACGGTGTGTTGGACGGACAGATACGCCGCTGCGAGTCGGCTGAGGGTCGGGTCCGATCGCTGCGGGATGACTTCTCGCGAATGGACCGCGAGATCTCGGAGATGTCAGCCGAGCTTGGCTCCAACTTGGAGGCCGAGGAAGATGACAGGCAAGATGCGAGTGAAGACAATATGGATGGAGAGTTGCAGGGCGCCGATACCTCAGTAGACTGCAACATACAAGTGAGTCGGTCGTCTGCGGCGGATTCAGGGGCCGGACGAGTACATGTTACTTCCGAACTCGGAACAAATAGTTCTACAGAATTGGTCCGAACAAGGGAAACACTGGAACATGGTTCAGTAACGAATGTTACCAATGGGGATGGAACGACAACGCGAGCGGGGAAGCATCAGAAAACGACAGTCAGTAAGTCGAGTAACTCTATCCCTACCCAAAGTGGTCATCAAGTTGCACACAGCCGCTTTACGAATTCGTCGCAGTCAACTGGCGTGCAGGATAGCGATTCTGATGAAACACATCACGGTATCGATTCTTGCAATCAGCAATCAAGGAATCGACACCAGTCACGCAATAGAGACAATGGAGGCATTTCTATTCACCAAGACAATAACGCAGTGTCGATCGGAGTCGTCTGTAACATCAATGACCCAACTGCGAATGGGCCAGCTCGACCAAACATGGCGTCGCGCGCTCGATCGATTGAAGGACACTCAAGGGATCTGTCACGTGCGGAACAGCAGCTTGTCGATTTGGCTCGCGAACTCAACGACTTCAGGAGAACAATCTCTGTAAGCAATTCCAAAATGAAATCCGACGACTGTTTGGCGGAGTCCCCGAGTTCACGAAACGAAGGAGGTGCAGTAGCAACTGCACAGCATACAGAAATCGGTCAAGGAGCGACGGGTACTCATCAAACAGCCGTGATAAACGTCAACGAATTGGAACATCCGTCAATCCAGAGCACCCGAAATATTTCCGTTGAAAATCGAGGGAGCAGATACGCAGAATTCGATAGATATGTGGAGGAGATAATCAAACGGCATTCAAGAGAAACAAGCCAAAACTTTGACGAGTCAGAGCAGACAATCAAAGTCAAGTGCAACGAAGAAGAGAAGAGACGTGAATTGAAGCATGTCGAGCCATTGGAACAAGAAAAGTCCATGTTGTCAGCTGAAGGGGTATCTGATGAGACCGATTCTCCTTCAGACACAACGCAACTGCCGGAGACAAAATTAAACGAAAAGGATCTAACTTCATCATCGACCGCGGAGGGATACACCACATGTGACGAAGGGGACTCCCCGTGTGTGTGCGAGCACGGAGCAAACGTCACGTGTCAGGAGACCGAAGCAACCAATTCAAATTCCTCCACGTCTGAGGGTGAATGCTGCCACCAAGCGACGGAATCTAGACCAAGACAGGGGTGTTTAGAGCGCCTGTGCGAGCAATTATCATCGAGTGTCGAAACCAATCCATGCGGTTGCTGCCTTCGCGACGTGCTCGCCACCTACGTCCGCCAGTTCCTGCAGCTCCTGCACTCTCGCGTGACCCAAGAGGTCAAGAAGCAGTCAAAGGTCAAGCAAAAGGTCAGGCACCAGGGCGGAAGCAACAGGGGCCGCGTGACGGACGCTGACATCAGCCGTGCACGTGACGCTGTATTCGGCCGGCTGGGCCTGACGATACCCATGCTTGAAGTCTTAACGGAGTTTGACCACCATCACCAGATCGGGTCGGAGCATCGCACACAGGTAGATCCAGCCCACGTCACCGATGACGAAATCCACCGGTTGTTGGTTACCATGGGAATGAGCTGGCACGCTATGAACAACCACCTCCATGACAACGACTGTGCGTTCAGGATTGCCATAGCAACGGTGCATGCCCAAATGCACCACGTGGACTAGATGTCTACAGTTTTTTTTATGTGGATGTAAACAAATATGTAAAATGTTCCTCATGGGGGTGAGCATTTTGAGGCAAAAGACCGTACGACAATAAATCACCAAAAACAATCTGCCTGATGGTAAGGAACATTTTGAAGGGGGTAGGTGGCCATGAACTTGTGACGAATGCAAAAATACTGAGTGTTATTATCAACGGTCCTATGGGGTCAAAGTTTGTAAAAACTTTATAAGACAACAACGAAGATCTTTCAATTCACATGAATCAATAATCTTACAACAATCTAGAAGAAACAGCGGCTACCTACAATAATAAATCAATAATTTATACTCAAGACCGCAACAAATGGAAATTTTTCATTTCTATAGTGCCATGGTAATTAAGTCAATAAGTGGTTAAAAACAATTCTGCGATTTTTGTGAATGTGTTATCGAATACACGATGGCGAAATTTAATTTGAGTACAAACTATGTTGTTTTATTTACCAAGGCAGTGAGTTTTGTTGTTTGGAGATAGGTAGAGGCCTTCTGGGCATGCGCAGTGGAAGGCGCCCTCAGTGTTCACACATAGGTCAGAGCAGCCGCCATTGTTGTCCAGGCATTCATCAATGTCTGCAAAATCCAAAATCCATTATTTAAAAACTTTCGTCACATTTGTTAAATTCAGAAGTCGGGGTATACCAGTTTCTATTCCATGATCATTATCAATATAGATAGTTTCTACAATTCCATGAATTTCGTTTCCTAATGTATCAGTTTAGACATTGGTAATTTTTGAGAAATTTATCACATTTTCAGTCGGGGGAAACTGAGGTTTGATTCCATCTACGCACCTGTACAATTACGGTAGTTATCGGCCAACGTGTACCCGTATTGACACCCACACACGTAGGTACCAATCATGTTCAGGCATGCTTGCTCGCAGTTACCGTTGTTCTTGCGACACTCGTTCACATCTATAAAAAAAATATATAAAAAAAAACGAGACAGCAATTTTAGCAGCTACACTGACTGATTGTTAAATAACCCAATTATATTAAGAACACAAAAAATCGAGGGAAAATGTACGTTAGTCGTTAGCAAAACCTTGCTCCATAACATTATTTTCGAATTTTTCCCATTAATTTAAACTTTCTCTTTTTACCTTATTCGGAAACTATACCAAGTTGCAAGTATAAGGTACATGTATAAGTTACCCTAGCGTTTCATATAACATAAATACAGACTAGGCGGAATGTTGATTGGTCAAGATCGTACTCACCTCGTTGCAAATACTGCGCGTGGAATCTGGTTGGCCGGCTCTCGTTGCCCCGCCTATCCGGGTGACCCGAGTGCATTTCAATGCGCAGACTCCGACCGCTGGAAGCCACGCCCACGTTGATCTGCGTCTGGCATATCTTGGTGATGAGCGGCGATTGGCTGGTCTCCCCGTCAGTTATCTTGAGAAAGTCGCCGTAGCAACCAGTCGCTGAAGACACTTGAACAGAAAAAAAAAGATTGCTTTTAAAGTTCATTAACCTAGTGACGAAACAAAGTTAAAATCATTCTTGAATTTTTTCGTTCTATGAAGTCCCCTTTTAGTCAATGACTCGTTTTAGTTATTGAATCTTTTTAGTCATGAATCACGTGTATGTGAGGACAGGCAACGCCCACAGTGATTCTGAAATATTATTGGTTGCTATGCGCACTGGCTGTACCGTCTCTCCTGTACTCTGATTGGCCACTTTTCCAGCACACCCACGCGTCACGCGGAACGCAGCACCCTATTCGTACGCGCGTAGATAATTATTCAAAATCCAAAACGTGCCTCCAGGCCAGAACTAAGGCTACGTTTATTGTCAGCATGTTCCCATGTTTATTAAATGGACAAAAACCACCATCCTCCATGATTTTAAGGTTTTTTTCTTCAGACTAACCCGGTATGAGTAATTCTAGTATCCGGAGGGTGACGATAAATCCTTCATCGACGGTGATCTGCCAGACGCTCTCGGTATTCGGTGGGAAGGAGCCGGGGTAGTTCTCGCTCTTCAAGATGCCGCTGCTCGCCGTAAGACGATTTTCTATAGCTACACAAGATAACGTGCCAAACTTTACTTATAAAAAAAGACCGCCAGAAGAAACTGAAAATGACTATCTGGTAAAAGAAACCAAAAATAATGATAATGTAATAGGTACCAAGACGTCCTTGGGTAAATAACTGCAAGTTAAAGGCAATAATTAACTTTTCATTTTCTAAAATGAAAATGTTACGACTGAACTTAAAACAGCCTTTTAGAGACACTTGGGATTTGCAAAAACAATACATTGAACACGACGTGCTTAATTATTGTCAAAACATAATCCTTCTTTAACTAAAAATTTAAAAAGTGAAGAAAATAATGCCTTACAGTTTGAAAGTTTTGTAGGAAATAGCCGGCCTAACAGAAACTAATGATTTATATTCCGGTAAGAAGCAGACAGAAGTGTAAACAAATCATATATTATTTTTGGTATCCACACACGTACGAAACTCGTCATACTTACACACCGATTCAAACTTGGCGGCGAAGCCGGCCCTCGACTGGAACTCGGCGCTGGTGCCTGCCCGGAAACGCAGCCAAGCCCTCCCCGAGGCCAGCGTGACGGGCGCCGGTAAGGTGTTACCGCAGAAACGGCCGATCAGACGGCCCAGCTCACCCTGGCCAGCCCGCAGCTCCACGTGGGCCGAGGAACATTCTCCGTTCTCGTCAACTGTCGAGTTTAAAATTTAATATTATTTTACATATAAGCCTGTAATGTATTGAGTTTGAAACTTTTGTGAGGTTTTGGTGGCAGTAAACCCACTGGTCCTTTTCTTTTGTTTGCGTCATTTTGATCATAGCTATACGACATGACGTAACAATAAAAAAAGACCACTTTGCTGACACCAAGCGTCTCAAAAGTCTCCCATTAATTTTTTTTCCACATTTTTTTCAGTCTCCACTTAAGAATAAGTCTTTAACAAAAATCTTAAGATACTGTCAATAGAATTCCAAGCGCAGAATCCTACTTGAGCCAAATCTAAACATGACCCCAGCGTGACCCAGCTATTACCAAATATAGTTCCGTGCCCCGCCGTCTGACCCCATTGTAAGGTCAACCCCAGATCAGGGATAAATCTGTCATTACCTTCTCGGGTTTCAGCGGCTTATTCGCGCTACCTATCCTCAGGGAAATTCGATCAAATTCCAAAACAACCAGTGTTTGTAAGATGGACTCGATACACAGGGGAGGAAACGAGGCACATTATAGTCCCCTTGGGATGCCAGACCTACTTAAAGGGAATATACATCATTTGCTTTTGCTGTAATTTTCAGAAATGGAGGGAATTGGGGGGTTGGAAATATATAGCAAATATAGTTACACTGACTTTTTTGAGGTTTTGGGTTCGAAAATGTTATAAAAACCAAGAAAAACAATCATTTTCCTGTAGTCTGGTTCCCCGACTCCAGTTAAGAAGAAAACAGAGCAGTTTACATACATTGGGGAATTGTAAGGTCAGGGAACCAGTCTAGCTGGCTTGTACCCGTTCATAGGTGTGTAATCGATTGCAAACAAGTGCGATGGTCAACTGGGGCCAGTATTTGAAAAAAAGCCAGTTTTTGGTCGGCCGATCAGCGTTGGAAATTGATACAAAAATACCACTTTTCTTGAAAATGACAGTATACCAGGTGCCATGATTTTACACGATGCTTTACACTGTCATTCACTAACAGTCCAGCAAGGTATTTCAAAATGATTTGGTAGTTTTATTTTTTGATGTTTACAAATGTTGTATTTTCCCTTTAAGGAAGCCAAGGTTGATGAAGTGTGATGTTGTGACTGCTGCAAGTAATGCTACATTCTTCTCAGTAGCGTACGTGCCATGCCATAAAACGATCATTCCTAAACACTATAGAGTTTCCTTGTTTTTTTTATTTGAAAAAAAAAATCGATCAGCTTATTCCGATTTCCCCTCCGCCTTATCGGCTCATCAGGATATGCTGATTTTCCTTTTATGGTAAACAACCGGCCAAAAGCGTGAAAGACCACAAAGCTAAAGGGTATCGTCGAATTTGAGGGAAAAATGAAGTTTTGAGTACAAAATTCAAAGATTCAACTAGACCTACATCAAGGTCTACACCAAACCTAGACCTATGTCATGAAGGCCGCGTGAACCAAAACATAAAAAACCGAGAAAATTGTGATCACAACTTACTCGGTAGGTCAATGTCCACGAAGATCAGCTTCAGAGCGAGGTCTCCGCCCACGGAAATCGCCCAATCACAAGTCGTGTTGGGCGCAAAGGGTTCTGGGTAATGCGGTGACGTCAGCTGCCCGCTGGCCTTGAAGATGGTACCACCACATGCTGTGTACAAAAAAATATTGTGCGAATTAGAAGCCAATTTCATGGCTCTGCCGAGGAGAAACATTTGCTAATCATTGTCAATATTCGCTAAGAAATTACAGACGCAACGGATGACTGGTTTTTAGTTGTTTTAGATGAGCACATTAATTTGAGCAACACTTTCTGCCGCTACCTTAAACACATTCGCTTCGGGTTCGGCACCGACATTCGCCTCAATATGGGCCCAGTTAAGGACCACACAGTGACATTTTCATGGTTTTACTAAATGAAATTGTGCAAGTAGGCCTACGTCACCCATGCTCACCTCCAACCCTCGTGCATCGGTACAGAAGGTTAGCCTGCAGTATGTCCCCCACGCTCAGCCCTCCCCGCTGCCCTATCGCCCACTCCTTCTTCGGGATGATCGTTCGCTCCCGGTTACGACTGAAGGTCCGCGGTCCGTAATGCATGGCAGAGTCGTAGTCGTACGGCTGGTCTAAGGAGTTGATCTGACAATTAAAAAAAGGTCATTAAGTATTTCAATTTCTATGGACGAATCCGAATAGGCCATATAGTTTGAGCGAATGTGGTTACTTTTGGTGTACAGAGTGTTCGTTGAGGCACCTATACTTCAATCTGAAATATTACGGCATCTGTAATGTTTCAAATAGCAACATGTACATTTTTTTTTGATAACTTTGAATTCACATCTGTCCGTAACCCGAAATGGCGTCTTTATACAGCGCGTTCAACCGATGCAGGCAACGAATACATAAACCATCATGACCACAAAATTAATGGAAAGGCATGTCAGAAACATTTATGTTATTACCACGCTATGGTCGAACCGCCTGAAGTTGTAGTGATCCCCGGGCGAGATGTTAGCTTCGTAGATAGTGACGTACTCATCCCGGTCCGGCCGGCTCTGCTCGTGCCAGAAACCGATCACGTGGCCCAACTCGTGAATGATGGTGCTGAACTTATCACATCCGGGACCCAGCGAGACCACCTGCCTCGCGCCCGTTCGACCAACCAGAGAGCAGCATCTGTTCAGTACGAGGAATATTAAACGTGTTTAATATTCATAGGTTGGAATCGAACGCAAGACCACTAATCGGAAGTCAAGTGCTGTACCTAGTACCAAAACTGACCTATCAGAAACCATACTATAGTGAAACAATCAGATTCCTTTCTCAGGTGGTACGCACGCACTTAATGCTCGTTCAGCCAATAGGGTTACCAATTTCAAAGGCGCGCGCGCCTCAACTTCAAGAACGCGTTCGACTTTGTGCGCGAGCGTGGTACCACCTGCTGGGTTTTAATTTTGTTCGCAAACCATTGACCATTTTTCGTTTCCTTGAGTCCATTGGACGGTACGCACCCGCCAGCGAAGATGATGTGCACGTAGGCAGTCTCGTTATTTCGCGGCACGAATCGGATGCAAGTGTGCTCCTCCCAATGGCGCATGCTCCGCAAAACCAGATTCTTGGTATCCTCTGCAAAGAAATAATAAAAACAATACAAACTTAAATATCAGTTAATTGTCAAAAAGTTAAAGTGTCTAGCTCGAAAGTTCGTCATCCACAGCAATGGCAAAGTCGCAAATGCAGCACATTTTTTAATGGAAAATTGATAATGTTTAAATACCAAACACAACATTTTATAACAATAATTACCATCGCAGTCTGAATCGATTTCATAGGGTACCACACCATCAGGCCACAACCTCTCCTCCTGAGCTGTGGCTCCACGGCGCATGCGCGACCTCGCCTCCAGGTCACGGCGCACGCGCCGTTCGGTCTCCACCCTCCACGCCTTCTTGGTTCTGTAGTGTCGTCTCTCTCGGTTTTCATGTTGGTCCTCTGGGTCGGGATGCATTGTGCTGGATGTTCTCTCACTATCTATGAACGCATCCTGCACACTGTGTGACCAGCTGTCCATTATTATGTCTTTCTGGTAGACGTCTGGAAACAATTGCAGCAGATTGGTTTCATGAGTTTTGACGTCTTAGCCAGACCTTGAAGAGATTGAACCCTAATGAAAGTTCCGTGTCCTCTAACAAGTTGTATCAAAACAAAATGACCAGTAAGTCGAAGCAACATTCGTATACGGTCGGTTTTTATTAGTGCCGCAAATCTTAATTTTGACTGATGAAGCTTGTCAGTAAACCGAAGTTGAAATTGAAATGGAATATGCGTACTGACTATTCCGTTTGCTCGAGCAATACATTGCGTCCAAATTAATTTCAACAGTTCAAACTCTATAAGGCCTGGCTTGATGATAATGTCATCTCGCTTTTAATTAAAACCATAAGAATGTACCTTGGAATAACTAATAAGTTCTCAACTGACATTTATTGTAGTTCTGGAACTAAAAACATTCCATGCTTACCAAACTCGCTTAACTTATTCAAAGACCCCTTTTCAAGGTTTTCTTAATTTCTCTTAAATCATAAAAACTGATTTTTTTTTTCGTCGATAAAGCGGGTTTGTACTTATGGTAAGACTTATTTAGGGAAACAATTCGATACGACCGACTTGAAATCAGAAGAACAAAAATAACTTGTATCAAAACTCCCTCTGGGCAACAGCCTGTTCGCATAAGGAGGAGCGACCTTTTCACTTCAAGGAACGAAATATTTAATCAACTTGGGAAATGTGGTCTGATTCGTTCCAGATGTGAGTGAACAATTTAATTACAACCTTGCAAGTGCAACCCAAGCATGTATGGTGGTGGCTCAATATGCTCCGTTGTGTAAACCGTCCAATCCTTCGCTATTAAAATGTACTATGGCAAGATTTTAACCGCTTTGAATTGTGAATGATTTTAGGCCTACTCCTTACTATAAAAAACATTATACCAAACATAGCTGTCATTTAGAATTTTTCAGAAAACTTCACATGTAACATCTATTCATTTGCAAGTTTAAGAAATGAACATTGTAAGAAATTCCGTCGCCCTAAGTTGCGTGCTGTTGGTCTGTTCCAAAAAAAAAGTTACATTAGGCCTGCCGTTTAGTGGTGTTGTTATACTTTAGTTATAGAGGCGTGTTTTCCTTTTTCCATACCACAGCTGAGCAATAAAACAAAGTCTGCACATAACTTGACGAACGTAAAACAGCTGACGAGCCAGAAAAAACCGGCAACAGCCCTACCTTCATCGTAGCATGAATTCCCAGACGCCAACCACACGTTGTCTTCGTCATCACCGAGCAGTTCACCGGCGCTCCCCTCCCGAAGGCGCCGACCATGAACCGCGATTTCCCCCACGCTATACCCCGGCCCGCCCGGTGAGTCCCGGACCGTGTCTCGGAGTCCCACAGCAGCACGTGCATTGCTTATTTGCAACAGTGCGGCAGCCAGTGCTAGTGCCACGCAACCCAAGGCTGGGCTGACGCGTGGCCGGGAAACTCTCAAGACAACTGGATACCGATGGATTGATGGCATTTTCAGTGGTCCCTCTTCACCGGCTTTGAACGTTTGCCAAAACTCAGTCAAATTCAGAGGCGGCTGTGGCGGTGGAAAGCCTAGCCTATGATCGGCGCGGGTGATCCTCAGTTACTTGGCTGGATGATCCGCCGAGCATATTGGGCAGACTGCCGCACGCGTGGCTTTTAAGTCACTCGTTGACAGCAAAAACAAGTGGCGAACTGATTACACTTGCTACACTACAAAGCTATGGTCCTCAACGGATTTGGTATGGAATTAGGACAAGTGCCCGGGGGGGGGGGGGGGGGGCGTAAGTGGAGGGCTGAAATGGTGATGGAATTTGTGTCAAATGGTGACAGAACAATGTACCACCCCACGATTATTTTGGAAGGACAGCAGGCATCCCCTTGGGCACGTGCGGCGTTTTTACCCCTGGAGATAATTAATAGCAGGTTATTCGTCAAGCGCATTTATACCGCAACTTTATAAGGCCGCACTTGACCCGAAAGATTGTAGGTGATATTTGACAAAAACACAAAGTCAGCCCATCTGCATTATTCCAATTTCCGTGTTCGTACAATATGCTTTAAATAGAGAAAGTCCATATATTTCTGACGAAATGAAGTGTTTTTTCTAATGTCGCACGCGGCACGATTGAAGGGAGGGGGGGGGGGGGGGGGGAGGGGGGTCCAACGGCGACGCGGCCCGGCAGTGGTTTCTCAATAGCGCCACCCAGCGGCCAGATTGTGCCAGGCAAAATGGCTGCATGTTTTTGTTGTTTTCGGTGCTGGCCGGGTGGTGGTTTTCGTACGGGTCATGTACCACTGAAAGAAATCCCGACTGTCACATTGGACATGTCACATATGGGTAAGACTATGCTGAATCGTTTTGCGTACAATTGATTGTCTCAATGAGAGTTCTTTCAAAGGGAAAAAGGTCATCAAGCAAGATCCTGTTGGTGCTGGTTTACTAAATTACTTTGCATTAGCTTGAGTGACTCCAGCTGACATGCTCATATTCATTCACATGTAGCGCTGGAGGAAGGCCTGTGCGTTTCCATGTGGTAGCAAGAGACCCTAAAAAAATGGCCTCTCCCAAAAATTGTTCATTTTTACCTCTAATATCCCACCCAAGAGTTCACCCACATACCTCATACATTCAGCAGTTATTTACGAAGCCTAATGATCGATTTGAAACAAGACCAACAAAAAAAAAGTGAAAAATCTTGACGATTTCGGTGGCTTGTCCGTAAAAATACGCCTGTTCCAACGGCTGTCTTCCATTTTGTTTTGCTAATTATATTAAAGTATGCATCACGTGATGACATAAAAAAAATCGGCGCGCACGATGTATTTGGGTACCACACCGCTTTCAGGCGCCGCAAGTGAGTTCAATTTTCGTCTGGTGCGTTGCCGTGGAGAGCATTCTCGTTGTCTTGCTTTCCGCGACAACGCACCAGACGAAAATTGAACTCACTTGCGGCGCCTGAAAGCGGTGTGGTACCCACATACATCGCGCGCGCCGATTTTTTGATGTCATCATCACGTGATGCATTCATTAATATAATTAGCAAAACAAAATGGAATACAGCCGTTGGAACAGGCGTATTTTTACGGACAAGCCACCGAAATCGTCAAGATTTTTCACTTTTTTTTTGTTGGTCTTGTTTCAAATCGATCATTAGGCTTCGTAAATGACTGCTGAAATTATGAGGTATGTGGGTGAACTCTGGGGTGGGATATTAGAGGTGAAAATGAACAATTTTTGGAGAGGCCATTTTTTTAGGGTCTCTTGCTACCACATGGAAACGCACAGGCCTTCCTCCAGCGCTACATGTGAATGAATATGAGCATGTCAGCTGGAGTCACTCAAGCTAACTTTGCATTGCATGCCATTGCACCACATTTGTGAATGTGATAGACATAACCTGGCATGCCTGGTATTGGTAATGCACAAGAGGAGATTCATGCCAAGTTGCATACAGAAGTACGGTTACCCTAGATAGGGATATTAATAAATGTATAAGGGCGCTGTTCAGTTGGTGACACATTTTCCTAAGGAAATTGTGATTAAAATTTGAGGAAAGAATGTTGCAACCTGCCACCACTATTTTCTTCATCATCTCATTGAACTAAAGCAACAAAGGTCAGACAAAAATGCCTGATAAAATGATTATCAGTGATGATAAGAGTGAATGTGGGAGTAAGCATTTCAGTCATAATCTGCTCTACGATTTGTGTGCCAAATAATCACGTTTAACTCTGCATTAAACATACACATTTCAGGGACAAAAATATCCCAGTTAAGTTTAAATCAATTTTTCTTTGCTTTGCAGAATCCGATGGAAACATAATTGAAATGTATCCTATGAATTTCTCTACAAAACCCCATCCGAAACAAATGTAGAAAATTTAATCGAAAAATGTATTAGCCTTCCTTCCCTAGATATAATCTGAAAGATTTCTCCCTTTTTTCTGCAGGTGGCGATGTAGTCATTGTAAAATCGGGACGAAGAATTTGTGGAACCGGGGGAGCCCTTGGCAATGCACCACTAGTCCAAGACAAAGCCTACTTTGAAATGAAGCTTCAGTCAACTGGTAAATTACATTTAAAAAAAAATAATAATAACGTATTGCGGCCTTATCATTTGGAAGTGCAGCAAATAAAATCTTTTGAAAGATATACAAAAAATTTAGGCCTAAATATGTGGACACTACTTCATCAAGTTTCAGTAACATTTGTGTAGCCATTTATTTCAACGACAACAGTAAATGCCTTGATTCTGGTGACTCAACTTCATTCTGCATATCTACTCGCATATAAAATACATCACCAGTGTTATCAATAATGAGTAAATTAAAAAAAAAAATGATTTGAAAAAAGTTATTTGACTTTAGCCAAGAGTAGGTGTGCCGAGTAAAAACATGTCACGAGCCTAAATGGGTCATGATCTAGCTCATTCTTTTTTTATAAGAACGCAAGTTTGCTAAGTTTACCACAAATATTTGTTTTTTTCTCCATGCGAATATTTCAAATTGTTTAGATGTGTGGACTGTCCTTTCTTTCTGCAGGGAACTGGGGTTTTGGGATCGCCACCCGCAAATGCAATTTGAACGTCCTTCCTCTGGGCAGCAAATCAGAGAGTTGGATGCTGAGGTCGGACGGTACCATTTCCCACAACGGGGAGTGCCTGCACAAACTGGAGGCTGAAATCGCTGAGGGGGACATCATTGTACGTAAAAAAAAAAAAATTGAAATCACCATCTTTTCTGGGTATTTTTTTCAGTTAAATAATCAAGTTGCAAGCGTACTTGACCAATTTTCAATTGATCCTTTGTATGTACTGGTCATAGGGAATACAATACAAAATTCAAATATGGCTGTATCAAATAGCCATGATGATTCAGTCCATTGAAACAAACTTAAGATTACTTTCACTTCAAATAAAAGAAAGCGGAACATTTCATTTATTTCTTTGTTTATTGCCGAGATTTTGCAGCCGAGAGGATGGATCGTGCATGTAGCTTACCCAACAATAATTTCTCAAGTTAAAAAGTTATTTAGACACAAAAAAAATATTTACATTTCAAACTATATAGTTAGTTTCTGTCAATTTATATTTTTCTAGGGGATCACGTATGATCACATCGAGTTAAACTTTTACAAGAACGGCACGCCCCTTAACCTGCCGGTCACCGGGATCCGTGGGACCGTCTACCCAGCCACGTATGGTAAGCTCAGTTCTCACCGAGTACACAATTCAAAATTGACAACCTGTTTTCAACATTTAAGGCAGTGTATAAACTCTGTCTAATTTGTAGTGTTGTCATTGAGTTGTGACTGGACGTGTGAAATGAGTTGTGGCCCTAGAGAAGGTGCCAAGCTGGTGAAACTGTAGAACAGCAGAAACTTGGACCTGAGAGTCTTCTGAACAAAAAATGCATCGTGGTGTTTTTCCAACATTGTTTTTCTTTTATCAACTCCCACAGTTGATGAGGGTGCAATTCTTGACGTGCAATTCAGCGAGTTCTACCACACGCCACCGGCCGGCTTCGACAAAGTCATGTTTGAGCAGTCGTTATTATGACATTCTTTTCCACCTATTGTGAACTGGGCAAAGGCTACTGGCCGTGTGCTCCCCCACTGCGGTTTGTCTCTCGCTACAACAACTCTCCGAGAAACGCAACTTGGCTGAGAATTTACGCAGCTATTATAAGTCAAATGACTGCATGATGTACACCGACTTGAGCCTCACGAAAACTACATTTGTTCCCTGCAAGAGTGTGTTGTGCAGAAAAGCCATACTGCGTATCAAGTGGACTGCTATATGTTTACAGCTGAGCTAGAAAAGCAGAAGGAATCTTTGTGTAAAGTTTTGTCCTTGACTACTTCTTTTGACTAAAGTACAAGGCCAGTGCTGAAGGAGTTGAAATCATGTCGAGTCCTGAGATTTGAACATAAAGTCTTCAAATTGAGTAGAAGTACAAGTCTGTGTATGGTGCTCGGGTCTGATTGCTTTAATGTGTAAGTAAGAACACAAGTACTTTTAAAACAGTAAACAAGATGAAGCAAGTAAATCAAATACTGCTAATGCTAATTTACCTGTGCAGTGAGATGTAGATGAAGTATTGTATCGGGCTAAGTAGTCATACACCTTGTTTTTTTTACACATACGTGTGTGGATGCATTTACAAAAACATGTACTTGTAGAAAATATCAAAATTCGTAATCATAGGAAGAGCCTATGAAAGCCCCTTGCTACACTTGACTGAACTGTTTTCTATTTGTATGGTGACAAGTAGTTGAAATGGTAAAGTATTAACAATGTATTGTGGTGTACATGTATGTGTAGCTGTGTGAATGTAGCAATGCTTCTTAAATCGTGAGTGGAGTTTAACCTGTTAGGCCCTGCAATGCCCAAAAGCGCCCTGCCTTTTACTTCTTATACCCCCCCTGCTCTCTATGGTTTTCTGGATTTATCATGGGGTAAATACATTGTTATACTATGTAATACAATGTATTACAATGTAATGTAAGTGGTAATGGGTTAATTAACCTCAACTCCCTGGGCATTTTGCTAGGATGTCACCTCAATCCTGCAAAATCCTCCGACTCTTTCCATGTAAAAATTGCATACAGCCTCAATCCTGCAAAATCCTCCATTATTTCTTGATGTGATCCTTATGTGGTCCTTGGAGGGGTGACCACTGCCTCAATCCAGCAAAATCCTCCAGGAATCACTGTCAATATGTTGTTGTATGTTTTCTTATCCATATCAGAATTTTAATTTTGTGGCTCCTATTTTCTATTAAATTAAATCATTGACTGAAATAATTCAAAGGGACATTTTTATTCCTCAACCCCAAAAGTCTTCTTTTTTTAAATTTGTTCCCGAACGTCTATTCTGATCTTTAAAAGCTACATAGCATTGTGTGAAAAATGAAAGCAAAAACATATATATAAATAAATAAATAATTATTACTTTTAAAGTTTTTTTTGAAATTTTAATTCTGTTTTTGTGCACTTCACACCTGATATTCAGTTCATCTGAAACAAAATTAATGAGGTACTATTAGAGATGCATCCCCTATTTATTCTGGAACTTTTTTTCACGAAATCATTTTATATCAAGACATTTCAATATTATCACGGAGCTATGTCTGAAGCATGTCAGACGTACTAAATGTTTATTTGAAAGTTTTTTGTATACATTTATGCAAATATATCATTGTTTGGCGTACGTTTTTCACGAGTACAAATGAAGCACCCATAATTGTGAGGAAACAGCCTTTATGTATGGTGAATATAAATGTGTTAGGAATATTTATCACTTGTTCAGCATTAAATGTTATGCAAATTAGACTTAAAATGCGTTTGATTTTTCATGTACCCTGGGTTTTCTCTTTATCAATTCAAAATATCTGCATAGAACAATGTTGCGACATGGAGGGTTTCAAACATTCTGGACACAACATGGAGTACCATGGAGCACAATTAGTGTCTATGGAAAGTTGACAACAGCTGGTGGACACTTTACTGCACACTGACTCTTTAGGAAGACCTCCCATATGTTTTGTACACATCGCCAAATTGGGGACCTGTTGTCCTCTATTGTTCAATGTCTTCTATTGAATGCAGAAACAAACTCTACACACTGCGTGTCTATACACAATTTATTAAAAAAACCTGACAAATAAAAGTAAAAATACAACGAGGCATTTGAAGCAATGATTTTTGTATTCAAACTTTACAAACTGTACAAGTTTACAAGAGCAAATATCACCGAGTTTTTCCCAGAATGAAAATGATACAATCAATGATTTAAGTAGTTTCAATTGTGAATTGTTACCACACAAAAAAAGTTGTACAGATGTGATTATGGACTATGTGACGCCATGTACAAGTAAGCCGACAACGAGCAGTGATGTAGTCCAGTCCATCACACGTCCAGTCACGAGTAAGCAAAAATCAGATGACCAGACAAACAGACATTCAATATATCTGGTTTTACCCTGATTTTTGCTTCACACTGAAATCTGCTCATGTTTTCAGCTTAGCAGCTCAATGGAATCAGGATCCGCGCTGGTTGTGCGGCCCTTAAAGTTTTCCCTGCTATGAGGGACAATCTCAAAACTAAACACTCCCCATCAGCATATTTTGTCGGCAAAGAAAAAGGCAACGGAGGAAACGACTTTCTGTTCACCGATGACCAACTTCTTGTCCTGATTGGTGATGTCACCGTCGATGTAACCATGGCAATGAGAGAGATTTTGTCTTTTTCGACCAAGATCCGTCAGCAGAGAAATGAGGCCAGCGGTGGGAATGGATTCTGTTTACTGACGACCAACTTCTGGTGCTGATGGGAGATGTAACCCTTGATGTAACCCTGAAAACACAAGATTTATCACACAAATAAGCACAAAGATTTGAAAGAAATTATGCACTTTTTGCTTCACCAACGACCCAGTGACTTCCCAAATATTAATCAAAAGTCATCTGAAGTCACCTCAATATTAGTTATCGTAAGTCAATCACAAGTCATCATAAGTCAATCAGGAGTCATCACAAGTCATCACAAGTCATCACAAGTCATCACAAGTCATCACAAGTCATCACAAGGCATCACAAGTCAATCACAAGTCATTACAAGTCCTAAGTCAATCACAAGTCAATCACAAGTCATCACAAGTCATCACAAGTCATCACAAGTCATAACAAGTCATAACAAGCCATTACAAGTCATAACAAGTTAATCACAGGTCATCACAAGTCATCACAAGTCATCACAAGTCATCACAAGTCCATCACAAGTCCATCACAAGTCCATCACAAGTCCATCACAAGTCTATCACAAGTCTATCACAAGTCCATCACAAGTCCATCACAAGTCCATCACAAGTCCATCACAAGTCTTACAGTCCCAAGTCAAGTCACAGGTTATTCAAATATACTGTGCTCTAAAGGCATTCCTTTTCATTTGTTCATCCTGTTACTTGCCACCTGATTTGTGACTGACTTGTGATTGACTCATCAGCAACCATGCAGACAGAAAATGTGCTACAACTTGTCATCTGTGTACCCACCTGGTATATGAGATTAGCCAGAATGCACTCCACTTCTGCCGAGTCCACGTCCTCCAGCTCCAGGTAGGTCAGGACCACCATAAACTTGTCAATGCTCAGCTGGAATGACTTGGTAATCATGTACCTGAAACGGGAAAGAATTGGCACAAATCGAAAGAAAAATGTATAAATACAAATGTACAGACACAAACTTCTCAGTAAAGGATAATGCTTTTTTTATAAAGCGAACATATCCACCATTATGGTGATCAAGTTGCTACATTGTGTATGAAGTGTAAACATCAAGACTCAAGTTAAGGAGACATCACTTTGGTGAAAATTTGTACAGACAAAACTCTCAATTTTTAAGTATGATGAAAAACTTGTTACTTACACTTTCTTGAACAAGTTGCGGTAGGTGATGATTTTCAGCTTGTCCACTATGAGGTACACGCCGCACTTGGCAAAGAACGCTTCATGTGTCTCGATGGCTGAATTGAGGAGTTTTAGATTTCCCTCGATGACGGCCCGGGCCACGTTTGCAAACTGCATCAGGTCGTACTTCTGGAGGAGCTTGACCTTTGGCATTTGACCCTGATGAGTGAGTGTGGAGAACGAGAAAAACGAAACCAATAAATCTTCATAATAAGAATGCACTGCCTGTATTGAAGCATTGTGATAAAGTACACTACCCTAATGCCAACGCTGAACAGTTCAGATTTGTTTAAGTTTTAAGTTAGGATTTCTCTGAACAAAACTAACAAGTATAGTAGAACACCACGATAAGGAAACAAAATGTGGTACACAAAAGATTGTTCCACTGTGCTGGCCTTTGGTGGTTCAAGGTGTAACAGACAGAGTGGTTTGGGCAGTGTAGGACATTCTTCGTTTCTCACCAGAAGCATTTTGACAGGTAGAAGGTAGATCAGAATCAGTCTCTTGTTCTGTCTGCTTGCTCGATGACATCGCTGGAAAGCAAAGGTCAAGAACTCTTCAGCTGTGTAGAAAACAAATCCTAAATGTGTAAGACTTTCGGCAAATCTGAAATCTGCAGTTGATTTGAATTAGCCTGTAACATCAGTCTTAGTTGAGACAAGTGGATCAGTCCATTTAAAAACTGGACTTTGTTGAGAACCCGTCAACTCACCGCTCTTGAAGTCACTGTCAAACATGGCCTTCCTGCCGACATAGTACCTGTATGTGACTCGTTGGGAGATGCTGAACTGGTCCTTGAAACTGGAGCTGTCGATGGCTCGGATGAGGGGCTTACAGAGCTGGAGATTGTTGGTCTGAGTATTAAGGAGAAGGGAGGAATGAAGTTTCAGTCACAAGTCAATCTCTAGTTCATCACAAATCATCACAAGACAATCGAAAGCAATCACAAGCAATCGTAAGTCAATCACTAGTCAATTACCAGTCCATCACAAGTCAATCACTAGTTCATCTCAAATCATCACAAGACAATCGAAAGCAATCGCAAGTTCATCACAAGTCAATCATAAGTAAATCACAAGACATCACAAATCATTGCAAGTCAATCACAACTCATTCAAGTTAATCACAAGTTAATCACAAGAAAATTACAAGTTAATCACAAGTCAATCAAAAGTCGTCCAGTGTGACCCGACATTTGACCTGACTTGAAATTTACTTTTGCTTGACGTATCTGCTAATTTACTGCTTATTAAAGACTGACATACCTTGAAGTAAATCTTGAAGAGTTGGTTCACTAGGTAAAGCATCCCCCACTTTTTAGATTCTTCTACTGATGCTCGACTAAAGAACAGAACAAAAACAAAAACTGTCAATTTCCAGTGTTCATTCATTGTACACATACAGTGTAATCAAATTCTGTAACATACTTCACTATCTTGCTCGATATGGCAATATTATCGGATATTAACAGCAGCAATTTTGTTTATATCAATAATCTTATCAATTTTTTTTCTCAAAATATCGCCACACAAGGATATTTACTTTTTGAAAGTTTTAGGGATTTGTTGCATTACCTGTCGGCAGCACATATTCTGAAGCAGCCCATCAGCGTATCAGCTGCTTTCTCCAGCTTCTCCCCAGGCTTACACTTGCCTCGCTTGGCTAGCTGCGTATCGGCCTGCAGTAAACAATTAACAAAGGATGAATACCTGGCAGGTGCAACACGGCGCAACAGGTGTCAAAAAGTATGTGGGACCTTGCTGCATTGGGCCAGCAACTCCAGTGCATAAACCGCCATTTCAGAGACAATGAGAGCTAGTGCCATTGATCAATGCCACAGTTGTATCCTGCTGCAGTTGGTGACCACAGACTCTGAGGCAGTTTGGCCTTGAGATATTTGTTGGATATTGTTACAATGGGCGAGCTTCTCACTTTGATAACGTAAACATCAGTATTTCAATGAAGTCATGCATGACTTTTTACTTTTATACTACATTGTGCAATGGAAGTTGCATACTTATGAACTCAATGGATCGCCCGAAGGGGCTGTTTTCCTATACCATTTTGAAGCAGTCAATAGTTTTTATATAACACACTGTAAGTTTAGTTTCAATATAAAAACAATCTCCTGTAAATATGTTTCAGGCAAACTTACACTGTTGGCAAACAACCTCAGGTCCAAGGTAACTCCATACATGATAGGCAGGGCCCTGCAAAATATGCATATTCAACACGACCTGATGAATATTCAGGATGTGATTTGCATATCATAATCAACTGTTTCAAATGAGCACGTGCAAATTGAATACTGAATAGAAACATAACCTAATTAACCTTTGCATCAATATCAACATGCCTTAACCGTTAAGGACACATTCAACCCTTCGGTGTGTGTGAAGATTATTGTATAATTCAGGAGGAAGAAAACAAAATTTCAAGAACTTACCAGTTATCATCTTTGTGGCTCTGAAATATTTTATTGAAAGATCTGTGGGTTTGGGTTTAAGGTAACACAATTTTTATTAAACTAAAAGGGGGCTGAATTTTTATAACGAACCAACCCATCCACGGTAGAGCACTGAATATCTGCTACAATCAGTTATGACAATGAGTATTCCACTACGTTTACTGCATCGAGAGTGTATTTTCAACAAAATAGATACAGTGATTATTTCATGCATGTACATTGTAAACAATGATCATCAAATCTTCAGAAAATCAGATTTTTCAGTTTTGAAATTTCTCTTGAAACAATTTTTAAATTCATGAAAGAAAATTAAGCAGATGTGTATTGGAAAAAGCTTTGCGTCAGACAGTAATCTAGTTCATAACTGAACTCCGTTTTTCAAGGTAAATCACTTAAAAAGGCAAGGTAAATAACAATTTACGTCAAGAGGGATCGTAATACTTTGTGAAATAACCCAAAGTTTTGTAACACATGGCCCGTTTAATCTTTTTCAAGGAAGATGCAAAGTATTGAGTTGATCTGTTAAGGATACTGCACAACTACAGACTGGTAAGCGTAGGCTTCCACAAAGTCATGATTGGCCACACACTGGATGCACCTGCACGAGAATAAAGAGGCAACTTTAAAAAAAAAAAAAAAAATGGAAAAAATTGAAATAATTTATATTTGTCGTTTAACTGTTAACCAAAACTTCGCAAGTGTCTAATCAGAATTCAACTTCTGTTTGCCCCAAGAACAAACACAAAACAGCAGGAGATAGACCTTACAATGAATTTGCTTCAAGGGAAAGGATCAAGTTGTCTACAACCATACAAGAGGCTACATCTCGTTGTCCTGTTTTAAGAGGCAACTTAAATCCCACCTCTTCCCGATGCTAAGACTTTTGTGCAACACCAGCGACCATAAATGTTTCAAGAATTTTAATGAAATTTTAATGATACATTTGTTATGGTTTTTATTTGTTTGAATGAATTTTACATATCATTTTAAAGTCTTTTATAAGTGCATCTGGGGGTATGGGGGGGGGGGGATCATCACTGTGGCTCCTCCCCGTCAACAACAGAAATGTTTGTCCTCCCTACTCACTTCAAATGTGCTGCTATCATCTCGTCATAGGGCTGATCAAACCACTGCTCACATTGGCCCTCTGGATTATCGAGTCTCTGCAGCTTTGGGTTGGCAATGTGTGGATGCTTAAACGACAACAGTTCCTGCACAGAAAGAAAGCAAAACTCCTCAATTACGAACAGACACACTTGTACACGATCGAAACTAAATAAAGATCCATTTAATAGCTCAGTGTTCATAATGTGGTCTCATTCAATTAAAAGTGAAATCAAAAAAGCAATCCACTCATAACTGCTCAAGTTTTACACGCAATGAGCATCAGTAAAACGACAGAAAATTAACAAATGACTTCTTCAAAATTTACACTACAGTATAAATTTTGACACTCAAAACAAATTTTCTGAGATTTCGAAAACAAAACTTTTATTTGGCTGAAATATAATGGAATACAGTGTATTAAAAAATGCTTCAAAAAGTAAGCCAGTTATACTCGCAACAAAGTTTATACTATGATTTATCAGTATTTCCTAGATTGTTAAAAGCCGAAGTAGGCCACCTATCATTCTGAAATGAAATAAAATTTGTTTACAGGGATTCTCAGCAGTCTTTCTGAATATTTCAAGCACAAGCAAAAAATAATCCTACCGCTGCTGTTGGGCCATCTCTCCTGTTCAAGGCATTTTCAAGCTGGAAAGAAAATAATGCTGATATTAATATTAATACATAAAGGCCTAACTGGAAAAAAAACTGGCTAAAATAAAAATACACTTCCAACATTGTCCAACATGGACTCCAAGTTCCATAATTAAGATTTTTCTAAAATTTTGAGTTAATGTTAACCACTTGTGTTTTAAAATTAGTATTTGTTCAGAGTTCTGACCTCTGAATTATTTTCTTTGCCATTGGCACCCATAAAAAAATAACATTGTGCAGAAAACATCTCGACTACCATTCATTATCAATGTAACCAAGTGACATTGCATTGCAATTTGCATTTCATTAACATTGTCCGGAAACTGGACCCAAGATTTAATCACTTTATTTCATTGAATTCCTTGTATTCATGCCATTGTGACTTCCTAAAGAGTGTCCTTATAGGATATTGTTAATATAATAGTATTAATAGTGACCATGAAATACTTTGTAAATCGCTAACGAGAAACTTAACGAACGAAAAACCCACGAACCTGTTGCAAGTACTGATTGAGACTGGAGTGCGCCATTTTGATTCAAATGCAACCTCGTCCCCGAAGCCAATGCATTAATCGTAAAAGCAACTTCGTCCCAGAGTGTCGAGCAGTACGCTCCCACTGTCATAACCAGGCGCAGTGTTTCACGTGTAGGTGTTAAAGGGAATGTACATCATTGGCTTTTGCTGTAATTTTCAGAAAATGAACTATTTGAGGGGTTAGTATAATAGATCAAATATTGTTTAACTGGCATGTTTGAAGTTTGGTGTTGGAAAATGCTTGAAAAACTAAGAAAAACAAAAATGTTTAGGTAGTCTGGCACCCTGACTCCACTACAGATAAAAAAGATCAATTTATAGATGGTGGAAAATTGTAAGGTAAAGGAACCAGTCTAGCTGGCCTGCACCCGTTCATGAACATGTAACCAAGAGCAAACAAAATTTGGACTGAAAAAAAAAATAAAATTTGGAGCAGTAGTTGATAAAGTAGTTAGGCTTTTCCAACGGTGGTCGGCCGACCACCGTTGGAAATGTATACAAAAATACCATTTTCTTGAAAATGACTTGAAACCAGGTGCCATAATTTTACAGGATAATTTTAGACTGTCATTTACCAACATCCTAGTAAGGTATTTTGTAAAAACTTGGTAGTTTTATTTTTCGATGTTTGCAAATGTTGTATATTCCCTTTAACGGCCAAGAAATGTATTTATATGTCGCCGTATCTCTAAAACTATTTTGTCTAGAAACTTGGAGATTATGCACATACTTCCCCTACTATCCAGTTTTCTATCAATGTACATGTTTTTAGAAAAGAGTCCCACCTCTAGCAATTATAATCAAGCATCACTATATAACGGGTCTCACACACGGAATTTTTGAACACGCAACTGATGAAATTGGCCAATGGAGGATTATTAATTTATAACTCACTGTATTTCCAAAACGTTTTGGTCTAACGTAGGGATTGTTGCATGTTATCACCCTACTATCGTTGAAGCTTTCAGTCCATGCAAAATGTTTTCAGAAAGTCCTATTTCTAGTTACATTTATAATCAACCTAATAGCGGCCGCTGCGCTGTGCATGTTCCTTGCGGGAGCGCGCTTATATCCTACACACGGGACTTCTTGAACACACAACAGGGACATAATGGCCAAGAAATTATATATTAATTTATATATCACTGTATTTCCAAAACGTTTTGGTCTAGAAACTTAGAGGTTAATTGTTGCACAATGTTGCCCTACTATCCAGCTGTCCATATAAAATCTTTCTGGAAATCTCACTTCTTGATACATACCTGGCAAGCCGCTTCGTCCCGGGCGGGAGCGCGCTTATTATTGGAATAAAAGTTTTAAGCCGGGAGCAAAATTGTCTCGAAATCTGACCAAATTTTATTATTCTTAAGGCTTCCATACAAATTACGAATATACATATAAATGCATAAGCTTAATTCAGTGTTATTAGTAACAGTACTGAAGTTATGGCTCAGTAAATAAAAACAAAACATAAACAAAAACGAAAAGAAACAAGCAATAAAAAAAATCAGGGTAAATTTGCCAGTGTTTTTAAAATTCTCCTTTTTTTTATAAGATTCACTTGAAAACATGCTATCAGAAAAAAGAACGAACCAAAAATTATGAATTGGAAAAGCGGAAAGCAAAATTAAAAAAGCCAGGTTGGTTAGATCATGGATAAATCAAAGTTTAGATAAGACGCTTAAAGTGGACATGTTGCAAAATACTTCGTCAAATATAAAAAAAAAAAGCGTCAGAAGCGATTTCCAAAAAAAAAAAAATTTAAAAAATGGGCGTGGTTCAATTATCATAGATGTTGCAAAGACTCAATAGTGATGAACCAAACCTAATTTTCACTACCAAAGTTGGTAGAGACTTGCATGAAACTTGAATTGACTTTGAGTAGGCCTAATTTGTGTTGTATTAATAGTATATGCTGATTAAATGCACTTTGGTTCAAAATTAATTTTAAAATCAAGCTTTCAGTTTAACCATAGACATACATTTAGGATATTCAAGTTCAGGCTTAGCTGTATAAACTATAAAGAACTACACAAAAAAGAACACTTATTTAGTGCGGGGAGTTAATGGATCAGTATGTATCTGTGAAACTTGTTTTATCATTTTCAAAGGTAATTCTTCCAAATTGTCACCTTAACTATCCAAATTCCATCAAACAGATTCATACTAGTGATTACTTAAAGGCTAAATGATGTCTTAATTAACATTTTTACAAACAAATTACCCTCAAATCAAAGTTCAATAAGACCAATGTATGTAGCCTTAAAATACATTTTTTTTTTAAATCGTGATTTGTAATATAAAAAGGTGCCAGTTTTGTTAAAATCACTTTAAATTTGCCATTATGTGTGTGAACTATTCCTTAAGATATTTGTATTACAAACAGAACCATTTTTCTAAAAGAAATATGACCTAAATTAGCCCAGAGTATTAATTTTATTACTTATAATTACAATTCTATACACAAAGCTCGAAAGTGCCACAATCACACAAACATAATGAATATTTAATAACTATGCTGAACACATTTCAAAATGAATACTATCACACAAAAACGAACATTATGTATGTACAAGGAAGACTAAATTAACATGAAAAAACTTCAATTAACAATTATAATTTAACAGGTACAATTAAATAAGAGGTAAATGCTATATAATTTTTATAATATTGTAATATGAAAGTAAATCACTACAACTTTTGACCAGTGTTTGCATGACTACTGTGCAGGGACTGAACCATTTTAATACTTCTTAAAATAAAAAATTAAAAAAATTGGAGACATCAGTGGATTTCTAAGTTTTTAGGAATACAGTACAGGCTGAGATTTCAGGGTAACATCACGTACAAAAAAAACTTCAATCTTAGGTAGTTCTGTTGCTATGTACATGCCTTTTATTAACACCATCAAACTGTTTGAATGACTGAACCCAAACTCAATTACGGATAAACTGAAAATCAGCGATATTTACAATTAAGATCACAATTGAAAACTATCACCTGTTGGTCCATTTACTTTACAATGTCAAAAAATATAATCCTGCAATTTTGTAAATTAGGTGCCCCATACTTCATAATATGATTTTTGCAATCTTTTACAAGCTCCCAATTAGCTCTGAGATTAATTGTCCAAACGGCAAGGATTTTAAGCAAGAACGCAGCTCAATTTTGTTCACTAAAACTATGTTGCTCGCCTAATTTGAGTCTAAATATACCCGATTTTTTAAGTATACACTATATACACATGATCATTTCCACAAAGCTGTTTCTGTTAAAAGGGATTTTTCTGCCACGACAAAATCCAAATACCATCACACATCAGTCGGAAAACTCCTGAGTATTACAATTCTTGTATTACCAAAAAAATTGTTTCCATCATATGTATTACTTGACAAAGTAAGTAAGGGGGAAGTTAAGACGATTTTTATTTTCCATGTGGCACATAGTTCTTAAGAGTAGTGTACTATTTTTCATCATGGGTGGAAATTCTCACTTTTTTCATTTTACCACCCTTATACGCAGACATGGAAAGATGGCACTGTTGTCCGCAACTTCATATCTCCTCGGACCAGCCGTTCTGCTTAACCGGTCTCTCGTTGAAGGACGACATCTCTCTCATGAGCGCTTCCAGTTCTTCCCTGGTATCCACTACCTTGATGAGGAACGGGGAACCGGGCACGTGCTTGTCAGACCACTTGACCTGGATGGCGAACTCCCCACTCTCCTCGGGGTTGTAGCGGACGTCGATGGTGCGGTCCTTGGTGTCACTCCGTCGCATCTCTACCTTGAAAGCTCCTGAACCGAAAACAAAAGGTGAAAATTAAAGATGATTCACGTGACCCATGGTGATGTCATCATGACGTCATTGTTCATCGGGACAATTACGTTTAATCAAGATACAAGCTTCCAAAGTGACCAGAGAACCAAACGCAAAAACAAAGTAACAGATAAAGTCTTTGGGGTTTGGATAGAAGACCAACAGGATAAAAGAGCCAAAATCAGAACAACCTACAGCTTTTTTCGCAAAAGACAAGAAAAACCAAACTTCTTTTGACATGACCACCTACCTTTGGGTCCGTGCACCCTGACTTTCAGCTGTCCGGCCCCGGCTCCCTTCGTTTCACAGATAAACCTGCCGTTGAACGTGGACAGCACGCCGTGGTTCAACCCCGGTCCAAAGCAACGAACCTTACTGGCGTCTGGAGCCGCTGCAACACGGAGTGAGAACGGACTCCCTGGGGAAGGGGGGGGGGGGGGGGGGGAGAGACATGATGAAAATTTAAAGAAACAAGATGTTGCATCTTAGTCGGCAATTACAAGGCTTAAGCAACTACTGAGAAAAAATATGAGACGTAAACATGATTATAACTGATTATAATGTTCAATTGCAACACTAGGTTTTTTTTCTCAAAACTTTCTACTGAAATGACCGCCTTTTCTTACCTTGGATGTGTTCCTCTCCATATTTCACCTCCAGCGTGTGCCTACCGTGCTCCGAGGGACTGATTAGCAGTGAGTAGGTGCCGTTACGATTGTCTCCAATGTGCACCTCTGCCATTGAGCTGGGACCGATACAGCGCGCCGTCAATTCACCTGTTAGATCAGAAAGTCAGTCGGATTTGTGTTAGCGGCGCTGTGATTGACTGAACACAAAAGTTAAGTACTTCAGCTTCAGTGACATATAATTATTTAGAATTATTACAGAGCTAGTAGTTTTTTAGTGTGGGGGCGGGGGTGGGGGGTGGAGCATCAGCAATTATTATGGCATGAATCCAGACAAAAATAATAAAGTTATTATAACAATACTTTCTTTTTTAAGGAAGGGGCGTGGGGAAGAGGGGGTCTATAGAATAATTCTTTTTGTGGTAGGGGACCACCAGGGGGCCACTGGGAATTTGTGGGGTTGGGGAGGGGCACGTTCCCCCCCCCCCCCCCCCCCCCACTGTTTAATTGTCTCAACCTACCGGAGCCAGCCTCTCTGCTATCGATGACCAGTCGGGAGGTCTGGTTAGCCACGATGGTCTTGAGTGCCGCCCCGCTAGCGGTCACTCGACTAGCCCGGGCACTCTCTCCGACGGTCACTTTGAACGGAGATCCAGGCACCTGTCTGTCGGACCACGTCAAGTGAAGAAGATATGCACCTGTAACACAAGACAAAGCACACATAGTAAAGCTGGACCAAGAGTGCACAAAATTCTATTCATTTGATTCAGAATGGCTATTCACTGCAAGTCTTTTCATGCATCTAATATACATAATGAGTTGGCTTTAGCACATTCATTAGCATTACAGGGTAACCCTATACAATAGCACTGCCCGGCTCACAAAAAAATAACTTTATTAGTCTTTTACAAGAAAATGCAAAGGAAAAAACATGCTCCACCAAATGTATACTTTAAATATCCTCTGAAAAATTCTTTTGGGAATTTGTTTTCTGTTGGATTTTGTTTTTTACCTGAGACCTCAGGTGTGTAGATAGCCTTGTAGACATTGCCTCCTTGCGGTATGAGAGTCACAACAACATCAGATTTGACTCCGCTCATCCGCACACCCGGGGAACCTAGAATGGAAGGGGTACCAGTGAGCAGGGGAGCCAGTGGCACATCATAACAAAAATGGGAAATTATGACTTGAACAAAATACAAAAAAAAAAAAAAAAAAAAAAAAAAATCTATGTGAAGAAAAGCGTAACAGTCTACTGGTTAATGTGCCCAATTAACTCATGTGTAATGATACGCAGTTCAAGCCCTGACAAGGAACACATGTGCTTGTGTTCTTGGGCAAGACACTTTGCAGCAACTGCCTCTCTCCATCAGGGAGTATATATGGGTACCTGTGGAATATTAAAAGACCAGATTGCAGCTGTTGTAAAAAATTGGTTTCATGGCCTCATGAATAGGGGTAATAACTGTGAGGTGCTTTGAGAAACAAAGTGCTATAGATACACATACCCGGTCCGGCCAGCGATCCGTCCAAGATGAATTCACTCTGCTGCAAGACTTTACTCTGTTGCAGGCCAACGCCGTGACATTTGACCTGGGTGTGGTCGATTGGTACCCGCTGCCTCCTGCATGTCATCCTGTACGGGGAACCCTTGATGGGGTTGCCTGACCACAGGATCCGTAGCATGTAGTCTCCTGCCAAAAAAAAAAAGAAAAAAAAAAGGTGAGTTGAGGGGTGCGTAGGTGGATGTGCATGCTCCTAATAACAAAATTCTGTTCATGACAATTAGTCTCTCAAAAGTGGGGAAAACATACCAAAGTAAAACGTTTGTCCTACCTTCCTCGTCCGGTACAAATCTGATCGTGACTGTCCCGTCCGCCTCCACATCAATTGGCAGCTGCGTTCTCCGGTTGCTAGGCGTCTGTAACTCAGCAACCATCTTGCCTACGGGAGACCGAAAATATGCAAGGAACTTCACTGTTTGCTCTCAAAAGATTTAAGACTTCAAATAAAGACAAAAAGAAGGTTTTATAAATTTATTTTATGATTGATGCTTACCCGGCCCAGCCTCTGCGGTGCCCAGTTCCAGTATGTAGGCCTTGCTCGCCATCATGTGGATCATTCCGTTGTCCCCCATGCCGGGCACGTGACCCCCCATAACACGCACCTTACGCGAGTCAGTGACCTTAGGGTGAAACGGGCTCCCTGTGAAATCAGGAGAAAAGTCACGTTTTGATTAGCCTTTACACAAATCATCTTGTTTTTTTGGAGAGACCAAACTTTATGAGAAAAATCTACATCCCTGAGATAAAGTAGCCATCAGCGTGAAGAAAACAAGGCAAACATTGTTTTAATTTTTGGCTTCCATTTAGGGTCCAAGGAGTAAACAGCTTAAAAAACTTCCGAATTGGGGGAGGCAAATTTTCAAAACATGAGAAATAAAAAAACAAAGACATGCCACTTTATTGGCTTTCTGTTATAAACTCAGGTTAAATTGCATGAAAAACTAGACTCTAAAAGTAACGTGCATCGATCAAATTTGTACATGGAGATTTTTTCATCACTTAAAAAAACTTGAAGTAATCACATACCATAGATGTCTTTGCCGTTCCACGTGACCTTTATGCTAAACAGGCCGACCTCTACAGGCACATAGGTCACGGTGTACGTGCCGTTGCTATTTCTGTCAATGCTGCATTTGGCAATAGAGTGGGGACCTACAATGAAAGAAAAATATTCGTGTAAAACCAAGGAATTTCAAGGACAATAACACACAAGACAATGCGAAATGCATTCACAAGTTAATTACTCCAGATGAGAGTTTTTTTGGGATTCAATTTTTTTCTCGAGATGAGAGTTTTTGGGATTCACTTTTTTTTCCTGTTACATATTCTGAAAAGGCAATTCAATGTTATTACTGTGCAAATAAGAGATAATCATTAAAACTGACATCGTTTTTTTTTTTTTAATTGTCCAGCTTCAAAATTTGCCAAGCTTCAAAAACTAATAGCTAAAATGTCACAATGTACCACTGACTATGAAAAGAGAATATGAAAGGCGTATAATAGAGATAGAAAGCAGACAATAAAAGCTTGAATTTGAAATCTTTAATGATTTCTTCCATTAAAATGTATGTGAGTACAGAGAGAAGTTTCTGCAAAATTTGAATTCCTTTTAGAGGCTGAGAGTTAAGAAGCAAAACTTTTTTGTTAGCCTGGTCTTCTAACTGTTAGCATTACTGCAGAAAGCATTTGATAAAAAAAAAATGAAGCCGAAGTCTAACTGAAATCTGTAAGTCTCTGTAGCAAATGTTAAAACGTCTTTCATATGAGCACCATATCAAGAGGATATGTACAGATAGTTGTAGTCGATGCACATTGGATAAGTCTGAGTCCCAGTCCGAGTTCAAGTCCAAAATAACTTGGTTCAAGTCGATAAATCACGGGTCACATAATTGGTTCAAGTCAGAGTCTCAATCTCATGCAGGCACTTGTCTCACCCCGAGTCTTTTGTCAATATGTGTCTCATGATGCGGTAAAGACTCGAGTTCCAGTCCTGGCCTTGAGTCATAAACGTCTGGATACATCAGATCAGTATCTTTAGTTACGAGAGAAAGAAGTTTTGTCGATAAGGGAAAGAAAGCATGTGGCTGACCTTCTACAACTACCCTTAGCTCTCCCTTGCCGGCTTTGCGCGTGTCTACATTGAAGACAGTTGGCTGGTCTTCCCTAGCTTTGGAAAGACCCTCACCGGTAGCGATACACTGCGACGCGTCGTGGACCTCAATCTGCATCGGATTATCTACAAAGTCACAACAACAAATATCAATTAAAAATGGGTTTGGGCTTCATCCGTCGCTGACAAAACTTCATAAGGGTTGTTTCATCAGTTTCATCATGCAGGCTGTTTGCCCACTAGCCATAAGGGGGACTGTTGGATTGGTCTCATACCTGTGATATCCTCTCCATTCCACTTGATGTAGACGCTGTACGTGCCGCACTCCTTGGCCATCGTGTGGACCGTGTACACCTTTCCCTGTCGCACGATGCGGACCGGCAGCTGGGTGAATCCATTGCTGATCTCAACCGACAGCTCCCCGTGCCCTGCTTCCGCAACATCAACTGAAAAAAATTGTGGGACTCGTGTGAGAATGAGGCACTCCAAAGTACTGTCAAGTTCAAGGTTATTTCTGAGGATTTCCTTATTTTCAGAATTTTGTGAAGACTTTGAAAAGGTTGGACAAATTTTGACTAATAGTCAGTGATGTACATTGTATGTACTGTACTCTAAGAACCATTCTGCAGACATTGGTGAGCGGGGCTCAATCCCACAATCCTAGGTGCCAGGACTTACCCTGGAACTGTAACTGCTCCCCGACGGCAGCTGAAGACATGGTGCCGATACGGATGTTCCTAGGATACGATGTCTTGTCCGGCTCTATCAGAAAGTCGATGGGAAAGCCATCCACATTCTCATCCTTACACCATATTGTCAACTACAAAAAAACCCAAGAAACGAGAACTGTTAATTCCAATTTGAAATTTAAGACCAAACAAAAGCATGTGTCTTGTCTGCCCCCCCCCCCCCACCTAATAGATAAACGCCCTCTTGAGTCAAACATGGATCATCACCTGGCAAACATGTTTCACACATGCAGCTCAAAAGTCGGGGGAGGGGGAAGTAAATTCAAAGTTGCATTTTTCTTCAGTTTCACGTGGCTTGGTCAGAAATTTTAGAGAGGACAGCCTGAAGTGAAGGAAAATAGCATACCTGCTTTTTACTTTCAATACTTTTGAATATCAACCCAACTTTTTAAAATCAACCCTATATATACATAACTGGAAACTCTCTCTAAAAAGGGAAAACCAAGTTTACATACAAATATACCTTGAAATAGTACTCAAATAAAACAGTAATGTATTCAACCATCCATCAGAAATCGTCTTTCTATTAGACTAATCTATGACGAGTAGATCTTGGAAATCAGGCTGTCAATTACTTGGCATCTTCCCAATGATTTTGGCTACCCTGATCTGCCAAAACACTTTTGCGTTTATGACTGTGTTCCTTCTTAACCCTTACCTTGTGAAGTCCCTCCTGCAGGGGCGTGAAGGTGGTCTCCACTTGGTCTTCAGACAGGGCCTTGAGGGCGATAGCGATGGGTTGGCCGGGGGCTTGAAGATCGGCCCGTATGTCCTTCAGAGTCGCCTTGCTGTTGATCACGTTCAGTCTTAGGATGACCTGTAACAAGATAAATCAGACAGTCAGCAACGTATTCAGGTTTTATGGTCCGACAGATTGAGGGGGGGGGGGAGATTAAGAGCCTTCTTCTATTCAATATTAAAATAACAAAAAGACAAAAATAAGAGCAGAATTTCATTTGGTAACTCCATCAGCTATGTATTTTACTTCTTTCAGACAATGACTGCGCAAAATCTTTTGGCACGGCAGTAGTAAGGCAAGCATCAATTTGTCGGAACTCACCGGAACATTGACGGTTCCTTGCAGAGTTGTTTTCAGGGCGTTGTGTCCAGATGTCACGCGGTCTTGCACTCTTACGCTGGTCAGCTGTATGCACTCGCCCCAGTTTACCTGCCACCAAAGTAAGGAAAAAATAACTTTATGAAGACAGAAATGTTTTAAGAAAGCCTATCCTTAGCGACAAGGAAACTGTCGGAAGACGAACTCAAGACCTCTAGAACAACAGACAGGAACACTTCCAATGGATAAGCATTTGATTGTTTAGAGTCTGTTTATACCTTGGGAGGTGGTGGTTCACTATGCACCACATAGGACGCTTCCTTTGGCCATGGGGGCGTATGCTGGAAGCGAGCGGCATATGACATCACCCCTAGCTCATCCACGTCTGGGCTCGTGAACTCCCGAGCGCTCAGGGTGTGTTTGATGCCCAGCTTCTTCCCTGCTTCAATACCTAGAATTTGAAAGAAAATTCAAAAACTCTAATCCACAAATCGTGAAAGTTTTAAGGAGTACGATTTCTTAAGTAGGCTTAGAAAGCATGGGTGTAATTTTAGTTTTCTTGGCATTAATTACATGTAGTGTTAATAATTTTTATAAAAAAAACCAACCAAATGACCAATTTCGCACCTCCTGGACCCCAAAATTTGGATATGTTACTGAGCACCACAAGGTGTTCATGTTATTGTTTTGACAGTGTAGAAAGTTAGAGTTAGAGTAATGAACGACTACAAAACTGCAAAATTTGTTAATCAAACACAGATTAGTAAATAAACACACCAAACAAAATTGTGCATGCAGTTCATGTTGCATTTATATGCAACCATGTGTATAGTTATAAAAGCTGCTTGTAGCAATTCTATGGTAAAATACAAGTGCTAGCTTGCATCGTTTGCAAAAGACTTTGTAGATTATAGCAAGTCTTCTCTGCTCTGTTATGACAAAAAAGGAACACGGTTAGTCCGACTATACAAGTTAGTCATCAGAACGCAAAATTAAAAATGTGCTACAACACCACATACATTGTGGGATACATACAACTGAAAACAAATCTAGAATTAAAAGAATATCTAATGTACATCTATAATGTTAAATAGAAGCTATTTATACATATGAGCACCACTACTGTTTACCTGTTTTTTTATCCCGGAAATATACAGAGCAGCTACTTTCAGTGAGGTGGTTAGTGGAAGTAAACCAACTTCAAATTGAGACCAAAATACAAGCGACAGTACAGTGCCCCTCCTTTTCTATGGACGACCACTTACATGTAATGGGTACGAACTGACATGTAAGCCTCTTGGCAATGCATTTAAAGAAGGTATTATTCAACTTTTGAAATAGCCCCACCTTCTTTAGATACTCAGCTTTTGCTGCTCCATTCAGCAAAATAAAGCATTCGCCTTTTGGGCACAATGAGGGTTTTAGCGTCAAGGCTTGCTAAATTCACGAGTGAATGCAGCAGGTCGAGCGTCAACAATTTTATTTCGTTCAGAGGGTACAAAAGCCCAATGGAATCACGGCATGCAGGAAAGAACTATCACCTGGATGTAGGTGGGAGTTTATGTGGAAAGTTACAAGTGATTAGAAATATATGTTGCAAAACCCTGTCAAGGCCGTTGTTGTTGCAAGCAGTTACTTCTGCTTAAGTGACTAAACACTTTGACCCGATTAGTACTGAACTTAACACGGTATTTATGGTCAACAAATGAATTCAGGTTTAGGCTTTTCTCAAAAGTAACTTAGAACTCTGAAGTTTGGTTCAAATTTGACATGACATTTTAAACTTAAGTAAACTAACTTGAAACTTTCAGCAAATAGTCAAAATATCCTCAAGTCCATAACTTGGTCGAAAAGGACTTGAACTTTTATCACCAACTCAAGTACTATAAGCACCATTTTGTCCAAAAATAGTTCTTTACACTTTTCCAAAAGAATTTTGCGTTCTTTGGAAGTGACCTCAGATTTTTATTTCCAAATACGAACATTCGATGCTGTAACAGAGCAGTACTGTCAAGTTGCATGAGGAAAAAAACCTAGAAATGACAATGCGAACAAATGGTGCGTTGTAGGAATTCGCAACTAATAACTCATATTTCGATTTTTCTTTACATCTGTGCCAAACCGGAATAAATGCCCCTTTTGTTCACATGAATACAAACTTGGTGACCCTGTAGCACAAGCCTGTGAGTTCTATTGTAAATGGGTTTTACGCCGTTGACAAATCGTTGGGTACGTCCCAAAATTCCCCGCATTCCATTTGGATAAGTTTTTTAGTGGACGACTTCACAACATTTTAGTGGTGATGCTCAATATGTTTTTTTTGTTTTGTTTTTGGTTAAGAAAAACCTGGAGACCCTTTCATTTCACAAAATAGTTACAATTCAATCATACAGTATTCCCATGCATGTTGTATTTGGATTAGTAAATAAAACACATTAAGTTTAATTCTGTTGATGATTAGTAGCTAGAATACCAGCAAAGTTTGGTAAAAAGGCAAAACAAATAAGGAGTGTGGCACACAGGTGCGTACATAGATAAATATGATTGTAAAATAAAAAGCAAAGAAAGGAAAAAAAGTACATCAGATTAGAAGATATCTAAATGGAAAAATAAATAAAAGGGAAGTTCTAGACATGTGTAGCGTATTAGTTTTTTTTTTTTAGTATTGAAATGTTGTCAATGCTCTTGGGGTTTCCTGAAAAAGATCAAGTTGTTTTTCAAGATATTAGTGGGTCCTGAGCTCTCAAAATTTTGAAGAAAGTTAGCGGCATGCAGATTAGAGCAACATTTGTTAGTTTCCATGACCTGCCAGGGGAAGCGGAGATTCCTTAAGACGACGTAGAACGACGTACCATTCATGTGGCTGTACTGCTGGGATGTGCTGCGATTAACGTGATGCGCAGCCACGCCCCCATTGACGTGATGTACGGGCACGCTCTGTGCCCGCTGCGCTCCGTGTTGGACGTGCGAGGAGGAGCCATACTTGTATTTTTTCCGCTGGGCGGTCGAGGAGGTGGACGAAGAGGCAAACGTGGACGACGACATTATGCTGGCATTTCCTCACAGGCTGCTTCACCACAAAAGCCTCAACGGCTCAAAAAGGATTTTTGTTTTCGATTTGAAGATTCAGGATAAAAGTCCTAGGGTTAGGAGGGAAAATTGTTCATTTTTTTTATTTGATGTTTGAAATTAAAGACATTTTCTTGTGAGCTCCTCATGTACATGTAATTGAGCCACCCATTTCATGAATATACAATTTCTAAAGTTGCCCAAAGAACAGCCGGATCTTTGTGTAGGATTAGTGGTGTAATCTGATATAAGAAGTTGTGTAAAAATTTGAAGAAAAAAACCGAAACAGAAAACTTGGAAACTTTGCAGATTATATTGAGGCTCACACACACATTTGGAAAACCACACTATTAATTGTAGTATTGATGGCATCAATTGATTTCTGAATTTTCAAACCACTGCAATGCACCCCACAGGCAATTAAACAATTTTGAAATTACCACTTGTATTTCTGGTGCAATGAGGAGTGACAAATTATCTGTCCAAAGAATAAAAAAAAACTGCATATAGCACAATAAACGAAAAAAAGCAAGATTCATATCATTCACAAGAGGACTTTGAAATTAAAACAACGAAAATGTCAAAACAAGACCATAGGGGCCTACATGTACATGTTGGTTTCAGTTGATAAAGATGAAATTGATGGCTAAATCTGAAGTATTTACCAATTAACAGGGTGAGCTACATGCAACTCCAAAAATTAGAGTGAATCTTGGGGCATTTAAAAAGATTTTAATGGAAGTTGTTTCAGGTCATAATTGAAAACATTTTGATACTGAAAAAGAATTGCGTTCTTCTGAAACCGTCATATACATGATTTTATTAACTCTTCTTAATAAAATCTTGTTGCATTTATAAATCCTTCAACAGCAGATGAACTGACAAAGTTATTTGTTAATAATTACTGTGTTGACTCATTATAGTTTCTGTTGATTAAGTGAACAAACAAAAAACCCTCAAATATCAGACAGTTCCCACAGCTCCAGTTGTAATATCAGTGACTGTAACTTTCACTTCATGAGAATAGACTATTTAGAGCATTTTTAAAAAGGTGTTTGTGTCACAAAAAAAGTCAAAGGACAGAAACAATATTGACATGACATCCCTGGACCAATTTTAGCCAGAATGGCAACGAAGGCAACCCAACGAAGCAGAAGAAATACAGCTATTTAAAAAAAAAAAAGGAAAAGAAAGAATGAAGCATACAGTCACACATTTATCCTTGGACAGACAACGACGCTTCTATTTTCCCACACAATACTTGCTCATCCTTGAATCGACCAAAACTTGACTGGTGACAGACAAAACGGGAGCGACTGGGAGCGATGCGCTGTGGCCTTAACCTGGGGGAATAGTTCCCATGGCAGCCATTTTGATCCCATCCAACCATTTGTCCAAATCAAGGCTGCGAGCATGGGTATATGAAGGTGTTGACTAACCAATTCCTACACTTTCCAAAACCACAAGTATATAACTGTGAATAAGGAACTTCTACCATGGGAACTTAAAAATGATTTAGATTTTACGGTAAATACAAAAAAAAGAAGAAGAATAGACTCAAAAAGTGGTAATTTTCAAAGAACAACGGTTTAAAAAAAAAAGAAGACATTTGAACATTTTTTTTGAAATTGAAACCATTAAAAATCCTTGATTACAAATCAAATTAAAATTATAGACCCAGTTTCAGCTTTAAAGCTAAGGCAAAATAAAAAAAAAAAACATGTTTAGCGTCCTACCTCTTTGACAAAAAGGAAGGAGGAGGCCCTTTTTTTTTTTTTTTTTTTTTCAAAATGGCCGCCCGACACATTTTTCAAGACAACGCGGCCGGGCTATTTTTCAAGATGGTTACCAGCTTTTTTAAAAATGGCTGCCACTTGGACTCAGGAAATGACATATTGGCTTCTTATGGGCAAGATGCAACAGAAAATGAGACCAAAATGATCGTTAGACCAAAAGAGATCGTTAAAATTTATCAATTTGTATCTTTTAAAAAAAAAAAAAAAAAAAAAAAAAAAAGGAGGCGGCCTCTAAAAAGGAAGCGGGCGGGGACGCTAAACATGTTTTTTTTTTTACTTCGCCTAATATACACCATTTGCTTTTGCTGTAATTTTCAGAAATGGATGGATCTGTGGATTAGTATTTTATAGCAAATATTGTAACAATGACCTGTTTAAAGTTTTCTGTTAAGATACTGGAGCCCCTGGATTGTATAGACATCAGAGGAATTGTCAGGTTAGGGAACCAGACTAGCTTAACTGATTGCAAACAAAACGTGGACTATGATATAAACTAAATTTGGCAATTGTGGGCAGTATTTGAAAAAAGTCAGGTTTTTTCCAACGACACTTGTTGGATTTGTTTTGCTAAATCAAGCCACTCTAATTACATGTACATGTACTTGGCTACATGTATCTCTATTGGCCAACCAGGTGCCATGATTTCACAGTTTACAGTCAAGCAAGGTACATGTATGTCATAAAAATTTGGTAGTTTTGTTTTTTGATGTTTGCAAATGTTGTATATTAACCTTTAAAATTGTACGCCCAAATTTTTCATTGAAATTTACTATCTTATCCACTTTTAGAGGGTATAGGTACATGTAGGTTGGGACCTACAATTTTTTTAGGCTGAAGTTTCTTAACTTTAAAGGGAATGTACAACATTTGCTTTTGCTGAAAATTTCCGACATGAATGGATTTGGAGGATTAGTATGTGATAGAAAATATTGTTAAACTGACTTGTTTCACGTTTTGGGCTTGTAGATGCTGCAAAAACCAAGAAAACCAATCATATTCTAATAGTCTGGTTCCTGACCCCACTTAAGATGAAACGAAGCAATTTATAGACTTTGGGGAATTGTAAGTTCAGATAATTAGTCTAGCAGGCTTGTACCCTTTTCACATGTGTATAATCAATTGCAAAGAAAATGCCAAATAACTAAATATGAACATTTAGAAGCACTTTTTGAAAAAAGCCAGTTTTCTCCAACGCTGGTCGGCCGACCAGCGTTGGAAAAATACAATTTTTCTAGAAAATGTGAGCACACCATGGCAGCCATGATTTTACAGGATGCTTTAGACTGTCATTCCCTAGCAATCCAGTGAGTTTTTTCATGATTACTAGATCATTTCGTTTTTTGATGTTTGCAAATGTTGTATCTTGCCTTTAAAGAGACAAAAAAAAAGTACAAAAAGTCCACCAAAAAATTAATTTGTAATTTTGTAAGGAATTTATTCTTTGCCTTTTATTACTCCCGAAATTGGAGACAACTAGCTTTGAACTTTTGAAGGTCATCACATATACATGGAAATATTTGAAGAAATACTGAGGTAATTATGCAGATCAAGTTTTAAGACGTTAGAATGGTCAAGACAGTCGCACTACTGTTTTAACCAACACAACCGCTCTTAATGCAATGATTCTAAGTTGAATTTTTTTCTTTTCTGTAAGTACTGCGAACCAGACACCACACTACTTTTCATACTTCATATTCTGCGAATGAAGAAAAACTCAAGCACTGATAAAACCTGTCAACACCAGCAAATAAACTTCCACTTTATACATCCGTGCACAGACTAACACCTGCAACCTTGTATACCAACCACGGATTCCAAAGAATTCACCAATTCCAATGGAGTAAAGTTTTCATGGCACCACTCCGTGCAGCTCCACAAGTAAGACAACAGCCGGGCACACAACACAGCAAAATAGGAAATATATCCTTAAATCCAAAACTGATTTCAGTCCTTTCACAAGGCAAGTTTAGAATCAGCTTGACTGATACTTCTTCGCACTAGGCGTACAACTCCCTGGACAAGCTACATTACAAAAAGTAGTTGGTCACGGTACTATAGCCCTCACACTCTGCTGTCAAACATGGCCTTCCAGTACATAACCAGGAGTGTTTACTGCATGGGAATGGATACAGCTAGAAAGTGGTCATGCTTCAGTGATTCTCTATACCCTATAGGGGTGAGGCGCTGGTGAGCAATACAATCCTGTCCTTGCAATTGGGTTCCATTCCAGAGACTCGCTCATGCGTTACCCATGGCAGCCACTGGCGAACAGTGTTCAGAAGATTATGGTCTATTGATTATTTCTGGGCCAGGGAAGTAATTAACACTCAGAAAGTTGTGAGGTTGTTCAACCATGGTTAAACCTAAAGAGCTATAGACCATGACATGAATTTTAAACTGGAGTAAACTTTTGTGCAAATATTTATTCCTCGAGTGTATGAAAACTATTAGACATCCACTAGTGGCGTAAATAAACTTGGGGGGGGGGGCACTGAATAATAATATGTGTTTATGAAGCACTTTTATTATGAATGATTTTGCCAAAATGTTTCAAGCAGCATATCCCTATCACTGTGGGAGCATGTGCAAGTCCATGAATTGCGGTCACTGCCAAAGACACACAGTTATACCAGCGACAGAGTTGTAACTTTCTGTTGCTGAAGAAACGGGGGAATTGTTCGGCAACTATGCATGGTCAACACCTTCCAAGGTTCTTGTGGTTTGCGTTGGCTGCCTGTAACAATGTCAAGGCCTCGACCACATAACTACAATTATATTCCAAAGAAGACATCAAACCACAGAAAACTCAAGATATTTTCTATGAAGAAATACTAATTTGTTTCAATTGGGTACATATTTTAATTCACTTACTGGGCTATCAAAATAACTTTCTTACACTTTGCATAACAGTAAATTTATATTTAATAACAAAATGTTGATCTTAGTGAAAAAAATTAATGCCAGCACTTCCTGACAGCAAACTCAAAAAATACAGAGGCTGCCAAAAGAGGGCGCTATTTGCATTACAATGTTCGACTTTCAACCAATCAGCAACTATTACCTTTTTGGCAGTTGGCCAGCTTGTCGTCCTTATTGAGCTCCTTCCATTCGGGGCAGGCCCCCTCCGCTACAGCCTCCGCCAGTGCGCACAAGACACGCCCATCATTCCAATCACTCTTGATAATTCCAAATATAAAAGGATGAATAATTTTATTAATTAAAGGTAGTAATATACAACATTTGCTTTTGCTATAATTTCCAGAAATGGATGGAATTGGGGGGTAAGTATTTCATAGCAAATGTTTATACACTGCAGTTATGTGTTCGTAAATGCTGGGAAAACTAAGAAAAAAGTGCTGTATTTGTAGTCTGGTTCCCTGACGTAGGGTCAGGGAACCAGACTACAAATACAGCACTTTTTTCAAACGAAGCGGAGCACTTTATATATTGTCAGGTCAGAGAACCAGACTAGAAGGCTTGCACCAGTTCATGCATGTGTAACCAACTGCAAACTAAATTTGGTGAATTGGGGGCAGTATTAACAAAAAGTTAGATATTTCCAACGATGGTCAGCCGACCATCGTTGGAAATTATACAAAAATTCCACTTTCTTGAAAATGACAGCACACCATGCCATGATTTGACAGGATGCTTGACACTATTATTCACCAACAGCCCAGTAAGGTATTTCATAATAATTTGGTACTTAGGTTTTTGATATTTGCAAATGTTGTACTGCCTATTAAGTCAGGCTGCACAACTGGACCAAATTTGCTCATTAAAAAAATGTTACTTATATTAGCAATTTTCTTGTACAATAAAATGAGGCCCTACTAATAGCAACTCCTCCTGCTAACAATAATTTGTAAGAAACTACACAAACATATGGCCACTTTTTCAGAATTTTTTTTCAATTTTGACTCCATTCATTGGCTCAAAATCTGGCTACTTCACTGAATCACGCAAAAGTAACGACACAATTAAATCCTTAACACCAATAATGCAAACATATACAGTTTTACGTCCTGTACCCTAGTCTTGCCAAAAAACTAATCACTGATGCACTTAAAACGTAATAAATTATCTAAATGATTCCCCAATGTACATATGGTGTGAAAATATCTAATAGATCAAGTTAATAATTGACACATCAACGGAATTCTCAACAAACTAAGCACAAAAAGCCAGGGGAAAATTGTAAAAATTGTGATTTGTTCTATCTGCTTGTTTTATTTTTAAAACAGCTGAAAAAAATCTCATTATTTCTATACCATATGTTTCATTATTAGATTTAGTACGATTGTGATCCCTGTTAACGATTAACGCAGAGTAAACTAACGTTAGAAACACCTTGTTTTGCTCACAGTGACTGCAATATCTAAATGTCACAGGACTTTGAAGTTTGAACAAGCTTCAGTTGTCACACCCTCAGAAATACAGCACATTTTTTTTCTGCTGGTAAATTCAAGGCACATCCAGTATCATGCATTGATTTATTGTTTAAACCCTGCCAAACTAAACTAACATCATTAAGTTTTGTCCCTCATTCAATTTTTTTTAAACTAGAAATGATTTATCTGATGATAATTCATTTCACAGTAAGCCAGTAAAATACTAATTAATGCGGATTTTTATTTATACAATTTAATCCGGGTAACAGTAAAATAGTAGGAAGCATAAACCTAAATGAAAAACATTCAAATTACCATTTTATAACTCAAAACCACAATGTTTATGATACTGAGTTTTAGAAATTATCTGAGATTTTTCCTTTATTCATAGTGAAATTACATTTAGGGCACTGACCAAAACTGAACCAATATTCATCTTATTTTCTGAAGAATAGAAATTTGTTACTTACTTTCCAATTCTTCTGAAATAGAGTGGACACAATTGTTTTCCAGAACTCCTATGTTCATTTTGTAATTCCCAGTTATTGCCCCCCCCCAATAAAAACTCTTCAGCCCACAGTACCAGAAAAACATTGGAATTTGTTTAACATTTCATTTTGAGGATGAACAAAATTCAATCTCAAACAAATATGCTGGAATTACCTGAAAATTTTGCACGTTCATTTCTGGGACTTTCTTACGGACCCAGTTCAGGGTGGCGTACCATCCCGGCCCCTCAGTCCGCAGAAAATAAGACAGGTACGTCATCCCACTCAGTTCATCAATGTGAGGGTTGCACATGTCCTCTGGGGAGACGATCATCGGGATTTCAAATTTCTCTTTAGCCAGCTGCATGGCCCGGATGCAGTTGTCGTGGGCGTTGGTCGGGCTCATAGATTTGAAGTCGGTCATCAGCGTAGGGTCACAGTAATTGATCAAGGCGCTGTGTTAAAAATAAAGACAATGACTTGATGACGAGATGTTTTTCCTGTCCTTGTTATCTTCGTACTTTGTAATTTGCCCTTCAAGTATCATGAAGAATTACTTCAAATAATTGTTTTAATTATTGGGTAGCTAGTTTGCTATTTCACTCTTGGAGGGTGACTGTATTAAAGAGTGCATCAAAGTTATAAAATCATACATTTCAGATGTAATAACAGAGACAGGGTAAAACAAAAGTCAATGTATCGATATTACTTAATTATTCAATATTATTTTGATATCGATATCGCCGATAGCAATTTTTAAATCATATCAAAATTGGGACTTAATATTTTTTTTTTAATCAAAGTGTCATCTTTATATGGTCTGTAAGTTTTACATTGGAAAATTTATATCAAATATTCTCGATAATGAATTTCCGATATGCGAGTGGCCACTGATAAAAATAGCTGAAAACAGCTGAAAAAGGTGTAAAAAAGCTGAACTTTGGAAATCTCCTATACTTCTGTACACAGCAAGTGAGGGAAAAAGCTGAAAAAAACTGAAATCCAACACACACAAAAGCTGAAATCAGCTTTAAAGCTGAGATTTCACACCCCTGAATTATTGAAAATTCTGATATCGACAATGCTTAGGCAACACACCTGAGTGCTGTTCCGTCATTCCAATCCGTGGTGAAGTTTGTGATACGTCTGTCTGGTAAGACAGCGTCCATCCAATCCAACATGGACTTCTTGCTGGGCACCTTCGCTTGCTTGGAGGATCCCGTGCTGATCTGGTACTTCTGAATCAGTCGCCACATGATACCTAGAATCAGCTTGACATTACCATCTATGATGTCTTCCGTCCCTGAAAAAGGAAAACAAGTCGTATGGATAAGAATTTTTAATAAGAAAAAAAACAAATTCAACATGGTTTGAGGGAAAGTATAGCGAAATTATAAACCAAGAGACGAGTAATTTTGCATTTCTCCCCCACCCCGCCCCCCTAACAAAAATATGTTTATTTTTTATTGCACCTCAAAGGTTTCATTTTCAGAAAGGAAATAAAATCTGCAATAAATCCATAATCGTTCGACTATCGTAAAGAATTCAGCGTGGTACCACCAGCAACTTTCAATTGTAAATGTTGCATAGGAGTGTAGGAGCAAATTTTTGGTCACTACCTTCAGGTACCAGCAACCAATCGGGCGGTAGCACAGGTCACATGCATACTTATGCTCAAAGGTTAGCTACTTTTATTGTGGGGTGTAAACAAATTAAATCAACCAACAAAAAGCTAACTGGCTCACTAGCCGATGACTGACCAACTGAACAACCAATCAACACAATAATCATTCAAATGATAAACCAACCAACCAACCAACAAACAAACAAACAAAAAATCTACCAACAAACAACAAACAAACAAATGCACCATCAACTATTGCACTGCATTTGGAAAATTATTTCTACATGGAATATTATTTAAAAACAGATAACTTAGACAAAAAATATATAATACAGTAAAGGTGGCAAATGAAATGGCATATATATACCATTACAAATGAAGACCTATTTATAATATGCTATTTACATCTGAAATTAAATTTTAAAATCCATTTTAAAATTAAATATTTATCAATTGAAGAACACCATGTAAGCCTGCTCTAAAAACTCTCTCTTTCATTTCAAGTGCATGTTTACTTTTTAATGCAATGATGAATCTTTAAAAACACACCGCACTACGCAAGGTCATATTAAACACAAAGGCTTTGTTGGGGGAATTAACACACAGATCAATATAGCTGCATGTGTCATGTGGTTTATCCTTTCATACCAGATGGCTCAGAAATATAGGCAGAATGTTTTGAAAGACAAACGATGAATCGATTGTATTATGGAACTCATCCAATTTAACCCAGGAGATAGAGAATAATTTATGTTAATTTGTATGACTTGAAGCTTTGCATGGTGGATGAGATAAAAACAGAAACTTTGTGGGTAACACAAAGTGGAAAAAAAAAATCTCTTCTTGGAAGAAATGTGGTTATGAAAAGAAGCGGTTGGCTGAGTGTAGAACTCGACGTTTCGCACAGTGTGCTCTGTCCGTCCTCAGGAGGATGGGTGATGACATGTGGATGATGCTGGAGGTTTTATGGCTGTGAGTGTGCAGTGGCGTGTGACTGGATGCTTGTGCGCCGGGGTGTGTCGGATGAAGGATAATGGATAATTATGTTAATTTTCTGAGCACCAATTTTACAGTTTGCTAACAAGCAGACGAACAACTCACATTTTGAAACATTTAAAATATGCACACATTGCTTGTATACACTGTAAAATTCACAATAAACACATTATCGCTAACAGTCCTGAATCCTCCAATTTGAATATAATTTTGCACACCCCCTAGGGAGTTAGGGTTAAAAAATAAAATATGTACACGAAAGCATCTGGTTTATTTCATATAACATTGTATGCTGCAATGTACATGTATTTGCCACCTTCAATTGAGACCAAAACAGGTGCAATTTAAACTTCTGCTCGAAATCAAAGTTAAAAACTGGGCTGAACATTAAATTGCTTTTTTTTTGTCATTTTAATCGCCAATGTGCTGCTCTCTGGCAGAACTGCAGACAATACATGAAATCAGCATAAAATGAGGTCACGAAGATTATCTCTCACAATCAAATTTCTTTCATTTTAATTTCATTTGTCTCTTTCGTTGAACAAAATATTTGTTCTGTTGGTGACAGGAGCTATTCCGGATCTAATTCTGTAAAGTAAACACATTAAGATGGCATCAATGTCCACAAGTGCCTGCTGTAATATGTACACGCGTTCCAAAGTTCACTGGGCTTTATGGGTATGCAAACAAAAATGAAGCAATATGTGATAAAAACCGGATCCCGAGAATGGAAACAGCCTTGGAAAAGTTAAGATATTTCTAAGCTGACAATAAAAGGGGACATTGGTATTAATTTTGGTTGAAACCAAAATAAAAAATAAAAAATAATAACCTATACTAGGCATCACGTCTACTTTCTATAGCCCTGCTGAAACCCTTTTTAAAAAAAATAAAATAGTATCTTGCATATTATAACCTAAGAGGTCAAACTTTTATATGAACTTCACAACTGCTTAGATTATCTTTTTTATTTTCAATCATAAGATGTCAACAACAGTGTGAAATAAGATCTGCTAAAATATTTTACCATCCATAGGTAATCAAAAGCATTTTTCAATCAATACACTCCTAAAACCTTTATCATGCACACAGGTAAAATATTTCCCTCACATTCCCAATACTATTAATATTTATCTGAAAGTCCCTTTAACACCACAGCAAGTTGAAAATGGTACTTTTTTATTTTTCAGCACTTCATCATCCATTAAAAAACAATTGATACGAACAAACAAATACCACAACAAAAAAACTCAAATTTAAATTAGGGCCTGCAATATACCTACCTCTGTTAGGAATATCATGGGCGCAGTGGCAAGTTACACTTGAGAAGAATGTTGTGATATTCACTGGTGGATCCAAGGGGTGTGGAGCCCACCTACCCCCCCCCCCCCACCTTTTGTGACTGATCTTTCTTCAAATAATGCCATCTATCACTTGTGAGAGCCCTTCTGCCGCCCCTCCCATCCCCCGGCCCAGCCTAAGCCCCCCGCCCCACAGCCTCAAAATTCTTTTAACTACACACTTGTGAGAGATCTTTTTGAGGAATTGTGATGGACTCTACATGCACTACACTACCCAATGTACTCACCGATGTTGACTAACTTGATGCCTTCCCGTTCCATCATCTGCAAGGCGTGAGTGATGTTCTCCAACTTCTGGGCCCTCATCTTGGGGTTCTTGCTGTACCGACTCTGCCTCTTGTAGAGGGCCCCGCCCCGCGACGCCATCATCTGATCCATCAAGGCGATCAGGATCAAGCCGTCCTCCAAGTCCGTGCGGAGATTCTCCAGTTTCTTCCCCGTGGGTTTCAGCTGCTCGTTGCACCAGTTTATAAAGGTCTTCTCCTGGATTTGCACCCATCGCTGGGACACGGCAGGCTTGGGTTTATCCTCGGCTGAATTCTCCATGACTTTGTCAGTTTTATAAATCCTTATTTCTCACTCCGAAAAATATAGGCCTACGTTGGTTGGAAGCAGAACTATCTAATCCAATTTGGAATGCTACCGCGCGCTACACCAGCGCTCGCCCAAGTTTAAAGTTCGGTAACATCTGAATCGATAAGGCATGGGAATGATTATGATACTGTCCTACAGAAATTGTCGTGAAGTAATCTGACAAATCAAACACGGCTTCTGGTAGTGGTAAGCCTAAACATTATAAATAATCCTTGCTAGCCGATGATGACGAAATTCCTTCTCTACTAATAGTAATACGTCTGGAAACCGTTTAGTGCGTAACTGAACTCATTTCTCGTAGCAAAATAAAAAGACCACAAAATTCTCCTTGCTCAACCAAAGTTTTGACACAACTGCTTCAAATCGCAGTCCAGTCATAAAATGTCATCTCAATCAAAAACAATACCGACCTACTTTTGCCGCTAATCCACGGACAGTGCACGAGACAATTTACGATGTACAAACGCGCCAATTATGCAGATGGTGACACACCTGGCTACCATATCAAAGGTCGTTTCATTATGTGAATAATTGATCAATAACGGCGCTATCGGATTATAAAAAAATATGATCAATAGAGTTCAGATCCGTATATAGGCTTGTGTCTACACAATTTCAACCCAAAAGCTGCTTTGAAATTAAAGAATATTGTAGTAACTTCTTCGATCTTGCTTGCCTTAAAAAAGGCGTTAATTTGCATGCACCATCATCCCTGCACTATCATGATAAAAACGGAGTCAACATTTTCTGAAAACACGTGTTCCCAGCCGTGCGCGCAATAACAGGGCGCCCTCTGTTGATTCATCTTTTTAAAGGTGAAGTAATTTTTTCCCCATGGTGGTTCTTAATTTTGAATAGGTTCTTTGACTTGACTGTTTTTGCAACTTCTATTTTTAGCTTAATGTGCGAGGAACTGCAGCATACCTATGAAATTAAAATCTGTTTTTCTTTTCAAGCTGGGCCTTAAAAATGTTCAAAATTAACAAATGGATGAAAGCTAGACAGATTTCGTTATTTTGGGGTTTTTTTGGGGGGGGGGGGAGGGGGTTAGAACTACATGTGAACATGCATGGGTGGGATGGGGATTAGGGGAAGGGAGCACCTTGAATAATAAGGAAGAAAATAAACATTTCTCAGTCAGGATGCAAGTCAGCATTCAGTGTTAATGATTGATTTATTGTGTGGATTGCAATTTGATGATTTACAATAAAATACAGCGGCAGATCTGACATTTTCAAGGGGGGGGGGTGTTGGCTGGGGTGTCACAGCCCAAGATTCTTCAAGGGGGAGGGGGGTATTGCAGTCAATGTCTGAAGCCACACATCCAGATATTCAGTGATGATAATGAAATTATTCAAGAAACTCAAGTAACTTTGGGATTTTTGTATCTTAACACTTAACACTGGTCAGGGGTGATGGGGTAGGCCATTCCAACCCCCCCCCCCCCCCCCCCCCCCCCCCCCGAACTGCCCTTGCAATAGTACATGAACCTAGTATTCGTTTCAAAGATATTGACAATAATTCTTATTTAAAATTAAGTGGGGCTAGACGAAGGGTATTGGGAACTAGTGGGAGAATATACAGTGCATGTTAATTTTTAGCTAGACCTTCTTACAAACTCACTGTTCTTACTTCTTAGTCCAGATTTGTCCCAATTTCATGACTTTGCTAAACATGGAACTCTGAGCTTATGGTCATCATTTTATGCTTACAACACTTACACGTTAATATTGTAAGCTAAAAAAACACACTAAGAGTTATATGATGTATACATGCATAATATCTCGCTCATCCGTGAAAAAGGCAGAACTCAGTCTCTTCATAGCTCCAGCGCACATTGTTCACGGCGATCAAAGTTAGTCTGGGAATGCCACATGCAAGTATACATACTTCGATATATCAGAGATGTCTGGTTCCGACCTCCCAGTCTGCCATTTGTGCAGGGGGAGGGGGACACAGTTAGTTCATTCAGTTCACTTTAGTGAAGAACGGCAACCCCCTGACGTAGCTGTCCAGTTTGGTTTTAAAGAGTTGACTGTCGATGGCCTGGCCCAGTTTACTTAGAGGGTTCCTCACGACATGTTCGACAAATATCTACAGAAATATGGAAAGAAAGACCACAGAATCAGCAATTCCGATGGCAACAATTAAAGCAAGGAATGGGGTTTCAAACAGCCATTTCTGGGAATACCGTTCAAGACTACTTTTCTCTAAGGAAAAACAATTTCAAAATTATTGTGAGTTTTAATATTGTTTATTGCCAACAAGGCTGAAGTTGTTTCTCTACAAGTGGACATTATCATGAGATCTCATGCATATTTATGAGCAGGAAAGTGAGTATTTAATTTTTCAGTTATCAATTCACTACATATACTTCAAAAGAAAATGTAAAATCTTTACTAGTTTTGACTGCCAAATTGTGGTGTGTGAACAATTTTATTTATTTATTTTTTTGACTGGACAACTTGTCAAAGATGTTAATGTAAATTTGAAATGAGATTTGTATAAACTTAGAAGCCATATCATCGAATATTCAAGATAAGTTTTAGAAAGTGTTATCTGCAATAGGCCCATTACATTGGGCTTTGCTGCAGCATTCTCCTACATCTTAACACATAAAATGATCAGTTTGTAAACAAAGCTGATAATTTCATTGCGGGAAGAAAAAATGTTGAAGATGTACTGAAACCTGCAATTTATACCTGATAGAATGCGCCTAGATAATTATTTTTTTAGCAACTTATGTCGGAGATTAAACAAGATTTAACTTACTGCACTGTAGATGTGTTGCAGCTCGTCATGGATTGACCCCACGTTGAGGCTCGTGTTCATCACAAATTTCAAACCGCTGGCAGTCTCGTGGAAGTGTAGCTTGTAAGAACTGGTACAGAAACTGGAGAAACCATCCTTACTGAAATTGAAAAATCCATCAAGGAAAACAATAGTGTTGTTGGTAGCTGGATACAGCATCTGGATATGCTTGTTTTCCTTATTTTGTTTGGAATGTCTTTTCTAAAGGATACAAATCAACGGGTGCCATCCGACTAACAAACGACTTGATTGAGAAGATCATGCCATACATCAGCTTGAATTCCTGAAAATAAGGAAAGGAAACTGTCATTATGGATTGACATCAAGAAGCCAAACAGATTTTTAAAAATATATATACATTGAAGCATGACAAAATGTGGACTTAAAATGTACAAAAAACGATGTGAAGGGAAAAAGGATGGATAATAGAAATTAATTAAATGCTGTTGGTTAAGCAGGTTGCTAGAAAACTAAAGGTAGAGCAATGTTTGGTGATATACTGACCTCTTCTTGCGACATTCCTGGATGTTTTTCCCGTGTCCATTCTTGGTAGAACAGACACACGCCGTTGCGGTCAAAGATGTAAAGATTGTAGATGGTCATTCTTAAATCTGTGTTTGGCAGAAATTCAAAATTGGGTCAATGGTCAGAATAGCTGGATCTACCCAGTGTACGTGGGAGGCCGTCACTGCGTTTGTGGGGAAGTTTCTTTGGCAAATTTATAGCACCGAGTTATGGGGACTTTCTGCTGTCCCCACAGGAACAAGTATGGGTGAACAGGTGTATATACTTTTCTTTAGAATATGTTAAGCAACAGCTCTACTGACTGGAGCGCTAGACTGCGGTGCCCTTGCTACATTTAGTACGGAGTAACGGAGGGCACCACAATTCTAGCACTCCACTCAGTAGAGCTAGTTTAGCAACAGTTTGAAACTTAGGTTTTTAATTTTATCTATGAAATGTATGAAATACAGGCCTACGTGATGTCCAAACAAAACGTGAAAAATGGAGCGATATAATTAAAACACCTCCATGGAATGATCAAAATGATAAAAAGGTGCATGTGGCGGAACGAAGAATGTTGCAACCCGACGTTGCTTTTTGCTTCATCATGTTCATAAATCATAGCATAGCCATAGGCCTTGTAAAAAGTTGTAGCCCCTTTCATCTCAATAAAGCCTAAGGTCAGTCATCGCAAAAATGTGGAAAACACATGGACTGAGATTGAGAAACTTTCCAATTTTGTTAGGAAATAGGGCCTATACTCACTAGGCCCTGAGTACTAATTTTTTTTTTTATTTAGTTTTAGCCTTTACGTTAGGCCCCTTGAGTTGACTCTCAGCTCTCCAAGTCTCCATACTCCCCCATACACTTTGTACACAACCAAAATGGCGTCTAGATACTTCTTTCCTCCCTCTGAAAACCCACTTACCAAAGATGTAATACAATCAATATCGTCTATGACATGGTACACATAAGTGGCTCCCTTCTCAATGTCCACTGAACGCAAAAACTAGGATTATTTGTGATGGGAAATGCACCTTTTCTCGCCACCCCAAAACACTGGTTATACATGTATGACCTCTATCACCAGTAGAGGGCGGTATTCACAATTAACGGTACGATAGTTTTATGGGGGCGTGGCAATTCTACTTTTGAGTTTGAAGTCCGCGGACCAAATAATTATTGGAGATATTTAGACATTAGGGCCGGTCACGCATCCATGGTGTGGCTGAGTTGATTGATGTGCAGGATTAATATATAAGTTCATTTATCAGCGGGCCCTCGGCCAGCGATCACATGGTTGTGTTTGAGTCCCCTTGTCGTCATGAGAAATTCCCGGACATTATTTTTTTTGTATGAATGACAAAACACATCGGAGAAAAATGAATGTTTTTTTTTTTATTGTAGCCCCAATATTTTCGTCACACATGATGTTCAATGTCTTGTAGTCGCAGCTTTCTATCTAACTCTATTCAGAAGCAATTTATCATTTATCCCGAGAGAACGAATTCACCTTTTAACATGGTTCCCCCCTTCACATTAAACACACGAGGAGAATCAATACTTTGACAAGAGTGCTTTAATATTTATTTAAAAGAACATTTTCGACAGCTGTACATTTTAACTACTTACTTTAAAGTCTGATGTAAAATTGCAGGGATTGCAGACGCTCAGCATAATACATTTTTATTGTTAAAATAAATCTTACAAATTGACAATACGTTAAAGAAAAACCTAAAATTTCTATAACAAACATGGACAAAAATATATACTGTTATCTCGGAAGCTGCATATTTTACAAGAGGGCCCTTTTTTCAGAGGGTACACTCTTTTTTCACGAGCGCCCTTTTTTAAAGAGCTGGCACCAACGTCACCTATTGTCTGATGGTGCCCAATATATCGTCCAATTTGAACAGCGCCCCCATGGAAAGATGGTGTCCCCTACCCCTACCCCTTCCCTTTCCCTCTTTTTTTATTTTACGGAGGCCGGATGGCCTGTCCACCTTTTCAGCACCTTATGAGGCGAGTGCCCTTTTTCACGTCTACCCCCCCCCCCCTTCCCCAATATGAATGACCTTGCTAAGCCACTCTCTATAGTTAGTTGCGTGGATGGAATCGTGATGGTCTATCACGCATGCCTAGGCGTGGCACAGACACGGAAAGGGGCGGGCGACAGCGTTATCTCGAACACGCCGTCCATGCTCGGCGGTGGATCGGTCTCCGGCACGGTAAAAGTGAACCGCTGTAACAAGGTTACCGTGAAGAGAAAGAACTCCATTCTAGCTAGCTGTTCACCTGCACACACCCGTCGACCTGTGTAAATAAAAAAAAATAACGAAACTCCCAGGTGACTAAGCCAGAAAGCATTTTGAAAATTCATATTTCGGTCGCCAAGACCACAAAGCAATTAAAATCACACGAAGAACAAATAAGATAAATAATAACAACTCAATTGTTTTAATTAAGGGAGCTTAATGTGTGTTTGGCCGGTTTTAAACACTTTGTTTAGACCGGTAGGAGTTTGGATGCTGATTGCCCGAGTAGAAGACACCGGATTGTCGACATTTCATGTGACACTGGAAAAGTGTTTAAGACCGGCCAGCCATGTCTTTGTCCGTTTAGAACCTGTCACGTGACGGGCTATCGACCAATTGGAATGGGTAAACTGTCTTATTTATGAATGTAGAATGAAACCATAGGTGGGCGTGTATACATATAGTGACGTCACACTAAATAGGATAGCAGAAGAGCCTTTACCTATGCCGAATGGCAGGTACGAGGAATGCGTGGGTTTCACAACCTCCTTCCCGTCAGCAGACAGGAATCTTTCCGGACGGAACTGACCCGGGTTCTCCCAGTAAGCCGGATCGTGGTGGGCGGCGAAGATATTCACCAACACCATGGTGTCCTTAGGGATATTGAACCCCATAAGATCGGTGCGGTGTGCTGCCGTGTGTGGGACGGCGAGCGCGCCCGTGGGTCTGTAGCGGAGTAGCTCCAGCAGCACGGCCTCGCAGTACGGGAGGTTGGGTCGATCAGCCCAGGCCGGCTGGCGACCACAACCAACGACCCGATCAAGTTCCTCGTGCATCTAAATTGGGGAGCCAAAAAAAGGATAGATTGACTGCATTCAGTGGCCATCTTTGAGGTGTGTTTTGCTATGTTAATTTATTAACAATAATGCGCAAATCGTCTATATACGCATAACGTATCGCATGTTAAGCAGTTTCACGACCACACCCCTTTTCCAAGGCACTCACTTTCTCAACTTGTTAAGCCACGCCTACTTTATACGCGCTCCGGGTCACTTCGCCATCACAGTCTGGTCTCTTAACATCAGATTCATTATTATTTCGAGGGCGTGGTTGTCATCATGATTTTCTAACCACGCCCCTTTTCTCAAACCATATTTGCACCCATAATGACACTTCGGTTTCTACAGTTTTAAGCAAATAAACTTTTCCTGATTCGTCCCAAACATTAATCACTTAATTTCAGGCTTGGCTATCATCACTTGTTAACCACACCCCTTTTCTCAAACCACGCCTACCTTCTCTTGCACTTCCGGGTACTTTGTCATCGTCAAGATCACCCACATGAGCATGTTGGCTGAGGTGTCGGTGCCGGCTCCGAACAAGTCGTGGATCAACCTCTCAACATCCGTCTCGGTGAACGGAAACTTGGCCTTAGTGCAGCCGTCCCTTTGCTGGACTTCACAAAAGAAGAGGTCAATCATGTCCCGGATGTGTTTCGGGTCAAAGGTCGCCAGGTGCTCGTAAACCACGGCCTAAAGTTGGGGAAAAGATCACTTTAGATAACAGTCGTCATGGCCTTCAGCTAACCCCGTGCCAATCCCTGGTTTACAGGGCGGGGAGTTTGGCCTATAGTGGTTAGGGTTTGTGACTCATGATAAGAGGGTCAGGGGTTCGAATCCAGTTGGTGACCATGTTGTGTTCAAGCTACTTCATCTCCACTTGCCTTTCTCCACCCAGGAGTACTAATTGGCACTGGCATCAGCTATCATGTAGAGTAACCTGTGATGGACTGGCATCCCATCCAGGGGGAATAGAAAATATTCTCAGTCGTAAATTTCACGCCAAGGAACCGGAGATAAACGCCGGCCTGATGGGCCATGACTAGGCTAGTAATACTTGACTAATCTTTAGTTAATTTGTCCACTTTTCAGAACTTGTTGCCACACCATTTTGCTTGTACCCACCTGCATATCTCTCCTCCGTTCCTCATCTAGTTCCCTGAGTTCCTTATAGAGAGGCGTGTAGAAAAGCAAGGGGAGGTAATTGACTAAGGACGTCCGACCGAAGGCCATGCGCTTCCTGAGGTTGTCCTGGATGCGGACAAAGGTCGCATTGTCGTAGTCGTAGCGGTGACCGAAGGACATCTGACAGATGACATTGGAGACGGCACTCGAAACCTACAAGCCAAATCACAAATTAAATCACAAGCCAAATCACAAGCCAAATCACAAGCCAGATCACAAGCCAAATAACGAGCCAAATCAAAAGTCAAATCGCGAGTCAAATTCCCTTGTGCCTCACAAGGGCGGATCCAAAACCAAATTTTCGGGGGGGGGGGGATCGGTGCGGGGAGCAAGAGGGCTCGAATATTATTTTCAAAAAGGGAACTGGGGATTATAGTAGGCCTAGCTTTCGCGCGCTATTTCCACATTGTAATGTTAAAACTGAAAGGTATGTGTAGCTGATGCCTTGCGAGGGAGATACACATGAATGTAATTAAGTTTTATATACTCCTACAGATTAACAAAATCGTGGTGGAATGGCCCCCGTTGCCCCTCCTCCCCCCCCCCCCCCAACCCGGATCCTAGGATTGATTCTTGTCTTTTTCACGATTTGTGACTTTTTAAAAACAACTCTCAGTGTTATTACCAGTGTCAGTGGGTTAAATGGTTTGCCTCCGTGTTCCTCAAAGCTATCGCAAAGGATGCGTGCTTCTTCGTTAATACGGAGCGCGATGCTGTTTTTGCCGACGCCAAGGTTCCGCATGGCACCGACGGTGAAGCGACGCACCGCTTGCCACGGTTCGCCAGTCCCGAACAAAATGCTGCCTGGTGGGAAAATATATAATTATTGAACAACTTGTAGTAATTCCTTACATAATGATGCGAAATTGTGACGTACAATAGGCTAATGATCAAGACGAAAGAACCCAATACAATTAACAAAATGGCAAAATGGAGTGTGTAGTAGAAATTTATGTCTATGCTTTTAATTCGTAATAAATGAATACAAATTCGTAATAATTAGAAATAAATAATATATTACTTAATAAAATAAACAATTACAGTAATATGGGGAAAAGAATTTGTAAAAATGAGTTGGTAGACCTACATTTATTGTCACGGTGGGTGGATCCAGAACACAATTTCTTTTTTTCTTGGGGGGGGGGGGACAATTTTGGTCCCCCAAAAGTCGGTAAAAAAATTACGGCGTAGGGGCCCGCTTAAGGGCCCTGAAATGTTTTGGGATTCTAGATGGTCTGTGGTGCGATCTAAGGCATTTTCTGACCACTGTAACCAATGCTTTTTTTTCAGAAAAAGATGGTGGTGTACTCATTGCCTGTCTTTATTGTGACGTCACTTACCCCCCCCCCCCAACAAAAAATGTGTTCTTTTTTTTTGGGGGGGGGGGCATGGCCCCCTTTGCTCCCCCCCCCCCCCCCCCCACCACACACACACACATCCGCCCTTGCGGAATAGGCCTAATATGCCAAGAATTTATACGACTGAACAATAACATTTTAATGCAGAAATTTTCTCTTTGTGAAGGCTAGGGCGGATGGCGGGTCGAATCTGGACAAAGCACCAAGCTATGACAATGCGGCGCATTATCCTTCAACAACAAACGTTTCTGCGCATGCATATTTTGGCATTGACTATAATACAAAGCTCAATGACGCACGTACTTTTGATATGATTGAACATTAGTCAAGTTAGTAGCGCCCTATTTCCTTGTTAACTGTTCATGGTTGGAATCTGAAACCAAACTGGGAATATTCCTGCCATGAGAAAGAGTCAAAACGACAAAATATAGACCTATATCAGTTGCGATTTACCACCTGTCAAAATAGAAAGCATTTTTGCCATTTTGTGCAAAGACATGACACAAAGTGGGCGTGGAACAGACAATTCAGAAACAACGCTCGATATTTTTTCCAATACTTTTTCTTCATTATCATTGGAAAAAACTAGTAAACAAAATGTACTTATACGTAAAAAGCAAATTTCATGTTGGGGACATTATGTCCTTGCTGTTTTCGTCCCTACAGATGGCGGTAAAACTTACCTTTCATCGGAAAACATAGTCTGACCGACTCGGGCACTTTCCTCCCCGAGAACCGGTCCGCCTGTTTGATGAGAGCCTCTTGGATAGACGCGGCATCGTTGAGCACCACCACCAACGAGGTACCAAGATACAGGCTGAAGATCTTCCCGTACTGCCGGGCCAAATTTGTGAATTCCTGGTGGCAGGGTTTACCCTTGAGCTGCAGCGCCGAGCCGATGACTGGCCAGCCCACCGGGCCTGGAGGGAGGTTGTCCGGGGTGCGAAGCAGCCATCGCACGGCCAGGAGAACGACGGTGAAGACGAGCAACGCACGGACATCAGACGAGTCCGCTAGGACGGACAATGAGTGCAACACCAAACTACTCATTGTTTATTTGCTTGATACGGTTATTCAATCTCTAACTTCAGTAATCATTCATGGCGTGATGTAAAGATCTCTTGCTTTAAGTTATAATGTCACAGCGTGCAAACTATGACATGTATCTCAGAAAGCAGAAAAGGCTGCCATCAAGCACTGGTGTAATCACTAATGTGCTGGGATCGCCTAAGCATTTACAGAGCATCACTGTTTTGACAGCGAAAGCAAAACCGACAATTCACCACTGCCTGATCGACCTACGCGAACTACAATTCCTTCCTTTTTCACAATTGTACTGGTACAAACAAGCAATGTCAACAAATAATGATTGTTCACCCGATCCCATAGACCACTAGACGAGGAAACTGTAGTTCACGCACGGCATTGTATGACTTATTTTGGGTCAAGGTAGGCAGTGATCCAGTATACCAGGAAACGAAAGAGAACAGTGTAATTGTGCTTTCACGGTGACGTTTCCCGTTCACATTGCTAGTGTTAATTTCAAATGTTCCTATCGATAACCAAATTTCAAATGTGTTATCCCGGACTTTAGGAAGATTTGATGTCACTGCGGTGCACGTGATTGGCCAGACGAATTTCCAACGCCAGTAGCGCGTGTTACTTTCGACCAATGAGGTCCAACGACAGGGGGAGAGGGGCGGCACCCAAACAAAAATGTTTTTGATTGGCCATAATTTATTCATAACCAAACCTGCCGACCAAAAATTAGCATAACATCGTGGCACGGCATGCCACCACCATCTCATTTGCATGCCACTGCATAGTTTAGTGTTCAGTATTGTTTGCAATTAATAAAAATGAACTGAGTTCACAGTCGCTTGAGAACATTTTATTGAGAGCGAATTTGTGTATAAATGTGTGTCTTTTACTTCTCGTAAAGATTTTTAAGGGATTTTATGTGACATCAAAAGAATTGAATCCTGTTTTCTTTTCCATTCCACGGTTTGTCCTTGTCGATGGCGACCAACAATTTTGGCTTTAAAGGATACGTGTGAAATAGGTCACTCCACTCACCTGAAGGACACACGCACAGTACTTCGCGAGGTCATTCACAACTAAACGTCATTTTGTGATTCTAAGTTCGGGGTTTAGATTGGCGAAATAAAATTTAACAGAATGACATAAAGGGCACAATTATTGTGGAAAAGGGAGACCATGAAGGCACGATATGTTCCGAAATCCGAACCAAGTACTGATAAACAATGGCGGCGAAATATTTAGTTAAAACAACACTTGAAAAATCTGGGCTGAAAATTTTACGGAAAGTTGAAAATGGGGCATCGCCTCGAACGTTACACGAGTGTTACTTTTTTTCTGGATCTGGTTGTCAGCTTAATTTGGAAAATCTTTTCGGTAATTTCTGTGGAATTTGAATAAAATCTTTAAAATGAAGGAATACACTGTGCTGGTCGTCATTCAAGAACGACGTTATACAAATGTTGCATGAACATCATTTCTTGGAGGTAAACAAAAGAAGAAACTGAGAAATATGTATTCTTGTAAATTCAACTGCATGTGCTTTTGGGACCTCTGAAAGCTGTATAGCGCCCTCTCGGTTTCCACGTTTTTGCACGAAATAGCTTGTCTGGCGCCCTCAACGGGATAAGGAATGCAACATTTATGTACAAGAATCATTTCAAACTTTGGATGAGTAATTATTGAAGAGAATACAAATCCGTCTCTGTTCTGTTATTTACCAAAGTAAAAATGTAATAATCAAACGAAATCAGAATCAATTAATTTCTCATTGATTTTTTTTATCAAGTTTTGTGGGAACAAAACAGTTGCAGGGCTGTTAAAACAAGATGTTGAAAAATTGGGTGGGTATTAAAACTGCCAGCCTTAAGAAATGTCTTAAAACAAATAATTTGTGATGAAAAATCTTGAGCCAACTGGAAACAAAGCAGTACGCAAAAAAACCCAAAATGTTTTCTGAATTATACCGAATAAAATACAATTGCTACAGGCTAAGATATTTTAATGCTAGAACAATTGATGGAATAGTTGGATTTGTTTTTACTGGCAGTTCTAAACAAGTGCAACGATGAGATTTCAATTTTCCTTTTTTTTAAGCAAAAACTTTTGATGCTTCCGTCTTTTCTATTTCCTCTTATCAAATTAAGGTAGGATTTTTAAAGGTAAGTCTGAGCATAACCATGTATCCAGCATGTCACATTATTCACACACACATTCACTACTAAGCCATCATAATTGTGTGATACCTAGATTAAAAAAAAAATAGAAAAATTGCAACTTCAATTGTCACTCCAGATTGAAACTAAAATCTTCTTGCACTGAAATTATCATTTGTAAGCAATCCTGCTAGCTTCACTGCAGGAAGACTCTGGAGAAACTCTTCAAATTCTGTAACTTTGACCCGATACAGTTGGCCTTTCAAGGATAAACTGTCCGCAACTTTTCCTGGAGATGTCTCCTTAGCATCTGGTCACAATGCATGCAAAACATTCTCTGGAAAAAAGAACCAACATCCTTGGCTGTTACAAGGAAGAGCGTGCGATGTATTGCTGACAACGATGCCACAAAACCCACTCCTGTCAAGGTTCTACTTTGACAAGTTTCTGACCGAGGTCCTCCTTGGCGACCCGCATCTGAGATCCGGCGATAAACATCCCGAAAATGGTCTGGAAAATTGCGATGGTGACGAACTGCCCCTTGAAGTACCGGATCTTGCTCCTCCAGAATTTGACAAAGTGGCTCCGGTCGAAGTTCTTGAAGGACATGGAGGGTACCTTGACCGTGTCGTAGCGTCTGGCCAACGCTGCGTTGAGAGGAGCTGCCAGTAAGACAGGATACATAGCCCCTGACAATGCGGCAAATGCAAGAGAAAGAGAACAAGTAAACTCGACGATGACTGTTGACAAATTCAAGCATTTTCAGCTAAGTTACCCTCCCCAGGCCTCCCATCATTACTGAGAGGAAGCCAGACAATGGTTTTCTTTCTTGCGATATTCACTATGTTAGAAAAGTTTTGAAAATCCCCCATGTTTTATGTCAAGGATGTCTTAGCGAGAGTCTTAAAGCTTGACATCATGTTTTATCTTTTGAAATGCTGCCTTTGGATTCCTGAGAGCTACTAAAGAGAACATGCACAGAGTACCCTGTGCTTCCTGCCAGATTGTAAAACAGGCTCCGCTGCAGATACTAGGGACTCAAGGTGCGTTCCCAGGGTGCTCCAAGAAGGGAAAGCAGGTGTTCCAATTAAGAACAGGGGGTTCTCATTTTGGCGATTGTGTAGTGTTTAGTTTTGATCAAATTAGAGTCAAGGGTGTTTTTATCATTCAAAAATAACTTTTTCAACCTGAAGCAAACTTCGCTTAATTCTAATGACACCAGTTTTAGTAAATTTGAACAGTTTCTTGCGGTAGAAAACGTGATTTTCTTTACACGTTTTACAGTTGGTGCCATGAGAATCAACGCGATGTTGGGTGTTACTGTGCATCGCAGTGATCGCCATCTTTATTTTCGTGTTGCGTTGTGTCGTAATCATCGTCGCTTACCTCAAAATTTCCCTCAACAAATAAAAACCCTGCCCTCTATACATGTACTTGTTGGTTTGTAATGTCACTAACTAATTTGGTAAACGTCCAATAACCTAAAAGTGGATTTTTGTTTCCTTATAGGCGACAGGGCCCTACACAATTGCCCTCTTTTTTCCCCCAGTCAATTATTCTAAGGATCTAGTGTTTTCAGACTTCCATTATGTAGCCTTACCCCCACCCACCCCTTATCCCACGCTCTTACCAAGTAGAAAGTTGATCAATCCGCCCCGTATTTCCGCACACACCGCGCAATCCAAGTCGTTCAGGAGTATTGGGTGCGTAACAAACTTCATGTAAGCTGGAGCAATCAAAAGGGCAGGCATCAAGGTGCTTGGTATACTGGTCAGAAACAGACCTCTCCGGACCATCAACATCCGACGAAAGAAGGAGTTTCCGATCACGCCGACGAGACCCGCATTGATGGAGAGAACAAGTGGTCCGTAACCAAACGGCCAGCTGCATGGACAGAACAAATCAAAATTATATCTTCAATTAATTATATAAAAATGACATAACTTTGATTACTTGTTTTTATTAGGAAGTTTTTTCAACAAAATTTGGGACAATGACCTAACGAATAAGGACCAATTCACATCCTCTGAAAAAGGTGCTTTGTAATTTTATAAAAAATTAGCTGATCTGCAGACCACAATATTTGGAATACATATCAAAGTCTTCTCGTTGCAGACAGAGTGCTAAATTGAGTGTGCATGTACACATTGCTGACTGTCATTCATGGGCAATGAAAAGTCGGTGATCGTGTAGTTTAGGACCCCGTTCCATGTAAGAAAATGAAAGACACTTTTATGTTTTGGGACTTAGGCCCTAGTACCAGTACCTAAACAATTGGCTTAGTATAATACAAGCAGGAAAAGTCACTTTATGTGTTTGGAAAATCATCTAGATAGTTTTGCTAAGATACCATATTGCATATCAGCTAGAAGAAGGCAAGATTACCATATGCGAAGTTCACTAATTTTCCTCTGTATTGACTAACAAGCCCTCAGATAGCAATTTCATGTCATCAAAGTCAATTTGAGCCATGAGAAAATACAAGCATTTTCTTAGAAAACACTTAGAATTTTTCAGTCCAATCTCATAGGGTTTGTACACAGGGTGTTGAGTGAACTTCGTATATGGAAATCTTTCCCAGCTAGAATGTTGTGGAAAGAGGGCAGGGTTTTGATTTACGAACGGAACTTGTAAAACATAAGAGGTGTCCTAAACTACGCGATGACCAAAAAGTTGATTTACCTTTTGCTATCTGGTAGTTTCTTCACAAGCTGCAGCTGTTTTTCCAGCGCCTCGGAAGCTGACAAATACTCGCCCGTGCCAACCTGCTCCTTGGATTGGGTTGATGATTGCTCAGTTACCACGGAAACTACATCTTTGCGTGATATTGCCATGGTTTCTCGGATGTGGCAAAATCTGCACTCAAGTTAGGCCTATAATAAATGCAATTCAACTCAAATTAACTTAAGTCAAGAACAAATGGAGACCAGTTACTGTTGGTAGGCACAAGTATTATTTAGTAAAATATGGCTCAACTATTCGTACGGAAACTTTAATTTTAACCTTACATGACCATGTTTCCTACCTCCATGCACTTTTAGCTTAATAATGAGTAAACCAAAGTGTGCCAAGGAGTAAACGCAGTATTGAGAGTCCCAAATTTTCGGACTAGATTCCTCCATGCTTCAACTATCAAGTTCTGTCATCTGTTGGACTTGTTTTACTAGCTGGTCGCCCAAAACATTCCTCAAAATTTGAGATAAGCACAACCTTGCTCTCTTTATACACGACGTTCAAGTTGTTTTTCTTTTAGTTTTACTCAAGCCAAATTGCAATCAATAAAAGAACTTACTCTTTCCCAAAATGCCACTGTCATGACTGTTGTCGAATAGAATTTAGAAAAGTACATGTACTTTGTGCACATGGCATATAGGTCAAAGGTTAGTAGGTCATCAGAGTCACGTGACCAAGTGTGCGACGCGCGGTCAATCGAGGTCGCCATTTTGCCGTGTGGAGATTTAACTGCTTCGAAAACACGGGGAAAACTTCGCCCTAGCTCGCCGAAATTTGGTTTAATGGGACTGTGTTGAGGTGCACAGCCCTGGTCTGTCACCTAGCCTACTAGACCTGACGTTTAGCGGACTGCTTGTGCTTGTGATTGCCCGTGGGAGAGGATTTTTGGGACAAGTTGGGCGTTTACGGGAAAGTTTGTTGGTCGACAGTCAAGTCGAGTCCCGCGTGTACGGTGCAGTCAACGGTACCGTGTGGAGTGCTGACGGGCCGCATGCTGTGCTCGCTCGCGCCGCTGTGTGCATCGCAACTGTTGACAAGCGCAAGCTAACCGGAAATAGCCCACGTTACCGGATTTACGCTGTGTTTGTACCTCGGAAAATATGCCAGTTCGGAAGCAAGGTTTGTAAAAATTGTAATTTTACTCTCAAACTATGGAAAATTGGAAGAAAATGTACAACCAAAAAAAAAAAGTAAAAATTTAAGTCATTTTTGTTGGCCCCTTTTTGTTACCTGTTTTAGTTTGTCATGTTTGTTTTTATCATTTCAAAATGCCTTATACAATGGAAGAAGTTGAATCCTGACGCCAATTTTTTCATCATATAATATCTCAATCAATGTCAATAAAGGTCAGTCATTGCAGAAATGTTGAAAAGACATGAACATGATAATCTTGGACTGAAAAACATTTTCAATTTTGTTAGAAAATACTTTGAAAATGCACTCAACTCTTCATAGACTTTGAACACAACCACATTAGTGGCGTCAGGATCTACTACTAGTTTACTGCTTTCTTTCCTGACTTACTTCAGTAGCCATCCCTATTTTTGTAATTGTGAATTGTATCTTTCGCAAAATGTTATTTTCTCATGCATTTGTGTTGCCTTGCATTTGCAAATCAATGTGGTTTCGTGCATTCACAGTGCATCGCGGGATTTGCGGGTGATTGCCATCTCTATTTTTGATGGTCATTTTACCCCAAAACTCCCTAAAAAAATCCTGCCCTCTATCCACAACATTCCTGTATTTGTTGTAAACATCGTTAACTAGTTAGTCGAGTGTAATATAAAAAGTTATTATTGCCCAGATTGGTTTAATTTTTGTTTGTTTGTTTGTAAACAAGACTGTTTGGGGCCTCAAACTAATTTGTGTGTTGTGCTAGTACCGGTAATACTAGTACTTGTATTGAAGGTTTTTAATGGAATCCTTTCGGGTTTTAAAAACATTCTTACGAAATGACCACAGGCCCTACTTGGAAAGAATAAGATAGTGACTGCTCTATGTTCCGACACCCCTACATATGTTTCGACAACCAGCACTTAAAATTGTGTTACTTCCGGTTAGGGTTAGGGATAGGAATAGGAATATGAGCAGTTGGAACATATGGGTGTCAGAACATACATTAGAATAAAACATTCCCCTTTTTTTCACATCGTGTACATGTACCCGGTACATGGTACCTTTGCATACTCTTTGTAGGTCTATGGACGGTTTCACTATAATTATCACAGGCATGAATTTCAGGGTGGAAATTCATTGCCTAAGACCACTTCGCACTAGTTTGCAGCAGACATCAGTTACATAACCACACATGTGGTCAGAGGAAGTACCATTTATAACTGAATTCAGTGCTGAGTAAATGCACAGTATGCACAGAGGGGGCTCTGGTGTTATGACGCTGCAGAACGTCTTCAATGAATCATAACATTGTTTGATTTGTTTTTGACTGTGACTCATTTTGTTGTCCTTTTTTTTGGAGGGGGGGGGGAGGGGGATACATGTAGGGGGGGGATGTTAAGACAATGTCCATGTATTTATGACTGTAAGTGTGAACAACGATACCTTTTTTGATGGAGAAAAGAGTTCAATTGTCTTGTTGATGTTTCTTTTTCTTCTAATTGTATTGAGTATTTCAAATTGTTTTGGAGGAATTTTCGTTTGAACAAGATCAGCTTCTACCATGTAGTTCTACAGTAACATCCATGGCTGTCTTATGTCAGTGCTGTGCTGTATGGGTTTATAATGATAAAATACATTGTTAACATGCCTGTGACCTATGTAAACAAAGTACATGTATGCATAAAGTCAATCCTGGGTTGTTGAACAATAACAGTGCTCTGTCAACTGTGGTCAAAACATCAGCTGTGCAATGGATTTACCTTAAAAGGAGCATGGGTGTGGAGTCCTGCAATTCATGGTTGAGTAATTCCAACCTCAATGCCTTGATTAAGGGGATAGTACTAGTGTGCTAAAGCAGTTAGGGGCCTGGTGGCCGATAATGGCTGGAGCTGAAGGCTAAAGTAATTATCAGCGACCAGGTCTGTAAACAGTTTTAAACATGTAACTGCTTCACCACACTATTTATCCCCATTGTAAAAAAAAATCCATTAACAAGTCAAAAAGTGGACAAACTTCTAAAGATTTCCCCCCCCCTACCCCTAAAGAAAGATTGTGAGATGTTTTTGTGGCTGAACAATTTTTTTTTCGTTATTTATTTTTCTGAATAAGAAAATGCACCATGGATTTGTACATGTACAAACAAAAGTGTACACTATAGAGCCGAATTGTGTGCAAAGATTCATGTAAACATGTGCATGTATTTCACACCCAACAACAAGTACATTAACATGTAACTGGTCCAGCCTGTTAATGTTGCAGAGGCTGAATAAATTAAACACCCTTCCATTGAAAGAGGAGCAAAACTAATGGGATTTCCCCACGGACTTATCAAGTGGGATTAAGTGAGGGTTTAGCATCAAATTGACCCAGTATGGTGCACCTCTAAATCCCAGTAACAAGATTGAAAAAAATCTCATAACACTGAATTATACCAACGCATAATTTCATAAGTCTCTCGGTCGCTTTCTTGGTAATGAAAGCTTCAAACCAGGCAGTTGATTCGATATGAACTAATGAAACTAAAAACCACAAGGCCAAAAAAAGTCTCCGGTTTCTGGTATGCGCGCGCGTCACCGTAGCCATGCGCGTCGGCAAAATGAAAAAGTTTTTTTCAATAAAAGATGATGTCTCAAAACTGCCAAACTCACTGGTTTGACTGGAATCCTGCTGCTGCACAATTTTAACGTGTTTTTAGATGGGGTTATGATCGAGAATAAGCTTTGTGTGGCCTCTCCGGACTCCCATATATTTGCACTAAGTTTAGTCGGGCACCATTTGCAGTCATCAGCCGACATTTGAAGCAAAAAAGACAGGTAAAAAAAAAAGCCGCGTCACCGCACCACTTTTTGGGCAAGCTCCATACCAGAAACCGGAGACTTTTGTTTTTTGGCCCAAGGGATGATAGGGCTGTCCCGAATAAACGGAACATTGGAATATTCGATCACCAACTGAATATTCGAATAACTTTTTGCCAGTTTGAATTTTTTTTTAAAGAAAAGAAAAGCATGCGAGTGCACACACGACTGTGTTATTTTAATCGTAAAGTTGTGTGCTTTGTTTTAATTGTCAAACGTTGGTTAGTTGTATCCATTCTCTGGGTAAAGTCCTTGATAGTTATACTCACTGTAAAATACACCAGCGGACCATAATATTGATTGCCGCGTGCAAATTTTAACCGGCGCACTTTGCATGCAACTTTGGGCCAGTGAGAAGTACAGTTGCAGCTGGCTTGTGTAAAATTTGATTGGCGAGTTTTATTCGAAAATTCGGTCAAATGCAGATTTTAAGGGCTGTGTATCGGAACCGGGTACCGTTGATGTCAGGAACCGGTTCCAGATTATGGGATTGGGTACCCGTAACCAACTTGACAAATAACTTAGCAACTTCTCAGACAATGTAAAAGAAAGCTTTTGAATGTCATTTTCAAAATGAAAACCAGGCTACATGGGAAAACAACACATACTTCATGTTTATGGCGCTCGCGTAAAGTTGCAGTTTTCACCATAAAGCATAGCTTACTGTCCAAACTTGTATCTTGCTGCATTGACACACAAATATGGCAGTATTATTGTGCGGACCTTTATGAAAAATCTGAACAGCAACTTCCGAGATTTGAATTTTGGGTTGGGCTTCTTTAACGGGTACCTGGGTACCCATTTTTGTTTTCAATCGGGTAACCAGTTTCCATACTACCCGTAAATGCACCCTCGATAGATGCAGTTTCAAATAATCGAGTACTAAATTATTTGAAAATGGACGGCCTAACCGATGAAACACCCCCCCCCCCCACTATTGGGGTGGGTAGGTTTCTCACTCCACCATGTACATGTTCATGTATGTCTGCGTGTAATTAGAGTTATTAATAATTACAACACTTCAACTCTCTGCGGGGCCCATTAATAAGAATAAAAGTGCAGACCAATCTGAACCCTGAGACGCTCATTAATTACGTTCTGTGTATGGTGTAATCATCTTGCCCAGTCAACCTGCCAAGCGTAACCGCAAGTGTTAACGCTTTCCCCTCTTGGCCCATCTATCATCTAACCCTTGATAATCTGGACATCTCACAGATGTTCATGATCAGTAACTTTAAAGGGACACACAAGCTGGGGTGTTCGAGGAGGAGTGGGGGGGGGTGTTATCGTTTTCTTTCTTTCTGCTGAGGAGGTTTTTACGGACGCCATTCCTGAATCCATGTACGGAATCAATGTGGAGACCAGTAGCATTACTGTACAAATGTAACAGTGAATAATTAATAAAATCTCCAATTGTGTTGTGTTCTTTTCGCAGAGGCCCACAGGGCCTTGGAACTGTTGGAAGATTACCACTCCAAGTTGACCAAGCCCGGTGACCGTCCCCTACGTAATGCCATCGAGAGGGTCATTCGCATCTTCAAGAGCCGGCTTTTTCAGGCTCTGCTTGGTAAGTTCCGATCACATCTGTCTTTTTGGACTTTCATCGTTTCTGCACAGAACTTAATTCTGTCGTGTTCTGAAAGACCAAAAAGGTCTTAATCTATTTCGCCAGAGTTTGTTCTTGGCCCAACTTCATGGCTCTGCTAACCACAGAATTCCACGCTTACAATCACCGTTCTGTGCTAACAGCGCTAGCAAAAAGATACAGTGCTAACCCTGTATGCATAGAATCCTTAGTTACGGTTTGTGCTTTAAAAATGCACATTAGCCAAAATTCTTTGCAACCTGCGGAATATGCTAAGCGAAAGCACAAATTTCTCTGCTGACAGTAAGCAGAGATTGTTTTGCTTAAGGTTATAAGCAAAGCCATAAAATTGTGCTCTGGTCCTGATGCAATCATATTTTAGGTCTATATTGCAAGGGTATGAGAAAAAAAAATCAAAGTTGCTCAAAATTGCAGACTCCGTACAGCAACAGTTTGCACCCAAGCAAAGTTTTCCTTGCATACAAATAGCCAGGATAACATGAGGTATGGATTTTTGCATATAAATGTTGGCCCGTTCATGACTAAAAGTTGCTTGGTACAATGTAGGTGAACTGACTGCTTTCTGCTTGCAGCTTCGTGAAATTGAACCGATGTCTTTGCGCACACATCATATTTCACGTCACTTCACTCATTTCAAGTTAGCCTGCTACCCTTCATCATTTCAATTTCTTTTGCCAAAAAAAAAAGCCTCATCCATTAAATCATTTCCTCTCCATGCATCCTTCCCCCCTCAAAATCCCCTCCCAACAAAAAATCATAATTCAGGTATAACTCAGGATGTCCAAAAACTTGAAGTTTCCCTTGAAAAAAATATCTGCAACTCAGAACGATGAGCGCATGAACTTTTGCTCACACTAAAGTTTACAATGCAAAAAGTTGGTGGAACAATTTCTCTCAGAAAAATGTATACGTTTCCTTTGATGAAAATACATGTATTGTGGAGGCTTATTTCAGACTTTCTAATTTGTTTTTTTATTTTACCTCTAATGGGCCTTACGCATGAGTTGGCCATTTTTTGTCCAGTTCCCTGAATGTATTTCATAAATTTTTAACTGTTGAAAGGGATGGCGCCAGACTATCCATGCAGCCATACTTTACTGTCATTTTTTTTTTATCTGGCTTAAAACATTTGGGAATGTTTAATTACAAGTTTTAAATTATTCATTAAAGCAGACTTGAATTAATTAGTAATTTACTTGCTTTCCTTTCTCTTTGCAAAATCCAAAAATGTGGATTTATCATTTTACCGCACTTTTGATTCAATATGGCTGACTTGTGCATTAAGGCCCATAGTCCTGAATTCTCAAATTCGGGTTTCCTTTAATAAAATACAAATGTATGAAAAAGAAAAAAAGAGATTGTATGATTAATCACACACTCTCGGGAGTTAGGGCTAAATAAAACCTTGCTGCTGACAGTGTAGATGTCTTTGAACATCTTGTCTCACATTTAAATCTCTTCCTGTATTTTTTTACCATGCCACCAACCACAATGAATGTTTTTCTGGAGGTTCATGTGAGATCGTTCCCCTCACTACATTTTTATTAAAAGTTGTCAACCATGGGAACCAGTGCGCCTTGGCTCAAACATTTGTCTGTTCCACTTCTGTGCCAATAGTTTTGTGAATGCTGTGCCAAGGCCTTGTCTGGGAGTGGGAGTGATAAATCTTCAACTTTCAACAATAGAGACAAAGTTGTTTTTTTCATGTCATTTTTGCAGGGTCCCTTTTTGTTGTTAGTACAGGTCCCTGGGTCTGGTGACATGGATCACTGGAGACTTTTATTCTAATGCTTTATAATATTTTATTGTAATGATTTTTTTATTTTACTGCACATTCAATGACGGTAGACCAGCATTGGGGCAAACAGACCTGTCTACATTTACAATGTCTTCAATCAGTTCAGCTGCTCTTTTTTGAAACTAAAAATAGCATGACTTAAAAAGGGATCCACGCAATGTAATTTTTAAAAATGCAATCCTTGAAAATGCACCTTTGTGTCCCATTTAACCTTATTTTCAAATTTTCGTTTTGCCAACTTCAAGGGTATTTTGGTGCCGTTTTTTTTGTTTTTATGCTAATGCAAATGTCCATATTCATGAGCAAAAGTGTGATGACATTTCAGGCAGAAACCGCAATGTTACAGCTATTTCAGCACAAAAAGTTGCTAAAATTTTGGATATTTTGCTGTTGTAAATTTTCTTTTCTTTGGTGATTCTTTGGTGTGTCAGTGCATGTACATGGCAGTAAACCAATGAGCAAACCTTTCTCACAAATGTTTTCAGTGAGCAAATGTTTGGGTTCACAATTTGAACAGAAAACCCCTAAACTGAACAGTGTCTTCCTGAAATGACATCACAGCAAAAGCGCCCTCAGTTGCGTGTGCGTCGTGCCAAAGCTTGCACGTGCTTCACCAAATTAAAAAAAACAACTACTAAACGGAATTTTCCAACGAAATGACTCACCGTTGGAAAGGCCTTCTTTCATTGACTTCTTCAAAATGACAGCTTGCCAGAAAGAATAATTTCACAGGGAGTTTAGTCCCCTTACTATCTTCCGATCAAGTATGTTTTTCAACAATAACTGCGTCAGTTACTTTTTGGATAGCTGCAAATGATGGACTGTGTAGCTTGAAAGGGTGTAAATTGTGCTCTATTCACAGTGGAGAATCATCATTGTACAAATTTTCTACATGTGCATGTACATCATATAAATGACATGTGAGTACATGTGTATAGGACCCAAGAAATTACATTTGGTTCGTGTCAGTTCGTGTGAACATGCTGCATGCAACATGCACTGAAACATGTACAATGTACCCGATACATGAGTACTGTAGGCATTGTGCGTATGACGTCTGCGAACCACGACACTTAATTAGATCCTTCGATGACATCCTCATGCGGATTGCGGGTATTGTGTTGCCGTTTTGTAGGAACTGCCTCATCAGCGGCCAGTCAGCGACACCAAACGATATCGGTATTGCTGATTCACTGCAGGGCACTGTTAGTCATTTCACTTTCTGCCTGCTGTGTAATCAGAGTGCTTCTGTTAAGATACATAGTACGCTCATGTACTGTACATGTACTGTATGGCTCTGTTTATGTTGTCTTCAGTACTATGCAGGCAGGTAACACATGGACATGGACATGGACATGGACATGGACATGGACATGGACATGGACATGGACATGGACATGGACATGGACATGGCCATGGACATGGACATGGGTATTCATAGTTTTAACATGTCCCGATACATGGCATCAATCATACACATGTACACATCATGTATGATGAGTTACATGTGTGTACATGTACATCATGTACATGAATATGTTTTGTCTTGAATTTCAGTGCATTATTCCATACAATGTAATTTAGGCCTAAAAAAACATAATAGTTCTGCTTCCGGTTACCATGTACCTACCGATACCTATTTTGACAGCCCCTACCCTAATTTTTTTGGGGAAAAGTGAGGACCCCCCCCCCCCCAAAAAACCCCATCAATTACATACATGTACATGTACCTGTACAGGTACCGGTACTTTCAAAATGACTACATGTACACGCAGATACCTACCGATACATGATCAACACACAAAAAAATGCCCCCCCCCCCCCCAAAAGAAAAATTCCAACCTACACATGAACGGTACCTAGGTACCATTTTCAAATGCCATTGTAATCAGAAGCAGAATAAATTTTGGGGCCTTACATACATGTACACATGTACAGTACATGTGATGTACCTGTACATGTACGTGTATACATGCACAGGTATTTCAGGTGTATGGACATTTTTTCTCATTTTTTCCAACATGTACATGTAGAATAGACTTATTAACGGTGAATGCCGCTTGTACGTTGTGTGTACATGTACTGTACACATTTTATGTTTACTTCTGAATATCTGCACGTTTATTGTCTGAGCTGTTCTACATGTATTTACTACGTATGGTACATGTGTACATGTATGTATTATCTTGGGAAACAAGTTGTCTAACTTAAAAGCTACAGGTCACCAATATCGACCTCACATAAAACCTGAGGAATTTGGAACACCGCCACTTGTGCCAGACAGCAGTATAAAATGACATCAACATATATCACCTTTTTCCCAAAACACCCACGCAGGTTTTCTCAGTTCAGAATGTTGTTTTAAAAGAAGTAGGCCTATGGCTCAAGTTTTTGTTTGTTTGTAAATTGTATGTTACCTCTGGCTGGAACATATTAGGCCAAGTAAAAAAAATAAACCAGTTTATCGTCCCTGCCCACTTCCTTTTTTTCCCCGCCGCCTCCTTTAACAATTTTTTTTTTTTCATTTTTCAAAATTAATTTTGCATATATTGCATTTTTTGTCTTTTTATTTGTTTGCAACAAAATTGTAGAGCATGTACTAGTAATGTAGAAAGGGTAATGGCTCCCTTGGACACAATTTTGTATCAGCCACATACCGTAGTCGAGAAAATTAAAGAACTATCCGCCATCTTGGAAAATCCCTCATCTTTGGAGAAAAAAAAATTTCAATCCTCCTTTAAAAAAAAAAAGCCGTACAGTTGTATGAGAAACTACCTATTTTGTTTTTTACTTGACCTTACCATAAACTGTGTTACACTCAAACTATGACAGGATATACGTACTGTACATGTACATTTGTACGACGTGCACATGTACACGTACACATACCGGCACATGTACAAGTTCATGTTTGTAATATGCCCACGATTTCAGCATGAAAAATGCAAGAAGACATTTCACCACGCATGATGGTGCTTGTTGTGCCGTCATGCGGGACTTAATTTGACGCGCGGTTCGGTGCAATACCGATATTTGTTATTGACTTGTTGGTTGGAGTTGGGAGCTGGAGTCATAGTGGTCAAGGATACGGCATTGTGTAATTTTCATCATTTGACTGATACTTGATTTAGACATGTATGTAGTAATCATTGCAATACAGTGTAGTTCATTTCGTACATATATGTACATCATTCTGCTCAAGTTTGTTTTAAAAAAAGGTTCCGGTAAATATGTACCGGTACTCCAAATTCTTCAAAACCCAGTTTCTGTTGTTGTTGTTTCTTTTTTTTTGGTGGTAGTTATGTCACAAGGCCCCCTTCAATGGAAAAACCGTTGTGCGTTGCTTACATGTATACATGTACATTTTGTAAATTTATGTATTGTCTAAGGCAACTGCCTGTTAGATTAACTGAACAATAGCTAGCACAATGCTTTCGCCATTGAAGGGGGCCTTCGTGATACAATGTAGGTAACGTGTCGGGATTTGGCCTTATTCTAGAAACGTCCAAGTAAACAATATACAGGATTTTGTGTTCTAAACTTAAAAAAGAAAATATTGGTGAACATGTGCATACAAGTACCGGTAATGTAATATGTACAGTACAAATGCGTACATGTTTGTGCATGTAATAATAATAATACATTGTGTGTGTATACACAGTAATACGGGGTAATACAATGTATACAGTACATGTACGTGTACATCTATCAGTCAGTAAGCTCATCTTCACATGTACGTCAGCGAGATTCCCGTCACGATTTAAAGCAGCTATCATCCGGTATCGGACCCTAAAAATAAAAAAAAAAATTGAAATTGCTCTTCATGCTTCGTGAGTCCATTTACCAAACGTCATCAAATTCCACAGTGATGGACCTCCATGTAATGTCACGCTTTGGTGTGTTCGTCTCTCTCGTGTCAACACGGAGACACGCGGCTGCACACGGAGGTTCGAAAAAACAGTTGGCGTGTCATTCGGTAGGCCGTAATGCACGGGGGGGGGGGGGGGGGGGGGGGGGGGGGGAGGGGGGAGGTGAGGGCTGTGAGGTGGGGGGGGGGGTAAGAATGCCACATGTACTGCTCAGAATCTGAAAAAAGGTGTGAAGCTGGTGTGTGGGTGTGTGGGGTCGGGGGGGGGGGATATCATGGGTATTGTCAGGGGATTTGTCACAGAATTTGTCATAGATGGTCGGACGTATGATAGGGTGTGAGGAGATGTGTAGCGGAGAGATGAGGGGGATTATCAGGGGGTTTGCGGCGGTGATTGTTTTAAACAAGAGTTGGAATGAGTACGTGGCATTGACACAAGTTTGTGTTCGCTAGTCTGACACCGTGCTAAAACAACAAGACGCGGCGGCCTACGTCAGGATCAATCAATGTCAGCATTATGTACGTGTACCCATACATGTGGGAACATAAATACTGTGATATGCACATATGGAGGCCAACATTAATGTGTACAATAAGTACGTATGCAGTGTACACGCACATTTTACAAAATTGAAGGAAAACTGTTTCTTTGCAGAGTGGGGTATACATACAAGAGGAATATTATTATGAAATAAAAAATATAATTTTAAAACATTACTTACTAGAGTACATGTACTGTAATTTAACCTACATGTGTACACATGTACCGGTACATGTACATGTAAAATATATTAGGCAAGTCCACCATGTTTATTGTACACCGTTCATAATTTAAACTTGTGTGTTTACCGATGTACCGTTATGAAAAATCCATTAGTTTCCTTGACGGATGGCAAAGTGATATTGCACAGGAATGATGTCCCCCAATGGTTTGCTAACGTTAAAGGGAATCGCATCACTGGAGAATGATTCTAAATATAGCCACTAACCCGTAAACATTCCATGAAATAGCAACCTCCATTGTCATGATTGTGAGTTTTTTTCCTGATAATTTAATAACAAGATCTTAAAACTGAGAACCCTTTCGTCCTCAATCTGTTTTACTGATCAGTGGCCAGGCGTGCCATGCCTTTTACACAGGCTACTCACCAACAGTCAGATCATATTTCAAGCAAGCACTGTGATGTGACTAGTCAAATTCAGTCAACAGACAAAAACAGGCAAGTGGTACAAATGTACATGTACTTTTTTGTAGGCAAATTTGTGGTTGGCTGATCAGTCATAAACAGTCACACAACCATGTCGGCCAGTCAGTCCTGCTTTATGTGGGCTGGGAACTGTTGAAAATAGTCACTTGACTGATTTTGACTGAAAGTGAAAGGACAGCTTGGCACAGAATGCATGTTTACATTGGAGGGTTGATATTACACAATGTACATGTACATGTACATGTAACTACACATTGTAAAATTTGTGTTCGTCTAGAAGAAGGTTTTTTTTTTTGGGGGGGGGGTGTTGGTGTTTATAAAATAGGCAATTCTGACTCTAATGATGCATAAAATGACAATTCTAAGAGTGTATGTTTGGGTCGCTAATAATACTGCCAAGCCGAAGCTACCGATAAACCCTTGAAATCAAATCAGGAAATCTGCCCTGCCTATTGTGTGGGATGACAGCAAAAACTGGCCGTTGAATCGCCACAGGGCTGGCTTCCTTATTGGAATGCATGAGCTATTCTCTGCCACACTCACCCCCCTCCCTCCCTCAGAAAGCTATTTTTGTGATATATGGATCGTTATAATGGATGCACTGCGTGTAATATTGGGCATGGCTTTCCATGTAAATGACTTGATGAGTATCCCTTTTTATCTTTGTCCTTCATCATTTCTGTAGCAAACCTGTCAGTTTTCTGTGATTAAATTATTGATAAGGTATTGAAGAAAGAAATAAAAATGGAGAACAGTTTATCTGTGGAAATGAAGACCATAGCGTTTCTTTACTCATTACATTATTGAAGAGGCTGGGGGGGGGGGGGTGGAGATAGGGGAGGGGGTTTCGGGTGGGTTGGGGGAGGTGGTTAGACAGGGAGTGTATGCACTGCTCACCAAATTAAAAAAGTCAACATAATTAAAGCATTCTTTTTGTTTGTACATGTATGAAGCAATTGCTATGAGGTACAATACCTTCACAACTGCCTGTTAACACTCCTTTTGTCTGATCAGTCAAAGACAGTCAAAAATTCAATCCTGTTTCCCTGCCATGCCTTTCACACAGGCTAGTCACCAACAGTCAGATCATATTTCTTGTAGGCACTGTGACAGTCAAATTCCATCCACAGACACAGAAGCAGGTGACTGATAGGCACAACTGGCTTCTCCATCTCCTACAGTCAAAGCTAGTTACCCAGTTTATCAGGTTTCATAACAATCACAGCCAGTCAATCCTGCTTTACGAAGGCAGGGATCACTCACCTGTTAAAAACAGTCACTTGATTTATTTTGACCGCTGGGCTGGCCTTGTTGAAATTGCCAGCCAGAGAGGGAGGGTTAAAAGATTACGTTTTCTCTCGACACAATATTGTAATTAACAAATACATACCGGTACATGTACACAATGAAACTTGTTAAATGAGTATGTGTTGGTTTGTGTACAAATCATGAAAGCTTTGTGTACAACTACAAGTTCTAATGAAGATGATCTGATGTCTTGAGCCTAAGTACATGTATGTATGCACCCCACACTTGAAAACCTGCATGCAGGCCTGCAAGTATCGGCTTTAATAAATGTTGTTACAAAGTTATGATTCACTCTTTCACACCATCCTTTCACTCACTGTAATTCCTTCCATACACCCCCCCCCCCAGTCCATATTTACTAACGAACAGACAAAATGACGGACTTGGCCGCTTTCACTGAGCTGTTCTGCACACTGTTATTGCTAAGTACCAGGCAGTCTTGCTTATCAAAATGGCTACCAGTCAATGGTCATGCCGTATTGTGGGAGTATGACTGCCTTGCAGCCAGTTAAACTTGCTTAGAAACATTTTTCAGCTAAGCTGCTCAACAGAATGGAGTACCGAAGTAGGACGTCATTTAGAACCAGAAAGTGTAGTGCAAACGAATGGAGTACGCGCGCGTGTTGGTTCACGGGCTGAATCACGCGCTTATGTCTTTCACACACATTTTGTGCGCGTGACGTATTCACTTAGGTACTCCATAGAGTTAGACCGATTCATTTAGCTCCGCCCATGAAGTTTTGACCAATCACATCCGTGATCATGGTGATTAATAGCTGACATGCATACACAAAAGTCCGACAAGCGTGCACGTGCATGCGACATGCATATGAAATCTCTTGACAAGCGTGCTTAAAAGTCTGACATCCATGCCCGTGCGTACGGCATGCGCGGATGGAATGTGCAGCGAGGCATTGAAAAGGCGCACGTCTTACCGCCTACTCTGCGTAGTGGGCGGGGTTAATGATCGGTCTGTTGGCCCTTGCTTAACATCTGTTGCTAAAATTGCTTTTTAAATATTATTAGGATTTGCAAAAAAAATGAAATATTTGAAAAATGATATTTCATAGTCCCTTACTTAAACATGTGTGGTTACAGGTTGGATTTTGTTTTCTTTTGAAGACAAAACACAACCTGGGAAAATTTTTCAAAAGTTAAAAATTCTTCAAATTTTTTTCTTTTTCTGTGTTCTGTCTTACTGCCTTTTTCATTTTGAAAATCAAAAGTTTACAAATGTATGCCTTTACTTAAATTATTAATGCTTATTACAGCTGCACATGGTAGTTGATTGCGACCAATGTCTATTCCCTGTGTTTTGTTCTTATTTATTTTTCTTCAAATGTTTTGCAGATATTCAGGACGCCTGTGTCTTGTTACCGGTTGACCAAAGTAAGCCCCGTAAAAAATCCTTCTTTTTTGTTGTAAAAGACCAAAGAATTAAAAAAAAAAGTCATTTCATTCAAATTACATATGTATTGTATGGTGAATATATTAATTTTTTGATGGATAAGCATGTGCAAGTTGTATAAACACACAAAGCATGAATGGAATGCCCCTGTTTATTTGTGAAATAAATTGAGTTGTAGACAGTAAAGAGAAACAAATTATAGTTTATACCAAATTGTTTGAGATTAGTTTCTGGAGAGATTTTGAAAAGATCACAATGTTCTTTTTCAAAATGTAGTCAACTTATCCCTTCAAACATCGTGTAGATTTCATGTATTTTATTTTAAATTCCTTTTGCCCAGTATTCTTTGGTTTTTATTATGTTTTTGATTGCCACAAGACACAGTGCGTCATCGGCTGTTGCATGCACCCTAAATGCATCTTCTCTGCGCCCCATTCTGTACCCGCAAGGCATCCATTTCTTTTATCGCTTTAACTCCGTTTCGATTGAGTTATCCTGCAACTTCAAGCAAATATATACGATGCTCTGGTGATCACTATGCCCTACCATGCCTATAGATGCATTATTCATGAGTTGTCAGTGTGTGTCACAAGAGGGCGCTGTTCAGGTTCTCCTGCTTTGTCATGCTGTGTACTGTGTAGTCCTGTTTTGCAGATGTGCAATGTATTGCTTTAGTTTGCAAATGTTACATGTTGCTTGCTGCACCTTGATTTTTTTTACATACAGTGTTACATTGTATACATCTTTGGTGTACACTATGTACATGTAGATGTACATATTTCATTTGTCATTTAAATACATGGTTTAAGGTTTACATGTTCGTGAAGTTCTTTTTAATATTATCCATTTATTGTCTTCAGACGGCACTGAAATTGACATCTCCAAAAGGAAACAATTTAAGAAAATGTCTTTTAAGAATTTAAAAAATAAAAAGAAGTAGGCCCCGTATACTTACCGGTATTCTTTTCACATGAAATCATTTTAAAATTGAAAAGTTTGTAATAATCTCAGCCCATGATTTGAGTGAAGTTTTAATTCGAAAGATCCCAGACGAGTAATTTTGCAAGATGGGAATTAAGAATTGCAAAAATATAAAGAGTATATAATTATTCTTTTCTCATGAGATCATCTTAAAACTGAACAGTTTGTCTTATTCCTCGCCCGTGAGTGAAGTTCTATACCTGGAAAGAGTCCAGACTTGTAATTTTGCAAGTTTGGAATGACATTTTAGTTGTTTTATCCCGGATGCGGTGACCTACAGAGCATTGACAGTTGCTCATAGACCTTTTGCATTGAGGCCGATTCAGAGGGCAGTGGTTCTGTGTTGCTTGGATAGGAAAGAGTAAACTCATTGTTTATGTTGTTAGTGAACTAAAATAATGAACAGGCTCTATAGGCTCAATGAGTACCAGCAAAACATTTGTATTCACTCACAAAACTACCAGAATATCATTAAAAAAGGTACATTTACATACATACAGTACATTTACCCAAGTTGCACATTGTCTGCCTGAAATTTCAGACGACAGGAATGTGCAAGTCGAGCCGACAGCATATTAGCACATTTTGCATTGTGTTATTTGACTCTTGAAACGGTAGTATATTTTTCTGGTCTGAATACAACTTGACACCAACAACCCAGATTTTGTTCTTTTCCCCGTGCCGCTTCACCCATCAGACATCCAGGAGTTCTACGAGGCCACACTCATGGACGGCAGCAAGAGCATCAACCAGAAGACCATGGAAACGCTGGAGGTTGCGTCGAAATGGGAGCAGCAGACGTACACGACGCCGGCACGAATGCCCATCGACAACTCGCCGGTAAGTACATAACTTTGATTTTATTTTTTTGCAGACATTATTAAACATCTCAGCATGAGGGTATAGCCGCACTCAGACGAATCAAGTTTTGAGATTTTGTTGTTGCCAAAGCATTTTTTTTAATGAAAAGTAAACACAAAGAGCTCTCATAAACTGCTCACTGACTGGATTGACCTGAAATAATACAAAATTGTAAAAGTACGAGGGCAAGACGTTTTGATCCTAAAAGGAATTTCTTTGAACATTGTAATTTTTAGGGAAAACATATAAAGAATGGGCAGAAAACCTTTGTGGTAATTTCAAATGAATGAAAAAGTCAGCTGTTTTGTTTTAAAATATTGTTACAGCCCAGAACAGCCCTTGTATCGCGTATAACATCTGTAGTCCTCTAGTATTTTCATCTGAAAAAAAAATATAAATGGAGCCAGCATGAAGCATGGTGCTGTCAAGAATGAATGGCGCCCTCTCTTGGTCATCATGCAGCAAACATAAATAGGAATTAAATGCAGATGTATATTTTTCCCCTCAGTATTCAATAAGTTCCGATCGTACGTGTATGTCAGACTTTTTTCTTGATACATGTCAGATAACTATCATGGCTGTGATTGGTTCAAACACCAGGAGGCGGGGCTTAACGAATCGGTCTATTACATGTACCGTAGTTCAAGTGTCATCATTAAGAATATCTGTGTGATGTACATGTACATGCTGTGTACATGTGTAAATGGCACATCCAGCTGTGCGAATAATGTCTCTAACAGCTCTGAAAGGTCAGTCGCTACTCATGAGATGAATCTTCTTCGTATCTATCCCATCAAACTTGGCCATCTGGTCTTTCACTTAACAGTTCATTTTTGTAGAACATTAAAAAATATATATATCGGTTCAATCTTTGAGAAGATTTGGCAGAAATGAAGTAGCTGTGTGTTTATTCCAGGGTTGTAAAATAACAATGTTAATCAGTCTGTCTGTCTGTCTGTCTGTCTGTCTGTCTGTCAGTCAGGTTTTTTTGGGGGGGGGGATGTATTATAAGCTGGATCTAAGTTACCACTCCAGCTGATGTAATCAATTCCATTCCTTGCCTCCTGCCCCGTCAATCTATTTTCTTCCGTTTTCCTCCCGATGTCCCCCTTCCCTTTTCTTCTCACATCTCACATCTTCTCAGCTGCTTCTTCCTGTCTCACCGGCCCATGCTGAGAAAACCCGGATAAAATCTCCCTTCATGTTGTGCTCCCCAAATTGAACATTAATGTTTCCCTTGTACATGTATGCTTTGAAAAAAGTCAGCTGCTTGCGTTATGTTTGTTTTGAAGACATCAGAGGAATCATTGCGATGCTACACCGGTAGGCCTGTGCATTCCTTCCTGTTATACCGGTAGTTAATCGACAAATAGGAAGACCCTGTAAATAAATTAGACCACACAGATGATGGCATGGTGGCTTTTTCTCTCTCTCTACTACATTGTGCATGAACTTCAATTGACGGAAATGTTTGTGTGGAGGAAATGTTCATGAAGTTCAAAGGAACTTTTTCAAGGTGAGAAGTCAAGAAAATTATAAATTATAGTAGTTAGGGCCTACTTGATGGTATTTTATTCTGCGCTGAGAACGTTAATGGGATTTTGTGCGATTTTGAAACATTTTTGCTCATATTTTGACTTTCATGTAGGCCTATACATGTAATCCCACACATGTGATATAAAGATGCCATGCCATTGACCTCATGGGGGGGGGGGGGGTTGTCTTGTCTGGTGACCAGACTCTCCCTAGTGATTACCAACCTAATTACTGACCTTTGAGAGATGATGGCCCGACTAGCAATGATTGGAATCCGTGCAATGAACTGACAGGGACATAAATCTACATACATTGTAAACATCTGTGGTTTGTAGCGAGGTAGTGCGTGAAGTATGGTTCAAGTTGTCTCGAATCCTACATTGTAGGGCAAGAACGATGGAAAGTCTATAAAAAATATTTTCAATGGCACATTAAAACCCTCCAATGCCAAAGTACATTCTGTGCCAAGTTGTTCTTTCAGTCAAAATCAGTCAAGCGACTTTTTTTAACAGTTAAGATCTCCCAGCTTACATAAAAGCAGGATTGACTGGCTGTGACTGTCAATGTTTTGCTCTGACTGTAGGTGTGCTTTGACTGCGGGAGATTTACATGTATGTAAGCCAGCTGTGCCTACCAGTTGCCTGCTTTTGTCTCTTGACTGAATTTGACTAGTCACAGTGCTTGCTTGAAATATGATCTGACTGTTGGTGACTAGCCTGTGTAAAAGGCATGGCAAGGGAGAGGATTTTCTTTTGACTAACAATTAACAATTTAGCTGTTACATTACACTGTACTACAGTACTGCTACATTGTATTTATATTCCGTGATGAATCTACAGTGGTGGGGCAGTTTTGGGCAGTACAGGAAGGAGTCAGCAGGGCGCTTTGGGGTGGTACAGTTGACTAATGGCTTTAACAAAATGCCCTGATCTCACGCTGTGATTTTTGTTTGTTATCCAGACCAGCAAGATAATTAATCCTGCACTACTGTTTAAAAGATGTGTCTGTAGCCGTTCATTCGATCCGCCAAGTTGTCATATTTCTGTCAGCTTAGATTATTGATTCCTGCGTAGATGCAGCGAGGTTGAAACAGTAACTGTCTGGGGGTATGTAACTTGGGAACTTGCAGAGTTGAGTTTCAGTATGAGTGACCTGCCACATTGAAATGTCAAGTTATAATACTTGCCACTCCCTCAATTAAAAAAAGGAAGAAAAACGAAAGAAAGATACAAGGGAATGATGCACCGTACAATTTGTACACGTACATATGTACATTGAAAGATCTGTCCCCTGTAAGCTTGTTTTTTTAATACGAAGATTTCTGGTTGTATCCCGGAGTTGGGCAAAACTTGACAAGCTGTTCTGTTTGGGCAGGCTGAATGTTTGCTTTTTTAAACTTCTGCCCCCGAGCGATATCATGTGTCCTGTGTGACATTACTGGGCATGCTTGCTAGAGATAGTCACCTTAATGAAAACCCCCGTGTAGTGATCTGGCCCGCACCGTGCGCGTACACAAACACGGCCCCTGCAGCCTTGGAATACCTGATCCCCTGAGACTGACAGATCCGACGGATGACTGGTGTACGTGGTAGCGGGCACCGGGCACCGATGACTGTTTATTGCTAGCATTCCTCCCCGACCGCGGACCGACAGTGCTGTGATCCTCAGACACGAGCACGTACTGCACATAGCGTTATCACCTACAAGGGTACTGCACCAGCGTGGCATCAGAAACCATTTGTTAATCAGCTGTTGTTCTATTGTGAAGACGCTTTGATTGAGAACAGCCGCGCTTCATCATCCAAGATGCCCGACATCTTCTTTCCCTGACGAACGGCACGACCCGATTGCCCTAGCAGAAGTTTTGGAGTTTCTTCGTGACTTTACAACATTTCTCATCGGTTGAAGAGAGGAGTCCCCAGAACATTACCGACAAAATTAAATTAGAGGGCAGATTCCCGTCTGAGGATGTGATCCAGTGATCTAATTTTTAAGCCGAGGGTACATAGGACATTCTTGTACCTTGCAGCCAGCTGACATGTTCATCCTTACTGTGCGCACCAAGACTGAAAGTATTTATGGATGCAAGCCCAGACAAATAAACAGCTGAAGTGCCGAAAATATCTCGGTGTTGACGACGATTCCTTGATGGAAGTTTCGGAGCTATATCTCCGGGGATTCATCAACCGCCTTGTCGCCGTGACCACCACCAAGGGATTAGCTTACCAGTAATAATTTTCCTTGTGATTTGTCCCATTTTCGGAAAAGTAAGAAGCAGTAAAGTTGTACCTTACATGTGAGGATGTTAACAGGAGTTTCTTCTTGCTGATGTGCTGAATCTTGTTACTCATGTAGAAGGTTCCAAAGTTTGATTACGACATCTACAGAGTTCACGTGCCCTCTTGAAAACGTCCAGATTTTTTCTGGGGTAGTAAAGAAACTTGTCGTCTTCTCTGAAATGGTCGATCTCACCAGAAATGTTTGCCTGAAAATATTTCCCCTTCTCTAGCAGCACACTCTGTGGCACAAGTCACCTCATCTATCAAGATATTGATTTTCAACTGAGACTTTCATAGTCTCTTGATAATTTTTTTTTTTTTTAAAAGGTTTTGCAGCATTTTGAAATGTTGTCAGTTCTGATTGGTCATAGTACATTGTACTTTTGGCCTCGTTGGACTGCAGTTTGTTTGACTCAAGAAACAAAGGGAGTGCTCTGGCGATGAAATTGATATCCAAAGCACTCTGAACTTCTGACTCTTGGGAAAAATTAGCACAGCCATTTCTTGTACTTGAAAATGGTTTTTGGTGCATCCAGGAAATCCAGCGAGAAAAAAGGTGATGATAATTACATTCCAGGAGGGTGATCTCAAATTGACTTTGCCAGTAACATGAAGAACTGTGGCTGTCACAGAGTTCAGTCTTAATGCGATGCATAAATGGACACGTGGACCGTAAATTTACAGTTGGTTTCCATGGTTACAAGGAATGGAAGGTCTGTGCCTGATAAGAGCTGTACACATGTTTGCCATGGAAACCTAAACAGCCTTTGTGGCGATAATTGGCATAGAATTTCAGAGGAGGCATATTTTTCGTGAACTTGCCTGTTTATTGTTTTGAAGGCTGTTTTATCTTCTCCATCAGACAAAAGATTACTGACATATGTTCCTTGGTCAGTGTTCCAGGTTCAAAAAGTTGACCGATTTATGCCGTGACATCACTCATGCCTGGCATGGGATTAAGTCAAGGGTGATTATTCGCTCCTTCCTGCAGACAGAAGTGATTATAAGAAAGCCAGGCGATACTCAGCTTGACGAGCTCCGCTACAAATGGATGCAAAGATTTTGGCTTCTTTGCGTGAGAACCCTCAAGGCGTGTAATCTCCGTACACGGATCCGGCCAACGAAGTATGAAATCCCCACATATTGAAATATGAATAATACACCAGTCGGCGAGGTGTCTTGAGCGGGGCGCCGGTGATCATGGATAGCATTTCCACGTCGTCGCGGGGTTCCGTTGGGTCACTGTCGGAGCCGGTGAAGATCCGTTGCTCTTACATGCGGACGGCACGGATGCGGATGCGATTTGGACTGTTCGGACCACCAAGAAGATCTTACAAAGTACCGGTAGGTAAATAATGGTAACGTACTGATTTCTCATGTATTGAACTCTTTAAATCTTTCTTTTTATTCCCTGCATGTTGTTTTAGATTTAATTTGTGAAGGTAGACTCTAAATGCGCCACTGATTTCTCTTCAATCATTAGAAGGATTTTTTCTCTAATCAATCGTCATCCACCAAGTACCGTGACTTACATTGTGTACATATTTATGTATAGAGTAAGTCACGGGAAAAAAGGAATGCCCCATTACATGTACAAGTAGTTATTTAATGGTTCATTCTGCATTGCACTTGTACATTGTACGTGTATGTAGGGACCCATTAACCTGGCTTTAATTTGTCACAAGAGGGGGCTGTTTACATAGTCCAATGGTTGTACAATTCTCTTGCATTTATAACCTTTCTTGATATCAAGTTCTGTTCCCAAACTATAATTGACAAATGTGGAAGGAATTCACCCACGCTTAGAAAATGTAATATTCTCAAATTTCGGAGTGGCGTGCCTTTTACCCTTAGGCACTTTTTTTGTTTGCTCAATTTGTATTGTCATTGCTTCATTCTTTCTCCAGTTTTATCGTCATGAGTCTCAAAATATTCATGACTATAATACTAGAAAAAGACCTTGAGTTGAGGATAATTACATTTGTACATGTACAAGTATGTATCTTACACCAGTGGTAGCTTGGCATGCTTGGTGCAGGAAAATCCATTTGGACGGATAAACTGTAGGCATAGCTGAGGACAAAGAGCAGGTAGTTTTTTCCCTTTTAATTATTATTATTTTTTTTTGCATCAGGCTGTGCAAGTATGTCTATTGTGTGAGTGGCAACATTTTGTTTCGCCTACCATTGTTACCATTGCTTTGGTTTAGTTTGTGTTTCTGTTTCTATTTTAAGCTTTTGAATTTTGTTGGCCCTAACTTCCATCAGTAAATTTTCCCGGAAGCTTTCTGAATCCGGAAAAATGCATCACTGTTGCGTTTCAAAGAAAATTATGTGAGGCAGAACATGATATGTACTGGGTATGTATGTAATTGTAGCTTTTGTTTAACTAGATCATTGAAAAATGGTTAGTTGTAATTCACAAAATAATAAGCAGTTTTGTTACAATCCAGTTATTTTTTTTGAGCTAATGAGGGAGGTGTACCTGGTATTATAGTTTACCAATGGTTCCTTCCTCTTGTCCCATTATCTTTGTAACTCACACCCATCATTTCTGTAAGGAAAGTGTCAAAAACGAGAGAAAAAAAAATGTAGGCGTTGATGACAAACTTGACAAAACACACCTGGCGTTGGACAAGCACTTGCAGTTTTAATGTCCACAAAACAGAGCTTTGCTCGTCATGTTTCAACACTTTACTCTATTGATCAACAATCTCCCACTTTCTGTCGGCCCGTAACCGGCATCTCATTCATGGGAGCCGGCTACCTTGGCAGTCACATGTCAAAGGTCGTCGCTAGGTCACATGGGCCAGATTCCAAGCCGGTGCCCCGCATGGGAAAGTGAGAACACACACAATAAGGTGCACAGTTAGCGGTTAACAGATGAGCACAGGTACCGTGGAAGGGAGTTTTGAAGCCCGGTGCCCCGAAGCAGCCAGAGCATCACGTTACAGTGTTTTTCAAAGACTCGAGCAACGCATACCTTTCGCTAGTAGCGGATTCCTCTAACATTCGGCCACGATTGTCGCCATGGTTGAAGTCCGTTGGCCGGGGTTTTGGGAGTTACTTAGCCTCGCCAAATAATGTCTGTGGATTCGACCAACAAGAGCCGTTCTAATGGAATTCATGTGAGTTTGTAGATTGTGATGTAATTTGAAGCAAAATTGAATTATAATATTCACAGGAATTTGGCTAGTCTGCCTGTGTAGGCCCAAGTACATAGTACATTTATTTTGTGAGAATTATTTTTGTCACTGGTTTAGATGATTGGATATTTCTGTGGAGGAAAAGAGACCATAATTTTAGATCACATTTTTTTCTAAATGGTTTCATTTTCGTGTAATACCTACTGCAGGATTCCATATCTGGTGCCCAAATGACATTGAAAGGAATTATGAATTGTAGGAATTTTACAAATTGTCTTGATACAGTAACAATTTCAAGCAACTTCCAAAAAATGTAATAGGCCTACAGTGTAGCACATGTACCATTGTATGCTATAATGGAGTGAGCAAAATAGGCATTTCTCAGTTCCAGGCTAAGAAAATAACATCAAGAGACACCCTGTGGTTGATATCTTGTTGCCATAGTAACACTTAAGTGAGCACTTCCTGCAATTCTACACACAGAGCTGGGATATAATTGTTTTTGCAGCGCCCATTTTGTCGTCCATGGGTTGAAAGCTTTGAAATTAACATGCCTGGCACTCTATGGCAACATTCCTGTGCATGATCGTGTGTCGTTGGGTTTACAGATTCTAAAGTTACATAGTATTACCTTCAATTCCTTCCTGAAAGAGAAGAATATGCAGTACAGTATAATGTATAAATGGGTTTGGTTGCGTTAAAGGGAAGATACAACATTTGCACTCATCAAAAAACGAAATGATCAAATTATCACGAAATATCTTACTGGATAGTTAGGGAATGACAGTCCAAAGCACCCTGTAAAATCGTGGCTCCTAGTGTGCTGACATTTTCAAGAAAACTTGCATTTTTCCAACGCTGGTCGGCTGACCAACGTTGGAAAAAACTGGCTTTTTCCCCTAAAAACTGCTCCTTATTGTTCATTTTTAGTTATTCCGCATTTTCTTTGCAATTGATTACACACCTGTGAAGGGCAACAAGCCTGCTAGACTGATTCTCTGACCTAGAGTCTATAAATTGTTCCGTTTCATCTTAAGTGGGGTCAGGGAACCAGACTACAAGAACATGGTTGGTTTTCTTGGATTTTCCAGCATCCTCGTCACCAAAACGTGAAGCAAGTTAGTTTAACAATATTTGCTACAACATACCAATCCTCCAAATCCATTTATTTATGAAAATTGCAGCAAAAGCAAATGTTGAACATTCCCTTTAATGAGTTTTGTTGCGTAAATGGGTTTTGAAGTTGTCTTGTGATCAAATTGTTATCACCAAAATTAAAAAAGGAAACAGTATAATTTTGAAATGTGTAAACTGCGATAATCTTGAGGCTTTGAAGATTTTGTCCTGCCAGATTTATTGATATAACAGGAGATTGATCATCAACCAATGGAATTTGAAAAAAATTATTTCCCACTCAGTGATTGATTTACCTATAATCAGAGAAGTCAGGGTACTATGGTTTAAGGGTGAGGGGCACGGACTGACAGAGCACCGACTTAATGTAGCAGAACATGTTACGATGTGGTTTCTGTCGATAGCAATACTGAGCGCAAAAGTGGATTTCAGGCTAGCCTACCTACATTTGTATATTTTGTACATTTTCAGGCTTCATGTTGCACAATTTTACTTCAGTTTTATATCCCCTGAAGGAAAACAAATCTCAGGTTTCAAATATTGTAGTTTCGCTTTTCAGTGCTGTTTTAAATGCCAAACCTGATACTCGCATACATTTCTGTTTTCTTTTTCCCCCCTTTTTTTGTAATGCTTTCTTTTCATAACACAGCCCTGCATTGTGTCAACCGCATTTAAGAATGTTCGAGAATTTGTAAGGCAAATGAAACTAATAGAGGTGTACATGTAGGCAGCAAGTCACTCACAATACAATTTAGTTTTTGTTTCGTGAACCTAAAAATGGGTATCGTATTGTGGCATTTTCATCTTCATTTTTTCTTGAAACAACTTGAAGAGGTACATATATGATATGGTTTCTTAACCAGTTTGTGCCGGGAAGGTTTTGTGGTGTTCGGAACGGATGACGGATAAACATTAAACACGCAGGGAGCGAGGCCAGAAAATATCTCTCAGTGACCCGCTCGCAGCGAGCAAGGCCGGAAATATGGGTGTGCTGCCCGAGATTGATGGCTTCAACCCGCCTGGCTTAGGACAAATGCAAAGTAATCCCGCGCCTCGTTCCGTTCTCGTCAAAATAATCCCGGCGTGAACTGGTTAAGGCAGGAAATTCTGTTGCAGGAATTTGTATGAGTGCAAAGTTTGTGCGGGGTTTATTTGCGTGCTCTAGTCTTGAAGTTTCTGAGAACAGTACAGTATGTTTTTGTGGTGACGTATTGATTTTTCTTCAAGTCTTGGGTATTGGATTGCGAATCACCGTGACAGGCCCGGGCAAAGCTGTTTGTCACGTCTCAATGTGCCAGTTGAAATGGATATTATTTCAAAAGTCTTTGTAAGAAATCTATGCTCATAGTTGAAGAGCCAGAGCTTCATAGCCCGACAAAGCCTGTTTATCAGAGGAAAGAACAAATGCAGGAAGGCAGAGTATCAGTTTCATCCGAGGTGGAAGATTGACTGGACTCCTTGTTAAAAGGACACATTTTTGTCTTCTAAAAACGGCTGAAACTCAAACCTTTGATGGTGATTTTCAAATCAACTTGGGGCCAGCCATCTATAAGTAATATAATCAATTCAGTTTTCTCGTGTCAGCTACTAAAAGATCAATGATAGTTCGGTTTCTATTATTTTCCTCTCAAATTTTCCTTAGTTTAATTTTGTTTTCATGAATACTCGTCAGATTTACTGCTTTACGGTAAAGCACTCTTTCCAGATGGATCTGTTGGACTTTTTTTTTTTTACATGAAAAAAAGTTATACAGCTAGACTTTTTTTTGGTTTTCTATTAAAAAAATGTTTTTATGCATGTGCTCTAATAAATAATTTATTTTCAGCAGTTATTAAAAAATATAACAATTATAAAAAAAGGATTTCAGGGAAATACTATAAGCTCAAGTATACAAAATAAATAAATAAATAAATCACAACTGTGATGCATAATATCTGCAAGCATTATATATTTTATTGATTTCATTTGTACAGTATTTTGAGAGGACAAACTGAATGTGGCCCTACCTAGCTTGAAAGCCATACTCTCTGAGGCATTAGTCCCCTGTTGTGCCTATCCACTCATGCATACCTGCGCCTAGACCAGCTGGTAAACCAGGCTATAATGGGTGCACAGTTAAATCCTTTGCATTGCACAATTAACTCAAGGTCTGTGAGCGAACCTACAGAAAATAGAGTAGGCTATTGTTGTGCACCAGGGCAAAGGTTTTACATGTAATGTGTGTGTGTGTATTGGAGGGAAAAAAGCTTATGATCAGCGTTCACTGCCCGTTGTTGTTGGACATGTTGAAAGTGGTTACAAATGCATTAAAAAGGAATTACTGATCTTGACAGAAGGCTTTTGCTCTGTTGGATGTCACACTCAACATAAAAAAACAGTCTGGTGTATAAAGTGTAGCAAAGCAGGTATGTTTGTGTGAGTATTTTTCAGCTTTAATATTTTTTTGTTCAGGAGTTGATCAGATTCACAGATTGTGTGTTACTGCAGTGTTAGGGGTGTACCAGTAGTTTATGGCATATGTTTGAATATGTGGGTTAATAGGATTCGTGCAGGTATGGGTCAGGGTTAGGCTTGTGGTTTTGTGGTTTGGGTTTTGTGGAAATGCTTTAAAGCAATGTGTGCTCACTACCAATCATGACTACCGGATGGCAAGAACTTACATGTAGAACATGTATGTAGAAGGTGAGTTTAATTCCATGTTTTGGACATGTCCACAGTGTCTGAAGAACAAAGTTTCTACATATATTCTGTAATGTGTTGAAGTCCAACCTTGTAAACAAATGTACATTACATGTACCAGTAGTTTCAGGCAATATGTATTTGTACATCATTACATTTGTACATTGGCGATCGTGTATAGTGTAGGGCCCCTCTTTAGTTTTGATCAAACTAAAGTCAAGCATGTCAAGGGTGTTTTTTTATCATTCTAAACTGTCCTTTTCAACCTTTTAAAACAGACTTCTGGCAATTATAATCGCAGCTTTTTTTGTAATTTTGACATGTTTGAACAGTTTTTTGAGGTAGAAATTGTGATTTTTCGTACGCGGTTAACAATAACAGTTGCTGCCGTGCGATTCAACGCTGTATTGCGTGTTCACGGTACATCGCGGTGATCTTTGTTTTCGTGTTATGTTTACTATATACGAAGTCAACATACAGTGTTCATTTCAAATGTACCGGGTATGTCTGATGTGGACATGCTGTATTTTGTTTTTTTATACAAGAACTGATTGCATTGTTACTTGTTCTTGTGATAATCAGTTGTTCATTTTGAAGTGCTACGATAGGGTTTAAAATATTTCTCATTTACAGAAATTTGGAATATTTAAAGTGTGTGTTAACATATTAAATCGCCAAAAAAAGCCTCACTACCGTGCCTGTGCTGACGTGATGTAAGTCACACGTCTCTGAAACCAAAAGCACAAATCACAAACCTGTCCTGGGTGTGCAATTTTTCTCAATTGTGTGTAAGTTAGTACATATGTATAGGTTATCAATGGGTAGTTGTAGCTTCCAAAATCAATTGCATACAACATTGGGTGGATCATGGGTGGATCAGGCTGTTTCATGACCAAATGCCGGACGGCCATGTTTAAGGTGAAAACACTTTGCTTGTTCAGTGTAACGACCGTGCGGTGCAGTATGCAATATTGACATGCATGGATTATTCATGTGGGGCCCTGCATTCTCAAGAGTCTATTCCCCACTGAAGTGGTTGGCTCTAGCCGGTTCCCCATACCTCGTCTACCAGTCGCCTGGGCCCCCGTTTGTCACCTCATGAGAAGAACATTGCCATCAAGGCGTACGTAGACTTAGTATCCAATGTCACATTAAGCTGTGTGTGTACCGATCTAAGCAAATTCTACCCACGACACTTGCCGAGAGAGCTGCGCGAGGCCCCCGAATGCTTCCCCGGCGTGAATTTGTTATTCCACGTGCGACGGGCGCATGGAATAATCCACATCAGAGCGGCAAACAGAGTTGATAATCGTTGTGCTAAGATCGTACCGAGAAACAGACTGGCTTGGAATTGGGATTGAAGGATCTGGAAAAATATTTGTGTCATGGTTAGGAGAGAGCGAAGCAAACTCAGACATTTCTGCATGTGCTGCATCGCAAGAGTAAGTAATGTTTGTCTTTAGATGTGGACAGCAATTATGCTAAGATGTCCACCGATTACATGTAGATCTTATCCTACTGCGTCCCTTGTAAATTAGACGGTTGCCTGCCATGACTGTGTAAGCATGGGTGACTGCTGTTTATTTGGCCGGGAGTGGACCGAAATATACTGCGTTATGGATGTACATGTATATGTTCATGTACCTACCGTACATTGTACCCTTCCCGACTAATAAATGAGTGAACCTGGCTATAATTTGGCAACTTAAGAACCCAGCTGCCCCCTAGGCCCTTTTGGCTAGGATAGGAACCATAGGAACCATCCTCAATCCTGCAAAATCCTCCAACTGCCACCATGTAAAAATTGGATTCAGCCTCAGTCCTCCAAAATCATCCGTTATTTCTTGAATTTGTTCAGTAGAGGGGTGACCGTTGCCTTGATCAATCAGAATCCTCCACTGTTAATGGGTTGAGGCAGTGTGGATGATATGGAGCATAATGCAGGGCTCAATTATGCATGACTGAACATAAACAGTGCTGGGTATACTATACAGCCTACGAACTCGACTCAATGAATCTTCCCAAATAAACCAACATTCCATTCAGCCTCAATCCTCCAAAATCCTCCAAAACCGCCTGAAGAATTTTAGAGGATTAAGGAGGGTTAGGGTTAAGGCTTTTGCAGAATTACATGTATACTTCATGATTTAGTGGAAGAGTTCCATGTATAGTACCGGTACATGTACACAAAATGTACAAGTACTGGGTACATGTAGGCTTGTCTTGAAATGTTTAAATGTTAAATACATGTACCGTACCGCAATGTACGTATGCATATTATGTACATGTACATTCCACCAGTACTGATACATGTATGTACCTGAACATGTCATGTACATGTACATGGTACAACATGTACATGTTATGCTCTATCTTGTAAAATTCCAAATTATTGTCAACAATCGGCAATACAATAGTCTAAAAATACATGTACATTTTTTGTAAATATTTTGTTTACAAAGTTCTGGAAAATGTGAAAGCGTATCAAAATTTATAAAAATTGATTGTTTTTTTGCAAATTAGTTGTGACATGTTCATGATTTGCATGCAAATGTATAATTTAAACTTTCAAACTTTCATTGTCAAAATCCGACAATGTTCAACTACCTATAGTGAAATCAATTCAATTATGCCTCGCCCCACCTCCCCCCTTCCTTTCCGTAGCTCAGTCATTATTTATGAGTATTTATTCTAGCCAGGATATGTATTTACTGTGCCATTCCATTATCTCAAGCAAGCAGTGTTGACAGTGACGATAATGCCAGAAAATTCACCTGCTCGACCAAAGTCCAGATCTGAATGTGTGCGCTAAGAAATAAAAACCCCTCCCCCTAAAAAAAAGCGTTTCCGTATCTTTAAAAACATTGAATTCCGCACACATTTCCTAAACCCTCTTCAATCTAATAAAATCATCCAGGTGGTTTTGAATGATTTTGGAGGATTGAGGCTGAACGGCAAGTTAGTGTTGGTTGATTTTGGAGGATGCATTGTGTCGAATCCGTGGGCTGTATCCAGCAAATCGTGACGTAATAAACAGGACTCGTTTATACTACGCTGCATCGGGAGTCCTGCTTATTACATCACCATTTACTATGTTTTGTTTGCTCCCACCAACGACGACTTTTACACAAATTGCACGTTCGGGTCGAATCAGGACCTGAAAAACAGCTCTCAAAAGTACCTTTTGTACTCATTTCATGACAGACACAATAGTCGTTTTTATTTCATCACACCTTAGGCTACATATACCCGAAAAATGACGGAAATGTCTTTGAGCAGTTCACAACCTCTTTAAACATCAAGCATGTCAAGACTGTACAACCCCTGTGAAACAGGGTATCAGTTTCAGCAGAAATTGTGAAGTGAGCCCTCTTTTGTTTGGAAAGACACAGTCACTTATTGGGTGTATTACATTATTGACCGGCTGTTTGTTCATGATCCACTACGTCTGCATTCATGTCTGGCACCAGCCCTTCTCAAGGACATAATATTGATGTAGTGAGAACATTAATGAGCTCATTGTTATCTTTACATTCCCAATCGTTAATGAAAATTAACGATTGGGAAAAACACGTATCACAATTGAATGCATGCAAATAAAATAAAAACAAAAATATTTTATCAACCTTAATTTCATCCAATTTTTTCTACCTATAAAAAAAATTAAAAAGGGCAAAAAGTCTTGTTTTATCCACCTTTATTTTATTTTCAATGTAGTAGGAAACAAGTTTTTTCTTTGCCTCGGAAAAGTACGTTATTTTGCATGTGCCTCTGACACACATCGTGTACATGTACATGTACATGTACGTGGCATGTATCGGTACTATTTACATACACCACAGCGCGGACCTTGTTTTGAATTAATTAAGATGTAAAACAAGTCCCCACTGGCCCAGTTGACTCGTTGATCGAATCAGGCGTTAAATCAACCCCCTCGCTGTAATCAGATTCCAAAGATTGAATTGACACTGTTTGAAATGCTAATTCCCTAAAACAATTTGTATTCAGTAAGCTATGGGCCTCTGGGCATACACCATCAAGTCTGTTGACCCTTTAGCATTTGTATTACATTGTACTACATTGTATTACATTGTATTACACTGTATTTATTCTTTTTTGAATTGGTAAAACCTTAACAGGCTATGGTGGTTGTACAAGGAGTGAAATATCAGGCCTGGCAGGGCACTTTTTGTTCATACATGTAGGAGAAATTTTCACACAATTTGCCAAAAGCTGACAGAAAAACACCATTATAATTCAATTAACTTCTCAACCAAATTCAGTGTAAATGTTCTTGCATTACACGGTAAGTTATGTGTACATGTACAGGGTTCGAATAGCGTTAGCCCGCTAGCCGAATGCTAGTCAAAACAGCGGCGGGCTAGGCAAACTATTCCTTGAGTAGCCCAGCTGGCGAGTCAAAAAATTATTGGGCTATGGCAAAGACGAAAGGACAGGAAGAAATAAATCATTAAATTCAGAAAGCAAACCTGTATCAACTTGTGTCTAATTGTATTAACTGTTTAGGGTTAAATTATTAGATCTGTTTATTAAAAACACCGACAGTATTGTCTCAGGATACACGTTTTACATGCATGCAAATTGTTGTTTATGAGACACTCTAAAGTAGAAAAACATGCGGGCTAGTAAAAATGCCCACGGGCTAGTTAAGAGTAATGTTTTAGTAGCCCGGCTGGCTAGTGAAAAAAAAGTTAAGGTCGAACCCTGATGTACTCCATCAATTGCACTTAATAAAATAATGTCAGTCCACGAAATTGTTTGTATTTTTTTTTCCTAGAAAAAGTGTGACGTACTGTAGATCATGTTGGCCAGGGCATAGTTTGTTCAGAATTTAAAAATTTAAAGTCCATTCACAAATATTCAATCTAAATTTAAGCTTTCTTTGTAGTCCATTTTTGTGCTTTTTAAACGAAAACTGCTCATTGTTTTGCATGAAAATCCAAACGCTTTTCAAGTATTCAGTATTCTCCTTCTCAATAATGCTGCCATTTGTCAGCCTATTCTACATTTGACTCTGTGAAGGCACAGCCATGATGGACTGTTCGCCGCCTATTGCCTCCAGCTGTGCGTCCCAGCGCAGGCGCAAGGTTTTAAGCATTGATTTCTGTGTCAAACCAACTGGAAGTATTTAACCCATGCAGTCACTGCTCCCAATGCCTCTCGGCACAGTACTACATCTTTTTGTCAGATGCAGATATTTTTTGAGTGCTTTGTCAAAAGCACTTTCAGTTAAATTTTTCTCTTGTTACCGTTATATGGCTGTATTGGTGTAAAAAATACTGGTATAATAAATGTACATTACATTACCGGCTAAAAAACTTAATGATATTTGATATTAGTGCAGTGTTTGCATATATCATGTGTACATGTACATGCACGGTAGCTGTACTTTTGTATACATAAACTGCATTATCCATGTAAAGTGTTTGGATTTTGTATGTTCTTGAACCCCTAAGGCCAACAAAAAAAAGTCTTAGGTTTCTGGTATGGAGCTTGCCTCAAGAGTGGTGCGGCGATGCAGGTTTTTTCCCCCCTACTGTTTTTTCCTCAAATGTCGGCTGATGTTGCAAATGACGCTTCAATCCCCTTAAAACTGTCAAAAATACACATGTACAGGTACGGTACATTGCGTACATGTACATGTATAATTCATTCAATTCAACAGGGCATTGTGTGTGGCACCTCACTAATTGCCACTTTTTGTTGGCATGACTGTGAGCTGAATGGGAGCTTCTGGTAAAATCGGATAACCATTATCCGGTTTAAAAAAAAAAAATAGGATAACTGGATTTTGAAATCTCTGATGTCTCCCACCACTAGTACATATTCACAAGTTGTAAGTGGTCTATATATATAGTACATCTATTTCCAATCTATTTTGCAATGCAAACACTTGTGTAAGGACGTTCTGAGTGACACATTCTCCTCGCATTATTGTTGCCACAATATTTCTTCGGTTCCGATTAATATTTCATCCAACCATCTGACAATCTGTTATTATAAACACGAGTGGTGATATGAAATCTAGAGAGCGCAAACTGTCATGCCATTTCGAGACCTTGTTTTGCTCGTCGCTAGATCTAATTGCCAAAAGAGATGCTCGATATAGGTGCTGTCAAGGTTTTTATGAGGTTCGTCCTTTGATTCATCAGAACAAGATTTTTTCCATCAGATCTTTTTTTTCTTCTCCTTGTGGATTTGTCATTATGCTGTCGTTGCTCATCAGCGATTAGGATATCACGTCCCCTCACTGTTCCCTGTCGCCGTGGTGACCTTCTGGTGGCAGGTTCCTCTCATCATTTTCCCCCACCGCATCGTTGCTTGCTCCCGGCCCGTCTCCATCCAGCCTTGATGCATCGCCGGTCTCCAAGGGGACCCCAACGTAGTCCGGTTACAATCAATGACCCGAGCGATACAACCATGAATAAGGCTGAGTCACAAACACAATAGCGATTAATAATACATTGCTGGGCTGAAGCGCCGACTACATCCGAGGATGACCACACCATGCTCAATCAGCTTTTTTTTTACTGTCCGTGTTAAGACACTGCACGCTAGATTATATCATCTGAGACTGAGAGGCAACTTGAGCGCCAGTTATGATGCCAGGAGTTTCCCATTAATCAACTCGTGGCGTAACCGTCTACCAATTACCAAGCAAGCCGCCGTCAATGTATTGGTTCTCATGCATCTGTTAAAACAACAGCCGGTTCTACTCTAGGACGCCCGTGCTATAAAGAGACCACTGAAGGCCTCTCGTGTATTGCCCGATTTTCATTTTTTTTTTTTTTTCGTCATCACCGCCGATGCGCTCACCAAGTTTACAGTTGGTAGGTGATGCATGTGCATCCCTCCTCAGCCAGCTGTCGTTTTCCTGGCTTGATTTCCAGTGAAACAAGAAAACTGCTCTCGAATCCAGCATTTGGCGACTCATCTTCCGGTGGGGATAAACCTCCGCATCGTCGATCGTCCCCTTTAAGATACATCAAGCTCTGAGCTCTCCACTCTGCATTTTGGATTTGGAGGTTGCGGTTACCGTTCTCTCTGAGTCATCACAAGCATACATGGATGTATTCATCTGTCACACTCCCCGCTTTCTGCCTCTTGTCTTGTGCTCAGGATTCAGTACCAACACGGACCCAAAGCATGGATCTTTTTCTTTCAAGTCAACTATCACCATCACTGGCTGAGATACAATTCAATAATCTGTGATTTACGATTAACAGGTCTGTGCCAATGTGTGAGGACATTTAACGTGGATGTCAATCCGGAATCAAGTTTTCATTTACACCCCCGTAGGATTTATGTCCGAGGTGTTGAACGAAGTTTGGTCATTGATCTGGTGTAGATGTCACCTGCTGCTCTGTGTTACGCAAACATAAATATACATTGTACTGACTAGTATATGGAAATAATGCTGTCCATCGTGATTAAGACAATTCTTGAAAAGGAACAAACACGAAATAGGGGTTGACCACGAGGCTGCGTCATCCCATGTGAACGAGATTGCCGTCGTCAGCTGTTGTCAACAAGAGGCAAATATTCAGTTCGTCGCTTTCATTGGATGAGAAAGGATCAGTCAAGAAACTGGAAAATGATTTGTGGACTGCTATTTTAAATCCACTTGATATCTATAAAGTGTCTGTGACAACAGCTACCCACAGCCACAGTCTTCATAATTGGCAAACCGCAAGCCGCTGACAGGATTTATGTCTCAACAAAATTTGCATGGATTAAATTGGATACATGGTCGTCTCTCTGCCTAGAAATCTTCGTAGATTGGCCATCGTAGGGCTTCAAGTATGCACGCTCAGCTTGCAGTTGTCACAAAACCAATTGTGTGCTTTTAATCTGCCAAGGCCAGCACTCCAACTGCACGTCAATTTGAAACGCATGAGGTACCAAAGCTTGTAATAAATTTGCTTGTGTCCGTACTGATTGTGGACATCATACTGAGCTGGATCATGCATTTCTTGTAGTTTTGACGAGTGATTCAACGCGAAAATTTTGAAATCTGTGAGAGGTCAAAGTTCTGTTAAGTGACACTTCCTTACGGACAAGTGGACAGCGTGTCGTACATTTACGTGTGATTCAGACCGAAATTTGACATTGTCGTCATCAGCGGTCATTTCTTGTAACTTGACCGACGCAAGTCAGCGGTCAGTTGGCCAGCGTGCGTAATCACCGCTTTGTGTTGGTAGGGGAAAATCACTGGTCACAATGTGGGGTGCGTATGACGTCAGGCACCGGTCACCTCATGAGATCCATTCACCGGACCCGTCTTCCAATGCCTGGTTCCCCTGTGAATGCGTCGTCAGTCTGTTTGGATGCAAGAAGAAAACGGTGGTATGCATTTTTACTTACAGTTCTTTGGTTGGTTTTATTTCTGAATGGATAATAACAAATGATTTACATTTAGATGTACCAGTAGCTATTTACTCTCAGTACCAGGCATGCAACTTTTCCCCGGATCCGCTGATTTCTTGAGTTTTTTTACTTCTCATGAATGCCATTACAAATTGAAAAGTACTGTACAAAGTCTTGTGTGGTTTGGAATTTCCCCGTTTTTTTTCTATATTCCCAGTGGCACACCCACTAACGAAACCCACAGTATAAATCACTATACACTGTAGGTACATGTATATGTACGTACATGTACTTCTTGGTTCTCTGCATGTACATTTTACATAAATTGTACATTTACATCGTGGTAATGTACATTAGCATGCAACTTTTACTGCATATATGTACATTTAAAACTCTTAACATTTGCATAAGAAATTGAAGAATATAATTGTATTTTAAAATTTATTCCATTAGTGCATAGTATGCCCAAGCAGTTTAAAAACTGATTTCCATTGGGGCCCTGCACACCTTACAATTTATTAAATAATGTTAACCCTAATGATCCCCAATCAGCCAAACTCCAACACAAGGGTTTAGTGCACAGTTTAATAGCACAGGGTGTTGGAATTTGCAAGGATGAGGAAGGTTCCTAGTAAATCATCCTTGGAGAGTTAATTAAAAGTAAAGTTAAACTCGTAAGGAAAAGTGCATTTGGTGAAACATTTGACGAACATTTATATAATTTACAAATAGAAGTATTTCAGAAATACAATGTAGTACAGAAATAAAGCTATAACTACATATATGAATATCAAATTTAAATTCGTTTACAAACCGGTAGATGCATATTAAGTAGATGGATATTTTTACGCAGATACTGAGGCGTTTTTGATTTAAAAACTTCCTCTGTGAAGGCCCTAGTATAGTGCACACTTTCTATTTTCCGCAAATTTTACCGGTATGTGTACATGTACATGTACATGTACATACAAACAGACACGTCTTTTTAGTGTACATACATGTAAATGTACATGTACACACATGTATTCATGTATCTCTTTCAGCGCAATGCCATTTTGTCCCCAAAGGAATAGGCCGAATGCGTAAGTGCCTCAAATTATATCCACAATTCCACATCAATATTTTTACATTGGAAGGCCATCCCGCTTCCTTACGTACAAAACAGACACACACAGAAAGCTTTTAAAAAGCGTTTGTACGTCGTAATTTTAATCACTCCTCTTTCCTGTCTTTTGGCTGGCTTAAGTCAGCTGCGATTCACAATTCCTCGCATTATTTGCCCCGCGATTCTAAGCATTCCATTCATTGTACATCACACCATGCATCCAGTGTCCGTGCACTCCTGCCTAGGGAACACGGGATTGAGAAATCGACCTGTCGTCTTGGCAACCAGAAATTGAAAGGCTTTTTTTATTCCCTTTCCCGTCTGCATATATAGCTGTCCATTTCCAAAGAGTATCTGGGTTTTGTTTGTTTATTACACTTGATGTATCAAAACCAAATGCAATTTCTCTTTCATGTCTTTGTGGACTGCGAAATTGGGCATCTTTTTACTAAAAATACGTGTAAGGAATTGGAGCCTTTCCAATTAAGAATCTGACACTCTTTTTGATTTATTGAAAGAGATTGCTCAAAATAATGTGTTCACCATATGTAAGGATTTATTATTAGTGTATTCAATGTACACGTACACAAGCAGTGAACATGTACCGTACATTATGTACAATGTACAATGTACATGTACATGTACATCATTTGATGCATTGACATCAAAATCACTGAAAAAAACACCCCAAATTATTTAGGCTAAGTAAAAAAAAAAATTTCTTGTTAGTAAGGAGGAATACTGTTTGTTTGTTTGAATCATCTTTCTTTGCACTTCTTTCAGAGTCACACAGTTTATAAAATTCTCAAACCAAATGGTGTCTCGTCCACAAATTAATTATGCAAAGTCACAAAGTAAATTAGGCCAGCTCGTTTGTTGATCAATACTGGAGGTGCTTGCTTATTACGCTGAGCTGACGCCAATCGATCATAGGTTGTGTAGATACAGCACACCTAACAGTTATTGGAACGAGCACTAACGGGCTATCATCCGCCGTCTTAATGGGGTTTCCATATCGACCGGGCAACAGACAGTGGTAGTAAGTAAACAGAACCACGCAGTTTTTTTAATTACTCAAAAATTGGTTCCAAGTTGTACTTAGCTTGAGAATTCTCATTTCTGGTGCCAAAACATTTTTTAACTAACAATTAACATACAGTTTTGTACTGTCCTTGCTATGGTTTGAACCCATCCCGAAAAAAGATTTGTTCTTTGATCAAAATTATCCTGCAATACAAAAATTATTCACTAGTGATCTTAAAGTGACAACTTTCCAATAAGAAGGACCTAGTTTTGAATTTGCGGCCTGTAATTCAGTTGAAGCAGGGCTCATCTGTCTGTGCTTATTATGCCAAAAATCTCATGTTCGTGTAGCCTTGAATTTGTTACAGTACTGGTGTGGTATCCACATGTACATAAATTGTAAATTGAACAGAGTATACACAGAGTACATTTCATCTACATGTAAATTTAGTGCCTTTCTGCCACGAAAATTTATGCTGACATAAATTTCTGCGCATAATGAGTTGCCATCGCTACTCTCGAGTGACACTTCATGAGTCAGGGTGACTCAGTGACGACAAAGTACTAATGGACACAGATCATGGTCACTACAAATGTGGCAAAACAATTATCAAATGATGACAGGCTCTTTCTTTGAATTGATTGCAATATGACAGTGACAAAATGCAGGTCAGAAATATCCATTTTCTGTTTTCATAATGTTCATGTTTCATGTAAATGTAGCTACTTCACACAAATGCAATATGCAGCATGAAGATGACTTGTCGACACAATCCTTGAGCAATTTCCATTGATATTCATTGCAAGATGCACCGTAAAAAGCACATTTTAAAAACTTTTTCTTTTAGAAAAATTCACAGATTGCCCACAAACATGTACATGTTTGTGGGCAAAAAATGCAGATCTATTTATTTATTTATTAATTTTGTTTATTTATTTATTTATCTTGAGAACATCCAACAGCGAAATGCCAGAACAGGATGGATAATACTTAGCAGAAGACGTGGAAAGAAATTACAGTTTTAGTGGTGGAAGGAAATCCCCAGAATGATATCTTGGCAGGGACTGAAACCCAATCCACATGTTGGCCCAGGCGGGATTCGAACCCGGGTCACAGCAGTGGAAGGCGAGGAAATCTCATCCCCTTGTAAACAATTTTTCAGCTTACATTTTTGTTAATGACTTCACAAGTCTGAATCTGAGGTTCATGACACTCCAACATTTTTTTTCATTTTTGAACACTTTTGAAGGGATGCAAAATTTAAGAATATGTATTTTTATTCGCCATGTTTCATGTTGCACATGTACCGTACATGTATATGTACCTGTACGGTGAGGTTTTGTACAGTGTCTCTGAAACATGTGAAATCTTTCCCATTGTTCCAAATAATGAAATTACATGCTAAATTTGTTTACAGCTTGTACAGATTTTCTTCAATCTTGTTGTCTAGATTTGTTATTTTTTCACCCCCCACCTGAAATCATGGTTTTAGGTTTCCTCCCTTACAATAAAAACAATTTTCAGGCAAATTTGTAAACAGTACCAGTGTCTTTATGTCTATAAATTGATATTGATCATGCGGAGTGCATGGCCAGTAGCAATTTACGGTGCTTTTAGGGCTTGGACGCTTTAGTTACACTGTATGTGTACCGTAAAACACATGTCGCCCCTGTAAAGTGCCGCAGCGTTAATTTCATAAAAAAACCAAGGATGTGTGGGATATTTCACCTCGTCCGTGGAAGGCATTCGCTGAAACAGCTCCCGTTGAATCATTTGAGCGCTGGAATTCCGAGACGCGAGAAAGGAGACCGAGAAGATGTTTCTTTTTCGTAGCGGGTGGAAGAAACTGGTGACCGAGGAGACTCAGAAGGGGAATATGAGGAGTACAGCGTGCGGTTTGGTAAGGGTCGGTCCGTGGCGAGTTTGACACCGATTAAGGTGGATTGTCTTCGAAATCTCGACATATCCTCTACGAGCAGTGCATATGTGCAGAAGGAAAACATCAACACCGATTGCTTGCAATTCACCATGAACTATATTCACAAATTATGGAATTTTCTTTCAATTTTTTGTTTCCAATGCAGCAATACCACTATCCGGATGAAGACCCACCAGCTTTAGATGGCGCCCCGCGGTTGGTTCCCGTAGTTGGTTCCAATGTGACTCAACCCAAGGAGAACATTCAGAGCTACGTCACGCAGACTACCGTGTCGCCAGTTGAGGTAAGATTTAAATAATTGTTTCGGTTAAATAAATTTCAAGCATCTTGATAATTTTGCTGGACAATCGAGGGCTAGCCTATGGGCTCTGCGCAAGAACAAGAGAGGGCGCTGTTTGACCACTTTTGAGAGCCCAGTGGATGGGGCACACCATGTGCGTGTTCTGGTTCATGTGCGTAGAACGCAAAGTACACTCGACTGATTTTATTTTGAATGTGCACAAAGCCATAGCGTCTTCACGTGAGCGTCAGGCGTCGTCGATGATGCGTTCGAATGTCTCTCCCAGTGGTCTCCCCTAACTTTCCCTTTCTTACCGTTGAGGGGGTACTTGTGCACGGAGCCCATAACCGTCTCTTAAATGACTGACTGAATGACTAACAGACTGATTTACTGACTTTCTGACTCATTCACAGTCACTTATGCGCTGGGCAGTGCTATCATATAGGAATACCCCGTGACGCCAATGAATGGGGTAAATCCGGCCCATTGTGTCGACCAGATGCATGAACAGACTTCCAGTGAATAGCCATTCTGAGTCAATTAAATAAAATACTGTGCACTCTAAGACCAGCTTTAGTAGCCTTGTCTTGTTTTGTATTATTAAGGAGGCCCCGTTTTTTTGCCAATATCACACTGTGCAGTCAATCAGATGTGACACATTGTTTGTGTTCAACCCACTAGCATCTGTATTACATTGTATTACTTTATACATGTACATGTATGTACTACATTGTATTACATTGTATATTTATACATGTATTACATTGTATTACATTGTACTACATTGTATATTTATACATGTATTACATTGTATTATATTGTACTACATTGTATATTTGTTCCCTGATGAATTCATGAAACCATGGAGTGCTGAGTTGGTTTAGATGGTACACATGTACAGGGAGAAATACATGTACATGGAAATGACATGTATCGATATTGTAGCAGTTGTACATAACCACTGTTCTTCTCATTAAGGCTGAGTAAAAAAAATTAATAGTTTCTCATCCAGCCTTTGTGAAAATAAAATGAAGGAGGCGGGCACTTTTTTCTCGTTTTTTTTCCCCCAAGATGAGGGATTGCCCAAGATGGCAAATACATTTTTCAATTTTCTCGAATATTTTTCTGATACAAAATTCGGTGTCCAAAGGAGCCAAATAACCCTTTCTACGGTACATACCGGTACCTGTACCTACAATTTTGTTGGAAATAATGAAAAGACAAAACATTAACAAGACACGTGCAAACTACGTTGCAAATGTATGAATAAACAAATAAAAACGAGGCGGCCGGGAAAAAAAGGAAGCGGGTGGGGCCGAGAAAATGGTTAATTTTTTTAACTCGGCCAAAGCATGAAGCGTAGCATTGAAAATCCTCACACTTACAACCTCACAGTAACTCTTAACTCGATTACATCCGTTTGCCCAGTCACAAAAAAAAAATGCGTTATTGCAACTGACTTCATTGCAGACAGGGGTATGCATCGTAAGACACGCCTGCACGATGTGGGGTGGTAGTAATTCCGTTAACTGCGTGTCGGACTTTATAACATCCCTGACATGTGTTGTGAATGGGACCGTATGAATCAATTTACTTGGAGCCAATTACTGCGCCTGTCCATATCTTGCGAGATAAATTCTAAATGACTCATGCATGCTACCGGTGCACTTGTTCATGTTACATGTAATTTTTCTGGAAGCTGTCAAATGGAGAGATTAATCAGGAAAAAAGGAAGATTTGTCTTAATTGCAATTGTCGTGCGTAAGAAAGTTCAAACAATCCACTGTGCCGCCTTTGAAACATGGACTGTGCATGTTATGGGTATGATAATTATGGCTTGGCAAGCACACACAATATAACTCTGGGAGTCAGTGTGTGGGACTATTAATTCTGAATGGCGCCCTCTGTTGAAGGTTTGTGGTAAGTTCAAACACATGTTTACAATGTATAAACTGTACATGTACAATTAGTGGTTTTTTTTAAAACGTACCAGACAAGCAAATTCCATTACGTTTGAAGCAACAAAAGTGCTCAAAATTTAAAGACGGGTGCTGAACAACTAACCTGATTTGAAAAGTTTTAGCTCTGTGGAAGCTGTACCGGTATATTCTGAAAACAACATTCTAGGATCTAGATTTCAATTCAAAAGTTGCCTAGTCGTTATGATTTGCGCCCGAAATCAACATCCAAAACACGTTCTCATTCAGCCAAGTGCAGCTACATGTACGCAATGTCACACACTGAACCGATGAATAATGGCAACCGGGCGTGTGTGCGTCGTGTCCCCGCTTGCACGCACCCATTCACGGATTCGCCCAATTACAAACAAACAACTAACGGAAATTTCCTACGCAAAGTAAACGCACTGAACCGACAAATAATGGCAACTTTGCGCGCTAGCTGTGCGTCGTGTCAACGCTTGAGCGCACCCATTCATGGATTCGCACAATTACAAACCAGCAACTAACTGAAATTTCAAAAAATGCGCCACTTGACTCATCTTTGGAAATGTCCTTCTTTTATTGTTTTCTTCAAAATGACTAACATGCTAGAAAGAATTTTTTCACAAGGACTTTTTGGATAGCTGCAAATGATCTACGTTACTCTATGTTTAACAATTACATGCAGATGACAAATTCAACTAACACGCAGTATGTACATGTACATGCGTGTACATGTACAATGTACTATGACAGAAATATCAACAAATTGGGTCACGCGGCTACATAGATCGCCTCTAGACATCCAGCCATACCCAGAAGCCTCAGCACTTCCTGCTGGCTCCTTGCAATCGGAAATCAGGAGCAACTCGCAAATGTCCTCTCACCAAGTCAGATGTACATGTACGTGTATGTACTTGACACCTGGGCCTGCTGCAACCTGTACCCGACGTGCTTATTCCCTCATTTGGAGTTTAGAGAATTTTATGCGCGGCGCAGCGGGGTCAGCCAAAACGCCGAGCGCCTCGCGTGCTGACACTTGGCAGACCACTGGGGCATCTTCTCTAAGGCTTTGGCGTGAGGACCTGCACTTTTAAGACCCTTGAAGATGATTTTTTTTTCTGCCGACTGATTGACGAGAGATTTGTTGTCGGCAGATTCCTCCATGAGTGCCTTGAATTGTGCCATCGGGTATTTTTTTTGACACCATGGAGTACTGTATGTACGGTACGTCGTACCCTAGGACATCACCTTGATTGTTTTTAAAGACTTGGCAAATATTGTTATCCCTGGTGCTATACAAAAGAAATTAAAAATTGATGCTCACCTTAAATAAAAGCCAAATACGTACAGTTGTATACATACATTTACATACTCCGGGATCTTTTACACACATGTACATGTATCACTGGGGAAAAAATAAATCAATTTTGACAATACATAATTTTGTAAATAATAATTTAAAAACAACTGAAGCACATAGAAACAGAAACTACGAATTAAAAATATGAATGATTAATAGCAAGAATTTTTTATCATTTTCTTCTGCATGTTAATTTTTGCATGTACCGGTAGGTGTACATTTGTACCTTTAATATTAATTTAGGCCCCAGGCTACGAAGTCACCAGAAACACCTTTACAGCAAGCGCCGGATATTTAGAATATATCAGACTTTTTTTCTGTTCAACAACAGGCTCTCTTTAATATGGGTGATTAACTCTCCATCTCATTAACCTAGAAGAAACTCCCTCCAAGCGAGAGGCCGCATCCCGCCATGATGATCAGGCCTTATCAGGGACACGGTGGAAAATAATCCTCAACGTGATGAGTAGAATTTCCTCTTGCCGTCCCAAACGGTACTCTGATATTTTTATTGGCTAGAGGGTTGGGTTGTCTTTTGGGAACAAGGTTCTCCTGGCCTTGTTCTACTTGTAGTTGGAGCTAAACATTGCAACACCTATTTGAAGGAGTGGTCTGTTTGGATGGACTTGAGCTGACACGCGAAGATAATGATTGTGTGGAGAGTCTCTGTGTGAAATAGACATCTGCTCATCGTGTGTGGGGGCAAACCATCAAGTGCATGTACAGCACGGACACTTAGCATACAGGATAGCACGTGTGTGTTCCGAGCGTGCCTGTGATCGCGACGTCAGTGAAAAATTTTTGATCACTGTGTACGCCGAGCGCTAACGGGGACGACACTGGTGTGTTTTGTACGGACCACCTGTTTTGCTGTGAAGACACACATCGCAGGCCTGACGGTACCCCAGTGTGTTGTTCGGCTCGCTGACATCCAGTCGTCGTGTCGGCGTGTTATTTGTTTTGATTTGACGTCCCAGTTTCGTACTTTGTGTCCATGTTTGGCTAAATCCCTGGTCGTCGTGACCGTGGAGGTGTGGGGCTGGCGTCAGTGACAAGCCACCGGAGGCCGGCTGTCTGTGCTCTCTCTCTCCGCAGTGTTTTCCCCCGTTGCCATGATGCATGTTTTCGTCAATGTCTCGGCTTCACTGATGTACGGCAACAAGAAGAAGGTTCGACTCGTTATTCCCGTTAGTAGTTTCCATTCAGACCTACAAATATAATGTATTTATCACAAGCATGAAGCACGTACATTTTTTTCATCACACATACATTGTTTGCATTTATTGTTGCACACAGCATGTGAATGTACATGTACACATGTACATGTACAATGTACAGCACACGTGCATAGCATTTACATTCCCATCCTACATGTTGTACGTATTTATGTACATGTAAAGAATTTCCAATAAATTTTTTTTGTTAGTTTATTTGAATGGAATTGTAATGTAGCGGTATGATGTGAACTCAATACCATATTGTTGTGAAGAAAAAAATTTATACTGTGTACATGTATCGGTATAACATGCATTTTGGAATAGATAATTAAGATTCTTGATATTCATCATGAAGCATTACTTTTCTCCCCATGGTAATTATTGAAATATTATACTCACGAAACTTGGTCATTCAATGTGAATGAGGACTCAAGCTCATCATACACGTAGAAGGATACAGTATGTGTACATGTACATGTTTGTATACATGGTATATGTGACAACGTGGGTTTTTTTTTTGTGGTTATTTCTTTTAGAAAATATAAAGCTGTTGGCACAGTTGGGGACAAATATACCCCATTTTGGGCAAATTCTAATTTTTTGAAAACATTCTCAGTGCCAGTGAATTTCAGTTCAGTACATCAAACTATGTTTTTTTGTCTTGTAAAAAATTGCTTTTCAAATGGAGTTTTGTGTGTGTGGGAAGTCTTTTCCTGAGGAATTTTAATAATGGCAGCGCTTTTGTATTGTGTTCAGTGACATGTATGCAGTCCACAATTATTGTGGACAAGTTGTGTAAATTGTCAAAAAAAAAAAAGGAAACAAAAATTTACAAAAAAAAAAAAAAAAAAATGGTCAGTGTTTCTTCACTATTAAAATTAATAGAGCTTTCATTAGGCATCAGAAATGTCTGAAACGCTTTTGTTCATGAAACTGAAACGATTGCTATTGTTCTCATTTCAGACATTTTGTCTGAAACAAAAGCGTCTCAGATATTTCTTGTTCATATTGTTTGTTACAGTCAGCACTGTTGTCCACCCAGTCGTGCCAAACGTGCCATGCCTGCCCCGATCACGATATCAAACTGCAAAATAATTCATGCAGGCCGCGAACTTCTTATGATTATTACCAATATTGCAGCGTGTCAATACCTGAGGGCAATTAAACTGCAGTACATCATGACTACCGTGCGGTCATTGTCTTGTCCATGTTTGTTACCTCGCTACATGTACGTACATCAGACTGTTTCCTGTTCCCGTGGTCACCGTAGTAACCGATTGTAAGATACACACATCGATAGTGATTTGATATTTTTTTTTTTCATCCTTGGTTGGAAATGTCAGAGTTAAACTGAGTCGCCTAATGGATGTAATTTTTTACTGATTGACTGCATGTACATGTTTGTACACACTATACACTGTACTTCAATATTATTATGCACTACGGTGGTTCAAAACTAAACAGCACTTTCCCGCTGTCAGTGAAAAATTGTTGACTGCTGTGATGTGGGAAGTGACGTTTTTAACACCTGAGGGACGCCTAGCACCCGAGACGAATTACTCAAAAAGATAAATGGTTGTAACTTACATGTACATGTACTGTGTGAGAATATATTAAAACACTGAGGTGTAACCTTTGATAACTGCAAGTTTTGATGTTGTGCCGGACATGAGACTAAGCGTTTGACGTTGCAGTTCTCATTGCGCAAAGCTTGTGTGCCGGCAGAACACGCGCAATGAACGCAGTGCGATATCACCCTCGGTGTGTGGCATGCATTTTTATTGTCCAGACACGTGGCCGTCCTGGACCAATGAAATAACAGTATCCAAGTGCACGATGTAACAACGGAATTCAATATTTATGGTGGCTTGTATGGGACACCAGTCTTAAATTTCCTTCTCAACATTGCACATTTCGACTTAAAACTATTTCTTTTATCTCAAGATGCAGTTTTTTTATGATGAATTTTTTTAGCAGTTTGTTTTGGATGTCATAATTCTTTTGCAATTCTTTGGTGTTATTTTTTGGTGTTTTTGAAGATACATGCATGTACTGTTTTTGTACTTAAATGTTTGAGTGACAAACTCAAAAGTGAATCCTCATTTAACCCTTTTTCAATTGGAACACCCTAAATCTTCCAAAAATTAACTTCAGTTCAACATCCAAATAAACATCTCCATGTATCAATGTATTGTACCTCAACACTCAGTTTCCATCAAAAAGCCACTATTTCTTAATCATCTCTTAGACATGGACTCGTAAATATTTGGCTTTAAATAGACTTGACGGGTTGGGAGTGCGAGGGAGGATGCGAGGGGGGGGGGGGGAGTTGATCATCATCTGTGTCAACAAGGAATGCCACCTGATTATTGATTGCGAAGAAGAAGGAGACAGGAATGAGGTGAGGAGGTGAATAGAAAAATTGCCCCAAATCTTGGCAATTAGATTATCCTTGCTAATTTTCACCAGTACGCTAAAATAAAAAACTCTGGTAACCACCAGTTCATTGAAAATGTGTGAAGGGAACACTTCCTATCTTAGTGATAGTAGCACTCTCAAAAAAATGTGCATGTACGTGTATGTACATGTACTTTGGCTATAAATGTCACTCGCAAGAGCGGATTAGACAGTTTAGGCTAATTAATTACACAAGTTGCGTTAATTCTTTTCAATTAAATCAAATTAGGTTTTGCCCTTCACCGACATAAACACTGTATACTCAGTGTGTTACCTCCCCAGTGAAAGTTGGAAAAAAATCACTCGGGTGGGACTCGAACCCACGACCTCCTGCTTTATAGTGCAGACGTCTTACCACTCGACCACCGAACTAATGGGATCGGTTGGCTAGTTCGGATTTGTCAAATATAAAAATCTTTTCAATTAACAATTTGTTGTTTTATTCAGAAGAATTTCATTGCAAGACTTATTTTGTCATGCCTGAAGACGTGATGAAATTTTGTTTCTTGAAAACGGGACAGTACTGGCTCAGAAATACATACGTGCGTATTGTTCAAAGCCTGAATTTGATTGTTTCCTGGTTTACTAACTTCAGAAAAGCCAAATTTGCTACAACCCCATTTTTGTAAACAAAAAAAAAGGTTGATTTTTTTTGGGGGGGGGATAAATGGAAGAACCTACTCTTTGATATGTACAAATATATTTTCCTGACAGAGTAAATTTTTTCCTTGTTTGCGTTGTTGTTTGTGCCATCCGACAACGCAACCCGATACCTGTTTACCAGCGCAGGAAAAGTTGTTTTTTCCAGAAAGCCGGTGCCCAGGGAAACGCAATACACGTGGCTTATTGGCACTCTACGACTCGATACACTTCCTTTCAAAGTTGTTTTTGTTATTAAAATAAAAGAAGTTGTCTGGGGGATGGATCGGACCCCGCTTCGAGTCATAAACACTTCAGCTAAAGTGTAAAAGCAGTTCAGCAGTGTGATGATGTACATTTGCGTATCGGTTTTTTTAAAAGCAAAATTGCCTCAGAAAAAAAAGAAGAAGAAGAAAAAAAAAAAGAGATCAATCCGTGACTTGCGATAATATTGACAGCTCCTTGACAGTTATCTTTTACTTGTTGGAAATAGGAAAAGGAGTGCGTTTTTTTTTTATCTGCGATGTACATGTAGTGTGTTCAAAATCGTGAATTTTTTAGGAGGGGAGGGGTTATGTGGGGAGGAATGAAGTTATTGATTTTTTATAATTTTGACAACCATTAACCCTCCTGCCATTCAAACAGTCACAGACAGTCAAAATTTCCATCACTTCCCCTGCTATACTTTTAGCAAAGGATAGTCACCAGCAGTCAGATCATATGTCAAGCAAGCACTGCGAGTCAAACTCAGTCAACAGACCATGAACAGACATAGCAGGCAAGTTGTGTACACAGCTGGCTTATCGATTACCCACAGTCAAAGCAAAGCTGTATCGAGTTACATAAACAGTCACGGCCAGTCAATCTTGCTTAACGTAGGCTGGGAATTCTTAATTGTCAAAAACAGTCACTTGATTGATTTTGACTGAAAGGACTACTTGGCACAGAATGTACCGGTATGTTTGCATAGGAGGGTTAATAAATATGCATGAAGATTTTCTATAGAAATCTTGCCTGCAGGTCTTAATTTTCATATTAATTTGGATATCTAATTAGCGATACATTTTCCATTATATGAGTAGTTTTCATATAGTCTCCTTGACCCCGATATTTGGATAAATATACGTGTACCGGTATGCTACATGTAGCTGTATTGGAACAACTACCGGTAGGTTTGAAAGCCGACATGAAACAAATATAATATCCCTGGAAACAATTTATGAGCATTAAAAAGGAGAACACGCACAATGAAATTTCACGCTTTTTATGACTCTATTTTTTTAAACATAGTCAACAGATAACTTCTCTGAAATCCAGACAATCTGCACTGCCAAGTGACTTGCGCGACAATGAATCGCAATCTAGGTTCCAGCCTCCATTTTCTTTTAATTCCGGCCGAGAAAAAAACCCAGGTGCCGTATTTCACTCTTCCTTTATTTTTTCTTCCGGAGGTCGCTTTGTTGGAAGATGGACTCGAGATATATGAGATTTGTGTTTGACGCAGCCATGATAGGGTGTCCATTCAATTAGCTTATTGGCTGAAAGGGAAAGACGAGACGGGCTTTGTGTTGGAACAGTCTCTCCTCATCGCGAGAGCGAAATCGGATTCTTTTCTATTTTTGATCTCTTGTCTGTATCTGTTCTAACCAGAACTGAGACACTTGATTTTGCATCTTTTTCTATAACTACAATGAATCCTTTAAAAAAAAAGACGGTGAACAGTTCTTGATAAGTTTCTTTAAACAAGTCCATGGGATGAATTTGTTTTTAAGAACACATTTGTTGTGCAACTTTCTACTCTTAAATGTATGAAAACGATTTAACATCCCTTTTTGGTTAATTGTTTTGAAAAGTACATGGTTTAAACATTCAAGAAAAATTCTGTGCTTTTCTGTTCAAATTGTGAACCCAAAAATTTGCTCATTGAAAACATCTTTGAGAACAGATTGCTCATTGGCTCACTGCCACGTACTGACACAACAATGAATCACCAAAGAAAAGGAAATTTACGACAGCAAAATATCCCAAATTACGCAACTTTTGATGCAGAAATAGAACCTTGATGTTTCTGCCTGAAATGATATCACATTTTGCTCACGGATATGGCATTTCGCATTAGCATAAAAACCAAAAAGGCACCAAAATACCCTTGAAAATGGGAAAACGAAAATTGAAATATAAGATTTAATGGGATACAAAGGTGCATTTTCAAGGATTGCATTAAAAAAATTATATTGCATGTGCCGTTTAATTTAAAAATCGTGATTCGGGTACATATATTTTTCTTTGGGTATACACTGTAATATTGAATGTAGGGAGAACTCTGATCTGTAAAAATGTAAATAATATACCTGATGATTGCTGATGATGGCAGACTTTTGAAAATCCAAAACAAAATGCAAATTGCACATCAGGCTTTATGAGGCTTCATCGGAAGACTGTTTATTATGCATGATACACAGAACGCGGTTCCTTGCTTCAAGATGTACTGTATGTAATGCTGGGAGATATTCCAACGCCACGGATGAATTACGATGTGGTTTTTATCCAACCTAAGAAAAAAGAAAATATAACAGTTTGACTGACTAGCTTAATGCTGGTCTGTGGCCAGCCAGGCACTGGCAGGTTGATTTTCTTCCTGCCTGGCTTCAGTAATTTTCCGCTCGTTGCAGCCCAGTAAATGAATCAGAGGAGAGCAATGCAGTCTTATTAAGGGAAGCCAGTATCTTTGAAATTCGAGCTTTGATTTCATTTGGTCCGAGTGAGTAGTTAATTTTTCCGCTGATAGGACGGCAAGCTATTTTTAGTTTTGTTGCATTTTTTTTTCTTCCGGTCGTGGAATGATTAGGGTAACTGAACTCTTTTTTTTGTTGCAGTCGTGGATTGTGTTTTAAATAGTTCCAGCTTCGAAACAAATACATTTTTGTGAAATACAATATGTAGAGAAACAACAGAGTGTTTTGGGGATGGGTTAATATATATGCGATTCTGAAACATACATGTAAGTGTGTCTGGATCGAGTGTTTTTCCACGTACATGTACGTATCATTAAAAAAATTCAAACTATTAAATTTACTGTACTGTATGTACATGAACATGTTTTACAGCAGACATTGAGTCATACATGTACTGGTACATTATAATATTTATAAAAGTAAAATAATGTGATCATCTAACTTTTGGATATTTAATTTCCCCAACTGTACCCTGTTGCCATGGTTCCTGGAAATTGTGCGTTGCACCGCATGTGGTGTTTGCTAACATGCATTGTACATGTATACATGTACATGTACATACTTTTTGACCTTTGGCTATTTACAAGTATTAGCAAATACTCTGCATGTTTGAGCAAACATGTACACGAATGTACTTCTACATTCCACATGTACATGTACAATGTACATGTACGTTCATGTCCATAATGTGCCATACACATGTACATGTACATGTATGTCCAAAATATGCCATACATGTCCATAATGTGCCATACACATGTACATGTACATGTACATGTATGTCCAAAATATGCCATACATGTACATGTCCATAATGTGCCATACACATGTACATGTACCGTATGTCCATAATATGCCATACATGTCCATAATTTGCCATGTCCATTTTGTGTACAATATATCGACCATACATTGTACATGTATGTATTCTTTGTGTTATTATTGCCTGTATAAAATTCAGGTGTGTTATGCATTAAACATACGTGTACCGGTATACCTGAACATGTACATAAAATGCTGCAGTGCACGTACTTTTGCCTGACTTACCATAATGCAATGCAATTTGGCAAACATTTGCGTACCTGGAAAATACACTGATTGGCACGGTGCCAAGAAAGTCTTGCGCTATATCGGCTATAAAAAAACCTGCCATATTGAACAGACTTTTGTAATTTACAAAAATGTATATTTGAGTAATTATTGAATTCAGATTGTGTACATCAGTGTGGCTTTATACTTTGTGTAAAATAACATACGTTTACATGTATCGTTATGTGTCCCATTTTCTATAACTCTTTTAAAGGGAGGGAAACATGTAGTTTTATTGCGTAAATACAAAATTATACACATGTACAAAATGTACATGTAAATCTGTTTGTTTAATTGTTTACTTTTTTACATTGTTTGTACATGTACCGTATGCATATCTGCAATATTGATTAAATTCATGTATGGAGAACGTAAGTGATGATTCATAAAATTGACGTTTGAAAAAGAAGCATTTTTCTTTTACAAAAGCAGTTTCCCCATAATGTACAAATGTACCGGTAGGTTTAACAGTTTCAAACCCCCACAAAAAGAAGTATTTTTCAAAAATCAAAAATTCACTAACCATTTAGGACAAAACATGTCAGCTCAAGAAATTGAAAACCTCATTTTCTACTTTTTTAATCATGTTCTCACGTCGGAAAGTCAATTTTTGCGGGTGGCCTAGATTCCCCAGGTCTTGTTTGTTCACCGTACTGCCCTGGTACACATACACTGATTAGGCCTACATCCTAGTTTTTCAGTTTTGTTTTACTATAAGTGCGCACATTTGATCTTAACAAGACCACCCCCAACTCCAATCAACAACCGCCGACCGACTGACTCCACGGGGCCCGAATGGCAGCCGTTCCTGTCACGCGAGATGGAAAACTGTTAATTGATATATCAGGTTCGCTGTTAATAAAATGTGGCAAGGGAACACTCGGGGCACTGATGGTTACATGAGTTCGAGGGGGAAGTGGAAAGAGGAAGGGGGGGGAGACTATGCGTTGCTGTTGAAAGGCAGGCACTGAAATGAACCTGTGCCGACCGTCACACGATTGATGCAAGATCGTCGAAGCATTAATGCTTTGGATTTCAGCCTCTACCACATTAATTGTGAGGCGTTCTGGAAAAATAAGACGGAACTGGGCACATGCCGTAGTGGACAAAATGCCAAGAAAAATGCAAAAATGCAAAATGCAAAAAAAAATGCAAAAATGCAACAACAAAAAAAGGGAAAAAAAAAACCACGAATGGGGGCGATTTTTGTTGATTTTCAGATTTAATAGTACATGTATTTGTAATCGTTGATCAATACGTGTACTACACATATTTTAAAGAAATAGTATAAAAATTGTGGACTTAAAGTGTTTTAAGGAAAAACAATTGGCATCTTTCATTTTCACGAATACAAAACTGGAAATTTTAAAGGCCTTTTTCTCAGTATTTAAAATTTTTTGTTGACATGTCGGTGAGTGTGAACTTTAAATTTTATACCCTTTCCCGATACCCACAAACCCTCATTTCGACCTCTGCCCGTTCCTGTCTCGTTTTGGCAGAATGCCTCGTAGATGTTCTCCGACACCACGAAATGGATGACAGAGATCAAAATAGCAGGACTTGATCAAATTGGATTGCCGGCTTATCTCCAGCGACCTGCTGTCAGATTGAATAATGAAGAATAATGGGATTGGAATAAAATTCGGATCGGCGCAATTTTATTTTTATTCGTGGACAATTTAGGAAAAGCTGCATCAGCGAATGATGAAGTCACATTATTCGGATGCTATCATCATACAGGTTGACATCTTAAATTGATATGATCTTGCCACGATATGGGATATGAATCAGAAATCGTGAAAACATCTGTCAAAGGTCAAAGAATATTGCAATGAGTAGACAAGGCAACCCTCGTAGAGCTGGTCACAGAGTGCACACAATTCTCGTCAATCGAGAGAATGGCTATTCATTAGAAGTTTTTGTCATGCATGTGGCCTTCACAGTGGGGGGACATTTCGCTGTTTGATTTCAACTTTTTGATTTTTGGGCCAAAGTGGGACTTTAGACATTGATTGCAAATGTATCTCGAATGTTAGCCGGACTGCCATCTGTAGCTTACGGACAAAGGCATCAGAACTGCTCAACGATAAAGACATGAAACACCTGAGCAGTCCCACTTGACAGCTCACCCAGCATCAACCAAAAAGTCTAATTGTCAACAATCACATCAAATATTTTCTTTTCTTTTTTCCTTTCTCCAGCCTAGTCCCTCCCCAGTGTTTGTCAATGCTGATCATCTGAAACAGTCTCCAAACGATATTTCACCAAGCGACAGCCTTCCAATGGTAATTAAAAAAAAAAAAAAGCAGGATTTTTTTTATAGAAAGGACAATATGTTGTTTGAAGTAAAGACACAGACAAAAATAAGAAAAGTAATGTGAGAATTGAACAATGGTAAGCAAGGCAGTCTGTCATTAGCCAATGTGGCCCATCAGGCCGGCATTTATCTCCGGTTTCAGTAGCATGAAACGACTGAGAATATTTCTACTCCCCCTGGATGGGATGCTAGTCCATCGCAGGTTACTCCCCAGCTAATGCCTGGGTGGAGAGAGACAAATTGGAGTGAAGTGCCTTGCCCAAGGACACAATTATGGCCAACGGCTGAATTTGAACCCCTTACCCTCTGATCATGAGTCACGAACCCTAACCACTAGGCCACATTCCCTGCTGGAGCACTGTATAAAATAACCTCTGTAATGTGCGTGACTTTTTCTTCCTCCTTGTTTTCAGAACAATATAGAGGAGTGGGAGTATGAAGACATTATATTAAATCGGGTAAGTCTCATCTTAAGATTCATGAACATTGTCTGCTCATGGTTTGGTCAACCAAGGGTTCCTCAAAAGAGGCTTTGTCACTATCTTGCAAGCCTGAAGAATCCCACGAAGGGAAGACGAGGATGAAATATTCTCCAGTTTTGATAGATTTGTCCATTCTGACTTCTCAGGGTGGAGCTGGGCTGGGCTTCAGCATCGCAGGGGGTGTCGACAACCCACACGTCCCCGATGATCCCAGCATCTTCATCACCAAGCTTATCCCAGGGGGTGCAGCGGCGGTTGGTGGAAGACTCAGGTATGGACATTTGAGCTGTTGAATTTTCAGCTGAGGATTGAACTTATATTTGATCTGACTATAAATGTGTGTCTACCAGTGGGGGGGAGTTGTAGTAATTGTAATGTCCAAATAGGGTGATTAATATATTTAATGCCGCAAGTGAGGAATTATGTTATCACGTTTGGGTGAAATTTAAATTTTTCCTATTTTTAAAAGTTTGTTTATTTATCACATAATCTTTTTTGTCTAGATTGAATGATGTCATTATCAGAGTGAACGAAACAGAGATCCACAACGTTCCTCACCAAAATGCCGTTGATGCCCTCAAGAAGACCGGAAGCATTGTCAACCTGGTGAGTTGTAGCCTCACTTGAGGTCAAAGTTCGTATCAGGTCAAGGGTCAGTTTAAAAAGGGGCAGTTAAAAGGTAATTTAAGGTAAGTCAAATGTTTCATCGGTTCACTACATTTCAAAGACTGGATCAGGTCAGTGCAGGTCAAAGGTCGCACCTGGTAAATGCAAGTCTAAGGTCATATCAGGTCACTTAAGTTCAAAGGTCATATCTGGTCACTTAAGGCCAAAGGTCATACCTGGTCACTTAAGGCCAAAGGTCATTTCAGGTCATTGTAGGCCAAAGGTCATATAAGGTCAGTGCAGGTCAATTCTGTATATTTGAACACAATTCTCATTCCCGACAGGTCGTTAGGCGGAGGCGGCAGCGACGTACCGGTGATGTCATCCGCATCAAACTGGTCAAGGGTACCAAAGGGCTGGGCTTCAGCATCGCTGGAGGGTGTGGCAACCAACATGTTGCCGGGGACAACGGTATCTTCGTCACCAAGATCATCGATGGGGGCGCGGCCCAGATGGATGGCAACCTCCAGATTGGTGACAAAATCATCGCGGTGAGTTTGGAGAGACAGCTATTTAATGCTTAAAGAACAAAAAAAGTGTTCAGTGCTTCTATCAATATCAAATTATTACCCCTGTTCATCAGGCCTATCAAGCTTCCTCAGACAATCTCAGCTACCAGGGAAATAAACAGCTCGATGCAACCACTTTGGCACAAAAACCTTTTTTGCTCTTTGATGGGGAGGAGCAATTAGTGACAAAGTGTTTTGCCCTTGGAAAAAAAAAAACAGTTTCTTGCCCCAAAACACACAAAAGACCATAATCCCCTTAGCTGGATTCGAACCCACAGCCAGCAGAATTAACCCACAAGATCTTGAATCAACTCAACAGACCATGAAACCTCAACACTCTAACAAGATCGTGTCCTCCTGACGAACCCAGATTCCACTCTTAACCGTTGAATTTCCTGTTGATTTTCATCGTCACTTTGGGTTGTTTTTTCTCCTCAGGTTGGCAACGATAAACTTGAAGAGGTAACCCACGAGAATGCGGTCGCTGTCTTGAAGGCGACCAGCGAAGTGGTCTTACTGACTGTCATCAAAGGTGCTGTCATCAGCTACCCGTCTCCTCCGGCCAGTATAACCTCGCAACCAGACGTGTCCACCATGCAACCTTCTTCCCCGCCTCCACGTAAGACAGCATTTTGTTTGATTTTCACTGACAATTCCCCTACGTCTATAAATTGCCTGGTTTGTCTGAAGTAGAGTCAGGGAACCAGACTACAAGAACAGTATTTTTTTTCTTAATTTTCCAGCATCTATGAACACAAAACAGGTCAGTGTAACAATCTTTGCTATAAAATGCTAACCCCAAAATCCATCCATTTTGGAAAATTACAACAAAAGCAATGTTGTATATATACCGTTAACTTCTCAAAGAAAATGAGCCCTGAGAAAAATGTCAGCAAGTCTATTTGACCCCAAACTGACCTTGATTGACCTCTGGTTGACCCCATGACACAGCGTATCCCGAAGCCATAGTGTCCAGCGTTGCCGGCGTGAGTTTACAATCGGAGCCCGCCCTCCAGCGACCTCCGACTCCGCCCCACCAGGAGATGTCAAACATGATGAATCCTCCGTTAACCTACCACCAGCCGCCCCAAGACACCGCGTATGGCTCCATGAAGAAGATGCACGTGCCGCCCTCGCCTACCGCTAACTATGAGGGCAACGGGGTAAAACCGTACGTCCAGAATGACGACGATTTCCCCAGGTTAGTACGGGTCCTCAGTCCAAATGATTTAAAACCTCTTTGCTAATACTTCTAATCTCTGAAACAATTATGTTTACAATCGCTATATTCTGACTTAGTGTCCTTCTCTGTTCGTTTTTCTCCTCAGGGAAGCAAGGACTGTGGTCCTGAATAAAGGAGCAACAGGTTTGGGTTTCAACATCGTCGGTGGTGAAGACGGAGAAGGCATCTTTATCTCCTTCATCTTGGCCGGAGGTGTGGCTGACCTCAGCGGGGAACTCAAAAGAGGAGACCAGATATTATCGGTACGCTGGATGTATTTTTGAATAAACACAATGTAATACAATGTAATACAATGTAATACAATGTAATACAATGTAGTACAGTTGCTTATGATTCAAGGCCAAGTACGATCACTTGGAGAAAACATTTTTCACCCAATTTCATGTTAACAAACTAAAAGTAGAAATTATAGCTCTTTAGACAATATGCTTTTTGAGAAAAAAATGCTGAAAATCTATACTTTTTTTGTTCAAGATTTGTTGCTGCTTAACTAAGTTTGGTCACCTGAGAATTCCTGGTTCCTGCCTCTACATAATTATTAGGCAGGGTGATAATGGAGAGACAGGAACCAGTCTTAACAAACCACCACATACAGTGTTGGGAGAATCCTAAATTATTGGTCAGAAAAATGTTTGCTTGTTTAGACTACTGGCACTGATTTTTTTTTTTCTTTCGACAGGTCAACAAGAAGGATTTACGGGGCGCGACCCATGAAGACGCTGCCTTGGCCCTCAAAGGCACGGGACAGACCGTTCTGATTGAAGCTCAGTACAAACCAGAGGGTACGAGGAGCCTACAAATCAAAATCCTTAACCCTAAAGTATTTGAATCTGTTGACAGATTCCTTAGATAGGTTAAAGTGTATTTAGGACCCTGATCCATGTAATAGAACAAAAAGACAGTTTTATGTTTCGGGTCTTCCCTAAATAGTTTGGATTGATACCAGCAGGAAGAGTCACTTTAATGTGTTTGGACTCGCGTCAATAGTTTGCTTAGATACAATATTGGAATTGACAGTCATTTGCAAAAGTCATTTTTGAACAGACCTAGGAAAGAAAAGGAGATGTCTTAAACTACACTTATACCCATAGAGAAGTCAATTACAAGTGCAACCAGAAGCCCATCTTAAGTCAAGACACAAGTAGCGGGGGTGAACATTCGCAGAGAAATGCTGTTGACTAAGTTTATTTTGTAAGCAAGTGACTTGACTTGGGACTGGATGACTTGTGATTGACTTGTGATAGACTTGTGATGACTTGTGATTGACTTGTGATTGACTTGTGATGGACTTGTGATGGACTTGTGATTGACTTGTGATGACTTGTGATGACTCGTGATTGACTTGTGATTGACTTGTGATTGACTTGTGATGACTCGTGATTGACTTGTGATTGACTTGTGATTGACTTGTGATGGACTTGTGATGACTTGTGATGACTTGTGATTGACTTGTGATTGACTTGTGATGACTCGTGATTGACTTGTGATGGACTTGTGATGACTTGTGATGACTCGTGATTGACTTGTGATTGACTTGTGATGACTAGACTACATCTCCTTGATGATGCCACAGCCATTTTGTGTCCAACTCCACCTTCCGACTCCCATTTTTATTCTGTGCCTTTGCCGTGATGATAACCACTTAAGACCAGAACTGATGTGTCCTAGACACACTGACTGCCAAACTAGAGGCTGTTTCTGAGCGAGGCTTATTGAAGACAAAAGATGATAATCATTATCTCAAACCCCCCCCCCCCAAATAAATGTATATCCCAATCAAGATTCAGTAACATTTCTGCTCCAGTTATCAGCAGATTTAGGGTTCAACTCCCACTCGAGTAATTGTTATGTACGTAGCAAAATTCATAATTATATTTTGGTGGTTTGTTTGTTGGCAGAGTATAACCGCTTTGAAGCCAAGATCCAATCGCTGCGAGAAGAAATGATGAACAGCTCAGTGAGTAGTACGACGACGGGAAGCCTACGTACATCGGCAAAGAGATCGCTCTATGTCAGGTAATAACCACTCACACAAAACGTCGACCAGATTATAAGTAGCTTAACACCCATTCAAAACCGACACTCTAGTTTCATGCTAAATTCAGCTAGCTGCTTCTGTTCGTTTTAAATGACATTGGTTCCATATTCTTTTGTCTCCTTCCCTAGAGCGCTCTTTGACTACGACAAGACAAAAGACAGCGGTCTGCCGAGCCAAGGGTTGAGTTTCAACTACGGCGACATCCTGCACGTGACCAACGCCAGTGATGACGAGTGGTGGCAAGCCAAACAGGTGCTACCCACGGGAGAGGAAGGCGAAATGGGTGTCATACCAAGCAAGAGGAGGTCAGGAACTAGACCTGGGACTAATTTCTATTTGTGGATAGAAAAAGATTGGACTTGCATATTTAAATCAAGTGGTTTAATTTGAAAATTTTTGATAATGCAGGTTTTTATTTGTTCCTCAGGGTGGAGAAGAGAGAACGAGCGAGGCTGAAAAGCGTCAAGTTTTCTGGAAGGGGAGGAAGTCTGGAAAGCAAGGTGAGGAATAGGCCTTCATCATGCTGCCACCATTTTAGTCATGTTCCCTATATCCAATAACAGTACTGAATTAATTTTTTTTGTGCAAAAAGAAACCAGACTATTTTTCCTTCCATTGTGACATCTTGTTAACGCGTTAAGATCTTTGTAGTAACCCTAACTTATGAGACTATGTAGGACAGGCATGAAATATGTCAGGATTTTTTCTTGATTTCAGGATTCTTTTTCTCAGGATTTTCCTGATTTCCGGGTTTGTAAGAATCCTTTTTGAAAATCTGGAATTTGTTAGGTTTTCGGTTATGGTGTTTTTACCTATAAACGTTCATAGAGAACAAAAGAAAAGGGTATTTTAAGGGGTGCCTTTAAGCAAATACAAACATATACCGAAGAGCTTTGAGGTCTTGACGACCCTTGAACCCTCTACTGATAATGCCACGGCCATCTTGTGTCCAATTCCACCTTCCAACTCTCATTTTTTTTCTGTAACCATAGTAATCAGTGCCTTTGCTGTGATGATAACCACTAGAGACCAGAAACTGACGTGTCTCACAGACACACTGACTGCCAAACTAGAGGCTGTTTCTGAGCGAGGCTTATTGAAGAGAAATTATGGTACTCATTATCTCCGCCCCCCACTTGCCAAATATAGATGAGGATGTTTACTAGTCCACCGTGTTCTTACTTACATTTTGTCAACTTTGCTCGTCTTTGGGGTTGTTTCCAGGGTTCCATGAACGAGAAACGTAAGAAGGGGTTCTTCTCCCGGAAGTTTAAAAAGGGACGGGAGAGCGACTTGGACACGAGCGACGCCGAACGTGAGTCTGCTTGCGAGGATTGTCCAAACTGTTTGTCTGTCTTCTGTTGCTGTGACTGTCTGTCTGTCTTTCTGTCGGTCCATGTATTGACTTGTGTGTTTTGTTTGTTTGTTTAGCGTGTGAAATCTCATGTTTGTCTCTTTGTAATAAACGTGTGTTTTTGAGTTCATACACAACGTCTCTGCAGATTGTGTTGTGTGGTGTTGATGCTGTGTAAATTCATGAAAGTTTAATCAAATCTGCCTTTATTTTACTCTTTGAAACCGTTTAAGTTAAAGACATCGATCCAATAACAAAAAAATGCTGTAACCAAAACCATCAGATGGAAAGCTTGAAAAGTAGTGTTTTTATTTTGTGCAAGTTTTCTTAAATCGACTCCTGGTATCTCTGTGTTTTTTCTGTTACTCTGTTGAAAAGTTTCTTATTTGTTTTCCTTTTCCTTTGGTATTTTCCGTCGTGGAAATTTTGCCTCCTCTTTACGCCCACAGACATCACCTCAAACGCCAGCGATAGCGAAAGTAGTTACAGTAAGTTACGCCCTCGACCTTGACGTTTAACACTTTGACCTTTCAACCCACGGCCCCTTCACTGCACTGTGACCTTCACTGCATTTAACCTTAAACCTTTGACCTAATCATTCCATTTTGTGGAATTCCTCAGTGTCGTGCTTTGTTCCAATATTTGCTTCGTATTTCTACATTTTTAACATTAACAAGATTCATAATTGTGGTTTTGGTGTTAATAATCCCATGCTTATGCAAATTTCCTGAAGTAAACAGTTGTTTACTTTTTTGTTTTTGTTTACATGTTGTGCTGTTTGCATGCTTCAAGACCAAAATGAGTCTCTCATGCTAAAATGCTACATAAAATGGACCATTACAGCTTATGAAACATCCTTGTGTTTTTGGTTTTCATATTTCACATGTAAGGATAGAAAAAGAATATGAAATGTCATTTTCCCCCAAATGAAAAATTATCCTTAATCCATCTAAATTTCAGCCCCCAATTAACTTGAAACTTTGTGAGATAATTGTGGCTTTTTTTTTTAAACATCTGGCTTATTCATTCCCCTTATATTTCAACAATTTCACTTCATTTTATTTGTGACATGGAATGATGAAGATTTTCAAGATTGTAACAATTTCCTCCCTCTGATGTCCCAAGCAGACTGCATGCAGTCCATACTCATGAATTTGTAGTTAAAAAAAATCAAACATAACCTGATCACTGTTTTATTTTACTCATTAAACATATCTTTCACATTTACCAACCATTTTCCCCACTCGTCACTCTTTCATTCTCGTTCCTGGACCCCCCCCCCCCCAATTATATTAAGACTCCTCCCACCCAGGAGCTTGCTTTCCACTTCCACTTCCAATCTTCATTTTTGCTGCGGCCATCTTGGTCAGTTCCCTGAGCGCAATGCATTGCCATTGCACTATTGTGCCAATATGTCACCAGTCTAAATTTGCTTCCAGACTTTGCTGTAGTCAAATTTATATTTTAAAAAAGTTTCATTTTAAAAAAAAAAAGAGCTCTCTTTTTTCCTCGCCATTTTGCACAATCCTAACTGTGGTGTACAGTAACAGCCCAAAGAATGGTGGCTAGGAACTGTTTGTGTGCTGCTTATTAAAAATAAAAGTCTTTTCCGCCCCCAACCGACCCTACCCCACCCCACCCCACCCAACCTAACCCCATACCCCCACCCAACCCCACCCCATACCCCACAACTGCTTTTAGCTTTCGATTCACTCACTATATCCGCTGTGATCTGTTGTCATGTGACTTTTGCAACATGAATAAATTGAAATAAGCACTCTGTTGCCAGTGGGCTTGGCTATGATGCAAATAACACTAAATTATGCTGTATATTGTTACATTAACTTGTTTGTTTCTAGCTGGCAGAAAGGCCGTAGAAACACTGTCTGCAAATTGAACCAGTATTAAGGTCGGGTCATACTTCACGCGAAAGCTAAAGCGAAGCGAAATTCGTGACAGCAACAACGACATGAATTTCCCTTCGTGCTTGCTTTCGCTAGAAGTATGAACCTGCCTTTAATCAGCATTTACTAACAAATAACTAATCTTTGTCCAATTAAACTAAAATAATGGTGCAGAGATAGCTCAAATATCCTGTAAAAACACCGGTGAATTACCATACTAAAAAAATACGTACCGTTTTGACAATGCCTGTCAAAATGTTTTGTCAGTTGTGCAGATGATAAAGCTTCAGATTGGTGCCAGTCTGGGACACAAATTCTCTGTCTTTTCATTACATCTTGGGTCTTGGTGTCAGACCTCCAGGATTCTGTCTCGACTTAAGGTTATGGAGCTGTCAATTTCTTGAACGGTGTCCGTATTCACAAAACCCAAAACAGCTTGAAATAGACGTAACTTTAACCTTGTGTATTTTTTGTTCAAACAATAATTCTTTTTTTTTGTCAGGAAATGACGAGATGATTCTCTCCTATGAGGGCGTGGTTCAGCAAGAAGGTAGTTGTTTCTTAGATATTTGACAGGAATCCTTAAACAATTCACTGTTAAATTACCATCATGTTCTTGGGATGAAGATGTGAAGATTGAAGAAATATGCCTGTCTTTCAAAAATTAGATGTGATTGAGAACTCAAGCATAATCTGTCGCAGGATTCAGCTAATTTCTTTCCACCATTCTTTTTTGTTTTTCAGTCAAATACACCCGGCCGGTTATCATTCTCGGTTCTGGCAAGGATCGCGTCAACGACGACTTGATCTCAGAGATGCCTGAGAAATTTGGAAGCTGCGTACCCCGTAAGTCTCTCAACTTGCCTTTAAAAGTTGTTAGATTTTGCAAAACTGAGGCTTTGTATCGTTACTTGTTTAAAAAAAAAAGGGAAACATGGGATAAACTTTGTTTATCCTAGAAAGTGGAGAAGGCAAAGACAAATGTGAGCAAATACGGGACAAAAAGAGAGGAGTGTTGCAAAATATATTTGACAAGTTTCAAACTTGCCTTTCCTGCCCGTGATTCTGCTGTTTCTTGATAACCAAATTCACCTGTTAGATGATTAGGTTCTTGGTTCTGGGTTGGTTCTTCTCCTAAATGCTCCGCGTGGGAGTTTATACAGGAGGCCAGAAACACCGGGGCAAACCCCTTCTCTTAGCGATAAGTGTCACTGGGTTCTTTTACATGCATTGGATTACACAACACACGAGACCTACGGCTTTACGTCCCATCCGAAGCATGAAGCAATAATGGTTCAGTGCCTTGCTCAAGGGCACAAGTTTCCACCCGGCAGGCTGGAATCCACGTCACTGTTGCCTCTGAAACACCAGAGCATGAGTCCGGTGCTCTTAACCGCTAGGCCATGACACTTCACCACATACCAGCCTACCAGGCCAACAAGTCAATTTCTTGTCATTGTTGCTCTGCCCTTTTGCCCCCAGACACGACGAGGCCGCGAAGGCCCCACGAGGTGGACAAGCGAGACTACCATTTTGTCGAGTCTCGCGAGCAAATGGAGAAGGACATTCAGGATCATTTATTCATAGAGGCTGGCCAGTATAACGAGAACCTGTACGGCACCAGCGTCGCCTCGGTCAGAGAGGTAGCTGACAAGGTACGAACTGCAGTCAAAAATCTTCCCTAAAAATGTAACTTTGCATTTAACTATTTCCAAGGTTCGCAGCATTGCTAATGTTGCTAGCATCATGACTTTGGGTGTGATCCCTGGCTACATGGCATATGGGTGTATGGCTTCTGACTAGTGTCCCTTGAACAAAAGTTGTGATAAAATGGGGAACTGCCAACATAGGGCTGGATAGCTCAGTTGGTAGAGCACTGGAACGGCAATCCGGAGGTTGCAGGTTCAATCCTCACTCCAGTTCATTTCTTTGTTCAAACTATCAAACTTAAAAAAAAAAAAAAATTGAATTGCAGAAAGTCGCACCTTAGCAGTTTTACAGCAAAGCATATTAGTGTCGTTAACGTGTGTTAGTACCTGTATTGTAGTCTTGTATGCTTCCCAGGTTATGAATTTATGTATAATCGTCAACCTCCTTCCCAGGGTAAGCACTGTATCCTCGACGTGAGCGGCAATGCCATCAGGCGATTGCAGGTGGCCAACCTCCATCCCATCGCCATCTTCATTCGTCCCAAGTCGGTGGAGTCGGTCATGGAGATGAATCGGCGGATGTCTCGGGAACAGGCCGAGAAGACGTACGAGAGAGCCATCAAGTTGGAGATAGAGTTTGGCGAATTCTTTACAGGTGTGTCCAAGATTCCGTGCTGATATTTTTTTTGTATCATTGGGGGATGGTTCTGTTGAAGCCCTTTGCCCTAATATTTCTTATCAAATTTCTTCATTGATGATGCCTTAAAATTAAATTGAAGAACTAAACAATTCTTTTTTTGTCCTTATAGCCATTATTTCAGGCGACACGTTGGACGAGATTTACTACAAATGCAAAGAGGTGATCCACGATCAGTCAGGCTCGACAATCTGGGTACCTGCCAAGGATAAATTGTGATCCCTGCACCACCCAGTAGCACCCACTTCAGTCCATGTCACAACCTGTAAGGTACCCAGTTGAGCCCGATGCAGCCTGTTTTGGAGGAACCCAGATTGGGCAGATCCTGCTTGATGTAAAATAGCATAATAATAAAAAAAGATTTGTATAAAGTGTGTAGAAGGCACAGGGCTGGTTTTTGAATTCCAAGCAGTCCCAGTTTTGATCCTTGTAGGCCTAGCCTTGTAGCACCCGTTACACTCATAGAGAAAGCAGTGAGGACACCCATAGGCACCCATTCAAGTAAAGGTAACATGGGTGTAAGGTGGTGGTACACAGGATTCGGTAATATGTGCAGTGTCACTCATGAATTTTTGTATGGACACTCAAAGCACAGGTGTGATTTAGAGCCCAGTAGCGCCCGTTTCATTCTATACCTTATCCCCTGTGGAACCCACTTGTACCCAGTTGTACCCAAGTTTTCTGGAGAAACCTTAACTCTAGGTTGGATTTTGAAATGAGGACAGATTCGCACTTGTTTGAGTAAATGTTGTTATACAGGCGATGTGAGTCAGTGTGTTTTAACGTGTTCCATCCCGTTGCTGAAGCTGTGGGATTAAACGGGTTTGGTGCACTGAAAGATTGTTGTTTGTTTGGGTACCAGTGGGCGTATTCTGGGCGTAGTGGGTTAGTAGATTATCCCCCACCCTTGCAAAGCCTACTCCAACCTTTCCACCCTTTTATCTCAAAGACTATAAATTTCTCTGATGTGTACAAAGTGTAAATTTAGCACAGTAAAGAGGCCTATCGAAAAATAATAAAACGCTGTCATTTTACGTCAATTTTTTTGGATGTAACGGAAAAATGCAGCGTGCAGTTTGGATTTCTTTATTTGTTACATTTAGCTTCTTCGTAGAATATAATTGGAGCTTTTTGTTTTTTTCAAGCTTGTAATATACAGCAGGAATCTTGGTCTATTCTCAGGACGATTTCTGTTTGGCCTTGTTCGGTTTTTTTTTGCCTCGGAAGTACAACTGTGAGGGCAGTATTTGATGACGTTGCTGTTTTTGACGTGGAAACTGACAGAGAAATTTGGCACGACCACCTGCAGTAGTTGCATTTCAGTCGTGCTTGGATGCATAAATACAATGGGTTTTTTGGAGTAGGAAGCTGCTTCCATTGCACTTTGCAAATAGTTTTATTCGAAGTGTTCGAGGAGCCATATTATTGTTTTTGCAGCTAGATCAGACAACTCCGCAACACAGTGAAAAATGCCGCTTCAAACTGTCCACCTGCCAACCAATAGAGGGCGCTATCCTATTAAATTTTGTTGGTATAGCAGAACGCCCCGGAATTGATGAAGGAACCAGGACAAAAATTGTACAGATCCGTCAGTGAAGTGTTACATGCTTTGTATACATAACAGTCTTTGGTCACGGTGTTCGTTACAGTGACTTTCTGAGTACGATGTAAACAGAACTCATCAACTGTATTATTTTTGCTACTTTTTACTAAATCTGTTCAATTGGAATTGAATGGATGTCACTGAAAATGTACATTTAATTTCAGTGAATGTCCTCTGAAGTTACAGCCCGCATCTGTAAAAAAAAAAAGAAATGGCCAAATAAGCCTTGAATATTCTCAAACATTCAACAAACCCACTTTGCTTACACTGGCTTTGTGTCACAATTGTTTTAGTTGATTTCGTCTGTTTACTCACTAGATTGTTGCCATGGTATTTTGTATTAAAGTTAGAAACATTAGAACCTCTTGCATTATAGAACTTTTATTCTGTCGGTCAATTCAATGAATTATAATTATGATCACTTCCCCCTAACTAAGGTTACAGTAGTGTTACATTTTGTTGTATTTTGAATCATGCTTTCGCAGTTTGGATATTATTACATCAGATTTTAGTTTGAAAACATAATTGCAAGTCTTTAAAAATTTTATTTTTTTTTTTTCCCAACAATTTTGTTATTTAAAAATTGACACACATACATTTAGAGCAGTTGTTATATTTGGTTTTTCATTTCTGTTTTGCCATTATCACTCAACTTGATTTTTTTCCAATTTTAATTGGAATTTTTTTTCCTTTCCTTTTTGGTGAATATATGCTTTCTATGTTTGTTCTTTTAGAAAAAACTTATATCAAGTTACCCTGTTAAGTTTGCATTCATTTTTAAGATTTGAGGATGTTGAAGTTGGGTAGATTATGATTTTGAGCCCTATATAAGGAAATATCGTTCATAACTTCTGATTGTGGTCACAATACACAAGTTGATGCAGCATGCATTTTGTACAGCATATATCAGGGCTGCTTGGAGATGGCCACATTAAACAGGTTGGGCTCTAAATGCCACATAGTCATTTCTCGTTAATTATAGTTGACAAGACTTGAAAGTTATTGAGGTGCTTGAATAGCAAACAAGGAAAGTAATATTGAATAATGAGTGAGGTTGTTTAAGACTGGAACATTTTGAGTTAATACTTATTGGGTGACATTTTTAAGCTTTGGTTAAATGATTTGCTTCTCTTTCAGTTTTTTCCCTTATTTGGTACTGGATTTTTTTTCATGAGCAAGCCTTGGAAGATTACTTAATGTTTGTTTTTGTTTTTCTGTTTGGATAATGTGGTCCTTGTGGGCCTATTTTTGTTACTTCTGTTTTCGTTTTGTTTATTAGAGGAAAATAATCGGTTTGACATGGCGTGCACAAGCCTAATTCTGCGATTCGTGTAGTTCGTGTCTGTATGTTTGGTTGCCAAATTTCGCTGCTTCAACTACACTCTGAAATTGAAGTACAGAAGCTATGCATCTGCATGTAATGCTGTCAGAGTCGTAGTTGGAATAATAAGGTCCCTTTTATTCGTGTGGTAAAAAAAAATATCGAATCAACCTAAATTGTTCGTTTCATAGGTAAAAAAACTCATTGTCGAAAGAGCTATCTAAACAATTTTTAATGAAAGATTTGGATGCAGGTGGATTTTGTAATCATGTTTGATTGGACGGGGGCACAATACGGGAACGAGGTTGACGTTTTCAACTGAGATAAGGACAAGGTAAAAATACCAAAGACTCTAGAGCTTCCCTTTTCTGGATGCGAGGTTGACAATATTTCTTAAACATTTAGATTTTAAAAATGTCACCTTCAGTGCGTGCCCACTAATATGGCATTTTTATTAGTTCCTGTATTTCCATAAACATTTGAAATTTACACATTGAAAACAAATGTGCCATCCACATAAATATAATCACTGAATGCGGACCCTAATTCGCCAGCCTCAAGGTTTTAAAAGCCATGAGAAAACTGATTGTTAATATGAACACTTTAATTTCATATTTTTTTTTAAAAGCAAGCTTGTAGATTACGCGTACTTAAAAAAAACCTGCTTTACATATAAAATGCATGCCACTTTGAATATCGGTTAATTAAAAAAAAAAGAAGACCTACAGGTGTTTTTTAAGCACATTAATCAGACTATAGGGCGGTGTATCATATTAACCATGACAGTAGACTTGCACAGTTATTGGAATTAGTTATTATTTTCCTATTGTATGAGAATTATAATTAAAAAGATATTGGGCTTATTTCAGAAATCGGAGGAGTAACGTGTGGATTTTGTTAGGAGTTTGTGAATGCAAGGTGTGTGTGAAGATTTGACGTCCTACGTGGTGCAAAACTAAGACTAGAATGTTTTTGTCTACAAACCTGACAAATACATATAACCTTAACATGTTCCTTCATTTTCATTTTTCTCCGATTCCGACCCCAAGAAATGTCCTGTCCCTAAGACAAGGAAACCAACTAATAAATTCATGATTTTTAAACCAATAAAGCTGTGATATCTTCCTAATATTTCATTCTATATTTACAAATCGCTACAATTGGTACATTATTTACAAATTATTCGAGTTCCGCATAATTGTCATCTTAATGACAACAACTTAACATCTTATTAGTTTGAAATTATATAATTTTTTAACAGACTATACCCGTTACTGCTTTCTGTGGAATTAAATATTTCAGATATTTGGTTTGGTTTTAGATCATTGGTGCTGGCATATACATCAGTTAATGGAAAATATAACAATTAATGAGAACATGAATAAGAAGAAATATTGCTACAAATAGTTTCTTGAAAGTCTTGCTCTGCCTTCTACTTGACTTCCCCTGAGACGTATGGGATTATTCTGATATCATTTTCAGGAAACGACATTGTTTTATCTTTACCCAAATATCACGTGCCTTAAGTGATCCGTGGACAAGGTTAAAAACAGCGTTTGTGTTCACAATTCCATAACTGGAAAAGTACATTGAGCGATTTAATAATAATAATAATAATACAAAGTATTTATATAGCGCTTTACAAAGAACAAAGCGCTTAACACTCATCCACAACAAAAAATAACAGGAAAGAAAAACAGACACAATACGATTACGAATGGACTTGGAACAGATGTGTCTTCAGGAGACGTTTGAATACAGGCAGCGAGACCGCCTCTCTCAGACGAGAAGGAAGCTCATTCCACATGCGAGGGGCGGCCACAACGAAAGAGCTATCTCCAGCCTTCTTCCTACTTCTAGGGACAGAAAGCCGGGTCTGATCAGATGATGAGCGGAGTCGCTGTCTGTAAGAGTCAGGAATATTTGAATGATTCTTTCACTATTAAAAGAAACCTTTTTAATTGGGCTTTCATATCCTAGATTTCGAAAGCACTAAATGCATAACTTCTTTAAACCATAGGCGGGCACCATTTTTGGTTTCATTTTATCTACTCGCCCTGTATTTGCGTTTTGTATTAATAACTATAAAACATTTTTCTTTAAAGTACAAGATTTATTTCGCAGTTCGCGATGAACCAGCTGCTTTATTTCTTACCCCTAGGCCTAGCTGTTTCCCACCCCTTTTCAGATAATCTCATCCAGAGCTTGCTTGAATGACACAATCTCCAACAGACTTTTAAATCCCAAGTCTTTCCTAAGCTCCGAGTAGAAGAAGTCCGGAGCCTCCGCGGAGATCGTCTTGAGACCGAGCAGACGCTGTCCGCTGTACCCGTCGAAACGGTTCTTGAGCCCCGCTAGTCCGTGCTTGGTCAGCCAGGCGTTGACCTGGTCGTTGGTCCACGTTAAGACCGTCTTGGCGTCGATGTGGCGATCTTGGTTGACGGGGTTTTTGGCGTTAGTGTTCCGGCGAGTAGGCGCACCGCGTTGGGCTGTTGCTAAACCTTTCTGATCTCCGCTCGTATTCAGAGGGTCTGTAAAACAAATAAATAACTTAAACGCATTAAATCCGTCACAGTGTTCTTTTATTAACTCAAAAACAACATGTTGTCATTGTGAGAAACATATCATGTTGACCTAAGATGATTGACCAGGCGTTGAGCAGGATGATGCTTCTCAAAGCTGATGTGAATTAGAAGCAGATGCAACGGCCAATTAAAGTTTCAAGATATTTCTCACTTTTTGCAGTGACAATAAACATCCTCCAAATCCTGCGCCAAAACAAACGACACAAAGTACGACACAGTGGTCTTCAAAAGTCAAGTCACGCACCTTGTAAAGTGGACTTGAGTGTGTTGTTCAAGCCTTCCTTTGCCACCCTGCCTCTCTCGCCAAGCTGCTGCTTTAACTTGCTGAAGTCTTCCTCCAAGTTGTCCGGTCGACTCATGTCCACGTACAGCTTGGCGCCGATCATGATGCCCAGCCAGCCGTCAGGGTCGTAGTCTGACTGCAGACGGAGCGGGATGATGGGCTTCTGTAGCTTGTAGGTGTACTCGGCCTCTGTATATTTGGTAAATATCAACGGCCAATAGTATTCCTCTATTTCATGTATTTTGAGATGAAGGGAATATCTCAAAAGTAAATCACGCCCGTCTATATTTGCGGCTAGTTTTCAGGCCAGTAGGGGAAATATGAAGGGGTTTTTTTTTGGGGGGGGGGGAGGGGGTGGGGGGGGGTAATATATTTAAGGTACAACACAACAATGAAATATTAAGAGGTCAATATTACGAGGGCAACATTGTCCAAAATACATTTCGGTGACTATCGTACCTGTTCGACAACTGGCGCTCCGTTTGTATTTCTCGGTAAAGCACACAAGCACGACGGCAGATTGTTCCACGGCGGCGGCCATAGACTCGAGGGTAGAGCCACCTGCGACAAGTACAGTAACGACAAATCATTGACATTTGCACTGATCTCGTCGCTATCATTGTAAACGTCGTCTACATTGTCAATATGTCATCGTCACCATTATAACCGTTGTCACCAGTGTCACCAGTGTCACAATGCCATCATTGTCACCGTTGCCACTCCTGTCACAACTGTCACCAATCACACCAATGACACCACTGCCACACAGCCTACAGCCTCCTCCTGGTCATAGGACGCCATCACTGTCATGACAGACACGTGACATGACAGACACGTGACATCATCGTCGTCATCAGAGACATTAATGACACATGCTACCTACCCATATTGTCCACGTCCATCCACACGTTGTACCCAGCCGCCTTCAAGAGCTCTTTGATTCTGATCATTTGCTGCTGGACACCCCATTGGTAGCTGATCATCACGTGGGGCATGTCGTCATCAAGGTCATCGAGGTCATCGCCGTCTGAAGACGCCATATCTTTGTCGTTGTCGTGGTCGTTCTTTTCAGCCTTGTCGGGAGCGCCAACGGACGTCTGTATAGGGAACCAAAGAACCTTTATTATTTCGGCTAGTCGTCGGGCATGTGTTGAAAATATATTATTTATCCTAAAAGTAACGCTTACCTTGTCCGAGTTCTCAGTTGTCCTAGCCTTGCTCCTAGCAGTCGTAGGCCGGTTTCCACCGCCGCTTTTCGACTCAGCGTTCTCTACGATCACGTCTAGCATCCACAAGACAGTCTTACAGGCTTTGAGAAGCTTCGGATCTGACTCGTTCTTGTGAAGTTCCTTCAAGACTGTACAAGAAAAGAATGAATTTTTATTTTAAGAAACTGCAACAGAAGATTCAGTTAATCAATTCAAACAATGTGCCTAGGACATTTTTTTTTAATCTCCTTTTAAAAAGATTTCTTCAAAATTATGACAGTGATGGGAAAAAAACACATGCCTGTAATTAAGACGGTGTTTTCCTTGAACAGTTTCTTGTTATCTTCGTGGAATGCTAGCTTCCACACTGCCTGTGCGGCGGTGCGCTTCTCAGCCACGCTGTCCGTCTTCAACATTTTGATCAGCAAATCGGTGACGCCTTTCTGTTGGCACAAACAAAAATATCATATTGTTTCGGAACACGTAGTAGGCCTAGGATTCCTTTCGATAAATCTTAAGGTAAACACAATGGTAAAGACCAAATTGTGGTGCGCAATATTTTCATGGCACTAATACCGAAAATACGAATCTCGGGAAAGAGCAAGACATTTAAACTTGCAGGCCGAGAGCAGAATTTGTTATGCCAGATAAGTATGACATAATTCAGCGAACACAGAAAATAGTTCGTGGTAGGCAGAGCCGAGATCTATACCATCATTTTGTCTCGGTTGATGAAACGTACCTTAACCAGCTTGACCTTATTGGCGTCGTTGTCTGCTAGGTAAACGATTCCGCCCACAACAACCTCGGCCGAAAAGGTGTAATGTCTGGAGTAGTGACTCTTTTCATCAAGACACTTGCCAAGAATCTGAAGAAAAAAAACCACCAAAACAATGGTTACAAGAAAATGTCATCTACCTTAAAATTTACACCGCAAATTTGGTTTTGCAGTGAATCTTAACAGCGACGAAAATAAACATATTTAATCTATTTGTAGATAAAGTGTGTGTGTGTGTGTGTGTGGGGGGGGGGGGGGAGGGCAAGGAAACAACTTGGGGGATGCCCCCATGGCCCCCCTATCGCCGCCACTGGTTGCGTCTGTAATCACCTTGATAACGAACTCAATGTTGCTACTTGTAGTGTTGAGAGCCTCATTTTCGTCCTCGTTGAGAAGATACACAAGACAGAAGAGCGATTTAGCACGCATGATCATGAAGCGACATTCGAGTAGGGCTGCCAAGATGAAAAAAAGCCAAACATTTTAGCTGTTATATTTTGATGAAACAATTCAGCATTAATGTGCTGAGTTCTACGTTAAAATGGTCTTTGGAAAATGATTCGGGAAGAGCTGAGAAAATTCTGTACGATTCAGGTTTGGTTTTATTATTATTAACACGTGTCCTCTTTTTGCGACGGGGAATTGAACAGATGGCTAGTGTTCGTTTCATAACTTTATCCAAATAACTTTTTTTTTTACTTTACCTTTAAGATGAGGCATGACGTCGGCTTCCCGAAAGACTGGCTTGCTGTCGATGTCTCCCCGGATGATGTTAGCTAAGACGTTGACTGCCTTCTTCAGTGTTTCTCTCGACGAGTCCCAAAGGGCCTGCGACTTCATGTTATTCAAGGCACTCAACTCCATCAAGGGATGTTGGAATTCCTTGGCGATGAGGGGAACAATGCCGTACTCGGCGCTGCCCATAGCCGCGCACAGCTTGCGACTGACGTGGGTGAAACTGATAGTGGCTTGCTTCAGAAGATTGTAGACGATGTACTGTCTCAACAGTGCTTTTGAAGTGTATATATCGTCGTGATAGACCCCTTTCCAGATCTTCACGAACAGGGCTGGGTATCCCTTTTCCACCAGCTCGTCGGCAGTCTCGGGGTCTGTTATGTTACTCATGTTACAGACGGTAAGAAGGCTTTCCATCGAAGTGTCGTCGGTGTGGGTGTCTGTCTGGCGTAGCTGCTCTAACGATTTCAGAAACTCGGAGCGGAGGGCTTCTCTGGGCTCGGTGTTCTGTGCAAACGCCGCCGAGTCGCCTGGGCTGCACTGGATGGTTTGACCACCAGTCCTGGTCGCCACTTCCATGAACTTGATACATTTGGATACGATCTCTGAGTTGTCTTTCTCAGGTGGTGTGGCGTCGACAGCGGGAGTGGCTTGTGGTTTGTCGGTTGGCTCATCTAATGTCTCATTCGGTGGTAGCTGCTGAGCGGGTTTGTCGCTTGAAGTCTCGCCGTGTGTGGCAGGCTCAGATCCCCCGCTGTCCTTGTTTAGTTGGCCGGTAGCATTGGCCGGTACGTCCCTAATGCTCGGGCTGGCGGACTGAGAGGGTTGAGCTGGTGGTACAGAGTCGGGGGCAGTTTGGCCCTTGGCGATTTGGCCTGTGGCAGTTTTGCCGGTTTTGGGTTGGCCGGTAGAAGTTTTGCCATTGGCCGGTTTGCCGGTGACACTTTGGCCAGTTGCCGGTGAGCGTGTGGCAGTTATTTGGGGTTGGCGGATGGCCGGTTGGCCGATGGCACGCGGTACTGGCGGTGGGCTTTTGCTACGCGCGTTGCTTGAACCGCTACCCATTTTTTTGGCTATAAACATGGGATAACAATAAAAGGAGAAATATAATCGATGTGTGCCTCAATCAAAACGATCTGCCGCGCGCAATGTACACATTTTCATCGTCATTATTAGAGTTTTTGTCATCACTAAAATCAACCTCATCTAACATCTTACTCATACCATACACCATCCCCACACTGTGACTTGGTGTCAATCGCTTCTCAAAAGATGGGATGCACATTCCTTGATCAGAACTGCAAGCGCAAAGCGCGAAACCCTAACGAGGTGGGGTTCGGGGACCGTTTAAAGGCCAGAAAAATTTTGGATTCTAGATGCTCCGTGGTGCGATCTGAGGCAATTTTCTGACCACTTTAACCAATTCTTGTAACAAAATAATTCATAATTTAAACATAATTTTCCAGTTTGGAGTATTTGAATCATCTATCCTGAGCTATAGAATCTAATGTGGGCTACAATGTTATTCGGAGAAGAAATAAGTGTGTGTAGGGGGGTGGGGGGGGGGGGAGAAACGAAATAATATCCCCAACAGGGGGGGGGGGGGATATTTTCCCAGTCCGCCACCGGTCGACGCCCATGCTTACCTCATAAACGCAGTCGTGTCGACAAAACCCTTTTTAATGGTAGAACCATCAGCAAAAAATAATCCAAAACCAGCACTGTTTAGTTATCCAAAGACAAAGTCAAAGCAAGTCACTCTTTGGAAATATTCCACGCCTTAGTGAACGACGTCAGAACCCAATAATTTCCACGCGGAAAATGGCCGCATTATTTGTCCATCATCAACAGGTTAAAGTAGACCTATAGGCCTACCAGTTATGTGTGAATATTGTTATTGTGCACGACATCATTATATTTTCCCCCGCGACAAAACATGTACATGTATAGGAGTTGGCTCCTATACAGTATACACCAACAGCCAAGGGTTTATTTTAGCCGTTGCCATGTGGCGCTGTACTGGATGAATAGGTCTATAGAGAAGCGTCTCTCCGTATCCTAGCAACCGCCTCATTGCTAGGGGAAGTTCAAGGCCATTATGCAGCATAACGTCAGTTTCAATTGATTTTCCCCTGTTGCACGCCTCGTGTACATAACTACCTTGCTTATTCATAATTCATGATGATTGATGAGAACATTTTAGTTAGGTGATGCGAATACCTCCCTGCACAATATCTTTCTTGGTGTTGCCGCGAACAATTTGATTGTCTTTCAATGAAATAAGTAATATTTAAACTACGGAGTGGAGAAGGGTGCTTTGTCCATTTCTAAACGAATACATCACACAACCCCAACTTTGCTAGTAATATAGATATACATGTAGATGTACATTTACAATGTACAATAATAAATATCCACCACTGTTTACACTTCATCTTCATTAGCCCTAACCAACCCAACTCCATCAAAATCCATCCCCCCATTTCGGTGGATTTTAGGGGACTTGGTCCTGCAGGCCTGGTTTGACTGAATATTGTTGGAGTATGATGGACTTGGGCCTGGGGCCTGAAGCAGTGCAAGAGGTATCCGATTGGTTTTGCCTAGCATCCTGCACTGCTGTTGTTAATTTGTTATAGAAGCCATGTGGACTATATCCACCAGTATACGTCAGTGGTGGATTCTATTATGTCATATACATTGTACATTGTACAAATGTACATGTATTGGAAGCAGAGTAAGTGATGGATTTTGGCAGACTTGGTCCTCTACTTAGTATCAGACAGTAGGGGGAAAGGCAAGAACAACACAAGGATTACATTCTTTTCCTTTTTTTAAATAAAAAAAACATTTTCGCATTTAGTTTATTCATCAGTAAGAATTCAAAGTCGGAGTCGAATTTATGGAAGGCAGCAATTAAGGTGGTTTTGTAATTCGGCTATCCTCCAAAATGGCCAGTGTGACCTATCAGGGCGTAGAGGGCGTTCGACACGACGATTGCCAGATCCAGACATTATTTCAATGCGATCTTAATTGACATAATCATGATAACGATTCGACATGAGGATGCGATCATACAAAATCTGTAGTTCTTTAAAGCAACACTTTCTGTTAATTGCATGGAATCATGCAGTTTAAAAGCTGTGAAAATGATACCTGTATGTTCTCTATAAACTTACAAACATTCTTTGAAGCCATTCTTTCATGTTGGAAAGGTTTAAACAAGGTTTGAAAAATCAAATGTGGAAACATATTTCTTATGTATGTACACTCAAAGCAAATGTCGTTGACATTTCGAACAACATCTTTTTAGAAAGTCCAGGAATTGTATTCCTCTACTGTTAGATAATCCCATCCAAGGCCTGCCTAAAAGTCACGATCTCCACAAGGCTCTTGAAGCCCAGATCTTTCTTGAGCTCAGATAATCCCATCAAGGCCTGCTTAAAAGTCACGATCTCCAACAGGCTCTTGAAGCCCAGATCTTTCTTGAGCTCAGATAATCCCATCCAAGGCCTGCTTAAAAGTCACGATCTCCAAAAGGCTCTTGAAGCCCAGATCTTTCTTGAGCTCCGAGTAAAAGAAGTCCGGAGCCTCCGCGGAGATTGTCTTGAGACCGAGCAGGCGCTGTCCGCTGTACCCGTCAAATCGGTTCTTGAGCCCCACTAGTCCGTGCTTGGTCAGCCAGGCGTTGACCTGGTCGTTGGTCCAGGCTGAGACCGCCTTAGCGCAGACGTTTTCTTGGGTGCCCGTGTTTTTGGCGTTCATGCTCCGTCGTTGGGTCGTCGAGCGATTGAAATCCGTTCCTTGGCCTCCACTGCCATCAATATTTTCTGTAGAAAATTAATGCAGTTTTATACTTCAAGAAATCCAAATGTTACCTTGTGCTTAAAGACTGTTTGGATGATTTTGACTCATAAAAAAAAACCACACGTCACATTTAAGGTAACGGTTGTACCAATTTACCGGTACATGTATATAACATCTTTAATGAACTGGAAGTTTAAAGATGCAACATGCGTCGTTACCTTTCCTTTCTTTGCGAGTGGATTTGATGGTGGACCTCAGTGTACCGAAGCCTTCCTTTGCCACCCTGCCTCTCTCGCCAAGCTGCTGCTTTAACTTGCTGAAGTCTTCCTCCAAGTTGTCCGGTCGACTCATGTCCACGTACAGCTTGGCGCCGATCATGATGCCCAGCCAGCCGTCCGGGTCGTAGTCTAACTGCAGACGAAGCGGGATGATGGGCTTCTGTAGCTTGTAGGTGTACTCGGCCTCTATAGAGTCGCCAAAAGTGAAATAGAAGGAAAATATAGACTGAGGGTAATATATACAGGGGAATATGTGCAAGAAGGAAAATATTGTTGTGGCGATATCAAAATAGTGCAACATGAAAGCTAGTCTCCGTAAATTGTACCATTATCTGCATTCTCAAATAGACATACGTGTACATGAATATTTTTTTGATGAACAGAAATAATTTGCTCGATATTTTGTGGTAGTTTTTGTGACTGCTGTACCTGTTCGACAACTGGCGCTCCGTTTGTATTTCTCTGAGAAGCATACAAGCACGACGGCAGATCGCTCCACTGCAGTGGCCATAGACTCAAGCGTCGAACCACCTGAAACAAAGTCATGCAAAATGTTAGTTTGACGGAAATTGGTGGCCATGATATGTTATGGCTTTGACTTTTCTATTGACATGCTGCAGACACAATCCATAGCCGCGTCTAAAGTCTCGCGTACTTTCGCTTGTATTTCTATTGGTCCATAGTTTGTTTAACCGCGCATGCTCAAAACCTCTTTAAACGGACAATACAAAATGGCCCAAATCACACCCGTTTCTTTCAGAGCTTTAAAAAAAAGATTTAAACGAGACACACCCATGTTGTCCACGTCCATCCATACGTGGTACCCTGCCGCCCTCAAGAGTTCTTTGACTTTGATCATTTGCATCTGGCATCCCCATTGGTAGCTGATCATCACGTGGGGCTTGTCGTCATCGAAACCGTCTCCATCCACGGACTGAACCTCCATTTCTCCGTTATCTTTTCCGCCCGGAAGTGTTGGCGGCTTCTATTAAAAAAATAGGAATAAAAATAATTTGAATGTGAAAATTGTTCAAAAACGATCTTCACGAAAAGTTTCCTTAGCTTTAGCCGGGGAATTTAAGAAGTATTGAGCAGCAGATTTGAAGTGATTCGCGCGCCATTGTTGCGAACTTTAAGTCTGCTGTCAAACCTCCTTTTAACTTGTATTTTAAGACCATCCAAAAGTTGCATTACCTCGACAGTTTCATGTTGTCCTTTCTCCACACCGTCCCCGCCCGTTGCGTCCAGCATCCATAAGACTGCCGAACAGGCCTTAAGGATCTTATGTTCCGTTTCACTGCTTTGGAGTTCCTTCAAGACTAGACCACGAAGCAAAAAATATAAGAAATAGACATCTATTGAGTATTGCGTCTAAGTGGGGAATCCCTGGCTGCAGAAGGACAAGTTTGTGTTGGAAAAGGTGCAGAGACGAGCAACCAAGTTGGTACCTGAATTGAGAGATCTACCATACAAGCAACATCTCCGAGGAGACCTAACTCATAGAAACTTTTAAACTGTTTGATTTGAGAAGGATTTGAGAACCTCGACAGAAGGACGATTTTTAAGACAGGAACCAGCACCAGAACAGGAGATCTTCAAAAGGCTGAAGAATATTGGCTTCAGGAAGAAATGTTTCCTCCCAACGAATCATTAATGTCATAATGCTCTCTTTCAGGAGTGGCGAATGCTAGAACTGTGCTAGCATTTAGGAAAGAGCTTGCCTCACTTTGGGAGAGAACAATGATAGGATATGGGGTCACAATGGCTAGTGCCTAAATAAATTACCCCAAAACCGTATCTATGTAAGTGTTTTGAATCCACACTTCAGAATCACGTGGCTAGAAATAAAATCAAAGTGACAAGAACTATAATAGCCCCAAGACTTCCCTATCCCCAAAGAACACCAAGACTCCATATAATTTACCTGATATCAGAGTGTGGTTTGTCTTGAATTCTTTCTTGTTGTCTTCATGGAAAGCTAGCTTCCATACAGCTTTGGCAGCGGCGCGTTTCTCGGCTATGTTGTCCGTCTTTAACATGGTGATCAGTTTCGGCAGCACGCCATTCTGTAAATGTGAGGGGGTAAAAGGGCAATTTTTGAAGTGTTACCATGTATGGAAATAACTGAAGGAATGATTAGAATTCTGGTTTTATTTTCCGGATTAAATTACATAAAATAATATTTTGCTTCACAGGGAAGAACTCATGTGATGATGACTAGGTTTTTAGTTTATTTTTATTTTTATTTTGTTATTATTATTATTATTATCTTAAAATAAAAAAAAAAATCGCCTCTTGGTGGCAGCAGATTTTTTGCCATTGCAGTAAAATGGTACTTTCAATTAAATACTTGCGACAACTGATTTATGGATACAATATGCCTTCAATGGAGAGGTATAGTCTACATCCCTACATGTAGCATCCTTTTTGTGTCCAGCTTGGACGATGGTCGTCCCTACACTGCCTTGTTTCTTACCTTGACAAGTTTCACTTTGTTGGAGTCATTCACCGCCATGTGGACGATTCCATTGACGACCACCTCGGCCGAGAACGTGTAATGGTCCGAGTAGTGGCCCCGCTGATCTAAACATTTCCCCAACACCTTGAAGACAACACAAACAGGTTTGGTGGAAATCTTTCGCTGAATTCATTTAAAACTGATACCAATATTGTGTCATTTCGTTCCCGTCATTAACACGACCGACTTGACGAAGAAATAAAAACCATAATAGGAATACATGTAGATGTAGGCCTAGGATTTTATGCATGATAATAATTGTAGGATCAACAGTGAATGTTTTTGAATAGCGGTGTTTCTTACGGTATGTCTGCCGAGTTATCTGATCAGAACAAGGCGGTCAAGCTTGTGTTCTTGAGCAAGCCACTTTATCAAATTGTACCACTACAAGTGTGCGTTGCTCCTGTGGTATGGTTGTTTTCGAGCACATTAGGCACTCGATTCCCGAGTTACAAGAAATAGCAAGGAAATTGTATTTTACAAGTCAACAAATTGTACTCCATTTAAAAAAAAAAAAGACTCTCGACTCACCTTGAGAACGAAATTGATGTTATCGTCCGCTGTATTGAGAGCCTCGTTTTCGTCTTCATTGATGAGGTAGACGAGACAGAAGAGCGCCTTAGCGCGCATGATCATAAATCGACACTTCAGTAATTCTACAAGGAAAGATAATAATACATGTACATTGTAGAATGAACATAATATCTTTGTCAGGGCTACCGACCTTGACGAAGCCAATACTGTCCGAAGATTTGGCTCCATTTCTTCGGTTATATGAACACTGTTTTATGTTTATTTTTCTACACTTATAAACATGAAACACATTGAGTTTACAATTAAGCAGTTTGTTATACGGGCATTTTTTCATCGTCTAAGGCAATGTGAAATACTGCGAAAATTTATTTAAAAAAATCTTTTCACTCACAAGCTCTTGCAGCTGTAAAATTGAAGGATTCATAAAAAAACAAACGAAGTATTATAATTGTGTTTTCATTGTGTATAATGTGTATTGTAAAATGTTTTTTTTTTCAATTGCCTTGTATAAGATCTGGTGGTTTTCAAAAGGTTCTGTTAAAGTGGTGAGTTTGGATAGACAAAAAGAAAAATTTACACCGTTACAATCATACGCACGCCTTCCTGACGAATGTTTCAACTCTACGGGTGCAGTATAAATTTGCACACAGAGGCCGAATACAGTGAAATATCGATAAATCAAACTCTACTAACTCAAAACAACTGTTTAATCAAACAAAGAATCCATTGCCTTCAGTAGTGCATCAATGATATACAACCCTGCTTAACTCAAAACTCTGCTTAAGTCAAATTTTGAACCTGTTCCTTGAGATTTGACTTATTAAGATTTCACTGTACATTATGTTTTTCGTGGTAAGGTCCTGGCCGCAATGATTAAAATCCAATACCTTGAAGATGAGGAACAATTTGAGCTTCTCGGAACACGGGCTTGTTGTCGATGTTCTTCCGGATGATATTGGCCAAGATGTTGATCATCTTCTTCAGTGTCTCCCTTGGTGAGTTCCAGAGAGCTCTCTTGACCCCGCTCCTCAATCCCTCCTGGGTCATCAGAGGATGGTCAAACTCCTTGGCAATCAGCGGGACAATCCCGTGTTTAGCACTGCCCATTTCCACGCACAGGTTCCAACTGACGTGGGTGAAACTGATCGTGGCTTGCTTGAGAAGGTTGAAGGCAATGTATTCTCTCGTCAATCCCGGGGACAAGTAGATATCCTTATCGTAGACCGCGTTCCAGATTTTCACAAAAAGCTCCGGGTATCTCTTCTCCACCAGTTCATTCGCAAGTTCTGTGTCCGTCAAGTCACTCATTCGGCACACAGTAAGAAGACTTTCCATGGAGCTGTCATCGATGTAAGACTGAGTCACGTGAAGCCTCTCTAAAGATGCCACAAACTCCGGGTACAGTGCCTTCCGTTGGCCGGCCGTCTGCTGTAGACCTTCGGGGTCCAGCGGGCTCCGACGGGCCGTCTGGCCGCCGGTAGACGTGGCGACTTTCAGGAACTCTATGCACCGACGGACGATCGGCCCATGGTCAGTTTCATCGACTTCGGGTGCATGGAATCCCGAGCTCTCGGTCGGAGGACCTACGATCACTGTCTCTACATTTGTTTGTTTAGGGCGCCGGCGGGGGATGGCGGGTCCTTCCTCCACGGACCTACCATGGAGTTCGGATCTGCTAGGAGTAGAACTAGTACCGCACCCCATGGCGATAACTTTCACTCGCGAGAGTTAAAACATTTGTTCTGGCAGTTGTGATCTTGTGAACTCGGATGAAGACTACGAAGGTCTGTCTTGCGTATGTAAAACCGAAAAGACTCCGTATCTCTTCCTAGGATATGAAGGAACCCTTTTTCTCCACCATTAACTACAATGTCTTTTCTTCTGAAATGTTCATCCTTCAGATAACATGGCTGCCTGAGTCTACGGGTAAAACCAGTCTACGTACAGATGCATGCATGTACATGTACACGATTTATTCCTCATACGTATAATGCTTATTCATACGTCCACTGTTAACTTTATCGATTAAGATGCAAATAAGGCGATCGCTGATCCCTATCAAAGGCCGATTATTGAATGCGCTGATGGTGCGGATACCAGCGATTATTGTGTACTGGACCGTCCAGCTCAAAGTAAACCAGCCATGCGTTACTGTAACCTAGCAACCAGTATGCTACGGTGGCCGCCGATTCTAAAAAGGGTCATTATTTTTGGAAAACATAGATTTCCGTTTACCCCCATAAAGGCACCATTCCATAAATTTATTGAAATGGACTTTAGTGAACACCAGATTAAGAGATACTTAACTAAAAACATCTGCAAATCGACAACAATTTGCAATAACCAAATGAACACTGTTTTTTTCTGTGCGACTTTATTTACATGAAATAACTCAAACACAGACAAACGTAGGCCTTTTGTTTAACACATGAAAAATAAAAACCAAAAGTCAAGGGAAAAAACTATTAAAAGTGAACGATATTGGTTTCAGTAGTCAGTGAGTTACACTCAATCTCTTCAGAGCAATGAATTCAAACAAAAAATTCCTTTTCTCAAGTCTGTTTGTTGGATCATGACAATAAAAGATATTTACTGGAAAGCGATCTGGTTTGAAGCGTATGAAGGAAACGTGTGAGCTTGACCAAGACATTACTGGCGAACTTTCCCGCCTCAAACTTTCCAGTTATCTTACAAGAACCCATTACAAAGATCCTTCATTGAGACGACTACTTCAGCTAAAAACCCTCCTATGCAAACAAACGTTCCTTGCCAAGTTATCCTTTCAGTCAAAATCAATCAAGTGATTGTTTTCAACCCTTGAAGAATTCCCAGCCTACATAAGGCAGGATTGACTGGCTGGGACTGTTTATGTAACTTGATACAGCTACATTGTATGCTTTGACTGTGGGTGATTGGTAAGCCAGCAGTGCCCACAACTTGCCTGCTTTGTCTTTTGACTGAATTTGACTAGTCACAGTGCTTGCTTCAAGAATGATCTGACTGTTGGTGACTAGCCTGTATAAAAAGCATGGCGGGGGAAGTGGATTGATTTATTTGACTGTCTGGGACTGTTTAAATAGCAGGAGGTAAATTAAATAATCCATCAGCTGAGTGAGGGTCGGAACCCCACTCATCAATGCCAGAGAGTTCTTCAGCGACTTCACAATCAACGACTTGGGAATGTTTGTCCAATCCGAATGGTCCACCTTCCTTGACGACCGTCGAGTCTTAAGAGTCTAGAAAACCCCTCTCAGAACATGTTTTGGTCCAGCGTCTGTAGCTGCCGTAAGGCAGCCTTGCCGTATCCTCCCCGATCACTGTCAAAATCTGTCCGGTATTCATCCCTCACCTAAAGTAAAATCAAATCAAAAAAATCCAAATTATTAAATGAATAAATTACCGTAATAATAAATAGCAAATAGGGCCTATAAAATTTCTGTGTACGGATAATCTGTTTCCTTTCAGGAAAACAAGCACTTTTAATTCCATATGAATCACTAGACGATGAAGTTTGCCAAAAATAATTTGAGATAAGTAACTGATAAACTGTCATATTGGAGAAAAATCCCTTTTAACTGTGGATTGACAGACCCACTGGAAATAGAACAGCGGGTGGGATCTACCAACCTGTCCACCGCTCTTCCCTCTACCGAACTGCCTCCCCTCGATGAATCCAGCATCCCAATCCGTTCTGATGATGCGGTCGTCCAATCGCGTACCGCTGATGAACCTCAATGCATTGGAGGCATCTTCTCTTGCATAATATCTGATGAACTAGTCAAGGAACTTTCTCTCGCTTTAAAAACAAGGTCAGGCAAAACAGCGAGTGTAGGTGGAAATTCTTATGAGGACATTCTCCCGTGAAAAGGTACTTTGTGAAGAGACCATAAACACTGATGAGGCTGGCTGTCTTTGTTTATTTTAAAAGTTTGTTCATTTTAATGTCAGCAAGCTAATTTTTAGTCGGAGTATCATCCGTTGTTCAACAGAGCCCGCAAGCTCTGCAACAACGTCCGATATTTATGTGACCTGGTGCTATGTTACCTGGTGCACCAGTCGATCGCAGACGACCTTAGAAATTGTGACATCATTTGGAGCAGACATTCAGCCTAAGCTGTTGATTGGTCAGTTGGCTGCCATGTTTCTTTAATACAACAATAGGTTACTGAAAACCATACAGAAGACGCCTGCTGAATGGCCAGAATCTAGGGGTCAAGACGCAGTCATGTTTTGCACAAGTAATCGTCAAATCTGCGCGCATAATCGTAGAAGCTTGCTTTGCCAATGGCTATTTCATAGACTACTATTTTTAGTGATTTATTTTAAAATTTGTTAACCCAAAAGAAAAACAGGAGGATGATAACATTTAAAACGGAATTCATGGGTAAGGAAGGCTGGCAGTGAATTCAACAGGATGAAAAATATTACCAACATTTATAAAACTTAGAAAAAGAGCTAATTCCAGCATAAAATGTCCCAAGCCTTTTTTAGAAAACTAAAAACAACAGGTAGTTTCACTGCAAAATTGCATAATCTCGTCTTTGAAGAACATCCCACAGAAGGAAAGGAATTGCTTTCCAATGCTTTCTGTCATATTAACAAAAGGATACTCTATGAAGCAGAATCCACAGGGGGTTTTCCTGACTTTGTCCAGACCCATGATGATTCGCTTGAGGTCACCGCATTTGGAGAACAGCTCGTAGATTTGCTCTTCCGTCGTGAAAAAGGACAAGTTGCCGACATATAGTGTGGTGCTGTTCTTTAACCGTTTCTCTTGCTGAGAAATGGTTCCCTGTCAAGAAGTTAAGAGTAAACAATTAACAAAATGTACATATCGATAATGACCTCCAGTGACCTTAATTCTTAAAAAAGAAATGCTTAAAAATAAAAGACGTTTTTCAATAAAAAATTATGTAGGCCTACGTCACAAAATTATTAATCTATTTGAGATATGGCAGACACAATAGAAGCCCGCTATTTTGGTTTGGGTAAATAAATACAGAAGACTTGACTCAGATCAAACAGCGCCCTCCTCTGCCATACCCAAATAAACATAAAATAGGCACAATAATACTCCGAACCGCAGTTTACATCGTCCATTTTAAAGCCAAACAAGGGGAATTATTTCCAGATTTCGGGTTACTAATGATGTTTATTGTTCTGGTTTTGCAAAATACTCTAAAAATATCCTTAAAACACAGCAACTCACTCTATAATGTTGATCTCTATAAGAGCCAAGTTCCTGAGCGCGGTCGACTCGACTGATCGTCGCCATGTTGAATGCTATAATTTAGCGCAGAAAAGAGAGGGCGCCATTTCATTTTCCAAAAAAATTATTTCAGGCTGGTTTTCGAAAACTAGGATTTGCTACCAATTCGGCTTCATTACTGGCTCTGGAATAATTAATTACGAAGCTTTCACCGTCAAAATAAAATTAAAAGAATGTAATATTTTGGTCCCGATTTTTGGTGTAGACTAGTTCCCGATAGACTTTTAGCAAGTCTAGTGTTTAAAGGACAAACTTTGACCCCACGAAGTAAATATCAGCCTCGTGTCCATTCATAAAACAAGCTGCACATTAAGGTGTGTAATTACTAAAAGCACTGGGTGTGAGGCTAACATCGAAATTAAAAAAATGGCGTACTCCTTTCCACCACGAGGTTTTTCTCCAGCTTCAAACAATCAACAATTTACTCCGAATTTCGGCTGGCCACCTTTTCCACCTCCTTTTCAACAATCACAGGCGCCTCCGAGACCACCGTGGAACTATTCAGCCGGGCCTGACAGGCCTCCATTCCCCGGTGGAGGACCGCACTTTGGACCGCAAGTCCCCGTAAGGTTTGCCAATTTGGAACCGTTCGCACGCGGTGATCATGCTCAGACACCGAGCGAGCGAGGCGGGCTTGCGCCCGGTCCGCGCGCCGCCGAGCCCGGGGCGGTACCAGGGGAGTTCCCGCTGCAGAGACCTGCCGGACGCGAATCACGGAGTTTTCACCGTTCAGCCGACAGGACCAGAACCACAGACATCACAGAGTGTGAGACTTGGCCGGGAGTCGTGGGGAGAAAAGTGAGTTTATCAATATTTGACAATAATCATAAAAAGCTTTAATTTTATTTTATTTTTGCAAAGATTCCCATATCTGGCCGTCACTACTATTTCCCTTCAGTGACACATCAGCCACCAAAAAGTGACGATATGTCCTAAAAAGTCAAAATTAGCAGGGAAAATATTGAAGTATTTACTGAGAAAACACTTAGAAATTTTCAGACCAGTCTCACTCTCATTTGCGCACAGGCATGGCATTGTTGGCAGGGTGACAAGTGATGACCAGATATGGGAATCTTTCTCAAAATGGGAAATGTTTCTCAGTCCCTGATTCATGTCTTATCATTTTTTGCAATGACTGACCTTCATTGAGATCAGGTTGCAACATTCTTTCCGCCATTTCTTTGGTTGTGTACAAACTATATGGAGAGTTGAGTGCATTTTCAAAGTATTTTCTAACAAATTGGAAATGTCAGTCCAAGATTCATGATTTTTTAACATCTTTGGAATGACTGACCTTCAGTTGTTCAGGCCTCATTGAGATAATATATGATGAAAAAAGTGGCGTCAGGATGCAACAGTTTTTCCAATTCCAAAATGATTATCTGTAGTTTTACTTTTACTAGAATCGGCGGCATTTTCCAAATGATGGACAACACACAAGCAAAAACAAGAATGGACCCCAGAATTACACAAACGGCGGACCTTCAGCTTGGAAAAACCAACGAGACAAACCATCCAAAAAGAAACGTCGTGGGACAGGATCCAACGCTGCAAAGCAGGTTGGTTGAAAAACAAATGACATTCAAATGATGTAGATTTGAAAATCACTGTAGTTTGTCCTACAGAAGAAAAGGGATGACATGTCCATGTTGATGTAAAAATTGATATCTTTAATTCTCACTCCTGTTTTTTTCAGTTGCAGGCATCAAGCCAGTTGGAGCACTACTGTGATGTGTGTGACCGGGGCTTCAAGTCTCAGCAATTACTTGATGAACACATTGCAGAACACGTCAAGGTAACATTTTTTAATTGGCTAAGGTGTATGCCTGCTTACATTCGCATGTTACAAGGACAATCTTTTACCATTCTCTCTTTGGTGTTACCTGATGTAATTAACGGCTCATTTCTACATGCATTCACAATTTTTAATGTCCATTTAAAAAAAAAAACTTTAAAAACTTGGAAGAGAGTCTTGGAATACACAGGGGTGTGAAATCTCAGCTTTAAAGCTGATTTCAGCTATTTTTGTTTGGGATTTCAGCTTTTTTCCCTCACTAGCTGTGTACAAAAGTATAGGAGATTTCCAAAGTTCAGCTTTTTTACACCTTTTTTCCACCTTTTTTCAGCTGTTTTCAGCTATTTTTATCAGTGGTCACTCACACCCCTGAATACAGTATGTCAGAAATTCTTGTCACTTTAATTAACACGTTAGTAAGCCGGTGATTTCTGGAGGTTGGATCCATCCATTTTTTTGTAATTGAAAAAAACAATTGAAAAATTGTATTTTTATGAAATAAACTCAACTTATCTTTTACTCAACTAATCTTGTCCCCTTTCCAGTGCAACCATGAAGGCTGTAAGTTTGAAGCTCACTTCAAGGTCGTCAAGCTCCACACCAAGTTGCAGCACAGCGCAGGAAGTAAGAGAGTGGCTTGGATGGATACTCCTGCTGCGGTATCCAAGTGGAGAGAGGAGCGAAAAAGGTACAAATGTGCGACACATTTATCTGGTAAAAAGACGTAGCAGATCAAGAATGGGGTCTTAAACTTTCTTTGTTAGTAGCATTTACTGTTTAAACAGTGATGAAATTGAGTAATACTGGATCTTATCCCAAGATTTCTCTATAAACCCTTACCCCCTAGTAGTTCCTCAAGACTACCCTGCTACATATTAATCTAACAGAGTCCAACAGAGTCTTTCCTGTTCAATCCACTGTGCCTTATTCTGAGTTGTCTGCTGGATCCAACAGAGTCCAACTTGGCATTATAATGTGGTTCAGTTGCCTGCTGAATCCAACATATTGCAATTAGGATTGTCCACCAGGGGTTGACTGCTTAATCCAACAGGCTCCATCAGGTATATGATATAGTTGGATTCTGTTGGATTCTGTTGGATTCAGCCTTGTCCTGTTGGTGGTCTGTCTTTTCAATTGTCTTCTGAGCAAGTACTTGAGAGTAGACGTTCCTGTTGAAGTTCTGTATTAAATGAAAGGGTGAATTGATGTGTTTGAATCAATTGAATGACAGGAAGTACCCATCTCTCTGCAACATCACCAAGAAAGCCGAGGCCAGGCAGAGCAATGAAGAGAAAGGGGTTGTCCTCCAAAATAAATACTTTGGGTAAGTCAAGACAAGTTAATTAAATTACATGACAGGCTCATGCCAAATTTTGAGCCGAGAAGATTCTGATTTGGAATGCTTATCCAGATGTGACTGACATTTTGTTTAAAATATATTGATTTTAAACAAGTTGGTGGTGAGACAAATCCCTCCCCCCTGCCCCAGCTTCTGTCACTACTCACTAATAATAAAATAATAACAAATATTTGTTTTAACAGGGGTGTGAAATCTCAGCTTTTTGTTTTGGATTTCAGCTTTTTGCCCCTCACTTGCTGTGTACAAAAGTATAGAAGATTTCCAAAGTTCAGCTTTTTACACCTTTTTCAGCTGTTTTCAGATATTTTTATAAGTGGTCACTCTCACCCCAGTATAAATAGTAATAACAAAAATGCATATGTTGAAAACGTTTCATTTGAAATATTTACATGTAATTTCCATTTTTTTGTTTTTCTCTTTTCTAGCAAAATGCGACGGCCAAACCAAGGGCGGCAGAGACACAGGAACTTCCAGGGGGATGACGGGATTGATACGAAGAAAGCAAGAATGGATGCCATCCAGAACACAGAAGACAGCAGTCTGGAAAAGTCAAAGTCTAGCAAAGGTGATATCCTCTTCAGATTATGTTCTTGCGTTTAAATTGTCATTTATTAGCTTAAATAAAAGTTATAGAATTCAGAAATTTTCAAAGAATGCCAACAGTTACCGAATTCATGCAATAAACTTTGTGCCTTTTTTTCTCATTCTCAGATAAGAGCGATACTGCCCCCTCTTCCCCTACAACTCATCACCAGGGGGTGGTGGCCTCAAGCGGACAACTCGGATCTCTGTCAGCTCTGACTGCCTATGGCGATTCCAGTGAAGAAGAGGAGGGAGAAATTAAAGGTGGGTCTTGTCTGGGCTTCTGTCCTTATGTTGAGGACAAGCAATGCCTGGATAGGTGTTGGTATGCACCATGACAACGGACCGATCCATTAATTAGGCCCCGCCCTGACCATGATGTTCTGACCAATTACAGCTTTGCAACCAAATGTCAGATATAAATCTGACAAACTGCATTTAAGCATAATAAGCGCAGCTGTGAAATGCAATTTGGAACTTGTATTTTCCTACATGCAAAGTGGGCGGAGCTTATGGCCAAAAATGGAACAGTCCATTCTACCCTCCCTGTAGTCTAATGGGCTGATCTGTTAGGCTCCGCCCACTGCACACATGTTCAAGGACACATGTGCCTCTCCCATGCCACACTGCATGTTCCAGCCGTGCGCGTCATGTATGTGTATGTGCACAAATGTCGGACATTGATCCTAACACCATAGGGCGGGGCTTAAAGGATATTCTTGTTTGATTATTTAAATTAAGTTGACCCCACATCAGAGGTCATAAGGACAGTTATATGCAACTGTTCTCAGACAGTGATTGGAATTGTTCGCAGCATTTCAGACAGCTTCCATCACCCAAGGATAATTCAACCTGGAGTCGAAATCCGTCTTTCACTTTCTTGTTACTCACTTTAAGACGACGCCCCCGAGCCAGAAGTGGCCACGCCCCCACAGAAGCAGTCCCCGAGCATCAGAAGAAACAACGGAAGACGCAAGGTGGGTTGGAAAGGTTTCAAAGGAAGGAAGGCGACCAGATGCTCAAAGGCAGACCGAAGAGTTAACAACAGAGAACAGAATGATCTCCAACTCAGACTAAAGAAGAGACCCAACTTGTTGGAAATGGTAAATATATCGGCAAATGAGATCTTTGTGTTCAAGCTAATGGTTTTTACGAGTCCAAGAGGGCAGGCCAAATGCCCTCTCTGTACCTATCTCCCAGACCGCTCACTGACTGACTGTCACTTGTGACGAGCCGGCCACACACGAGAGCTATGTGCTAAGCAAAAAGTCCTTCAAGGCGATTTGTTCAGCACGTACATTATGTAGCTCACCATGTGCGGTGAACTTTTACATAGTTTTTTTGCCTCACGACGCCTTGAGGCAAATATCTGTCCTTTTTCCCCCCCAAATGTCTAAGGCATACCATGACTTTTATCTTGTTGACCAAAAATGAAATTTGATACGTGTAACTGTTGTGAAGGCTACAGCAGTAAAGTAAAGACAACTTGAAAAATACATCTGGTTTTATTTTAAGGATATAATTCTAAGTCTTGAATGCATAGAAGTCAAATGTAGCATCAGAGGACTTGAACACATCTGATACTAAAAACTGAGAGAGTTTCTTGAAAGTATTAACAGTTTATAGAACTTCCGTTAAGTACATTTTCACCCTTCCTTTGTACAGCTTCTGGCACCAGAGATCCGCAAGGAACGTAACATCATTCTTCAGTGTGTACGGCACGTGGTCCACAACGACTTCTTGGGTGTGAATCAAACCAAAGAGACGGAAAGGGATTCAGAGAGCAGACCTCCGTCGAGCTCGGAAGAATCTGTCAACATAGAGTCCAAGGTAGAGTCGAGAGCAATGATCGGAAATCCCACAAATCTTGATGTTGGTGTGGAGGATTCGCAGTTGAACGAATCGGAAGAAAAGACAGTTGAAAACGCAATCGCCGTTCAAGGATCTGATTGGACAAAGATACTGGACACAGACATCGCAAAAATTGCAGATGAGCAAACAATTTCTCAAGAAGGCAAAGAAGGCGTTTTGAAGGAAGGGACCAACGCGGAAGTAGCTCAACAAGATGACAGTACCAGAAACGGGGAAAGTGATATTGGGACTGACGCAGTCATCACTTACAGGGAAGAAAGAACTGACGGAATAACAGAGGTAAACAGTTCAAAAATTGGACTTGATGTGGAAAGTGGTGAAGCGCTTATTGCAAAAGGAAGAGAAAGTCACATCGTCCAAAATGGTGCTAGTTGTGATAAGGTTACGACAGATTGCAATGCAAACCCAAGTGTAAATGGAGTTCTGGGTGTTACAACTTCCATTGGGGAAGAGAGCAATTTGGAAACTGTGGAGAATTTACCGAAATTGGAATTTCTTTTCACAAACCGACAAACAGAAGCATTGTTTTAAAGCAGAAGGTCAGACGCTATGGTTTGAAGTAATAATTTTGTCAATTCTTGGTACGCTAAAGGTAATACAGTCGACTCTCGTTAGTACAAACTCTGTTAATACAAAATTCTGGTTATAACAAACATAAAGCCTTAGTCCCAACTGTGCATTTATGTGCAGATAGAATGGGACTGATGTTCCTCTTAATATAAAATTCTGATATAACAAACAATTTGGCTAGGTCCTAACGAGTTTGTATTAACGAGACTCGACTGTATACAACATTTGCGAATATCAAAAATCAAAACAAAATTATTATGAACTATCTTACTTGACTGTAACTGAATACATAATAGTCTAAAGCATCCTGTGAAATCATGGCACCTGTTATGCTGTCATTTTCAAGAAGAGTGGAATATTTGTATTCATTTCCAAAAACGATTGACCAACCACTATTGGGAAAAAAACTGACTTTTTATTGCCCCCAATTTACCAATTTACAAAAATGTAGTTAGTACACATTTTTTTTGCAATCGGTTACACATCACGTGAACAGGTATGGTGCAAGCCAGCGAATCTGGTTCCCTGACTTGACATTGCCCTGACGTCTATTAATTGTGCCATTTCGTCTGAAATAGTGTCAGGGAACCAGACTACAAGAACAGCATTTTTTTCTTGTTTTTTGCAGCATCCATGAAACAAAACTTTAAACAGGTCAGTGTAACACAATTTGCTACAAATACTAACCCCCAAATCCATCCATTCTGGAAATTACCTCAATAGCAAATTTGAATATTACCTTTAACTCAGCCAATAGACTCGAGGAATGTGAAACAGGAGGGGAATTGATCGAAAGAACACCAATAAAAATCACATGTATAAAACATAAAGAACATAAAAAAACCTGTTTTGGAATGAAATCCGAGGAAGAAAGGGCCTGAAGAAATGTAGGAAATTGGAGGTGTATTAAGCCATTTTCAAGTAATCACACCAATGACAGGAACAATGATTATTAATTACTCATTTTGTGTTCATTGCGCATAAGCTTCTCTGAAACTTTTCCTTCAAGAATACATGTTCACACATTTCATTTGGCTTATTCATTTACTGACCGCTTGCAGGTGTTCACAGCATAAAGTATTTCACGTTTGAAGTGGAAAGTTCCAAGTCCATAGACTCCTTTAAATCATGGTCTTTGTTTTTTGGAACATGGAAATTGTCTTAAATTGTTTACAGATTAACTCGCCTTTTTTAAATGCTGCATTTAGCTGATTCTAATTTACTACATGTAAGACTAATGAATTAATTCAGTGCATTTTTTGTCATCGCATTTTGGAACTAATCTTTGATATTTCATTTGATTTTTTTTTATCTGAATGCATCTCCTTTGAATAAAATATTCACGACCTCATAATGTATGCCTTAAAATTGTGGCTTTAATTTTTTCATGATTGATGTTCCTCTTGCATCCAGATGAATTTCTGCCTTGTTTTGAGAAAAGTCAATTTTTGGCCGATTTTGACTAAAAATGTAAGGCTAACCCCTTACATTTTTTTCAATTTTGGCCAAAAAATGAAATTTCTTGAAAGCTGCTAGAAAGATGCCTTAAGGCCTCTAGAACGCATTCCAAATCGATTACTGGACAGATGTGCTATTAAAGGGGAAATTCCGTCGAAAAATTTAAAGGAAAAATCGCTCAAAAAATATTTATTTATCCTCCAAAAATCGATGATTTTTGCCCAAATCTTCCAAATTATGCGTGTTAGAGTATTGATTGATGTTCCTCTTGCATCCAGATGAATTTCTGCCTTGTTTTGAGAAAAGTCAATTTTTGGCCGATTTTGACTAAAAATGTAAGGCTAACCCCTTACATTTTTTTCAATTTTGGCCAAAAAATGAAATTTCTTGAAAGTTGCTAGAAAGATGCCTTAAGGGCCCTAGAACGCATTCCAAATCGATTACTGGACAGATGTGCTATTAAAGGGGAAATTCCGTCGAAAAATTAAGGAAAAATCGCTCAAAAATATTTATTTATTCTCCAAAAATTGATGATTTTTGCCCAAATCTTCCAAATTATGCGTGTAGGAGTATTGATTGATGTTCCTCTTGCATACAGATGAATTTCTGCCTTGTTTTGGGAAAAGTCAATTTTTGGCCGATTTTGACTAAAAATGTAAGGCTAACCCCTTACATTTTTTTCAATTTTGGCCAAAAAATGAAATTTCTTGAAAGTTGCTAGAAAGATGCCTTAAGGCCCCTAGAACGCATTCCAAATCGATTACTGGACAGATGTGCTATTAAAGGGGAAATTCCGTGGAAAAATTAAGGAAAAATCGCTCAAAAAATATTTATTTATTCTCCAAAAATCGATGATTTTTGCCCAAATCTTCCAAATTATGCATGTTAGAGTATTGATTGATGTTCCTCTTGCATCCAGATGAATTTCTGCCTTGTTTTGGGAAAAGTCAATTTTTGGCCGATTTTGACTAAAAATGTAAGGCTAACCCCTTACATTTTTTTCAATTTTGGCCAAAAAAATGAAATTTCTTGAAAGTTGCTAGAAAGATGTCTTAAGGGCCCTAGAATGCATTCCAAATCGATTACTGGACAGATGTGCTATTAAAGGGGAAATTCCGTCGAAAAATTAAGGAAAAATCGCTCAAAAAATATTTATTTATTCTCCAAAAATCGATGATTTTTGCCCAAATCTTCCAAATTATGCGTGTTAGAGTATTGATTGATGTTCCTCTTGCATCCAGATGAATTTCTGCCTTGTTTTGGGAAAAGTCAATTTTTGTCCGATTTTGACTAAAAATGTAAGGCTAACCCCTTAAATTTTTTTTCAATTTTGGCCAAAAAATGAAATTTCTTGAAAGTTGCTAGAAAGATGTCTTAAGGGCCCTAGAATGCATTCCAAATCGATTACTGGACAGATGTGCTATTGAAGGGGAAATTCCGTCGAAAAATTAAGGAAAAATCGCTCAAAAAATATTTATTTATTCTCCAAAAATCGATGATTTTTGCCCAAATCTTCCAAATTATGCGTGTTAGAGTATTGATTGATGTTCCTCTTGCATCCAGATGAATTTCTGCCTTGTTTTGGGAAAAGTCAATTTTTGGCCGATTTTGACTAAAAATGTAAGGCTAACCCCTTACATTTTTTTCAATTTTGGCCAAAAAATGAAATTTCTTGAAAGTTGCTAGAAAGATGCCTTAAGGCCCCTAGAACGCATTCCAAATCGATTACTGGACAGATGTGCTTTTAAAGGGGAAATTCCGTCGAAAAATTAAGGAAAAATTGCTCAAAAAATACATATTTATTCTTCAAAAATCGATGATTTTTGCCCTAATCTTCCAAATTATGCGTGTTAGAGTATTGATTGATGTTCCTCTTGCATCCAGATGAATTTCTGCCTTGTTTTGAGAAAAGTCAATTTTTGGCCGATTTTGACTAAAAATGTAAGGCTAACCCCTTACATTTTTTTCAATTTTGGCCAAAAAATGAAATTTCTTGAAAGTTGCTAGAAAGATGCCTTAAGGCCCCTAGAACGCATTCCAAATCGATTACTGGACAGATGTGCTATTGAAGGGGAAATTCCGTCGAAAAATTAAGGAAAAATCGCTCAAAAAATATTTATTTATTCTTCAAAAATCGATGATTTTTGCCCAAATCTTCCAAATTATGCGTGTTAGAGTATTGATTGATGTTCCTCTTGCATCCAGATGAATTTCTGCCTTGTTTTGAGAAAAGTCAATTTTGGCCGATTTTGACTAAAAATGTAAGGCTAACCCCTTACATTTTTTTCAATTTTGGCCAAAAAATGAAATTTCTTGAAAGTTGCTAGAAAGATGTCTTAAGGGCCCTAGAATGCACTCCAAATCGATTACTGGACAGATGTGCTATTAAAGGGGAAATTCCGTCGAAAAATTAAGGAAAAATCGCTCAAAAAATATTTATTTATTCTCCAAAAATCGATGATTTTTGCCCATATCTTCCAAATTATGCGTGTTAGAGTATTGATTAATGTTCCTCTTGCATCCAGATGAATTTCTGCCTTGTTTTGAGAAAAGTCAATTTTTGGCCGATTTTGACTAAAAATGTAAGGCTAACCCCTTACATTTTTTTCAATTTTGGCCAAAAAATGAAATTTCTTGAAAGTTGCTAGAAAGATGTCTTAAGGCCCCTAGAATGCATTCCAAATCGATTACTGGACAGATGTGCTATTAAAGGGGAAATTCCGTCGAAAAATTAAGGAAAAATCGCTCAAAAAATATTTATTTATTCTCCAAAAATCGATGATTTTTGCCCAAATCTTCCAAATTATGCGTGTTAGAGTATTGATTAATGTTCCTCTTGCATCCAGATGAATTTCTGCCTTGTTTTGAGAAAAGTCAATTTTGGCCGATTTTGACTAAAAATGTAAGGCTAACCCCTTACATTTTTTTCAATTTTGGCCAAAAAATGAAATTTCTTGAAAGTTTCTAGAAAGATGTCTTAAGGGCCCTAGAATGCACTCCAAATCGATTACTGGACAGATGTGCTTTTAAAGGGGAAATTCCGTCGAAAAATTAAGGAAAAATCGCTCAAAAAATACATATTAATTCTTCAAAAATCGATGATTTTTGCCCAAATCTTCCAAATTATGAGTGTTAGAGTATTGATTGATGGTCCTCTTGCATCCAGATGAATTCCTGCCTTGTTTTGGGAAAAGTCAATTTTTGGCCGATTTTGACTAAAAATGTAAGGCTAACCCCTTACATTTTTTTCAATTTTGGCCAAAAAATGAAATTTCTTGAAAGTTGCTAGAAAGATGCCTTAAGGCCCCTAGAACGCATTCCAAATCGATTACTGGACAGATGTGCTATTAAAGGGGAAATTCCGTCGAAAAATTAAGGAAAAATCGCTCAAAAAATACATATTAATTCTTCAAAAATCGATGATTTTTGCCCAAATCTTCCAAATTATGCGTGTTAGAGTATTGATTAATGTTCCTCTTGCATCCAGATGAATTTCTGCCTTGTTTTGAGAAAAGTCAATTTTTGGCCGATTTTGACTAAAAATGTAAGGCTAACCCCTTACATTTTTTTCAATTTTGGCCAAAAATGAAATTTCTTGAAAGTTGCTAGAAAGATGTCTTAAGGGCCCTAGAATGCACTCCAAATCGATTACTGGACAGATTTGCTATTAAAGGGGAAATTCTATCGAAAAATTAAGGAAAAATCGCTCAAAAAATATTTATTTATTCTCCAAAAATCGATGATTTTTGCCCAAATCTTCCAAATTATGCGAGTTAGAGTATTGATTGATGTTCTTCTTGCATCCAGATGAATTTCTGCCTTGTTTTGGGAAAAGTCAATTTTTGGCCGATTTTGACTAAAAATGTAAGGCTAACCCCTTACATTTTTTTCAATTTTGGCCAAAAAATGAAATGTCTTGAAAGTTGCTAGAAAGATGCCTTAAGGCCCCTAGAACGCATTCCAAATCGATTCCTGGACAGATGTGCTATTAAAGGGGAAATTCCGTCGAAAAATTAAGGAAAAATCGCTCAAAAAATATTTATTTATTCTTCAAAAATCGATGATTTTTGCCCAAATCTTCCAAATTATGCGTGTTAGAGTATTGATTGATGTTCCTCTTGCATCCAGATGAATTTCTGCCTTGTTTTGAGAAAAGTCAATTTTTGGCCGATTTTGACTAAAAATGTAAGGCTAACCCCTTACATTTTTTTCAATTTTGGCCAAAAAATGAAATTTCTTGAAAGTTGCTAGAAAGATGCCTTAAGGCCCCTAGAACGCATTCCAAATCGATTACTGGACAGATGTGCTATTAAAGGGGAAATTCCGTCGAAAAATTAAGGAAAAATCGCTCAAAAAATATTTATTTATTCTCCAAAAATCGATGATTTTTGCCCAAATCTTCCAAATTATGCGTGTTAAAGTATTGATTGATGTTCCTCTTGCATCCAGATGAATTTCTGCCTTGTTTTGAGAAAAGTCAATTTTTGGCCGATTTTGACTAAAAATGTAAGGCTAACCCCTTACATTTTTTTCAATTTTGGCCAAAAAATGAAATTTCTTGAAAGTTGCTAGAAAGATGTCTTAAGGGCCCTAGAATGCACTCCAAATCGATTACTGGACAGATGTGCTATTAAAGGGGAAATTCTATCGAAAAATTAAGGAAAAATCGCTCAAAAAATATTTATTTATTCTCCAAAAATCGATGATTTTTGCCCAAATCTTCCAAATTATGCGTGTTAGAGTATTGATTGATGGTCCTCTTGCATCCAGATGAATTCCTGCCTTGTTTTGGGAAAAGTCAATTTTTGGCCGATTTTGACTAAAAATGTAAGGCTAACCCCTTACATTTTTGCAATTTTGGCCAAAAAAAGAAATGTCTTGAAAGTTGCTAGAAAGATGCCTTAAGGCCCCCTAGAACGCATTCCAAATCGATTACTGGACAGATGTGCTATTAAAGGGGAAATTCCGTCGAAAAATTAAAGAAAAATCGCTCAAAAAATATTTATTTATTCTCCAAAAATATGATAATTGCCCAAATCTTCAAAATTGTGCGTGTTAGAGTATTGATTGATGTTCCTCTTGCTTCCAGATGAATTCCTGCCTTGTTTTAAAAAAAGGCCAATTAAAATGTAAGTTGACCCCTTTCATTTACATACACGAATTTTGTAATTTTGACTGAAAATATTATTTTTAGACAGACTTTTCAAGATTTTTAAATTTTATTTCATGAAATATTGTACATCTTTATTCTCTAAATTGCACATGACTGGGTGTACAGAAACAATGCATACTTACAAACATTCGTAAGGTGGAAACAGTCCATTGAAGATAAAAACGAGTAACATTTCATAAGGATCTTTAATTCCAAGGACACCACTGATTTTACCTTTGACTTTTTCAACAACTCTTTCCCAAAACACAAAATATTGAACACTGTTCTGCTCTGCAATCAAATAATTGTTCCTGCTTAATACTGTGTCACATTCCCCTATTTCAAGCACCATAATCTAGCGATGCTTCAAAATCTAATAAAACATGTTGCAGCATTTTGTAGTAACTCATCAAAAAGTTTTTCATGCATAAATACACGTAACATAAATTACTAAAACCAAATTGAAACCTCAAATGAACAACTGTACCAGAAGAAGAGATGTTCATTTCGCACAAGTCTGAAAAAATGTTGAAATCTATACATTTTCTCACTTAGTCATCTAAAATGTTTACACACGTATGTATTTCAAAGTTTATCAAAAGGTCTTTAGCAATAAATAAACTGTTGTGGGAAAGAATGTGTCAACCTGACGCCACTTCAGAATTTCCTAACATAATTGGAAATGTTTCTCAGTCCAAGATTCATGTCTTATCATCATTTTTGCAATGACCGTCCTTCACTGAGATAATTTATGAAGAAAAAAGCAGCGTCAGGTTGCAACATTCTTTCCCTTTTGTGACCTGTATATATTAATATTCTATGTGTTAATGGTACCATTTCAATTCATTAAAATAGACATTCACTATTACATGTATATGCTATCTTCCTTGGATAATGGGTGAAAACCCCCCCCAAAACAACAACAAAAATCAAGAAATCAATGCCTGAAATAGTTGGAAATTAGACGGCATATCAGAGGGTGTATTTTTTGGTTTTGTTTTAGGGTTTTTCCCCCGTAGAGCGTTTCATCAAATTTTTACATTTCAGGAAAAGTGGAGATGATGAATTAGGTGAGGGGAAGCGGGGTAGTTCGATTTTTTGTTTCCTCTGAAAACAAGGTCAGCTTTTGAAGTCACTGAATTAGTGTCATATATGTACTGGATCTTATATTGTGGGCCAGTAACATTTTCAATCAAAGTCTTCGTTCAACCTACAATGTACGTATGCCGGATGAGTCAGGATAGAGACTTGTCTTGAAGTTAGCCAGAAGTGCGCATACCATCCACATTTCATTGGCCGACTCCGCCAAGCTCCTGGGAATAATGGTTCGGAAGACGCGGTAATCCTGGACGTGGGCAAGCGCTCGCTCTATGTGCTGTTTCAACTCCCTCATTTCCTGCGTCGGGTGCGTTTCTCCGTTACGCGACCAAAATGAGGGGACTACGATGGGAGACTTGTAGGTACTAGGGACGTCTGGGATCTGGAAGCTTTCGCGTGCCAGGACGGTACAAGGGTCCACAATCAGGTTTAAGATTCTAGATGACTTAGTGATTTGGTAGTTTGAGATACAACCATCGTACAAGTTGCTCACAAATATGACGGCTCCGTTGGGGCTAATGCCAAGCAGGCCCTTGAAGGTGAGGATGACGTCCGAACTGTCGCGTCCTGGAATCTCCGTTCCAGGCATTTGAACCGTGACATCTGTGCAGTCCAGGATTACCCGGGTGCTTGGATACGTCGTCCTGAAGCACGCGGGCATGGTCGCATCCACGGCCTTCCTGCTAGGCCAGATTTGGAACTTGCGCAATGAGATGAACAGGTAGTTGATCCACACCAACAGAATATAGGTGACGGACTTGACCGACAGGTTGAACCTAACGGCAAGATCCTGTTCGTGGAAGCCTTGCTTCACGTAGCACAGAAACATGAAGAACTGATCGATAAGTTTTAACGGCATTCCGAGATCTCCAGTTGTCCCCATCGTTAGATTACAATATCTCCGTACCTCGGTCCATCGTAAGGAATTGCTTTTACTCAGGGGATCTAGGGCCATGTAAACGGCCTTCAGTGTCTCGTAATCGGCAAAGCCGGTGTAGTACTCGATGCACTCCGAGTCGCTGGAAAACCTCTCCAGGAAGAACAGTTTGCTGATCAGCGTTTTGCACTGTGACTCCAGAGCATTAATCCTGTCACTGGCAAGATGAAGCTGGGTCTGAACGTCTTGGGTTTCATTGTCGGATGACCAAAGACCGCATGTTGAAGTCTGTGCTGGTATGTTGGCCGATTCTTGCTCATCTGGTGCCTCCTGCTTGTGGACGCTGGGACCAGTTGTGTCTTGGACCGTGCCTTCAGTAAGACTGCTGCAATGCAAAGCAAAATAAAGACACATGAGTATCCGTTTTTGTGTCAAAGTGTAGTGTGTTCTGCAACCAACTCAGACAAGCTAAATGGGGACAAGTGTACTCATAAACACTGCCCCAGACAGTAGCATAGATATAGAGTCAGATGACAGCCAACATTTCAATGTTCCTGTGACCTCTCATATTAAGTCACCATGTTCGAAGCTTTTAAACACAGAGATTTACTGAAAGAGAGAGGGCCATGATGTACAAGAAGTTTATATCAAGAGAAGAAGGATATGAAACAAAATAGGATGTACATTGTAGTTGACTCCATCACAAGTCCAAGCAAGTTCCAATTCAATCGCAAGCTATTCAAACGAGCTTAGACGAAGGAATTCCTTTCTCATTGTTTATCCATTGTTTCTTTTGACTGGACTTGTGATGAACTCAACTAAAGTATATCCCCGATATGGTCGATATCTTTTCTATCTCCTTCTGCTTTGTCTTAGTATTTCAAGCAATAGTTCCTCGGAAACATTAGAACTTCATGACAAAATAACTGGTGTAAATTCACGATGCTAGCTTACCTATCAGCGACGTCAGATCCCAAAGCAGTCATTAACGAGTACGCCCTGGAGAGCTGGAACTTGGACGGCAAGACTCGAGGCTTCACAACTCTCATCCCGCTCTCGTCGGTGACGATGTCGGACTTTCGAAAATGCCTTGAGCAAATCCTGGTGTCTTTGGTTACCTGTGGTTACAAAATAATAAACAGATGGGCATAGATTTTAGGAATTTTGTTAATTCAATGCGAAACGCAAAAAGAGAAAAGAGACAAACAAGAAACGTGAATTGAGGAAAACAACTTGTCCATGAAATGGAGTTTTTTTTTCAAAAATTGTGAGTTCACCTGCAAATCCTTGCCGAATTTCACTGTGATTTTTTGGACCCATCGGTGCTTAAGTTCAAGACTCTTGGGAAACGGATGGAACGACAGACTCTGGGTTTGGTTGTAACGGGAATCGTTGCAGCAGTTAGGAACGCAGCACTTGTCCATGTGCGTACATGTTTGCGGCAGGTGACGGATGTTGCTGTTGTAGGAAAAAAGACTTGGGACGTAATCCGGATCCTTAGGATCATCTGAAGCTGCACCTGTGGGAATGAAAATAAGTTCCGTGAAAAACGTTATCCTTACATATTTCAAATCTTGATTTTTGCTTAAGCCTTTGGTCTTTTAATGTGCGACGCCTCATCCCCACCCCCCCCCCCCCCCCAAATAAAGGATTTCAAAGTAAAAAAAAATGTGACCAAATCCCCACATAAGACCCGGGGTGCATGGGGAGGGAGAGGGGACTTTGCGTAATTAGGCAGTGGGTATTTTGCCGGATCGCACTCATAGCAAATAAGCATCAGGCATGTCAGGAAATATAATGCCGAATATTAATTAAGATTTGTAATCCAATAACTCTGTGGAAAGAATGTTGCATTTTGACGACTGATGCCACTTTTTTCTTCATATACTCATCTCATAAAGGTCAGTCATTGCAAAAGTGATGATAAGACATGAATCTGGGACTCACTGAGAAACATGTCCAATTTTGTTAGGAAATACAATTAACGCTCCATAGACTTTGTACACAGCGAAAGAAGTTGCGTCTGTATACTTATTACCACATTTGTTTTCCAATTCTGCAACTGACCTGATACGAAATGTGCACTACAGATCCGAGCGTGTTCAGGCAATTTCTTCCGGCATATGGCCTGCATCCACAGCCGTCGTTTCTCGATCTTCTGCGGTGTGCGACCCCACGGAATCCGGTAGAAATGCAGCTCCACTCCGTCGGTCGTAGCGCGCTTCCTCTGCCGTCGATTCTTGCAGCCGACGGCACTGCAAGTATCAGGCATTCTCTGGCAAGGCTTCTGGCCTGAAATCTGGAGAATAATGTTGAGAATTTGGACTTTTGGAGGTTTTCTTAGCGGAATAAACCATGAAAGCAATGAGATCTTTATTATGCCTGCCGGAAGTGCTAATGTGCAGTAGTTGAAGCCCGCCCTCTATTGTTAACTTGGGAACGTTGCTTTTTTTTTTAAGGCCATGCAATGATTATGAAAATAAAGAAGTTTTCAAATGAAAAGAAAGAGGCGTACATTTATTTCAACGAAAATAAAGTGAAAAAGTTACACAGATTGTCGTTCATGAATTTTGAATTTCGTGTCGTGGAGAGAAAAAAATACTGCGCGAAGTGATTCTGAAGGGCGCCACCGTGCGACGCTCATAAGCAAGTATAGCTCTATGGTTGAAGTTCGGACATTTCGGCCGGGAAAATTCAGATACAGCGGCCTCAGAGTACTGACACGACAGAACGTATAATTATAGGACTTTTTTCGCCATTTTTTTTTAGCACTGGAAGACTTACTGGTAGTGGGCTCATTGTATTCTTTAATGATTTGGAAGTACAAAATGTTGGCCTACATACCTGCATAAAAATCGGGTAAAGCCTGGATGGGTTTTACTATCCAAAAAGCAAGGTCAGCTGAAATCTTGTCTCCGATCGATCGAACAGCACTTGAAAAGCAAACCAAAATGCACAATGAAATACTCCTGTAATTAATTAGTTATTCATTTATTCACCAGCCAGTGTTCTGAATTGAAGCAATAATTTGCACTGTGACTGCATATGCCGACGTGCAGACCGCAATTTGGCCTTACTGAGCAACTCCAGCTTCTAACGTCACATGCTAGACTTTTTTTTCTTTTTTCAATGATCCATTTTCCAGGGTTCACTGATCAGTACTGCGTGTTACACCGCTAACCGATTTTACGAGCTCATCCTTTAGAAACGAATAAAAGTCATCCAGACTGTTCGAGGACATTACAACAGCCTCCCCGCCAGCAACAAATGAATATCGCATGCAGATTGTGTTTTAGTGTGCGACGATCGAGGTGAAAGCAACGCAATGGCTCCCGTTGGAGCGGAGGATGGTTTAGGAGTCCAACCCCACGCAGGATTCTGGGGGCCTAAATCCTCGACCCTAGACTGGTGCGAACGGAACTATGCCACTACGACCTACATCGCTGAATTCTGTAAGTTCCAATGCAAACACGCTGTTTTAAATTCGCATTATATTATATATCGTTTAGAATAATTATAGCAAGAACCGAATCAGCCTGATCCGACTAAAGTCAAATGAATTGTTGCAAAATTAAAATATTTCAACAAGAAAAGGATAGGAGGATAAAATTGCTGTCTTCCGACAATAAGCATATTGGAATCCAACAATGGGTGTTCATATTGTGCAGTGGACTCAGTCATATTTTACCTATATTCTATAATTTTTTTTACAAGCAAAGACACAGCGTTGTATACTGAAATCAATAACTCTCCTTTAGAACAACGAATCTAAACACAACCATGGTTCATTCAGTACAGACAAAAACAGCTGGTTTGTTAAACGCGAACGCTAACCGATCTATTTTTAGCAGCGAGTTCAGTGACAGACTGCAATTAATTATAGACCAACGCTTGACATTATATGCCGTTACATTTAAATGAAAAGATTCAATAATTTGTTTGATCCGACAATGGTTGCTCGAAGATGGATTCAAATATGAGCTGAATGGTGTTGGAACTCAGAAGTACATGAAATAATTATTTGATTTCAAAATTCATGATGAATAGGCCTAGGCTATAGGCTTAATACTAGAACTGATTTTACATCGAGCCTGCGAAATCTCAAGTTGCAGACAATCTGAAAGTGTAATGATGTATGTATACAACTAGTCTGGGACGGTCTGCGATATGCTCTGCATAAGCGTGTCTCGCGATCGCCTGCTTTAGTCTCAGACACGTGCAATCTGGGACCAATATGGGTTCAAAATCCCGATCGTGGAGCCAGAAGTTATGAATATTCATTATGATAATTATCATCATTCATGTGCAACCTTCACGTGACACCACCTAGGTATCAGTTGCACATCGTAATGCATGTACAACATGTGTATTGCCACCGACGTCTGACACTAAATTCAGATAATCCATGTAATGATAAGCCACCACAATTTCATACTGGGAAAATAACACCTGTGTTATCCATAATCTGCTTATGAAGACACTGGGGATCAGACCGATGATAGAATTATCTTATATCTTATATTAACACAAATCCAAAAAGAAGAAAACTTTAGTAAACTGACACATTTTCGTATCAGGCTATTCTAATCTGGGCACGCTATAAATTCTATCATGAAGGCCCCCTTCAATGGCAAAAGCATTGTGCTAGCTATTGTTCAGAGTCACTTTGCACTGACAATAGTGTGCACAATGGTTTCTCCATTGATGGGGGCCTCGTAAGTGTATACAGTTATCACATGCTCGGATACGATCCAAAGGTGGATCGTATTATTTGAGTCCCTTTTATATTGTGTTCCTCAGGGAACACAGTGAGTAACATCGTCTTCATCATTCCGCCACTGTTCGGCATCGCCTTCGCCTGGAGAGACCGAGTCGACCTCAGGTTCATCCTATCCTACATCGGAGTAATCTGTAAGCCCTTATACTTTTCAGCAGTCTGAACAAAAAAAACTATACTATTTTGTTGTATTTTGCAGATTTTTGTTTGTGAGTAATTCAGGTACAAAATAACTGAAGACTGGCCCTCTGTGACCAGCAAAATTACCCAGAATGCACGTGAAATTTTCTCTGTGTCTGCCTCTATAGCTTATTAATCAGTGTTCTTTTTGTTAAAATTCTGTTCCAGTTATTGGCATTGGATCGATTAGTTTTCATCTGACGCTCCATATCTTTTCACAGGTTTGTTTTAAGGTTCATTTTTGTTTTAAAGGGAAAGCATTAACAACGTAGGGTCATGCACTGTCGCAGGGGCGGAGCTAGCTTCCAGAAAACGCACCGAGAAGGGGGGTCTCGATATTGAGTAAAGGTGCACTCCTGCTATTTGGGATCCGGGGCATGCATTGCCCCTCCCCCGTTCCAAGGCAATTCGAGAATAATTTTTGGGACTTTGAGACAAATTTTTAGTATATTTGGCCCCATGTTACTGCTAGAGGGCGGCCTAACGATTGGCTTCTCCAATGGGTGTAATATAAAATAATAGAAATACCAGCACCTTTTACGAAAAAAAAGCTGGTTGAAATGTATTTGTATACTGTTTTAATAGTCTCAAGTTGTTGAGATTTGCAGTACAGTATCTAGTTATTTCACTCAAGTGATTTTCTCTGCTTGTTTTTTCCTTCAGATGTTGGATGAAATCTCGATGTTATGGGCCACCTCCTTCTTTCTATACTGCATGTAAGGTTCGACTATTCATTCCGTCGAGAACTACCAGGAATTAAAAAAAAAAAATAATAACACGGTCAAATGATCAAAAATGGTAGTACTAATACTCGAGTGTCAGTTGAAAGCAAATAAAAAGGAACAAATATTATTATTGTCTCTTACCACAAGGAATAAGCCTACTTTAAAGAGTCCATGCAATTAATTTCACTGAAGAACATATTCTTTGCAACTTCATTCTCTGCTTAAAATAATGTATAAACACTATTTGATATCCCTTTTTGGTTGATTTGTATTCAAAAGTGCCTTTTTGTAAACATTAAAAACATTTTAAATTAGGTTTTTGCCCTTTACCGACGTATAAACACTGCATACCCAGTATGTTACCGCGGGAGGTAGTATACAGTGTTTATACATCGGTGAAGGGAAAAAACCTTATTTTGGTTTACATCGCCCCGACGCAAAATTCCATCTTATGAATATAAACAAAACATTTCCATGCCTTTTGGGCAACTGAGGGCGCTGTTTCAGTGATGTCATTTCAGGAAGACACCGTTGACAGTAACGTTTCATATTTTTTTAACAGCACAATAATACAGACAAGAATGCATATTCTGGATGTTTTGCTTTTCTTTGTTCAAAGGATGGAAACAAGATCGAAACCAAGAAGTACCAATGCAGGCCTGATACAGGTCCTATACCTCTACAACACCTTAGCAAGTCTGGCCCATTTCGTAATGCAGGAACCATTATTTTTCCAGGTAGGCCATCAATTAAAATGAACTAAAAACTCTGAAATGTTGAGCCACTTTCGGCACTTGACAAATCAAATGACAAATCAAATACGATTAGAACGATACGCAGTAGTGTATCTACAGGGGGGGGGGGGGGGGGGTTGGCAGCCCACGTGTTGCCGCTGACTAATGTAATGAAACTAATAAAATGGGGTCAAAAATAATAAATTTAATGCTGAAGATCCTAAATTTATTCCTGAATTGGCTTAGAATGAAGGAGGAATCATCGTACATTTCCAAATTTTCCGGGGCATGCCCCTAGTAAGGCCTTACACTCAACCCCTTATATCACCCCCAGGTACGGTACAATATATCGAAACAGAATACAAAAGCAGACATAAATTTTATATTACAATAAATGAAACTATTTGTCATTGGTCAAACAAAGAAATGTGTGAATTCAGTCATATGCACGAAGCACATTTTCTTACCATGAATCTCCCAAAATACGTTTGAGTTCATATGCAGTGGTTTTAATTTTGTAACATCATACTCGTATAAGTTGTCAAACGTATATGAAATATCGCGACCACTCGTTTAAAGCTTATACAATGTATAACATTTCTTGTATTTTTTTCTCTTATAGTTTTAGAAATACAAATATCGATATGTTGTGAGGTATATTAATTGGCGCATTTCGAACTCAGAAAAGGAGAGAAATTCTCATGATTTATTTTTCCATCAATTTATTTTTTGAAATTATTGTTCTACTTTATTTCAGGTTGCCTTTGGAACGCTTACCGTCCTTATGCTGGCCCGTGGTTGCTACATAGCAATGTAAAACAATTCGTTTCTTTGTTTTGTTTTAAAAGATGATGGTACAAAACTTTCCTTTAACCAAAAGAATTATTCAGTTAAAAATAACCAGAGCAAGACGGATGACGCTTTGTCATGAAAAAAAATCCATTTAATTTAATTTTTCAAGGGATAATTCACCTGCGACATAATGACGTCACGCTTTGTTTACATGTGCGCTTTCCTATGGGAGTTTGGTTTGATCTCATCCCCACCTGGCTCCTATAGGAAAGCGCACATGTAAACAAAGCGTGACGTCATTTTGTCTCAGGCCTATTTATATTTCTCTTTCAAACAGGAATCAAGATTGTTGTCGTTACCTTGTCTGGTACCCTGTGGTCCTGTACGTTATTGCATTCGCCTTGTGGAATATTGACAATCTATGCTGTGAACACGTGCAGTAAGTAACACAAAATCTGAGAGAAACAAAATGACGGAACAAATACGATAAGAGACCCCCGGATGGTTGAAGTCTTTGCGTTGGTCGCGTTTTGTTTTGAGTACAAGGACTTTTAATTATACAATTGTGTGGTTTCTTTCCGCAATTGAGATATCTGGAGAAGGTGTATTTTTAGTTTCATAATGTCGCTTCTTAACAAAGAGCTAAATATAGTCTGATGTGTCTGTTTCAAGATTTGTTTGGTAGTCCGGCTTCACAACCATAGCACGCACGCTAAGAATTTTCCCACCTTTTTAACCTCGTTGGCTCAATCTACGTTCACAATCTGATGATTATTAAAATCATTCTAATGTCAGTATTAATTGTGTTGAATTCTTTTGTTCGTTTCTAGAATCAAAACGGTAAAAAAATAAGATGAATTTCGCTTCTGTTTTTTTTTAGTATGCGCCTGTAAAATATCAAACCATTAAAACCAAATAGGGTTAACTGGCTTCACATACATTCCACGAAAAACGTGAGAAAAAATGTCAATTGAATAATGTCGAATTTTGTGAGTTCTACCTTTGTGTGTGAGTTTACTGTATAGTTATGAATATTCTGAATATCGGAATACAAATTCCTAATGAATATTCATTATTTTCGCTTTTATCCAATCAAATGGCTCCGAGATTCTCTGCCGTCGGCATTGGCTGGTGTTTCCTACCTCCATGGTTTGACGCAGCTAGCTCCACGCATAATTTCCTGATAAATATTCATTATTTTGCCCTTTATCCAATCAGATGGCTCCGAGATTCTCTGCCGTCGCCATTGGCTGGTTTCACGCAGCTCCACGCGTGGTGGCACGTGCTCGTCGGCATAGCTTGCCACGCCCAGATTCAATTCAGGTAACTTCAACCTAGTAAAACAATATTATTCACGAATTTTGAATACATTATCTGAGATAAATAATGAGCAAAAATTAATGTCTGACACATAGGTACATGTTGTATTCTTGAGAGACAAAAGGACCATTTTATTATCCTGTCTTATCAGACTTGTATTCATCTAAATCATTATTTTCTTACGAAGAGGCCCTTTTCTTGATCGAATGGGTGCGATATAGTAATCTATTCGGATGTATAACCATAATGTGAATCCAAGGTAACTGATGCAACGAAGTTATTGCTACAGCTAAACAAATCACATCTTTTACAATCTTCAGTTTTAAATATATTTTTTAGATCTTAGTAAAGTTACCTAATTGCATCAATACACGGGATTTGTTTGGTGTTTGAATCCAGCAAAAAAATGCGTCTTGAGAGCGTCATCTTTCGGCCTGTTGTGGTTTGATTTCATTATTTCTTTTCCTGACAGTTGTCATTCGAGGAACACCTTCCTGAAGCGGGACTGTACCGTTTGGGTGAGAACACTTTCGTTGCTTTTTCAAGTCTTATAACATCATAGCCTGCATGAGTAATTTGAAATTTTCCGTAATTGTAAATCATACGAAATTTCTTTAATTTCTGCATGCGAAATTACAGTTTCGGAATTAAAGTACCCCATTACATTTACCGTATTTCTAACGAGATTTGGTTGAATTTTCTAATGAAATATCTCCTTAGACTTGGTGCGGATTTCTTCCTTTCCTTAAAATCCACGACAAGGAGCAACCAAGCCAAACCGACGTCTCCAAGCAACCACAAAACCGAACAGAAGATGGCGCCAACTGCAATATAACGCACAAGGTTTCGACAGAAGGGGGCGCCCTACAGAGGAGTCACTGAAAGCATAATGCTGTGTAGCTTAGTTTAATAACTTTACCTTTAAAATACCCCATGAGTATAATTAGCGTTTCTAAACATCATATTTATCATCGTATTTAAAATATTATGGAGTCCATGAGTTTTGTCGTTACTAATAATATTGAGGACATTAGTTCAACAGAAACATCATGTTAATGTTACATCACAGTTTCTGCATTTCTGTAATGTTGAAAGAATTGATCATGGATGTGGATTAAGGCAGCTATGTATCCACAAGCTATTCGAATAAGCTTTGGCAAAGAAATTCCTTTGTTTTTGTCCATCCACTGTCTATTGTGACTGAACGTGTGAATGAACTTGTGATTTACTTGGACATAATTATGTTGGACTCGACTATACATCCCTGAATTTAGGGAGAGGTAACGAATAGGCGAGTGCAGATGGGGTAAGATTAATGGTCAAGCTTAAGTCATTTAAGTTATAGCAAAGAAAAATGTGTATTATTTTCCGCGCATTATACACCAGCTCTATTGGTGGTAAGCTCTATTGCTAGGTGAATAGGCCCAAGCCTCGTTCATTTTGATTGATTGAGTAACATCATGCTTCAGTCACTGTTTGGTTGCTCAGTAATGTTAAGATCGAGTAGACAGCCTTACGTAACTATAGGGCCTACACCTTATACATTTCATATTTTACACAACACAACATTTTATAATTTATGAGCGAAATAAAGAAAACAAGGAAAACAATGTACTGATTTGTAATATACATCTTCCCTTTTAAACTTTTTAGCAGCTGCAACACACTGACCTTTAACCTCTACTCCAGGGTTGCATTTTTGGGGGGGGGGACGATCTGGCCCTGATAACTGCCATGACAAGGTTTTAGTGTTGTTCTGTTTACTGGACGAACGATAAACTCATCAACGGACCTAAATTTGCACAAGAGATACGTCTATTAAAATGCGCATCTGCATAAAACCAAACAGTACAAAATTCCAAAGTGCAAGAAAATCGTAACACTGCCATCTATTACCGACATTGTGGCACAAAGCTGTTAGAGACTGAAGCGAGGATTTCAAAATGGCGATGGCGGCGATTCTCAGTCGAGCGGTGCTTGCTACTACCAGATGCGCAGGGGTTCGTGCAGCTTCGGTCGCCCCTCAGTACAACAGGTATATATAAAAAACACTCAAAGTAACTGTGACACTTTATTTTAAGGGTAGTCGTTTTATTACCGCCGCTATATCCGCCAAGGAGGTTATGTTTTCATCGGCGTTGGTTTGTTGGTTGGTTGGTTTGTTTGTCTGTCAACATGATAACTCAAAAATGTTATGGACGGATTTGCATGAACATTTTTGTAGGGGTGGTCTTTGGTACAAGTACCAATCGATTAGATATTGGAAGTGATACGGATCTGGGTCTGGACCCAGGAGGATTGGATTTTTTTTTTTTTTTTAAATGATTCTTCACCATTTAAGCGAGTATTTCTTTTGGGTGTACTGACAATATGGCGGGGAATTGTTTAGCCTTGGCGGAGGTTTGCGCTCTCTGAGTACTTTCTAGTTTTCAAATGAAACCAGGGGAAGTGGGCCTACCGCATTGTGTTATATTTTGGTCGCTTTGCTGATGATGTACATAATCTACACAAATGAATAACAAAAACATTCTGGTACTAAATTTTGTCGGTACGTCAGGGCAAGTCAAGAGTGTCGATATCAAATTATGGAAACTCGTATGAAAGTCATAATGCCAAATATTCAGTCGTGATGTCACAAAAGGTTACGTCAGGAGTGACGCCAGTTTTCACCGGTTGCTATGTGTTACCATTCAGCACTCTAGGCTCAAGAACCATTGAGTTTCAGGAACATAGGTCTGGGAGCTAGATAAGCCAATGTAAAAAAAAGTCCCGGATGTCTGCGTCCACCTATAACGTCAGGTATAACTGTATATATCTGCAGCTTTCTCGGCAGTGGAAGCAATGACCTAACCCAACAGCATCAGTGGATCCATCGCTCGCTCTACACCCAGTACCCCACCGAGAATCCCTCCCTCATCCCCGGGTCCGTCGCCTCGATTCGCCGGTCCCTCAGCACCGACTCCTCGCAGCTGGAAGACGCCGACAATGTCTACTTTGACGGCTTGCTGAAGCGCGTCGAGAGCGGTGACATGCAGATGATTGACGTCAGAGATGCCTCAGAGATTGAGGAGTTTGGGACAATCATCAAAGATATCTGTCACATCCCTGGTATAAAAATGTACACTCGTAAAATCCCTGGCTCACATTTCGACCCAGATCCGGCTCAGCATTTGACCTGACACCCTTCTGAGTCAAAGTGTCATTTTTTGAGTCAATACACACGCAGTTCCGGGTCAAGTGGCCGGAAAAGTGAATCAGAGAAGTGCTATTTTGACCTGCCCCAAGTCGGCCAGACTATTTTGTAATAATTGAAGTGCTTGCCTTGTTCAGACAAAATAATTCTCGTTGGGGTCCAAAACAAGAAACGATTGATGTTTCATCCATGCATTTAGAAAACGTATCTCAGCACAGCAACATTAGTCCACATTTATTATATTTATTGTGTAGAGTATAGGTTATCCCTCCAGCACTCTATTGGCAACAACCCTTAAACTTCAGAATAAATTAAACCAGAATAAACTTGTCTTTGAATGTTCCGTTTTACAGTTCTTGATGTAGAGGCCGCACTGCAGCTACCAGACGGCGAGTTTCGTTCCAAATACGGGCGCGGCAAGCCGCAGAAGTCAGACGACAACATCGTCTTCACGTGCAAGAAGGGCATCCGGAGCCTGAAGGCGCGGGACACTGCGCGGAGCTTGGGTTATTCAAAGTAAGTCAACACAGGGCGAGTCATAAAAAAACAAAAACATTAGCGGCATCCTAAAACAAAGAAATATATTTCATCAAAACAATCTGTAGCACCGAAATGTATTATGACTTGGAAGCCCATTTATTCAGCTACTTATAAGTGAGAAAATTATTTCAATTATTGCTCTACACGTTAAATTGTATACAATAGGATTTATAAAATGTATTTTTTTACAATCACTATTTCCAATAAACCATAGCACAAATACTTCCATATTTTTTTCCCATACAGGGCAAGGCATTATCCGGGCGGATGGATGGAATGGGGCAGGAAGAACAACCTGCCTTACCCGAAGGAATAGAGAGGAGAAAGAAAAGGAAAAAAGGAAAAATGAGGAAAACATGAGGGCACTGTGTTCTTATCCCCCATTCAGGTCGTTCAAAGTTAAATGTGCTTATTGTTGATCTGGAATCATTTGCTGGTTTCGTAAATTATACTGAAATATTAATTATAAAATATATTGCTTTATGAAAATTAAATCATGTTTATAGTATTTCTTTAAACACTAGTTTTGAAAGTATTACAAATCACCAGCATTTTATAAAATAATGAGAATGTTACTTGCATTGAGCGATTTTTAAGCCAAAATTATTTTGTCATACAAAGTTGCATACAATGTATTATTCCAACTTGTCTGAATATCGTATTTCAGTTTAGGCTATATCGAGAGGGAAAAATGTCGAAATCCATTCGTACAATAATTTACAGAAAAATTCACGACCTTATTTCGTTCAATGCTTATCTAATTCTAATCAACAATTTTTAATTTTTATTAAACGTACAAGTTAATAACGCAAGGAAACATTGATGCGTTTTTTGCAGTTAGTCAAGATTAAAATAAAATGCACAATGACACTGTTTTTATGCGTCTTTACGTCATTTTAACAATTCAAATAATGTTGAGAGGGATAATGCTAGTAGTTCTAGTCTAAATAAGTTCTGGGTTGCAATCAGGATCGAGGATTCAGGTTCGTTTGTATAGTGAAATCACACGACAGCAATCATCAGGTCCAATCGCGTAAAGCAACTAATTTTTGTTCCCCACAGAGGCGTACGTAAGCAGTAGGGGACATTTTTTTAAAGAAATGTTTTCAGTAACTTTTTCCATAAATGCTTGGAGAGTTCTGACATGAAAAAGAAAAGAAAACCAAGCTCCAATACGCCGTGAATATCGGCATATATTTTCCAGTATGCATAATAATGGTGAGTTTGTTAAGAACGCCCCCATTTGGAAGATGGGTACCCCCCCCCCCACCCCCCGACGTCAAAAGCTGGATAAGCCACTGGTTCCCCAAAATTAAATCTAACGAAGCACGACCGACTTTTATAAGCAACGGAAAGACTGGGACAAGTTCAGTGATGGTGCTTCGAATTACCGCCATAATGTACGTACATGTACATGTACTTGTAATACCGGACCGCGGCCATAGTACGCCATATCACGGGCGGGGCATGCAGAACATGTTTTGTGAAGTGCAACGGTAAGTGCAGCGTTTTGCTCTGTGGTTCCGGTTGCAGGCAGTGTGGTGACAGCGCCAAACAACTTATAAACAAGGTCACTCACTCGTCCACTCACAATGGCCAGTGAATTAAGTGGGAAAATACAAACCGGTAAGTACAATGTGTTTTGGTTTGAATTGTTCACGGTGTGAATAAACACAGCGTGTTCTTAGTTATGACTAATCGATCATAACATTAACAGTACATGTACATGTACACACAGTACATGTACATGTACATGTGTATATGCACCAGAAGGCAAACTCGCTGCGTGCACACAACGCATAAAGGCCACTGACTTTTTGCCCGACACGAAATAAACATACAATGTAGGCCTATGTACTATAAGCTTTTCGGCTTATCAGTGAGAAGTGACTTTCTCAATAATGGGACGCTACTATATATAGAGGCAAGTGGGGATGAAGTGGTTTACCCAAGGACACAACGTATAATTATGACCAGCAGCTGGATTCGAACCTCTGACCCTCTGATCATGAGTCACGAACCCTAACCACTGGGCCACACTGACGATCCGCCCTTCTGAATTATTTCCACACAGTATACTACCACATAAGCAGTTTTCATTTCATCAGTCTATAGTAGCAGTCAATACTCTGTAATTCTCCAGTATAGGATATATAGTTAATATTATACAAATATTGAATGCTTCGAGTGGTGTAGTAAAACTAGCCTCCCGCGGCCCGAGGTTATCCATGGACATTCTATTTTCCCGAGGCGAAGCCGAGGGAAAATAGAATGATCCATGGATCACCGAGGGAGGCTAGTTTTACTTCACCACGAGATAAAGCATTCAATATTTGTTTTATAACACTTCACCCACAGATTCTGCTTGATTTTAATATTTTAAATTATTTAAATCTGAACACATCTGAAATAAACTTCAATTTCAATACAAAATTGGTGGAAAATGTATTTCTCTCTTAAAAACTAGCCCTTCACGAAATGTTTGAACCCAAGTCTGCAGCGCGCTCTCTTTGGAATAATACGCGCTACGCACAACGGGCAACGCGCACACCAGCATGCATTTGCACACAAATACCGCGCCGTGGAAATAGTACTTTGGTTGCTAATGGTATAGTACTTTGGTTGCTATGCGCATAGTACATTTGGCCGTGCACAGAAAGATAGCAACATTAGAAAGTAACATGTGACTCGCTCTAGGCCAATCAAGACAAAGAATCTGTTGGTGAGGTGTTATAAATAGTCAATATTCAGTAATCGTTCTAGTTAACAATAAATAATCAGTTCTTTCCACGGTTCTCATTTTAATGAACTCAGTCCACATTAAAAAAAATTGCGCCGGGATTAAAGTCGCTGTTAACACTAGTCTTTCACTATTTGTGTATTCCTATATTCCCCATAAATTGGCGACATAGTGCACCCAACAAAATGTTCACATGAAGTCATGCATGTCGGTGTAAACCGTTGTGTTTTCCTTTTTCTAAATTGAAAGGCAGCACGAGTCCATGAAAAGGAAAAAGCATCGACCTGACTCCACCAATTGTGCTGCCCTCATGCACTGCAAACCGTGATGCATTCTTTCGTTGGTGCACTTTTTTTAAGAGCAGTGGCGTAGCCGGGGGTTGTTGTTGTTATTGTTACCCCCCCCCCCCCAATATTTTGTAAAGACTGCCCTTCCCCCTCTTCCACTATTTGATTTTACGGAGGCGAAGTGTGTCAGGAGAAGAAAAAAACTGTCTAAATTTCAGCACGGATGTGCCAGTTACATTTTTACCCCCCCCCTCCCCCAATGAAAATGACCTTGCTACGCCTATGAAGATTACGAACTTTCATATAAAATGTCTTTATAAGATTGGATCGGTACGTAGGCATACATGTAGGCAAAAACCTAAAATAGGATTTACAACTCCCGACGCGACACCAGTAGTTCCACAATAATCAATTCATTCCTGTTTGCTTTTCACTGCAGTGCTAGGGACCATAGATCCCTCGGGTCTGGGCATGACACTGACGCACGAACACCTGAACATCGACTATAAGCCGTGCTTCGCTGAACCGCCTGCAAAGTATAAGGATCATGTGAACCTGCCGCTTACCATTGAGAACCTGTGGTGGATCCACCGCTATCCGTGAGTTGATAGACGTCATAATGACGTCACGCTTTGTTTAAATGTGCGCTTTCCTATGGGAGCCTGGTGGAGCTCGTCTCGACCTGTTTCAGTGAAAGTTTGTTCCGTGAATGAAAGTTTGTTCTAAACTTCCAGCCTAGCGACAGCTAGAGCTGCAGGTCACTGTCATTTGCACAACGACCTTTTCCCGCCAGGTGGAGTGGTTATAAAATGTTCAAAGCCTGCAGAATTCTTGATTCCGAGTGATTCGTCCACTATACAGCAGCACAAACGTGCTCGCGATGGGAGTCGCCATTTTCTCCAGATCGATACCAACATTTCATGAGACGCGGCCTGTGATTGGTCAATATAGTTAAAACATTGGGCTTGTACTTTTCGAAATACATGTTCAAGCAAACATTAAGCAGGGGAAAAAACGTATTTAAAGGCGTTGAATTTAGTTGTAATGTCGTTTTGATAATCAAACATTTCGACTTACTTGTTTTGGTATATTTTTTTATGTAGGAAACATTATTTCAAAAATGAAATCATACTGCTATTTTTGTTCGTAGGTATTCGTGTTGGGACAACCTCGAGTTGAAGACCGTTCAAAAAGATGTCACAAATGAGCTCAAATTCTTTTACGAGAACGGAGGTCGGTCCGTCGTGGATGCAACGACGATAGGGATTGGCCGAAATTTGACCGAGCTCGCCGAACTGTCCAAAGAGAGTGGAGTTAACATCATCGCGGGCGGTGGTAAGATTATGTCGATTTCAATTGGTCATTCTAATGCTTGCAATGTTTTGCTTGATTTTCTATTGGTCTGTTTATTTATCATTCACGTACTCATGGTAATGACTTCTGTTTTATGAACTGATTACCTCTGGGCTTGAGGTGATAAGCTCCCCGATCAATCAAAAAATGTTTCGAAACCACGATGTCGTTTTAGCGTTAGTCATCGCGTTTATGATTTTGAGGGACCTGGGCTGAAATCTTCTGGCTCTATGTAGCACCACTTTCTGTTAAAGAAAGAGAGTAAATCGCAGAACTGAAGTCAAATTTTAGAGTAGTCTTGTTTGGTCCCTCCATTAAATCTAAGTGAGTCTTGAGTGTGTGATTGAGCCAAAACTGGAAACGATCCAAGATTTCGAAACTGGCTTGTAAACAAACATATAGCGAGTCAGTCTGTGTTGAAAAACAACTGTTTGAAAATATTTCAAATATATCAAAATCACCAATCACGTCTGGATACCACCCACATCTGCAACTTTTTTTGGTATCTTTTTTGCCCCCCCCCCTTGCAGGGTATTATTTGGGATACACCCACCCTCCTGAAATGAGTACCATGACCCAGGAGGAGCTCGTACAAGGAATGGTCCATGAGATCACCGCAGGGGCCGACGGGACTAAACTCAAATGTGGACTCATCGGCGAGATTGGCTGCTCCAATGATATATTGCGTAAGAAACTCTCCAGTTTAACTATTTGTCTTTGGATGCAGAATTGAATGGCAAAGGCTGTTTGTAAAATTCATTGCTACTTTGTGATAGACTTGCAAAAGCTACCGCTATGGTTTATTTATGGATTTCAAAGTGCAATTGTTTCACCTGTTGGTTTGATGGTTGTTTGTTTGGTTGAATTCGTAAACAATGTAGCCTTTGTTTGGATCGCCAGTCATTATTGTGCTAAATTTTGGACAGTGTTATTCTACTTGACGATTGGTATACGAAACGATTGTATTGTTAGTTAATTCGCGTAAAATGTTTCCCAACTTTGGGATGGATTTTTTTCTTCGAAATTGACGACAGTGTGTTTATAGTTTGACCAACATTGGGCAACATTATTTTCAAGCAACAAGTGGCAATTTTAGGGTGTATTATTCAGCTCTTTTTAATTTATTTTGCTAGCTAACGAGAAGAAAGTGCTCCAGGCGACTGCGGAAGCCCAGCGGCAGCTGGGTTGCCCCGTGCTTATCCACCCGGGCAGGTTGCCCAAATGCCCCGCCGAGTGCCTTCGCGTCTTACAGGAGGCCGGAGGGGAGGCTGACAAGACGGTCATGTCTCACATCGATCGTAAGTGATATAACGGGGACATCTCTTGTCATTCGAGGCATTCGAGGGCATGTGTCATTCGAGGGCCTGTGAAAAGAACTTCACAAACTACACTCAAGTGGGACTCGAACCCACGACCTCCTGTATACAAGTGCAGCTTGCCGGGGTCGGCTGGCTGGTTCGAATCTGATATAGCAGCGGGAACGTCGAAGTGTGGAGTTTCCCCCAATCATTCTTGTCAAAACCAAACAAGCTCACACGCGGTGCAACCACAATCGCCAACTTTACAAATGCAAACCTTCAAATCTTTATGTTTGGAGACAACTTCCTGAACTAACAAGCTTGCAAGTGTTTTAGATAAGACGTTTCCTCTTCCTGTCTCCAATAATTCAGGTTGTCTTTTCAACCGCGAGCAAGTCTTGGAGTTTGCCGAGATGGGCGGCTACCTGGAGTTCGACTTCTTCGGTACCGAGGTAACTTACTATCAGCACGACGAGACGGTACCCCTGCCCAGCGACATCCAGCGGATCAGACTCATTAAGATTCTCGCGGAGGAAGGCTTTGAGGATAAAGTCGTCATCGCTCATGATATACACCGCAAGATGCAACTGGTTCGTAAGATTCCTCCAAGATGCTTGGATAGGACTGTGTATATTTCAGCTGACATTTCTGGGGTTGTTGTTCATCTTGGTATAAACTACACCTTTGCATACCAGTCTTGATTGATTCGCCACAAATTGACAGTACAAAATGACACCTAGAGTAAAATACTATTTTAAGTTATTAAATAATATTTTTTGTTTCTCGGCCGAGGATTAATATTTCCCCGGATTTTAATTACAGAGTGTTTGCATAAATATAACCTCAGTCTTTCCTAAAGCATGAATCATTGAATCAGATAAGAAAGAGGGATACACAACTTACTTTAGGTAACGACCTTCGAAATATTGTCTCGAATTGTACACAGATAGAGCTACCTAGTCCTAGTTTAAGCGATAACCAACAAAATTACAATCGATTTTGATCTATTCCCGATTTCAGATGAACTACGGAGGCCACGGCTACTCGCACATCATTCTCAACGCCCTGCCGAGAATGCTGGTGAGCGGCTTGTCCCAAGATGTCATCGACAAGATCACCGTGGACAACCCGCGAACTTGGCTGACGTTCAAGTAAAGGCACCTGAGTGTACGGCGGTGTGTTGCCGCGATCGCTGCCCGGTGTAGAGGTGGAGATAAACTTTCTCTCGTGTCGCGAGTAAGGTTTATATTAATAATTGCCATAGGGCAGCGTACAAAGTGAGTCTTTTACAAGTCCAGTCAGGCTTGATTTAAGACTAGATGGCGTGTAATTAACCTGTGAATAACACCTGACTTCTGAGCACTACTCTAAAACTGAAGCTGGAGACACATACCTTTTATTAAGTGCCTTATTAATCCTAAACTAATATTTTTAATACATACCGGAGCAGTAAACGAATATGAAAGGTATTAACACACTGAAGTTGGTTTTTACAAAACTCAAAAACACATTGAATTTCTACAGCAGTTAGACTTGCTTTGCATTACGAAGTAAAAAAAACACATAAAATATTGAGATAAATATTAAATAAACACATTAACAATTCAACCAATTAATATAAAAAATATTTAAAAATACGATAACCACCTTGGTATTTGCATTATCACTGGATCACTGTATTCATGAATAATTTTCATAATCTAGGAAAAGGCACATTGATTGTAACCCCTGCGTTATATTAACCAATTTCAGTTTAATAAAAATATAAAATGCTGCAAAACTCTGCTTTGTTTCTTGGAAGACGCAATACTAGTTCACGCACGGAGTCCTAGAGTGTTTTGTTCTCAATATTCATAGAGCAGCCCGGGTCGCATTGACGTAACATGGCACAGTAAACGCCGTGTCCCCGCGGGCAATCGCCGTCCCCGTGCCGAGCAAGATGGCTACCATTAGACAAGGAGTTGCTGCGATGATGAACAAGCAGACGACTGTTTCCAACACGAACCAATTTCTGCAACGATCGAGAAATGGTCTTTTTTAACTACATGTAGTATCATATTTTGGTCATTTGGCTCGTGTGTGGAAATGGTACTGCTGAAGTACCAAGGGGAATGGAGTTTGGAAAAAAATACAGACGACCGATAGCTGATATTTACGCTTAAACTAGAACATTTCTTTAAGAGCTTTCAAAAGTACAATTAATTGGTAAAAAATATAAAAACACCAAAGTGGGAATGTTGGACTGGAATCAAATAATAGTGAATAAAAAAAAGAAAGAAAAAGACATTCATGAGCCAATATGGCCGGCGTTTATCTCCAGTTTCCTTGGCATCAAAAGACTGAGAATATTTCTATTCCCCCTGGATGGGATGCTAGTACATCGCGGGTTACTTCCCAGCTAATGCCAGTACCAATTAATTGAATTCTCCAGTGTGGAGAGCCAGGAGAGGGGCAAGTTGAGGTGAAGTGGCTTGCCCAAGAACACAACATGTGGCCAGCAGCTGGATTCGAACCCCTGACCCTCTGATCATGAGTCACAAACCCTAACCACTTGGCCACACTCCCAAATTAAGTAGGATCCGGTAAATTATGGCTCCCGATACCGCTATACTTAGGTAAGCAAGCAGCTAAATGATAAAGAAAAAGGGGGAAAATAAATACATACGAGGGTTTTTCTTGGCGTTGACTCCGAAGACGTATGTAACACAGACAGGGAATGAGTAGAGCAAGGAGTGGGGTCAGGAAGCCGCCCGAGATGGAGGACACTAAGGTGAAGTGAGGTAATGTCTCCTGGATGAAGACCTGGCCGAGGAGAATGGAGGAGCGGAGCACCACTCGCTTCCAGCTGAAATCTGTAGAAGAAAAAGGAGGATATCAATTAACAACTAGTCTTTACATGTTAATACAATTACCGTCACTGAACATTAATTGTGATCATGGTTGTTGCTCACAAATACAAAGTCAATGATATAAGTATATAAGTGTCCATCTATTTTTGAAATAACTACAAAACCACGAAGCAAATTTTGAATTTTTTTTTATTGTGCAGATACTCCTCATCCTTGGCCTAAACCCATATGAGTTTCGTTTAATTTCCCTCACGCATGCACCACTGCACAATGGTCAATCGATCACAACAATATATTGAGACACTGTGACCAAGTTCCTTGCCTTAAATATTTCCAGTGCTGTGTTATGCAAACTGTGTAAAATCCTGCATGTTGTGAAAAGGGCTGTGCTTGGGGAGTGAAATCATTTGCCGGGCTATCAGTCATCATGCTGGCAAGACATCAGTTTCAAACACCAGGGCAAATCATTCCAATCCCAAGCCACATCAGTCCTTGTTTTTCACAGCACGAAGGATTTTTCACAGTTTACATAGCACAGCAATGGAATTGATTAAGGCAAGGAACTTGGTCACAGTGTCCAAAAATGTTCTTGTGACCAATTGATCATTGTGCAGTGAGGCGTGATGGCAATTATATTAAACCCACAGGGGTTGAGGCCAGGGATAGGGAGTATCTCCACAAACAAACAAATTCGCAATTTGCTTAACATTTGTTTAATCGATCAACTATTACCCGGGGATATATTGAGCACCTCTTCGAGGTACTGGAACAGTGGGTTGTTCACGACCAAGACGACCCCAGCCAAATGGATTAAGATGAGAAAGGCTGAGACTTTCTTGAGGGCGTCATCGGGCAGCAGCGTGAAGACAATGGCGTTACCCGTCACGTTGGTCAGCGTGTCACCATAGACAATGAACAAGGCCAGCATCACAGGAAGACATAAAAATAACGTCACTGGAAAAAAAAAGACGATCAAACAAAAACGATCTGGTGAATCGTCAAAAATATACGTATTTTGAAGTATCTATTGGCATGTTGATGAAATGACTAGTGATGGTTATCAATTTAACATGATGTACACTCTCCATCACAGTACGATGCGGATGCAAACAGAAAAAAATAGTAGTTTTGCTACCGTGCGAAGATGCAAAACTGCCATGCAACAGCCGTATAATTCTTTACTGCAACTTTGCAAACCAAATTCTACATATTCCTCCAAATCGGAAAGAACTCAAATTATTTCATTCCGTATAGTATATTGGGTGTTGGTTGAAAAAAAAAACTCAGAATAAAAGCAAAACACGTAGCTGGTTTATGTACTGTATGGATGAGGCATGGCTTGGGTTGTCCACTTTTTGGCAGCCATTTTGAAAGCATTCAGGCCTTTGTTTTGATTTCAAAAATCGAGCGCTATTATGAAATGCATTTATTGGTTTGTATAGTGATGGCTGCTATACTTTACCAACCACTGAGTACGGTTTAATGTCGTGTATAGTACTAACAATGGCCTAGGTTTCAAACGTTGTTAAGCCTATATGTATATTATACAAATAATGCTTCTTTATGAGTGCAATGGTAAGAACAATTTCATGAGGTGACAGATGGAATGTTCCATTCCATGAGGCAAAGCCGAATGGAATGGAACATTTCATCTGTCACGAATGCAATTATTCTTTCCATTGCACGAACGTGAAATATTCATTATTTGTTGTATACAACACCTAACCCCTGAATAAATCCTCGTCATTGGTCAGAGACACAATCGTGTCTGTGCAATAGAACTTCTATTTACCGTGCAATATAACTTCTATTTACCGTGGAATATAACATATATTTTTGTGGAAAGGCCAGGCTGTACGTAAGTTGGGACGATCGAATAGTTCAGTGACATGATATTATGATGAACAACCCACCGATCAGGTGATAGGGATTTACTCAGGCATTGTAATTGTCCTTCATGCAATGCTAAATAGAGGAATAGTGGCAGATGGCGGCGAATCTATAGAGTTTTCGTTTACATGACTTTTAATAAAAAAAACAAAAGAACGCAAGTCTGAATATCGATAGCTATGCATGCTGGCTTCATTATGAGACGCTTCATTGATTTGGAATAGCAGATATGACTTTGGGATGTGTTTATCATTAAAAAAAAATTATCATAACAACATTGATATTTAGCTACCGTTTTTATTAGTTGTTATAGCCGTATGCGGTGTATACATAGCGTCTGACGACGATTATAGCATACTGGTCGAAACGTTGACAAATAATAGAGCTATACACTGCAGAAACTGTGTTTAGCAATACAACACTTCTCTAAACACTTTCTTGCTATCAGTTTGTAAACAAGTTTAAATACTAAACATGTTTGGAGTAAGGATGGATAGTGTTTAGCTATTAAACATTGATGTTTAGGAATTGGACACATAATGTTGATTGATAAACACAGTTTTTAGAGTGTACCCCTGACTGAAGTAGGCCCTAGACATACAAATGGAAGGAAACACTAACAATCGGAGACAAACGACAACAAACAAATAACAAACAAACAAACAAACAAACGGGAAGACAAACGAACACATGAGAGAAAAAAGCTCAAAACTCACTTAAGTCAGCAAGGATAATGGACTGTGTGAAGGCCTGCGGCTGTTTCATGTCTTGCTGCACGGTCGGGAAAGAGCCGTGCAGGCCGACCAGCCATATCACCGTTCCGGCGATCTCAGCAAGGTGCAGATATTGGCTCTCTTGCTGTGTTTCGTCTGAGGCGCCGGCGTACCCGCTGGAATTAGAATCGCTGGCGTACCCGCTGGAGTGAGAATCGCCGGCCAGGAAAATGGACATGATGATCAGAATCACCGACAGAACGACGGTGAAGAAACTGTTTGCCAAAATCCACCTGTCAACGGATGCATGAGTTCAAAGGTCACCAAGGGGCAAAGGTCATGGAGCTGCAGCTTAGCATAAGCAAGACCAGGTTACCAGTCAAACTGTCATGTGGCTAGTATTGCTTTTCTCAACTGATGTTTAGCAACATGATGTACATGTAGGCCATGAATTTAGAACTGAGTTTATCCTGCATTATCCAATTTATTCGGTAAACTGGATTTACTTTAAAACAAAACCCTTGATTCAATAAAATACAGCACCGGCAGGTTCATAAACGTGTACAAATTGTCAGTTATAAAGTAATTATTGTCAAACTGGCAATCTTCCCCTGAATGTACTGCGCATAAAAGGTCGAACTTTCAGCGCATGATTGTAGTTTGTAGAATGAAATTGTATTGTGTAGAGGTCAATTTGATTTGGGTTTTGTCCTTCGCCGAATTTATTGTACAAGTATACCCCCGTGCTCTCCCAGTGCTTACGAGTAGAAAAATTCACATGTTTGAACCAAATAATGAAACAAGAATTAATAACACATTGTATTTTAGGACTCCACTTGCGTTATTTTCAACAATTCCTTTTTTTACGGAATTTGGCACCGCTTACCAGAAATTCTTGGGTGTACCTAGCCACAGAAATGGACAGATAAGTAGACCATAAGCAAGCGGCCAGTAGCACAGCGTGCCCTGCAGTGCCGGTCCGCCTATCGTCAGGGTCAGCTCCGTGAAGCCGAGTAGCGAACCAATGGCATTGGTAAAGCAGGTGGCTGCCACTAGAAAGTTGATAAGTTTTCTATAGAAAACAGTGAATCAGGGAAGTCAAAAAAGGTTAAGAGATCCTAGCGTTTCGAGGCCCAGGATCTTTCTCTATAAAACGAAATGACAGGGGTACAGAAACAAACAGGTAGGCTCGAGACAAACAAATTACATGCATCGGTGTACGGCAAAATACAAACAGGAAAACAACGGGGGAAGAGTACAAACAAACAGATTACAAGTAATTTAAAAAAGTAGAATAAGATCAAGCATCTTTACAATGATTGAAATACAGTGGGAAGTACATATTTTAATATAATAAAAAATGTGCAGGTTTCATTTTTTTTTAATGTTTCTCCGTTTTACGTGTTTTTATACTTAAATGAAGATAATAATTATTGCATGAAAATGACACGCACACAGTGTCGAAACAAACTCCACGTGTTATTTATAATTCACCGCAGTATTTGCAGTGCATATAATACATTGTACATTGTGATTGAAGTCTTTGTGTTTTTATGTAAATTAATAAGTCTTTTTGAATTAGCGTTCCATTGTTTGACAACGCAACGTACTGAACGTACACTCTGACTTCAACAAAGCAGTGGTTTTAAAAGTCTTGAAATGATTCTGAAATATAATTCTAAAAACCCTGCAAAAGTGAAATCATTTCAAGTTTCTGATAAACTCTTACCGTGCCCAGTCACCATAGGCCTCGTAGCCAATGGCGCCGTACGGATGCCGCTCATTGCCCCATTTCTCCCGTACCATATTCCAGCAGCGGCCCAGTATCACGGACGTGTAGAACAAAGCTAAGTACAGGGACAAGAACAGACAGAAACCGTCCCAACCTGAGGATGGAGAGCAGGCAGGATAAAGAGTAAATGCGATCGTCGAAATTTCCTCCATAGTTGCACTTGTGGTTGTGCCGGTATTGCTGCTCCAACACAACTAATTCTCACACGATATTAAAATAAAAACCTAAAAAATAACCTGTTTAAAATCATTCACAGTTATGAATCAGTCGCGGATCCAGAGGGGGGTTTTGGGGGTCGACCCCCAGCTCTGACTCAAACCTATTTATTTAACGGAGGCTAAGGGTCCGGAGAAAAAACACCCTGTCTACATTTCAGCATTGATTAGCTGATGAACCCCTTCCCCCCGCAAAACTTCCTGGATCCGCCCCGGGACTTTTCTTCTCTGTTATATTTAACAAAAATTATGTTTACAAAATTAATACATTATAAACAAAATGACACAAACTTCAAATCAGTTTTACAGTCCTAAATAGGGACAGAAGTAAAGACATACTTTCGATAAGGCAGGTTTAGAGTGTAACGACCCCGCGTTACGTTAGGGAAGCCGGGGGGGGGGGGCAGATATTCCCAACCAAGGTGAGTAAAAAGAAAACCGCATCCCAAATGGCAGGATCAATTTTTGAACGTTTTTAAAAGGTTTGCCTGTAGCACTTTCAAAATCTAGGATATGAAAGCCCAATCAATGAGCTTTCTTTTAATACAAGAATCATTTAAAACACTCATGTACTTTTCAAGTAACAGAATTTTGAACACAACACCGTTTTAAAGGTCTGTCCACGGATCACAACAAGCTAAGTGTTCTTTCAGCAAAACGAAAACATTTCACATGCATCCCTATGAGAATTGTTTTCGTTTTGCTGAAAGAGCACTTAGTGTTTACTGATGAAACCAAGGGCGGATCCAGAACACAATATTGGGGGGGGGCCAAAAAAAATTTTGGTCCCCCCAAAAAAGTGGGTCTAAAAAAATTACGGGGTGGGGTTCGGGGCCCGTGAGGGCCCCGAAAATTTTTTGGATTCTAGATGCTCTGTGGTGCGATCTGAGGCAATTTCTGACCACTTTAACCAATTTTTTTGAGGAAAAGATGGTGGTGTACTCATTGCCTGCCTTTATTGCGATGTCACATTAAAACAAAAAAAATTGGTTTCGTTTTGGGGGGGGCCATGGCCCCCTTTGGCCCCCCCCTGGATCCGCCCTTGGATGAAACATGGATCATATTGAAGGGGTATCCCTTAGTGTCAAAGGTCAATCATGACGTCACTCACCCGTACTGACGACGAGAACTTCCACGGCAAGGAAACCCAAGCCGGCAAACGAACCTGATAAGGAAATAGCCGTCTGCCAAAAATTTATGCCATCTGCCTGTATGTATAAAACCAAAAAAACCAAAAAAATTTAATAGCGAAAGAAGACCACAATACGTAAGTAAAATTACCTTCAAATAAAAGGTACAAATTACAATGCTTTTACAGGTTCTGAACCAACCACATCCCCACCAAAAAACTCACTTTTTTTAAATGGCCTTTTTTTTTTTTTTTTAAATAAGATGCAAAGATCATTTTTTACCATTGCATTTGTTGCACTTCAATATTTTACTCTCCGGTTCCGAAAAATATGTCTCACTTGATGGATTTGTTTGTGTCTTCTCGCAGACCAACCCCCCCCCCCCCCCCCCCCCAAAAAAAAAGAAATGGAAAATAAGAGGCAAAGTGACACCAAGGAATTTAAAACAAACCTGGACCGGTTCCCCTTCTTCAGTTTCCTTGTCATCTTCACTCAAATCCTGCCCTCCGCTTTCACTTCGTGGTTTCTCAATGAGTCTCAATGTTTGCCCATCTGCCATTTCGCCAACGCTTCTGAAAAAAGAGACATTGCCAATTTAAAAACTATACCTAACAGTCATAAAAAATTAATCATAAAATCCACACCGCAATGTTATTGTGTTGTGTCGTTGGGTAAGTCACACTGTTGCTAATTATGATAATGATGAGTCTGCATGCATAATGATATACAGAAGCCTAGACAACACCAGCAGAAATATTGTCGTGCACATGCTCTCTCTTAAATTTAGAATGCACGGACAATAAAATAATAATAATAAAAAAAATAAGCATTTACCATTACCTCTGTGAATAATTGGAACCATACAGCTGACAAGAGAACCACTGTTTCAGGCTTTGAAAGTGAGAATTGTGTGCAGTTAAAATCAATACTTCACTGAAAATTTGCCTGGGTTAATTTTACCAAAGAAAGGCTGAAAACTGGAACTACCCAAACTTGGGTTGTTCTATTATCAATTGTTTGGGTTAGAATTTCTGCTAAATTCAATTAAAACTTGTGGTCATTCAAGACAAAATTTAATTTGGTCTTGTATGACTACAACTTTTGGTTGAATTTAACATAAATTATAACCCAAACAATTGGTTATAGAACAACCCAAGTTTGGGTAGTTCCAGTTTTCAGCCTTTCTTTGGTAAAATTAACCCAGGCAATTTTTCAGTGTAGTCAATTCCTCTACTTCTTCAAAACTGACTGGAATATAACAATATGGCAATCACGCACCATAGCTTGTACTTACGAAGAGATTCAATTCATTGTAGATTTTGTTCAGTAACGTGACTGTAAAATCCTTTCAAAGTGGACTCTTTTACGGTCAAATGGAATAGGCAATCAGTTTTTCAAGAGTTCGAGGAATCCCTAAAATTCTGGTAGAATTATAGAACATTACTACATTTGTGTTTATAAAACAATGACTTGCTAAATGTATACAATAGGGTGTAATAAGCGGCTTAGTTAAACACCGTTCTACTCTCGGCGGTCATTATATAATGATAAATTTTAGATGAGATAAGACTTACCATAAGAAAATATCAGTCCGTTCACCGTCAGGTCCTCCTCGTTGCATGCGGATTTAGTTGTTCTGGTTGAAAACAGCCTGTCAATGGAGCGGACAAAAAGCTAAAAGCCAAACGAAGAAAGATCATGGATGTCCACTTCGGTCCTCTTTATACGCAAGTTAGGTTCTTGCGATCACGGTGACTCTCTTCAAGCCCGTGACAATACAAAATGGGCGGGAAAATAGGTCCGGTGAAAATTATCGCACGCTTCCGTCCACCACTGATCGGGTGAAATATGCCAGAAGTCTGTTTGATATTTCGATATCTGCGCAAGTCCTGTATAGCAGGGCCTACACTTAACCGTGACATGCAATCGTCTGTACGGTAAGAACGTTAAACGCTGCATGGAGTCACAATTACACTTCTGTCATGGATCAATTAGTATGAATGTCTAAAAAAAACCACCAACAACACACACGGGCCCATTCTTTATTCAGACGCCTGTAGCTACAGCCAGCCACCATATTGTGCTTGCTACGTCAGCGGTGACGGTAAGAGAAATACATGTAGTACAACACCAAGTTTGAATCCTTTGTCGGACTTTATCAGACAGAACCCCCACTGATCTGGTGGAATCTAAAGCTAACTCAAGTTGACAAAAGATGCGCTGTTCACTCGTTTACAGCGAATAAAGAAGAAAGCTTTCTCCCCCCCCCCTAAAAAAAAAAATTGAAAAAAAGAAAAGAAAAAAAATCAAGGCAAGTTATAATTAAAAACGTGCTCAAACGTTCGATTTTGTAAATGTAATAGACAAGAAGGTGGTTCTCCATCCACGCGTCTCGCCTGCTTTCGCGATTATATTTAAAGAGTGACCCTTGACCGACCGTGGTGTGTGGTGGGTGACCTTTGACAGCATTATCATTTGGACGTTACCATGTTGCATCTATGACCCAAGTTTGTTTTCAATTGGACCTCAACTTTTCAAATGAGACCAAGTTTACATGTTCAGCCTATTTTACAAGTTGACCTCATATGACCTTTGACCTTGGTATGTGACCTTAGAAATCATGATCATATGAAGGTTCCCATGTTTGATCTATGACCCAAGTTTGTTTACAATTGGACCTGAACTTTTCAAATGAGACCAGTTTTACATGTTCAGCCTATTTTACAACTTGACCTTAGATGACCTTTGACCCTGGTATGTGACCTTATACATCATGATCATAATGAAGGTTCCCATGTTGCATCTATGATTCAGGTTTGGTTCGAATAAGACTTCAAATTTTCAAATGAGACCAATTTTACATTTTCAGCCTATTAGACAACTTGACCTCAGATGACCTTTAACCTTGGTATGTGACCTTTGACATCATTATCATATGAAGGTTCCCATGTTGCATCCATGACCCAAGTTTGGTTCCAATTGGACTTCACCTTTTCAAACGAGACCAATTTTTTGAAACTTTAACCAAAATGCCACATATACTATACATACAATAGTACAGACATGGTGATTGCATGTACATTTAGTCTATTTTCTGAACAAAGTTCAGGCGAGACAAAAAACATTCAACGACATCGGAGTCAGGTAATTGGAGTAGCGGTAGTGCCCTCGCCTTCCACCGCTGCGACCCCGGGTTCGATTCCTACCCTGCGCCAATATGTGGATTGGGTGTTCAGTCCCTACTTGATTCCATGAGTTTTCCCCAGAATATTCTTCTGAAAATCTTCCCCATTTTGAAAATGACCGCCATTACTTGTTATTCTACCTATTTTTATTTGCACAGGACAAATCTGCGATGGCCCTATAGCCAAATATCTTTCTCATGACATTCTCTGACTGTGTGCCAAATTCCATGCTTGTATCATCAAAGACACTATTTCCCCAATATTTCCCCCTATCCTTGGCCCAGTAAAAAAAACAATAACAAATAAACAAACAAAAATCCATCCGGATTTTATCTTTCACGTAAATAAATGTCTATACTTCAGATATGGCCTCCAGTTGATGCTTTTATGTATAAGGGTGAAAGGTTCACCTACACTGTGTCATCTGCAGTAGGGTTCAAATTAAGTTCAGTCGCACAATTATCAATACTATCGCATCGATTATTTGTACAATCGCGGTGCGCGTAACAATAATAGCCATACTCTTGTAGAAAAAACCCCAGCTACATACACCTTCGGCGTGAGTTGGAGGAGATGCTTTAGTTTTCCATCCTGATATATTGTCAGTTTTTGGATTTGCTCGACGCCAGAATGACATGGGCCTTTCGTTTCTTACTCCTGGGGCTAGGTTCAACCGGGCTAACCCTTCAAATTTGCAAGTACTGCCTGAGTCCCGAAACACACGGTATGCGGAAGGCTTTTGCAGGTAGGTATTGCATGCTGCTAGTTCTATTTGTATACAGTGTGATTTTTTCTGCTATTGTGTGGTTGGTTTACTGATTACTAATCCAGCGACCAAACTAATTCTCGCGCAAGTCGTAAGTACGCGCGCACTCTTCGTCCAATAGGGTTGCCAAAATCCGCGCGCGCCTTTTATTTAAGAGCGCGCGCGAGATGCGCGTGGAAATTATTTATTCGTGCGTGTGGATGCCCGGCCCTCAGGCAAGTTCTGTTCTTAGAGGGGTACTTGGTCCTGAAATCCCCGAAAATTTCATGTTTTGGATTGTTAACTTATCCTATTTCAAACATCTGGTTGAAAGGAAACCAACCTAATGTCTAACCGTTCCCGAGAAAAGACGAAAAAAACCCGGTTGTTTACATCGGACATGTCGCAGTTCCTGTAGTTCAATGTACGATATACACGTTGTGTGTGTGTGTCTATTATAACGTACGTATAGCACCGTGCTCGCAAACAGCGGTGACCAATCACCAATGCATAAAATGCGGTTTCTTACACGTCCGCAAAAGGCGAACACTTCACGGATGAAATCACGACTACGGCAAAGAAACAGCTCGACTTTTTGAGGTCACAAAAGTGGACCCGAAATTCGTTCTCGCACGCATAATACAGGAATAACACAAAACGCCCAGTTTTTAAAGGATAGTTGTGCAGGTGTTTATATCCTACTTTTAAATGTTCCTTCCGATCAACATCACATCGTTCAAAGTAGCCCAATTGGGCTGTTCCAGGACCCAGTGTCCCTTTAAGGATTTGTCGACAAATTTGTAAAGAACGTTTAGTATTTTCTTGGTGAGTTAATAATAAAACAGTAAAATGTGTATCCCTTCCCTATCTGTATTTTTTCTGCAGTTTTCTTGGCGCTCCTAGGCGCTGTTTTCTCGTTCGTAAACTTCCACATATCCAGCCTCCGATGCTCTCAGAGCCATACTCTACGCACATTGCTGGGAAGCTACGTTTCCCACACCTTAATACGCCTGGCGTATCCCTTCGTCGCGTACAAGGTGTCCAAGCAGTGGAAAAACCCCAGAGATTCGCAGGAGAATCGACTTCGACTACTGACTACCAGAGATGCCAAGACAGAATACGGGAGGAAGTTCCAGCTCGGAAAGATCAAGACTCTGAGAGATCTACAGAGCAAGCATCCCATCACGACGTACGATCACTACCGACCGTACGTTCAGAGACTGGCTGACGGGGAAGATGGTGTTTTCCTCGGAGACACGATCCGAAGGTTCGGTATCACTTCGGGGACCACGGGCTCCGGTAAGCTTATCCCCATGATCCATGCAACAATCGGCAACGGTGCTGTGACTGTCCTCAACATCAAGGTCACTGATAGAGCCTTCGGACGTCCCAGTCCACTTCAGCGAGGATGCATCCTCTACTGCAAACCAGCACCGGCTGTGACCAAGTCAGGGCTTGACGTAGCACCTCTCATATACTTCTCAGAGAAAGATAAAACCATGCTAATGGCGATGCAGAACGCACCATTTGAGGCCTTCCAAATTATGACCGACTTCGAGGCCGCTTATGTCCATCTCCTGTTCGGGATTGCAGATAGGAACCTCAGTTTCTTCTACGGTGGCTTCACGTCGATGACCCACCGGGCTTTCAAACTCCTTGAGGACAACTGGGAGCAGATGCTGACGGACCTGATCACAGGGAGGCTGAACCCAAAGCTTAACATCGAGGACAATGTCAGAGCAGGCCTGGAAGCGGTATTGGTGCCAGATCCAGACCGCGTCGATCAGCTCAGGTCCGAGTTCTCCAAGGGCTTCAAGGGTGTCGTGGCCAGAATCTGGCCGTACTTGCACTACATCTTCTGTGTCGATATGGCTGGCTTCAAGAAGAAACTACAAGAAGGTTACGCAAAAGGTAAGGATGCGCACACATCTATTTACAAAGTGACAATCCTGCCTGCCTTGGCAACTCTGTAAAAGGATAGGAAACATAAGAGCTATAGTTCGGGCGAGGACAGTCGACAAGTTGTTGATTCGTGACGTAACTCACGCCTGCGCACAATAATAGCAACGTGCGAACGCCTCTTGTCAAACGACGGTCAACACGTCATCACAATACTCTTGGTCCAAGCTCCCGACATTGTGCTTTATGATGCGTGCAGCTATTGGGAACCAGCGATGCAACCATGTCCCGTTGTCCGGTTCCAAATAATCGACCAAAGAGTAGGCTAGTCCAACTATCCTTCGTTCGAGAGAAGTTGGTGACTCTATGGTTGAGTATAGTTCGTGCCCGAAATTGCTCAAAGTTGGCATGCAGACTGGATCCCCAGACCAAGGGCGGATCCAGGGGTGGGGGGGGGGCCAAAGGGGGCCATGGCCCTCCCCAAAACGAAACCAATTTTTTTTTTTTATGTGACATCGCAATAAAGGCAGGCAATGAGTACACCACCATCTTTTCCTCAAAAAAAATTGGTTAAAGTGGTCAGAAATTGCCTCAGATCGCACCACAGAGCATCTAGAATCCAAAAAAAAATTCGGGGCCCTTAAGCGGGCCCCGAACCCCACGCCGTAATTTTTTGGACCACTTTTTTGGGGGACCACTTTTGTTTTTTGGCCCCCCCTAAAATTGTGTTCTGGATCCGCCCTTGCCCCAGACATAATCAATTTCAGTATGTTGACACATTTTGTTTCCTTCATCATTTACCCAGTTTTGACCACAAGTTGAGAAGTTATTTTTAAGAGATTTTGGTTTTGTATTTCCCCTCAAGGAACGCCGATCTTCACGGGAGCTTACAGTTGCACGGAGACCTTGCTCGGTATCAACCTGTGGGTTGCAGACGAACCGAAGTACGTGTTGGTACCTGGAGATGTCGTGTACGAGTTCATCCCAGAAGAACTCTGGTAATTCAAACACTTTCTTTTTTAACTTTGTAATAACATGGATGCTATAGATTCAACAGAACAAGCCAAACCTTATGGTAGGCCTACTGTCAAGGCCATAAAGGACAAACTATTCAAGCAGTTCCTTTCTCTTTCAGCCAGGAAAAGTATCCATTGCAGATCTACCTCATCGACGAGGTTGAGGTCAGCAAGCGATACGAGCTGATGGTGACGATAACAAACGGCTTCTTCCGTTACCGCTTCGGCGATGTGGTAGAGGTGGTCGATTTCCACTACAACTGTCCAGTCATTCAAATGAGATATCGGTAAGAACGAGATCTTGTTTGTAAGAAAAGGTCTGCTTTGCGTTAAGATTGACGACCTAAAAGAGTTGGATATTACACTAATGTAAAAGACTTGAATCCACAAATGCAAAGTAAGAACACATTCTGATTTTTTTTCCCCTTGATTTTTGATCTCCATAGAACAGGCGAGCTCCTGAATCTCAACGGCGAGAAAATCGACGTCAATTTGATGTTCACAGTCATACGCGAAACTGTGGCTGGTTGGCCGTTAAGGGCGCTTGTGGATTGGACATGCGCAGAGAGCCCGCTGCTGTACGCTCACAAGAAAGGTAGGCTAAGCCAAATTAGATTAGACAATATAACTTTGCACATACAGTACTTCGTATTTTTCTTATCGAGAGATTTTGACGTGATTTAATTTGATTATTTTTTGCATCCTTAGATCCGTATGAGATGTATTATTTGATATTCATTGAGGTTGAGGAGGAGGTGGGACAGCGTCTTACCGAAGCCGAGAGATCAGAGGTAAGTTGGGTGGTGTTTAAAAAGAAAAAAACACTTGTAGTGGGGAAGCTAAGATAGGGGAAATATTTGGAGGGGGATGGTGCCTTTGATGATACAAGCATGGCATTTGGCATTTTAACATTAATTTTAGAAGAGCCACCAGATAGCGATTTCGTTCGCTTTCGGGCAATATTGTTTTTGCTTTTCGTCTGTCTTTGTAACATTGTTACTCATAATGTTTGTATGGTGTCTTGTATCTGTATAATGTCATTACCTGAGAAATAATAAATGAAATGGGTACTCGAAAAAGCTATAGAGCCTATCAGCGCCCTTGGATGGACTCGCATAATTATGATAATTATGCCACGTAATTATGACAATTTCGAACTTTTTTGCAGTTCGACAAGATACTTCGCAAACACCACAGCCTCTACGACCATTACAGAGCAGTGGGCACCATCGCAGCACCGCGCATGCTTCGCGTGCGGCCAGGCTCGTTCAAGAAGTTTCAGGACTACATCATCGCCAACTCGACAGCCTCGTACAACCAGTTCAAGATGCCTCGCAAGCTCCGCACGAAGATGATGCTGGACTACATGATGAATATGACGACCGAGTGAAATGAATTTCATTTGAACAAGAAGTAACAAGGAAAACGCGAGACGAGGGAAGACACTTTTGGAAGAATGAAAACGTCTGCTGCAGTGCGTGGAGTAAAACTATTTTTAGAGAGCCAAGCGTTCTTGTTTGTGTAAATAAAATTGTTGTTTTGCTGAAAAATGGGTCGACCGGACAGACGAGTTTCCGATGTTCGGTTAATCAGGGCAGTGCGCACAGAGGTCAAACACAGGTCAAGTGTGCGAAAGTTCGAGTATCGATAACCATTGAGTTCAATAATTTTTGATGATAATCTCCACTGTTTGGTGGAAACCGGAATTCATTGACATACATTTTAATGACAGGTTTTCCATTGAAAAGACTTGGTGTGACAGTTACAGTCACATATTTACGGGAACATAAAAGTTTTGTAAAAAGAAAGGGGAAAAATGTAACTAATGTATATGCTAAGTAATACAATGTATATCATAATTTTACCCATTTTGCCCATGATAACTTCCGTAAAAAAGAAGAGAATTTTGATGGCAGAAAAAAGGTTTCGAAGAAAAATCCTCAACAGAACTGTAATGTATTCTTTACATCTATTATCTTTTGTTTTAAGTTCAATTGTTAAGATGATAAGGTGGATGGAATACTTTTAAGAGGGACATTATTGTCGTTATACAATGTACCTATATTTATATTTTCTGTATGGTATTGCTTACTGAAGATCAGGTGGAAAATGATGTACAAAATATTTCACATGCCATAAGCTATGAGAGCATCATTTTGATTTGCACTGGATTAAAAAAAAATGATAAAATACTATAAGATTTATCTGCAATTTTCGTCATTTGTAGGTATGGCGCTCACTGTGAAATTAAATTTGCCACAGTTCACATTTATTTCAGTGCTAAAGATTTGCTCAAGCATACGGAAATTCTTAAGTAGCAACTGAAAGAATCTGTGCAAATTTTGCCTGCATCTCTGACCAACTGACACCGGCTTTATGTTACTGAATAAAGAGTGGCAAAATCTGTCACGAGCCAATATGGCCCATCAGGCCGGCGTTTATCTCCGGTTTCAGTAGCATGAAACGCCTGAGAAAATTTCTACTCCCCCTGGATGAGAGGCTAGTCCATCGCAGGTTACTCCCCAGCTGATGCTGGTACCCATTTATACTCCTGGGTGGAGAGAGGCAAGTGGGGGAGGGGGGGGGGTGAAGTGGCTCGCCCAAGGACAGACCACATGGCCAGCAGCTGGATTCGAATCCCTGACCCTCTGATCATGAGTCATGAACCCTAACCTCTAGGCCACACTCCCCTATAAAAAAAATAGAGGGCGCTCTTTAAAATTCAGGGGAGGGGAGGGGCGGGGTCTGGTAAGAAGCTCATGAACGCGTCCCTACTGCTGTATAATCAACTGCATCTAGAAACAAAAAAAACATCTAGAAACAAAAGAACGAAACACCTCAGTGCTACAGGAATAACACACCGAGCAACAACACTCGTTTCCATAAACAATAAGCCCAATGATGTGGCTCTTTATTTTCATCAAGGAGCATGGTGGCACAAAATATTTCACTGAAGTTCTCTAATTTCTTTTGGTTGATCAACTCCTTCAAAGACTGAAGATTTCAATACTGTTTGTACGTTACAGGTATCGTCAACATTAAGCAGTGTATTTTACTGGCCACATCAATGAAAACAAAAATTACATTTGGTTGCAGACTAATTAAAACAGCCACGAAAGTAGGCCAGGGCGAGTAGTGGATTTTTCTACTCGAGTACTCGCAAAGAAATTTACCGCGAGTAGTCGAGTACTCGAGAGTAGTTAACCGAAAACCCATAAAAGCAGATGAATGACATATTTTAGTATGAAGTGAAGTAACTTACAAGCAAATAGCTTGCAAGTCACACCATATTCTTCAGGACTGAGATATCCTTACTGCGCGAAATGTTGGGTCATTTAGATGATTTTTTTTTCAACGAATGGAATCCTAGGGAGAGAGAGGTGGAGGGAGTGATTCCCTGTTTGCAGGGGACGTATTAAGCTGTGAACCCTAGACCCTCAATTCCTACTCGCGAGTACCTGCTTCTACTCGCGCCAGGACGAGTAAAAGAAAAACCACGAGTAGAACGAGGAATCGAGTTACTCGCCCAAAGGCACAAGAAATGTTTAGCATTTGAAACAAAATTTACAAACTCAAAGAAACTTCCGGTTTCTCAATTACAAGAAAGACTTCATCAATTGAGGACGGAGTGGGGTTGAAATCACCTAGCACGCTAACAGTGTACATGCCGGGAGGCCCCCTTCAATGGCGAAGGCATACAAAGAAACTGCCCTCTGTCGGGTTACCTGAACAATAGCTAGCACAACGCTTTCGCCATTGAAGGGGGCCCAGTGAGTGTATATCGAACATACCACACTGATTATCATACCTCATCAATCTTTAACATTTAAAAACGATTGCACACCAGTGAAATATCCTCAAATATCAGAGCTGTTTTTCATTTTGGGTGATTTCAGTGGAAATAAATGGGGAAAAAAAGAGATTTCCTCGGCCGAGTTCAAAGTTATGGTCACTACCCCTATATACATTTAACACATGAATCTCTACAAAAGAAACCCTGATTTGCCCGAAGTACTGACTTTTGCTTCAAATATTCAACTACATGTAGTAATAACAAACTAATCATGATTCCTTTCAAATACAGGCAATAAAATACAATATTCACAGTCTTACATTGCAGACCCATGGATCAAATCTTGTGTGTGAAACAATATTTCAATAAATTGATGAAATAAAAATTTAAGCTAAATTCGGAAGGTATTTTAATAGTTCAACACACATTCTTTTGTTGAAAATCGGGCAGTATTGTTAGCACCCTGTGTATTTCCTGGAAATATTTACACCTTATTGCTTCTAAATGCACTCATCAAACTTGTAATGTTTTTATATTTCTATACCTCCATATATTTCATTACACTTTGTTAGTCTTTTGTGTGCTTTGGCATACACAGATGTTAAAATGTATACAACTGTACGTTTAATTTCACTATTTTTTTTTCACAAAGCTGACATCGATCAGAAACATTGGACATTATGCACAACTCTGCAAGCCAGAAAGGAAATGGATTATTTTCAGGGAGGAGAGGGGCTGGGCTTGACACTGCACTAACTCAACTCAGCTAGGAACCTTGCACAAGGGTTGAGTGGGATTTGAACCCGGGTCGGAGGGATGGAAGTTGAGGAAAGAACCAATGCGCAACTCTTCTCAGCTGGGAACTTTGAATCCGATGTCATTCGGAGTTGTCGTATCCGTGACTGTCGGCTGGCAATCCTGGACGATTTCCTCAATGTTGTCTTCGTTGATCTCCAGGAACATCCTGCGAGCTCTGCTGAACCAGTAGACCGTGTCGGTCGCGACGTCGTACCACATGCCGTGGAGGGATAAGGTGCCGGCGATCACGCGACGCCGGATGGAGCGATAGGACGACAGATGCTCCAACTGCTGCAAAACATTCACCTTTTAAGGAAAGAAACACAGGCTTTTATTTAATATCGCCGACGATTTATTTAAAAACGTGACGCTGAGCAAAACAGATTTCCAGAAATTAAAACTGGTTTGCCCATTTGTGAATGTTTGCCTATTTGAGTACACTACATACAGTGAACATCTCCCTATAGCAAGACAACTATGAGGCTGTGTTCCCGAATGAGAAGGTTCTGGGGGAACAGATCGTTCTTGAAGGCGCTTCTCTCATCACAATCAAGTTGACATTAATGGCTCTTCCTAGAAGGTTAGCCTAGTGTCATCACTGTACCCATCTCACTGACTTCTGTTTATGAGCTTTAGACTCCATAGTATAAACCCTCCTGCTGTCCACCTGGTCCGAACAGTCGCAGATAGTCTAAAAATCAATGCCATGCCTTTATACGCAGGCTAGTCACCAACAGTCTCATCACATTTCAGACAAGCACTGTGACTAGTCAAGCTCAGTCAACAGACAAAAGCTAGTAACTGGTAGGTACAGCTGGCTTATCAATCACCTACAGTCAAGGCAAAGCTGTATCAAGTTACATGAACAGTCACAGCCAGTTAGTGCTTTGTGTAGGCTAGTAGCTCTTAACTGTGAAAAACAGTCACTTGATTGATTTTGACTGCTGGGATAGCTTTGTTAAATTTGACACTTGACAGCCAGGGAGGGAGTTAGACCAAATTGATCCAGGACCAGTTGTACTCGTCTCGTTCCTACCTTAGAGAGTTTGTCTAACAAGCTCTTTTCATCTGTGGAGTCAAAGTCTTTGAAGTAGGCTTCAATCGGTGTTGCCCCGACATCGAATGTCATGACCCCTTCACTGGGAGTCCTAGCACTCAGATCTTGTAGCTTGTTGAGGCTGGCCTCTACGCCGTGGGTCCGGCACCACTGATGAATGACCTGGCTGACTCGCTTGAGGGGTTTCTTTGTTTCTTTCTCGGTGTAGTGACTGTAGGCAGCGTACAGTGCCTGAAAGTAAAAAATGCCCAAAGAGTATTTTGCCATTCATTTGACTCTGGATTCTTTATACCAGAACAGAAGATCAGATTTTCTCTTGAAGTTGTAAGCGAGGAAAAGGGTTGCTCACCTGACAATCTGAGTGTCCACACACGACCACGTGCTCCACCTTTGAGCGATTGCAGGTGATCTCTAACGCCACGACCTCGCAGCTAACGTGCGTGGGCTCGCCCTCCGAGTAGTTGGCCCGCGGGATCACGTTACCGGCATTGCGCAAAATGAACATGTCGCCGGGGCTTGTTTGGCAGAAGTGGGTGGGCAGAACGCGGGAATCGACGCACGAGACGAAGAGAATCGGAGGCTGGATATGTCAATAGAGGGAATAGGAATTTCAGTTTTGGTTCAGGACAAAGTTGGGGTATGACGTTTAATATTTGAAAGAAATCTGAAAGCCAAAAATGTGATTCAATATTGCTATACATGTATGTACCAGTCCTATGAGGACAAAGTGGACCCCCCCCAACAAAAACAAAATAGATGCTGTGTTACTAATCAGAACATAAAACACAGACACAGCAGCATGTACATGTATGAGTACAATTCTATATGATTCCAGCAATCTTTGAGAAAAGTTTGGTTGTTTTTGGCAAAGATCGATTAAAATTGATCAATAAAGGTACGTATGTGGTACTCACTTTTACATGTTGTTTTTGTGCATGCGTAAACCATCGCACTAAAAAGTTGCTGGCTTTGTACTTAATGATCCCTCGTAAAATTTTCTCCATCGCGAGAACGGCTCTCAAAGTTCATTCACTTCAAAGCCTCACTTCAAGGTGAAAATAAATTTACAACAAAGGTCAATTTTACAATTAAAACATGAATCAAAAAGAGCAAATGTGAGTGAATTTAACTTCAGATTTTAAGAAATAGGGCATACAACTTTTCAAGGATCTATTCATGAAACATGTTCATAAGTGTAATTAAAACACAACTGTCAATACTCACATTTTATCAACATGTTGGAAAGAATATTGCAACCTGACACTACTTCAGTGGTTGTGTACAAAGTCTATGGAGAGTCAAGACAATGTTTTAAGTAGTAACAAAATTGCAAATGTTTCTCACTCATGTCAGACTTGTCAGTCCCAGATTCATGTCTTAATATCATTTTTGCAATGACTTATCTTCATTGAGAGATGATATTTGAAGAAAAAAAACAGCGTCAGGTGGCAACATTATTTCAAATCTTTCAATTTTCATGTGAAATCTTTCTTGTTGTAACATGGTTAAGACAGAAGTCAGAACCAGAAGACATCATATTATTAATATGGCTGGCACAGAAGCAGACTACATGTAGTCGACCATGTGTTGTGACTGAGCATGGATTGAATAATATATATATTATATGTCAGCTATTCCTTCCTCCATGGTTATAACTTCAGATACGTAACTTAGCACGTAAAAATGTTCTGTGGGTGCCACATGCCGCCGTGTGTAAAGTCACGTAGGCAACTGGCCCTGCAACACTTAACATCGTAAGCCAAATGTCAACATAAAAACATGTTATCAGCACTGACCTTTCGGTTTCTTGAAGGTAACCAACTCGCATAGATGAACTGAAGACCAACTGAAATACAGAAAAGTGATTTAGTGCTGTTTTCTCCCCGAAAATACCATCGATTTAAATGAACCGACTCTGCGCCTAGCCTGGTTAAGGTTGTTCACGAATGACCTTACTATGAATAGCGCCACCACGTGTTGCAAAAACGTACAGGTAGACTTGCACTAGTCTAGCCATTTCACTTTTTCACTAGTCGTCAGTTGGCCTGGCAACTCCATCAGTATAACTGTAAAAGCTCCATCCCCGGTCTGTGTCTAGAGGCAATACGTGATCTCATGTGTTTCCATGGGTATATGGACACCTATGAGGCGGGATCAGTTGGTAATCGTGTGCTGATATGGTTTGGTTTTTATGGCTGAATAAAGGGAAGCCGGGCCACTTCCCCACATCTCCATGCCTAGTGCCCGGCCCATCCTTGGCCTTGTGCACCCCAGCGTGGCCACTCCTTGGGATTTATTCCAAGATCTTGGGATTTTGGTGTTAAAATGTATTTTGTACACTTTTTTTCCATTGCCTTGGGAATTCTCGGGATTTTTATTGGATGTTGGGAATTTCAATTTTGATGAGTGGCCACGCTGGTGCCCCCTTATATAGGCCGGTGTGACAGGTAATTCTGTCTCCCTGGTAAATGTGTCCCCCCGGACACATTTACCCGCTCGTTACCCGGTAAATGTGTCCGGGGGGACACTTTTACCTAGGTAGATTTGTCCCCCTCCAGGTAAAATTGTCCCCCTGCCCAACGGTGAAAGTGTCCCCCTGGTAAATGTGTCCCTATGCAGTATACATGTATACTGAGAGCAGCAGCGTGTCGCGCGCGCCAGTACATGCTGCAAGATATGTGGCAGTGATTATCACATGTGTACATATGCGTCTCCCTCTACAATGGAAATTCGTCCAATAGGAAATGTCGTTACGCCCCCCCCCCAATAAAAAATTCCTGGCTAAGCAACTGAATACACGTTATATTAAAATGAATTTTCGTACACTCATTTGTCACGATGTTTGACATCAAAAGATTTCATTTCATAATAAAAACGAGAATAAATAAGAAAGAGACCAAAAAGTTAATTTTTTTCATCTTCATGAAGGGCAGACTAAAGAGTAAAAAATGTATACCTTGTAAAGTGAATTCATGAAAACAATATAGAGAACTGGCCAAGTTCTGCATTGCAAAACTAGGGGGACAAACAAACCTGGAGGGGACAGAATTACCTGAAGGGGGACAGAATTAACGGGCCGGGGAGGACACTTTTACCTAGGTAATTCTGTCCCCCGGACACTTTTAACGGGGGACAGAATTACCGTCCACACCGGTATTGTCTGAAACTTTAATGAAACCCATTCAGTGTGCCCACTTTAGAAAAGAAGCCCCCGGTGCCACTTGAAAACGGGTCCTGCGGCTAGTTGAGGAGCCCCGGACAGTTTTTTCTTCTTCGGGACGCAACGACAAACAAGTGCGAGGGAATAAGCTCCGGCCGGCCGTGTTGCAAGAATCTTGCATGAAAGTCTTGCATGAAATCGATCAAAATGATCCCTGCCAGAGCTGAAAAATGCGACGCCGATGGCACATAATAGAACACCATACTTTTGGTCAATTTTCGGGACAGACAGCCATACAGACAGATAGACCAACTACCAAGTGAGTGTAGAAGCTCAAGCCAAGAGCTTTCAAACTGTTCTACATACTAGCACAAAATGATTCATCGTTCTTGCCACCGATGAATAAGCCTACTTCACCCTGAGACGAAATAAGGGCACGCGCAAACATTGTTTATATGTAAACAAACAGTGATGTCATCAGCGCCACATCGTGCTCGCCTATGAAGTGTCTTATTAATTGTCACGGTGCATTTTCCCCTTTTAATAAAAATAGCAAGTTTTTGACAAAACCAAGGTATTCTAACACTCCAATTACAGCAAACTATAAGTCAATTAATGTGTTACTCTTATTGTGTTTTAATTATCTTCCTGTTAATTGCATTGCACAATAATATGCTCAATAACATTAAATATTGTATCTTATCAAACTATGTCATTAACAAACTATACAATTATCATTGTTATTCCATGCATAAAAATTATTAGTGTTCGTGTCGGTAATAGTATACAAACAGTGCATATAAAAAATAGTGCAACCTTGTTCGACAAACAACTCAGATATATTTCTTATAATGCATGGACACATTTAAACGTTAATCAATTGGATACAACTTCAAAATAAATTGGTACTGTCATTTGCGTTTTATTATAGAGATATATTAAGCTGTACATGTTACTGTTTATGTATATTATTGCACTCTAGTTTTTAAAACACACACTGCTTTGACTATGGATAATACTTTGTTCACTTCATAATTAGCTGCAAAAAGTCAAGGCTATCCCTCAGTTTCTGTGATTCTTTGTGATATTAAATGTTTCATCGGCAGCTTATTCGGTACTTAAATATATATACAAATTACATTTGTTTGTTTGCCTCACTCACCCAAGCACTCCATCTCAATAATTCACTCACATGAGAACCTCACACATCCGTTCACTCAGACAGACCTACCGTACACACACCTACTGTGGACATTCCTTTGTATTCGTGTAGTTAAGAAAAACCGGAGAAAAAACCCCCTTTACTCCCACTGTGAACACTCTTTCAACTCAAATTTGTTTATCATGATTTCATTGCGTGCTCCTCTTCATTCTGCGACGGATAAACCTAAATTCCCAAATGCCTGTTTTCCCAGAGAGGGGGAAACCTAGTGTGGACGTGGGCAAGTACGCGTTCACGCTTCCTACATCATGCGGACCTCTTTTGTTCACATGTCCTCAAAGAGTAAGGTTAGAGCACACTCATAAGACATAGGCCCTTACACTCACAAACCTCAGTGTAAAAACACCAGCCACATTCATGTCAAACTTATTAGCCTATTTGAGGTAATGCAGACACATAGGAGGGCGCTGTTTGAGTTGGGTAAAGTCCACAGACTTATAAACGCAGTCTTTTGTATTTACCCAAGCCAAATAGCGCCCTCATATTGCGTCGGCCATATCCCAAAGAGGCCAATATAGCCACTCCTTTTCGGCAAGGCTTCGTTGGTGCAATTAAGGTTCGTATCAAGTAACTTTATATCCCATAATTTTCATATCAAAGATATTTGACTATTACTTGGTAAGCTATAAATTGAACAGTCATCTACGTTTATACAGAAAGGCATTTTGTGCTGTCAACGGGTTCTCTTATCTTACTAAAGGTGAATGGGAGACGCTTCTACCCACGGCTGAAATATTGTAAATTAGCTTATTATTTATAGGCCCAAAATTCGTGTCGATTATACTCTGTACATATCCTGTGGGTTTCCCCAAATGAGTACAATTGAATTTCTGAGGTGATGATTCGGCCCAAAATCAAAAACAGCAATAGGTGGGGACGAGCTGACGTCATCCGATGAAAACATCTATTCATTTGCACACCAGTTTTCATCGGTTGCTATGTGATACCATTCAGCACTCCAGACTCAAGAACCATTGAGTTTCAAGAACATAGGTCTGGGAGCTAGATAAGCCAATGTAAAAAGTTCCCAGACACCCGCGCCCACCTAGACTGGAACGCGTTTCATCAGTATCGTAGTTAAATGTCATTACAGTTTACAAAGTACGTTTTGTACGGATCCTGAATATTCTACTTTATGGAAGTGAATACACATGGGTAAAATTTATAAAGGGCAAACCGTAGAAAAAGAACAGAAGAAGTGAAAAAAGACCCAAAAAATTAGTAACTAATAGAATATCCAGATTACGTGCATAAGGGCTCATTCTTCTGGGAAAAAACATTTACATCTGCATGGGAAAGAAATTGCAGCTACATAACTTAGGACGGGTGCATGTCGGGCGAATACAATTCCTCTTCATCATCGGAATTATACAAGTCAGCTTAACGAACTGCAGCTGGAGTTCCTTGACCTTCGACCTTTAGTTTTACGCGGTTGCTGTGACATTGGTGCTGACATCGGAGTCCGTGATGACGATGTGTACTGCGCGCGGCTTGGGCGAGGCACTGCCCACGGGCGCGGGGGAAGGCGAACGACTGGAAGGACGGCTACTGTTCAGGAAGTTCGACATACGGCTGGAGACTCGACTTGTCGGACGACTGGACGGATCGATCGCGCTGCCGGGACGGCTGGAGGGGCGACTACTCGGATTGGCCAAGCTGTTGCCGCTGCCGGGCCGGCTGCCGGGAAAATTGCTGAAGAAGTCTTTGGTACGAGAGTAAAAACTGGTCGACATGGCCTCGGTTGACAGGACGCCCTCATCGTTGGACAGGGAGGAGTTGTCGTCGGGTTCGATCTCAATGTCACTGCAGCCGCCATCAGGGACAGTCAGGAGACTAGACACCGAGCCTACGCGCTGCCCGAGGCCTCCTTGCAGCAGGCTGTCCGTGGGCGGAGCCTCCGATGTATTGGGGTTGATGGTGGACGTTACTATCGTCGACGGTGGATCGGGGACAATGCCCGGTGTTGGAGCCTCCCTTGAAAATTACATAGGAAAAAAACCAGCAGATTAAATTTCTCCATCTCGACATAACCAACAACCAACATGCGTTAACTCTGTATGCCATAGTTCTATTCGACTCACTGTCCAACCTTTGATCACGTGGTTCTTTCAGAACTCAGTTATTGGCCAATACAATGAAACACTTTCCATGACGTCACAGGAGTCCCAAATGTAAGCTGGTGGATTAGTAGGGCCAAAAACAGCAACACATTCCATTTTTATTTCACCTTAATTCAGATTGGTGGAACCGATTCCGTTCCAAAGGTAACCTTTGCATTTAATACTTACGGTTCTACGGCACTTTTCCAATCCGGCAGTTGTTTAGTGAAGCCATCCCTACCCGTCAACCAGTAAGTCCGTGCCATACCTTTACCCTTTGACACAAAAAGTAAATAATTTTGATATTTTGTAAAGTTCTTGGACATTTGGAGACATCTTAATTTTTTCCTCTGAGTTTCACAGGCACTCACATTATGTCGTACAAGACATTAACGAGATCTTCTTGGTCACTGACTGTAAGACATGTTACTCTTATACGGAGATAATCAACTTATTGCAGTAAAGTCTCTTGCTCAAGGGCACAAACAAAATATTCTACGGTAAAAGAATTTTAAGCCTGGTTACCATCGAAAATGTGAGGTAATGTTCATTGCTTGTGACTGGCTACCACTTATTGCACATTTCTTTCCTGAGCAATGTTTTTTGGCCCTAACATCTCCATGATGTAATTAAGCCAACATGCAGGCGCACGACAGTCACCTTTGACCCTTGTGACGTCACTGCTAGTCTCCTGTGACGTCAGTTTATAATCAATGGCTATATAGTTACTAAATATCAGTTACCTTAAGGTAAATGTCTCCTCTGAGATGGACATGATATCCTCCAAGTTCTTCAAGAATATTTAGGGTGGGCTGACTGACATGGATGCGAAAGGCTACGAGCATGGAAAAATAAATGGTTTACTTGGGTGAACAAATAATGCAAGAAATTGGAACTTTTCAACATTTTCAACAACATTTCAACGACAAATTTCTCGCTTTTACTTCTCTGAGGTACAACGTCAACAAAAATCTTACCCATGCCATTAGACTCCATTCGTGACGCTGTGTTGACCGTGTCTCCAAATAGACAATATCGCGGCATTGCTAGGCCAACCACGCCTGCCGCACATTGTCCTGGATTCGAAAAAGGAAGAAACATACATTCCATGATGCTCAGTTGCATGAAAATCGAATGACTGTGGTTAATGAAAGCTTCATCGTTACATCGCAACACCCTTTTCATTCAAAACTTATGATATTGCTAGATATCGCCCAATGACTGATGAAAACACAGACGGTGGAATCCCGTACCCGAATGAATGCCGATTCGCAATCGGAGCGGCTTGTCTGACATGTGCCTGATGGTGAACTCGAAGCCGGCCACGTGCAGGAGATCCAGGGCCAGATTAGCGATCTCGCCCGCGTGTCTGTTCCCATTCGTGATCGGTAGGCCACTGGCGACCATGTAGGCGTCACCGATGGTTTCCACCTTGTGAGTTAAAAAAAAAAAAGGTATCGGGCCTAGAAATTGCATTAGCTCGAAGTGAAAGAAACTTGGTGAGAGAAAAATAAAGGTGTCTGTCTGACACAATTATCCGGTTCGTAAGTGTGACGTCATTTCAAGTTAAACCACGCCCACTGCACACCGATTAGCACTGAAACCATAATTGGTACAAAGTGGCGTGTTTAGCCAACGGACGCCAAGTGTGTGCGCGTTTGTTCATGGTGTAAATCGAGGACACACACGTGCAACATCATCGGTGAATCGAGGACACGGAACCTAATCGAGGACGACCTCGATTAGAAAACGTGTACAAAACCGATGAGAGCTGTTGCGAAAAAAGGTAGAGTACAAACAAAGGAAAAGGGAAGAGGAACAAAAGAAAATCCTCGATTTACACCATAAACAAACGAGTACGTGCGTGTGTGTGTATGATACAGTCACTTACGAACCGGATACAATGTAATGCAGAGCTCGCATCACGACTGCGCGCACGTCGCACGCGCATTTGGGCAGCCCTATTGGTTGAAGGAGCCGTGAGTACGCGCGCACCACCTGCTAAACTGCGTGCGTGGTGAAACCTCATTGGTTTAGGGAAACAAAGTTTTAATGAGCCGAACCAACCAACCTTGTACACGTCGTGGTAGGTGAGCGTGTCATCAAAGGCTGTGTAAAGATCATTTAAGAAGTCCACTACTTGGAAGGCGGTGCTTTGAGCTGAGATGTTGGTGAAGCCGACGATGTCTGAGAAGAAGATGGTGACACTGGAGTAGTTGACGGGAGGCACCGTGCGACCAGCCTTCAACTCGGCAGCTACGCTCCTGTAAGTACAGAGGACTACGAATGAGTGGTCAAACTTACGATGTGGATTTGTGCGCATCTATAGGCAAGTGGGATTGCCAAACCTTCTTTAATATTTAAGAATGTTAAAGGTAGAGTTACGGATGAAAGACCTTTCCAGTACTATCGTTATGAGCAGTCAATGGACAGATCTGCAGAGAATTCTTAAGGATACAGAAGTTCGTCCCTCAATGTACACTACTGTTATTTTAAGAAACTTGGAAAATGGAACAGATTATCCAATCGGAAGCTGGATTCAAACGAGATGTACAACAGTGGAAAGAATATATACCCATGCTATCTTATTATTCCATTGTAAATCGAAGAGGACGACTGCGAGTGTCAACATTATATTCACCCCAAAAGACAAGTATTAAGATTTCAAAATTGCCGACTTAGTTAACGGATATTCATGATGAAATAACACCGATTGTGTCTATTGGAACTCGTCTCAGGTGCTAATTTTACACTTAAGCCACAGGCGTCAACATTGGAGAAATAACTCGATTCTGATATTTCATAGTGTTAATTTTACACCTAGTGTTTAATTTAACACAGAGTGTCTAAATTAACACCGTCTATTAGATTTCCTTACGGTGGCAGCATCCGGTTGAGCAGCATGTCTGTCTTGGCTTTCTCCTCATCCAGTTCGGCCGTCCTCTCCCGGATCAGATCCTCAAGATGGTTGGAGTATTTCTCCAACATCTTAAACATGGAGTCCACGATGTTGGCCCGCCTATGCAAAAACATAATTTATTTGGTAACTCAATGAGCCTTTTTGAAAAAAAAAAGTTCTTGAAAAAAATTAGTCTGCTATACTACACATTAAATTTAATGGAAAACATTCGGTGGCAAGATTCTTTCAGGTAACGGGGGATGCAATTTATTCGATTTATAATGAATTTCATTCTTAAAAGTCTTGTCGCTATACTTTCAGTGACCTCTAACTCTTTTATAAGAGAAATTTTGAACTGTTTAGTGGTGTTTGTGGGGTGTAAAATCCCCAGAAACCACGACAATGATGGTTCTTTTTGAGTTTTGTTTTTACCTTCCCCTGTTCAGCTTTTTCAGTTCCTGATAAATGAATACGAAGTCGAGTCTCATGTCTGGCATTTCCGACCAGCACTGCTTCATGATTTCAATGACTTCTCGCGGGGCTTCGTTCTGTGACACGGAGGGACGGCACAAAGGCGGTGGCTTCCGGACTTTGGCAACTATTTCTTGAAGGAAAAAGAAAAGAACATTGTCATTCTATTTTTAAATTATATTGATACATCATTAATAAGCTGTCAAACAAGTGCAAGTTACTTAGAACATAAGGTTATTTCTTTAGCATAATTGGGAGATCTTGGTAACCGATATTAATTAATATCTTCCTTCTCAATTTGGTCTACTGATGTTAAAAAATTCCTCTTTGTTACAGAATGCACTATAAGGAACACGTCATTACGTGGACCCAAAATGGATGGAGTACACGTTTCGTTACTGCGGTAACCACTCTTTTGTCAATAAACCTAGTCTTTCATCACGAAATTGTCGACTTAGCCATATCCCAATAAGGAAAACGTGTTTGCACCGTGTTTGCTAATTGTCTGTTTTAGTCAATCATCGGTAAAACACGTTGTAGGCTGTAATTTTAACAACGAAATGCTGACATTTAGCGGGAAAGGAAGCGTGACGACCAAAAACGTGACAACGATCACGTTTGAATTTCCGCGGACTGCGTCGGCGCGCTCCGGTCATTAACCGCCTGGTTTGAAGTCCGTCAGTTATTTTGTGTAACACTCGAAAGGGAATGATCCTACGGTTTAACGGCAGTATCCACACGTCGTTGGGTTTTTCCTGGAGCCAGATGAAATTAAGTGTGACCCTGTGCGTGTGTGATGTCGCGTGATACCAGTCAATGTTTAGTTAAGCTAATATCCTCCATGTTTTGAGGGTGCGGGTAGATGGTCGTGTTTTGTTAAATAAAATTTGCAAGTGTGCTGGCCAAAAATCGTTCTAACGTCTTGCAGGGAAAAAAAGAAAGAAGAAGAACAAAGCAATTTCGACTGAGTCAACAACAACACCATGACGTATGGTTTTCAATATAGCATTTAATTTCTGATTCAAATAATTATAGTTATATTCTAACCATTTCTTGTTTCAAGTACCACAAATTTTGAGGCTGAATCTGAATTGGTTGCCGCATTGTGGCACCCAATTTCTAATGTTTCGAGCCATTTTTGAAAGTGTTCCTGACAAATAAAATTAGAGCGACACCACAAAGGAACACCCACACGATCACGATTTTATGTTCAACCCAGCGAAAGAACATTTGATGATTCGTGTCCGATTGGTCTTTGGTAAAGGATTCTTAATCGAAACCCCGGAAATCATATGCCATCTCGAAAGAAAAAAACGTGATCTTTATTTCAGGTTTGTTTTCTGAAATTGGCTTTTTTCGGACCAAAAGAACTCACATTGCTATTTCTTTGCCTTCTCAACTTTGTTGCAATAAAAACGAGGTCTCACTCGCAAAACAGACTTTTTCGCGTTGTTTAAAATGTGGACTGCAAAACAATTACGTTGTCAAAGCTTGTCAGACTGCCTCTCTGTGACCCAACCAAAATGACAAATAGCTCGGGAATATTCATTAACCAACATGTATATTTATATCTGTTCTTACCTTTTGGGTTGATACTAAGCATAGAGAAGGGTTCGGCTCTCGTAAGGACTTCCGACAGGATGATCGCGAAGCTATAAAAATCTCCTTTTGGTGTTCCTGTCCTCCTTAAAATAGGATCACGGAGTAACTCGGGTGCTGTCCATAATAACTCTACAGATCAAGAGATAATAAATGTAATAAATGTCAATTTTGCTCCTTGACATGATGTACCAATCTAGGTAATTACTTTTGTATAGTGGGTTTTATTTCTAGAATGTTTTGATGGAGCGTGTATTAAAAACTGCAGGAGTGACGATAATTGGCATAAATTTGACAAACGTGACGTCAAAAGCGTCCCGTGTGTAGCTTCTTTCCAGACGATACTCCTAATTGTACTTGGCATACCCATTCCATCTACCACGTCTGATTTATGATAAAAACGGAATTCAGTCTGGTGTGAAATCTACACGGTGCTAATACCGTAACAAACAGGCTGGTTATCTGAATTTAGACATGACTGTGCACGTAGTATGGTGTTTGCCTGCCACTTTCTGTCCGTTCTCGACAGAGGGCGGTAGTTGTTACCTTCGGGCTCTTGCTCAATGTCCTCGCTTTGACTTTGCGTGGAAAGCATCGCCGGGATTCCGTAGTCGGTCACTTTCAGGACCCATCTGCTGTCGATGACGCAATTTGATGACGTCAGTCGGCCATGTTGCTTGATGGGACTGTTATGTAAATACCGCATTCCCTTTTGACAAAAAAAAACGAAGACAAAACCTGATGAATTCAACATTCGCACTGAGTTTCCTCTTTAAACAGATTCAGAAGTATCAACGATCTTCAATGGTTTGAAGAGATTAGGACGGAACTAAAAGTAAAGTGACTTTTTGTTGTAATACAAAACTAAATTTTGACCAATTTTGACGTCATTGATGGAAAAGTCCCATAGACCTTGAAATCAAATTAGTCAAATAAAACACATTTGAAATCAAATTTTGTTAGACAATTTGCCAAATTTCTTCAGTCATGACAGCTACGGACATTGCATCTTGCGATGGTGAGTCAACTGACAGGAACATGCGAAATGTAAGCTCGTCTACGGCTCAAGACTTCGAATAAAAAAAACCCCGTTTTTTCTACAGTGTGCTTTAAAATCAACGGACGAACGGATAGGATGAATTAATTCAAACATTAAAATCTACTCACTGAGACCAGGTCCACCAGAAGAGAAGACTTAAACGTCCAGTCCAATTTTAAGTTTTCATTGCTATAGATATCCTAACGAGAAAACAAACAGAAAAACAACACTGTGCTCAGCAAAACTGATATCTGTTATCCTTTACACACACAAAAACAATTGCGGCAGGTGTAGAGAAAAAGAAAATGGTCACATATGTCCCTGTTTTTGTGAATCAAGCTGATTAATTGATCGCCTTGGGCAGAAATTTCGTCTTCAATACATTGGTAATTTATCGAGTTAGCCCAATCAGCTGCATCGCCTTAAGCTACGCTTCACAAGGAGGGGAAAATCGGCTTGATATGAATAATTAAAAGGGCCGTGAAGCTAATGGGTTGATGAATACATTATCTGTGAGTATGATCTTTTGGAATTATATGCGCCGTGGGGGATGTTTCAGTGATCGTATTTACACAAAAACAGCATGTCAGAATTATTTTGTTAGCTCTCGAAGTAGCCGCTATAAGCAACGATGTGTAAAGGAAATCGAAACAATAAATGATCTTCTTAGTATGTTTTTATTTCTAAGATCCGGGTTTTTGCGAGTCACTTAAAAATATTACCAAATGCAACTCTTTAAATACTTCAAACGGATCGATTGAAATCTGAAAATATTTTTGGTTATGTTGTGAGACAATTTGTTAATGTTTTTTAATCTGTCCCCCCGGTAACTGCCGTGTAAGCCCAGACATTTTGTTCACAAGAAGGAAATAGTTAATCCTGGAAAGACTCTAAAAATCCAGGAATGACTAGTCCCTATAAGCCAATCAATCAGGGGTAATAATATTTCATGTTTTGGTACCTACCCTGAGACTCAACCTGGTGCAATACTCGTACACCCAGTAGTAATCCCCCGGCTCCGTGTAGCAGCCCACGAAGGGGTTGACGTTTTCATGTCGTAAATCGCGAACCTGCAAAAATACAAATCACACCAAAATCATCGGGATCCGTCGAACACTTGAGGGCGGCATATGGGGTATGTCACGTGAGCTTGCAGGGCATGCGCATGATGGCCAAGTCTTAGAATGCCAAAGATTTGAACGTCGAGTTTTTCACAGCCAACCTGTTCGTTTTAGAATCCCACATCTTCACAAAAGAGATTATGCACATGCTGTTACCGCAAACTCTACTTTACCAAGGAATGTTGCTACCGCATTTTAAGAAAAAGTCTGCCTTAAAAGATGGGTAACTTGAGATGTGGTAATTGAATAGTATGCCTTCGGCTAAGTTTTACTTCAAACTAATACTAATTTTAACAATTTCAACCATCTTGCATCTCAAATGTTTACCCTTATATCTTAAAATCTCGTGTCGAATTGGCACTTATCACAGAAATAACACTATGGCCAATTGTCCGTATTCCTCAGTTGCTATGGTACTCTTTTAAGAATGCGTTTTTTAAAGTCCCTTAACTACGTTCCTTACCCATTCAGACCGACCATATTAGTTTATATTAGCCACGAGGGGAAACTCGTATACCAAAGACGAAAAGTATACTTATCGGCCCCTGAGCGCTAGCCCGCCAAAGTGTTTGATCCTATCTGAACCGTGATGTTCTCAGAAAGTATGATGGATGAATCGCACTGTCATTCTTAATCACATCGGGTAGAAGTCAGGCGGTCTATCGAAGCCATAACTTGATGTGATAAGTCATCTACGGACACCTAGTAACCACTCCGCTTTGCCGCGGTACGGTTGCTTGGTAACTTATTAAGTTAAGACCTTAACAAAAATTGCTAGTTTATCATCTTGGTACATATATATGCCCTTTAACAGTAGCGTTTTTATAGACAATTTGTTTTATCATAATAAGTGCTCATGCAAGTCCATGTATGATACAGTTTTCATTCAGTTTGCATTAAGAAAAATGTTTGATCAAGAAAACCATTTTGTATTTATGATTTACATGGATGAGTTTTTCTCTAGAATTATTTTTTTTCCGTCTTGATTACTAAAAGTTATATAGACCCTACCTAATAATTTAGGTAGAGAGTAAATTCTGCGTAAAATGTTGACACCAAATATTATCAACACAAGTATGTCTATTCGTACATTTAATACAATCTGGTTATTCCCAAAATGTTTGCCAACTGATGGAGAATAATTATAGACATCCCTTAAAGTGAAATGACATCGTGGTTACAAGAGTTCTTCAAGAAAACAAACAAAATGGAAGTTTTCATTTGTGGTAAACGAGTCATTGTATTTCACTGGCTTCAGTCTTTGAATGTGTTCACCCTCCCTGTCCAATTATTTTAATTCATTCTCAATACAGCACGCAATGTTGAATTGAAGTGCGACCCTTCAAACTGTCCAATTTGGCTCTGAACGAGTTAACAGCAAATTCCTGGGGAAACCATCATGAATTCCATTTATTTTATGCAATGAATGAATAATCTGTTCATTTGGAAATGTCGAAACCCCCAAACAACATTTTTCTTTAGAATATTATTGATGAATTGTGTCGAATATTCTGGGGCCACTATGGAAAGAAAATTATTTTGTAGATTGTTTTGGATACTTCTCGTGGGTGAAATATTATGGCTCTTATAATTAGTCGGAGCTAAAGAAGAAAACATTTCGGTGAAACAAAAAATGCCTTCATATGTTACGCTGAAGTACCCCGAGCAGAACGAAAATAATAACGTTATTATAATCTTTCGAAACAAAAAATAGGTTGAACATTTTCATTTGCTATAGGATTCTCCAATTACCAAAGGAAGAAAGATGACAAGGAATTCGTTTAATATTGGTTTAAGAAAGCACCTTACCAGCTTCATCTGTCGAAGAAGGGAGCTTTTCATTTCGAACGAAGATTTCCTGACATTCTTGACAAAAACCAGTTCTCCCTGAGATGAAATTTAAAGAAAAGGATGCTGATGAAAATATTCAAAGGGAAGCGCGGCATCCCGCTAGTAATAATAATAATGATCATAACATTTATATCGCACCTTTTCCAAAGGTTACAAAGCGCACCAAAGACTTCTCTAATAGTCTGGGGATAAACAAACAAACAAACAAACACCCCAACAACCCAACAAACATTCACTTGAATCAAGTGAACAGGTAGGTTTTAAGTGAGGATTTAAACATATGTATTGAGGTGGAGCATCGAACTGATTGCGAGATGGAGTTCCAGATTCTTGGATCTCCCACAGTGAGGAGTGTAATATCTTTGCAGAGCGGGGAATATGTTTAAGGGTAGCATATCTCTCCAATATTGCAAGCTCTCATTTCGATTTTGCGAATGCTCCAGTGTCGGAACAAATTTATCGCGCAGTTTGTAGGTTTTTACTGTGTTTATTCATCCATAAAGAGAAAGCAAACAGCGCGTATGAGTAAAAGAAGTCTGTCTCGGTGTAATAAAGACGGCATGAACAGTCATACGGGTATCTCGGAATGGACGTGACAGTTTGTTTGGTTTGCGCACATTGCAAACCATAATTGGAAAAGAAATCACTTTTGGTCTGATGTCCAGCCGTGACAGGTCTTCTGACCTGGAAAAATGAAAGTTACCTGAGGAAAGTCTACAATTAAATTTATAACTTAAAGCATAAACAATGACCTGCTCCATTCTTGATTTACAGCCTTATTTATTTTGACAAGCGCTCTTAATATTATCAATCTGATTATTCGAAATTAAATGAGACCGACTATCGAATGCCATAAGAAACCTGAGGAATTTAATCAGACTTGAATTCACAAGTATCGCACTCAAATGAAACTGTAATTAAGATTCGAAATCAAAAGCTTGGCTCCATATCTTCGATACTCGACTCTATCGGTTAAGTACTTAGATCTTAAAAATAGAACTTGATTAATAAGAGTACACATACACTAGTTCCGAGTGATAGACTCTGAAGGAGGTCATGGATTTTAAAGGCTTCACAGTGAGAAATTTTCTTTAAAATCTAAAAATGCTGAAGAATTGCCCGAACGGTTGAAATGAGCCGTGCGCGCGTGGTCATGCATACGTTATTCGCTAATACAACTTTGAACGTAGTAACCAAAATCACGTTCGTCTCCGTGAATATAATTGAAAATGTCGAAATGGTGGAAAATATTCATCAAGGACAGGGTTTTCACGCGGAACAGAAATGTGCCCTTTCCCTTGAAAATGTTACCTCCCCATAATATATTGACAGGTTACGAATTAGCCTACGTGACTGCACATTGTAATCAAAAGTGCAGCAGCCACGAAATCTTCATCACGAGTGACAGAGAAACAGAGAGACACAATGATTACATTGTCCTAACACAGTTTGAAAGATTCTCTGACAAGTTTGAAATCTAGGCGCTAAATCTGTCTTTTGTAACCGGAAAGAAATTGCCAAGGGATGCGGACTTTGGCTAATTATAATTATGCAGAAACCGGACAATAAACTAATACCCCTTCGCGATACAGAAGCAGAGGCGTAACCACGAAAAAGGGGAAGGGGCATGGGGCCCCGCTTGAGGTCTGTGTCCTCTTGTCTCCCCCGGTATGAATATTGAGGAAGGTAAAACTGAGCTTCATAGAGTAAAACAAGTGCGAATGCACAATAATCGACGCCGATGACACATATGGAACACGATTCTTTTCGTCCATTTTCATTTCCTCCTTCTGGGTACCGCCCAACCACTACAAAAAATACCATGTGACTATAACAATTCTGCACATATCTTGCCTCCGTTTACACAATTTCAATAAATAACTTACGAATTGTTACGAACAATTTCAGAGTGCATTTACGGACGACGGCATGGCATTAGTTTTGGTCAATTTGTGTGAAATATTTTTGGTCAATTTTTCGGCAACCGACCGACTGACCGACCGACACCAAAGAGTCGTGTAGAAGCTCCGGCCAGAGCTTAAAAACCACTATAACTATAAGGGATGTAGTCTGAGTATCAGCCGTTGTCCAACGGAGCCCAATAATTATGTCTCCTTGCTGCGCAAGGGTCTGTTTCGACTATAAACTATATAGTGACTCCAACCAGAAAATGAGGCCCATAATAAGTGCCCCTATGTGGACTCCAGTTTACGCCACTGTGCAGAAATCAGACATCACAAAAACTATAGACATTCACAACTGCTCCCATTAAATTGTGAGTTATTCCTTGTCTTGACGTTTAATGGGTCGCCATGTTTGTGTGTGCGGAGTATCACCGTCTGAACAACCAATACCTAGCTCTTGAAGTGAGTACACTTGTCCAAATGGCATAGTCAATATTGATTCTCGTCAACGCGGTGCAGGTTTTCCATTCCACTAGTGTGTAAATTTCTCAACATTACACTCAGTCGCTCGGTCGAACAGGGAGCATTTTTTTTATAGACGGTATAATTCACGTGGATACCGCGAGAACACGTTTCTGTGAGATTGTATTTCTTTTGCGCGATCACGCACTGCTACCAGATCAGTCCGAGTCACGAATGAAGGCTACTGTAACTTCAGATTGTGTCACAGACAAAAAAAGTCAACCGTTCGCGCGTGATGACGTTATCATTTAGTTCAAAATAACACTAATTCTTGGTGGAATGTTTTCCTCTTATTGTCCAAACAAGATCGGGATTCTGTAAATTTCACTGATCGCTTCCCTCATCAAAATATCATTTTCATGTCATTTGGATCGTCGATATCATTAACCCTTCTCCGTATATTCAATTCGATTGTTCAACTCATGCAACTTTTCGTTCAGGTGAAACGTTGCGGAGCTGATTTGATCACGTACGTTTGTTTTCCAAGGAAAATTGTGTTTGCAAACGACAAGGCATGACTCCCAGCCGCTGGCCAGTGCTGCTGTCAATGCTTTTTGATACTAAGAGAGCACTAATACACATGTATCTGTAAAACATGTTCTTCTTGTTAAAAGAAATATCAGTTACCAAATTTAGCCCAATTCTCCGTGTTCATTTTCGACATGACAGTCAATGCTGTCAAAGGAATTAATGTATCATACGTTTTGCATGACGTGTTTTTCTCACGGTTTTTGCGATGTTTCCTTCCACTATTCTTTGCACATCTTTTCTTTGCACATCTTTTCAAATACTATTACGGGTGAATACATTTCAGCCGGAACCTCAAGCCCGCATGGACAAGATTGCAGAACAATTTCTCAATGAATTCTTGAATTACGGCGGTGCCTGATGGGTCTCAATGCAATTAGGCGAAGGAATTAGACAAAGCCATCGGAAGGGTATTAACTCCGAAGAAGCGATGGGCTACTCACATTATAACGGGCCACTTTGTACTGCTTATTGGCTTCAGTCTTTAGCGGCACCGACTCCCTTCTGTGGGCCGAGTGGACGGACCGCTCCTTCAGCGTCTGCTGGCTCCCGCGGGTCCTTCGTCCGTCCGGGATGCCCTTGGAAAATACAAATGACGTCACAATAACATCATGCCGTCTTACAAAATCTTAGAGTTTTCTACAAAATCAGGCATTAGGTAAGGAGCACGGGGATAGTGGTACAGAAGTGTGCCATTGTGGAGAACAATAATGAGACAGCAATTAAGAAGGTGCTTTATGTTCACCTCAACTATACGACAATTTAAAGATTAATGTCTGTACCTGAGATTTATTTAATTTAAATTCAATTAGTTCGAGGCAAAGTCAGTTAATTGCAGCTGAAAGCATAAAATGTCATTCCGTATAGCAGTGACAACATTTCACTTCATTTTGAAGTGATTGGTTTTCTATATGTTCACAAAATTACAAAGTGCTTTCATATAGATTCTATGTGATGTCGTTGATTTTTGATATTTAATTTAATTTGTTTGTCTGCACGTCACCAAGGTTTCTTTAAACCTGCACAGACCCTGCAGCTCGAGATCCCGATGAAATCTGGAAGGAGAAGACATTGAAGAAATGAAGAAACAGAAGAGGCAGGAAAAGTTGGAATGATAATATCCCATGGAAAATCCCATGGAAAATCCCATGGAAAATCCACGGAATCAGGAACTTCAAACCCAATCCATATGCCAGTCTGGGCAGGAACCGAACCCGGGCCATATAGGTGGAAGGCGAGGAACGTACCGCTGGACCAAAGCTTACTCAGCTACTTTCTATCCGGAATTGAATGCACATTACTCGAACAGGCCATCGCACCTCAGATTTCGATAGAGATATTTTACACTGCACTTCGAGGTGCAAGTAGCTTTCTCGCCAATGATCAGATTTCAAAAAAATACGCATTTGGAATCTTAAAAAAAAAATAACAGAAACTCTCGGGAATAACAGTAATTTAGCAGGTGGCAAAAATGTGAATAAAATAACGACGAGACAATTTGAAAAACTGTAATCTGAAGTTAACATCAACTTGAGAGTCGCTAAAGGACATCCCCAGGGATTGGAATATCAGAGGAAGATCAAAATGAAGGCAGGATATCAAAAATTAAATCTGTTTCGAGTGCCGCGGACAAGGCGATGCGGATTTCAAGCACTCAAACCAATGAAACATTAATTAGGGATGTGCTCTTTGCGAGACTAGCCGAGCAGATAAGACTGCATGCATGTGTTGATACTCCAAGGAAAACGATTAGCGCCGCTTCGGTTGATCTCGACTGCAGTTGAATGACCTGAGCATATGAGAGCTTATTACCTAGACCTGATGATGACTTCGCAATATTTTCAGTCTAAAGCCACATTTTCTTTCCTGAAGAAAGTAGCCCCAGGAAGAATGAAGCTGTTTTCCTCGCCTCCCACTGCACTGACCAGGGTTAGATTCCTACCTAGGCCAATATGTCGATTGGGTTTTCAGTCCCTACCTGATAATACCATAGGTTTTCCTCCCACGTCTAAAACCGTAATTTCTTCACATTGTCTTCTCTTTACTGGGCCCCATTATAGACCAGTGGATTCCACTGAATGGGATACCCAGTTGAAATAAGAACTTAATATAGTCTCTCCGTAGAAAGGTCAACAGCGGTTGCATCGCATTGATGTTGTCATAGTGAGCGACTGTAAAGTCGTGCTGAATTATTTGACAGACACATTAATAAGCAATATGAAATTTGAATTTCAGACATAAAACTTTTAAATTTGTTTACTCAGAGATTTTTCTTTATAAATTAAATTGCTGAATCAGTTGATTTTTTTTTAGTAACTCAACTGCACTCGGTGAAGTATTTGCACATATTTCATGAATACTACATGTATATGTGGCTTGCCCATGCATTTAAAGAGTTATTCATACTGGAGGTTGTGACAAAGCATGAATTTGCCGAATATAAGTTCTACAGCTCATGTCGCCGTCGGCGAAATGTCCGATGAGAAGAAATTTATCCTCACGCATGCCCCCCCTTTTACATTGCAATGTCACCCCCGCCTCTTTTCATGTTCACTCATGACGCACACTGTCAGTTTGGCTAGATCAGTCGCCTTCATGTTTGCTATTTTCTGTCCTGGTTGTCAATAGAAAAGCATCGAATCAATCATTTTATGGACAAATCATTGCCAATGGGGCTCACCACTTGTCATTTTGTCCAATATTGAATTTCAGGCTGGAGCATGTTCGGTCACATTCAGATTGATTTTGTGAGGCGGAAACACACGCAACATTCTGCACATTGATTGCTATACGAAAACCTGTGAGTGCTGTGAATATGAATTCCAAAAAATAAAAAATATTTCTTCAAAGAATTACTGGCAATGACACTTAGAGAAACTCTGCGGCGAATTGAGCATTACGATTTTAAACATAAAAGCTCTTTATAATACCTAGTAAAAAATACCAACTTTACAGGGTGAGTCAAAGAAAGTGACCGAATATATTTTTTTGTTTAAATATCTGGTTCGCTCCATTTTATAAAAATAACATAGGGATAAAGTACGTTTTATTGACTAGAAACTGTGAAAATTGCACGTAATTTGCATACTCCATTCCCAAGTTATGTCTATTTTTTTTTAAAAGATCACAAACTTCAGCTGTCCACCACTGATCCTTGTTCTACGAAATGAAGAATACCATTACATACAATGAAACATGGACGTTTTCCCACCTCCATGAACAAACGAAAACGTGCAAAGCGGGAAAACAGACAAAAATCGCCATTTGAATATTTCAGAGAAAAAAAAGAGTTGACTTGTTCCTCATATTAAAACACAAAGTCAAACGGGAAAAACAATGTTTCAGTCTCGACTCAAATGATTTAAATCTCATTTGTATTGAAAAAAATGTCTGTCTGTAATCTGTAATTTTCACTCAGCTCCATAGCTTGCAATGACATTCCACAGATAGCTATGGCATCAGCTAGTAAATCTGTTAGTAACATGCATAACTTCTGATAGCATGGATCATTTCAGTAATTTTTTTTTTTCCAGATGAGCGGAAGAATATGCACCTTTAAGACATTCTCATCAGTGTATCAAATTTGATTGGTTTTAAGAAAAGAAAACATTACTCCAGTTCACTCTCTTTTTGACTCACCCTGTATTTACTCTTTATTTTCTTTACCCTTGCTCTTTTACTTACATGTAAGCTTCCGAACTCTCCAGGAGACCTCTCAAACATCAGGTCTCCGTCCGTCATGAGGACCTTGTTCAAACCACTTGCCATTTCCTTCTTCAACATTCTCCTCCTACAAGAACAAAATAGAACCAATGTGATTGGATGATTGTTTGATTGACTGATTTACTGACTGGTTGGTTATTAGAACTGCCAATCCAACATGACTTGTGCACAAATCACCCAGCGTTCTTTCAAAACCACTAATTATCTCGACTGAATTAACATAGGAGTTCAAATCGAAGAGCAGTTCAAATGGATGTAGAAAAACCGGAAGTAACTTACCTGACTATAATAAAGAACGCTATGGCGACACTTATTGCCAGACAAACGCCTACGGCGCCACCTACGCCAGCTATTATCGTGGACACCACTGGGCCTTCAAAAACAAAAGACAGGAATAAGCGTCGACAATTTGGGCGTAAATGTATTTTTATTCTTTACACATTCCTGAAACAAAAGTAAAGCATGTGGAGAGTCGTTAGTGGAATTGGTTCTTAAAACTTTCCTTGGAGGTGTGGCCTTGATTCTCGATTGACTTCCACTGTGAAGTTTGCACGCAACCGCGGGGCTTGCTGGGATACATAGACTGGTTCCAGCATGATAGATTCACATATGGAGACACTATTACAATGACTTGATTCTAGATCATAGATCAGAGACTTGGAACGGCCATTACGCCAATTGAAAACACACTTCGATTCTACTTACCGTCAGGGACGCTTGTCGGGCAGACAGTCCCGTCCAAGATGCACTGTTCATCCGGGTCTAGGACAGCGCCACCGGGCCACTCGATTTCACTCCCCGTCCATTCCTGGACCACATATCGGCCTGAAGCTGTCCCATCATTTTGGTCAAAGACCCGTTCTATAGTCCTTACTACCCCAAATCTCTGAGAATCCCTCTTGTAGTCCAGCAGAACGAAATCAAAAAGCCGAGCGCCCTCAGCGTCGATGGTGACGTTACCCGAGATGCCCTCGAAGGTGAGATTGCGCATAGCGGTCCAAACAGCCGTCGGGGACGGCTTGACGGTCGCCCATGTCGACCCGACGGCTATTGCATAGAGATACACGGAGTCGTAAACGTAACCGAACAGCGTGGAAACCTGCAGGCAAAGTTGTTAGACGCTTATTAATTGCCTCATCGAACTTTGTCTTTGCCACTTCCCAAACGAGCTTTTTTAAAATTGTATTAATAAGCATTGTTAAATGACGTCACTTACCTGATGACCTTTGACCTTGCTAGCAAACGGCTCCTCTTCCAATATCTTGTAAAACCTGTCCATTCCCTCTCCGTACTGCGCGCCAAGGCCACCTGGTTGCACAGTCAATACAAATGCGGCCTCGTAAGCCGCACTCAGCTGGTCCAGACCGGTCCGATCCGGTCTGAACCAGTCCTTGGTATCCAGCCGAACTCCGAAGAGGGTGCTGACTAGGAAAAAGGCGAAGCTGCCCGCGGTCATCCCGAGGTCTGACGCGGCTAGTAGAAGGTTGTTTTGGTCTTCACTCCCCAGCGCTGGTGAAGGCATGCATAGGATTATTGCTAAATTCGTAGACAAAAATATAAATTAAAGAAAAAGAAATAACATCAGAATGATAAATCCATAAAAAAAACGCTCACACACTCCTTAATGGTAAACCCCTTGCTTCTGACTCCACAGCTGTGGGCACGTCTTTGTTTATATGTGAAACTCAGGAGTGGACAGTTTGCAATTTCATTGTTGTCACTGAATTCGAATAACAAACACTAACCTCAGAGAGGGCGCACCGTGCAAGCGATCTGTTTAACGCATAGATAATTTAATGAAAAACAATTGGTGAGGATGTTTGTTTGTGGGTTTTCTCTTTACTGTTTCCATTGACATTTACACACACACACAAACAGTTTCCGATTAAAATAAACTGAGCATCTGGCGCGTACACTACTACAGTCCAAAGGATCAACCTAAGGTATGGAATTGTTTCAGCGACCGGATTTCAGCCATCGAGTTATCTTATGAGGAGGGAGTATTATTGTTGTCTTGTTCAGATGAGCACGCAAATGACCATCATCTGTGGGCTGGCGACCGGTAATTGCAAACCGTGGTTCCTGCTTGTGTACCAATTAAGACAATGATATCGCGGGAAAAAAAGACGAGGTGGATTTCTCACAAATTTAATAAATATCGTGCCAGCAACAAACTGGAAATGTCATCACATCCGTCACTCTACTAAACCAATTATTACCAATGCCCTGAAATTATGAAGGGAGGGGGCTGATTTTAATTTGCAAAAACAGCACATATCAAGACATTCAGTTTTATAATCGTATGGAGTGGGGGATGAGTAGGGCGGAGCTTAATAATGGAGAGGGAGGAGGCTGTTGACATCTTCTTCTGAGCTGGGTCGATTTTAACTTGTCACACTGCTGAACAGCAATAACATTTTGATTGGTGGTAGTTGCTATTTGTACGAATTATCAAGGGAAGTAGAGGAAGATACAGCTAACCAAAGTAGTATCTGACCTCCCTAAAGATAAGTCAAATTTAGTTATTCATGCTTCTAAAACTATTTATTGCACTCACAAGTAATTATTGTTTTTTTTTTATTGGTTCAGGATCAAAAACATGCACAAATGCGATCGAGTAAAAAAACAATTTTTTTTTTTACAAGAGAACCAAATATTTAACTTGGATTTTATTTTGGCCTCTTCTCGTTCTTTCTCATGAGTTTGTCTGTCTGAGCACATTTTTCAAATCTGTCTGTTCTCGTGCATAAGGCGTGTTGGTTTGTCTCTTTGCAGTGCGTCTACCCATAATGCCATCTGCCTGCACACAATTTCAATGGCTTTCAAGGGCTGGTCTTTCTCGAAGTAACACCCCGATAACCGACATTTTGAGTGTGAGTTAATAATTATCCACTAATGCATTTTGTTGTTTTTGGAGAACCTCGTAAAAACACGTCTAATACTTCCTATAGAAAAGTACAGACCAAATCATCTTAAATAAGAAAAAGCTATAAAAGATGTGTATCTTCTGGGATTTTGTTGAATTTCATTAGTCACTATTATGAAAAGATGATGTGTTTGGTGCCCGTACATTTTCCTTGACATCCGTGACGGTTGTAGAAACATTGTCCTCCATGAACTTGCATTGCCTCCGGCGAGCAGTCAATGTCTTGCAGATAGACATCTTCAAGATGAATCCAAATGAAAGGAATCGGCATTGTCTTTCTCAACAACTTCGAGAACAATCACCATCGATTATTATGACAAGTCGAAGAACGGAAACGCGAGAGTTTAAGTACAATGCCTCACAGCGGCACTATTACAGAAAATGTTTTCATTGTGATGACAAAGCTAGATATTTTTCTACGTTCGACCATTATGGCAGATTGTTTGCCCAGGATTGTCGGTTTTGTGGCGCATTATTAGCGGTGGGCACTGCAATAAAAGCCAATTAAATCACAGAAGTGCAGAAGCAAGCACATATTCATATTCCAGAGAATGAGTTTATTTTGGCTCGGTCTTTTTCGCCAGTATCTCGCTTCGGCTGCTTTCTTCGTCTACGCCGAGAAAAGGAAAAGACGTTGAATCAATGTTGAAAGAAAGACTTCAAGAATGATGATTTTTCAAAACGTCGACAGGAAATTCACTCATCACTTATCGATAGCGGATGGAAATGGCTTCTTTAATAGCGCATTGAAAATGTGCTTCCTGATGTAGGCCTTTTTAATTATACATCTTTGATAAGGAAAGATATTTTCCATGCCAGGAACCACATTTGGTGCCTCTTTAATGAAATTTAACGCTTTACAAATGAAACGAGAACTCTGCGAGTTTTTTTTTTAACTTTCAAGATGACATTCACGATCCAGACAATACAATCAAATGTTAATTTATCACATTACCGTGACCACAACATTTTTCATTGTCAAACCGATCTCAAAATCAGAACCCTTAATAAAAAATAGTTGCTGATCCTTCAACGAAATATCTTTAGTGGGCAAAATCTGTATCTCATGACGTCATATGACCTAAAATTTGGTATTGTTTTGTTATTGCCCCATACATTTTGACACATTTCAGAAACGGGAAATTCCCCCTTATCGTCAGGTCACCAATTTTCACTGGAAAAGAATCTGATTGATAAAGTCTTGATTTAATGAATCAAAACATATACAAGAAAATAATCCTGCAGCCACTTGATAATCTAATAATGTACACTGGGAAGTCAAACAACTGCTGTTCCAATACGATTGATACAAATTCTTAATTTACAGCCTGAAAAAATATTGCATCTCTGCGGATTCATACTTGTAATATGTATCTGTGCCGCGAAGCACTTGTGAACATCTTGCCGGTTACTCGGCAACATATGAGGTACTCAGATACTGCACCAAAGCAACCTCGCAATGTGTCGCCTGAGCAGGACAAGTTTGTTGTCTTTGTAATCAGTCTTGAAGTCAAAGTACATCTTGTATAAAAAAAATAACAAATGGAGGTGAATTGCAGGGGTTTTATTCACCCGATGTTTGCTGGGCCAAGTGGTAACGCAAAGCATCGCAAACTACTCTCGCTAGATGTTTGTCTTGTTTTCTTACCCATTGCAAATTTCTTGGCCAAACTACTTGACGAAGTTATGTTCTGAGAACATAACTGGTAGCTGGTAAACTTGTTTTTTTTTCTAAACAAGATTTTTTTGTTGTAAGCTCATTGAAATTATCCCTGAATCCTTCTTATATCGTCATTGTTTTTTTTTTTAAATAATTTAAGTACCACTTTCCATATATGCGTCAAGACATAGCAATTTAGTGGGTCGCGATGACAACACACGATGCGTCTATCAAGGAATCGAATACGAGTAAGGGCGGTAAGTTTTTTTTAAAGACATCATAATCACAAAATTGTAAATGTAATCGACTCCCTTTTACGAGCCACAAGTACGTCTCCCGTGATTTCTAACATTTCCAGAACGTCTGGATCTAAGCATCGGTGGTCAAGATAATGCCATTACAGGGAGCAATGGCTCCTATAATAGGTGCTTGATGCATCGCCGAGGGCATTGACACTGGAGTGATCACTCAATGTTTTACTGATCAAAGACGTCTAATTGAGGGTGATGAAGCGCCATCGACAAGACATCACCTAATGAGATTACACTCATGTGAGTTTGCGTGTTGCTTTTCCCGCGTTTTTTTCCCCGCGCGTTTTCCCCTGCTTTTAAAGTGCGCGGCGAATCAAAATGCCTCATCAGGTTGAGATGAGAAGTGTGTGCACGCATGAAATGGAAGACGCGATGCATGAACGTAAGGCAAAATCACTTCAACTGAACTCAACCGAAGTCATGTATCATTGGCAGTCTCTCGTTCCATCAAATACTAATCTGATTAGTCGCAGGGCCCTTAGTCGCAGACGCATTGATAATGTTTGTCTTCGTGACTAGGTCAGTGTTTGTTTGTCTGTGTTCGTCCTGGAATCTGTCTATGGTAAGCCTATGTCCGTAATATGTTAACATCGGTTCCTCTTACTATTTCTTTTCGCTTGTGCATGACAAGAATTCATGTCTCCGCCTAGAGAAAGAGTAAATCCTTCATTATCGACTACCGTTGACTTTTTTTTTCAAGACAAACTTAATAGAGAAATTCGCATTCAAAACAAATCTCTTCATTTAAAAATCTTCCATATTTCCATTCTATCGGCCAACTCTGTTCAATGGTAATTGATGACATTTGCAACAAAACTTCAGGCCTTTGCATTATTTTAACAATGACATCGCAGGAAAATTTCTCCACCAACTTTTTATTTTAACGCGGAGGAGGAAACAGTAATCACAAACCAATGTTTACGTCAACGGAATCAAGCCAAGCCAACGAGGTCATCTGTATTATTTTGGGAAAAAAGGGTATTCACTTAAGGATAACTCCAGCGGAAGTTGATCAACAATCTAACGAGGACATCGAATAGAGATCAGGTGGTCGAGGACCTAATGAACAAACCTTGGCAATTATTAAAGACAAATTTAATACAAACCCGGGAGAAAATGAAATGTCAAAGGTTATCGGTATTCATAACAACAACCAAGCAGCTGTGACCGACTTGAAAGGAAGAGGATATAATGCAGTCAAAGACAGAAATTTGAATCACAAGTCTTTAATATAAATAAACACTTGAGGGCTCTCGAGTGACAAGGCTCACAAACTCTTGAGGGCGCTTTTCCCTTCCCATTTTAAAATGTCGGCTGCCAGCGGTTACTGGTACTCGATATAACGACCAAGCAGCTCTGACTGACTTAGAAGAAAGAGGATGGTAGCCATGACGGGAATTTAAATCAAAAGATTTGCATGTAAACTCTTGAGGGCGCTCGAGCAACAAGGCTCGTAAACTTTTGAGGGCGCTGTTATTTTCAAAATTCAAATTTCGGAAGCAGCGCGCTCCATGACATTGTTGGTTTTCTTTACTTGTTTTGCTTTTTGTCGGGGTTGTGGGGTGGGGCGGGGTTGGAGGGGATGGGGGGGGTCCCCCTTTCGTCCCGGCAACGCCAAGTTGGGGGGGGGGGGGGTTCCGTGTTATATTAAAAACTCTACATAACGGTCTAAAATTGCCGGTTAAAGTGCGATTCTGTGTTGCGCGATCATTATCGTACATCGTCGTTCAACGCACTCCGTTGCTAAAATGACGAGCTTATATTAAGCACTCATCCTTTGTACACTGATCAGACTATATTTGTAAAAAGTATAGCGACCCACGGGAATTGGAAAGAAAAAGCGAAGAAAGTGAATTGAACGCATCCACTTGCCCACTTGAACATGTAAAAGTGGCGTGAACAGAACGACAGCGAGTATAAGAGCCAAGCAATTGTCTGCAGCAATCGACCGCTCTTCTGCAAAGACAGACGAGATGACGAAGACGGACCACTCGAATGGAATCGCTAGATTGGATGTACTCTAACGAGTTCATGGGGAAAACAAACATACCATAAGACACAATGTAACGCGGAGGGACGGTAAGCGATCGGAAGATAATTGGACCAATCTATATGCGCGCAATCCACCAACTGCAAGGCCTGGGTAGTTTATTGTTTCACAGTCTGTTGGAACGAGTCGCTATTGCGCGTTGATGTTTGATGTAGCAATTCGTCTAGCCCGCTGGACTTGGAATTGCAACGGCTCGGAGTTTTCTAACAAGAAGACATTGTGTTGGGCTAAGATTGAAGGACAGTAAACGTATTTCTGTCACCACGAACGAACGCATAACCTCACCCAACAGTCGTCGGATATGACTGGGAAACATATCAACCTTGCCCTCAGCTGCCTACGGCTGGTTGCATGTTTTTCTATTGTTTTAAGTAAGCAGTGATGTTTAAGTGTGTCTTTGAAGAAGGTTGACGAATTAACGCTCATGAACTCTTCCCCAATACCACCTGGTTCGCGTAACATCAGCAAGACGTGAAACTCCATTCCCGCAAATGCCAAATACCTGCCGTTGCGCGCTCTGCGAACGCACGACCTTCTACTACGAGTTGTAGAATCCAGAAGATTACATTTAACCCACGCTTGATTGAATCTCCAATCAAAATATTCCATACAGTGTATTTTGGGCCAAGTGAAATTTGCGAAGTAGGACGTACGTTCGACGAGGTAATTTAATTGTTGGATGTCTCAGACCTATATTATTATTTCTTTTGGTGACGTGATCGTAGTTACACATTACATGGTTACACCAAACGGCAAGTGGGCCCAATCAAGCGATACGTTTCCGTGCGGTAGTTGTGAATTCTGCTTGATCAAACATTAAATTAGGTTTGTTTTAATTGAATAGGACATTTTAGACGGTGCAGCTCCACATGTGTTTTAAGTCAACATAGATTGTGTATAATTGCGGAAACAGTTGAAGGTGTTTCCAGGGTAAATGTCCATGACAAACTTTCTAAGAACATCGGTGAAGAAAACTGACAATGTATTTTTTAAGTCTTATACATCCATCATCTACTGGGTGAGTAAAAAAAGAGGAAACCCAACTGGGGCCCCGTATTTATTTATTTATTTTTTTAAAGAAGTTCTGCATGTAGCGCTTTCCAGATCTAGGATATTAAAGTCCGATTAATAAGCTTTCTTTTAGTAGAGAATCATTCAAATCGCTCATGCCCTTTTCCAGTTGTGGAATTTTGAACACAAACACCGTTTTTAACCTAGTCCACAAATCACAGTAAAGGTAAGCGATATTTCAGCAAAACGAAAACTATTCACGTAAAACCCATCGGAACACTCCCATTACCATGATAACTGGCACTTGTCATAACATTGATTTAAAAACCTGCTGCTTCCAATGTATAATAACATGCTTTACAATGTCAAGAGTTTATAGTTTTGCTCTGCCTTCTACTTGGCTACCTCGGAGACGTATGGGATTATTTTAATATCATTTTCAGGATACGACATAGTTTCATTTTCACTGAAATATCACGTACCTTAAATGTGATCCGTGGACAAGGTTAAAAAACGGTGGAAAAGTACATGAGTGATTTCAATGATTCTTTCACTAAAAGAAAGCTATTAATTGGACTTTCATATCCTAGATTTGGAAATGCTACATGCAGAAATCCGTTTAAAAATGAGGGCACCATTTGGGTTTCCATTTTTGACTCACCCTGTAGTAATGGTCAAGCAGACTAGGAGTTTGGGATCATTTCTCTGAATCATTAACTAGATATCATGGTCAAATTGGCTCTGTCACGGACATTGCACTTCTTTTTATAATGCAGGCATTGCCCTTAGTTTTTACCAAATTTACAGACGACCGTAAATTTGGTATAGGGGCAAAAGAAGTTTCGACGGCCGATAGATTTGTTACAAGAAGAGAGGAAAATGTATACCATGAAGTTATTTTCAATGGATAATTCAAACCGAGAGCGGCAAGCAATGATGCTTAAAGATATTTTTATTTGCTCAATGATTAAGTCTACATTTAAACGCGACCTTCATAAAGCGTATATCTTTTGCCCCAAATACTAGGCACTTTTGCCCCATATACTAGCGTACATCTTTTGCCCCAAATACAAGACACATTTCTGTGACCTCTCGCTGTCTTTTAAACCGGACTTAGCCAGTTTAAGATGCAGTCGCCCTTTACATCATATAAACCAGGTCGTGACGAGACTTAAGTGATCGCTCGCCATATTCGCTTTTTGGCATCGAATTTGTTGAACGGTTTCAGCCTTAACGACGCCGAAGGACAAAATTGCGACACACTTGAACGTGCCAAAAATTCACCATTGGCAACAGCAACTATTGATCTATGATTGAATTGCATCCATCCGTTGTCTAACAATGTAGCTGAACCTCAGTGCTGTGCTGTGCCCTCCATTATCGTTAACGGTTTTGACGCTTGACTAGTTCATTGTCAATTGAAAGGAATCGATCATTTGGTTTCCTCTTTCACGCACGCTTGTCATACACTCTCCGGTATCGATCCTGAATGTTTGACACCTGCTACAAACTCGAAAATAAAGGATCTTCATAAACGAAAAGTGATTTGGTGAAGATATTTTGCCCGACTTGAATTGGTTCCGTATAGATCCGACGTGGTGCGAGATTTGGATCCGTAAAATACGGACTCACAACAGTCCGTCAGACGGAATTAAAATAAGGAAAATTCAGTTGTGAGAGTAACGGTCAACTCTCTAAATTCCGAAGAGTGAAAAAATTCAGCTCCATTCGAGTGAAGATTCACTCCCACAGTCGGAAACTAGGAACTAGACGTTTTAGCGAGAAATTTCTTCAATCGTAAAGATCGAGTTTTCACTCGAGCTTCGACTGAAGTGGTTCTTTTTACAGACTATTTCAATCGAAAATGAGACCACATTTCAATAGGGGTCCAATTTTCATATGGCACTTGCTAGATTGATTGGAGTGATTGTCCAGATTTTTCAGGAGCCAGATAATGAGTGCACTCAAAAAAGTTCGGCAAAATGGGTTGATAATTCGACCAACGCTGGTCGAATTATCAACTGCCAACACTCTTGGGCAAATTCTTCCCAATAGTTTGACAGTTTTTACCCAATTCAACTCATTATGAGATAATTTCATACCAATTCTGGGTAAATTACATTGCGAAACAGTGTTTCATCCAACCTTTTTTACAGTGTGGTCTTAATCACATTAATGTTCCGGCGATCGTCTGATGATGTTACCGTGTGACAATGCCGAATTGTGCCGTGGCTCGCCCGGTCGACAAAGCTCCATTCAAGCTGGAAAGATCCGTGCTTCCCGGAGCAATCAAGCACACACGGGGACATGCATTTTACTGTCATTGCTAATCAACTCTGGGGTCTAGCATTCGCAGGGAAATTACTCCCTAAAGAAGTCAGGATACAGCAGGCAAAACTCGAATAACAAAAGTGCCAATTTCATCCACTTATAAGAAGTTTCGATCGACCCACACCAATTTTCCGCAGATGGAAATCAGAAATGGGTGAGTTTTTTTCTATAGGCTTGCAAAATGCCAATCCTCACTAAATCATGCCAGACTCCAATGTCAATTTTGCTCGACAAAATCCATAAAATTGGGGCAACTAGCGGCACAATGTTTTTGAAAATCACTTCAGAAAGACGCCGTGCTGTAGAGAATGCTCACTGAACATAATTTGATTTGCTTCTTCAGTCAAGGGCAGAAAAACTGGGTTCCGAATAATACTTCAAGATCCTCCCTGGGACAGCAAGGCCCACGGAAGACGGGTTCTTATTCTTAATTAATAGGAGAAGGAAGCGCGCTGGAACGGGCGGTGTGGTCGCTAACCGAACGCTCATCCGTTACGGTGTTGATCGGGAATGAGCAACGAGTGCAGCACTTGAGGTTCGTTTCATACTAACTTTATTTACCCATGCTCAATATTCTCTGTGTTTGGCACATGCGCGATTGCACCGAGTGCAGACTCAGCACGGTAATGTCAAGCATGCGATCTCAAACGCCACCATCGATCTCTGATTGTTTGAGTAAACAATCTGCCTTCCCCTGTAATGATTTCCGAGCTGAGATGAAGAGATATGAAAAAAGCTATGTACGCCTTCTCGATTTAATTGAAATCATGCGCCAAGGTTTTCTAAATAATATGCGCGCAGTTTCAGGGAATTTTAACGAGCAGGAACCGGCTTGGACTTTAAATTTCATGGAAATTATGTGAATATGTCAAGACCGTTATTATTTTTTGCTGTTGCATCGATTATATAATGATAAATCAGTGATGTATTGGTAAATGTAACTTGAAAATGATTAAATAAAACAGAAAATTTGCCGGACAATTTTGTTTCAAACTATTTGACGAATTCAGGTATCCAAACTCAATACTGTTTAACCATAAATGTTACTCTTGTAGCTACATTTCAGTGGACTGTCTCTTTACGCGATGTAGTAGTAACCTAATAAGACGTGCCAGTGCCTGCAGACTGAAGTTGACAGCAATTTCTTTTATTGCGTAAATTTCATTTTACAAAATGAAATAATTACATCACAGTAGACTGCAGGCAAAAATATTGAGCGAATGTTTACGTTTACATAAAATGCTTATAACTACCTTTCACGGGCGATGAAACTTTCTTTAAGGCAGTCTTGAGTTCTTCATCCGTCGCCCCATCACTTACAGTTAGAAACTGTTCCACAACAAAACCCTCTGCGTTCAATGAGCTCTTGATCTCCTGACCGAGAACGGTCCACTGTGGGTCACCCACGGCAATGATGGCCGTGTATTTCCAGCCGAAGTCTGCCATGATTGCCCGGAACGCCTCGGCAGTCGAGGAATCGGACACGCTCATGCGTGTGAAGGACGGATAAGCCTTGTGATCCGTTAGTCGGGTATCGGTGCAAGACCAGGACGTTATGGGTACGTCCCTTGCTCTGGCCAGCCGGGCAGCCGGATCGCACGTCATCCAGTGCGCGGGGCCCAAGATGGCATCCAGCTCCGCGTCGAGAGTCAACGCCGCCACGGCCAACAACTCCTTGGGAGGGGAGCACTGCGTCTCCCGTACGCGGAGTGCCAAGCTGACACCTGCCGGTATGATAGGCGGTGCCGATGCGTTGATCGCCCCCACGGCGAGCTCCGCCGCTACGTCGGCCACCGCGCTGGAGTAAAATGAGGTGCAATTGACAGGTGCTAGGACCTCCAGGGTGTAAGTATTCATGAAACTGCCGGCCATTGTCAAGAGATGAGAGAAGAACGCAAGACGCAGGTAGTCCAGCATCTGGATGACGAGGAATCATATCATCTGCCCATCGGCGGTACTAGTAACCACACGGACGCTAACATTAACCCAAACTCGCCGGGAACATTCTTAGAAACGTCTCACCATCTAGCTCATCTTTGGAAGGAATGAAAGTCTGGAAATCCTTCCAATATACATCTTCGAACATGACGCTCCAAGAGTGAGGCTAATCTCGACCTTTGATTCGCGACATCGCAGGAACTTAATCGTGAATCTCTTTGCGAAGTTGCCGTCCGTCGAATGCCGCCGCCGTGCTTGCTCGCTGTCCACTTAGCCTTTTCTTCCTTGGAATTGAAGTGCCGGCGATAGAATCTGTAGCCTCGGAGATAAATTGTCTGTGGAGGACGCGGCGATGGGCCATCTCCGCCGAGCTCTAGACACATACATTTTGTCTGGTGATTTCGGGAAGCGGTTGGTGCGGTTGGCATGGCAACCGCAGCGGTGATTTCTAGGAGTCGCAGCAGTATCAAAATGCCTCGGCACGATTCGATCGGACGGCGCGTGTGCCGTTTAATAGCGCATGCGCGTTAGGGCGGGTAGATGGACCTCTTTTTTGTGAGAATACTGCGGCGGAATTTAATTAAGCAAACAGGGCTCAAAAGATTTTAATTTTATCTTGAGTGCTCTGTTTTTATTTGGAAATTGGAAGATCGTACCATGATCCTCCTTAGTAAACAATAGAGCCGCACTACAAACAGGAAGTGAATTCTTATAATTCATTCATTTTAAGTGGAGTTCCGATTTCGTTGTTATTAATAAATAAGTCGAATTCGACTTTGTGTATCGCTAATCTTTTTATAATTCACGAATATGCTTTTTGCACAAAAAGGGGGGGGGGGGATTGAGGTAGGATATAGGGTACAAAATGGAACTGGCTCATAAGTGTCTATAGAGGGCGCTTTCCATGACGAGATAATCCAAGGTTACTCTGGTTCCCTGACCTCATTATCCTTTGGACTTCATAAAAATGGGGCTCGGTAACTAGAGGTGAATCTGACATACATTGCCCGGAATTCTGGGTAATGTTAATATGCATGACGTGCGTAGGTCTCAATCCCGCCTCGCCTCGTGAATTCGAAATCACAACGGTAATGTTTGCGCGCAACCAGCCTGTTGCAAAATGGCAATAGGCCTGGCGACGAAAGTGCAATTTAGATTTTTGCTGAATTTGAAAGTATCTCTGGCACATATCATTGAAGAGAGAAATATTGCTGTTCAATTTGTACAATCTATGCAGTTGAAATGCTTGAAAGTTGCTTTCATGGAGCCACTGGTGATGTAATTGTCTACCTTCTGTGGTAAGCCGAGCTTGAGTTTCTTGATAATCGTGAGTTCAATCACCGGCGTCCATGCACAAAAGTTGAACAGCGATTCAAAAATAAACAATCATGATGCGCACGCGCAGAAGCGATCCAATCAAAGGCTTTAAATGGTGCTAGTTACCTGTCCCCATATCTTTGGTGTGTGTGTGTGGGGGGGGGGGGGGGAACAGTCTAATCCAAGGAGATTACGTAATAAAAACTAAATTGAGAATAGGGGTTTCTTTACCGAAATTTAGTGTTTGCACAACCGTCATAATAATTGAAATGCAGTACTCTTGAAAAGCGTAATTTTCAAAAAGTTTAACAAAATTGGTCGATCATGCAAACAATCCCTGGAACAATAGTTGTCGAAAATAGTTAATATTTCTTTTTCCAAGTGGATGTCGACATTCTGGTGCGTTGGATGCTAGCCTGAAATTGCCGGGTCGATATAAAAAAAAAGACTAAAGGGGTGTCGACAGTCGACACTATTCGAACCTTAGATGACTAAAATCCTCTCAACAGGAGATTTCACAAGTCGAATGTTGGGTAAATCAAAGAACGGGATCGTTCAAAGTTACCATGCCGTGCCCGCAGCCATACAGGCCGACAGTAATTCTCGCCACCTTCGGTTAATTATAAAACAATGACCCTGCAGGCCCCACCTGTTAAGTGCCATTTCTTTAATACATGCCTCGTTATTCCATCCACAAATGCGTCGCAGGTGTATGTAGTGAGCCCGTTCGCCTGCCCTCTCAGTAGGTGCATTTTTTTCGCTATTTCTGAGCGGTGAAAATGTCATCAATTTTTTATGATCGTGTCCCTGCCCTAAAAGGGTGAATTTATTTAATTTATGACATGCGTCTGCACTCCAAACGGCTCTTTAGATTTGACAAAATACACAAACATCATTCTCATGTACATCTAACACTACACTCTCAGCCTTAGCAGGGATCAGCATTTCTACCCTTTTTTTGTTGGAGATGGTGGGGGGGGGGGGGTTAAGAACTGTGCATGTAAATCGGGGGGAAAAGTCAAATTGAAAAATGCATTTCAGATTTTGTCAAAATTTTATTAAATTTGTCAATATTGTATTAATGAAAAAAAAGGTAAAAAACAAAACAATCCTGAAAAAGCACAGGAAGGCTACCAATGAATTTAGGAACCTTTAACAATGAAACCCCATAATCATAAAAAATATAAACAGATTCAGGAACTCTTGGAATATCAAAGATCAAGTCCTGTGTTCCGTAGAATCAGGAACATTTATCGTACAATTTTAAAACCTGTTAATAACATGACTTCTTACGGCTGGGCTCAACGGTGGAATTTTCCTCGCAATAGTGATCATATCAGGCTCATTTGGAGATCGAGGCTGCCTCCCCCTCCAAAAAAATACAAGACGCGGGAAGGAGGCCGTGTTTTTGCCAAGGTTCCATCGTGATTAATAGTCGCCACGCAAAATTAACCCGATTCACATCTAATGAATTCAGCACATACGGCTCATTACACTACAAAAATGTAGGTCTACACGATTGTTAAAATGCTTTTCACCTTCTTATATGTTGTAATATTTGCAATTAAAACAAAATTTATTACTTCAGAAACATCTTTAGAGGACATTTTTATTCCGAACATATGAAAAAAAACCAAATCACTTCAAAGCAAAATAAGGGTGTTGTAGGGCCTACAGAATACAGTCTCCTGACGACGGGCAGCGCATACTGTCCGAAACGTTGAGTTCCCCCGTTCTTTCAGAACCTCAGCAACTCACAAGAGAGATTTGTCAAATGATGCTACCGTAAATCTTTATCTTATTACAAATTTCTGTAAACCTTCCACTATAACTGTAATGATGACCACAGTCTTAGTAGTGTTTGTTAATTTATAATATTGCAAAACATCTTTTAAAATGTGTAAATAGCAGTATTTTGGCCATGATTCCCGTGAAGAATTCCGAATCTTGTATAGAGCACAGTGTCCATATTCCGATTTGGGAACCGTTGGAAACCAATATAATTCTGACATTGAAACCGAAAACCACGCAAAACACTGTGCAGATAATTTCAACCATGAACCTAGCCTTTTACACGAACACAAGTGGTCATCTTGACCAAAAAAAAAAAAATCCAGTGTGAATTCAAGCAGGGTAATGGTCTCGTTGACACAAAGTGCATTTACAATCGAAGGAGAAGTGACCCTTCTCCAATGAGATGCAAAGGATGTGGCGATGGTCAGACGAAGCGTCAAATGTAGCGTGCCTCGACCGTCTGCACGGTGCAAGGAAAGATAAACAAGTGCGGTGTTTTTCTCGGTATTTTTCTTCATGCTTCAAACTGATCGCTCACAGTGTCCTTAAAAAATGCTCTCTTAACGTCAGTGTCGTTAAATCAACACCGTATATCTTCCTGCTTAGACAGGGCGTGGGTTAATAGCAGCCGCCTACGTCTTAGAGAATAGGCCTATATCCTTTAAGATCAGTCGTTGTCATGAAATTGCGAAATTGTAAATAAGCTACAGATATAGTCGCCGACAGTTGGAAGCGGTGTGTCTTGGATACTGATCGACTACTGTCAGACACAACATCTTGACATGTCGGAGACAAGCATCAGCTAGGACGACGATCGTGGAAAACAAGGTTAAAAATGTTGATATAATGGGAGAAATCACAACACAAATGGCACACTGCTACGTACTTGATACGCGAGAGGGCTCACTCTATTGTGACAAGTGTCGATTTTAGGACTTCAGAATGGTAACATAATGCTTAATCTCTTCAAAATACGGCTGAAGCAATTTCTTACCTTTTTGCCACTAACATGTTTCCACTAAAAAAGAAGAAAAAAGAATGTGCTCGACATGTTTACTTATTTCAACATTTTGAAAATACCACAAATTATTCATAAGATTTAAGGTAATAAAACAATATAAAAACAAATTAAAAAACCCTTTACCTTTTATACTTGAATTACTAAGTAGGTAGATGTAGTGCCAATGTAATAGAAAACAATTTGGTGATAATAAGAACAACAAGTAGTACAAGATTTGTGATATATCACAGTAAATGTAAATACTTTTAACAATATTTGTCATTTTGAAGTATTGCATTGAAGTAGATGCTGAGACAAGTTGAGGAGTTAAAATTCCCATTTCTAAGATGCAGTTAGAGGAAGTCGCTACCACCATAGGCTGCTCAGGGGATTGTTTACGCCACTGACTGGACCACTGTGGTCCTGTTGCTTTGAGAACCTTGCCGTCGGTTTCCCCTTGAACCACAACCGCAACACAGCATCATTACGACCCTCTGCCGGAACTGCTTCATCCGGAACGCGTAGACGAACGGATTGACGCAGGAGTTCAAGAAGGCAAGGATGACGGTGAAGTGGTACCAACCACCCTGGTAGTCCAGCGGACCTCCCAGGTTAAACTGGAAGAAGGTGGTCTGATTAGGCGCCCAGCAGATGACGAATAGGACGAAGAGGGTGATGAGAGTCATGGTGATGTTTCTGTTACGAGCCGACATCTTGCCAGCACCGGTGCTCCCGGGCTGAGCCGGTGTATGACACACTCGCTCCTGGCGACGAAGAGCTCTCACGATGGAGATGTAACAGAATCCCATGATGCAGACTGGTAGCAGGAACTCCCAGAGGTAGAGCATAGAGCCGGTCAGGGCTTGGACGATTCGCCCCAACGGGGCGACCGCCTTGCAGGACCCGCTAGCTACGGTCGTCCAGAAGGTAGGATGAGCGTATTGCATAACGGGCGCAACCAGCCAGAGAATCGCCACGAAGATCTTGGTGTTGCGTCGCGTGAAGCAGCGGGCGTACTTGAGAGGGTGTACCACGGCGGAGTAGCGCTCCAGAGACATCAGCATCAGGTTGAAGGAAGAGATGGCGGTGAAGAAGAACAGGACAAACTGGGTCCACCAGAACCGGCAGAGCCAGGGGCTGGTCGGAGACCGGTGTCGCCAGATCTGCGTGATGCCGAAGAGGATCAGCAACACACTGGTGATCAGATCAGCCAAGGCTTGGGTGAAGATGAGCAAACTGACTCGGTTCAGTTGAGATTGGAAGGACCAGAAGGCAGCACAGGCCAACAGGTTCCCCAGCAAACCACACAGGCCGATCGCGCAGTAAGCGGCAGTCTTAAACTTCTGAATCGGTGTAAACTCGTCGTCAACATCAAATACACGAGTGGAAGAGTCGAGAGTTGTGTTCAAAGTATTTTCAATATCACTCACTATGGTCGTATAATCCATTGTGCTGTATTCAAAATACAGGTGAAATAAATTAACTGATATTATAGGTTAACGGAGAGAAATAACTCAGTAGGACACTTCCAAATAGACAGTTGCTTCCGATTGCCAAACTAGTCATGTATCGACAATACACGCATCATCGTCTACACACCAACGTAATTGGAACTCCTCTTCTTATAACAGGCAAAACAAAACAATTGGTTTAATGGGAAAGACACTTAAAAACCGCACCCCAAAAAAACCACTAGAGAGAGACACTTGTTTCCAGTCATAATTGCCTTTACTCGCCAAAAGCTGTTAGTTATTTTGTTGCAGGTATCAACTCAAAATAAAATTTACGAAATACGTCAAGGAGCTGCTAATGGCATCCCGGGAAAAAAAATTGCGTAGCTTAAAGGATTTTGAACCTTTTAAAAGCTTTAAAACAATGGAACACGTAGGTGCTCTGTAATCTGCCTAAAAAGCTTGCGAAATTGACTTCATATTTTTGAAAAAGAAGAATCTCTTGGATCGTTAACGTCACTAACACCTGTTACACGTCGACGTCCACAGCTTTACCCTTTGCTGCATAATGTTTTTTTTTTTAAGCAACGCTGCACCTATAGTACCACAGTTAATAGACCGTTTGCACTGCGGCCAACTTGGAGGTGTGTTTTTGTTCAACAGGTCTATGAGAAATATGAGACCCATTATGTAGCACCTTATAAGGGTTTACAAGGTGCTGCGGCACATATTGCAGCCACTGCCAGAAACACCGGGGCAAACCCCTTCTCTTAGCGATAAGTGTTACTGGGTTCTTTAACGTGCATTACACAACACACGGGACCTACGGCTTCGCGTCCCATCCGAAGGACAAAGCAATAATTGTAAAGTGCCTTGCTTAAGAGCACAAGCACCATGTTCTCACAGTCAGGATTCGAACCCACGTACCACGAGTCGAACACCGTAACCATTGCACCACATCACCCAAATAACGGTACACTGAACAAAATTCCATTTGTTTTCTCTGCAGGAGGGAAATTGATAGATCATTTTGGTTGTAAAGATTGTAGCTTAATGATCTTGACTCACAGTTCGGCAGTACAAAATAAAACGACACGAGAGTGAGACTACGGTATCAGACAACGGAGCCTTGATGATATTTGAACAATTAATATCGGCTTTAATTTAATTGGATTTTGGCAGGGAATGAGGGTAATGGTGTGATCAGGCATTTTATTTTATTATCATAAAAAAAGAGTCCATCCAACCGCGTCCATCCCCCATTACGATGGTCAGGTCCCCGGCGTAAAGGAAACTAACATTACATAAAGCGTCGTCAGGGTTACTTCTAATGCAGTCTACCACTCAATATAAGGTATGAACAAAGTCGTCGACGTTTTCATGTTAATACAGCCGCAAGAGGGCGCTGTCATGAACGCGCGGGGAGCAATTATTATTTTTGTAATGATTGAAGGTAAACTATTACCAATTTTCTGCTCTAAAGCGTAATTAATATTCTGAGACCTCAAGGAATTGAATGGAATGTCACAATTCTTAAAGTTATGCAAAACAAACTTTCTTTGAAGAAAAAAAAGGTCGGAATTTTAACTCTCGAACTCGAAGTCTGGTGAAGCTTTGTTTTATTACCATGGACGTATTGTGAGGGGAAAAAGCTATTTTGTTTTTCAGATAAGTACTGGGGATTAAGCTCGAAATCACCAGTTAAAAAGAGGCTTGGGGTCATGTTTTTTGTTTGTGCAGTTTTTGTCCTGAAGAAAGCTGGAGCCAAAATCATTTTGACGAAAATCAGGGAACAAATCACACACGCCCAATCACACACACGAGCAGTTCATAAGCTGTACTGTAGTTTCCCAGAACACGTACACAAAAGTTTTCACTGGAATAGGCATCTTAAGGCTTCAGATCTGAATACACATGTACATGTATAAAGGTAAATTATGCTGTACCCTGTACGTAATTATGGGCATGGTACGCTCACCAGGTATTGTCACAGTAAGAAAGGGTCCGAGCCTCCTAGGGTTAGTACAAAAGTTTGTGCCTAAACGCAGAAACACAGACTGTTGATGTTCATTCAACCACATCTTGATTCTATTGACGAAAGCACCGCTGATTTCCGCCAGGTACACTCACTCCACTCGCCGGAGGAATTGTTATGCAGTCAGTGGAGTACCGTATACCACAGAGCAACGAACAGATCCGCGATGAATCTTAAATCACCACTCTAAAACAGGTGATATCTTAACTGATAGGTGATATCTCGGTACTAACTTTGGATTGCTACCGATCTTTATGAACAGTTTGAGGAATACCGACTGAAGTAAAGCAACTCATGAAAGGTGAGCACAACTTGTAACGGATCGCAGCCATGGCACTGAGGTGACAATTAAGTGCTGTTGTGTAGGACAACATGGTACAAATGTAGGCTACAGTACATCGCCATAGATGCCTCCAGACTACCGCATGGTCAATCTTCTCAAAAAGTTGGATATGTACCAATCTAGTCTTAGGCTTCAAATTGAAATCATTTTGCATCACTCTCAGTTGCGAATGGTGAAGAAGGATCTCCTTCCAAAATTGAAATGAGCTCAAACTTGGCTGGTGATATACTGATCGAGGACCTTGTCTTTGCCTCATGAACATTTTAGACAATTGTGTCTGCTATTAAGGAGTGAGTTGCCCTAATTTTGTGTTGCATAATTTTTTTTCTGCAAGATGTCCAAGCCTGATTTTAGCCTAATCTCCCGTCCGCATGTCAATCATTGGATTAAATCTTCACAGTAACATTGATTTGCTATAAACTTCTTTAATTGCACAGTCACACAATCGTTCGTTTGCATATTACAGCCGTGAAGCCAACGTAGTGAGAAAGAATTGAAATATATCTGTTCGTCTGATAACCCTGGCCAGCCGTAACCATGGAAATGGAAACATCACGGGAAACATCTCCCATCCTGTCTCCTAGCAACGCTTCGTTAAACGGAACGGGACCTCATTCCTTGTCTTTGAACCACACGGAACCGGCGAAAAATGGCGACGAAAAATATGAAGAACTGGATGAGCCAAACGACAGTCAAGTGAGGTTTTTTTGAGCGAATGAGGCTAGAGGGCTCCGTTACGGGCTCTTTTTTGGGGGGGGGGGGGAATGGGTGGGGATACCAACAATTGTGAATCTTAGGTTATTGAGGCTAGGTTAATTCAAAATTTACATAATTGCAATTTTTGTATTCTCCATTGAAGTAACGTTACTAAATTGCTTCGATAAATTTGCCATTCTACTGTCTGTCCCAGAAAATGGCGTCTATACTACACAACGACATGGCCCATTGATCGAATAAAACTATAACACTACGAATACATTCCTTTTTTAATATATACTTAGTTGATCATTTAATTTTCTAAAACTTTACTTAATTGTTTATGTAAACAGCAAATGGTTTGTTTCAATTATCAACCTACATTTCCAAAAACAAGAAAAATACAACCAGTTAACTTGCATTTCGAAAATTTACATCGAAAAACCTGCTTAGAAACGAGCATTATACATGTACATAGGCTGACGTCATAGTCCGTTATGCATTATTCAACAGCTTGGAAGTTTGTCTTGATTTCTATTGACCAGTTTAGTGTATATTTTCTCCACAGAGTGGCAATGGTTTGAATGTGTGGCAGGCCGTTCTGTTTATCACCGGTCTTCTCGTTGATTACTCTCTTCTCGCTGTGGAAGCTTTGGTCGTCAATACAGGTAGGATTTGGACTTTGATACCTAAAGAAAAATTAAAAAAAAATGCTGTTTTTTTTCTCTACAGAAATTCCTGAGATCCCGAAATAAGGAAGTTTATTCTCGCGTTCAGGCATGTAAAACAAAATTATATATGTGTATTGCGAAATTTGTTTTCATAAAGGCGTACCCAAATCAATGTGGGACGACTTCCTTAATTGTTTAATAACAAACACAGATCACAGGAAAAAAATCCCTGACTTTTCAAATCTATTTAAACTTGAAATATTAAAATAAAAAGGCACTCAGTACTTAGCCTTGATTGTAGGACCGGTAAATTTCATTCAGCCATACTTGCTACCAAAGAAGATCCCATTTTCGGTGTTAATTTTAAAGCGGTCATTAATTACAATGGTCTCTTTTGCGGCTTCCGTAGGCTGGATTGGCCTCTTTCTGGCGACTGTTCTATGTAGCGTGATTGTCTTCACCGCGATACTGATCGGCCGTTGCTGGAACATCGTACGGGGAAGATGGCAGAATGAGCGGCATCCTTACGGAGCTATCGGCTATGAGGCTTTCGGGTCATGGGCAAGGTCAGTTGATAACACCTCTGAGATGCAAGAGGGCGCCATTTACGATAGAGGGGGCTGTTTGATACAGAGACCTCATTACGGCGCTTTGCGATTTGAAAAAGGAAAGCCATATGTCACTCCATATCACGGTTACACTCGAGTTGCCATGGTATATTTTGGGGGTCAATAATGAAGTATCTCACGTGCAAACAAGTAATTAATTCGGGCGATTCACAATGCAGTGCGCCACCAAGAGTTTGCAACGGAGAGTCCATTTTTCAAGTTTACGGTCGACAAACACATGGTCCATTTGAATGAGTGTCGGTAGACAATTTGAGCTAATATGTCATAGATTGGGGCATAGCGTTCTGCCCGCGCTGCGAATTTGTCGACCATCTCCCACAATGCACTGGGAAAAATGAACTCTCCGTGGCAAACTCTTGGTGGCGCACTGCATTGTGAATCGCCCGAGATCGACTTAAGTCGAGTTTTCCAATGATCCGATCCGAATTGTCAACTTTATATAAAGTATCAGAGACCGGTGTTTTCGTGGATGTCTTCACGACCTCTAAATTGGGTACAATTTATAGTATGCAAATTGTAAACGTACAAAAATAGGCGCGCTTGAACGAGGAGCAATCAGACTTTAGGGAAGTTTGAATCGTCTAGGCATAATTATAACAATTTAAAGACACTTAATTCCAGGCAATGCCTGTCTTGTTTCATGTAATAGATCATGTCACCAGATAAATGTTCCAGTTTTTGTCAGCTCAATTCCAATGGGAGACTTTTCAGACGCGTGGTGGCAGCAAACACAAAGGTCCTTTTCCATAATTGGTTACGTCATGTTTAAGCTAATGTGCGCATCTTCAAAATGACGTAAGCAATAATTGTAAATGACCGTTATGTTTGCTGCCTCCAAGCGCCTTTATTTTATGTGTTCTTATTTTCGTGAGGGCGTCTTGCTTTTGCCTCGATAGGACCGCCATTAATGTGATCGTGGATATCTGCTGTTTTGCTGTCACTACTGGCGTTCTGATGGTGACAGCAGAGAATCTCTTCGTGCTCGGCGGGCAGGCGCTTCACGGCAAATATTGTCTTCTCCCGGTCGTGATTGCCGTGGTCGCCTGCCCGTTCATGTGGCTTGGGACTCCCCGGGATCTTTGGTAAGTAACCACGGTATTAAACTGTCTTTGTATTATGTGCTGGAAAAAGTCTCTTTTTTTCCCGTAACATTTTGTTTTGAAAATGACTGCAATTGACGGAAAATGAACTTACATGCAGATTTGGCTGTAGTAAAGAGCTCAAAACAGAACAGTATTACATTTTATGACAATATTGCTTTGATTTCTGTATCCACACATTACAACCTGACAATATATTTAAGCTCATAGATACAGATTCCTTTTTTTTTCTGGCATCTATAGGTCTTTTTTTGCCCTGTAAAAAAGATTGACAACTTTCTAAACAAAATCGAAAGCTTTAGTTTCTCTGAAACCCACGCAATGCTTGGTGCCATGCTTTAGGGCAGAATAACCTTCAAAGTAGACCCGCCTGATTCTTTGTCACCGTTGAGGGGGTACTTCAAGTGCATGTGAGTCCATCGTTATTGTTCTTCCTTAGGCAATTGGGTGTATGGGGCGCTCTGACTGGTACCCTAGTGTACCTGCTGCTATTCATCGGCGCAATCGTCGACGACGAAGACACGGAGGCCGATACCGACTACTCCAACGTCACCAATGTTACCGTAGGTACGCCCTCTAACGTTGGACATGTACGCGGTACTTTGCTACACAGTACTGTGCTGGTGCATCTGGCGGAGATTTGCGGAATCGTCCAGGTCGCCCTTGGTATACATTACATTGCGCCGGGTCTCCAGCGCGACATGAAACGGCCGGAGAAATTTACCAAGACTGTCTGTGTGTCGTTTGCATGTGAGTGATCGCGCGAGACAGATTATTAAGATACTTCTATCATTTACCTTGTAATATATTATTTTATTTTACTTATTCATCTATTTCATTCTTATTTTAACTGAAAAGCATTCAGTGGAATTCACTGGTCTCACATGGATCCCAAAAGAGAGAAGACAATGTGAAGAAATTTCAGTTGAAAACTCCAGAAGAATGTTCGGGGAAAAAACACGGAATCAAGTCGTGACTGAAAACCCAATCCGCATATTGGTCCACCTCAATTTTATTTTACAAAATGCGTTTTTGATGCATGTTCAAAGGTTAGCCTTCTCCCGTTTATAAATCATACTGAAGGCACTTGAATTCTGTTTAATTATGTATGACATAATTTGCAGGTATCAATCGGAGAACTCTTTTATTTTCTTTAGAAAGCCTTGATTTGCCCTTGTTTTTTTCCCCGAAGTCCTAACTGTATTTCTTCGATTGTTTTATTTTCCCCCAGACACATTTGCTTTAGCTATACCTGTTCTGGTTGTAACATACGTCTTTCAGCGAGATCGTCTAGCTTACGTGACAGCCGACACCACCGTTCTTGCCGTGCTGACCCCGGGGCCGCTGTCTGTTGTCGCTGCTGCGCTGTTTCTACTCCGTAGCGTTATGGTGCTAGTCAGTAGCAATAATCCACTCTTCCAATCACTGGAGGAAAGACTAGACATTCCTTCAGGTACAAAAGAAGTCAACAGTTTTCTTTTCATAATTGGAGGTGAAGAAATTCGTGATCGAAATGTACCCACAGCCAATATACCGCCCTCACTTGGTGGCCTCAGGGGCACATTTCAAATTCGTGGAAAAAAAATTATGTCTCATCATGCTTATAGGATGCAACGGCGCAATGGAATGTATTCCCTCCGAAATGCACCAGAAAATATCACGTGACCAGAAAGATGGCGGTATCCATGAAACGGCCGTGCCCCTGGAAAAGACTGAACCGTTGAATATCTCGTTCCAAACTTTATAAACTCTTTGATTTTTTTTGTACAAACTCCCTGAATTTTGTTTAATAAAATCATTAAATACGAATCCGTTTTTGATATTTACCTTTTTCTCGGTTGTTGTTTTGCGGACGGCGACACGCGCAAAACGGCACAGGAGTCATTTTCTATGGATTTCCTGTTTTACATATCGCTGGCACATTGGACATTATTTAAGCATTAGAGTATACTGTTAAGTACACTTGCTTAAAAAAAATCAGCGAAAATTCCCCCAAAAGTATACCAAGCCATACACAACAGGTTGGTCAACATTTGGTCTGTATTCAGCATGTTTCGCTATAAAAGTCGTCTTTTGCTTTAATGCGTACCAAACAGCATGCTCATCATGTCCATGTCCATTGGCCTATCTTTTCTTGTGGCTTTCCTCCTCAGAGTTTACGTGGAAGCGAGTGGTATTGCGGACTGTCGTGTTTGTCATGCAGCTCTTGGTTGGCGAGACTATACCACACTTTGGAGTCATCTTTACCCTGCTGGGCGGCATCTGCTTCCCCATCCTTGTCCTCATGGCTCCCGCTATGTGTTACCTACGGCTTCGCAACATCCACACGCCTGAGAAATACAAAGAATCCAAGTAAGCTCACGATCGGTGGACAGACGGTCAGACCAATTTTGTTTGAACTAAAAAAGGAAAGAATATCTGACACATGTGATGTGCTCGGCGCATAATCGCTGAGAACATGACAGATTTTAAAGTATTGCTGGTCCCGAAAGCATAGACATTTCTACACAGATTAATCAGAATCTCTGTTCATCTTGACTTCGTAATGGGCCGGATTCTGCCCTTTCACTGGCTTTGGGGTAACCCTATATAATGGCACTGCCCGGGTCACCAGTTACGGTCAGTCCATGAGATGGGTACATAGCAGAGGGTGGCACTCTGGGGCCAGCAATCAACCATAGTTTCATACACATTTGGGCAAAATGCCTGTTTTGTGGTGAGAAGCTCTATGATGAAATGGGACCCAAGCGAACCCAGCTGATAGAAATATTGTCGACTGATCGACATAATTAATATCCAGATCGACATAATGAACAGACCGACTAGCAGAGTGGCTGTTTGGTTTTCTAGCCGACCCTAAAGTTTAACTAATATATTAATTATATCCAAATACAGGGTTTGTAGGAACGAAATGTGTATGCTGTAAGGGAATTCAAAGTCGAACCAAAGTCGATCGGAGGGAAAGATGAGAGTGAACGCCTGCAGATTTTAAACAGCAAGGTTCCACATTAACGACTGTTCTTTTCTTTACCTACAGGGCTATATGGATACTGGAAACAGTCGTCTGCTGGCTGATTATCGTGATCACTCCCATCATGGCGGTGATAATACTGTACGTAATGGGAGCAGGCATATTCCAAGGAAAAACAGTCCTCACTGTTCCATGCTTCATCAATGCCACATTAGCTCACGAATAAAACAGAACGCTCAATTTAGTTTTAAACGTAAAACAGGTATTTAATAAGGGAATAAATGTGTGCTCCGGAGGTTTTTATCACTCTGTTTAATACCACTTAGAGTCTGGGTGCTGATAATTACCCGGTAAAAAAAATATCATATAATTCGTTCAAAACATCCCGATTTTGTTCAACAAATTCACTTTATGCTTTTTGAATCATCCCTCCTGCAAAATAATGGAGTGTTCAGCTGGCGAGTAAGATGAAAACAACCCTTTTATGGAGATTGACGCGCGCGTATCATGTTCTATGCGATGTCGCGCAGAACGCACCTGGCGCGTTGCGTTTTGAATTTAGAACTATAAAATTCTGACTCGCTTGTAGTGTTGCGCATGCCTACGTGAGGATTGTGAACGTTCAACCAATGAAACGGTAAGAGGCACTGGATTTTTAGGAGTCCACATTTTATTGTGACACTGGAAAAGTGTTTAAGACCAGCTAGCCATGTCTTTATCATCCGTTTAAGACCGGCCACGTGACGGGCTCTCGACCAATAGGAATAGCTAAACTGTCTGAGGTATTTATGAATAATCATTTCAACCATAAGTGCACGCATGCGCACATTCTTTTGAACGTCGTGGTAATAATATTATATAAGCAGAGATCATGCAGACGGATGTTTTATGGTTAGAATCAGTAGCGTGAACTACATTGATCACAATAACGTGAACATAGTTATTGCTGTCTTCAGGACTACATCCTCAATACGAAGTTATTACTTTGTGCTCGGCGTACATGGTCCACTAACATAGAGACAGCCTATATTTACAATATTAACAACATGAAGCAGAATTGTATATCTAATTACGAGTATCTTTATAAAGTCCAATCTTAATCGTAATTAATCATCTACGTAAACACTATGTACATGTACATGTTTACATTTTGACATTCCGTTCAAGAAAAACAACAGAGAAACAATTGTCGTATGCTGCTAATACTTATTGAGACTTTATGTTTTAATTGACGTGAGATTATACTGAAAGAGTTAGTATAACATGTGGTGAAATAACAAGATGTTTGGAACTTGACGGGTCATTATTGAACCAAATCGAATTTTTCCAATTCCCATCCGAAACTAGCCTTTTCAATTAACGTTATTTAATTCTCGGTTTTTTTCTCTCTTTTCATTGTCGAATCATACTTGCTTTAACAACACTCTACAAAGATCATTCCGCGTACAAGAGCGCGCTTGATTTATATTTTTAATTGTAACGATTGACCGTATAGCAAGCAGCAATATTTGTGCATTATTTGCATTTTAATGAACTTCAAATATATTTAACAATTTGATTAATAAGACTTTTCGGTTATTTTGATTCTTGCATGTTTATTGTGTTGATATACTGTACCACCACTCACTTGTACATTTGCCGTTACATAAGTATATTTTTGGGTGCTGCTTTTTTTTGGGGGGGGGGGGCAAATCAAAACTTAAATAAGAGGATCATATGGATTTTGTTAAAGGATGACCCCTTTCTACTTGTCAGATCTTTTGCCTTTACCGAGAAGTGCTACCAGAATTATGAGGAATTAACACACTTTCAAAGATAGGGAACAAACTACAATTGACTGGGGACAAAAATAAACCTTGCACTTAATCTGACCCCAGCAGTGCAACTTCCCACAAATGACTCGAAAGGACAAACAGCGTACTACGTCATAGTGTTAAACTGCTAAAAGTCTATCATGACTCTAGACACCAACAGGTGGCGCTGTTCATCAAGGCCTCGGGGCAAGGCCAGCCATCATTCAGTTAGGCGCTGTCATGTCAAACTTGATTTTACGGGTCACGAAAGCTACACACAGAGTGACGAGAGGACCCGTAGTGTAGTCTGCGCCAGCAGTTGAAGTTCGTTGTTATTTTGTGTTAAAAATTGTTGGTTTAACACTCCAAGTTGTAGTTACGCCCGTGCTGCAATTCTCCAGCGTGTTTTGAGCGGTTGTCTGGCCAGCAGTGACGGGGGAATAATGAAGATTTACGCGGCGGACGGCAAGGTGCAACAGGCTAAAGTTGTGTACAATGGTGACACGTACACCACAGTAGCTGTGCCAACTAAGGCAGGGCAGTATGAATGCAAGGTAGGTTAGACATGTCACCCTGGGCGTAGTTAGCCTAAACACACACTGCATGAGTACCTGCATGTGCATATTGTTCACGTACATGGCAAGGTAAATAATTGAAGACCGTACACTGTGCACGTATAATGAAGGACATGTTAAACTTGATATTGAAGACCGTAAATTCATTTAGTTTTTGACATCCAACCGTTAGCTGATCGTCCGAAAACTCACCATATGGTACGGATACACAGAAGTTTTGTTTCTGCGTTAGATTTTGCAACGTTATATTTCCATATGTCTGTTTGTTCGTCGTGACAAACAAACTTTGCAGAATGATGCAAGAAAAAGCGTATATTGTCTCTGGTCGGTAAAGTGTTCTTCACCATATTATCGATCATGCATTTTGGTTGAAGACTGAAGTGTTATGGATTAGAAAACAATGTTAGGCGTTTTTTTTTAAATGAGACGGAACTAGGCACAGGCCGTAGTGGAGAAAAAATGCAAAATACCAAATTGGGGTAATTTGTGTTTAATTTGCAGATGTATTGGTAATCTTTGATATGTGTACAACACATATTTTAAAGAAATGGCATGACAATTGTGGAAAAAAGTGTTTTTATGGAAAAATTGGCATCTTTCATTTTCACTACAAAACTCTGAATCTTTAAAGGCCACTTTTCTCAGTATTTTACTTTTTTTTCTTGTCGATAAAAGCAAACTTTAAACAACCATAACTTGTCAACGGAATGTTCAATTGGAGTGCAACAGACAGTATTGCAAGGAGACTTTTATTCTCTTTCCTCATGCTCGCAAACCCTTATTTCGTCCTCTGCCCAGTTATGTCTGATTTTGCTAGAACGCCTAACAAACTTGATTTGGTGCCTAACTTAAATACTGGCCACGGTGTGCGTATTATACTACCGTCACGCTTAAAACGTAGAACTTGTGACATACAACCTCGTATATTTATTTTCACGTGAGTAGTTCGATCGGCTGGTCTGGTGGTCCGACTATATACGTTTATTCTTTGTATGCAAATTGGAGATCTTCAGTGAATGAAAATGAACTTTGAGATCAATTAAGCCGCATTTACAAAATGATATGCGATAAGTTTGGTTTGTTCAACCGCTATCATATGGCAAATACTTGCAAACTACAATGTAAATAGGGCAATACCTTCCGATTGCTAAATATGTCCCAGAAGGTTCGTGCCTCTTCAATGCATAACGTACCAGGGCCGGAGGACTTTTACCGCCCCCCCCCCCCCCATTTTCCCAGGCCAACAATAGTACCCCTCTCGCGTTTATAAATGTGCCCCTTGAGATGAAAGCAAAACTACTAATGCCCCTCAACCGCACACGTCAAAGCATTTGATCGCGGTACCAATAAAATTGTCTGCTCTCTTGTAATGCTAAATTGCCGCTCAAAAACACAAGTACCCCTCTCGATGTAAAAATATTGTGCACCTTCTCGAGATGGAAAACTATCCCTCGAAAGCACAAACACCCGTCTCGCACTTATAACATGTTGCCCCTCTCGAGATGGAAAATTGGCCGTCAAAAACAATAGTGCTCCTCTCATGATAACTTCTCGAGATGGAAAACTGCCCCATCGAAAGCACAGTTAGTGCCCCGCTCACAACATTAAAATTATTGTGCCCCTTCTTAAGATGGAAAACTGGCCCCTTAAATGAATAGTGCTTTTCACGCGAATAAAATGGTGACTGGACTGGCCATCAAAGGGAACAGTGCCGTTCTCGCGATACAAAAAAATGGTCTCTTTACATAATTAGGTAAAGAAACATAAGAAAGAGCAAGATGGACAAGTATTCATAATTTGTTCCTCGTCATACAGGTTTATAGCGAAACGATGTTAGGGAAAGCAGTAGAGTTTATTGAGATTTCCTCGGTATTTCCCATGATGGCAATGCAGATTGACGATTGTTTTCAAATGTTGACGCAGACTTTACGTATTGCCAGAGCAACCAACTTTAAAAATTGCAAACAAAGTGCTCACTGTTGTTATTAAATTAATCATTGCAAATTTTGCGATAAAAAATTGCGATCGTTACCTCTTACGTTTTCATTCGGCAACAAAAATATTAGTCTTTTTTTCCATACAATCTTTGTTTTGCGAGAATTCCTGAAATTATCGTACGAAAAACAAAACTGAAATCGAACCATTCCCAAGATCGACTGTTTCTATTTGTTTTCTTCTAAATTTACATGAGGTCATTGTCAATGTTAGTGCCGTGTGTCAGGTTGTGCAAATGTCACTTATAGTGTGCACTCTAAAAACTTTGTTTAGCAATTAAACATAATCTTGCTATCACATTTTTAGAAGCTTAACATTATACCTGTATGTTAAATTCCTAAACATCTATGTTCAATTGCTAAACACAATCCATCATTACGTTAAACATGTTTAGTATTTAAACATGTTTACAAACTGATAGCAAGAAAGTGTTTAGAAAAGTGTTTAATAGCTAAACACAGTTTTTGCATGCAGTGTGGGTTTTTAATACTCTGCCAGTGTATGTCATTTCTCATGTGACACAGCCTACTCGATCTAACAATCAGCACACTCTCACCGCTTTTCAGTCAATGAATTCAAGTTATCCCTTTAGGGGCTAAAAACATGACTTGTCTAACACTAATAAACCAATCCACAAGATAAGTCGATTAGAAACGGTTTAATCTCGAACCTTGATAGCAGTCGTGCACTTTGAATACGAGCCTTTATAGTAAGAACATGTACAATCATGGCCAAGTCACCTCAACCTATGGTATTCTAGCGTGATTCTGGCGTGGATAGTACCGGGGTTCTGGCGTGGTTTCCCCCGTGTATTTAGCGGATGTTGTATCACGAAGTTGTCATCTCTCGCAGGTGATGTGTTTTCGGCTTCAAGGAGCCACACAAAACGTGCTTCTGCACGAGAAGAACCGTATTTCCCCCCTGTGAGTCAGTCCATAAAAGTAGCATGCTGGATAATTATGTTCAAACAATGAGGTATCAATTTGAGATATAAGTCGGATTAATTGATATCTGCATGTAAACTATTTTTTAGCCTTACTTTTGAGGCCCCGCGTATTTTACGAGATTACAGACATGCTATTGGTCGAAAGAGCATTGAGCGCGCGCGTGCAGCCTGCGCGCGAGCCTCGTGCGTGCCAACCGCGTAATGACTTCAAAAATTGTGGTGATTGGATGAGTTTTATATTCATGCCTGCATATAAATTCTTCATCTTCTGTTACTTCCAGAGCGTGTTGGTTTGAAATAAGACCAACATCACTTTGCCACCGACAGTCAGCGTCTTATGTTGGTATGGATTTTCATCTCGAAGATTAAGCAATTATAGACCTCGTCTTCCTCGACTTGTCAACAGTTCCTTTAGACAGAGGATCCCATCTGTACCCCTACCCCCTCCCCTACCCCCTGCGGAAGTTCAGATTATTAGGGCTTTTTCCTTCCTAAACCGAATGACGTCTTTATGTATTTCTGACCTTCAACTCGAGTGTCCAGCTAAGGCTTGTTTTGAACCCGTCCAATTAAGTGTTCTGCTTTGGATAAATATTTTTCAAGGCGACCGTATCTCCCACGGGACGAAGTTTTGTGCTTGTTAATGAGCCACTATTGTAGCGCCCTCTACTGACACACATGGGAAATGACAGGCAGTAAGTTATGAAGAATAAGACCTTGGTAAAATATGCCCTTTTTTGACAGTAGCTTACATTAGCAATTGCTTGAAGAAAACTTGCTGAAGGAAGTTATTGTTTTGAATGAAGTGTGATTTTGTTTAAAAAGTGTCGATTTTGTTCTTCCCGAAATCAAGTCACACGAAGGTTCCTCCAGCGCGTTACACTATATAATACAGTCTAATACTTAAAAACTAACATCTGACGTTAGCTGGAAATGAAAATAACAAGTTGAAATGTTTCCATTTTGAAATCCTGCAGATATCAAAACACACACAAATTCAATCCTCGTAGGCATATGGTTACACTGCGGTCAAAATGTTTAACACTTAAAAATCACTTTTAATTGTTATGACAAAAACATCCGGAGTTCCTTAGAGCTACGGGGCCCGGAATATCATAATAAAGCCCCCTAGATCGGTGATGTGTCTATTTCTGTCCGCACCGAGCGACATTTGTTGCTGGTTTGTAAGTGCACTACGCACAAACTGAGCTTGACAGGAAGACTACTAAAACAACAAGGAGACTAGGTATAAAAATAGCGGCCAGCTAGGGACCGGGTCATATCGCACATTATTCATCATGAATCATCCACTGATGCACACACAATACAAAAACAACTTGTAAAATACATTGCGAGGAAAAACATTAAAGGCAAAGCGTCATTTTTATTGGTTGTGACATCCTTGACCCGGCTAAATGCAACAGAATGCGTTGTTGCATCTTGTTGCATAGGGTAACTGCTCATTATTGTGCCAATGCTATAGGCCTAGCTATACAAAATAACCAACTGTTGACTTTTGCAGCTTCTTGCATTCAGCAGGGCAACTGCTTATAGTTCCAAGGCTCAGAATCCACTGTTGTAGTTTGTAAAATTTAGCACGGTAACTGCGCATATGCAACATAGTTCACTGTTGTATTTGGTTGCATTTAGCAGGGTATCTGCTGATAGTTTGAAGGTTTATACGACAGAATGCAATGTTGCATTTGGTTGCATTTAGCATGGTATCTGCGTGCATATGCCAAGGCTGGTGGTGCAACATGCACTGTTGATCATTTGTTGATTTCATCAACATTGTCTTTTTAACTGAGTTGGATTTTGTTGCAAAAATTAAGGAGGGTAACAGCTCATCGTGCTAAGGTTGGTGCATGCAACGTGACCCACTGTTGTATTTTGTTGCATTGAGCAAGGCTTTCATTTTAACTGTTGCACAGACCTTTAACTCAGACAGAATCTACCGAAAAGAATCATCGATTATAATGACACTCATTCAAGTCACAGTAAACAAACTAGCCAACGACTCTACGTTTAGTCTCGAGACAAACGAACCGGTCTAGTCTCGAAAACCAGCAGCATGTGCTCCCCAATACCTACGGAGCATGTTACTCACAGAGACATGGACAAGCAATGTAAGAACTGCATGGGCAGTATTTTTCCCGCCATTATCAGACACAACTCCTCAGTCAACATGGTTGGGCGCGTCCGGTGGCCGTCTAGTGGGCCCGGCTGCGCTGCGTGTTAGGGGCTCACGGCAGCCTAGTTGCAGGAAGCTCTGTTTAGCGGGAACTCTACAGGCTCTATCTGCCGATGTAGTAATTGACCAAACACCGGTCTGCTCAGCGTGGGGGGAAACGACGCCAGAAGTACTCAACGTCTATATTTAGACGCCCCCTTCGCCTTAGATTTTAGCTCGTAGAGTTTTTGGCTAAGATTCAACGGTCTGGGAAGGAAGGTTCGGGAAAGCAGGGAGAATTTAAGAAGGTCATTGGGGTCGAGACGAGTTGTAAATATAGCCTCGGTGTGAATTTATTTTTAGACAGCAGCCATTTTCTTTTAGTCTTATTTATGGTGTTCCCTTGATATAGATTAACTTTGTCTGAGAAAACTTTAAATCAAATCTCAGTTTAACAAGAAACAGTCTGAACATTACTAACCTCTAAAAAGGCATTAATATTCAAATAAAACAGTTTTGTTTCAAACGTATATATCCCGATTGTTATGCCAGCTAAACTGCTATAAAAAAATTAATGTCGTCACCAACAGATTGTGGTTTGCAAAATAACTTCAGCTGTACACGTCCTTGTCCTAAATTAACGTCACGTTAACGCGGTCATATTGTTTCTGACTGTACATTTCTGTTCAGCACAAATTCAAGACACGTGACTAAAGTTGCCTGGCACACGGTTACCACAAGAGTCCATAGCGTTTCAACCATCGACGTCAGGAGACAAGACAAGATGGCGACCATGTTATAAGCTCAGAAATAGCAAGTTGGAAATGTAACGCCTACAAGCGGTAACGCCAAAGATAGAAGTTTAAACAAAACATTATCAGCAGGAGTTGATGTTTTCCAGACGGTTTCGCGCGCAAAGTGAGTTTACAATAAGCGCGGGAAGTAGTAGTTAGTGGGTGAAGTGATTAGTCCTGACAAGGTGATCTCAACTAATTACCGCCAAGGCTTAAACACGCATCAAAGCGGAAAGAAGATCACAGCCCGAAAAGCCCAGGATGCTGAACTGATAACCAATTTCACAAACAAGTGACCTGGGATGAATACAACACGAGCGCCGCCATCTTAACTGGTTAGCCATTAAGGATTTTGAGGTGTCAAACATTTGGTCTAATCCATGATTTTATATACACTCTCAGCGATAATTGTATTTGCCACGCAGGGCGCCCGGAAATCCCGCATTCTTGCAAAATCTCCCTGTTTCTATTAGATACACTGTTTATTTTTTGATCAACTTAATTAGATGCTTGACAACAAGCCTAAAATATCTTTGATTTAAAATTAGAAGAAAATTCTGACTGACGAAGAAATTAATTTATATCTCGCCGTATCTCCAAAAGTAATTGGTCTAGAAACTTGGAGATTTGTGCATGTTGTCGTCCGATCCTACTATAAAGCTTTCTATCCATAAAATGTGTGGAGAAAAAAATCCATTCTAAATACATTCACGTGTATAATCAACCTTTGCTAACAGGCCTACACACGGGATGTTTGACACACAACAGAAGCTGATCAATACATTATATCTTGTCATATCTCCAAAACTATTTGAGAAACTTGGGGATTGTTGCATATTGTTGTCCTAATATCCAGCTTTCTATTCATGTATCACTGTTTCTCGAAAATCCCACGTCTAGATACATTTAAAACCAACCTTCGCTAACGGGCCTACATACGAGATTGTTGAACACACAACAGAAATTGGCCAAGAAATTGATTTACATCTCAGCAGATTTATGACATCGTTCTCTGATCATCAGTGCCGTGGCTATTGGCTAAAACCTCGATCGCGACTTGACAATTCTTAAAGGCCGGTTTTGGCAGTTTATTCCTGTCTCATTTTTTGCACGGTATCGTGAATGCACCCATGTTCAGTTGCAAGGTGTGACACATCAACCCACACCCCCTGGTCCAGTGAGCGACAGGTCTCTAGTTCATCCACCTGCGCGCACCCCCGGTTATTCATGATAACACATGGAATCGACCCCACGGGAGACCCCTCCATAGTGAACCCACCTGGAAATCTAGTCTCCAATCCAGCCTGTTTTTAACATGTATATACCGACTGAAGTTCAACAGTATATTTACCACTTTTTTTAGAAGAAATTCAATTGAACGAATAAATCCAAGAGATTCGAGATTGAATTAAGAGATTCAAAATTTACAAAAACACTTTGTTAAGACATCAAAAACTAAACAGAAAGTATCTTATCGAAGTTATTTCGTATGATTTGGAATGAGAAAAAAAACATCAGATTTTTAACAATGTTTAATATTACTTCGTTGTAAAATGTGATTTTTGTTTCGTTAATTTGTAGTGTAAAGACGAAGACCTAAAGTTGACCAAGTCCTCCCATCCAAAAGTTACGCCGAACCACCACCAGACCCGCTGCTGGAGCTGCGGCCTGAGTGCCTGTCTAATATTCTCCATTGTTGCCTCGGTTGGTTTGTTCGTGCTTCTCTACTCCGCTGCGAGGCCGGTGTCAATAGAGGTAGGTTCCCCTTTACATGCTAATTCAATGAGTTTGAGTTCTGGCGACCGTTAAGGTAATATACAACATTTGGAAACATTAAACAAATAATAGGAATTACCTAATTACTTGACTGTAAGTGAATAATGTTCTCAAGTGGCCTGTGAAATCATGGCACCTGGTTTGCTATCATTTTCAAGAAAAGTGAATTTTTTGTATCATTTTCAACGGTGGTCAGCCGACCATCGTTTGAAAAAAACCCTGACTTTTTCAAATACTGCCTCCAATTTTAATTAGTCCACATTTTGCTTGCAATCGGTTTACATACGTGAACGGACTCGCAAGCCAGCTAGTCTGGTTCCCTGACCTGACAATTTACCGACGTCTATAAATTGCCCCGTTTCGTTTGAAGTTGGGCCAGGGAACCAGAGTACAGGAACATCATTTTTTTTCCTTCGTATTCCAGCATCTATGAACACAAAACTTCATACGAGTCAGTGTAACAATTTTTGCTATAAATACTAACCCCCATATCCATCCATTTTTGAAAATTACAACAAAAGCAAATGTTGTAACTACCTTTAATTAAAAATGACAAACGTTTTGAGAGGATTTATTTTACAACGCCCGACAGAATTAAAATGAGAATACATGTATTTGGGGAGAAAATAAAACAAGAAGCGACATGTCGAATTTTGACTTAAAGTTAAACTTTCAAGTGCAATTCAAGATAATTTCTGTTGTCAATTCCGCCTGTAATGGACTCGATAAATCTGGCTAATATTTGAACTACAGATAAAGAAATCGACACGAAATCAAAGCTTTGATCTTGAGCCGGTATTGTTTGAGCGATAAAGTCGAGGTCAGTTACCAGTTAAGTGCAGAATTTTATTTCAAGCATCCTCACTGACCAAAGTCCCAAAGTGGCAATTCGGGTAACATTTTACGGCAACAGAGATTGTTAAAAATTCACATCCGAAAAAATGGTTCAGTTTGCACACCGTTATAATAATATAAACTGAATTAGTGTTTCCTTTGAGGTTTCAAAACTTCCCATTCAGAGCTCGGAATACACCCACATAATTTCCTTTGCGGCTTTTACGCATTTTCTCTTTATTTGTTGTAAAATCTGCTATTCATAGTAAAGACAGGGAGGTTTTTGGTAGTCTTAATTCCAGAGTTGCCGTAGCTCAACTTACTTCCACAAATGTTTAAATACCAGCAAGTATTTTTATTACGGGGAATATAAGAACGTGCACAAAATTATTCCAACTTTAATGACCCCTAACCCCAATTTTTACCTGTACAAATTCAGGTATATCTACGTTTTGAACCACGAATCGATCTAGCCTATTGGCGACGATACAATTGTGCCTCTAACTAGGAGTTGTGACATTAGGGAGACGTTGAAATGTCTCCTTATAATGTCCGTTGTCTCCCTAAGGTATAACTACTTATGACGAAAATGTCTCCTTAAGGGTACGTCAACAGGAATTTGAATACCAGCAAGCTTTATTGAAAGAAATAATGGGTTATGTAATACCATAATTACTTGCATCCAATATACGTCCATACTATAATTTGGCATCAGAAAAAAAAGATGGTTAAATTTGATCTCCGTCATGAATTGAATTGGTAAAAACATTAGGCCAATAAGCGATAGATTTTTTTTCTTGCCACAACACACTTTAGCACGGTTTTGAGGATTTTTAAAAATAGAATGTCGGACACAAGGGCGTTCCACTTTGAAGACCTTGCTTGAACTTTAAATAAACCTTCGTTTTACTTTATCTTTTTTTGAGTGGATGGTAATGAGATCCGGAAGTTCAGGCTTTCAGTGAAAGTTTGGGTTTACGGAAAACAAGGATTTAGTGCATCTCAACTGTTGGTGGTTTCAGTAGTGCACAGTACACACTGTGCCCATGGGAAGCGGGAAAGCGCTATCATTTACGTTAAACACCTCCTCCTTCGTACATCCAGGCCAATCAAAAGATGACCTTTGACATTTTGGAAACAGGTGCATGGGCAGGCAGCTGACCAATCAGGAAATGATTAGTGACAGGGCTATCTGTCCCTGTACCCGGGCTGCATGTACATCTAGACGCGTTTCGAGTCTGTTAGTGGTAACGACTCTCATTGATCATGCACAGAGACGATTCCAAAAAGCTTGAGACACGGCCACAGGGGCGTAACCAACATGGGCGGTTGTCGTTGAAGGCGTGAGTGCATTTGAAAGTAACGATTGGCAAACACCAATCTGCATTGGTTTTGCGTTGGACTGGAATCAGCCTGGAATCAAGTCTATATCGTAGTAGTAGCCCAGTTGTGAAAAGTGGCTCGGTGCCAAGCGGGCACTGATTTCATTAAGGGCACGGATTTTGAAGATTTACTCCTGTCAGCTAATTTCCTGTTCCTCTCTTGCTCAAGGAAGCTCAGCTCTCTCCTTAAAAAAGACTTTCCATACCCCCGTCTCGTCCTACGCGGGGCTAAGCTCATGTAGCCAAGCACTAGGAGACTTCTATGGCAAGTTTAGCCAACTTGTAATCTTATCGCCCCTTGCATAAGATTAGCCCAACCCCCAAGGGAGGAAGACGCAGGCTTGAAGACTCCTCAACCGTTTATAAATGCTTCTGCCGTCCTTGAGAAAATATCATAAGCCCACAGAGCTTGTTCGGTTAAAAATAATACTTAAACTGAATTCCGCGCAATGCGCGTGTGATAATTGCGGTGTGGCAAGTTCGCGCCAAAAACGGTCTTCCGCCATGTTGTGAATGAATCACGTGGCCGGGGGTAAAATTCCGGCAAGAAAAAGGAGGCCAGTGAGAACGACTTTTGAAAAGCATGCAAACATGGCTTGTAAAAATAGAGTGTATAGTGCGCTGCCCGACTCGGAGTAGCGTGGACATAAAAAAGCGCGGGAAAGTCTTCGAGGAGTTCGGGGACTTGCTGTTAATCAGCGTTTCCTTTTGAAAATATGGATTTAGAAGCAAGGCACCAAACCCTAATCAGGTTAACCTTTTACTTTGGTAACACAAGTAACTCTGAAGCCCCAAAGAGTAGGTCTGATGGATTTCCAACTACGGATAATCTTAAGCAATAACATAACAAATAAAGTCTCCTTTTTTACAGCCTGAGCACATTGGGTTTATGGTATAGCATTCAATGTGTTAATGTCTGAAGTTGCTTCTGTAGCCCTCCAGTTTTGCAGATGAAATTGTCAAATTCCATTACTGCTGACGTATCTTGTTCGGGTGAATGTTAAGTTTACTCGATCGTGACATACGAGTCAGTATTACCAAGTTCCGCACGAAGGACAGGGCCATGTTACAGAAACACAAGTTGCAAAGTGGTGACTATTCACCGCTGAGTGATTCATTTCTGTCGATTCCCTTTCGACTGGTATTCAAACCATGAAGTGATAGCTTTTCCGGCGTAGGGTTGACCCCGTACTATATGGACTTAGAAGAGGAGTGCGTGTGTTATGATACAGCCACTGCAGTCGCCGCCATCTTGGAATTGTATCATACATTTGAGTTACGCAGTTTGTCCTAACCTAACTTCAAAGTCAAGTGGGTATTTAGCACTGGCGCATTGACAGCTTAATAAACCTCCTTAACCGGTTTTCGTTCTTTTTTTAATCAATACCTTAGCTTTGTTTATTGGGAGCAGAAAGAGAAGTGAAATAAGTTTGCCGAGTGGACGGTAAAGGATTCTGACATGAACAAGTGTAACAGCGCCCGTAGAAGTGTCTTTTGTTCTGAGACTTGTCATCTTTACAGGGGGTTTGGAGAGTTAATCTAGTCAATCATAAATCAATCACAAGTCAATCTCCGGTCAATCCCCGGTCAATCACAAGTCAATCACAAACAATGACAAGTCGAACACAAATCAATCACAGGACAATTACCGGTCAATCAGCGGCCAATCACAAGATAATCACAAGTAAATATCAAGTTAAGCACAAATCAATCAATAAGCAGTCAATAATAAGCCAATCACTAGCCAATCACAAGTCAATCACAAGCCAATCACAAGTCAATCACAAGTCAATCACAGGTCAATCACAAATCAATCACAAGTCAATCACAAGCCAATCACAAGTCAAACACAAGCAAATCACAAGCCAATCACAAGTCAATCACAAGTCATGAAATCACAAGTCAATCACAAGTCAATAACAGGCCGATCACAAATCAATCACAAGTCAATCAACGGTCAATCATAAGCCAATCACAAGCCAATCACAAGCCAATCATAAGTGAATATCAAGTTCATCACAAATCAATCATAAGCCAATCACAAGCCAATCACAAATCAATCACTAGTCAATCACTAGTCCATCAGTCCATCACAAACCAATCCCAAATCAATCACAGTACCAGTCAAATAAAAGTCTTAATAATTATTCGTTAAAACAATCGACACTGAACTTGATACTGCATGGATAACAGTTTATTAAGTCTTGTGTATTTTATTCGCAGGATAGCTTCAGTGTTGGCGAATGCGAGTTGCCGATTCTTCCCGACGAACGTCAGCCATACGGTTACAAGCAGCACATGGCGGCTGACAAGGAGACTATGACAGAGACCTTTGACATCCCGGAGATCAACGCCAACCACCCAGCCACTATCATGCACGACTTTTACAATGTAAGAATATGCCGGGGAAATAACCAATGTTTTCAATAACAATAGGCCCTAATTTTGCGCGAAAGAGGGCGCTTTTTGCGGGGTGCACAAACATTGTATAATCCAAAATTATTAATTTTAGTTTACATGTTGCTATAATTAAATAACTACACTTTTAACTGCTTCATAAAACATACAATTTCCAATCCACTGTTAGTTCACAGGACTAAAATAGCTTTGATTATAGCGCCCTCATTCGTCCACACTATGGCTTATTCAAAACGACAGTTCAACCATGATTTAAGTGAGTGATACGGAATTTCAAGATGGCTGCCAAAGTTTGAAGATACAAATAATTCAACGCTGGTTTTGTCAGAAATTGCACATAGTGCGTAACTCGTATTGCGAAAGCACCTCCGAGACCAATTCGGAGAAAAACAAACCCAATGTCTTGGCAGGGTAGGGGCTAGGTTCCCCCAGGGATCAGAACGGATGGACCAGGAGGTGGTCACGGCCTGACAGAATGGGCGTATCCATGTACAACGCCGTCTGATTCCACGGCGCTAGCCCTCTACATGATCTGTTCTATGTGCTACTACATCGCACGGATACGAGTTGCTTGTAGCACAACTGCGCCGAGCAGTAATTGAAAACATGTTTTGGCAAAGGAACTGAAACATACACGCAGTTTCCCGTTTGAAGATGTCGGCATAACGATGACAGTAGAGGGCGCTTTCGAACCACTCCCTAAATCGCCGTCTTCTCCTTTATTGGCTGTTGGACTCTTACGTAAACACATCATTGTAAACAAAAACATGGGGAAAAAACCCAAAAAGATGACTCCTGCTAAATTTATAGCTGTGGCTTGGTTGCAAGTTTTATAATGATTGTTATCTCATCAAATTTAACCGAGTTTTTTAGGAGTTTGCCTGACATCTCAGTCTCAGTCAGTTACTTTTTCACGCGTTAATATTAAATTCAACTAAATATTTTGTAGCGGACCGACTCGCTGACTGACTCATAGACCGGCTTACCGACTGACTGACTGACTGTCAATTGTGACCCGGGCAGTGCTATTGTATAGAAGTACCCGGTGACACCAATGAATGGGCTAACTCCAGTATGAAAAGACTTCCAGTGAATAGCCATTCTGATTTAATTCAATGTAGTATTTTGTTCGCTCTGGGACTATCTTTACTACCCCCCACCCTCGTGAGGGTTGTGTGCTTCAAAGAGTCAGTACTAATTGGGTTAATCATGGCTGCATGATGTTCTTTTCTGAATGGCAGGAGGTCACAGTGTATCTGGATCGATTGGAGGGGATATGTTTCGTCATGAAGCTGAACACAACACAAGTTGTGCCGCCCAGGTATCTGCTGGAGGCATTCATCAGATACAAGGTTTGTTAGAACAAAAGTCCATACTCAGGCACCATAGTGACAATTCGCAATTATTGCATAAAGAGTTATATGAAAGCTGAACCGCCATTGTAGCTGTTGTTACGGAAACTTTTAAAGTAAACACGCAAAGGCAACAAGTGATAGTTTCCGAACAATTATATTTGATGTATGATGACGTCATTTACTTATATCATTTGGCGTTTACTTGCCTAAATACAGAACGACGTCCACATTATGTTAAATATCTTAGCCGCGAGTGGACACAGACAAAAAAGAAAGAAAGACACCAAACGAAGATACTCAAAATGTTAACATAATCTGATTTTGTTTCATTGATCTAGGTTTGTATAATAATGTCACTCAAAGTAGTTTATTGTACTTCATTGTTACTTTCGTATTACATGGTTCAGTAACCACTGCAAGATTGTTCTTGCTGGTGTCAGTGGTGCATGGCTTCTTCACGTTTGACTAGTGTTGGAATAAAATTAATGTTCATTTTCTACCCATTTTCTTTTTTCAGAGAGGTGATTTTGCGCTGGATATTGACACCATTCAGGAGACCATGGAGGTTCAGACGCCCCCTATTGCCGACATTTCCTCCCTGGGCTTAGGGACTGAGCTCTTATGCCACGAGCTGCCGACATACTGGCTCGTCAAGCCGGGAACACCGGGTAAGGTGTTAACTGAGTTAGCAAATTTAACCAGCTGAACTGTAGTGGAAAAGTTAATTAACTAAGTAATAAAACAGTTGCAGTTAGTTAAACCAGCATGTAACTGGCTTTTGAAGTTTCACCTGACAATATATATACAATAATTATTTAAGATGATACCGAAAATTGTGTTTGTTTCTAAAAAACAGTTCTTCGGAAGCGGAGTATTCCTTCAGATGGGCATCACGTGACATACTTCAACGGCCTGCACATGATTGACCTGACGGTTACCAACGGAGGCGTTTGAAGGAAACCAGGAGAACAAACTCAAGACGTATGACATATGTTCCGGAAACAAACGTCTGAAAAAAAAAATGTTTTAAATCGTCCATTCACAAGTCTTGAATAGTTAAGTATCGCATAAATTTAACCCGTGTTTCAATCAAAATACAATCAAACTGCATTCTCTTTGCGTCCGGAGAGGGCGCTAGGCATACGCTACAGTTAGAAGATATCCCGTCGAGTAAAAAAAAACGGCGTGATCGAGCGCAGCATTCTCTGGCGGAGTTCAAACAGGCTCAGTATCCGTGGAAGACAGTGAGGCACTGAAGACCCAAACGCTCGTCCGCTATTTGACCGATTCTTGCAGACCTATTTAAAACATGTTCATAATGCATGCCCGGTAATCCACGTTTCAAATAGACCATGGGTATATGCGCCTACTTCTTGTGGTCAAACATTAATAATCCGGATTAAACTATTCCCCAATTATCGTCGACAATCGAAGCTAGCCAATGCCCGTCCAAAAACCGACATTAGCTGGCCCTATAGCAGCATTGATACCCCTCCATTATAGGCGACTGCAGCAACCCCATTGTCTAATAAATCGTTTTACATGTCACGCAAGCATAAAGTCACCATGTGACGTGTACACGGTTTCAGATATCAGTCGACTATGGTTGAACTTTCCTAAACCAAAAAGTGAGATATTACTGGTCATGTTGGCCATAATAAACTAAGCCTTCAATCGTAATTGCATGGCTATGATACAAAGAGTGAATGCTGCAATCCTGCTTAAACATTCTTATAATTTTGTAACAAAGTTTTTCCGTAAATAAAATTGGAAACTTACTTGAACGCCTGGTCGCTGCCTTGATTCACACATATCAACAAAGGCGCCACCAAGCGTTCGAAAATCCAATACTTGCTGACCTCTGACCTTTATCGTCGCCTGATGGAGATTTGTCTCGATTGTTCTAATTCATGTAAATTGCATGCATCATGCCTGGTCACTTTTTGTATCACTTATGAATTTTCTCTCTAATCTTGATGAAGGTGTCGAAATGTAAATAGACTTTCCAGTGCAATGCAATGAACGCTTAAATAATTGCAGGCCAAATTTGTTTTGAATTTATAATTTTGATTCTTACTGAAAGCGTTGCACATTGTATTATTTAACAGCTCGCATTCTGCTTGCAAATTGACGGGATTTTCCACCCGACCATTGATTAGTGAACAGTCAAATTTTTTTTTTTGTTATTATTGTTAAAAAAAAACAAGGATTCTTGTATCTAATTGTTACATGTATTTAAACATATCATCTTTGCTCTAAAAAACATGCTGATCAGAAAATAGCGGAGAAAAACATTAACAAAAAAAACCCATGTTAACTTCAAAATTATCAATTTTTTTTAACAATAATGATATTTTGTAAACCAAACTCGTGCCTTCATATACAGACGGGCATTCTAAGGCCGGGGTATTTTTTTAATACTTCTTGCGTGGTGTACAGGCCAATAATATTATCAGCTGTAAATTTTAAAATGAATGCAAATTAATAAACGAATATTTTAGAAAAGTAGCTGGTTCCATATGTATTCCTTGACTTCCTAGAGTCTTATCAGGAATATGAAAAGTATGGTGTATACCTTCAACAAAGGAATGACACCTGTTACTTATTCAATTAATCGATAATTTAATTAACTGCCAACTGACCGCCTGAAAATCATCAGGTTCAATCAAGTCTTATTTGCGCAGCCGCTGCAGTTTATGATTGTTTTTGGTAAGAGGTTGTATGTACCATTTCCGGTATTGTTATTGGTCAGTGGAACAGGTGTAAGGATTGTGATTGGTCCAGTGAAGTATGACGTATTTCCAATTTGCAATGGTCCACTATCCGTCGAGGCAAAAAAAGCCACTGCATCGTTGCTAAAAGGGCAGTTTTGTTCAAGTTGGCTCCCATACCTTACATCGTTCCCGCTTGCTGAAAGGTATGTTTAACAAGATTTGAATGTGTTGGATATTTTACAAAACGTTTATAACCTATTTGGGTATTTCGAATTTCAACGGTTTAAGATGACACGCAATGTAACATGAGTAAAGGAGTCAAACCTATTTTGTAATCTATTTTGCTTGGTCTCTTCAAAATTATTTGGAATCATTGTTCTCCACCTGCATTTAGTAATTGCATCACCGGATTGTCTCTTTTTTTTCAATCCAGATTCATTTGACACAATGCTGGCTACACTTCTTGTTTTGCTGAGCCTCCTTATTTCGGGCGTATCCCCGAAGCCTCTCCCCGATATCACCCACGCCTCGATGAGGTTCGCCGCTTCAAGACGGGACTCAGAACCTCACAACTCCCTCCATCGATCCAAGAGGTTCATCAGCACCTCACTCTCCGACCGGCGGCCAGAACCACCCCTCCGCCGTCCTGAATGGAGGGACCCTATGATGTCAGCTGCTAGTCTCGATTCAGCCGCATCTATGGTATCTAAGCTTCTACGAGGTTCGGTGGATGAGACCTTGCCAGTGAGGTTACTTCGTCAAGAAGGTGATGAGGTTCCCGTGAAGCGATTCATCGGATTGGAATCCAGTCCGGTGAGATACCTCACGCAGACAGATCGTGAAGGTCATCCAGACGATTCATCTATGGCGATGGGTTCCCATGGAGATGACGGAGCGCCCCCAGCGAAGGATCTGATCTCGAGGCTGATGGCCAACAGATATCATGCAGCCCCGTCAACAGAGGGCGCGGTTCCTCCTGAAGTTAAAAAGCCCCCTCTCACGGTGAAGGATGAGGAAGCGATAAATATGTCCGCTCTGGAGATTCTTTTGAAAAGGCTTCTGAGAGAGAAACTGGCGAAAGGGGAGGATTTTGCCGAAATGTCGTTTAGAAAATAGAGTAGATCTACCAATCGACATCACGGATCCAACTTCATTCCACCACTTTATTAAGCTCAGCCAATGAAACCGCACACATAATTATAACTTTTAAAAATTATATCCCAGTTAGTCAGCTCCATCCAAGTTAGTGAATAATTTTGCTTAAAGACAGTTAGTGAGTTAGTAACTGTAATTTTTACCCAAATGACGTAAAAGTTTAATTATCGAAAACGACTGAGTTGACCTACTGAGCCCCAAACAGTTGCTGTCACTGTCTTGATCAAATTGATAATGATTAATGTCACCCCTACAAACGGACTACTTTCTCTGAGTGTCTGCAATTATGTTTACACGGCTTACACACTTTCTGGGAGTGTTAATCTCGCTACTAATGGGCAGAAATTAATGTAATTCCTGGAACGTGAGCTCGTGCGAATGAATTGCTCATACGACCCACCGTTGTTCGTGTCGGTTGCGGTCCCTCGCGGCCGGCAACACGCGACAGAATCCCGCAAGGGAACGATCAAGTTTCAGGTGATTAATCAATGCAAACAAGCCGACCGGCAAGCCCTGTACATCTAATCGAAATGGAACGTGTTCTCCAAGTCTTCCGATTTCCATGCTCCCTGTATTCTTCACCAACATAACTGGCCACATCCACCCACGTTAATGCTAGCTTGATCCCTCTGAAAGTGCAGCTGCATAATGGAGAAGTAAGATCAAAGTGATCCTTAAAGTATAAAGCCTCGACTCTGTGGGCTGCGTGCGCGTTTCTCACTAACCCCTGGCCGTGTAGATTACGAAAACGACAATGATTGATTATTCAGAGCGTAATGCGCGCGTAATTATTTGCTGCGCGCCCTATTGCACGTCCTGTACGTCACGTCGTGTGCGAACATTTTTTTTTCAAGACCGCGCGATGTCTCATCTACGATATGGAAAGTCAAGATGAATCTTTTTCTTTCCGCCAAAAATAAAATAAAATTTATAGAGCCTACTACAAAATTGCGCTTTTTAGAACTGACCCCCGGTGTTGGGTGCATTTAAAACAAAGAGGTTTATATAGCGTACGAGTTTGCGAATCAATTTTCACTCAAATTCGTTGTAAATCACCAAGAATTAAAGCCGAAACTCATACAAAACTTGTCGGTTGAATTGTATAAGAATAGCCTTTGTTTCAACTACCAAAATACATAGTAAAATGTCCATGTACTTGCAACCAAATGTACATTATTTGTTTTCTTCAAAATATTTACCGTAGCGGTAACAGTGCCCGAATAATAACAATAGCCGTTTCTCGATGCATGAATAAAGTTCTATTATGACGTATTGTGCCACTTCTTTCGATCTCGGCTTGCTTTTCTTTCCTTTTTGTCCTGCTCCTAAAATCTCATTGTAAACGCCCTTCGACTCCATTCTGCAGCAAATAATGCAATATAATTTCCCCGAAGATTTGCAGAAAGGCCGCACTGCGTGCCGCAAATCATCTTCGATCGTGGGGCGGCGCCGACGGCGTCATAATCCTATACGAACGCCATGGACGAGTCTGCGTCCTGAGGCGTTGTCTGCGATGTTCATATGCCTACGTTTCCGGCCACGCTGTCGCAGACTACTTACGACAATACACAAACAATGCTTCCTCGTCTGTGTGCGTCATTGTTATTGGCCAGGGAAAGTCAAGGATTGGACATAATGAGTATAATATCATTAGTGAGCAGAATATAGTCCGCGCTGAAAAAAAAAGAAATACAATGTGGCAAAGTCCCTGTGTTGGGAATACATGTACCATACGCAAGTCAGTCCGGCGGTTTTGTTAGATGCAACATTTCACAGTCGTTTGGACATGAGTGCAACATTAATAATCAACACCATAGTGCCGCGCCTTTCTTCGCAGCTGGAATCAACGATCAATCTTCGGGGTGTATTTCTGAATATGTGTTCGCAGAATTTCTAGTTTATTAAATAAGTGTGACAGTTTGAAATCTGTATCAACCGGCATCGGGTGTGGAAAGCAAAGCGCCTTGGTCTGCCTGGATCTGAGACAGGTAAGAAATGTATTGGTATAACTGGAACTTCGCAAAAACAATGTTGTTACTTTTTTGATTTTCAACACATTACATGTTTCGGTAAAACCGTGCAAACGTAATATTTGGGGACAATCTTTAGTCGTTAGTTTAAATTTGCCTTTGCCGATTGATTTGTCATCTGATGACTGACACATAACTGCTCATTCTATTTAAGTTAAGTCTAAGTCTCAAGAACTAATATTTTGAAAATGAAAGCGCCAATCTACGAGACAGTTTAAATTAGCAGTCGTTGTTGGGTCGGGGTGGGTGTCGTAGATTGCCGTCGCTTAGCTGGGGCCGTATCATAAGTCCGACGCCTCATAGGTCCGACACCTCATAAGTCCGACAATGGACAAACGCTGTTTCGGACTTATGAGGCGTCGGAGCTATGAGGCGTCGGACTTATGAGGCGTGGGACATATGAGGTGGAATAAATATATGTCATGCACGCCTCATAAGTCCGACGCTTCATAAGTCTGACGCCTCATTAAGTCCGAAATTTCGGACTTAGTGCTCAACTCGGAAGGTTACCGTACATTTAACTTCATAGTTTGAAAACATATTTCGTTTTTTACTTCAAAAGTTTTATTTTCCAGTCACCAAGATCTGTTTATATAAAAAAGCAATGACTTTTCACCGTAGGCTGCTTTCAGAGGAAGCTCGTACCATAGGTATAGGGGAATACATTTGGATACAAACGAATTGTTAACGTTCAGGCTTTCGTGTATAAATTCCCCGGATATCAAGTGATGCGTTTATATAAACATGAATAATAATCCTAAGGCATTAAGAAAAGAGACATGAATATTATCTGACAATTATATTAAGACGATAAGCTTAGCAGTTTTGAATCTATGAATTATTATATTTACCAACGGTACCAGCAGAACTATCGAACTCCAGGACTGTTTGTGCCGGTACTATAAAAACCAAGAAAAACAATCATTTTTCTGTAGTCTGGTTCCCTGACTCCATATAAGAAGAAACAGAGCAGTTTACATACATTGGGGAATTGTAAGGTCAGGGAACCAGTCTAGCTGGCTTGTACCCGTTCATAGGTGTGTAATCGATTGCAAACAAGTTCGATGGTCAATTGGGGCCAGTATTTGAAACAAAGCCAGTTTTTCCAACGCTGATCGGCCGACCAGCGTTGGAAATTGATACAAAAATACTACTTTTCTTGAAAATGACAGTATACCAGGTGCCATGATTTTACAGGATGCTTTACACTGTCATTCACTAACAGTCCAGCAAGGTATTTCAAAATGATTTGGTAGTTTTATTTTTTGATGTTTGCAAATGTTGTATTTTCCCTTTAACATATTATTGTGATGTCAGAGGACACCTTCGTTTATTAGTTCGAGGTACGCTCTGCTGAATAGGCCTATGGGAAGCCAAAGTTGATTCCGTCCCTTCTGTTGTATTTTTTTCCCCCATCTGGTTAGAAAAATCGTTTTATTTTCCACCCCTGTAGTCAGGAGAGTAACATACAAACTAGACATCCAAAGTGTTCTCGGTCACTCCTGCTACGTTTTGACATCCCCCAGCAAATCAAAGAGATCTATGCTCCACTTGCAGCTGGTATTGAGGAGAGGGGGTACGACTGTAAACCAATCTGCTTTGAAGTAGGCTACCGTGGACTGATAACTAAAGACAATAACAACTGCATTGGTGCTTTGCTAAAAGCTGTCAATAGATCGGCCAAAACTGCAGCTCATTTTAGACATATACCTATATCCAAAGTAGCCATTTTAGCCTCTTATGCCATCTTCAATTCCAGGAAAGAATCAACTTGGCAAAAACTGCCTTTCATCATGTAAATCTTTTAAAGTATGTTCGACGTCTTAATCTGCAGAGTTGTTCTTATGACTCAACGTAATTTTGTTCATCGCATGTTTTTACCATTTTTAACTGTTTCGAAACCGTTTTATTTTACTGTTTCTCATTGTTCGTATTTTGTCCTTGTCTAGTCTTGAATGTATTGTATTGTCAGCCTTGTAATGCCCTGCTCATAGCCTACAGAAATAGCCTAGGCTTGAAACGTTGTTTCAATCTTTGTTTTAATAAAGTTTGATTATTATATTTCACACAAAAATACTGTAAATAAATACATACTTTATAATCAGAAAAATTCACCGATGAGACAAAAAGCGCACCAGTCACATTAAAAAAATCCCAACCTAACCAGTTTGCAAAGGCCATTTGCCGCTGGAAAAAAATACTGATGAATTTTCAATTCAACAAGTAGGCTTACAGGCAAAAACTATATGCCTATTTTGCGCTCCATACTGTAAAACGAGGAAAGAAAAAAACAAATTACATGTAGGCCTAAACGGCTGACTTCTCATAAAGTACCCGACCTTTGGAACCAAACGCAGAAAGGGGGATTCGTGAATTATTATGACTGAGCACACTGATAGAATCAGCCACGTTTTGACTAGTTCTTAACTTTATGAAGCCAAAACTAATGGCTCTGTCTATGTGATAACGTTGGCGATAAAAAGCACTGGCGTTTGACGAGACATTATAAATGACTGCGCACTGACAGAGCAGGAACTCAGTCATGTGATGATTCCCCGACCAGGATTCAAGTCACATCCACCGGTATATACGTTAACAACGTTCACTGCAATTCATGCATGTTATTCCTCATCCCATCTCATTCTTCGGTTTTATTTTCTTCCGTGCGGACTCCTGTCTCGTTGACGAGCAGACAATCAACTGCCGGCAGATTGCAATCATTCACGGTGAGTTGACGGCATTTAGAAATCCTTGTATAATGTAAAAGCTTGGTATATTAAGCGAGACCTGGACATAATTATGTATATCGTCCATCAAGCCGTGATTTGCTCAGTGCCATTTCGATTTCTCCATTAACCTACATTTTGTTGTCAAAAGTTATATTTTTTTCTTCCGGCGATTTGTCGTCTTCACGACCTTTAAACTGGCTGCACGTTTGCACCAAAACGCCCTTTCATTTAGAGGTTACTTATATCCAATTCTCTTTCAATAACAAAAGAGAGACGATTTAAATGTGCATGCTTAGGTCAATTTGTAGTTTTTAAAAATACGTCAAGAAATATCTCTTGAAGAATTCTAATTAAATCAGTATTAATTTCTCAGGAAGCTTTTATATGTAAAATATACATATCCAAATCTTCACTCTTTACCTAATCTTTCATCTTTATACTTATCTTTATTTAATGTTTAATATTTAGTTCTATTATTACTGTTATTTATGTAACCATTTGTTGTTGTTAAGTCTAAAAGCTATCTATTTCAGTTTAGATATTTTTGGTGTTGATAAACCTAAGCTCAACGGTATATTCACGGGGTTCGGCCAAGTGTAGGCCTTGGTTTTCTGCCAGACTCCATCATTCACTTGTATAGTCTGTTCAATTTAATTGTTCATTTTTTTTTTTACAATTATTGTGATGATTGGAACTAAATCAATTCAAATCAAATCAAATCCACTAACGAAATTGAGAAAAAAAGAACGATCTCAACAGCTGTTTTTCTGTAAATATTAAATAATTAAAAATTTGACTTTCGTTTTGGCCGACATTTTGCGTCTTGAATTTAGCCTGATAAGCGTAAAAAGAAAACACAATTCGAAGTGACCTACTTTTGTACTGAGGTGAAGCGCAACACAAAAATAGAATAGGCCTATATTTTTTTTCAGGGACTAATCCATTCATATTTTTGGCAACAAAGGCTTTGCGATGACTAGGCATTCACCGTGGGTCCTGAACCGAGCCCTATGAGGTGTAAACACTCTAACGAAAACAGTTTCGATCAGGTCAGTTTAGTTCTGCGAAGCAATGTACATGTACCTGAACGCCGCCATTACAAAAGCCTATGTGTACCAGCCAAAAGTTCAACACAAGTACATGAAGTATGAAGTATAAAGTAGGCCTACCGCGTACCGCGTACAATACCGCCTGCAATGCAGTACATCCAACATGCGGAGCTCGACTGTTGATAGTACACCATGTCATTATTTACATAAAAACATAAAATGCATGATCCGTTTGTTATGCGTATTTACATAGTTGATTGGTATCTGTGGGTAACATGATAAATAGTGACTCACGGTACTCGTTCTGTTTGTGTAATCTTTCATTTCTGTTTCGGGGAAAATAATTCTGCATAAAAGCAAACGAACAACTTCATCATCATCTAGCGGTCGCAACCGAGATCTCGTTCACAACGCCACGCCAGGTGTCTTTATACCTACATACGTTTGGAATGAAATCGTAAATTTGAAATAAGAACTAACAGTCTAACACTCAACTGACTTTCATAATATGTTTTGGAAACGCATGGAAAAGAAAACACGACATCTCCTCCTAAAAACAAACCACAACACAAAACAGTTCACAAAATCACAAAATATCTCGGCGAACTGTAGTCGTTAGGTCTACAATGAGATGTGGGATACAATATCTGCAATTTTCACTTTTCGTGGACAGGATTTAAAACAAACCACAAATTAAATCAATTGTACTTTGTACTGGCGTTGCTGCGAAGAACTGCGGAGAAGATAATTAATGATCCACGCACCCCATTGTAAAAGATGCAACCAATTTGAAATTAAACAAAATGGCTATTTGGAGCCGCATTCAATAGCATTAGAATGTAATCAAGTAACGATCGCGCGAATCCACGTGAACAGGTTAATGAATGGTGGTACACGTGGTCTCTTCAATGACGAACTATGGATAGCAATTTGGACCGAGAGATGCACGCAGCAATGATCGAATTTCGAATCTTTTGTTCGTTTGATTCATTCTTTGTCACTCAAGTTATACATTGTTATTGTCTGATATCACTTCGCTTCGCTTTGTTCGATTTCCCTTTGTGTCCATTCTAGTCACGGTGTTCCTCATATCGAGTTAAGATGGAAATATCACACTGGCACAGTTATCAAAGGCAATTCTTAATGGTAGGACAGTTGATAAGCATTAATAATGAAAATGTAAACTAAAAAAAAGTTAATGTATTTTATTTGGCGTAGTATTTTTCAGCTAGTGAATATTCACTAGGCCTATCCCTTTTAAGAATTTTGAATGCTGATGAATAATTTATATGCAAACCACCATTCCTATTTCATGAAGTTTGCCGAACCAAACACGAAGTGATCCGAACCAAACCGAATCTAGTGGAACCGTACCGATCTCTTTCGAATCGAGCCGAGCCGAGCCGAGCCGAGCCGAACCAACCAAAACTCGAAAACGTCCGTGAGCAGGACAGTTCACTAAACATTAAATCCCTCTGTTTGCTTCCTATGGTGGAGTATTAGTTTCTGTAATTTCAAAAATTTCGGAGCAAGAAAGTAATTAGCTTTGTTCCTCATGTTTACAGCTTTTCTTAACTTTAAGATTCGTTGAACTTTCACTTTTAGCCATCGTAACCTGTACGGTTTTGTGCTGCTGTCAAAATGGCCTCGATCGCTGCTACGTCCAGTATTTTTGCTACGTGCAAATCGTGTACGATATGCTACACTTTCCGAGAGGTCTGTGACCTCGAGCAAGAACTTCAACCGGAATTACTTGTCAAATCATCTGGTCGGGTGAATCTGCATGTGTTTCCTGTGGTGTTCGAATGTAATCATAACAGTGGGAAAAGCCCATTTAAAGGGACGTTTTAATCTGCTACATTCAACATTATGTACAACATGTATACGGCACAAACAGTTAATTTTAATGATTACAGACTAAAAGCTCAAGCGGGAATTCGGGCAGGTATTGTCCTTTAAACTTGAAGATTCGTGGAGTTGGACAAAAATTAAGGGTGCATTTTCCGTCTTGCAATTGTAAAAATAAAATAAAAATTACAACCTTGCACGGTGCGCCCTTGCTGAGGGCATTTTTTTGGTTGTTTAAATTCAGTGAAAATGAAAGTACAAACTGTCCACTCATGCGTATCAGAGAGAAAAAAAGACCTGCCCTCAGCTGTGACGTCAGCTGCAAAGGGTCTGTTGCGAAGCAGTCAGTCAACACGGACCATTTTACACAGTTCAAACACCCATTGGCAACACCAGTAGTTCACGGACAAAGCAAACAATCTTGCTTTAAACATATTAAACTGCCTAGCGGAAATTACTTTGTGGCTCTAGACCCTTCTGACATTTCCTGAGTGCGTACACCACGTACTTCCTGCTATAAACCACATATAAGACCCTTGGTGTGCAAACCAGGATGTATAGTGTGTCAGTCCCCTTTCCAGAGTTCTGTCTTTACATCGACAACTTTGTGTCACAATCAGTTTTTGAAAACTGGACTAAAGTTATGAAATTTCTTGGATTTCGAACAACGTGCAGTATCGCAGTGACAGCTTGTCGCGCTTAATTTTCGCAGACGGGTAAGTGTTGTCGATTACAAACTGTTTGTATGTGAAGTGAAACTTAGAGGCAAACTTTCTTCTTGAGTCGTGTTCCTTGATTATCATGTGTTTCCGTCTATATTTTCGGAGTGATCTTGAAATATTTTTCATTTATTGGAAAGACATTTGTTGGGTTCATTTTATCGCAATTTCCACTTTTATATCCCTTTTATTGTAAAACCGATATATCAAGTTTATATCCGTTCGAAAAATGTCATTGCTATCCGTGGACAAATAGAGATAATAAATTTAACAGCTCAAATTAACGAAATGAAAAATTGAACACTGAAAACTTACCAATGCATACTTCTGTAGAGTGATGTTATTCCCAATTAGTGCTTGCTGTACATTCGAAATCTTCCTGTCAATATCGCAGTCCTCTCGCACTGTAATGATCCATCAGCAATAACACAAACGCAACAGAGTTACTGCTCGACCGAAGCCAGAGCAGTGCCCTTCAAGTGGGGAATGAATTTCTCCATTCCCGGCGCTAGAACACATGGGTGTTCGGTAGTTTTCGTAAATCCAGTCAGTTTCCGGCGTGGCTGTACCATAAATCGCCATGTTGCTTCTCAAGGTGAACGACAGTAGAACGGATACATTTAGGTTGACTTAGCCCCATAAATGTGGCCTATTTTACTGGACTGCCTCCGTAAACATATGCCACACATCCACATGTACAAAAACGTGTCGCACTTTGCCAAATTTTGATTTTCACATTTAGGCTTAGTTTGTACGATTTTTTTGCTTTAGAAGCATACTAACCCTCTTTATAGGCTAATCAGAAAGTGCTGCCTTTTTCAGATGTCTAATTTTTGTAAAATTTCATGTTGAAATTTTGATACGCAAACGTGTAAAAATGAATCTGGAAATTGCACGAAAAATATACATCTGAAAAAAGGCAGCACTTTCTGATTAGCCTATAAAGAGGGTGAGTATGCTTCTTAAGCAAAAAACCCTACAAACTAAGCCTAAATGCGAAAATCAAAATTTGGCAAAGTGCGACACTTTTTTGTACATGTGGATGTGTGGCCTATGTTTACGGAGGCAGTCCAGTAAATAGGCCACATTTATGGGGCTAAGGTTGACTACACTCCGGTGTTAATGGCGGTCTGTGACTGAGCACAGTGGTCGAAATTTCGATGTCCACTCTTCCAGTATTTTCCGGTACCACCGCTTTCTCACAAAGAGATATTTTTCCATCGTGTGCCCACAACCTTATTTCACTATAGTGTACGTATGCATTTCACGCAGCATTTAAGAATCTTACTAGTTATGGCTTAACCGAAACTTGCAATGGCTTTTAACGTTTGCAGTCGGTAACTACAAGATCATGTAAATACTGTATGGTAAGGTCGAGGGGAAATCGAGTAGGTCTACACCGCCACAGAAATGTGGAGAATTAGGAATCCTGGGGAATCATTTGCATAAGCTTTGAATTTTTCAGATGTATAGTTTCAGTCAGAGAATGGACGGATTTGTAAGTACGTGCAAGAATGCTCATAACTGTTCCTAATCCTCTAATCCTCCTTATGATGGGATCGACGCCAAAGTTAGCTGCCTTTGATAGCTCGCTATCATTTGATTCGTCAGATTGATAATTCGATTCGGCAAATTCATCATTCCATTCGGCAAATTCATCATTCCATTCGGCAAATTCATCATCCCATTCGGCAAATTCATCATTCTATTCGGCAAATTCATCATTCTATTCGGCAAATTCATCATTCTATTCGGCAAATTCATCATTCTATTCGGCAAATTCATCATTCTATTCGGCAAATTCATCATTCTATTCGGCAAATTCATCATTCTATTCGGCAAATTCATCATTCCATTCGGCAAATTCATCATTCCATTCGGCAATTTCATCATTCCATTCGGCAATTTCATCATTTTTTTGGCTCCGAATTCCACATTCTTTTCTGTGCGAATTCCAATTTCATTGTGCAAATTCACCATTCTGTTCGGCAATTTCATCATTTCATTCAGCGAATTCATGCTGATGAATTCGCCGAATGATTTGGGGAATTGGCCGTTTGAACGTGACGATTTGGCGGAAATAAAATGATGATTTCGCCACAGTGAATGAAATACTGATTTTGCCGAATGTTGAAATCACAGAACCGAATGATAAAGCTCATGAAATAATGATTTCGCTAAAAAAAGAGTGACGAATTCGCGGACTTGAATGAGTTGGCCGAATGGAGGGACGAGTCTGACCATGGAGCGATATGAACCATAAAAGGCAGCTTTGGCGTTCCATACATTCTTGCTCAAACGGATACAATTTAATAATGGAGCTGTACATTAATGGCCCCGCTTACGATTTGAGATTACGATCTCATTTCTGTGCTAAAAGCGCAGCATTTGCACTCCTTGGCTGACTCAGTGACCCCAGAATTCTCAAATTACAGATGTACGCATGCGCACAAACCAAAAATATCTTGCTAGACCACGAAATGCGGTAATTAAACCTATCGACCAATCACTTTGCCCATGTTTGTGTGGTTACTGGCTGTCTCTCCACCACTGGTACGCTCTATGCTCGCTGTGGTATTTCGCACAATGCATTCCCCTTTAATCAGTGTCGTAATGTCAGAATCGGATCGGTGTAAAGTGGGGGAATTCCTGCTACGGTCAGTTGAGACTTCGCTTACGGTAAGAAGAGCCGTCAGATCTGAGGCCCGGATCCGTAGACTACATCATCTGTTTCCGCGAGGCTAATCAGTATAAAACACTCGCTTTTGTGTAGATAAACTCGCCCCTCGACAATCAAAAGTGGTGTCAAAATGTCACGGTAGTTAAAGATAAGAAAATGTTGTTTTTTTAATTTTATTTCCTCCTCCACTTAAGAAACAGCTTCCCGATTTAGTTAAATTTGAGTGGAATACAGTCATGACTTAACATAATTATGGGCCATAGTGGACTGAACTGGGTTCAAATGAAAAAAAAGTCAAAAAAACTTAATTTTTGGTCATTGAAAATGGCTGGACGATTAGCATTTGAAATCGAAATCGAACTCAAAATCAAATGGAAAGCTAAAACGATCGGCATGTTTTTGTAGCGACTATATTTCCCATCTCTTCTGCAGATTTTGAGATTTACGTTATTCTGAGGAGCTTAAATTGAATGGCTCTAGGCTATACGGACATGTCGACCTATGGAGGGCGTTGGGGATTAACGGTGCAGCCGCTACAAGACGTCTGTCGGTTCTTAACCATTGAGCCATGGAACTTGAGATTATGGTTAATGAAACAAGGATTTCAATCAATAGATCGTTTCTTTTTCATTAAAAAATTGTGACCGAATTGATGTCATTTTTTCCCCGGTCGACGACCTCAAGCTCCCCTTTTTCTCATTCCTGAAGTCGTCTTTAAAAAATAAAAATAAGTTCACGGAAGTAGGAAAACAATATCGCCATTTTGGTTTCCTTTTTCCTCATTTCAAGTGTTTTCTCGTGCACGATGAGTATTCTAATCAATAATATTGCGAATCACTAAACCACTGCGAAGTTTTGATGGCTTTTTATTCAGTGTGAAGGAACTAAAACACAAATGCAGCCTAACTGTTTGACCTCTTATGTGTTGTTAGGCGAGGTATGGTTTCAGGATACCACACGCTACACTGAAGGGTCTCATTTCTTACAGGAAAGTACAGAACATACCGTTGAAATCATTGTAGCAGTTACAATATTTCCCAATTTCAAGTTCAGTGCAGCAGTCTTGAGGACATGGGAAGTGCGTTGCTTCCTTGTTTCTGTCTCAATATTATTCAATTTGTTTTTACATAAATTTACTTAACGATTATTGTATGTAAATTGGTGGGACAATAATGCCCAAAGTCATTGTTAAAAGTGACGTAATTTTCTTGCTCAGCCATTGGTCATCAGTAGTGAGTACAGTGACCGTGTGATGAACCAATCAGAATTCATTGCGTGGAGCACGTTACGACCGAGGGCGTGAATTCACGTAAGGACAGGGGAATGTTTCGCCTGTTTAAAACCATAGCCTACTCATTATTGCTTTGTGTTATTTTCAACCGAAGGATTGAAAAGCTGAGCACACCACTGAGCTTCGAGACGGACCTTCACCGAGTCTGATCGCCAATCTGACAGCATCGATACCATCAAGCAAAGATGGAAAACGCAACCACTATGATGCAAGAAACTCCCAAGACGACTCCCACAACTTCGATGACCGTCTACGCCGACCGGGACGAGCTTTCGCCCAGTGACAAATTCGGAATCGCCATCTACTGCATCATTGGCTGCTTCGGTCTGGTAGGCAACCTCTTCGCCTGCATCGTGTTCAAGACGATCAAATCCAAACGGAACCAGGTCAGTTTGCTCATCTTCACGCAAGCCGTGGCCGATCTGGTATCGAGTTTCGTCTTAATAATATTCGGTATCACCAGGGTGTATCGACACCGGTTGCCGACTACCGGCAGTACCGGCGAGTGGCTCTGTCGATTCTGGTGGACTCGATTCCTCATCTTTTACTTCTTCGCCATCTCCACGTACAACCTGACGCTGATCTCGCTGGAGCGTTACATAGCCGTGGTGCACCCGTTGACCTACGCCAAACGCTTCACTCGACGCAACACCAAGATCTTCGTTGTCGTCATCTGGCTGTTATGTCCCATCATGCAGTGGGGTCAGCCTTTGTGGGGTTACACAGTGGTCAACGGTACCTGTGTGACTGTTGCATCCTGGGATCAAGTCGGACAGCCTTTCTTTGGTGTCCTGCTGTTCCTGTGGGAGCTCATAACTCCAATTTGCGTCATGGGCGTGTGCTTCTTCTCCATCGTCAGAACCTTACGGAGGAAGGAGCTGGCGTGTAGGACTCCCACTATGGTCAAAGTCAAACCAGAGAGAGCTGGCTCCGTCTTCAAACCAGCCAAGAAGAAAGTTCGTCGAGACATCACCATGACGCTCTTGATCCTCTTCATCCTGTTCGTCATCTGCTGGACTCCCAACCAAACCACGTTCGTCCAGTTCAACCTCGGAGGCCCGCTGGATTTTAACGGTGGGTGGTACCACTTCACTGTGATCCTAGGTTTCATGAATTGCTGCATCAATCCGTTCGTCTACGCCTTCCGACTGCGGCAGTTCCGCGTTCGGGTCCTACTCATGTTGAGGTGTCGGTGTGGCGCTTTCGACCGCGCGGACGAGTCCGACAACGAACTGTTCCGCGATCCGGCCTCCACCAGCAGCAAGTGGTCGACTCGCCGGGAGAAACTCGGCAAGATGTTTAAGCTGACGCGGCACGACAACGCCAGTATCTCGCGGACTCCGGAGAATACTGCCTCGCCTGAGGGTTCACCATTTCCTGCAAAGAAGGCCACCTCAAATCAGACACACAACACCAACGGAACGTCGTAAAGTATGCATTTATTCATACATTTAGTTTATAGCAAGTCGTTGCATTACAAGACAATATGATAATTAGTAGTTTTAAGACTATAAACGCTACAACAAACTGAACCGTATTTGAGCTTTGGATATACCAATGTTTAAATCATGTCCGCAGCTTGCTTGCCATAGGAAGATGTATTTATTTTTTTCTAACTTAGAATTTACTGAAAGGGAAATGTAAGAGAGTGCACTCATTTGGCATCGACCCATTGTTATTATTGTCCTTTGACCCAACGTGAACGCACACACAGGCGTATGGCCGGCCAATTCTCTCAAAACCACTGTAATGTCTTTACCCGGTTAGCAGGGAAACAGACACTGTAAACTATTGTTATTGTAAATGCCGCTATTTTCCTTCATATAGCTATTAAATTAATAAGTCTAGACCTGTTTTGAGACTGGACGCTGATAATGACCCCTGCCTTCGGCTCGGGTCATTATCAACGTCCAGACTCCAAACCGGTCTTAAACATAGTGTTTAAAACCGGTCAAGCACACATTTTATTCCCTTATTCATAGCCCATATATACTTTTTTTCTAGACATCATATCATTTTGCATTAACGGACTCTGTGATCAAACCAAAGAGGGCGATTTGACAAATACTGTACAGCGTTCACATTGTATGTTTATACTGAATATTATATGGTTATACTAATGATCTATCGACGCTCTTTTTCATTTCAACCATTGAGGGGGTACTTGAACGAAGTTCGCCAAACGTGTTTATTCAAGGAACGAGATTGTTCTTATAAAGTTAAATACCGTGAGCAACGTGCCTGTTGCTCGGTAATACGCAGTTTATCTCAGCCCTGGGGAAGTGTGCCGTTCTGTCTTGCCATCAGTAAAGCGACATAGTTACACTAGCTTGCATTTCTTTGAAATGAGGGACATGAAGAAAAATAAAGGTTTAATTGTTCAGAAAAAAAAAACATTTTCTTTGAGCAGGATCGTTGATTGATGTTTTAAGGAGAGGTGCTTGAGAAACAACACCTTCTAAATTAAATATTTTTCTTCATTTTTTTTCTAATGTAGTTTTGGCTTCAAGTGTGTCGTGAATATCACCAAAGAGATATTTTTTTCAAGCAGACTGTAACACTTGCGTGACATGTTTAATAAAACAAAACAGGAAAAAAGAATTAAAATTTTAATCTTCAAGGCTTTTCTAATGTAGTTTTGACTTCAAGTGTGTTATGAATGTCACCAAAGAGATACTTTTTTTGTTCAAGCAGTTATTGCATGCATGACATATTTTATAAAACAAAACAGATAATAAGAATTAATATTTTAATCTTCAAGGCTTTTCTAATGTAGGTTTGACTTGAAGTATGTTATAATATCCCACAAACGAGACTCGTTTAAATCAAACAGTAATAGTAACAGTTGCATATTTGTATTATAAACCAATACAAGAAATTCGAAGACAGTGTAATACTATTTTTTTACTTCGAATCTTATAATACCATCTCCAAGGTTATAATTATGTACATAATATTTATCCGGAGAAGAAAGTAAACACACTCAGCAAGAGTTACGTGTATAATTGAACTGTTCCTTAAAGGGAATATACAACATTTGCAAATATCAACAAACAAAACTACCAATTTATCACGAAATGACCTTCAGTGAATGACAGTCTAAAGCATCCTGTAAAATCATGGCACCTGGTGCGCTGACATTTTCAAGAAAGGTGTACTTTTTTTTAAATCAATTTCTAACGCTAGTCCGCCCACCAGCGTTGGGAGAAAGTTTTTTTTAAATACTGCTCCTAATTTATCATATTTAGTTAGTAAATACTGCTCCCAAATTAGCGAGTCCGCATTTGTTTGCAATCGATTACACACCCATGAACTGGTTCCTTGACCTTACAATTCCTCGATGTCTAAAAATTGCTCCGTTTCATTTTAGGTGGGGTCAGGGAACCAGACTACAAGAACGTATTTGTTTTTCTTAGTTTTTCCAGTATCTATGAACACAAAACTTAAACTTCAGTGTAACAATATTTGCAATAAAATAACCCCCAAAATGTATCCATTTCTGAAAATAGCAGCAAAAGCAAATGTTGTACATTATTTATTTTAGAGCGGCTTATTTAATTATGAACCCGGCTCATTTTTTTTTGGGGGGGGGGGGGCTGGGGGTCATGGATGAGAGCCTAGTTCGTGAAATATTGATGGTGCTTTCTTGTAAGTTTCTCCAAATTCCCGGTGGTCAACTCCTGGGTTACTCTGATGATCAACCCCGCGTAAGCTAATTATAAGCTACCTTTATTTGCAAATCGATTGTCTAAGTTTTTTTTCCTGATGTCAATATGAAAATGAAACGATTTGTATTTTTTCGAAATAGTTCTTGTATATATATTTTTTGTGTCGATATAAATTTTGCTGTCGTTAAGGAAGTAATACTTTGTATTAAAAGTAAAGTAATGTAAGCATTTTCCTTGAATATTAAATATTTCAGGGAGTTGGCACTTCAAGGATAAAACTCTGTTCTGCATCTGCTCGAGTCTGTGGTTACTTTGAGGTTAGCCCGCCCTCTATCAGTCATAACTTGACAGGCTCCCTTAATGAGTGCAAACTCAGCATAGGGGTGCAGGGCAGTAAATAGGCCCGAAATTGCCCACGCCGGCCAAAACACGATCTGCATGCCCTCAAATTCTTCGGTATTAGAGTATTGCGAGGGCCATGAAGTTGAGGGTTTGTAAAAAAAAAGAAAAAAAAAAGTGGAAGCTGTGCAAAGAAGTGCCAACTCGTATTTCTGTGAAACTGGGGTGGAATTAGGCCCTAAAATGGCTCTATTTTGCAACCAGAGCGCGGGCATCCTTTTTCAAAATGGCGATGTGCTTCAGGACTACTTTTAGGGGTGATCATCTTTCGATGGAATTTTCTCCCCAAAATCACTTGTTGACCCCGAAAAAAATTGAACATAAAGATGATGAAATAATCTTTAATTTGATATGTCTCAAACATCTGGGAGAGTTGTGAGTATTTTAAAATAAATTTTGGAATTGTACGTAATATTATCACTGAGGTCTATGGCAGTCTATTTTCTGGTCTGAAACCATAGCACTCGCCCATAAAGTACGTACGTGCTAATCGAAGTTGACCCCACGCTTGGGGTCATTAGTGCAGAAAGCTGACGTGACGGTCTGACCGTTCTCTGACAGTAAACCTTGATGACGGTGTTGATTGGACCAACACAAACTTCACGCAACCCGAGTAGTTAAGGCACACACAAACAGAGCAATGGCATCGCGTCGGCACACGATTGGAATGTTACGTAAAAACCAAATATTGATAATCTTACATATTTTGCCGACATGAAAACAAATTATTCAACAAATTAAAGAATTTACAGAGTTATAAATGAGAAACAAAACAAAACGACGATCTAGGTCAATATATTATCACTGCGCATGCGCTGTGCCCTTATTAGGGCCAAAGACCCATATTTACCAATTCGCGTTAATTTAACTTTCATAAATCAAGTATTTTCATAAATTATGATCATTAAGATGACTGCGTTTGGTACAATTTTTTAATCAACAATGACACCTCTTAAATGTCAGTACAGTCATCACGTTGAAAATGAACACAAAAATGAAACTGTGGTGAGAAAAGTTACCCCGAATTGATAACTGAAAATAAAAATAAAAAAAAAAGAATTAGAAGTTCGGAGTGGCACTGATTTTGAAGTGGTCCGGAAACCAAAGGAAGAAACCGAAATAGCCCGAGTGTGACCCTGGCGCTTTCGGCGGAAGGTCAAAGGTGAAGCGCTGCATCATGGTCGCAAAGAACAGGAACAACTCACTACGGGCCAAGGTTTTACCCAGGCACATCCGGGAACCTGAGAAGTAAAAACCAAACAGCGAACTATCAGGTTTGGTTTTGGCAGAGAGGAGCCTATCTATACTCAGTGAGCCAAACTGTAGTGAAGTGTAAAAATATCTAATTAAAAAGTTGGATTGTGTCTAGCAATCTTCACATTGTTGCGAGCAGGAGTGAATTAAATTGTGGTAGGCCTACTGTACAAGCAAGGGGAATCCCCACAGAACAAATAAGACTGGTGAAAATGTATGTGTAATCGGGAAATGAGCAGGAAAAAGAAACCCAATTATACATTTTTTTTTTGCAAAGAGTGATAGTTCGATAAAAAGGGCAAGGGCAAGGAAAGGGAAGTTCTCCATAAAACTACATCACCATCTGTGCTGAACCGTTCTATTGGGAGATAATGGCTGGTTGGTTGTGTTTTCTTTTTTCAAAGTGACCTACCCGTGCCGAAGGGCAGAAAACCAGGTGGCAGCACCATCGACTTCCCGTCTTTAGACAGAAACCTTTCCGGATCAAACTCCTCCGGTTCCTTCCACGTCCCGGGGTCCATGTTCATACAGGCGATGGGGGTCATGAGCTCCGTGCCCTCCGGTATGTCATACCCAGCCAGCTCGATGGATGCCGTGGTACGGTGGAGTAGGTTCAGGGGTACCGGGTGGGTCAGGCGGAGGACCTCGTTCACCGTGGCTTGGGTGTACGGGAGGCGGGGCCGGTCCGATAAATCGGGGGCACGCTCGGTGCCTACTGCGGTCAGTATTTCACTGCGGACCTGGTGTGAAAAAAAGCAGTTTTAAAAAATATCTATATAAAACAGACCTCATTATGAAAGAAAAAGATCTACTCGAGTATGTAAATCAAAATTTTCGAATCTACTCGAAACGATCCAAAAAAAAAATCCTACGGGCGCACTACATCGCGCCCTCAACGTTGAACATTGTCAACTGTCCAGTTTGTTATTATAACTGAGATATTTCATTTGCTATATAAGGAATCGTCTGATCCTGACGATGTACCAATTTAAGCTTATGTTAAGTTGGACATAACATAGAAAACGGAAGTGGAAGAAAAATCTTACCTTTTTCTGAACGTTAGGTTTGAGCGCCATGTGCCATAAGGCAAACTGTAGTACCGAGGACGTCGTGTCTGCCCCCGCCCCGAACATGTCAATCAATGTCCGGTAAATCCGATCGTCTCCGAACGAGAACAGCGAGTCCTCGTTTGAAGTCTCCTGAATCAACTTGTCGGTGACGTCACGGTGGTGATCCGGGTCAAAGGTTGCCTTGTGTTGGGCCACGATGTCAGTGATGATCTTCCGGTAGGTCAGGCCTCCCTCTCGGAAGACCTTGAAGCGGGGTGCGAGGAAGAGGAGCGGGATCTCCCGAGTGATGCTGAGGCCTGAGATGTGAGACACGGCCTGCAGACTGAGGACAAGCTGCATCAACTCCGAGGACGCGTAGTCGAACCTCCGCCCGAAGCAGAGAGTGCAGATGATGTTAGCCACCGCCATCTGGATCTGGTTTCTTGGATCGAAGAAGGTTCCTTTACCGGTCCTCTCTAAGGCTCGGCACAAGTGCTGGGCCTCCTCCATGATCAGTCTCTCCGAGGACTTCTTGCCCAGACCGAAGTCTCGAAGAGCCCGGAGGATGAAGCGACGAAGTGGCTTGACGTCACTGCCGCTGCAGCTTATTATTGAGCCTGCGTGATGGAGAATTTTTTGAGAACAGATTTTTCGAAACTCGAATAGGACAAGACACATGTAACTTTGTTATTATTATAAACATGACTGACACAGCCTGAGCTAGTTGGAGCATCAGACAATAACAATCAAGGGAATCAAGACTGACCGTCGAATTTAGTTTTTTTTTTTCGGGTGACGACCCAATCAAAGAAAGGCGAAAAGCACCCAGATTTACAATATTATAGCTTGAAAGCCCGAAGAAACCTTCAGGGGATGTGATGAAAACCTCAAATAAAATGGGGAAAACCTAACTCATTTATTGGAGGCAAGGTAAGTACCACTACGCCAACCCGGCACCATAAAATAGGGGGCGAACTCTGTGGAATTATTGGAAATACATGGTGGTTTTAAAAAGTTTTACCAGACACATCCAACCAATCAAGCGTGGAGGGGTCTCGTGCGCTGGTCGCCTCAGCTTTCTTGCAGTGGGCCTCACGGACGAGTTCCGGATCGGTGATCACCACCGTTAAGCGAGGACCGATGCGTAGACTGAAGATCTTGCCGTACCTCTTGCTCATCTCGAAGAGGGACTGCCCCGGGTTGCTGCCCAGACGGAAGTTGGCTCCGAGCAGAGGAAGACCCCAAGGCCCCGGGGGAAGGTTGGCGGGACCACAGAGCCACTCTAGGGTCCATTTGATGATGAGAACGGTCAAGAAGAAGGCCAAGAGAACGCGGACACTCGGCAGGTAGGAGAACATCTGGACGGCTGTCTGAAAGGCCATTTTAGTGCCGAGGTTTCGATGGAAGCACTGCTGGTTCAGGTTGATGATCAAAGTCAAAGTGAATATTCCGTTGAGGTTTTTGGCTTCGGTTTTATAGTCACAGGTGGTTCAAAGTCACGGGCGTGTCACTCATGATCTCTATTGGATGTGTCGCAAGGTTAAAGGTGAATGGTATGAGTTAATATGCAAATGATAGCATAATTCATAGGGTTTCGACTTCGTATTTCTATACATTGGAGAAAGCATTAACTGAAAATAATAGACCTGGAGGGTTTAGACAGTGTTGACATTGCCATTTTTCCAAAGTCAGGCAAATGATATGACATGAATGGTGGAAACAGGAGGGGGCTGAGGGTGTCTGCCCCGCCCCTTCCTCTGGATAAGACCCCCAGCTCCCATGACTGCAGGAGAGCTGGCTAAATGTCTTGTTAGGGTTGTGTTTAGAATAGCATCCCCCTCCCGTCCGATTCCCGGATCCTCCGCTTAACGATTTAGACTATTAAAGATGGGGGGGGGGGGGCTATGCTTGCTGGGTATCAACCAAAGTTCAACAAGTTTAAAGGCCGTCAAATTTCGCAACTGCTATGCTATCATGTTTTTCGTCCTGGAAACGCACGTAATATACCCGTGACGTGACGAGTTTTGTTTATTACACAAGTTTGTTACTTATCGTAATTGTTCCAAGAGAATTTGACCCCAGATTCTCAGGATTCTGCTGCCACAAAGTTTGTTGACATGGACCCGCAGATGACTTTTCTAAGTCTGCCGCCAGGGTCATAAAAGCAAGTCAACTTTTTGGTTTGCCATAATTACATAAATGTATGAATTTCTGATTCTGTTTATTATTTTGTGTTTTCCTTATAAAAAACGAACACATTTTTGGCTTGATTCTTACAATAAGCAAAATGTTCAAAAGCCAGAACTCGTAAAGGGATATTTAACCGCATGGTTCTGTTCTTGAACAAGATGATTTACCGTGATTTTCTTGCCAGGAACCAAAGAACATATACTTAAATTATACTATGTTATTTGTTTTCATCTCAATTTCAAAAGGACTTTTAAGAAAATAAAGACAAAACCAGTAAAAGAAGGAAAGTCTTTAATTATGCGCGGGGAGAGAGCATTAATACGAAAGAAGTACCTCTTTTGCCTTACATTCGTGTTTGGCGCTTGAGTGTTTATTGCTGATTAGACTTGATTACATTTAGATAAAGAGTAAACAAAATATATAGTCTATGCTGTTATTGGTTTTGGCAAGCTGGTCATGGCAACAAACTTTTCGGCTGGGGTTTTCTGCGGTACAAGGTTCAGGTTCACAAATTAATGAAAGAAACGAAACTGAATAGTACTCTGCAAACAAAGGGAGTTAGGAAAGAGTTTGGATCCTGCCCAACCTAATGAGAAAAGGGTATCATTAGTAGCTCTTTATTATTTCGTTGATTTACTGGACTGATGTTTTTCGTTTAGTTAAATTTTCGAAACATCTCAGTAAATCTAAATTTCAAGGATTTGTTATATTTTTGCAATTTATTATAGAAATTACCTGATGCAAAAGATAATTATCTGAATCTTTTACAGAGAAGCAACAAATAAAAAATAAAACCAAAAAGAGGATGGGGGCACCAGCTTTGGCAGGGATTTCGAAATCTATTATCTATGAAATTTGGAATCCCCCAGCATGGAGAGGTAAACACCGATGTTTGCATTAAAATTGTTTCTACAATCACTAAAGATTGGGCACGATTGGGCCACACAATCAGACTGATAATTGTGTTTACAGCAAAGAAATGAACACTTATTAAAGGGACTATTTCATCACGTTGTTGTGATATAACGCATGACTGGTACAAGTCTATTCATGTCTATCCTTGGTTACGTACGCAACGTACACAATTGTACTCGTGTGTTATGTGTGCAACCTCCCTGTAAAGCAATCATAGTCAGGTGGCTTAGATCTAATTTTTGTCCAGATCGTGACCGACTGGTCCAAAGCACCAAACTTGGCAGATAGATTCTTATAGACCTAGAAAAGATATTTAGAAGGGGTGACACCTAAAATTCTTTTGGGAAGGGTGCTTAATTTGCATAAATCGATAATCCCTGTCGTGTAATATATTTAATCCCATATTTGGGTATATTTCTATTTTTTTTTTTTTTGAAAAGTGTATTGTGGGGATTCTACTTACATATCTTTACCCAAATAACATTTTCCAAAGCATATAAGTGACTGAATAATTATGAGGACATAGTAACGATCAAAAATGGCTACTATTATGCCCTAAAATTGCGCGCATTTACCTTGTCTCCAGATATCATCAATTAGTCTTGCCAAACATCAGCACTGATGAACTTCAAATTCACCAAGTAGCTTACTGGTACAGTTACCCTATTAAAACCTTATGCAAAATCATGTGAACAATGATAGCATTGTGATATTTAGCCCAGAAAACAAAAACTGGGAAAAAACGAGGTGCCTATAAATTAGGCTAACAAGTAGGTGAAGGGTTGCCTAACATGGAACACTGGAACAAGTTCAAGGAAATTCCCAAAATTATTGTTGAGAAAACGTTTTGGCGTAGACAAAATTATTGTAAACAACAATAATCTCTTATTTAGGTGGATTTCGTTGAACTTGTTCAAGTCCCTACGTTACCCTTCCCGTACTAGCCCAATTGACGGACACCACATTTTCCCCCCCTTTTTTGGTCTTTTGGGCTAAACATCAAGATTTTTTTCAATTTTCAATTGATTTCTAAGTTATTTTTGTTAGGGTAACTATGCCAGTAAGTAACTTTGTGAATTTGAAGCTCATCAATACCCACGTTTGGCGAGACTAGTTGATGATATCTGAGGAAAAGGTAAATGCGCGTAACTTTAGGGTAAAATAGTAGCAATTTTGGTTCTTTACTATGTCCTCCTAATTATTCAGTAACTTATATGTTGTACAAAATGTTATTGAAGTAAGAATATGCAAGTAGAATCACCAAAATACACTTTTCAAAAAATAAAAAAATAAAAATATACCCAAATATGGGAATAAATATATTACACGGCAGGGATTAACGATTTATGCAAATTAGGCACCCTTCCCAAAAGAATTTCAGGTGTCACCCCTTCTAAATATCTTCTCTAGGACTATAATAATCTATGTGCCAAGTTTGGTGCTTTGGACCAGTCGGTCACGATTCCGACCATATGCCACCTGACTATCAGACGATTGTCAATAAATCACTCCGTGTTGAAGCCGATATATAATCTCTCCAGCCTTGTCAGTAATACCACATGGTGTCAGAAGTATTAAAGGACCCTTGGGACTTACCTGAACAGGTATTTCAGTAGATACAGTGACTACAAAACCAGCGAAAATAGGTGCAAAGTGGCTGACTATCTGTCGCTTATTCTGGAAAATTACACGCGTACATTCAGCGTGTGTATTACGTACTGTACAATACCGCATGCTACAGTGTAGGCCCTGTCGTACAAACATTACACTGTGTGTAACTTGCTTTCGGCTACTGTGTGCACAAAATAGATAAACTATTCTTGCAGTGATGGATGTACTGCCGCCACCAAGCGCACTTGAACTTACCGGTAATGTGGCGGAAAACTGGAAAAGGTTCAAACAACGTTTTCAGTTATACATTGATGCAATTGGGGCATCGAAGAAGGACGACAGACAACAAACGTCGATCCTGCTACATGTTATCGGTGAGCAAGCCCTTGACGTTTACAATACATTCAAATGGGATGAAGAGGGCGACCAGGAAGGGGATAACATGCGCCTGGTGAAAGTAATGGCCAAACTAGAGAAATACTGCACCCCCAAGACCAACTTGACACTGGAGAGATTTCACTTCAATAACTGTTGCCAGCAACCTGGTGAAGGCATTGACGCGTACCTCACTAGACTGAAAAAGCACAGCAAAAAGTGTGAATTTGGCACACTACAGGATTCGCTGGTCAAAGATAGACTGGTATGTGGCATCGTCGCTAATGTAACCAGAGAACGCCTGCTTCGAGAGGAAGACTTAACTCTTGAAAAAGCAGTCAAAATCTGCAAGGCTGCTGAACTTGTGAAAGAGCGTTCAAAGGAGCTACAATCAACAACTCCAACAGTCCATGCCGTGCAGAAAAATCCATCTGCAAAACCAAAACCGCAGGGAGCTAATAGAAAACCCCAGGCAACAGCTAAGCCACAGAATGCACCTAAAGGAAAGCCCAGTCGCTGGAAGCCCAGAAATGATCAACAGCAACAAACTAGTGACAAACATCACTGTAGACGCTGCGACAACTGGCATGTCTCGGGAAAATGCCCAGCGTACGGTGAAACATGTGCTTACTGTAGAGGCAAAAATCATTTTGCCAAGTGTTGCTTCAAGAAACGCGCACAGGGCCAAGTGCACACAGTAGACAATGACGAGTCCACTGACTTTTTTCTTGACACCATTACAGTAGATTCAGTCAAGACACAAGCAAATGACTGGATATTTCCCCTCGCTATGAATGGTACAATCATACCTGTCAAATTGGATACAGGGGCACAGGTGAACATTTTGACAGAGACAGACTTCAGTCGGCTGAAAAATAAGCCACAACTACACCCAGCCACAGAGACACTGAAAGCCTACAACCACAGCCAGATAATCGTCAAAGGCAAGTGTGTAGTGACTGTGGACCATGCAGCACGAAAACACAAAATGCTGTTCTTCGTCGTCCCAGGTGATAAACAAGCACTGTTGGGCAGACAAGCTTGCGAACAGTTAGGGCTTGTCAAAGTAGCCTGTGCTGTCACGAATCAGGAGCAACCCAAAGACCCCAACGACAACTACGCGAACCTGCTACACGAATACGGTGACATATTCGAAGGACTGGGTTGTTTGCCAGGGATGCACACAATCATCATTGATGAGACAGCACAGCCAGTTGTACATGCCTGCCGCAAAGTACCATTCGCACTCCATAATGGTCTAAAGAGAGAACTTGAACGTATGGAGAGTCTTGGCGTCATCACCAGAGTGGATGAGCCTACCGACTGGGTAAATTCCCTAGTCGTTGTCAAGAAAAAGAATGGAGACATTCGTGTGTGCATGGATCCGAGAGATCTCAATCGTGCCATTAAAAGAGAGCACTACAAAATGCCCACACGAGAAGAAGTCATGTCACAGTTCGCTGGTGCATCATACTACTCCAAACTCGATGCATCACAAGGATTTTGGCAGCTTCAACTAGACGACAAAAGCAGTCGCTTGTGTACATTCAACACGCCGTTCGGTAGGTTCAGATATACGAGACTACCGTTCGGCATATCATCAGCACCAGAGGTCTACCATAAAACTGTTCACCAAATCTTCGAGTCAATCGATGGTGTCAGTACCTTCGCTGACGACATCATCATCTATGGAGCAACCAAAGAGGCCCATGATCGCAGCCTACGACTGACACTTGAAACAGCACGTCAAGTGAACCTGAAGCTGAACAGAAGCAAATGTGAAATTGGCGTCACACAGCTCACATTCATTGGTGATCTGGTAACGACAGATGGTGTCAAACCAGACCCCAATAAGGTCGCGGCGATCAACAACATGCCCAAACCAGAAAACAAGCAAGAGCTTCAGCGCTTCTTGGGCATGGTAACATATTTGGCCAAGTGGATCGCGGGACTCTCGCAAAAATCAGCCCCGCTTCGAGCACTGCTGAAAGATGACAATGAATGGCAGTGGGGTCCAGAACAGGAGAGGGCATGGAGCGACCTGAAGGCTACAGTATCTACGGACCCAGTTCTTCAGTACTATGACTCAAATTGCCCAATACGCCTGTCATCCGATGCAAGTAAGGACGGTCTGGGAGCAGTGATCCTGCAACTTCATGACGACAAGTGGTCACCCGTGGCCTATGCATCGAGAGCCATGACAAGCGCAGAGACTCGCTATGCGCAGATAGAGAAGGAGCTTCTTGGGATAGTCTTCGCATGCGAGCGCTTTCATCAGTTTATCTACGGAGCTACGGTCGAGGCCGAAACGGACCATAAGCCTCTCATCAGTCTGTTTAAGAAGCCACTGAACGATTGCCCACTCAGAGTGCAACGGTTGCTGCTCAGGGTACAGAGGTATGACTTGCACGTAGTCTACACCCCTGGGAAGCAACTGGTGGTCGCAGACGCCCTATCGCGTGCACCAGACCGAAATGCTGATCAAGGGGAAGCAGCACAAGTCCAAAGCCTTGATGATGTCGTCGAGGCATTTGTAGACATGATCATCGAGACAATGCCTGTATCTGACAACAGAATGAAGCAGATACGTGAAGCTACTCAAGCTGACGACCAGCTGACCAACCTGAAGCAGGTAATACTACAGGGTTGGCCAGAGGCGAGCCAACAATGTCCAAGTGACATTCGCCCCTTCTGGAATATTCGAGCTGAACTGACAGTGGCCGAGGATGTCATATTCAAGGGTACGAGAATCGTTATCCCTCGAGTCCTGCGCAAAGATGTATTGCTCAAGGTTCACGAGGGGCATATGGGAATAGAGAAATGCCGCCGTCGTGCCCGTGATGTTGTTTACTGGCCAGGCATGAACGCCGAAATCAGCGACATGGTAAGCCAATGCGATGCTTGCCAGAAACATCAACCCAGTCAATCCGTGGAACCACTAAATCCACATGAGATACCAGTTCGAGCATGGCAACGAGTTGGAGCAGACATTGGTACCGTCAAAGGAAAGGAGTACTTAATTGTCTGTGACTACTACTCGGGATATCCAGAGGTGGTAACCCTAACCACCACTACAAGCAAAGCTGTAATCAATGCCATGAAATCAATGTTTGCTCGACATGGCGTGCCAGATGTGGTTATTTCAGACAACGGACCACAGTTTGGCAGCCGAGAATTCGCAGACTTCACTAAAGACTGGGGATTTGAACATCATACTTCAAGCCCACACTACCCAAGATCCAACGGCTTGGCAGAGAGTGCTGTCAAAACTGTAAAACAGATGATCAAGAAGTGCCAGGAAACAAAACAGGACTTTCACAAAGCTCTGTTAGCCTATCGCTCTACGCCACTCCAAAATGGGCTGTCCCCGAGTCAGATGCTAATGAACAGGCGTGTTAAGACAACCCTACCTGTTCATCCACAACGCTTGGAGCCAGAGGTGCAACAAGGTGTGGTCTCCGACAAGATCCTGAGACGAAACCAACAAAAACAGGTGCATGATAGGAATGCACATCCGCTGAAACCACTTCACACACAGGACAGAGTGAGGGTGCAGGACCATCGCACAGGACTATGGACAGTGAGAGCCACTGTTCTCCGCAAGCTGGCACCCCGATCCTACGAAATCAAGACTGACGTTGGCTGGATCTTACGTCGCAACAGAGGAGCCATACGAAAAGACACAGTACCGGACCAGACATCGATTGATCCTGAACTGCTGGAGGAGGAACTGGCTCTACAGCTAGCCACTGAACATCTGGTTGGGACTGAGGCACAAGAGCCAGCTAAACAGGATCATGCCACACCTGTTCGATCACTTCGGGAACAAACTTTGAGAAGATCCACCCGCACCATCAGGCGTCCAGAACGTCTGATAGAAACACTATAACTCTGTTAACATGAGCATTATCGTGCTAAACACTTTAGCTATGATTCACATAACATACCTCAACCAGATCAGTTAAATTTTGGGTTTAAGTCAACACTATAAGTTTAGTTTAAGGTTTAAGTCAACCTTGTAAGTTTAGTTTTCGAGAAAAAAGAAAAAGAAAAAAACAAAACAAAAAAAAACATGTTTAGATCAGCTGCATTAGTCGTCCTAAATTTCAGTCAGAAAAAAGTGCATGATCAGTCGGCCCTTCCCGGAAAAACAAGGAGGATAAAGGCATTAAGACAGTTGATATGTTTTATTTTTATTAAAGAATCAAAAGTTGTTGGAATGATTCAAGTTTAAGGCTTAAGAAAAAAAAAAAAAAAAAAAAGGTTTAAGAAAAATACTTTCTTTAGGGGGAAGGTGTTGTGATATAACGCATGACTGGTACAAGTCTATTCATGTCTATCCTTGGTTACGTACGCAACGTACACAATTGTACTCGTGTGTTATGTGTGCAACCTCCCTGTAAAGCAATCAGACGATTGTCAATAAATCACTCCGTGTTGAAGCCGATATATAATCTCTCCAGCCTTGTCAGTAATACCACACACGTTTCATCATGTTTATTGTGTGTGAGAAGAGAAAGAAAATGAACAAAAATGAGAATTATGGAGATGTTCGATGTTCCTAAGTCGACGTGTACCTCAATGCCATCTTTCCCAAAGTGACGTATTAAATGACGCAACCAAATTAGGGCCAGATTAAAAGCCAAACTTTTGAGTATTATCAGTGCGATACACAAAACTTAATGTGCTCATCGACTCTCTTAGACGAAATGACTGAGGGCGCTGTTCACACCGAGTCTCGGCCAAACGAATTGTCTTTTCGCCGTCCCAAGCAAGATTCACACAGCTTTTTAGCAAACAACTTTGCTGATTTGTAAAATTAAGAATCCCCGGATCAGCTCTGAATAGGAATGCAAGCGTGAAGACCCTGGAGGGACTGCTAGCAAGTTTAACGTTAGAGCCTGTGCCGACTGGGGGCGCCCATCACCGAGCAGCGTTGCATCCAGTTCCACTAGGTATCAGTTCAAATAGCTGAACTACATTATAAGGTTACTGTATTTCTTTCCCCTGCTGATTGTTCAGGGACAAAGTGTTAAGGTCAACAAACTGTTAGGACTCGAATTCAAATTCTAGGTGACAAAGCGAAGTCCGACAAACTTTTTAAGGCAATAGTCACAGTGAAAGGTGAAGGTCTTCTAAAGGAATCCTGAAATGAAATGTAAGGTTTTATTTTTGTTTTGTTTTAAAGGTTTAGTTGAAAGTTATTCAATTCTTTTCGGCAATGGAAGCAAGAGTTTAGTCGAAAAGCTAAAATCGGTCCCAATTGGGTTCGAGACTCTGACAAACTCTAAATAAAAAGAACAAACAGCATCTCCAGCTTCGAAACCCTTTTATCATACCAATTTCGGTCTTATCACCTTGGTCAGCTGATGTCTTGCGTCTTTTTGACACCAAACGAGTGCCAAATTTGGAAAGTTTATCCTTTTAGACTCCTGGTGGCGTCTTGTAGTCCACGCGAAACACTCATATTTATTCGCCATTGATGCCCCTTTTAAAGAAATAGAAAAAGGAGTGTAGCTTTTCTTTAACGAAAATAATAGTGAACAAGTTTAATACCTACATTCGAATTCAAGTAATGTTAACATTATTTATTGTAATGTAACTTTTAATTTTTTTCAAATTGTAATACATTCCATGTATTTCTGACCATGAAAATGGTGACTCAAACCAATATCTGTGACAATTGCGTAAGTTTGTATCCGTATACCAGCGTAAAAACCTTGACACAGTTCTTGCACGCTGTGACGTCATTGTAATATCGCTGGGGATCTTTTCCAGCCAACCACGTGACTCTCCTTATTTTACTAATCAATACTCAGTTGATCTGATGGTGGATGGCAACAAACTTTGTTCTGGAATGTTTGTATTTGAAGGGTTCACCAATTGAATTGTTACCCTAAATGGGTGAACCAACTTTTAAGTCTAGTAAACGTAAAGTAGATGTGATCAAAATGTGTATAGGGTCGACAAACTTATCCATTTCGTAAAAAAAAAAAAAAATCCATGGTTACTCGATACAATTACCATAACTCAAGGTAACTGTCCGAAGAAATTGAAATACATAATATTCCTATATTGGAGCACTTTGAATTATTCTTCTGTGATCGAGTTTATTCGCTATTATAAAAAAAAGTGCAAAGTCACATTTAAAATGCTTACTAGCTTACTGCTAGTCCTTACACAACAACGAATCACCAAAAACAGAGAGAAAATGTATGACTGTACAGCAACATATCCAACATTCAGGCATCTTATTGTGCTCAGTTAGCTGTAACATTAAGGTTTCTGCCCTGAATGACATCACAGTTTTGCTCATGAATATTCCAAATTTGTATTAGCATAAAAACCAAGAAGGCATCATAACATGTTCGTATATACCCCTTAAAATGGCACAAATGAAAATTGAAGAAAAAAAAGGTTAAATGGGACACGACACAAGGGTGCATTTTCAAGGATTGCTTTAATTAACAACATTACATTGCATGGGCCCTTTAAAGGTTGACCATGACAACCCAAGTGAGCCTCCTTAAGACATTAAGATAGTGTACGTGACTTATTGTCAGTTTCTTGGCTTAACAAGTCAAGAGTTCTAAGCCGATTAATGCTCCTCCTCCTCCTAGGAGGAAACTCCGGAAGGATGTAAGATGCGAAGAACACCATCGGTTTTCTTTTTACTTTTTAATCCTCTTATCAAAAAGGAAGGAGTTTGGGCCACAAATTTGTGAAAGCATCGGCACAAATGTCAATTTGTTTTGAGTTTTCTTTTGCAGAAGCGCTGAGGCTGAAAACCAAGACGGGAGATCAAACGTACTGCTTTAATAACCTTTGTAAGGGTATCATCGCAATGACGATCGGGCATAGAATAGAGCGCCACCTATTGTTTGTATTGGGTCAAAGCAGTGTTCGGTGAATATTTCACTGGGACTCCACAGCTTAACTCCCACCTGCGAGCAGATGAAACTGCGGTTTTCTTTCTGTTCGCATGACATCTTCCGACTCGTTGGAGACATAATTACTTACTCTCTCCAGATTTTCTAACTGTTTTGGTTTGGAGTGGTTCCAGTTGAAATTATCAAAAACCAATAGAATTCTGGTCACGTAATCCGATACACTTAAAACAAATCAATATTTACTATCAGTCCCATCAAGTGTCTGCAACAATGTCTTCATCGCTTCACTGGCGTTCATCACAGTTTCACCTGCATGATTTGTGTACATTATGGACTGCCGTTCGACTCTGCTTTGGTTTACATTGCGTATATGGCAATTAAAAAGGTCTGTGTGTCTTGCTTCATTGACGGCCTAACGTGATGCACGCGGATCAGCCCATTTATTGTGAATATAGAGGGGGTTGTATAATTTTAAGGCAGGAGTAACTAATAAACCTCGTTTATTGGCTGCGATGTTTGGCCAGTCTCCGCCCAAAGCGCAGTCACCAAAGTATGACGTCATGTGTGCAACAGCAAACATTCCTGCATGTTGGCAATAAATAACTACCTTGCGTTGGTTGTGGACGGATTATATAAAATAAAAAACTCTCGCTGGGAGCACGTAAGACACTTCGAATGATCCTGTAAAATTGCCTGTTTATTGGCATATCGAGTTGCCGTGTGAGTACATGTAATGGAGACCGTAGCTTGGACAGATGGCGTGATGTCGAGAGAGCCCATGGAGGCGAACATGACTGGTACGACGACGCCTTGGGATGTCAGTACGGAGGCAACTGACGGAGAGATGTTGGAGGGTCCTGCGGCCCTCTCGGGCAGCGAGTTGGCTAGTGTGATCATCTACTGGACTATCGGCTCGTTGGGCGTCATTGGTAACACTCTGGTGTGCATCATCTTCCGTGTGTTGAAGCAACGGCGGAGCCAGGTCAACTTGTACATCCTCAACCAAGCCTTCGCTGATTTGGTCACAGCTTTACTCCTGATCGCGTTCGGCACCACCCGGGTCTACCGGTCTGATATCCCCCTTGTTGGGGCTCAAGGTGTGTTCCTCTGCCGCCTGTGGTGGTCTCGTTTCTTCCTCTTCTCAGGCTTTGCCGTTTCCGCTCACAATCTCACCTTGATGTCCTTTGAGCGGTACATAGCCGTCGTGCACCCGTTGCGCTACGGTAAGCTCTTCACTCCTCGCTTCACCAAACTCACCATCGTACTGGTTTGGCTGATCGCGCCCATCATGCAGTACATTTTTCCCATCTTCCAGCGGTCTTTGACAGATGGGAAATGCACGTTCCAGTCCACGTGGACGCCGATTGCAGGCTCGGCTGTCGGTGTGTGTCTCTTCGTCTGGGAGTACTTCTTGCCATGTGTCATCATGTCTTACGCTTACATCACCATCGTCTGGACTCTGAAGCAGAAAGAGAAAGCTCTGACGGCGTCGACCCAGAGCCAGACCGTGCCGACCGTGAGCGGCGGCAACCGTGCCCCGTCTAAAGCGGCCTACTCCCGGCGTCGTAACGTCACCATCACGCTCCTCACCGTCTTCGTCGTCTACGTTCTGTGCTGGACTCCCAACCAATTTACTTTCCTGCAGTTCAACCTGGGCGGGTCGGTGAACTTCGACGGGGCCTGGTACCTGTTTACAGTCGCCGCTGCCTTTATCAACTCATGCGCTAATCCGTTCGTTTACGCGTTGATGCACAAGCAGTTCCAAGCAGGACTGAAGCTGATCATACGCTGTCGACGGAGAGGCAGAGCCATCATGGATGGATCCCTAACAGATCGAAGCACCATGGGAACAGTTGTCGACTAATCACCACAACACTCGAGATGCAAGACTATAGGCTGGACTGAAGCTGATCATACGCTGTCGACGGAGAGGCAGGGCCATCATGAATGGATCCCTAACAGATCGAAGCACCATGGGAACAGTTGTCGACTAATCACCACAACACTCGAGATGCAAGACTATAGGCTGGACTGAAGCTGATCATACGCTGTCGACGGAGAGGCAGGGCCATCATGAATGGATCACTAACAGATCGAAGCACCATGGGAACAGTTGTAGACTAATCACCAGAACACTCGAGATGCAACACTGTAGGCTACTCAAAATAATTCCCTACAATAATTTACACCTACCAAAAAACACTGAAGCATCCCAACAGAAACAGCTTCAGCATTTACTCCAGTTAAAATTCGGATGACGAGCAACCCTTTTAAGAACACTTGACACCATGCTGAACTTCGTATAAGTTCAACGACAGCAGACAGTGTCGTGTGTTTATAGAAGCATGGGGGAAAAGCTCAATGATTGAGTTATGAACGGACGATTTCTTCACACTCACATTTAAATTGCATTTACAGCAAATAGTCTTTGGCGTAATTGGCGACATGAATGTAGAGGCAGTGAACATGACAGATCAAATCTAATTCCAACAGTGAGTGACCTTTTCCGTTTTCATCAATGTCTCAAAGCCGCATCTGGTCCAACACAGCATTAAGCTCACATGGAATTCTATTTAAGGCTTGCATCCTTGTGTAGGTGACTGCTCTATGTTCCGACACCCCTGTGCTCCGACACCCCTTGCCCGGGTAAGGGGTAGGGTTAGGGTTATAGGGAAAGGATTAGGGTGTGTGTCAGAACATAGGTGTATCGGAACATAGACCCTTGTGCAAATATAGAAAGTGAAATTGAAAAAAAAATTTGATTCACTGCAAACAGTGTGATACGATGTCCTTTCGTCATCAAAACCAATCACATTCGGCATTAAGATAAAGTGCATTATGTCCATACATCAATTTTTGGGTTCAAAATATCAAAACCAATCAAGGAGTTCAGTTTTTGATATTTTGAACCCAAAAATTGATGTATGGACATAATGCACTTTATCTTAATGCCGAATGTACAGGAGATTGTGAAAATCGCTTCACAACACCCGTACGCACTGCGTGATGATACAATTGTTTTAATACTATTTATGTATTCAAATCGATTTTCTCGACAACTCAATTTGTGTACGCCAAGAACACCCCTTGTGAATTGTCATGTTTGATGTTGTGGTGTTCTCAAATGTCACGGAAGAATCCCTTCGTCGGTGAAGTAAATGTCACGGTTCTAATTCCCAAAGGCACTGCTGACAGCATCTAAGATATTTCAGGCCAAATAAAATAAAAACCGACAGTTTCTCGTGCCTGTCCGCTTCTTTTTCCCCGGCCGCCTAGCTCCTTTTTAATTATTTTTTTTAATTCATACATTTGCAATATATTTTGCACGTACATTGTCAATATCTTGTATTTTTAAAAATTCTGTTCCCAACCATCTTGTAGCTAAGAACAAAGCGTTATGGCTTCTTTGGAAACAATTTTTGTATCATGAAAGCAGTCTAGAAAATTGAAGTATCTATCTATTATCTTGGACTCAAAAATCCGCCAACTCGGGGAAAAAGCGCCCGCCTCCTTCATTTAAAAAGAAAAGCTCGGACGAGAAACTACTTATTTTGTTTACTCGGCCTTATGTCTACAGAAGTCAAGTTGTATTAATACCTGAAGTATACCATTTGTTATATATGCATTTTGTTTTCGTTTGAAGCAACAAAAGTGCTCAAACTCTAAAGAAGGGTGCTTAACAACTAACCTGATGAAGTTTTTCGCTCAGTGAATGCTGAATATTCCGAGAAAAAAATATTCTAGGATCTCGATTTCAATTCAAAAGTTGCCGAGTCAAGATTTGAATTGCGCCTAAAATCAGCGTCTGGGTCACTTTCTCATTCAGCCGATTGCACCTATACGCGATATCACGCACTGAGCCGACAAATTATAGCAACCGCGCGCGCGTGTGCGTCGTGTCAACGCTTGCGCGCACCCATTCACGGCTTCGCCGAATTAAAAACCAACTACTATAACGGACATTTCCAAAAATGCTTGCATCTTTGGATATGACTTCTTTTATTGTTTTCTTCAAATGACAGCATGCCAGAAACAATAATTTCAAAGGGAGTTTAGTGTCATTACTATCTTTAAACCAAGTATGCTTTTCAACACTAATTTCGTCAGTCACTTTGTGGATAATTGCAAATTATAGTGTACCTTTAAACACAATATCGGCGCCTTCTTCATAAAAATAGACCATACGGAATTGTTGCCAGTGGCCTTAATTGTAGACTTACATTAAACCATCTGCTACCTCATTAAGTGGTCATTAAATACCAACTCGATTGCAAACACTGTTTTTAAAGCGACATCCACGATTCGAAAAACAGAATAGTGTTATTAGATAACGTAAATGAAATTACGTTTCTTTTGGATGGTATTAGAATCGGCAGATAGGTGATTGGATTGTGCCTTTGACGATACAAGCATGGCATTTGGCACACAGTCAGAGTATGTCATGAGAAAGATATTTGTCTATAGGGCCATTGCAGATTTGTGCTTTGAAAAAATATAAGTAGAATAACAAGCAATGGCAGCCATTTTGAAAGTTTTGAAAATTGCTTGTTAATATTCTACATTAATTTTTTTTCAAAGGACAAATCTGCGATGGCCCTATGGCCAGATACCAATTTCTCATGACATACTCTGACTGTATGCCAAATTCCTTGCTTGTATCATCAAGGGCGCAATCATCTCAAATACTTCCCCTATATCTGCCCCACTACAGAATACGTTACATTTGTTTTAAAATTAAACGAACAAAACACCTGTTTATATTAGTATTCACAACTTGTATATAGCATTGCACATCTTGTGGTCAAGTATTCAAGATGTTGTTCATTTTTGTTGTGGTTACAAATTTCATTTGTTGCACCTCTTATATGTTTAATCAACACTGTGCAACCTGCAAGGAAAATTTGTAAATAAACTAAAAAATTACGAATAAATACATAACAGTATGTGAATATTTTCCTTCAAATTACAGGGGTAATAATTGTGTAGCGCTTTGAGACCTTTGGTGTATTTCGCTAAATTAAGCACCACAATTATTACATTATTACATAATAAAACAAAAGTGCAGTTTAATGTTAAATGTCTTTCCTTTGGATGAACATCGTGAATGTACAGAGAACATACACCACACTCAACTTCAACCATTTGTGTTTGTAGTTGTACACATAATAAAAAAAAAAAATGGTGATTTTGCTGATGTTGATCGGAAAACAAACATCGCCAGTATATTCTTTGACATAGCTAATTAAGTAATATCCTTTCCAATGCCGAGTCAATTCGCTTTACTGCTCGCTCCTTCGGCCTTGTCTACTCAATTATAGAGACTGGCATTGAATTTGCAAAAAATAAAATATATATATATATATATACCCTCGTAACTTGATAAGCTCCTTTTGAATCTCCCAATTTGCAGGTTGAGATTATGATGTTCCATGCTATCGAAGGTCCTGTTCAGTCGGTATCATGTCGGTAGATGATTTACAAAAGTGCAGTTTAATGTTAAAATGTCTTTCCTTGAGATAAACATCGTGAATGTACAGAGAACATACACGACACTCAACTTATGGAAATTATTATAATGGAGGCAACGAAGGATCACCGCAATTTATTTGACAACAAATGAGGCATGTACGTCCATGAGGCATGACTGTTGTTGACAACCTTGATGTTATTGCATTTAATTATTCAAAAGCATGTACATGTATAGCCTCAAGGTTCCCACAGATGTGTATTTGTTTTGTGTCTAGTCTGTTGGAACACAACAGTTATGTATTCCAGTTTTACGATTACGACTGTTTGGCGATCGCTGGCTACGGAATAAACGGGGCGAGGTTATCACACAAAAACATGCACAGACGTAATTTTGCATTTAGAGGGTGAATATGCGAGTCGTGTCGAGTGCGATGTACATTTACCTCATTCTTCTCAACAAAACATGTTGAAAAGTTTGGCCACTCATTTCAGAAAATCGGTACGTTTCTGCCCCCGGAAAAACACTGTGTGTTGGATTTTGTAAGCAATTTCTCATTTCCGACACTAAATTTCCCCTCAAACGGCTCTGAAGAAAATTGGTCACCCTATTAAAAATGGAGCCTGCTGATATCACGGCAAGACAACGACCGCAGATTCGATGTTCTCATTGGTTGCTATAGGTCCATGACGATCTGCCTTCTCTGATGTCTGATTGGCTGCGCTTTGCAAGTCGGCGCAGACGCAACACCAATTGTGCGCTTGCGTCAATATTTAAATTAACTTGGCCCTGTGCCAGATATTTACAATAATCAACCTGGAGTCTGAAATGAATGGACCGGATAACCAAATCCAATGGTTGCTAAAAAAGAAGAAAAACTGCAGAACAGTAATATTATATAATGATATACTTTGCAACCCGTGAATATCATTTTTGCTGGATAACCTCGTTTGCTAATAATATTGTATTTAATTATTTAACGGTATACCTACTACAGGAAATTTGCCTCCATTCTACATGCGGAAGTTAAAACAAACCCTCAATTTCATTATTATGTAACCACTGACCAGATCCGTCACTCACGGGCGTCAATCGCTTCTCAAAAAGTTTTTTTTTTTGGGGGGGGGGGACATACCTCGATCAGAATTAATGCGAGCGCGAAGCCCTAAAATTAACAGTGTGAGGTTCGGGGCCCGCCCAAGGGCTCCGGGGAAAAATAATGGATTATAGACGCTCTGTGGCGCAATTTGAGGCAATTTCTGACCATTTGAACCAAGTTTGTTGGACAAATAGATCATCATTTAAACATCAGTTATGAGTTCGGAGTCACTGAATCAGCTATTCTGAGCCATATAATAACTTGAAAAAAAATGGGGGACAAAGATATATCCCCTCACTTTAAAAAGTGTGGGGGGGGGATGTACCCGTCCCCCTCCCTATCCTCCACCGATCAACGCCCATGCCGCCACTCGAGATTATGACATTAAACTTTATTTGCCAAGCGTGATAGCTCACCTCAGCCGAGTAAACACAATCAATGATTCGAAACATAAAAACGTCGTCATTCTTGAAAGACACCACACTAGCCCGATAAAATATGAGACTTGGTTTCATGAGTAATGACATGTTTGTATTAATTCGATCGGGATTGGCAGTCACGCTTCAACCATTTGCTACCTCGTCAGCGGGAAATTAAAATCGTGTTCGAACACTCGACACATATTCCTGTCCAAGTTTCTTTTACAGATTAGCCCTGTGCTCAACATTTCATTATTTTTGTACCGGAAACTCGGAAGATGTATTTGGCGCCAAAACTGACGAAAGGTCGAGACACGCTTGCGCACTATTAACTACAGCGTGGGTTGTAATAACGTGCATGATTGTGGTGATTGTGCTCAACAGAGTCTCACTCTTGAAAGGGATATTTCGGCCAGGAAAACGCATTTTCAACGAAATAATATTAACCGGAAAGAGTATTTCAGAACGTCCACACAACCATCCAAAAACTGGACGTTTTTGTGTAATTCTTGCGAGATTGCGAGAACCGTGCGAGTTGAAGGAGTATCGGGGTCACAATTTCGTCCCGAAAAAAATCGCGCTGTTCGAGTGGTAGTTCTGATCCAAGCCGCACAGTGGACTTGTAAGAAACAATTTGTTTGCAAGTATTGAAGCTGTGTAATTTATGTCACACTCACAACGTGTATCGTATATTAAACGAAAACAACAGGAAAAAGTACTCCGTCGTATTTTCAACTAGACCTTTTAAATAAGGCCCCCCAAAAAAGTCTCCGGTTTCTGGTATGGAGCTTGCCCCAAAAGTGGTGCGGCGACGCGGCTTTTTTTTTTTTTTTTACCTGTTTTTTTTTTTTTTTTTGCTTCAAATGTCGGCTGATGACTGCAAATGGTGCCCGACTAAACTTAGTGCAAATATATGGGAGTCCAGAGAGGCCACATAAATCTTATTCTCGATCATAACCCCTTCTAAAAACACGTTAAAATTGTGCAGCAGCAGAATTCCAGTCAAACCAGTGAGTTTGGCGGTTTTGAAACATCATCTTGTATTGAAAAAAAACCTTTTTTCATTTTGCCGACGCGCATGGCTTCGGCGACGCGCGCGCATACCAGAAACCGGAGACTTTTTTTTTGGCCTAATATACGTATAAACAATCAAAACATGAAATTTTCGGGGATTCAGGCCGTAATGCCCCTTTACCGCCAATCACGTATATTGAGTACATTTCCTAACTGCGCATGGCCTACGTATTTCCTCATTAAATTTACCCGGAATGGGAGGAAAATAAAGAAGGGAAATGAACGTACGACTTTGTCGAGGTACGTACTTCAACAATGCTCCACAAATTCCTGATCAACATTTCGGGTTGAAGAGTTTTGTTGACGTAAAAATGATGACTGTTTTTTCTCTCTATGTAGAAATAACAATGCTGAGGCTATGCATACTTGCATTATCATAACAGAATCAAAATGGGACTGCTTATTAAATTCAAAGGTTGAATCACGCGAAGGAAGTTCAGACTCAGGCTACATGCAGGACGAATAAACACTGATGATCGGGCTGTAGTCCGTTATAAAATCGCATATTGTAAAACAAGAAATCCATGATATAAACGGTATAAAAGCCGAGATCGATGTTGTTGATTTAAATATAAAGGTCTTGAAGTTAGATGGAAGGTCTGAAATGATGCTTTTCTTTCTATGCCGATAATGTCTTTCTCTCAGGTTCAAAAAGTCTGATTTCAGACTAATTAATTAGTCTGAAAAATATTCATGCAAATGTTCATGAAAAAAAATTGAAACTGTTTCTCAACTGCGAAATAAGTCTTACTAAGACACGAATATTTTAATTCCCCATATCTTTATTTGTGCCAAGACACCTTGTTTATACAACTGTTTCTTTTTGATTTTCAGAAAAAGAATTATTTACAAAATCACTGCACAATGAGTTGCACGTGCATGTCATTTATACATGGAGCATACACAAGTGCTACAAAATTTATAACATACAGTTGAGAAATCGAAATGGATGGATATTTTAAGTTGAATTTATATTTCTCGAACTACATTTAAGGAACAAAAACACCTCCAGGTCAAATTCAATTTATTTTTAGAGCACCATTAGTGACAGAGGAAGTCATGTTATGGCAACGTACACGATTCATTTATCTTATTGCCGTTTTCAATCTTCCAAACGATATTTCCCTGCGAGGTTCCAGCTCTCTTAAAAAAAATATTAAATCACGGACTCTCAAAGTCGAAACCTGCCCGTGCTGCATGCACTTAATGACAGGTAAAGGTTAGTGGGAAACATGATTACATTTTAATATCAACACGACAGCCGACCTTCGATGTATATCGTTTCGTATAATTTGATAATTAAAAAGAAGAAACTGGCGAATCGCGAATAGTTGATTGAAAAGTAAAAGGTTACTCGAACAGCGAGATAGATTAAATCTGACGGTCGCTATTAAATATCGATGCGGTGCCGGCCGCGCTCACACGAATGCCAGACGCGTCCTGAAGTTGAGGCGCGCGTGTTATTTAGAAACCCTATTGGTCAAGAAAGCACTGCGCCCGCGCTCGCCATCTGCGTGCGGCCTGCGCGTATATGACACCTGTGGTCTATCCGGTTCGTAAGACAGACTGCGTCAAACACGCGCCCATTGGCTTAACACGTCCCTTTGCAGTTGTACTACTTCTGGTTCTCAGGACCCAATGCTTTTTAATGCTACTGCGTGTGTGTAGTGGGCGTGGTTAAAAATGAAATGGCATGGCACACTTACCCATTTACCAACATTTACTTAAGTGAATTAAGTGAGTATGGGCTTATTTCAAACCTTGGTGACACGTTACTTAAACTAAGCTAAGTCCCGCGTAATAAGTTCGCAGGGCAGTTGAACATAACTTCGCCTTATTCTGTACGCTGCTATTCTCACAACCAGTCGTCGCACTCTGTGCTCATTCTCTAACCCAAATACTGATGAGTAGGCCTACTAGCAATCTCATCCTCTGCTGAACCAGATGAAAGCAAGAACACGAGGTGTGAACGTGTCTTGACTACGGTTAAAAACGGCAAGAAGCTGGGCTTCGTGTATGCATGAAAAGTCTTTCACTTAACACTTCACAAACTTGATTAAGATCACCTGAGCAGATATGACGCCAACAGTTGCGGTATTAATCTGATACATTCTAGCTCTCGAAATATTGCACGAACGATAAAAAAAAACAAACATAATGGACATGTATTACACTTCATTATTGCATCATCTCTGAGTAGATGATGTCTATTTTTTTTTTACAGTTTACAGTACACACTACTAAACAGCAACCCAAAAATAATGTCCTCAAATTTTAATTTACAGACTGTACACTTTACCATGCGTGCCGTACATTTAAGTTGAACGCTTTAATTTGTATGAACTCGGTAATATAGCCGGGGCCCCGGCAAGGGTCTATGATATGCGAGCAGATTCGGCGATAAATTATGCAAAACAAGACTGCGTCTTGCCCTCCAGATTCTCACCATTCACACTTTTTTTGCAACTTTCTACTCCTGTGAAATGTATGAAAACTATTTGACATCTTTTTTTTGTTCATTTTAATAAAAAGTGCACTTTTTTAAAACATAAAACAAGGTTCCACGCTTTTCCGGACAACCGAGGGCGTTGTTGCTGTGATGTCCTTTCATGAAGACGCTGTTCACTTTTGGTGTTTTCGTTACAATGGAACCCAAAAATGTGTTCATTGAAAACATTTGTGAAAAATATTTGCTCATTGGCTTGCTGCCATGTACTGACACAACAAATCAGAGGAAAGAAAAGCTTCAACGGCAACATATCCAAAAGTGTGGCAACTTTTGCGCTGAAATAGCTATAACATCGAGGTTTCTGCCTGAATAATGACATCACACTATACTTTTGCACATGAACATGGACATTTGCATTAGCATAAAGGGCACCAAAATATCCTTGAAAATGGCCCCCAAAATGAAATAAGGTTAATGGGACATAAAGGTGCATTTTCAAGGATTGCATTAAAAAAGTTACATTGCATGGCTCTTTAATTGACTGCTACAAGCACTTGCCACCGTAGATGCCAATTTTCGGGATATTTATTTACAGAAAAAACAAACCACATAGTATGGTGAAATCAATTATAATAAAGCTTCCTTTTTTATTTACAGATTAAAAATCATACGAGGCATTGCTAGCCTTTGGCACATCGGTCTTATGGCAATTTCATGTGGCTCAGACAACCAAGCAGACCAAATTATACGCCAGCCATCCTTCTTTAACGGTACAATTTGACCTTCGGTAAAAAAAAAAGTAGACGATATTGACATAATTCGGTCAGCAAATAACCGCTTGTTTTGGTTACAAGAAAGTGTACTGCATACAAATCCATTAGAGACTTTCTTGTTTGGTTTATTTACATCCCATTCTATTAAGGCCGAGTATCTGTCTTTCGTTCAGGCACAATTCTCTTTCACTTCGCTTCACGCTGTCACCGGAGTGACAGGAATCGAGGAGGCCTTGTCTGTTGTATACACACTCCGGGGAGACGTCGCTAAAGAATCACGGCCTTCTGGTTCTTGGACAGCTCCTCCAGTGCCATGAAGTGCCGGTAATTGTACCGCTCCGGTGGCTCGTCTCCTTGCTGCTGCAGACGGCGCTTTCTCCGGCTGCAAGGGAGGGAGGGAGGGAGGGAGGGAGGGAGGAGAAGACAGAACGATTCGGTCAGAAGATAATCAGTGAGAGAGCTAGAGAGAGACACATCGATCAAAGGTTGATCTAACGAGAGGGTCAAGGATGACGGGAATGCACTTTTGGGATGGGAAGGGTTATCCAGCGATTAGGCGCCATTACTGAACTGGTACCACGCTCGAGCGCGTTCTCAAATCTGGGGCGTGCGTGCATTTGGCAAAGCTTTGCGAGTTAGCCACGCCCCTTAGACAACCCTATGGAGTTTTGCACGTTAAGTTTTGTTTGACTCAGATTTTGCGCGTTGCGCGTCCATTATTTTGTATGTCATGTAATTGCACAACATTTCACAAGCTGCGTTGATCGATAGTCTTGATCTTTGAGTTCTAATCTTCAATCTGCTCACAAACATCGATATTGTGATCAACGTCCACTGACCTTTGATGATCGATGTATGACCAGTGATCTGTACACACAGATCTTCAATCATTGATTTCTTGATGAAATGCTTGATTCACTCTACACTTAACTCGTTGCTTTCTTTCTTTCATTTTTGCCTCGTTCTATTCAACGAGCTGCATTGGTTAGTACTTTCAGAGTTCACACTCACTCGTAACCATCTCGTGCGAGAAATTATTTTTACGCCAAGTGGATAGCTTTAACAAAACTTGATTTCCGCCTTAAGATCGAGCTGTTTGTTGGAGGAATCTTAAATAACTCTTCCGTTCCAGAACAGGCTATATTGATAAATTGAAAGGTTTTTAAATGGTGCATCCATGCGTGCTTACGGCTTGGCGAGGAGATATGAGCTTCCGTTTTCACAAGGGAAATATCACAATACAACAAAAATGAGAAATAAGTGTTGCTGTATTGTAATCTTTCATCCGTTCTCTTTTGATGACTTCAGAACAATCCAAACGAGTGAAGTCATCACGGCGTAAGGAGAGACGCGTTGATAGTTCTGTCATCACGGGTAGAAAGGACAGGCTATCCATTAACCCCATGTCTTAATGGGTATTAGATTTTTATAATGCCGGTCAGATTGATTTTGGTATCTAGCAATCTTAATCCGTTAAAAGCAAACTAGGAAGCACTCGGTCAGTAAAACCTGACTTACGTTTCCTCTAAAGCAACATCCTGTACGCAAGGGCTTAAGTCCCTAATGAATTTTTATTAAATCTGCAGTGGACAGGGATGTGAGTGGTCTCTGACGTTTTTGGAAGTACAACTGAAGTACACTGAGCAATAGCTGAAATGTAAAAAGGGAGAAATTACGTAGTCGACAGACTTTTTTTACCACTGGTTTCAGCAGATTTCAATGAATGCAAACATTACAATGAGGATTAACGTACATGTACTATAATATTAAAAACAAAGTCATTTTTATTCTCTGGTTCTGTTATCTGGTCACGTTCCCCCTCCTTTGAAAACAACACCTTTAGTTCTTTGCATGGTGCGTGAGAAATTTAATGAAAACAAAATGAGCCAGGGCTTGGTGTAAAACGCCCGAAGCGTGTCAAGGCCTACCGGGGGGGAAACGATGAAAAGCCCCGTGACAGCTTTGGCTCGGCACGCTGCTTAGAGCGACAGAGTCTCGTATATTGGTGACGTGAGTTGGTTGAGCGACAATAAAGCCTCATCACCTTCATGTGAATTAAGCTCAAGACCTTTTCTTTTGCAACGGGGCCGCTAAATAACCAGGCCACGGGCAAAATCCTAGGTAATAATTGATGGACTGTTTTCCCTTCTGCCCGTTACTCGAGTCGGTCTATCAACTTGAACATATTTTTCGTCAAAGCATAGTATATGGCAAGACATTTTATTAGCAATCAATACAACGGTTTTTAAACGCTACTGCCATGCACTTAGGCTACAGCTCCGTTTTGGAGTTCCAAATCACATACATTGTACCTACCTCCCTTGAATTCTATCTTTGCTACTGTTTAAATTAAAAACACGTACAGTTGTTTGCAGGGGTTTTACAAAAAAATTCGCCATCCGGGTTTTAAGCTTGCTGTCTTGACTATCGGGGTTCGTGTTATCATTGATATGATGGCGGATCACCGTCGTGCCTCACTAAGAACCAAGAACATTATGTGCAATCTACGTAACTATGGCTACCATGACAGACATGCAACGTGCAAAAACGGTCGCAGCTATGCAAACACACGTACACTCTGTGCAAAGTTGTCCTTTCGGTCAAATTCAAACAAGTGACTGTTTTTAACAGTAATTAGCAGGATTGACTGGCTGTGATTGTTATTAAGCCTGATGTAGCTATGCTTTGACTGTAGGTGATGACTGATAAGCCAGCTGTGCTTACCACTTGCCTGCTTTTGTCTGTTGACTGAATTTGTCTGGTCACAGTGCTTGCTACAAATATGATCCGACTGTTGGTGACTGGCCTGTGTACAAGGCATGGCAGGGGCAGAGCATTGATTGTTTGACTGTCTGTGATTGTTCAGACAACAGGCAGGAGGGTTAAAGATGTAATATTACAAGTCATTTCATCGAAATGGTCCAACTAGCTGGCGGATAATGCATGCAGTTTTCCCTCATTCTTTGGTCACATATTTTACTTGATCAATTTTATCTAAAAGAAAATGAGGTGTGTTGTACAGCAACGCTTATCTAACATTCAATCTTTTCAACTGTTGAAGTGCTATTTATGCACGGGAACGACGGTTCAATAATTTGAAATATGACAAAAACGGAATGGAACAACCCCAAACGCACGGAATTTTAATAGGCCTACTCACAGTCTTCCGCTTTACAAACCAAAGCAAAGTGGCACTCTGACAATTCGTGTAAGCAGGTAAAAGCAAAATCTTGCCGCGAGCTGATCGAACGCTTCACACGTTGCCCAACAAATCGAGATAACCACGGCTCGTTCCTGCGTACGTGTATTTGGACGGGCTGTTTAGGAAGAGTAACTCGATTTGACGAGCGCAGCTGGCCAAACAGACCAAGGTCAGGTCCGCGAGGGGACGTGGCAGGCACAGGTCGTCCCATGGGGAATCTTCTGCTTGGACGACCAAGTCTTTGCTCTTAAGGTCGACTGCATCACGGTCTTGCGAATATTTCTTGTGAACACATAACAAGTGCATTTTAGGCATCATGCAATATGTTGACAAGAAGTTACTTTTATTATACTTATAGTGTTCATCATCTTGTTTTAAAAGTAAAACCCTCGTACGCCTACAGGTGGGATATGATGTTTATTCAAGATAGTTTGGGTTGATGTGCCTACCTTTCAGATGTAAGGGCAGTGTCGGAAATAGACCACCAATAGCCCCACCCTGTGTCAGTAATGTTAGGACTCACATGCACAAACCATGCGTTACATGCTCAGAGCTCCGTCCGTGCGTCACGCGCAACGTGCTCCCTCACGGCTGTGAGCCTGACCGACTCTTGAGGGCGGGCTGGTTTGGTTCTGCTTTTAGAGCTGAATCAAAGAAACACAAGGTTTTAGGATATTGTGTGCCAATGAGGAAAATGACACGAGTGAGACTTTAACGCAGCGTCTGAACTGCTATCTCCTTTACAAATGATAGAAACAAAATGAGCTCAAGGTAAAAATTTATCTCGTCGGGTGAGTTAGAATGATCTGGACCCAAATTAAAGAAAATATTAAAAATATGTAGCAATAATAAAAAAAAAAGTGCATATGAGTCTCATGTAATCCATTGTACCATTTTGAAGAAAAGCGCTATAAGAACAAACGCTAATAAACACTCTGACCACGGTTCCATGGTTCAACAAATTTATTGAAATCGCGTACTGATGTGAAGCAGGGTAATAACAAATAGAAACCTGGTCATGGTGACTGACTCACTTGAAGTTATTGGCATACTTAAAAAAGGCAAAACCAATTCCTTGTGCAGACTGGAAATTGAGCCACTCAAATGAAAATGGCATAACTCCTCACCACAGACGCTAATTAAAAAAAAAAAAAATCAAAATTCCTGTGGAAGACAATGCACTAACCATTCATATGAAACACTGTATTTTCTCAATATACTCTATTTGCCACAAAAAAATGGTGAACTTGGGTCCAGATCATTTTGACTCACCCTGTAATCTTAAAACGAAAGTACAACAATGTTCATTTTATTTTGGTAAAACTAGTACTTCACACACTTAGAACAGGATTAGAAAATCACACACTGCATATACCAGTTATTTCAAGCTCTCAAAACGCCGCATGCAGTCAGGCATTTAACTTTTGACCTCGAAAAAAGAAAATGGTAAACTCGTGCTCTTACCTGATTTGTATTATAAAAATAATTACGACCCAAACGAAGGAGACGACATCAAAGAGGATCCACATCACCAGGAAGTGAACTGGGCTCTGGAAAACAAACAAAAAACACACCAAAAACAGAGTAAAAACATACCGGTGTTGATTGGACTTAAATACTACTGACACATTATATTCAAAAATAGGTTACTTCCAACACGATATTAATGTCACAAACTTTGAGTTGTAAGTATGTTACAGGTTTACAAACATCTCTGATTAACCGTATTGGCAAGCAGCATTTTACTTTCTCTCAAACAAAGATCAACCGATACAGGTACTGGAGGCGAAGTTTCGATCTGGACTGAGGAACGACTGCGTGCTCAAAATGCTCAGACTGCGCGTGCTTTCGACCGCGCAAGACGCGTGCTTGATAATGGACGTACCAGCTTGCTCTAATTATTAGACGGCGTGCTGAATTGGCTAGCGTGCTGAAATTGGCCTCCGTGCCGGAGTTCGACAATCTGATAAATCACGCTCAAGTCCGTGATTTCCTGTGGCGTTTGCTCGTTTACGAACTACCCTAGCTCCTTGTACCGATTTAATTGGACGGACGTAACGTCCTTAATTGATTTTTGCCTCAATTTCCGGGAGATTCACCGGGTACGGGCCGCGGTCACTCCACGAGATAACGAACAATTAAGTCGGGCTGAAGTTGATCAACAAATCAAACCTAGACGAGGGTGGTGATATCACGGCGTACGCAAGATGACAAGATTGAAACAAATTGGTACCAAGGCTACAGGAAAGGCCTACGTGATTCAGGACATGGCATGAAATTGCAAACACCAAAAACTATCAGTAATTTGTACAGATGTCCCATCTTTTGTTTGAAAACGGGTCAAACGTAGGGTAGAAACAATAAAAACTACATCCCGAGTTCCTTACCAGTTGCCACAAAGGAGCGTCTTCTGTTCGTAACCTTTGACACGATGACGTAGAGATGGAAGTTGCGCCTGCGCACCAGAATAAAGAGAACAGCCAGTCTTCGTTGACTGTCCAAACATTGGTTGTTACGTTCAAAGTTGCGTTACTCCTTGAAAGGGAAAAAAGAACATTGTAACGTTGATGAACAATCAGAATAAGTTCAAACTAAGGCAATCACTTGTTAACGTTAACAGACAAGATGCTAACAACTTAAAGGGCCATGCAATGTAATTTGTTTAATGCAATCTTTGAAAATGCGCCTTAGTGTCCCATAAAACCTTATATTCAATTTTCAAGGGTATTTTTGTGCCTTATGTATTTTTATGCTGATGCGAATTTCCATATTCATGTGCAAAAGGTGTGATGTCATTTCAGGCAGAAACTTCTCTGTTACAGCACTCCAGCACAAAACGTTAGCAGAATTGTCGATATTTTGCCGTTGTAAATTTTCTTTTCTCTGGTAAGATCGTTGTGAAAGTACATGTCAGTAAGCCAATGAGCAAACTTTTCTCACAAGTGTTTCAATGAGCAAATTTTTAGGTTCACATTTGAAAAGAAATTGAACAGCGTCTTCCTGAAATGACATCACAGCAACAGCGCACTTAGTTGTCCTGAAAAGCATGGACATTTTTTAAAAAATGTTTAAAGAAGTGCACTTTTGAATATAATTAACCAAAAAAGGATGTCAAAATAGTTTTCATACATTTTAGAGGAGTAGAAAGTTGCACAAAATATGTTCCTAAGAAAAGTTCATTTCATGAACACTTTAATGTAAAATCTTTCCGAACGTTAAAACGCACTTACCAAACTAGTTTTGAAACCAAAATGTATATACAATTTGAAGCAAAATATAGATCAAAACAACTTGAATAGTTTGTTACAACTTTAAAAGCAAAGTCATGCCAACATTGATGAATCAGAGAAAGCGAAATAATGATATTCACCTTATTTCAAAGAACGGTATATCGTTATATGCCGTCATCAGTCTCCGTTCGTCGAAAGTGTTGATCGCAAAGGTGTACTTGGTGTCATTGTTTGGCGTCTGCCAGAAGTTCTGTTCAACCAAAAAGAAAAAAAAAGGAAACTTCAATTGTTTTTTCACTGAGCTTCAAATTTGCCGATAATGTAACTCTGCACTCGGTGCAAGTACTGGGTTGTCGTCATTTCTTTTTAATGACCTTATATTGCTACAATACTTACAATATAAAGAAACCAGTTACCATTAAGTCCTGATTCCAATTCGTGGATTTGTAATAAAAAAAATTACAACAAATTAAATAAAACGCGATTCTGCCACTGCAATTCTCAGATTTGCAGCATTTTGTTTTTTATGCAAAATCGCCCAAAGCAAGGCTATAAAAGCCACTCTTGGCAAAGGGCTAGAAAGAAGAAAAAAATATGACGAAAACAATCAGGACAGCTGGAGGTAGGAATTGATATTCCTATTGTAACAGGATAGCTCGATCATATAGAATAGGGGAACACGCACAAGGAAAGGTGATTCAAAGAGATCAAAGAGATACAGCAGGTGGGCAAGCTATTAGAGTAGCTCTGTGCTCTACATCTCGGCACAGAGTGTTATGGGTGAGAGGAAGTAGAGAGTCTGGTTGCATGCTCAAACATCCTGACAGGCCTGGAGGAACCAAAAACCAAGTCAAACAAACTGGTGGAACACCTTCCATGGAAATATCTGTAGAACAGACTGAGGGTGGCTACAGACCTCGCTATTTAAACATTGTGACTTTGGGCGTAATCACTGACAGTGACCAATAGGTCACAGAGGTTTGTTGCTTAAAAAAAAATAGGGTTTAATGGCTCAGTTGGTAGAGCGCCGGAACGCTGTTCCGGAGACCGGAGGGTCAAAACCCAGCTCCTGCCAGTTTTATTTCGTCTTTAATCTACCAATTCAATTAAGTTTTGATTTGTTTCAGTGTCGACCTTGTAAATGCTTTCAGCCGAGCTATCTGAGCACTTCACTAAAGTACACTCAACGTATTTTCATTTAAATCAATTATTTACTTTTTGACTATTTTAATTATTTTAATGAAACCTTTCCGGAATCCATCTATAGGGAGAATGGAAACAATCTCTAATTTAATTATGGCCTCCTACCACGTCATCTTCGGCGACCCCCGATACCGAGTCCAGTATCGTCTGCAGTGTTATATTCAACCAGTCCTCGTGGAAAGGGTGGTCGTCAGGTGGGGGCCGGACATCGAATAAAATAGTCTTGTTTCTCTCTTCCACCTGAAGCAGCATTTCCGCCAGGGTTGGGATTTTCTGCTTTCTGTAGCGAATCATTTCGGTCTCGGTGAGCTTGCCGGCGCTTCCGAACGGATTGCACTGTTAGCGATAAAGAAAAACAATACAAGTGACATGTTTTAAAAATTGGTTTTAAATGGCGCGCTCCAGTTTAGAAATTGTGCAGAACGAATTAAGAGCGTCCCGTTCTTAATTCAAAAGTACTTGTAAGGCCAAAAAAAAAAGTCTCCGGTTTCTGGTACGGAGCTTGCCCAAAAAGTGGTGCGGCGACGCGGCTTTTTTTTTTTTTTACCTGATTTTTTTGCTTCAAATGTCGGCTGATGACTGCAAATGGTGCCCGACTAAACTAAAGTGCAAATATATGGGAGTCCAGAGAGGCCACATGAAGCTTATTCTCGACCATAACCCAATCTAAAAACACGTTAAAATTGTGCAGCAACAGGATTCCAGTCAAACCAGTGAGTTTGGCGGTTTTGAGACATCATCTTTCATTGAAAAAAAAAACTTTTTCATTTTGCCGACGCGCATGGCCACGGCGACGCGCGCGCATACCAGAAACCGGAGACTTTTTTTTTTTGGCCTAATGGGCCGATTTTTTCGTGCGATGGTTAAGTGGAAAGCTTATAACTAATGCAATGCTAACAAATTCTCAATTCAATTTGAAAATCTATTTTTCAAGGTGCCACACCCAAAAAGCACGTATACACCAACTTTAAGCATGTAATAATTTTGTAAAAAATCATGGCATATGGCAAAGGACCAACAGGAAACTCGAGTTTGCTTTTTAATTAATTTAGGTTTTGTGTTCAATTAATATCGCAACAACGAACCACAATATTTGGATAGGCCTACTTCTTTAACATAGACTGCATCGGTCATTTTGAATGCTCCAGCGTCCATTAGGGACGTTCTTCATAATGACGCGTTTTGAGTGTTTTCATGAGCGCTCCGTAAATACAGAATAATCGATTATACTCGGAAATAAAGTAATTGAATTTGACATGACGGGACTGATAACGTCCGGTCCCTTGCGTAAAGGGCCAGGGGCAGTCGGTACTGCAATTTTAAATTTGAAATCTAAGAGCCCCTGCAACTACAAGAACAAATACAGAGTATTGTGCATTTATGCGCTCTGGTTTTAGAAAAAGTCTTCAAATGGCCACCAAAATTAATTCCCCATGATTGTTAGCGATTTTAATTCAAGGCACCTTTTTGTTGCCAAACCAAACTGGTTTTCGACCCTGCTGAGCTAGAAATATTAATAATGAATAACAACTATAAAAGCTAGAGACGCTTAATATATTTATGCTTCCTTTAATATTACTCTCTTGTCAATCATTTCCTTGAGTCTAGTATATTTCTTTCCCCGGAGAGGGGTTTGCCAGTAGTAGGCCTATAAATGTAATTTTAGAAGAATTTAACCTGTCATGGTAGCAGCAGAAGGTCTAAGGTTTTAATCTTTGGCATTAAGGTCTGAAGGTATATTGCAAGCAATAATGTTTAGACAGCGGTGGTAGGATTGGGCGTTTAATTAAAAAGTGGGTTGAACAACAAACACGTAGACTTGGCAATCAATCAATAAATATTGCTGAGTGTTACATGCTGGCATCCCGAGAATTACTTATTCAAATATTTATAACTAAAATTCATTTTTCACTTTGATTTTGTTGAAATAACTGATTCGAGAAATGACAGTTAACACTACAATTTACTGTAACGGAAGCTGTTAGAATATGTCGCTCTTTGTGCCCATTTTGTGAGGAGAAATACGTCGAAGCATGATGTCACAATGTCCGATTGATGTCATTTCTGGAAATATTTCCAACTCGCTAAGGATTTAAGCCTCGTCAGAGAATCATGCTTCAATTTGCTATCAACCGATACTGCAAACAATGACTATATATTGTCCAACCAAGCACCAATAAAGCCATCGGGGAGAAACAAGTGTTGTAAAGTGTCTTGCCCAAGGACACAATCATCATTTATCACTGAGAAAACAACAATGCAAAGTGGTCAGTTTTTACGAGGTCAATGAAGCCTTTTGTCTAGTTTCTAGGTAGCCAATCTATTCAAAGAAAAAAACAAAAAAGGACTTGGGTAATTGTTGATCTCTGCAGGTGTTCGTGATTGCGTAGGTTACGTGTTGATAGAGTAAAACAACTTGATGGGAGGTCGGACTACTTCATATTGATTGGTATGACTAGAAACGTTTTAAGGTCAGTCAAACAATGAGGGAGCCAGTGTTTCTAATTGAGAAAATAATTGGAAATAAACCGAATTGGGCACAACGCTGCTAGAAAATGTTGAGGGTGAGACACCGAACTGAAAAACATTCACTACTGTAGAGTAGACTTTTACCAAAATGTCACACAATTTTCATTAGCTTCAATCTTCAGCTTATCACAAGTTAAGGTCTTATACGCTATACATGTACCCGCTGCTACATGACACGAAAGACAATACGTGGTCTAATTCAAGGTTTCCTAACTGCCGGAGCTGGTGCCGAAATCAAACTCGGCCCGGACTTTCAAAAAAGGCCTTGACAAATCCAGCCCGTCTCACCGTAATGAACCAGGAGCCTGCGTTCAGCTGCTTCAGCTCAGTCAGTGTAAAGCTATCGGAGTGGTCCGCGTAGCGTTCGGGAAACACGTCCGCCACGTTGGTCGTGCGTCCGAGGCGTTCGTCACGCATGATGTACGGCACGCCGTCATAACTACCAAAACAATATTCAAGCAAGAAAAAAACATCATTAATATAGCAATTTACTTTTACGCCACGTCGATAGGCCAACGCTCAGCACATGATTAGGCAACACATTGTCAATACCTGGGATAGGGAGGCTTAATCCCCCCTTTTCTTTAATTTTGCCATTTAACCATGAATTTCCATTCAATGGCGTTCGACTCGTTACGGGTGGCACGTGGGTTCAAACCCTGACGGGAAGTATGGTGCTTGTGTTCTAGGGCAAGACACTTTACTACAATTGCGTCTCTCCACCCAAGAGCATTGGTCCCTGTGAAGGTAAAGACCAAATTGTGCTCATCTTGAGCTGCAGCAGAAAAATAATGGCCTGATGAACAGGGGTAATACATGTGACATGCTTTGAGACCTTCGGTACACGGCGCTATATATAAGCACCCCATTATTAACCTTCATGGAAAAATATCCTGCCTGCTGATTTCATGGAAAGACTGGTTACCTTATCCGTACGTCGGTGTGGATACCGTGAGCGTGGTAGACGTCTAGCGCAAGCTCAAAGGCAACAGGGGTGTTTTCCGGTGCAAGCTGGAAAGAACAGACAAGGTGAAACACAACACACAATCGCTATTTGCCACAATCTTACTGATAATTTCTTTATAAGCTGTAAACAAAAAATGGTTGGCAACTTTATTTAGCCCAACGTTGGAATAAAGTTAATACATCATTGTTGGTTATTTCCGGTAAGACGGGTTTGAAATATACCAAAACATTTGCCAAACCTCTTTTTTTTTTTAGTATTTGGTCAAATTGTCCAGTTCGCCTATGGGTCCACACAGCTCTCTCGCTAAAACAAAAGATTGCTTTGAGTAACTAATATCTACGACAAAGGTTCCAACAAACTTTAGGTATAACAAATACTGGTTGTCAAAAGATGGAACAGCGGGGTGTACCAGGCTAGACGCCAATTTACACTCAATACAAACACGGGTCTGGGAAAAGTTGCCACTTTTTTTGGGAGGGGGGGGGAGGGGGGGGGGGGAGAAAAGATGCCGCTAGGAAGCCCTCCCTGACTCCCTCGATTCTCTCTTGAAATATCGACATTGGCTGAACTTTGGGTATATCCAGTGGACAAAAAAATGCCCATCCGTTAAGATTAATGCAAGGGTGAAATTGGGACAAAACGAAAACTCCACGGAATAATCGGCAGAGTGTTAGAGGCTCACAGAGGACCCATGGTATACATTCGTATTTCGGCTAAAGGCAACCCTTACGATACCCACTTCTTTACTTTTACATTTTACATTTCCTTTATCTCTCGGAATAGACAGTAAAACCAAGACGAAAAAGGTAAAGGACAACAACAGAGAACAACAAGAACCTAACAGCTCCCGAAGGATCGCCCAAAAGAGACAAAGTCTCTGTCGAGGGCTCTCCTGACTAAAAGATGCACACAAAAATGAATTAAATTAAACAACTAAATTAAATCAAATTAAATCAAATTACACTAAAAGAAATTTCTTCCTTAGTTCCATATCAACTTTCTTATAGATAAAAACACCTTTACGGTATTATTCAAGCAATCCAGATTTCAATACAGATTCTTATCCACACATCTTGAAATCAGGAAAACTCCTGACGAAAAAAAACGCAATCAGGAAACATCCTGAAAAAAATCTGAACCATGTTAACGACAAAATGTGAACGAGGACATACACCACACTCGAGATCCAATTATCAGCAGACAGCTATTGGTATTAGCGTAGCATATAGTACGCATCACGGACAACCAATCAATAAGCCACCGGCACCAAACCTCATTACGGGTTGTTTGTCAAGAATTCATCCATTATTGGGGGAAAGACACGGTAACGAGTTTCTGCTTAAAGAGGTTTCAAATTTCATGACTGCGAGAGGGGAACACACGGTGTCATTTACGTCAAAAAGGGCCTTCATACTAAATCCTGTTGTTGTTTTGCAGACTTTTTATTCCATTTAATTAGCAAAAACATCTAACTTATGCTAGTCCCGGCAAGCCGATCTGGTTAATTTTCGAGGGGTAAACAGTAGCTGATCTAGGGGGTTGGGGTGGAAACCCCCCTTCCCCTGGGGCCGGGGAAAAAGGAATATCATTAAATAAAAATAAAAATGCTTGCTGAATCCACCCCCCCCCCCCCCGACAGCTAAATCCCCCTCTTAAGCCAAGCCAGGACTCGCCCCTGGTAAGCATGTGAATATTACGCTATTTAGAAACATAAATCAAATCGCAGCTTACCATCAGCAAACAAATACCCGCTAGTGAACAAAAACCTAAGTGTAGGTTACCGTTTCTTACGGGCTACCATCTAACTTCAGTAAGGATTTCTGTGCTTACGGTTTTTTTTAGCAAGGAATATTTTTGCTAAAGCTGTAAATCCAGAATATGGTGATCGTTAGCTCAGAATTCTGTGGTAAGTAGAGTCATGAAACAAAAATGGGCCCCGCACATTGGTTCCTATCAGCCCTTGGTTGCCTGATTACGAAAACAAACCTTGTTTTGAAATCCTAAGGTTTCTCCACTTAGATTTGCATAATAATGCCATCGGGGAGAAACAAGTGTTGTAAAGTGTCTTGCCCAAGGACACAATCACCATTTATCACTGAGAAAACAACAATGTAATATGGTCAATTTCGTTACGAGGTCAATGAAGCCTCCCACAGCCAAATCCCCCTCTTGATCCAAGCCAGGATTTGCCCCTGGTAAGTGTGTGAATATTACGCTTGTTTAGAAATCCTAAAGTTTCTCCACATAGATTTGCTGGACCGGAATGACTGACCTCACTGACTGACTACCTGACTGAGTCACTGAGTCTAAATACAATATACAGACAAGTATGGTAAAACACCGCTGGGCAATGTTAGTTTCCCAGTATTGATAAGACGTTACCTCATTGTTGGCAAATCAGCTAAAATCAACCACCTATAATTGGGGTTTGCCCAAGAGGGTCGGCAGTTGGTATGCTGACCAACATGCCAACCCATCTGCCAAACGTTTCGTGTAATGTCATACACTGAGCCTATAGTGGGACCATCTGGACTAGGCGAAACCTAGTCTCGTTTGTCTCTCTAAAACCAACAAATTGCATAAGAAACCGCTTACTAGCCTTTCATAACCGTAGCAGACCTACAGGATTCTTGCCTAACGATTGCCTTACACTCAAGGGTGTAACTATTTTTGTCATCATTAGCGCCAACATTCGACATTATTGTTTTTTAAATACATAATTCTGTAGTGGATATTGTACATCTGAGAGCAACCTCAAAGGCAAAAGTATTTTTGTCATCATTAACTCCAAACTATACAACATTTGTCCTATAAAAATATTTTTTTTCTGCACTAATAATAAATGAAGTAATACTAAGAATTTTACACCCGACAGCAACCTCCAGGGTAAAATGATTATTTTTGTCATCATTAACTCCCAAATATATACAACCATTCTCCAATAAATATATATGTTTTCTGCAGTAGTTATTTTACAATAGTAATAAGAAGAATCGTACATGTAACAACAACCTCAAGGGTATAATAATGATTATTTTTGTTATCATTAACTCCAAATATGCTATTGTCCTATAAATACTTTTTTCAGTAGCAGATATTTGTTTATCTGACAGGTGTTACGTAATTTCTATACCCCCAACCACGCACCTGTTCAGCACCCCTGTAGGCAAAGACCAAAGGCTTAGGCGGTAGCTCCTCGTACTTCAGCAGGCAAGGGGAGCGGATAAACACGGGTGAAATGTAGAGAGCAAGAAGAGCTAGGAAGTACCACAGGGCTACGTCACGGACTGGGAGCCCTAGGCAGGAGACAGGAATAAAATAACAAAGAGATAAAGGCAGTTATTGTTTTAGCACTAAAATTATGTAAAGTATTATGACGATAATTTTGTTTTCAAACTAATGCTTTCAATGTTTTGAATTTGTAGAAGAAAATGCACGGGCTGTATTGTCATAGTACTATAAGATATTCGCTTGATTAATTTAGAAATAAGACCGAGCAACAAGCGGTATAATCATTGCAGTCGGTCTCTTGGTCATGTTTGCTCTACTTCAACTATTAAAGCAAAGGTAATTAATTATGTCCTCCAAAAACAGGTTGTCAGGATATTGTTCCCTTAACCCACAGTGAAGTTCATTCTCCATTTACCTCAGTGCCAGTGACCACTCAATATAAAAAGGACTTTTCAACTAGTATTAGTTTGTAATGCATAAATAATATAGTGTAAATCAATACAGCACTACAGCTTTTAACAGTGCGATCAAGCCCTGCGGGTCACAGTACGGTAGACGCCTCGCAGTGGACAAACCCAATTCGGGCGATTCACAATGCAGTGCGCAACCAAGACTTTGCCGTGCAGAGTCCATTTTTCAAGTTCACGGTCGACAAAACATGACAAAGAATGAGTGTCAGCAGACAATTTGAGCTAATTTGTTATAAATCGGGGCATATCGTTCTGCCGCCTTAAACATACCCCTTAAAAAGAAAAGGGTAAACAGATTCTGGAAATTATGCTTACAAATTTACTGACCCCAAAAACAAACAATTTTAAATGTCCTGCGCTGTGAATTTGTCGACCATCTCCCACAATGCTGTGGAAAAAATGGACTCTCCGTGTCAAACTCTTGGTGGCGCATTGTAGTGTGAATCACCCGAATTCTCCAGTGATCTACTGTTATTGTTATGGATTTGCTGAAGAGGTGTACAGTATTAATAACAATTTCGGGATATTTTTAAGAGTACCATTCACCTTTGCGTTGAAGGGTTCCCATTCCTCCGGCCACAAACCAGCTTAGCCCCGTCATGATGATCACACCAACCAAGTGCAGAAAAGGTCCAGCAAACTACGAATTCATAAACCAAACAACAACAAACAGTATGTCAAGAACCAATCACATTGCTTCATCGGGCTTTCAAATCACACAATCAATGCGAGTGATTGAAAAGTTTACATGATTAGATTTAGGCCTACACTAAACAAACAAAGGATGTGGTGAGAATTTGCATGGTAGGAGGCCATAATTAAATTAGAGATTTGCATGAAGTGAGCAATACGAGTAAGTTTACAGTTGCACCATGATACATCTCTATTAGTGAGTTTCGTGAGGCTCTGCAAAGAATCATGGGTAAACTCAACGTTTCGGGCAGAATGCTCTGTCCCTCGTCAGGTCTGGAGACTGTGCATGGTTGTCTATTTCACGAATTGTTAGGCACCAATTGGTTCATCATTATTGTGTTAACATATTAATTGGATCATAAATTACATCTTTCAATTTTAAAAGTTCATCAATGATTTCGTTTAACACACTCCCTCAGTTGCTACTGATTTCATTGAAGGAAATTCGCCTAGGTATACCATGCAGTCATGACATGCTTGCCCGTAGGCGTTGCGTTCACCCATGGGGAATGGGAATGGGTGAAGTGGCGTCACGTTCACACACGCACCTGTAAAACCTGGGGTACGAAATGCCACAGTGAGCTGGACCCGAGGACCGTACACGGAAACACAAGCAGAGCAATGGACAAGGTCAGATCCAGTATGATTCCAATCTGTGTAGATAGAATATAAAACACGATAGTGTCCACATACAGAGGGCGCTTAATCTGTTCTACAGCCGGTAAACGGGGACGTACCTATATAGGCCGTTTTTCCGAACCCCGGACTCGGCTCCGTATCCGGCTCCAGCCCGTTGCCAAACTGCGTGAATGGAGCCAGAGACGGAGACGAAGCCGGGCTTTGGAAACTTCCTTTAGTAAAAGGTCACTTTTTTACCGAATGAGGGTGCTGTTGCATGCTAAAAGAAACATACGCAAATCCTAGCTTTTTGAAGTATAATATATCTTCACGAACCGATAGCTGTATTATAAATGGATTTATTACAACTTTTTTAGTTTTAGATTGATGTAAAGTTACTACATTGTTTTAATAAACTTTTTGAATATAAAGAATTGTATACCTTGTGTACTCCGTGCAGTTGTAACTGTTGTCCAATAGCAATGTGTAAAAATGCGAAGATCTGCAAATAAAAACACAAAAATAAGACACACCTTTTTTACAATCTGATTTTTATCTTCGAATAAAACATTTTTACGGTGTTGTTTATCATTTTTTTTGTATTACGTTGATTACTAGTAAATGGAACAAAACCTAAATACGGATGCTCAGACAAAGCCCAGTAGACAGTGGAACGCTGTCCCCAAGGCATGACTGGCGCCCTCAAGATTCCAAAATCAGGAAAAGATATAATCACGGACTCACCAAGAGCAGAGCAGCATAGCCGCAGAGGGCGCATGACAGAGCCATGAAGAAGATGTAATAGCGCCACCACAGGCCCGTCATCTCTGCAAGGTCTCTGGTTTGAAAGCGGAAATAACACGTCGTGTTTCATTTTCTGAAGATGGATCCAGTTCTGACAAGAAAACGCTTAGTCTTTGTCTTAGGCTGAGTGTTACTTCTGATACATGTATTATACTTTGTACATTAGAAAAATCACACACGTTATGTTGTCACACAATTCAAGGCTTTTAAACATGGAGGTTTCCAAACAGAAACATATTGTATACAGACTCCCTTTTTTGAAAACATTTTGTTCAGTCACGATACCAGAAATAATTACAAAATGGTCTCTTCCAAAAGTTGGACACGTGCCGGCAGTGTTATGCTTTGCGTCATGATTGTGGTTAAAAAGTTTGCAGAAAATGTCATGTTAAAATTTAAATCGAGGACTCAAATTCGGAAAGAGAAAATCTCAACTTTGCTGAATGAAACTGTGGAAAATTAGTAAAAAGTGAGCATCAGGTTGACCTAATTTAGTTGTTATGCCATGCTTTTCCGGCACTTGCGTCTCAGTCTGGACGATATTGACCAGCTTTGGCAGCAATGGGGTCGGAAGGGGGGCACCGTATCAGGGACAGAGCAGTACACCGGTGATAGAGCCCAGGTCACCGGCGTTTCCCTCACCTGTTGAAGTCAGCCGAGTCGTTGACCGCGGACAGCCAGAAGAACATGTTGGCCAGTGACGTGAACGACACCAGCAGAACGAAGATGAACCACAGCCGCTCCGTCTGCAGAGGAAACATACCCCCGAGAACGAAAAGGTAAAAAAATAAAATTAATAACGGGAATAACCATAAGGGGGTATTTCCTGTTCCTTTCCAAACACATGCACTGATAGACGTCTTAATAGAAATATTCTCCTGACTCATGGAATATTATAATATTGACCAGTGGTGACGTATAGATAACATAGATCCTTAAAAATTCCGTTACGCCTGAACAACTTCCGTCACGGACAACAGTATCAGCTTGTTCACGATGTAGAAACACGGTGAACATTTCTCCATAAGAGGAAACAAAAAACATGAAATTCAGACTGTTGGACTGCTAAGGTTCTTTGAGGTTTCCTGAATTAAATTTGGGAAGGAAGTCCTTCTTAAGCGTCTAGGGGATCGAGTTTCACGTCTTGAGACTGGCTACAGAGCCAATCTGTCACCAAAGTGTTCGATCGTTACCCTTGGGAATCGCTATAGAAATAAAGTGCCCCGGTGTTCAAAGCAAAACCATGATTTGCTGAAATTCTTTTCCAGCGGTTTATAAAACATGACCACCAATCCCATACCCCTAAAACATGCTTTTCCCGTGTTTGTCATAATGCCATGGCTCTTTTTACTGCAGATGTAGCAATCTTCATGCTAGACAGTTGATGCTAATGACTTAGCTTTTAATTCGATTAAAAGGTCAAAGCTCATAAATTCCGAGAAATTGTTTAATTAGACTAATTCACATCATTCGATGATAGTTATTGGTGTCAAAACTAAACTCAGCATCTATCCAGACTTGCAAGTCGAATATTTTGACAAACGCAAAACTTTCTAAAGTTAATGAAAACAGAAGACGACGTGTACTTTACGTCTGTGCAGTCACAATAGCGTTACGATACACAATCAGTAGATCTACGGATTCATGATCGACTTCGACTTTCAAATTTTGGCATCCTCAAGCTTCAGTATACAAGACGGGGTGTCTTTCTTGTTTCTTATCAGCCCAAGGCAGTGGCAAGAGTTTTGCCTGGGTACCAAACTCCCACGAGACGCGCCGACCTCAGCGCGTCTGATCCGGAGAGGAAATTGCTACAACGACCTCACAATTGAAGAGTGGGTTTACTTCGTGCATGAAAAAAACCCACGAACATCTGCAGAGCACCGTGGCCGGAAGATCGTAATCACTCGAGTTACTTCATGTCTACAGTATACAGACTTTCGAACATTATACCAATGTGATACGCCTAAGCTGGTGTTTGACGTACATTAGAACTCATCACACAACAATATCGAGCCTTCTCACGCGTGTGAGAAGGTTATAAATTAATGTGTAAATGAAAATAAGCAACGGGGTGATCAGACACGAGATATTAACAAAAGGTACGACATTTGTATCATAATAGACCGATCCACTAATTAAGCCCCGCCCAATACTGTTTTGACCAATCACAGCCGTGATTAATGTCCGACGTGCGTGCACAAAATGTCCGACATGCGTGCACGCGCATATGACGCGCTTGTCTGTAACAAATAGTGTGGCATTGGAGAGGCACACGTGTTGTTGATCACGCGCGCAGTGGGAGGGGCCTATAATGAATCGGTCAATTGCTGCCAACCCAATTAAGTCCCCTCTCAGGAAAATGCAAGTTATGTTTTGTTGCCACGGTATGTATACGTAAAGTTTGTTCAGGCGGTAAAACTTGATACTGTCTTACAGCAATTGCGAGTTTGAACAAACTAAATACGATCGGATATCTCGGAAGCTGCAGGTCAAATTTGTGTTCACCTTTTTTTTACCTTTGACCCCGTAGCTGTAGGTCAGACAAAGATGTCACTGTGGACATTTTTAATGTTTGACCAAGGCAAACATGTTGACAGCGCTACTGTTGAAAGTTGACGTTATTTTGACCTTGACCCCATGATTACCTTTGACCCCAGTTTGGTCATGCGACATGTTGGGGCTGGGCTAATGATACTTTTGACAAAGTTTGGTTGAAATTGATCAAAATGTGTAGGAGCAAAAGACAATGTATTACTCACTAACGAACTAACTAACTAACTAACGTACGGACTAACGGAAATAGATGATGATTGGTTGAGCTGCTAAAAATATGCATTTAGTTTTTCTAATAACATTCACCCGCAATGTGCGTCACTGATATTTTGGATTTGTTTCAAAAGTGAAATGACTCGCATCCGACGCCCCATATTAAAAAGCTGCCGCAGAGTACACACACCTTCTGTGATATCTAAACATAATAAGGTTATCGTATAATTACGTACACATCACAGTGTGCAGAAGGAATCCTGAAGAATCAAAGGCTCCAGGGACATGGCCATGTTTCAGTAACAACTTTTTTCGAGTGTCGACGATGACAGAACGTATCAGATCCCAACATGAGTCAGGCTGTCATTGATACGACATTTTGATAACGTTTCCTCTAGGTCCTTGAAAACATGACACATATTTGGTGTGAACTTGTGGTTTTTGAAGCCTCTATGTGTCGATGGGCTAAAAAATAATTTGCGAAGACAGTGAAGGTCAACTTTGCTAAAGTAAAACTTTTCTTCTTTATAACGTGATAATTCAGAATTGAGGACACTAAACTGTCCTTTCTTTTCACTGCAAGAAACAACGGACACTACAAAGAAAATATCGCTCAAAGATCTTTTCAATGCAGGAGTTTAGCTACAGGGAGTTTAAACGCAAGTAAAACAGATATATTGCGCGTAGAGAGGCCGTAAAAATAACCAAAGGCAATCCGATTGATGCTTGTGATCATGTGATGCCAAAACAGTCGCACGGGAAATCTGTCCACAGCAATGAATGTGATTTGGCTTAGCAAATGTTATGCTCTGCGTGAGAATAGCGTTGACAAAACTTAGTTATCTGTATAGCCTATATTTTCCAACCTTGTAACAATGACCAAAATCAGGTGTATTTTTATATATATTTCACAGTATAAATGACATCTCAGGTCCAAAATTCGTCAAGATTGTCCGTGTGTTAAATTTGTCGATACCAGTTTATAAACGTTGGCCGCACTCACGAATGTGGATCTAAAATGGCGTCAGGTTACAAGATGCATGACTAAACCGGATTTGACCTAGCGCGCCCTCAAGCGGTTGATTTTTCAAACGTCTCTGCATACATCTAATGGGTGAATTGTGACAGCACTGCACAGGAAGCAACTGCCAAGAGAAGCACGGGCCTTATTATAAGCAATATTCTGGACAAGTTGCCGGTCCGGTCGTAAATGCAACTACATGACAGCTAAAAGAGCCCAGACGAGTTGATAGAATTCATTAAGAAGAACAACACGGGACGGAAATTTGTTAGGTGCTCGTTAAGAAGTCTGAGGACAAAGGGAAATTCCAAGTTATAAAAGGGATTATGTTACAAGGATAGGGGCAGGAGAGTTGTGATAAGGTGCGGATGCTTACAGCGTGAAAGCAGATACGTATTTGTGACGGTGGCATTGCCTTTGGCACTGTATAGGTGGACATGAAAATCAAGTTCCTACAAACTTTTCTGTATGCTTTAATAGCGTATAGATGGCCCTCTAGCGATCGAAGCATGAACAGTTCCTGGTTAGAGAGGTAGTTGTGTATAGTACATACCATTTTTGTAATGAGGCAGGCCAACCAACAACAAGGTCATTTTTGGTTTTAGGAGAAATCAAATGTATCGCCCTCAACAGAGCGTGCATCGAGGGGATACAGACACAATAATGTGACTGATGAATTAGGCCCCCTATACAAACAGTTAGCTCGATCTTGGAGCATCGAGCCTGTGTACAAACCCTTCTAGAAATATCTCCAATATAACCGAGATATCTGTGAAAATTGACCATTAATCATAGAATCACTGTTTCAAAATACATTTATACGTGCATGGGTCGTTTGTTCACCGAAACAACAGTGACCTAAACATCAGTTTAACATTAACGAGCCAGGAAGAGACTTTTAAGCGTCGAGTAAGCTCACGCAAACATCCAAATTATCTCCATATCTTGCAGTATGCTTCTATGATCATCTTCACTTTAACAAACCATAAGTGCATGTAAGTAATGTAACAACGACTAAACATCAGAATAATTGAGTGTGAAACATAAACCCGGGCTACCACTTCAATGCCATGGCTTTCCAACCGCCCCTATGAGCTTAAGCTAATTTCCTGCTTTCGCTTATAGTTTTTACATCAACACAATAACAAGTACATGCACGGAACCCTGCTGGAACAGTACAAGTGTGCTTCATGTCAAGCGATGGTCAAAACCATAAATATTAAAACTCTGTGCCCTGGCTTTCATTTTCAATTGTGTTATCAGGATCAGGCTGTGTATAAATCATTCACGAACGAATCTCTGCGGAAGATTTAATTTTAAAAGTTTTGGTTCTGTTTTATTTCATTTTGTAAGCAACTCTCCTTCATCAAAGATTCCGCGCTATGATTTTTTTCATACATCAAGATACTTTGAAGTTAAATGCCTCATATAATACACAATTTATGCGTTCTCTTGATTTCCATTTCAAAAACTTTCGTGCTCATTCCAAGATTGGGGTGTACTGTACATTTAGCACTTCATTTCAAGTTTTGTATCCAGAAGTCCGTCCTATGATCTTGGAAGAGATTCTATACGGCGCAACTGATTTCTTGACTGGCCAGCTCGATGTAACACGAATCGTAACATTTTCTTTGATCTTTTCCTCTGTAAACCGTGCATGCACTAACCCATAGTATGAACATACACTCCTTTACTCCTTTTACAAAAAAAAAGATCTGAAAATATTCAGCTTACGAGTTTGGTGGCTTCTCTCTTTTCGACATCGTGCCTGCCATGGCACCCGTAACATCCAGTTACCAAAGACGCACAACAACCACAGAAAGCCGTCATCTTGCCGCCTGGAGGAGGAGTATCTACACGGCAGGCTCAGACGACGCAGACCCGCTGCTGGTACAAGAGCTTCCTGTCATGGGAAAAGGGTACAGTGCATTAGTACCAAATCACATTTTGGAATTTGATGTCGAAATCAGACATATCTAGCAAAGAATACAATGGGTATTCAGGTTAAGTCATACCCCTGATGTTATGAGTAAACGGCCTAGCACATCTTCTGTCTTCCTAGGAAGGTCTTGGAATAAAATAATCGCCTTATTAAAGACGGAAGTTCCTTAAACCCTGTAATTAGTTTAAGAGAAAAGTTTGCCACTTGTTCAACAGGTTGCCGCGTCTTCTGATCCAATACTGAGACCTGTACAGTCATATCTCAAGAAAGGGAGCAGGTTGGTGGTTTATCCGCTCAGGGGAAAAGATGAGGTCATCATGAGGTCATCGCGCAGGAGCTTTGTGACCGGTCAGGGGCATGTTGCTGTTGACTAAAACGTGTATCCCAGTCGAAACCGATTTGTGGATTAATTGGTATGGAAATACAGAGACGATAAGAATCGATGGAGATGATGGACGCAAAATTGGTTACGCAAGGGATCAATTTGAGCACGGGGGACAAAGTAGTTTAAGATCTAGGATAAGATCGGTAGCTTCTTCTGGCATACAAGAGATGTTTTGCCACTTCATACCGCCATTGTGGTCTTTTAAGTTTTTTCAAAGTTTCGACTAATCTTTTAATTTATAAAAACTGATACACTTCGGGTATCTTGGAACAGCAAAAGCGCCACACCTTCAATTTTGACAAATTATTTTAAGATAGAATAAGATCGGCAAATTTTGCCACTTCATACCGCCACTGTGTATGTGGTCTGTCAAGTCTTTTCAAAGTTTTGACTAATCTTTTATATAAAAAAAACCCGGATACACTACGGGGATATCGGTACATGTATGCCAAAAAGTGCCACACCTTTAATTGTGTTTCAACTCAGTCTGCCAGATCCAAAGGAAGCATGAAAAAGCAAACTTGAATTTTGTAACTTCATGTCCCGCATGGTCACTGAACCATTGCCCGTCCGTTCGCGATTGGTTCTGATCGCCAAACGCGGCGTTGACAGACGAGACTGTCAGTCCTGATTATCCTTCCACTCTACGTCCACTCCTATAGTCCATTATATAGTGAATCAGCATTATATAATTTTTTTATAGGGAACATTTCTGCCCGGTCTCCGGTGTTACATGATTATATGGAAAGCCATGTCGGACAGAAATGGACAGACATTAATTCGACTTATGTCAAACTAAATTCAAATTGTGTCATAAATAAATGTCCATTTTCAGTCCAGCTTGCGTGTTGAGCTAGTGATTTGACATTTGTAATGAGACTGGTTAGATCACTGCGCGTGCAACTGCGAACTTGGGGTCATTTTTGTTTTACTAAACCTATGGCGCGCGTTCATTGAGTTTCATACATTCGGCATGGTTTTCGTTCATTTCGTAACATTTTGGCTGACGCAGATGTCGTAAATGTTGGTTCTTTTTACTTACAGATTTAACGTTGTTACAAGAGACCTTATTCACGAGACGGCCATATTGAACTGACAGCGAGGTAAACTCTTGTTTTTGAAACTTGCGAGTAGAAATGAAAGCAATGAAATAAAAGTTCATAACAAACTTCAAAGTAATAGGCCTACCATGCCAGTCTGCTCTGATAAATCAACCCAGGTGTTAAATGGGTACCGGCATTATTCAATGCTGGGAAGGTAACAGACTCGCTGTGGAGGAGGTGTGGCGATCCCCCCACAGCAGCATATGAGTCTGGGGCAATTGCTAATGAAAGAGAGATGGGCACTCCGTTCCTGTTAACACAGGTTCGTCCCCTTTACTTTAACTTACTTTACTTTCTGATAAATAATGTAACTTTTGTGATTAAACATATACGCTAATGTTTTAAGCCTCATTCACAAGAAAAATGAAAGGAGGCATGGAATGCATTCCAAGCATATAATCGTCTGGCACCCTCCCATTAAACAATTTATAATTCATAAAACAGATTGGGGAACACGATCAAAAATGGCTTCCCTAAGAATGAGGTATATTATCCTCCTTCCACAGGGTTCCACGATTCTTCTGAAATGTTTGGACAGTGATTCCAGTTTCCCCCTATCTAAAAGATTCGGCAAACTGTGCAAAGTAACACGGATAGGCCTTACACCAGCGCGTCCAGCTCTCAGCCCGCCGTAAGTTGCTCCGACATCTCCCCCAATTGAGTGAAATGTAAATGGATTTATTGGCTAATTCCGCGGATATCCGGACTAATTAGTCAGATATTCCTCGCGCTCACAGCCTGTACATGACTGCCTGTGAGTAATCCAACCTTCCCTCCCATCCCATAATTTAATCACTGGTTGGATGCGCGTTGCCAGACCACTCCAATTGCATGTGGCTTCCATGCCTTTTTTTTTTTTTACATTTGTTACAAGTGTTTTACGTATTTAATTTCCAAGAGGATGTCTGGGATATTTCTAATGGCAGGATCAGTAATTACATGATACATCCTTTACAGGCTTCCGTACAACATAATCCGAAACTCTTTATAAGTTCACATGGATAAAAAAAACACCTTGTTTTCTTGAGTGTTATTCTGATTAAGTTAACTCACGAGTTTCCTTCCGGGAACTGCAACATTACAAGTTGACATCAAGTTCAATGTTAAAACTGATTTGCGATTGCCAAAAGTTTTGAAGGATGTCACAGCCCTAGTAGACAACTCTCCACAATCCGGTCACTTGAGGAAGTTGAAACTCGTATACAAAAGGTAAAACAACAAATCTTTGAACGGTCTACCTTTTAGCCATCGAAACGGCTGGGTGGGGGGGGGGGGCAATGGCTCAGGTGGCAAATGAGAGAAACAAGACGGGGAAGAGGCCCGTTGGGCGCACGAGTCATCAGTACATGTATATCGTCAGGGAGTTTCCTCAAGTACTACGAGGTGTGAAGATTATTTTCCTTGTGGGGGGAGTTGATGATTTATTTTTTTCCTCAGACGATTCATCTTGAGAGTTGAAAGCTTCGTTCATTGTATAAAGAAACCAAGACAAGCCCAAATTAACCTTCAAAAACAATCGACGAGAGAGCAACATCACATCACGAAATTGTTGGGACTGTTTCGGAATCTCGCGTCAGGAGCATCTTTGTTGTAAACATGCGACATTGTACTCTGTTGAACATTTTTGTTGTAGGCCTATACACCATTCACAAAAATAGAATTAGAGATGTGTTTGAACTGTCACAGACAGTCAAAAAAATCAATCCTCTTCCATGCCATGCCTTTTACACACGCTATCAGATCATATTTCTAGCAAGCAACGTGGCTAGTCAAATTCAGTCAACAGACAAAAGCAGGCAAGAAGTATATAGGCACAGCTGGCTTATCAATCACCTACATAATGCAGTCAAAGTACAACTCTATCAAGCTACATAAACAGTCACATGTCATCCAGTCACTCCTGTAGGCTGGGAGCTATTAACTGATGAAAACAGTCACTTGATTGATTTTGACTGATGAAAGGAGAACTTTGCACAGAATGTATGTTTGCATAGGAGGGTTAAGTGACAATGTTAGGTCTTGGTACAATTTAAAAGAAGATTTTTACTGGAACAGGTCTTAACATTCGCACACTCAGATATTCAACCCTCAAATGAGAAACCATAGACGAGAAACACAAAATGAACACTCTGGCCTCTATTGGTAAAAGGCGGGGATGACCGTACATTCAACATTTAAATGGTTACAAGGATTTCTTACAGTCTTTGCTCAAACCATGGACGGTTATTCCTCCATGTTCAAACTAACAGGTGCAATGTCCGCAGGCACGGTCAGTCAAACCCTGGTCAGGATCTCCTTGAATCCCAGGTTTGAGAGAAACAAGCAGGGAAATCATAATGACCCAGTGGACATGGGTAGTTACCCTGTGTCCGTTTGTCTCTCCTCGGGCCTAACGAATTGCCATTCTGTTGCCCTACTACTTCACTCAGACTGACCAACGGGCAACAACTCTCTAATGTCTAGTCCCGCTCGTTCATAAATCGTCTTTATTAATCGGTCTGAAGATGAGCAATAAATAGTTGGATCAAAAATGTCTATATAAAAGAAATCCTCCGGTGATTTCGCCAACCTTCTCACAAATGTCCTGAAGGCGTCAAGATCTAAATATAAAACGCAGAGAGTCTTGAATTACAGCAAAGTAAAATTTTTCCAGGCAAAACTAGTGGGGCAGATAGGGGAGATATTTGGGGGAATTGTGCCTTTGATGATACAAGCATGGAATTTGGCACACAGTCAGAGAATGTCTGTCTTAAGAAAGATATTTGGATATAGCGCCATCGCAGATTTGTCCTTTGAAAAAAAAATAGAATGGCTGTCATTGCTTGTTATTCTACCTCTAGTTTTTTCAAAGGACAAATCTGCGATGACCTATAGCCAAATATATTTCTTAAAACATACTCTGACTGTGTGCCAAATGCCATGCTTGCATCATCAAAGGCACAATCCCATCACCTACCTGCCGTACTAATAATAAAACAGGAAAGTGACTTTTATGTAATCTCACTGCCTAAAGAAGCTGCACCGTCTGTACTCCAAAAGTTTCCAATCTACAAATGACGTACACACTGATCCCAAGTTCCCAACCACAAACCCCAAAAGCATGTAGACAGCTTCGCATTTTGCGGCACCATTGTTCTCTCACTCGAGGAGCTACCCTTTAAAATTAATTGGTCCTAATCGAATCAGGGAAGCGGAAAACTGTTCCGCAAATGGCTGGCGGCGCTCTCAAATGGTTGAGATTTTGCCTTCCAGGCTGCTCGCGCGGCCGATCCCCCAGAGATATCCAGTCATCGCCAAGAGAGGGCGGGGTGACATGGGGTAAATCAAAAAGCCCCCAGGGCAGAAGCCCACCCCGGAGACGGTAGCAGGAAGGTCCCCCTCTCTGGCAGCTTGACAGAAGTAGGTCATCACCGTGGAAACCAACAAGGTCACTTGATTAAGCGCGCTCTCCAGAGACTAACCAAAAAAATCATTACTGACGTTCACGTACTTTTTAATTACTCAAGTACATGCACGGGAAGATGAAAAACAATCTAGATTCTGAGAAGATTTCAACTCTTGTAACAGATTTGTGACGCCAAAAGTACCGGATGATACGCAGTTTGGGATGCTTGAAAGTAAACTGCACCGAGTCCCATTGGTTCACATGCAGCAAGTGAAAATCTCCCTTAATGCTCTCAGATTGAAATGGAAAAATACACTTTTCAGGACCCAATTTCACCCATCTATACAGCTGTCTGACGTCGCTTGTTTTTACCAACCGACTGGGTAATTAATAACTTCCTTTATGAATCGTAAGGTCGTTCCCCCAGAGTATTCGAGGTCCATTCCGTAGTTATAATTCGTTAATTAGTTTATTCGACAGTAGTGTCTGATTGGAACTTCCAACTGACCTTCTCTTTTGTCGATGTTTGCGCATCGAAGCAATGGGAATCAAAACACTGCAATGATAGAACTGAGTTTGGACACACAAAACTCATTTTTAAAAACACTGGTCTGGAGAAATGTAAGAGATATAAAACAAAATGTACTGTATTTATGGGTTTATGGGCCCGAATATTAGGCCTATATACGTAGACTCTTAGAGTGTTGTCAAATATTATATGGACGACGCGAAAATCTTTGTTTTGCCACGGAGAATGCGTCTTATTTCTCCATGGTTTTACAAGCTTATTGTTTGTTCCAATATGGCGGATCTGCAGAGCTAGAGCGCATGCGCAACCAAAAGTGTATAGCGCTCTCAGCTATGCACAGAGTTGATAGGAAATGAGAAGGGCTTAAAATTAAAAATGAAAAAAACCCAATAATTCAACTCATCCCAAACATAAAAGAGGAAGTGTGATTCCATATTTGGGAGATTTTTGACCAAAAGTCTCATCACGCCAATCAAAATCATAGCAAGTATAAAATGCGTGGGTTAGATGTTTTAAATTAAGATCAATTGGTTCTTGGCAGATGAACCGTCAATTCCAATGCAAACTCGGCGAGGGCGTAATATGGAAATCAATCCATACGGAATCTATGAGTGAAAGGGGAGGAACCAAGGACAAACACAAATTAATCGCACTCGGTAACAAATAAAAGCGACGGAAATGACCAAATAAAAATGAAAATGCGCGCAGACACAAAATGGCAGAATGAAAATTACTCGGCCTCCTGGGAAGGGAGGGCGCACTTTCCGAGGGACTTTGTTTGATTCGATTACATAAAAACAACACCTTTAACACATTATCAAGCGGATATGAATAATATAATATTAACTCTACGCCAGTTTTTCCCCCCACTTATCAGTGCAATATTGTTTCATTAGGGGCTGTAATATGCCCCGCCCTCTTGCGATCATGATGTCACGACAAACTTGACATCGAATTCTCCGGAGGAAATCTATGCACAAGTTTTAATATTTCCTGAGGAAACAGCAGACATGTTTCACATACAGATATCTCAAACAAAGTCCGCTTGTGCATCAAACACTGAATTCCTTAGGGTTTGCGTAAAGTTAAAGTCACGTCGTGGCTAGGTGCATGTTCGTGAACACAACAATTCTTTACTTTTAGCCAACCTATACACACTAGAACCTATAGGCCTAAAGATTTTTCTGTGGGGTTTATGAGCAGAATTTCTCACAATAAGGACGTATCGTCAGTTCTTAGTTTTGTGATTGTCCACTCTGGGCCACCGTAACATTGCAAAATCCGGAAACAACATGTCCGATCAGACGAATACGACACAGATGTAAATACACGAGGCCCCCTTTAATGGAGACACCGTTCTGCATGCTATTGTACAAAGCAACCGCCCCGTGACGAAGAATCTGAACAATAGCTATAACACAATGCTTTCTCCATTGAAGGGGGCCATCGCGATAGAATTGTTAGCGTGTCTCTAAGATTCCTCAGAACATGGGATGAATGAAAAGCCACTGAAAAGGACATGTTAAACTGAAAGCGAGGTATAAACTCTTCATTTTTGGAACTTGCAAATAGAAATGAAAGCAAGGAAACGAAAGTTCAGTACAAATTAATACCAGTCGGCTCTGATGAATAATATAAAATCTGATGTGATTAAACATACCTTAATGTTTTAAGCCACATTAAAAAAAAAGAAAAAAAAAAGTGAGGCTTGGAACGCACTCCAATCATAAAATAGTCTGGCACCATATTTCATTTAACACTTTAATATAAAATAGATTCAGGGAACACGATCGAAAATGGCTTCCTTATGAATAAGGTCTTATCCTACCCCATTAACCGTTAACAATGGTCTGACCAATGATAACCCAAGTTATTTTATTATGGAGGAAAGCAGACAAAACACATGTCACAGACTGAAAGGCCTGGTCGAAATGTCAGCTTCCTCTGCGGGCGTGCACCGCATAACGTGGAGGAAATCACTCCCTCGTGTATCGGGTCGAAGACAACAACACGCTGAACATGAAGCCTCTCCCGGGCCTTATCTTTGACACCATTAATGGCGATCTGTCAAATTTGGAGGTATTGATACTAAATAGGGTGCACGTGTTCTGAAGTGAATATCAGATATTTCCTTTTTTTTCTTAAACTGCCCTTTGAGGTTTGTTGCAATTGTAATCGACCACAGCAGTCAGTGTTGAGCACTTCTGTGTTATTCTGGTTATATCTCTCTAGGTTATTCAAAACATGTTCACAACAATCGAAATAACAAAGACAATTATATGGCATCCTGCACGCGACAAGGAATAGAGGAATGTTTTTCCGAGTGAAAATAACTCTTCACAGTCATGTAATACAGTGAAAGGTTTTATGCAAACTTGTGGTAAATAACTCGCCATTTTCACGAAACGGCTTAAGCAGCAAATAATTAATCGCTTATATAGCAACATAATGCTTAGCAATAATGAAGCCGAGAACCAGTTACTTATACCAGCAACTAACATCGCATATTATTATTGGCTGGTAATATTTTTATTGTCATTGAAATGTTATGTGATAAGCACGTTTCTATGTTCAGTATAACGCCAATAAAATGGACCCAGATCATTCTGGGTGAGAAAATCAAACAGAACAAAACAAACATTAATGCTTTCTATTTTGAAATTCTCGTTTCTACACCATAACGTAAGCTATAATGGTGCTGCATATATTGGTTTCGAAGTGAGTCAGGTAACCAGCATGACCTGCGAAACAAAACAGATATTTTCCAGGAATAGGCCTATGTCTACTCGTGGGCCTACAACATTTGACAATTTATGCGACCGTTCCGCAGCAGCAAACACCGGCCAATAAATTCAACCATGACCCGCCAAAATGCTCGACCCATGCTCGCAAAATTTAAGGCGACACTTGTGCTCTTTCACTACTGTGTTAAGAAAATAACAAGATTTGGGAAGCGACAGTACTGCTGAAAACGGCTTAGTTGTGCTGCTGTGCTATGTGTAAGCAGATATAGCTGGAGGCTGTTTGGGGCTCGGGTGACTCCTTACGTACGGCCTTGGCTGTGGCACGCAGAAATTGCAAATGACATGTTGAACTCACCATAGTTGTAGTTGTATGGTACTGTACTGAACAAATGCAATGGCGCCACGCCACGGAACGCTGTATGTACACATCTTAACTTTGTGAACTTTGGAAAACAAAACCACATTAATAAGGTTAATACTCGATATTTTGACTCACCAAAGGACAGGTCAATGGCCAATTCAAGTATCTAGAAGTCCTATGCTGAACAGCTGAAGCGAGTTAACTTAGTTTCGAAAAACAATCCATCCAGCGCAGTAGCAACTAGCATGCATCAAGGTTTTGGCGGGTAGTACGGTAACGTCTGCTTCCAAAAAGTCAACGTGCGTTCGACAAAAAGGCCGCCAAAACGCTAGAAAAGAAGAATTAGTCATAAAGGCCGAGTCCTCAGTGATTACGCGACGTGGTCTGCACGGCTCCAGTGTGCACACTAACTGAAAGTTTCGACTGTAGCTGTGGTTCCAATGCGGAAGTAAAACTTGAGTGCTTCCAGCCGTTCGACTTTCGTAAAATTTTTCCAAGTTCCTGTTTCCGAAGGTCAAAGTTCATACGCCACGTGCGTGCTGGGAGTTTTAGTCTTTGTCTCAGGGCGTTGAAGTGTGCATATGTTGATACTTTCATTTTTCTTGTGGATATTATTGGAATGTGACGAATGCATTCTTGAAAAATCAATTATGGACAATGCGTAAGAAACAGGCGAAGTCAACGCTGATCCCGTGGCTTTTCGGTTTAGTCTTCAATTTCCGCAATTCGATGAGCAAAATCTGACTCATTAACAAAAGATGACACGATTTGCGTCCACGCTGTAAAAAAAACCCACCAAAGCAGACGACAATGACGTGAATCACACACAGCATTTAATACGAGGGCCGAAAATAGAAGTTGACAAAAACGAACAGATTATGATGATCCAGTGAATTATGTTTTGGGCGTTTTTAGAATGAAAAGGCCCAGCTTTTATCTTCTGTATGGGTAGAAATAGTATAGTTTCATTTAACTACCTGCTTGGTGTAGTAAAAAAAATATCTGGTCCGAAGATAACCCACTTTAACTTGATCTCCAGGCACGCGGGAAATGCCTGGAGGCATACTTATAATGAGAAGTCTCCTTTCGTAAATTGAAATTTTATTTCAATTTTTGTCATGAATAAGGCGACGACAGAGGCATTCTATTTGTTCCAGGTTTACAGAGGTGTAGATTGTCAAACGAGAACAAAAGCTGATTAAAAAGTGGAAATGTATCTGGCTTAAAGGTACTATCCAACATTTTGCTTTTGCTGTAATTTTCAGAAATGGATGGATTTGGGGGTTTGTATTTTATGGAAAATATTGTTACACTGACCTGTTTAAAAGGTTTCTGTTCATAGATGCTGGAAAAACCAAAATGTTGTTTTTGTAATCTGGTTCCCTTACCCAACTTCAAAGAAACAGAGTAGTTTATAGATGTCGGGGAGTTATTGCCGGGTCGGGAACCGCACCCATTCATGATGGATGTGTAACCGATTACAAACAAACTGTGGACTAACTACATCGGGTAATTAAGAGCAGTATTTGAAAAAGACAGGTCACTTTTTTCAGGTTTTTGGAAATTGATACAAAAATCCTACTTTTCTTAAAAATGACAGCATACCAGATGCCATGATTTTGACAGGATGCTTGAGACTATAGTATCCACTTACAGTCAAGTATTTCATAGTAATTTTGGTATTAATGTTTGCAAATGTTGTATAATTAAACCTTTCAAAGGCAATCAGGAAAGCCACAGTAATTTTTCCGAACATAATTTTTAATCCCTTTATTTTGTTTAACTTCGTGGAAAACTAACTAGTCATAGTTACGGGGGAATGTCATTTTGTTTTTAATCGGTATATTTATAACCATTGACCTGCTGCAATTGCCCGAGGCCCAACATGACCGGCCGCCCACAGGTACTAGACTTGAAATTATTAATTTACGCCACAACCGGCGAGACACAGTCTAATTGTAGTGGTTCGTCGGATCTTCTTTGACCGTACAGTAAACGAAAGGGAAAACAACTGGCGTTATCATGTTATACGCATCATCACCATTTTTTGACCGAAGATCCTTGAGAATTATACCTATAAAAAGTGAAGAGTTCAGTTTTACAGACTTGTCAGTCAGGCCTGAGCGACAGACCGGCACCAGACTACTGGGCAGGGTACTCAAGCGGAGGTCCTTCATTTAGTGATGGCACAGAAAAGTCCCGTTAATCTGGCGTGCTCAGGTTGCCTCGTGCTGAGCTTGCACATTGAAAGAACGCGCATGCCCCCAAAAATCTGAGTGTATAAGTTCACGCTGGAGTTTGTGTATAGACTTAGAAAACTGCGCATGTGTAATATTCTCCCGGTTAAACAAAATAATTACCAAGCGGCAACTCAAAGCAGATGTTTCCCCGAGTAAGGTAAACTTGAAGGAAAGGAAGGACAAAGTACAGAAGAGGAAAACAAGTGGCATGCAATTAAAAAAAGGGGGCCAATCTTAATCAGGGTTTGACATTTTGAACCGCGGACAACTTATAGATTTGTTTTTAACCTGACTGTTCAGAACACCGTCACATCTAAGGAAGCACCTGAGCACGTCGCGTCTTTGAACTTTTTGCTCTTAATCCATTGAAAGTGATATTCAGGTCACGCCCCTATTTCCAAAAATTGAAAGTTCTTATTTTGCGTCTACGTCCATAGAATTTAATTAGGTCCAAGGTAATTTAGTGTTTTCGGTTTCACATAAACTTTCTCCTCCAAATCGTTCAGCCGTCACTAAGTTCCCGTAATGTGAAACAGTTGATGTTGAAAATGATACAAATGTTACTAATTATTTACAATTGTTGACAATAAGGGTCCATTTTTAATAATCGGTGAAAAAGTAAGGCAAAAGCAAAACCAAAACTTGTGATTGCCAGAACAGTGAACAAATACAACAATGATGTTTTGGAACTACAATAAAAAAAAGAGTTATCTAAGGTTTCACCGTCTCTTATTTCTATTATATCAACCCTGTCCAAAACACCCCCCCCCCCCCTTTATTAGACACCTCGGGTCCGCCCTCTGCTGGAAGTTTACGTGACAAATAACTATCACATGAGGGCGCCCTTTACAATCGCCCGATGACATGTTTTTGTTTACGTATTCAGTTCAGTGTACGATAGATCTGCTGTTCACCCAAAAAACACGTCATTGTCTGATCAAAATCTTTGTTCTGTTTTGTTGCCTTACAAAAGATTATAGGATGGTCAAGTTTTACTCATAAAAATGACGGTGGTTGTTCACTCAGAGAAGCAGGTTTTCTAGTGAGATTTGGTAAGCCGTAAGAATTAGAAAATGGGCGAAATTGCATGGATATCGTTGATTGTTCTTAATGTTTATTTTTAGGCCGTGCCACTGTCACTTGAACTTTGATAAATTGTGTTTCGTAACTTAAACTTGTTGATCGATTAACTCGGCTCAGCTGTCACATGTTGACTCTGCCTTGTGGCTTATATAAACATGGCTTTGTCCCCCTAACACTAACAGGTGCAGGTGGAGGGCATGGAGGGAAAACGTATTCAATTATGAAAATATAAAATTCCAAGTAATACTAGTATAAATACTTAGCTTTTACTTAAGTTTTAGTTCATGTAGTTTTAGGCCTATAAATTATACTATAAACAATAACAAAAAATAAAACTTAATTAATTAATATTACCAATTGTGTGTACAACAAAAGCTGTGCTGATTTCTCTAAGGATTTATAATTAATCTTTAATGTATTGTGTGTGCCAACTATCATGACTATGAAAACTTGGGAGAAATTGTGACTGTGCTCCAACTGTGCCAAAGTGTTGCAGGATTACAAGTATTAAATGTCTGATTTATTTTCCAATAAATTATTTAACCAAATCAAGATCATTGAAACCTTCCTGTGTGTTTGCGTAAACTGTCATTCCTGTTTGGTCAATTGGGGGGGGGGGGGGGATTTCGTTTGCCTAGCACTGCAGTTATAGTGAAATGTTAGACACAAAAGTTTCAGCCGGCGAATTATCCTTAATTTAGATGCATTTATTTCTCAAATTCACATTCTAAACACAGTACCAGGAAAAAGTGCCAAGCTTAACCATAGGATCATTTGAGTGTCTCTTTAAACCTCATAATGAAACCGAAAATTGATAATGAGATAAGACACACCAGTAACATATATTTTTCTATTAAACCCTTACAATCCTATCACAGAGTGAGCCGGATTTGTCCAATCGGAGCCGACGGATCTTGCCATCCTCTATGCAGCTAGACAAGCGCCCTCGGTTGGTAGATGGTAAACTACCAGTCTTTGTCTTCCCTACAGAGCTGGTGTACTACGCCGACGATCGGAGCTCCCATAAGCAGGTGCTGACCGTCTACAATCCCTATGACTTCACGCTGAAATTCAAGGGTGAGCCAGGCTAGACTTCAAGGCAGTGGATATTTAGCCAGTGCAGGTTTCCTTTCAGTTAAAGGGAAGATACAACATTTGCACTCATCAAAAAACGATATGATCACATTATCACGAAATATCTAACTGGATTGTTAGGGAAGGACAGTCTAAAGCATCCTGTAAAGTTGTGGCTCCTGGTGTGCTGACGTTTTCAAGAAAAACTGTATTTTTCCAACGCTGGTCGGCCGACCAGCGTTGGAGAAAACTGGCCTTTTTCAAAAAGTGCTCCTACTTTTTTACATTTAGTTTGTCTGCATTTTCTTTGCAATTGATTACACACATGTGAAGACTAAAACCCTGCTAGACTGATTCTCTGATCTTACAATTCCCCAAAGTCTATAAATTTGTTCGTTTTATCTTAAGTGGGGTCAGGGAACCAGACTACAATAATATGATTGGTTTTCTTGGTTTTTCCAGCATCTACGAACCCAAAACGTGAAACAAGTCAGTGTAACAATATTTTCTATAACATACTAATCCTCCAAAACCATTTATTTCTGAAAATTGCAGCAAAAGCAAATGTTGTACATTCCCTTTAACACAAGTTTGCCAGAGGAATCAAAGACGACCTCTGGCGAACTAACGTTTGCTAACGAAAAGCTGGCACAGCCAAAATGACATAATTATATATTAGCCAATCAGAGAAAACCTTCACTAAATAACATTTACTAAAGGGTGCAGGCCAGTAAATAGGCACCAAAATTGCCTACGCCGGCCAAATCCTGATTTGCATGCCCTCAAATTCTACAGTATTAAAGCATTTTTGAGGGCCATGAACTTGTGTTGGTTCGTCTACCATGTTATAACAGTAAGCATATTTGGTAAAGAGAATTATTAGTTTTCCAAATTAAGGGTTGTTTAGTCATTGATTTGTGCACATTGCTTCTGTTAATTTCAGTGCTGTGCACAACACGTCGCAAGTATGCGGTGGTGGATGCCGAGGGGACCATCAGACCAGGCTGCTGTGTGGATGTGTAAGTCTGCCAAAACTTTCTGCTAAAACCTTTTTATAGGCAAGATTTGTTTTTACAATAATTTATTATTTTTATGGAGTGGGGGTTGGGGTGGAGAATCATATTTTCTGGCTAGATTTGGTAGTTCATCGAGCTGAATGCTGTGGACAGGCAGACCACTGTTGTCCTTAAGGAGGACACTTTACTGCAGTTTATGACATTGTATTTTCATTCAGCGGTATACAGGACTTGATGGATCTTTTCTAAACACCACTCGCATAAAATACTTCAGTCCCATATTATGTATAATGTCCACAGTCATGAGAATTCTACGTTGGCCAACAGGATTAGGAGTAATAATGATGTTACAATAAGTGTACTTTATTGATGCTACCGTTGTTTTATAATTACTTGCAGTGTGATACGACACAAGGAAATCAACGAAGCCTCCTACGGCATCAGTGACAAGTTCCGGCTGAACCTCTACGAGCACGGCCGCCGTGATGCCATCGGGAGCAAAGACATTCCCACAATCCTTCTGCCCACATCTCAGGGACGAGAGCGAGAATCGGAGGAGCTGTCATCATCGCAGGCCGAGAGCTCCGCGAGTTTGCCATTTACTGCTGGTAAGAAGACTACATGTAATCGGTAATGACCCCTAACTCCATGGGCATTTTTCACTAGGAATATTCCCGTAGTGAAACATGTCTTTCCCGAAAGATTTCTTTAATTCTTTTCTATTTCTTTCGAGTTTTTAGTCCACACATTGGGTAGCAGTTGGCCTTGTGTTCGGGCGACATCCTTAAAAAAAAATGATTCGTTTCAATCACATTTTCTCTAAATTCATGTTACAGTTGCTAGGCAGCGATCAGCTACCCCAGGCCCGACGGTTGTACTATTAGCTTTAGTCTGTGTCGCGGCCCTGCTACTACCAATGCAAGGAGAGGCTGGCTCCAGTCTTCCAGTTTACCTCCATCTGACAGTCAACCAAAAGCTTATAGCCGCATATGTCTTAGGTGAGTCTCAGGTGATACGTGTTTGATAAACAAGGGAGTTAAGGCCATATCTGGATATCTTGGCTGTGGCTAGACCTAACACATGCATCTATGCGAAGTGGCTGCAGCCGCTTCCATAGGCCCGTGTGTAATTGTGAGCCATAGCCATGTCGTTTGGACACAGGCTTGATGGTTCTTTGCTCACCTTCCACTACTTTGACCCGGGTTCGAATCCCGCCTGGACAACATGTGTCTTGCATTTCCACTCGCCACCCAATGTACTTTGTGGGTGTCCCTGAGATAGTTCTATGGTTTTCCTGCCACCTCTAACATTTAATATTTCTTCGTCATCTCACATTAGATTTTGTTAGGCTTTCTACAGGGGTGCATACCTATGTTCCCAATACCGATGTTCCCCAAAATCCTTACCCTATAACCCTAATCCTAACCCTAACCCTAATCCTAAGGATTTCGGGGAACATCGGTATTGGGGAACATACATGTAGGTATTTGGGAACATCGGGTAGACCCCTTCTACAGTGCATCACTTTTTTTGAGAAATCGTTAATTTCATTCCCAGAACAATTAAAACAAATATATTAAATTATCATAACTATTCTGCCAGATGTTCAACATGTATTCTGTACTTTGCTGATATCAAACTCTGCGTTGTTCATTTTAATGTTGTAGGTCTTGTTACCATGGTGATTCTACGGACATGACGATGCGACCTTTGACCCGAGTTCACTAGAATTTCCACCCTTCGTTCAGCAAGGACCTGATGATGATGATTGCTGCAGAGTTGTTGGCTGTGAGAGTGTGACCCGAGTTATGGACTCAACTTGAGTTGAGTTGCAATCTTTTATTGAGCTGAGTAACTAAGATATTCAGGCCAAAATCCAAACTTTAAGGAACGTGTTTGTTTAAATAACAGAGTTGTGATTATTGGATTGTGGTAATTGACATTATGTGATGTTGAAAACAATGCCAAAATTGTCCTTAATAATTGTGCATTGCTGGGGGGGGGGGGGGCCTTTGCATGCCCCCATACCCCAAACAAGCGAAAGTTTTAGTTGCTTTATGAAACAATAATCAATATTACCAACACAAAAATGTGAGAAGTTTGCAACCGAATTGTAAAAGATTACAATTGTAGTCCATCCCCTAATGGATGGGGTCCCCCCTCCCCCACGAGGATGTGGGTAACCCCCCCCCCCCCCCCCCCCACGAGGATGTGGGGAATTTTAAAATGTCCCTCTGCATAGTTTTTAGATAAGCATTAGAGTGCTTGCAATAAAATTTCATGAATGCATCCCTAACATCTCCTTGCCCCCCTCCCCCCAATTAATTCCAAAAATGTCCCATAATTTTTATCTACCGTACTTTGAATGGGTAAAATTCTCATGTTTATTAAGGAATGCTGTTGTCAAATTTATAGCTTGGGCACTTGGGGCTGATAACGGAAAATCCCCCAAACGACCGAGCAAGAAAATCTAAAAAGTAAGCATGAACTTGCTAGCGAAAGATCCAAAGTTATTGGGCACTACTAAAGAAACAGGTATTATGCAACTCAGATGCTGCAATGCAATTAATGAAATTTGTCATTTTAACTGAGTGTACAAGATGTGTGATTATGCTAATCTCAAGTTTTAAATGTAGCTAAAAAAATGTGTGGAAATGATTGGAATATTTGCTTCATAGTGTGTTAAGGTGTTTTTTCTTTAAATCTCAACTGACAGCAGTTACAACAAAGCGGGGAAAATCCATTATATACTCGGACTTATTATGGGCTAGCCTTGAACCCACTCTGGTTTTGATGTGCAGACTTGTACATTTATTTCCATGTTCAATCCAACGCCAGGCTGTTCTGGGACCTACATTTTACGGGAGAGGGTAGGACATTCTCCCTTGGTTCAGTTCCGGACTTGGTTGTCTAGGTTTATACCTCGCACAGTTTTATATTCGAAATTTCAAAATAAAATGTTGCACCTGTCAAATGTACTGAAAAGCGTTTTTTGGGAGTTTGTGAATAACTCAACTAATTGAATATTTATTATCACGTATTTATTTATTTACTTTGTATTTCTGCTCTTGTTTTGTTATTTTTTTAAAGCTTTTTGTTTTTCAATGTTGTAATTTATTGCACTCTTTATTTTATAGTTGATTGAATGAGCAGTGGATTAAAGGAAAATTATTATCAAATATCGGTTGGAACAATTTGCTTTTGTTTGGACACCTTTCTTGTTGTTTGTATTTGTCCTTCGGTGTCAAACTTTCTACAACATTTTAAAAACTATTAGAAACCACAAACAAAAATGTCAAGATGGAATAGATGGAACTTTTATTGGCTTTTCTGTCCATTATTTATCCTTTACTTTTACAATATATATAGATAATTGTGAAGTGTAAGGGGGGGGGGAGGGTTCAGAGAATGTAATATAAACAGATTCTGATTTGTTTACGTTTAAAAACACAACTTGGTATCTTCTGGGGAGGGGGGGGGTTCATTATAGTCTACTCAATATTTATAATTCTAAGCAATCCTTTCCCCTTTTGTGCAGAAAATCAAATCCTAAACATAAAATGGCATATTCACAAAACCTGCCTATACGTATAGCAAATTTTCGCATGAATCTGTAAAATTTGATTTTTATAGTCACAGCCAAGCTTTGCACTCAAAGATCAAAATACCACTTGAAATTATGCTTTCAGCTTCGACCATAGAATTACATGCCTGCAGATTTCATTTTAGATGACCTGGATACTATGTTTGGGTGAAGGACATCAACGAGTAAAATTATATGGTTTAAATTTAAAATTCAATCTGGGAATTATTTTTTTGTTACGTGCTAGGACCAATTTCACACAGCTAAGCCAAAATCTACTGCTTTGAAATTCTGTGTACTAAGATAGCTAGGAACCAAATAATGGAGCAAATTAAATTCACATCACATGTACATGACATAGCGCTCACCTATTGTTAAACCAAAATTGGAGCCCTGTTAAATTTTTTGACAATAATATTATGAAACTCCCTAATTCACTTTTTTTTCCAATTATATTATTGAAGCACTAGCATTCCAATAATCTTTTTTTATATAAAATACATATTTCTGATTAGTTTCTTCTTTTTTTATGTACAAGCCTGCGATTATTCTAATGCATTAACAAAATTAAATAAACGGATACATATTGCGATTGTTAATTTACATTCACTTTAAGTTTATTAAGTTGTTAACATAATTTATATTCTTTTTTTGAGTGGTCCTCATAGCCTGTTTCAACGAGAATTTGGACAATTATACTATTTAACAAAGAACAGGGTAAATTGCAAGTCAAAATGATCCTTGATTTCCAGGGTTTTTATCAAATTTTTCCAAACCTTTTTGGAACAATTATTGTGATTTTTAGATAAGTCCAATAACAAGGCAATAGAGTGCCTCGATTTGATGCAAGATTAGGTGACATTTGAGTTAATATTCAACTTATTGGGAAAATGTGCTTTTCGGTTCAAAGACTCACAGGAATATTTTAAGGACTTTTTAAGACCTTTTGGAGTTTCCAAGTGTTCTTGTAATTTTTTTTTTGTAATTTCTGAATTTAATTAACTTGAATTTTGATTGCCTGATTTTCATTTACTGAAACCAGTTGCCTTGTACATGTACGATAGCTGGTATAATGCATCCGCCATGACTGGGGGCCATCATGAGCATACAGTGACTCTGCGTCCAGATTGGTCAATTGGTTAAAATTTATCAACTTAGTAAAATAGGGCTTCATCGCTATATGAACGGCAACTTATGATTTGTCTACTCATATAGGCACATATATAAAAAAAAATACATCCACTGCGTAATACACAGATTCTAAATATCAGAATTTCTGTCTCGCGACTCACTCTTCAACCGACAGAAATCATAAATAACTAAATTGTGCCAAAATAAACAAATTATAGCAATTAAAATTCATTGTGTAGTCCTCATTTTTTTGTTGTTGATCAAAATAGTTAACAGCAAATGTATTTTTTAGTGAACATTCAGTATCCGTTGAACAGACATCATGAATTTTGCGTTAGATTTATTGCAGACTCTAATGTTGTTTATGTACAAAAACTATCAGAGGAATAATTTTGTTTCTTTACATCATATGAACACTTAATTTTTGTAGGGGTCAAAGTTTTCACTGGATTGACCCTATTTCATGTTATATTTACACTGGCCACTTCGGTGCAGTTTTAGAGGGGAGGGGCTGGGGCAGCACTTTGATCAGCATTCCCCCCCTAAAAAAAAAAAAAAAAAAATTACCAACAACACCCTATAACAAACAAACAAAAAATTGGTTAGTTGTACATTTTCCTTTTGAGTTGAAAACATATTGAAGAATTTCTAAAGATCCGAAAGATTCATAAAAACTCAAAACAAATTCTAAAGTTTAAACCAAGTCTTTACAAGATTTCTTAGAATCATGCGTCAACCTTAAAGAAAATGAGAACTGCACCTGGGGCCATGGTTAATTTGGTGTGCATCTGAATCAAAATTAATGAGTACATTTCGAATTAGTACACAAAGTTTATAAACTAATAAATAGTCCGGTTGCAAAAACAAAAATAATCAAATTCTCATTGCAGAAATGTTTTTGCTGCAACTCTATTATTCGATAAGTACACTGTTAAAGATATACAAGTTGTTGAGTATTGTTTTAAAGCTGATCGTTTTCATATTTATTGAATATCACTGTTTGGCAGGTTTGATGTTAACATATGCTACGTTAACATCAGTGTCGTAGAACGAAGAATCGAATCAAAGTGGAAGCATCAAAAAGCAAACCATGCCCAAAAAACCATAGCAAATAATATCAACACTGACTTTATTTTAACCTTTTAAAGATACTTTTACTGCCAGTCTAATCAATATACCTTTATCAATTAATTTGTTCATGCATCAATAAATCAATATTAATCGATGAATGCGTCAAAGCAACATTCACAGGAACATGATCAATTTATGTTTATCACAACACATGGGCAATCGATAAGTGATCAATTCTTTTCTGATCAAGTATTGATATAAAGCGTATTGATAAATTAATCAATAATCTCAATATATATATTTAGCATCTCTGATTAACTTGAAATCTCTCCTGTAACTGGTCGCTGATTTGAAAATAGAGGGCGCCCCACACATATCTCCTCCAGCTTTCATTGGATCACAGTGGACACGTCCCACAGCTGTACGGACAAATTTATAAAAAAAATTGCAAAATTTATTTTATTTTTTTTCCTGGACAATTTTATATGACACCCTCATGTACAAAACATGGCAACAAAAAAAGTTGCAAATTTCCCAACTTTCATATTAAATTTATTCAATCACAGGTCGGTACACTTAGGTCTACATAACATGCTGTTAAATCAAGCCCAGCAGAATCTTACAAAGTACAGTTGAAACTGACTTGAACCTTCTCTTGCCATGGTGGAATGACGAAAGGTGGTAAAAGTATCATTTAAAAAAAAAAAAAGTTGACAACAATTTTGTTAGCTGACCTTGACCTCTGTCTATTGTGATATGAATGACATGAAAACAGGTGGTAGAAACATCTTAAAAAAAACAACCTTAATAATGTTTTGTTCTACTGACCTTGATGACCTTATCTGTGCCACATGTGACCAGTTGACCTTTGACATCATCAAGGTGCATGGAAACGACGGCATGTTTGCTGTCATAGAAGGAGGCCATCGGAGCCCGACTGCAATTCAGAAATGAACATTATGATCATGGTCTTGCGGCAGGCTTCTGAAGGGCTTGTGCCGGGCTGGTGATGGTTTTGTCACGGCTTTGTGATGGGCTTGTGACGGACTCAATGGAATACAACAGTCGCGCTCAGCACATTTTTTTATGAATATTGAGAGAGAAGTATTTCTTACTCTGCATCTGTTAGGGTGTCCGCACATTCCTTGCAGATGCGAACCTCAAACTCGAAGCCGAACGCAGGTAACGTGGAACGCTCTGGCGTACACTTGTCGCACAATGCGTGGCCACACTTCCTGCAGTGATGCTTGGGGCGGAAAACAATAGAAGGAACTTGTTCAGTAAAAAGAAGACAACAGAAGAAAAGTGGCAGCATTCAGGCAACAGTGAGCAAGCGTCCTTCAATACTGACGCTCTTGGCCACTTTTTCACCACAGAGGGCGCCCTTGAGCTTACCTGTCTGACGCCCAATGTCTTATTCGTCCACATCTCCTTGAAGTTCCAGAAGAAGGGGCTGCTGCATTTCTGACAACAGTCACTTTCCTCCCACTCTGGAGTCTAGCAAAAATGAAACAAGAAAAATGTATTGATTTTCTGTAATTCTGATGGAAAATATCGAGGCGTATAAAGCCCATCAACAAACCTGTCAATAAAAATAGCTTTACCTCTTGTCTTTTTGCAGCCATGTTCCACACAACGATGTTGTTGTCGTCCCCGGCCGAGAAAAGTTGCTTACTCCTCGCCGAGTAACAGACAGATTCAACTTTCCCTCTGTAATCAAAATATTTTAGCTCAGAAAGTTTAGCTTGGCCAGTTCATACTTCACGTGAATGCAAAAGCGAAGCGAATTTCATGACGTCAATAAGTTTCATTGTGAAGTACACCGTTACTATAACCAATTTTGCTTCGTCTTCAAATTTAGGTGAAGTATGAATCGAGCTTAACATTTACTAAATTGAACACAGACACCTAAAACATCCTTCAGCAAAAACAAAACCTGGCTCAGAAAAGCCAGAATCTCACGTGTGTCCCTGCAGCTCAAAGGCGGTGCCTTTCTGTCCTCCGATATCCCAGACGATGATGGACTGATCGAAGCTGCCGGAGAAGAGAAGCTTGTTCTCCGCGTCCCACGCCAGACATCGGGTGCTCCCTTTATCCAAACGGAAAAACAGGAATGGTACTGGTGAAGGTGTGCAGAGGTCGATGCCTCTGCAGTGGTCACTTTCCATTGAATTTTTCTTTAATGGAAATGAGTTTTGTGGTGAAACAAATGAACGGCGTGAATGTAAAATGCTGAATGTGTTCAAGCCACTCCCTTTTTGCGGTATCTCTCAGCTGCGCCATTGTGCTCGGTGAAGTCGGTGAAGGGCAAAACCTAAATATAGATTTACATCACCCTGACGCAAATTCCATCTTCTGAATAATGTTTTAATTACTCTGACCTTTTTATGTCAAAACAATTCTTATTTCACAAGTTTCTCATTCAAACATAGCCAGATATCAGTGTGAGTGCTCCTTTGAAGTGGGGTGAACTATTGACCCTAAAAGTCCTAGCCAAACACCTACCCCTCTGACAAGAACCGCATGTTTGTGTAAATAAAATCCTTTAAAACCAGTCTAGTCAGCCTCGCCACAGGGCATGGATAATCAAAGCTAGTAATTTGGAAACGGCCTCAATCTTGGGCCAGGGACATCTTTACAGACTGTGGACCTTTCCTTGGAGTCAAGGAACCCGACCCAACCTCCTCGTGATGATTAGAACCTACCGGAATGTCCTTTGAGTGTTGTGATGACCTGGTGACCGCTGTCCATCACCTTCAGGACAGTGATCTGACCGGAGTAGTCGGCGATGAAAGCGTGCTTGGTCTCTTCATCAAATCTTAGTAAAAACTGCGAGTTAAAGAAATCAGTTTGCTAAAATGATTGAAGCAGCCCTCTTTGTAGCTACCAAGTTTCAAGGAGCATCAATCCCCATGTTAATTAATATTGGCTAGGCTATACCTTCCTCAATCCCACAAAATCCTCCGCTGTGCAGGCACCCAATGGCACACTCTTTGTGCCTACCAAGTTTCAAGGAGCATCAAGCCCCATGTAAAGTAATTGTGGCTGGGCTCTACCTCCCTCAATCCTGCAAAATCCTCAGAAGCTGCGAAGCTATTGTGCTAGCTATTGTTCACATAATCCGTCACCGTGCACTTGCTTTGTACAATAGCATGTGCAATGGTGACTCCATTGAAGGGGGCCTCATGAGTGCACAGTAATTACGTGCCCGCATTCGTCTTTATCTTTTCATAAAGGATACTGCAAGGCCGTGCCCCAGGCATCCAACTTGTAACCACCCAGACGCCGACCAGACTCGCTACAATGCCACTGGAAGTACTTGTCCCTGCCCAGGCTTAGCACGAGCTCAGTCAGGACTGAGAATGAGACGTCGGTCACGCGACTCTGGTGAGCTGAAAGGAGGAGACAGAGGAAAAGCCAAGAGAGTTACGAACGAGAAATGAAAGGAAATCTGCAGTCTGAGCGAGCGAGAGTGAATACTTTGGGTTCAGACCTAAAAATCACGATCTAATTGGTCAATGCACACTGCTTGACTGACAAGCACGAAAGGGCCAGGGAAGGTTTTGTGTCTCGTGTCTCCCTCTGCCATCAGTTACTCATCTTACCCAGATACTCTCTCCTCGTCTTCAGGCTGTTAAAATCCTCCGACAGGCTGAACTCAGAAATGTTGCCGTTGTCCAGACCAACAAACATTCTCCTCGTCTGTGGGTTGAACTCCAAGGTGGAACAAGAGGCTAGAGTAGAAGAGAAATCAACATCTTAATACAAATAAAGCATTTCACCCTAACCTTCCTCCAAAATCCTTTGCAAAATTGAGGATTTGGCAGGATTGAGGCTGTATGGCAAAAACATGTGGCTGATTTTCGATGTTGTTTATGCTCGGCCATGCATAAATTTAGACCTAGATTATACTCGAAATACTCCGCACTGCTCCAGGATGTCACTGGCTCTGCCTCAAAACATTGACATTGATTGTTGGAGGATTTTGCAGGATTAAGGCAGTTTGATATCATCACATAAAGTGTTTACAAAAGGGTGGATTATAATCTGAAAAAAAAGGTCTGAAAAAGAGACAGGACGTACCTTGCATTGAGTGGCAGATGCTTGGCCAGTAAAGACCGGAATCCCTCTTCAACCATACTCGTACCGTTCTGATGAGAAGTACAAGAAAAAAAATGCTGTGTTTTATATGACACACTGGATGAACTTTGCTGGACACTTTTGTTAATTCATGTCTGTTTCTTAACAAACGAATGTGATGATAAAAATTAAAATGCTTACAAAACAAGCATTTGCTTTCTTTTTTAGTTTATGGTTCCCATGTCAAAGCAGTGACTTGCCTTGGCCATGTAGAATGGGGCTAAAATAGAGAGAATGTTGCATCCTGACGCCACTATTTTTCATCATAAATTAGGCCAATCTCAATGAAGGTCAATCATTGCAAAATGTTGAAAAGACATGAAGTTGGGACTAAGATCTGAAGATAAGAAACATTTTAAATTTTGTTAGAAAATAGCCGAAAATACTTTGAAAATGCACTCGACTCTCCATAGACTTTGTACACAACCGCAGAAGTGGCGTTTGGATAATAAGTTCTTTTCGGAACGGGGTCCTTAACTACACGATTACCGTTCTTTCCTTGAATTGAAAAAAGGTTAAGTAAACAACATGAGTGACTGACTTATGAGTAAATCAGGCAATGCGATTGCAGTTGCAATGTTGTCCGGGGGTCCAATGTAATGTAGATTCGGACGATCAAAAAACTTAAGTTCAAGACTGAAATATTACCTGTCTTCGCTCACGCTGATCACTCCATCCTCCTTGGGTATTATGACGGCTTTTGTGACTGTTCCGTTACATCCTTCCAATTTACTGAGTAAAATCGGCCGCCTCGTCTGCGGCCTAGTTCTGATTTCTGCCGCCATGTTGTTGTGTGACTTTACGCATGAAAATTCCACTCACATATCCCATGCACAATGCATTACATTACGACCACGGGATATGGAGCAGACAGGACCCTGCTTTTTAGGCATAACAATTCGTATTCGAGAGTTGGATACCAGACCAAATTTCGTCTGCGTTTTGACATGACGTCATACAAAACAATCGATGAGTCAGTCGCACACAATACATTATCACAAATTCAATGTTATTCAAACAATAATTTATGCTTTCATGCCTTGAACTTCATGAACTCAACTTAGCGAGAAATATAACAAGGCTATTTTGAACCAAAAAGATGACTTGGTACATTTTTGTCAAATGATTTGGCCTGATCGTATTGGGGTGGTTTTTTTTGGGGGGGGGGGGGGGACTCGGAGGGAGCATGGCGGAACCGTCTGAGTGAATTGACGCCGGTCCATATCCCAAGACAATAACCAATAGGAAATTAAATAATTGAATTTCCATCGAAAAAGAACGGATGGCAGTAAGAAAAGAAAAGAAGTCAAGAAAATGGCCGATTACTCTTCTCGTAACCCCCTCCCCCCTTTTTAAACATAGTGAGCTATACAAAAGTTACAGCTACACAAAAACTCTTCATTATATCATTAGATGATCGAGATAGTTTGGGAGAATTCGATTCACGAACACGAAAAATTGATTCTGAAGGCTACATCTTTTTGCTTTTTTTTCATAATAGTTGAGGCCGACCATCACCGTATCAAGAGATGTATTAACCAAAAGCCTTTTTTTTTTCGGGGGGGGGGGTTCTTAATTAAAGGCATTAGGATATCGACATTCATTTCTTCGACACTTGACATTTATATCTCGAAAACAAAGATCAAATTTCCATTCGTGAACAGCATAACTTGAACTCTAACTGGCTTGAGATTTCTTTATGAAAGTTCTCCCTTTGCCAAGGGCGTATTTTTGTTTGCGCTCTTAACAGCTGCACGCCCTTTTCATATGCAAATTACATTCCTCGACTAACTTTTGGACGAAACCATTTTTGCCAACATGGGCGTTCGGATCGTTCTGTTGAAGGACATGCGCATACTCATCCACTTTATCAAGGATAAAAGTCATTCAAATGAACACAAACGAGACCTGATGGGTTTTTTTAAAGTTAGTTTTAGCTTACTGAGCTTTAATTTGGTCTTCAAAATATAAAACTATAGACGATGAAATAAATAAAAAACTAAGTGGTTTAATACCATCCCCAGCTAAAAGTGCAGTACGCCCTTGCTGTTGTTTCTGACAAGTTGTGTGTGTACTGAATGGCGGTCGTTTATGAACTTCGATTTTCAGCCATCTTGTTTTCTGTTTGCAAGAAACACATTTGTGTGGAATGGAAGGACATTTTCTGGCCAACTGTAAAGTGAATTTTGACGCTGACGCCAAGAATTTGATACTGCGGTCGTTTGAAGACGTCGGCTGCGCGCCAAAACTACGGCCACTTTCAACTTGAACACGTTCATATTACAGGTAGGCTCTACGTATAAAGTATATTCATGCCATTTATACCATAAAATTAAAAAAGTCGTGGTCGCTAACTTGGCAGTGTATCATTTTCAAACCTGTAATATTTAGTAAATTCATACATTATTATAAGTTCCTCAATTACAAAGGTAAAAGTTTAATGACGAAAAGCAAAGTTGATCTCTTACTATCTTGAATTTTGCTTTTTAAATGCGCTTGAACTGAACCTGAAGAAAAATTGTCCAGGTCTAGGCAAAGGTTTTTACAAACTTTTGTCCAGACCAGGACAATTTTTCTCATATAGATTTTTAATTAATGTCCGAAGATATATAAAAAATAGTTCCTTTTCCCCAAACTCTCTGACCAAATTGTGCAAACCTTTCATTTGTGAATATAGTTTGGTGCAAGACAATGCATGCATGCTTCTCAACTCACGGTGCAGATAAAAAAAATATCAACTTTAAATTGTGTATCTTCCCGGATAAAAGGACCTCGGAAATGATGGAGAAACCAAGGTAAGACTAGATAAAAAATCACTTTCCCCAGTATTTTAAGTAGGAATATGATGTCTGCATGATTCCATTAACATGCTAAACATAAACAAAGCAAGATTACAAGTCGTGGTCGCTAACTTGGCAGTGTAGTATTTTTAAACCTGTAATTTTAGTAAATTCATACATTATTATAATGTTCCTCAATTACAAAGGTAAAAGTTTAATGACGAAAAGCAAGGTTGATCTCTTATTATCTTGAATTTTGTTTTTTATATGCGTTTGAACCTGAAGAAAAATTGTCCTGAGGCTGGTCTAGACAAAACGTTTTACAAACTATTGTCCAGACCAGGACAATTTTTCTTTTTGAAATAGATTTTTAATTATTGTCCGAAGATATAAAAATAACCGTTCCTTTTCCCCAAACTCTCTGACCAAATTGTGCAAACCTTTCATTTGTGAATATAGTTTGGTGCAAGACAGTGCATGCATGCTTCTCAACTCACGGTGCAGATAAAAAAATATCAACTTTAAATTGTGTATCTTCCCGGATAACCAAAAGGACCTCAGAAATCTATGGAGAAACCAGGGTAAGACGAGAAAAAAAAAACAATCACTTTTACCCAGTATTTTAAATAGGAATATGATGTCTGATTCCATAAGTTAAACATGCTAAACATGAATAAAGCAAGATTACAAAAATAAAAGTGAGATTTAAAGACTAACTCATGTTTTATAATTGGCTCTGACATGGTAACCGTGACTATGAAGTAGTCACAGTTTCGTTTCAAATTCGAAATGAAGCCCCAAGCTACCACAGTGTTCCACCACTTTTTTCTTGATTGTCGCTAGCTGTTCATCGCTGTATTTGCCTTTCCAATTTCCCACGATTCCTGCAGATTATTAAGATAGAATAATAACATTGGCCGTTAGACTGTGCCACAACTATGTCTTCCGGAAAATAACCCATTTCTTCATTCTGTGTCAACGATTTTCTTTAAATTCAAATGTCGACATTTTTACGGCGCGTCAATCTCAGATGTTATCACATGGCGTTTCTCTAAATCAGAATAATAATTCTACAAAAAAGGGCCTCTTTCTGTCTTTTTTTTTCAAAAAGGCAGGACGCTAAACCTGGTTTTTTTTATTTGACCTATTAAGTATCAAGAATTACAATATTAGAAATATATCATCGACATTACAAAAATATATAATTTCAGTTCCACAAATTGAAAATATATATTAAATACCGATCCCTTCACCTAAAAATTTATAATTTATCTGCCCAAGTGTGCGTATATATTACGAATCTTTTTTCCCCAAAACGACATCCGCTTCTCATCTTCTAATTGGTCCATTACATGCATATCTAATGCATTGTTCTCCACAACACAAACCCGTTTTCATACCCACCTTTTTTCAGAAACGGTTCCACACTTAACGCCCTCGTTCGGAATATCTTAGAAGGGTCTTCAGCCTCGATCTGTTGATAAGTCTTCATCATTCCGTCAAACGTCGTCAACTCAACCACCCGGTCGATCTGTTCTGCCGCGAGGGGGCGCTGCAGAAACTCCGCGATATCTCGAACTGCTTTCCGATGATCCTAGTGTTATTAATTTATCCCGGGAAAAAAATGTCAAGATATAGTTAGATAAAATCCAGGAGTGTTATTTATCATATTTTCCTGTAAAACCCACAAAAACGTCCGAAATTAGGGGATCGTTTGACATTCTGTATGCTATTCAAATGTATATCCCGTAGGCCTACATGACCTATTTTGAAAATAAATCAAGAGTGCAGGATATTATTAAGACCATTAAATCAAAGTAGTGGAGGTGGACAGGTCACCTGGCAAGGAGGTATGACACCGGGACATGCACAACCACCAATTGGACTCCAAGAACCCAAACCAGGAAAAGAGGGAGACAAAACAGAAGATGGGGAGATGGACTAAGATCATATAATGGCATTGCATGGCAACAGACAGCTCAAGATAGAGTGAGATGGAAAATTGGTGAAGAGGCTTTCCTTCTGAAGTGGGGCGAAATAGGCTAGACAGAAGAATGACATCGAGCGTTCAAGCAAAAGACTTATCTTTTTGTCTTACCCTTTTTAAATCTTCATATTTCAAGATGAGTAAGTTTTCGTTACTGCTTCGCCTTCTCCAGTAGCTTGTCACGTGATTAAACCAATTCCCGCCACTAACTGTTTGACAGAACAACATGCAGTCCGTCAAAGTTCAGGAAAAAAAAATTAAGGTGTTTAATTCCTTACCGTTTTTATATCTTCATATTTCAAGAACAGTAACTTTTCGTTACTGCTTCGCCTTCTCCAGTAGCTGGTCACGTGACTGAACCAATTTCTTCCACTATAAGTGTCTGACAGAAGCCCCAGCCAGCAACGTTTGAAGAAACAAAGAAGAAAGTTAAAAAATACAATTCGTATTTTTAATATAACCGTAAAAAAATTTTTTCGATAGACATTTAAAAAAAGAGTTTTAGAAGTTTATAGAAACACGAAGCGACTAACTCTAAATACGTGGTAATATATATCGATGTTTTGGTCAATTTGCTTGGACCTTCATCAGGGGATATGAAATACTAAATATATATTGTTTAACATTAATAAATAAATCGACTAATTGACAGTGTTTGTACACACCTTTATCTGACAATTTGAACTGAATGAATTTGGGCCAGTCCTTAGTTGCCGGCGGAAGCAGGTTGATTGCCGATAAATGTTGATACTGAGAGGCCAGAACATCCAAAACATTCCTTGCTATATACACCACCTATAAAGATAAATAAATGAAGATTCGTGTGTGTATAACTGAAAAGTCGATTTCAGTAAGCCTCTTACCGGACATACATCTTGTTAAAGGGGCATTACGTATACGGCCTGAAATCCCTCGATTTAGACCCAGCATAAGGATCTCTTGAGGGCGTAATTCCTCAATGTTACTTCATGTCAGTGAGAGAGAGAGAGATCAAAGTTGATTAACCTTTGCCCCCTTCTGCTGCCAAAGCTGCAGAGGTAGAAGCTCGGCAGGCAAGTGTGTCAGCACGACCCTCGGTTCCCCAACTGGCCACTCCTCAACCGCCTTATAGCCCGCCCTCAGTGGCCGAGATGGGTCAATGGGTAAGGTCATCTCAAACACCTGGTCCATGGTCCTCCGATTGACCTTGCTGACGTCACCGTCAGCCATGATGAGTAGCACCATCTCTGTTAGCCAGTGGGTACCTCAGTTCACGATAAAATAAAGTTCATTGAAAGAATGATTCCTAATTGTCAATATTGTAACCAGCGCCCTGACGAGCGCCCTCTATCTGCATTTTTGACAAGACAATACATGATTAAATCAAACGCAAATGGACAAAACGCATCCGGGTCTTTTATCTGCTTTGATCTGTCTGCATTCGGGTCTGTTATCCGCTATAACTATCAAATGCGCCCTCCAGCGGCGTAGCCAGGGTTCTAACCATAGGGGGAGGGGCAAAGGGGGGAGTTGGAGGCGCCCAACTTCTGTTAAAACCATCAACCGTGGTCTTTTAGGACAAAGGTCACTTAGGTCATATTGGACTAAGGAGCAGATGCACAATTAAACAGGCGGTTTTTTGGAGCTTGAACCGCACGGTACCGCGCGGGTTTATGCGGTATATACCGCAAGGTGTCGTTTTAATGAGCTCATTATTAAAGCACACAACCGTGTGTCGTCGCAAGCGCCTGGCAGGCCAGCAGTGCCAACAAAAGAGCGAGCCCATATAAAATAGGCGTACGTATGCCAAATTCTACCGTTCAAAAACTCAGACGACTGAGAAAACTTTTTACGGGGAAGATATGTATGTAACGAAAACCTGAACTCATTCCGAGCTTTTCCGTGTTTCTAAGCTCAGGCAAGATCCCCAAACCCAGTGTTTATCAAACCCAGTGTTTATCTATAGGCTCTATCTCCTCTCTTCTGTCAAACTGTCCACCCTCCCTCCCCCGACACCCCCCCCCCTGCCCATTAAGTTCTCGCACCCTTCAGTACCATCAGTCTTGTCTGGTCATACTTTTTCATTTCCAGTTTTTGTTTACTTTATGATATATATTTGCTTTGTCATTGTACTTTTGTTCATTTATTGGCGGAATAAATGATAATAATAATAAACCCCACAAGCGTGACCACCTATAATCCTGTAATCCCCTAATTATACAGGGTCGACTATTGACGAAGCCTTTTGTCCACCAAAGTGCCCCAACCTGCTTCTTTTGTTCGCAATAACCTTGTGGACTGAGCTGAAGTTGACCCCGCACCGGAGGAGAATATTCATGAATGCATTAATTGTTGGTATGCATGGACGTCCAACCCCGAAAAACCTCGATTTACGGTTTACACAGAAGACCCGTTAGAGCCGCCTGTTTAATTGTGAATCTGCCCCTTTAAAGACATTCACAGTGGGAGGGGGTCGACTGGGGGCGACGATCCTTTTAGGGGCGGGGGGGGGGGGCGTGCGTTCATTGTTAAGTTACTGATAATTAATTTATAATAAAGCTGATTACGGGTATCCGATCCCACGGTCCTGGCCCGGCAGTCGCGTACCCGTTTCTGGTCGATGCGCACCTTCAGTTTCCGCTGCCAATATAAGTTTTGAATATGAACTTACCACTTCGTGGATACGAGGCAATGAAAATGTCATCCTGCCTGACATTGAACCGTTCTACCTCAGTCAGGTTTCCTCTGGGCACAATGTGCGGATCAAAGGTGACATTTTTGTACATGTACACATGTTGGCTGTCGTCAGAGTCCGACATCATTGCAATATCAATGGTTGTCATGGTCAGTGGTTTCGGCCAAAGATAGAAGTAAAGTGCATGAACTTGCTCAAAGATCACGATGGGGAAGGGCGCCTCGCACGGCAGGTAGGTAAAAACATGATTTCCTCCATGTTTTATCACCATGTAGGTCCATGCACTCAACATGAAAACTTAAGTTATGCAAAGTCGCTTATTAACTATTTTTTTTTTGGGGGGGGCGGGGAAATGTCTAAAATTGCCTTTTTAAAATACATTAATAGTATTATGCTAATGAGCTAGTGTACAGATTCAGACATAGTGGTGGTTATGTGAACAATTTCACAACAAAATCACGACCCTATCAACTGGGCTATCGAACTGCGCGACAAATCATGGACATTCATGGTAATATTACCTGCGTACGTATCATAAATGTATCGTAGAGGGCGCTCAGCAACCAGGTAATGCGGATGTTGTTTTGGAAATAAAAATATTTCGCGGCCCGTATTCGGTGCCGATGCACACCATACGTTAGTGTTGAATACTTTGAACTTACCACTTCGTGGATTATGAGACAATGAACTAATGTCATCTGAATCTGCAACTTTCGACTTGGCGTCTTCCAATGTCGATACAGAGCTGGAGACGGTGGCGGAAGGCGCGTGCTGCGGCCGAAAGCTTCTGAAGGAATGCAGGATCACCCCTGATGTCATTGCACGCCTCCTCGATCGTCCGGCGCAACACACGATTGAGGAGGTGTGCAATAACATCAGGGGCGATCCTGCATTCCTCGGAAGCTTTTGGTTGCAGCACGCGCCTCCCGCCACCGTCTCCAGCGCCTCCACATTCTGAAAGTGAGCATTTCTTTCGTATGGCGTTTAAATCTCACCCTCTTGCACAAAGCTGATGAAACCCGCTCCATAACATTTGTCATGCCTTTCACATGATCTGAAATTTTGCCCTAGTTCCATTGGTAAACAACGCAGTTATTTAGGATCAACAGCGCAGTTGTTTAGTTATTTTAGGTAGGACATGTTTTTGACACGTAGTACAAAGTGTATGTCTACAAAGTTCATCTCTATATCGAGTTCACTTAAATTTCATGATACACGTGTTAGTTTACCGTTTGCACATCAATACGTTAGCCATAATTTATTATACTTCGTGCGACACGCATTATCTTTCATTATGCTACAATTCGGCGGTATTATTTTCAAAATGTCTGCCATAATCTGAGGTGTGTCGGATTGTGTCCCGTGAATCTACTGTGACGACTTAGAAAACAATTTATGTAAAGAACAACCACTAAGTGTAACCATTCACGATTTCATTAAAAGCCTTACATATAATGTGTTATACTGTCTGTAGATTCGGCATATTCTAAGTCACACACGAAACTCTAATAAAAGTTGGGCCAGACCCACCCGACAAAGCGTGAAATCAAAATTATTACAAAATCCACGCATCCGTGACTAAGGAAAACACCTGCCTGGATTACAATATAAAAATACACCCAACAAGTCGTGACGCGCTTCGCAAATAAGAAGTAGGGGGAAATAATCTGCCCCACCTCCCATTTTTCGAGACATTTTCTTGCGTCATTTTGAAGCCGAGCATTCCACCCGCTGTCGAGGCAGTTAATAGGCCGTACACACGCACGGCTAGCCCCGCACCAGATCGCCGTTATATACCGATTTCCGTGTCGGATCGTCTCCTGATTTTGCCCCATATGTGCCCAGCTATAACCCTCAGGCGCAGTTTGCCTTTGCCATCAAACTCGTTCCGAATTCGGAATTGGACTAATAAATTGGTGCGTTTTGGGGTGCTGTGTCCGCGTCCGCGGCCGTTGTCCAGCGATATCCCGATGAACTCAGGCCGGTTATTTCTCGTTGTTGCCTGGGGCAGTTTGTCAGCTATACCAAATAAAATGAATTCTAGGAAAAGCAGATGAAGAAAAAGAACTTAACGGGTTAGCATCTATATTATCCAGCATTACGTGATGTAATTGGTTTTGACTGGTTGGTGGGATTTCATTGATAATGCAATATATTGGCAGAGAAAGTTGTTTTAGTGACGGGCTTCGGGTAACAGCCTATGGAACGAAAATGTATCACTGACCAGTGCAGAAAAACAAACATATCGTTTTTGTAGCCGTGAAGTTAATGTTTTAGTATAGGCCTACAGCCTTTTACATGTAGTTTCAATTTCAAAACGTGTAGGCCTTTAGCAGTGGATCTCTATTCCAATTATTTTCTTCATTTTGGAATAATTGGCAATTTCGATCGAAAATGTCTTCTCTTTTTCTCCTGTCTGTAACTTTTAAAACTTGCATTTGAAACCATTGCTCGGTAAGAAACAAACACTTCTTCGATAGGACATCGAACTCGACACGGTGACTAACAGCACTGATGCCATTGGCTGATTGTCTCGGTCAACAGCCAACCACCATAATGCGACGGTTGATGTCATCATCTCAGCAAATTAATTACTTTCCATACAGTTGCATGTTGTATTGTTGCCGCAAATTGCCCCCCCCCCGCCAAAAAAAATGTTTTTCTATTTCGATGGCGTCATCCCATTGCGTATTGCGAGCTGCACGTGCAGGTTTTATTTAATTAAGGAAGAGGAAAAACAAACGATTAACTGCAATGAGTTGATTGCTATTTTCTCTCTTTCTCTTTCCGTTTGTTAGTCTTTTAAACCTCTCCCCGAGTACTAGCTACCAGCCCCTGTCCCTGGAGACAGCGCCGGTTGCATGTTACCTGGGTCGTCTCATCAGCCGCTAGGATGTGAATGAAACAGCCAATTTACGGCAAATTGGCAGCCGCAGGAACCAGGCAAAACGGAAGAGGGGGATTATCGAGTTACATCACCGGTGAGAGTGCTACCCGATCCCCGTCCAAATCGGGTCCAGATTGCCTCGGAACAAAAACATCAGAAAAATGGTCTAAGATCTTTAACGCTCTGTCGTTTTTTCCTAAGGCCCAGAATGTCTTCTTTCTTCTCACTATCAAGACATATATTTGACTTTGCGTCATCAGTTTTGTCAACTTTGAAAGTTTACCTGGCGGTACATAGCCCGAAGATACAGAATGAGTTACAAAAAAAGCGGAACCTAAACCCAAAGAAATATATTTCATATTTAAAAAAAATATGCAGCACCAAAAGTAATTATCACTGATAAGCCATTGTATAAACTACTTTGAGATGAAAAAAACTTCAATTGCAAAATCCGTTCAAATTATTTCACCATTTAAACGAAATGACCCTAAAATCTGTTTCGTTCCAAAAATGCGATTTCAAGAACTGTCGTTACACTTGTCTTCAAATTTCACCAGCGATAAAACCGCATTTTAAAAGTTAAAGATCAACAAAGTCCTTTTGAAGGCGCGTCTTTTTAAAAAAAAGTGGATTTTATAAATCCTATTCTTAGCTGAACCAGGGTTGTTAATGAAGATATTGTGTAATTACAGTTGTTGAAAGAAGTATTCTGTGTCATTTTCGTTGCTGTTTCAAACATTTCGAACACACAATAAAGTGCTTTTTTGGACGAAACTTATATTAGGGTTACTTCGTTTAAATAGTGATAAAATTCTAACGTGTAGAGCAATTGAAATAATTTTCTCACTTAAAGGTAGTTTAATAAATGGGCTTCCAAGTCATAATCAATTTTAGTGCATGCTACATAGTTTTTGATATGAAATATATTTTTTCTTTTTTGGGGGTTCCATTTTTATTTTTGACTCGCCCAGTATTGGCAAATTATAACGCAATTAAACGTTCGTAACTTATTCAGTGAACTTTGAATTACTGCAGAAACTTTGGTATCAAATGATCGCTATGTGACTTTTAAAGGGGTAGGCCTAATTTACAAATACCTTAAGGTACATTGCAGGTTTTTTTTCAATGTAGGCCTAGTTTTACAATAGAAAGTCATATTCACCAAATCTTGGCCCTTATAAGTGGGGGTCAGAGCTGATACTGCCCAGCGGAAACGTGATAATTAAAATTATTGAAGTTGACAGCTGTCGAAATATAAAAAGAGGCGACAATCAGTTCTCGTGACCTTTTCAATTCGGAATGAAATGTCGAAAACATACTGAGATCGGGGCGCCCTGACATGCACGACGAAGTCATAATTGTATCATAACTGATTTATCGCCGTACCAGCCCCACGCGAAATTCCATCAAAATGTCAATGCACATATACAGTGGAACGATTGAGACATTGATACGAATATTGACAGAGCCAGATCACTTTCCTCCGACAGCTCCAACCCAAACACTTTAAGATTTCCGGATTCCGTCTCCATCTCCTGCCCATAGCCCCGTACAAACAATCCTACTTCACGCTCCGTAGAATTTCCCGTAGCCCGACGCGCGCTTGTGCGGTACATGTCCAATAACAAAACGAAAGGTGTCACATACTGGCGTCAATGAGGCTCTTTTGCACCCCTTTGGGTACAGCCAGAACCCCTCTAGGGGAAAGAAATGTGCAGGTGGGTGCCGCAGGTTGGGAACCATACACCCCTGACGCCTAGATTAAAATCTCTCGCCATCAAGTCTGGTTGCGGAATGATTCAACAGCACGCGCGTTGGTACAAGGCAGTCGTGCTGGGCGCTTGTTGCTGGCTCATCAAACCTCCAAAGGGCATTCAAACGGCAATCAAAATCTGGATTCAAATGGGCCTTGTTGTTAAGATGGTTGTTTTGTTTCGTGTACCGGAATACATTATTTCATTCAAACACCAATGTAATGTACTTTGCATTCAGACCAAAACCATACACGTTTACTCTGGCTATGCATCATATAATATTTTGTCAAGGCACAACAATTATGACTGTACATACTATTGTAGTTATCGTATAGTCTGTACCCACTTCTTTAGTAATTTAATTAAAACAAACAGCATGCCTCCATCTTAATGTAGCTACTTATTGTTCCCATGATGCTTTTCCTTTGCTTTTGATGGAAATAAAATGTTAGTAAAATGGCAAAAAAATGGAAAAATTGAAAAACTGAAAAACAAACAATCAACCCCAACAGCCACAAAAACGACAGCAATAATTTGCAGCGATATTCGACGTAGTTGAAATAGTTGACCACGGAGCGTTTATCGTTGGCGTAATTTCGCCACAAGAGGGCCGATGTAGATGAAAATCAAGTGTGATGGTGGTGGGGGTGGTCTTGTACATTTCTCTAATCACGCTATCGTAAATTATACCATTTGGGAGACACTGAAGCGTGGGAAGTTTACTTTTGGGAGACCTGTGGAATTAGGGAGACATTTCAATGTCTCCCTATAATGCCACAGCTCCTATTTAGAGGCAACATTTTACCGTCGCAAATAGGCTACATCGATTGCTCGTGGTCCAATTAGTATAAAAACACCATAATTCGTGGGGTAGGATAAGGTAAGAGTGTGGTTAGGAGTCCTTAAAGGTGTGGGGGGATGTGCCCAAGTCTATGGGAATGGATTTTTCGTTTATATCATTATCGGAGTAATGTTCTAATTCAGTGATAATGGTCTGGGGGAAAGTGCAGCGTACTTTTCTCTAATGACCAGGCATTTACGAGTGGTTATCACCTTCGTTCAGTTCGCCTTGTCACCTGTCCACTTTACAGCCACCTCCAAGATCCAATTTATTCATTCCTATTCAGAAGACGGTTCGATAATTTCACTGTTATCGTGTGAAATTGGTACGATAGGCCACCGTATTATAGAACTGTTTGTGTGTACACTGTGATTGCTTCACTGTCAAATAAAAGTAAACAAAATCTGCTTCTAGAACCGTGAGCCGTATAAGTATTAATATAATAAAGGACTGATAGTCAAAAGTACAATCAGCCAGTCAAGGCTGATTTGACAAATTACGAAGAGAATCAGAATTGACGTTATCGAATTGAATCTATTAAAGTAATGAATACCCTGTTTTGTCCCATGCTTTTTTTGCACAAGTCTCAGCCGATTACAATTTAAATTTTAAAGGGTTATATGTTTATGGAAACATTTTGCTAAAATCTCCCGTAGAGAAAAAAGTTCTTTATTCTTTCTGAGTTATTTTTGATTTACGTTTTAGCAAATGTTTGCACTTTCAACCAGAAAAAAATAACACAACAGTCAAACAATCGAATACAATCGTCTTCTTTCCAAAGTCAATTCTTTCGACGTTCAATTAGATAGAAACTGAAGTATAAAAAGTCACGAATTTTAAATTTTTAAGGGAATGTGATGGACAATTGCTCAATGGTTTACATGGTAAATCCAGCTGTCTCTATGGAATTGTTGAAAAATCTTAATCGGTTTTCAAAACACTGTTTCGTGACTTTACGCGACTGTGAAAGATGAAAAATTCTATACCGTGCATATTGTAGGCATTGCCCATCATTCGATCACATGTAGCAGCTAAGTTTTTAATTTTGTTTTGTATTTAATTTTTCAACGTTCAGCAAAATAGTCAAGGATATCAAACCAAGCATGAGCCTTTAAAAAAAAAAGGCTTCCTGTGTTTTTGTTTCGAGAATGATTCAAATGCTTCAGTTTACGTGAATGCGAAGCGAATTCGGACGTCACTGTACGAAACAATCCGTAGTGAAAATAGTTGGCATTGAAATTTTGTCTATTGTTTCGTTGTTCACTTTTGCGCAGAAAATGACGCAGATAAGCATAGCTCTGTATTACATCCGTTACAGGCTTTCGACATTTTTTTGTATTTAGTTTTTCAATATTGTCGTTATGTTGTCGTGTTAAGGTACATATTTGTTATTATAGCCGGCCCACGGAATCAAACGTCATTAACCTTTAATAGACCAAAGACGTGCGTAATTGTTAAAAGTCTCCGCCTATTATTTTAGTGAAGTCGTAGTCACTTTAGCCTAAAGTTATGTTCCAGGTTTTTTTACCCTGTAAAATTTAATTACACGTTCATCTTGTGAGTCAGGTTGGCGTACATCGGTTCTTTCTTCGCCTTCACCGGGGTTTTCAATCCCTATCTGATTCCGTGGGTTTCCCTAAAATGTTCCTCTGGGATGTTCCTCCCACCTCTCGATGATCTAACTAAAACTATAATTTCTTCTCACTGTCTTCTCTTTACAGGTTTCTCCAGGCTTGCGAGCTGTAGTGCCTAGGGCACTTTGACGAATCCTTGGTTTCGTTACCCGAAATAATTAATCATTATAAAAAACCACGTTTGGTGTGAGTAAAATAATAATCATTATACTTCAAGTTGTACATGAATGGACTGAGAAACACTCGTCTGTCCATCCATGATGTGAAGTCATGTTCCAAATTTGTCGGCGTCGAAATTTCAAAAAGTAGACGTTTCTCCTACAACGAATACAGGGAAACATACTATGCATAGTACCACGATGTGTTCACTTTGTGTATCCATGCTCTGCTTAATTGGTTTGCATCTGAATTGGCATTTCACAGTTATCAACATTAATATTGCGGCGTTTTGTATTCTTTGGAGGAGTCTGCACTGAGCAAAAAAAAAACTAAGGTGATTTTATTTTGGTCTAAGCTTCTTAAAATTAATAAAGAGGAAGAAGTTTATACATGCTTTGAATTGGTATATCAGTTTAATATTACATGTCTCAATTTAAAAAAAAATAACATTCAGGCTATGAACTGCAGATTGAAAGATTTGTTTTTATAAAATCATGTTCGGGGATGTGTTTTTGTAGCTGCCTCTTGCACGTAATTCGGAAGTATTACGTCTCTAAGGAAGGTCCATGCGCAGCCGTATTTGCCTCCCCAACTCCTCATTCACAGCTCGGTGTTAATTCGCAATCTCCTGGATCTTTGTTCCTTGCCGATGTGTCTCGCTTTTACTCGGTGCACGTAGTACCCAAGTCTCCAGCACATCCCCCGACATCCACAAATAGATTAGGGGATTTGTCGAAACAAATTAATTTTGTGTACATAAGACAAGGTGGGGGAGATTGTAATACGAAGCCGGGTGTGCTGGAGTATCGTGTACCCCCGGTCCGTGGAGAACCGGACGTTGAAAGCCAATTATCGGTCAGAGTACAGAAAGGCGATGCATCGGTTTACACTGCGTACATCGTTGGGAAAAAAAGGTGTGCCGGTGTCCGCAACGCGTCCGCTGAGACGCCCAGTAATTCGTATGATTTGATGAACATGAAAGCTGCCGGCTTTTCTCACGGGCGCGTCTCAAGCAATCTACGACTGTTTTGTGTCTTTCTTTTTCTCTCTCTTTTGTGTGTGTCTGGGTGAGTTTGTAAATGCGTTCAATAGGGGACGTTGAACAATAGAGGACAATATGGTCCCCAATTCTCAAGAGGTCCCCAATTTGGATTCGTGTACAAAACATATGGGAGCTCTTCCTAAAAAGTTATAGAGTATAAACAAAAGAGGGACAATAGGGGGTCCCCGATTGCAGGCAAATACACACTTGCTAGTGTGTGTGGGTTTTTTTTCTAAGTATTTGTTAATGCTACGGCCTTTGGACATTGTGAAATAATGTTAATTCGCATTCATTTTTAGGGCACACGGTAGATCACAAAGGGCTTGGGAGGAAGTAGCACTATAAGCTAACGGAAAAAATCTTGAGCGAGCGAAGTGATAACCAGTTAATTCAAACACTTCTTTCCGGTTTTTTTGTTTTTTTCAGATTTAAGTGTATGGTTAAAACACATTGACGTACCTAATAAAGCTTAAGTTACTGTTTTTGGATTGGTAAGTGTAACAGCAGAGATAAACTTCAGTGAAATTATGTCAAATGTTGTGGTATTACAGTAATACAGTTTGTAAAATTCGAGACGTATAAGTCTTGGAACAGTCTATTTTCACGATAAAGATGTGCAATTTGGAATAGTTACGGTCTCATTTATAGATGCGGGGGCGTCAAAACCGTTTTTTTGACGGGAAACATTGCTTAGCTGCAGCTGGTCTCGCGCGTCGTTGAGCCGCAAAACACCTGCAGGCAATGTATTCACTTGCTGCCTCAAGCTAATAGTGCTAGATTACTATAGCCTATCACGTGTATTCATATATGAATGTGTTGTGTCCTTGGGCAAGCCACTTCTTCCCAACTTTGCCTCTCTCCACCCAGGAGTATAAATGGGTACCGGCATAAGCTAGGAGTAACCTGCGATGGACTAGAATCCCATCCGGGGAAATATGAAAATTATCAGTTGTTTCTTGCCATGAAAACCGGAGATAAACGCCGGCCTAATGTGCCATATCGGCTCATGACCGACTTCACCTTCACTTACTCTGCTGATAATTCTCCAAAGGTTCAAATTAAGGACTTCAAGGCTTTCAACTTATCATTTTTTTGTCAATGTACAGTACTGACCGAATTACGAGAGCTAATCAACCAAACGATTGGAGAGTTCGTGCTGACGAGCATTTAATATCACTTATAGGCTCGTGTTGTCTGGACGGACTTAGACGCCTCGCACGTTTCATCGATTCTTCGATTCCGTGCTTCGGAAAATCATAGGAAAACAATTAAAGCTCTTTCATCTCAGAGAACGGCCACAGGAGCGTGCGATGTCTCAATGTCGTATATATCGTCACGTCTTGGTTTATCCGAATCAGCAATTATTAAAATATCCTTGGGTATCTCGTGTTTCTAACTAACGATAATGATGAAGAATTACGCTATTATGCTTTTGTAATTCAAAATTTAATAGGTAAAATGTTTCGCTCGAGCTCCAAACCTATAAGCATTTCAAGGCAAAATCAAGATTTTAACTTTTGTAATTGGCTGTATTAAGGACTGACTTTTCGGTAATATACTGAAACGTGCTGTCCATTTTCTGACAAAATGGCGATCCAAGAAATCAGATATAATTCCGTATACCAGATATCATTTTCAAGACAAACGACGTTTTCTTTAACAGCTTGGTAATTGTGATTATACACAAAAGGTGTGTTGCAGGAGGATTCGTTTTCTTCCTCATTCAGTCAAACAAAAGTGAATACGGTGGATTATAGCCCTCACATTCCAAAAAAATGTTCCATTTTTTTCATCAATTTGAAGATATTCTGCGCATTGGATCCTTGTTTCAATTCGTATCAATCCGATTCATATGAATAGCATTCAGAGAAATCCACGATGTGACAGACAAACGCTGTGATGTTTGCATCATCTATTAGTCACGTGCCTTCCTGATCGATCCCAAGGTTTCATTTTTTAAAAGTCCATTATGTCACTGTTCATAAGATGGAATTTTTGCGTCGGGGTGATGTGAATCAAATTAGGTTTTGCCCTTCACCGACTTATCAACACTGTATACTCAGTGTGTTACCTCCCGAGTGAAAGTTGGAAAAAATCGCTCCCTTGGAGGAGGTAACACACTGAGTATACAGTGTTTATACGTCAGTGAAGGGCAAAACCTAATTTATCAATTACGTCAATTCTTGTTGAGTAGCGACCTCTTTTTTCCGCTGTTTCGATGCCACTTTTTGGCCGACCATATGAAATTGATTGGGAAAAATCAAGAAAAAAAACAAGCGTTTTGAGAGAAACAATGTTACGAAAGGATATCCTGCAGTGTCATTGTCTTGCCAGATTTTGTTGTAATTAAGGGAATCGATATCTTTCTGGAGTCAAGGTTTCAGACCCACGCGCTGCTGAAGGACGATGAGACTAATTCTGGAGCCTTGAAGGTATCGTGATACCTATAATGAATCCCACAGAAGGGGCGGTGACGTCTACGGGGAAAGGGAGGGGGTGCTTGCCCCGTCTGGGGTAAAGTTTACGATTTGTGTAAACGAATCCGGTCAAAACATTTGGAAGACATTAGTTAGGCGGTATCACGCTTGAGGGGCGCGGGAATTCTTGGTGGCCGTTTGAAGGAGTACGGCGTGTGCTCGTGCAACCTGCGCGCAGGCGCATTGTACCCCAGTGTAAATGGTTCCTTATTTCGTAAATTGAAAACAATGAAGCTTTGTATAGTGTGTATACGGTGGGGATAGAAGTAGATTTTTGGGTTGGAAACAATCTCCATTTGTGATTTTCTTTTTAAATTTATTTATATCTTCTTGGTAATGAAACCAAGGATTCCTCAAAAGTGTCCTATAGGCACTGTGGCTCGCAAGCCTGAAGAAGCCTAGAGAGGAGACAATGAAAAAGAAATCACAGTTTTAGAGGTGGGAGGAAAACCCCAGAAGAATATTCTGGGGGAAACCCACGTAATCAGGTAGGGACTGAAAACCCAATCCACATGTGGAGTAGGACAGGAATCGAACCCGGGCGACAGATGTGGAAGGCGAGGACAGCCTACCACTGCGCCAACCTGACTCCCTAAAAGGAGGTTCGGAAAAGCTCTCTGCATGAAGAAAGTTTTGAGACCTTATTGTTGTCTAAATAGTGTTGTCAAGATTGTACATTTGTCTCGTTTTTTCCTGAATTTTTTTTCTGGATGGTGTTTTGCGATTCCTTAATCATGGCCACTGGTACCAGCTCAACTCGTCCGTCATCACGACAGAAACATATGGTGGAAAGTCATAGTGCATACAACCAGAAGCGTCACATGCGTTAATCCTGCAGAGTGATAGCATATGCCAGCGCAGATGTCAATCTGCTCAACAGAAGCTATTGGCTCTCGATACTAAGACGTAAACACCTTGCACTCCATCCGTTCTAGACGCCTTTCTCTCCTCCACTTTTTTTTATTTCTTGCTATTCCTGCGTGGTCGGGTATCTCACTCTAGATTGCATTGATGGGGATGGTTCGGATCGGGTTTCCGGCTCGCCGTCCCACGCTAGTAATTGCCAACACAGGGGAAATACCTCCGTCCAATTCCATTTATGTGTTTTGCCACCCCCCCCCCCCCTCCACCGACCAAATCAACGCAGGCTAAGCCTTTAAGACTGGCCAGAGATATTGAACCCAAGTGCGGATGGCTCTTGACACTGGTCCGTGAGACGAGCCTTTCTTTTCATTTCTTTGGCTGTAAATTGCTTCATTCGGTTTGTTTATATTACCCTGCTGTGGCTAATAACATTTCTTTCCTTCACTCGGGTCCTTCAAGTTGTCAAAAAACAGGTGTCGCTGTTTTAGAAAATTACTGAACAGAAGCTTTTTCGAGTTGAAGTAAACTGTCTCGCAGCTCTGAAATGAGTTTTCATACATTTCTGCTGAGGTGTTGACAGGAATTAATTTCGGGGGTAATTCTATATCATTTGTAATGACTGTTGAAATAACAAGAAGAAAACAAATCTAAAAATTAAATGTTCTTGGTAAACACTTCAAAATCAATAATTCTTAATAAATCTGAGCTAACATTAACTGTGCTTAGATGCGAACCAATATAGCGGAATTGACAAATTCAATTTCCTCAAAGGGGCTTTAAAACAATTGCAGAAACACATCAGCAAACTTGCAAAGATTTCTTATAATGTAAAATATACTTGTAAGAAAACTTCTTCGAATTTTCATCCAGAGTCACCACCATTCTATGTGCAAAGTATTTAGAAATACGGCGATTTGAACGGAAAAAAGTGTCATATCGACGTGTCTACTGTGTGTCGTTCGAGATGTTCCGACGACCTGGAGTTTTTGAGTTCTCCAACTTACACCGAAAGTCTACCAAAACCATTCCGTTATACCGCTTCGACGAAAGTTAGAACGCCGTGTACACGACTACCCAAAGACTCACAGAACATACGCAGACCATTTGTCGTAATCATTTTCTTTTATTAACCAAATTTAATATTCGTTTCCGTTTAAATTTCACTGTTGGTCATCCACAAGCTTTTGATAAAATAAATGCATTACGTTAGCATATCTCACTCAATAATATCAAACTGAATTTACGGACTTCAATGATAATAATTGTCGTCGAAGAAATTCAATTAAATTACGCTAACACTTTTAAGGACAATTTTTTTACATTTCGACAACAAGTTCTTATTTTAGCGGGACAAACCTCACCTCTACACTTTGCACTAACTATATCGACTTTCACTGGAATGTATATAATTAAGTCCATTATTTTTGTGCGTATCAAGCACGGAGTCGCTACTATAACGAGGCAGTCAAATTCAACAAAGAAATGTTACGCACGAGTCAATTTGGTTCCAGATTTTGTTTACTTCATATTCTACAATAACGTATAGTGCGTGCAGATCATTATAATATTGTGCCAAAATTAATCTCAAACTTTAATTTTATTTACATTTTTTTGCACTTGATAACTCAAGGCGGATCCTAATTTATATAACATTAATATGGTTTCCCTCCGACATTACTTAATGAAATTCTGCTGCTACAACGTAATGTCTGTTCGTTTATCTGTGAGGGTGGGTCGAGGTTGATATCTGTGTCTTACGCAATGGTGAAACCTAACAAGCTTCGCTTTTTTGGTGATTTTTCCCCAAGGAAGTGTTTATTTCACATTAGGCCTATAACTGCCTCGGAAATATTAATCTACGATACATTTATTTCATTTGTGGTCTTTGCTTTAAAATATTTAATGCATCCAAGGGCGTAAATCCCCCGGGGTATGGGCCATCGGATCATCCCCAGATTTGCTTGATGAGAAACAAAGAAATGACGATAATAAGGTTATCTTGTTACTTTCCGATAGTCTAAAGGTATTACATAGTTCAGGAAATCGGAGAGCAGTATATAAAAGCTTTATATGCGTCATTTTGCGGAAAGGTTACGGGACGTAAACGAACAGCTTGCATAAGATGTACAATTGTAGCATAAACAGTACTATACCCTGTAGTGTCACGTGTTGTCCAGCCCCCCTCCCCCATCCCCCAGCTTTTCGAACTTCCACGGCCGGGCAATTTTAGGACTTTGGGTCATCACCCATCAACGGCGGATCAAAAAAATTCACGTGGCAAAAGAAAAGCCACTGCTAAAAAAAATAGGTTAAAGTGGCCAAAAATTGTCTCAGACTGCACCACAGAGCATCTAGAAACCAAAGATTTTCCGGGGCCCTTAATCGGGCTCCGAACCCCACGCCGTACATTTTGGAATCAGCATTTTTTTGAGGGGGGGGATTTTTGGCCCCCCCCCAAAAAAATTGTGTTCTGGATCCGCCCTTGTCCCCCCCCCCCCCCTCGCCAACACGGATTTACGCCACTGAATGCATCTAACAGCCGTTGGGGCGGGTGGTTTTACGTGCTACTGTGTTTCACACTGATTAGTTCAGGTTAAAACTTGTAAAAAAAAAAAAAAAATGGTAACGTAATATCACTCATAAAAGATTAAATTTAGGTTAATGGCAGTGTCCTGTTAATTCAAAAGAAATATGTAATTAAGCTAAATATTGTCTGTTTCTTACTTTCGATATCATCTATTAGGTGCAGAGCTGACATTTTGTTCAGTGTGTTCACAGTGCGAAAAATCAGACGGTGCACGAAAAGCTATCAATATTTGTCATTTCACAACTACATTAATCAGCGTTTGTTTTTAGCAGGCACTATTATCATTAATTTTACCTTGATTAATTTAATCCCATTTTCAATTGCCAGAACCCAGACATTAAACCAAACACGAAGTCATGAAATGGTATGAACACCCAAACAAAAACTAAACCTACATCAAATTGAGACCGTATACTTAAAGAAAAAAAGGAAATATTTGGTTGTCCATAATTAGTGTCACAATGATCTTTCTCGGTTTGAAAGACACACGAACGCGTTCGGTTTCGCAGATGAAACGAATGTAAAACCCAAAGCAAGAGTCACCATTGCACATTGATCATTTTGTGTATTGTAGCTAGTAATTATAACGTCCTTTTTTTAAAGTGTCAGTTTTTCCCCCTTAATCTTCACTCCGTAGTTGACTTAATATCTCACTGACCGCTGCGTCGGTCCCGTCGTCTCGCTTGCCGAACGGCAGGCCGGTGTGGTAGCCTCTCCGCTCCATCGCAGTGCCTTCCTCCTCGTCCGAACGCTTCCCGAACGGCAAAGCGCTGTGGTAACCCCGCTTGCCGAACGGCAAGGCGGTGTGTATCCGTTTGCCGAACATCAGGGCCGAGTTGAAACCCCTCCTCTCCATCAAGGCGTCCTGCTCGGCCTCTTCGTCGTCGCGTTTACCGAAGGGGAGGGCGCTGTGCAGTCCCCGTCTGTCCATGGCTGTTCTCTTGCCGAAGGGTAAGGCGGAATGGAAAGCTCTTCGCTCTACTGCGGCATCAGTGTCTGCTTCGTCGGCTCGCTTGCCGTACGTCAGAGCCGAGTGAAACACGGGCGAACCGGCGGGTCGCTTGGCACCCGTCTGAAAAACAAAAGAACGAATAAAAACAGTGAATAAACACTCAAAGTAAACAAAATCCCATAGAGCTGTGGACCCCATGCACAAACACCAGATGGCGCTGTTTAGCCTGCTCAAAAAGAGTAGTTGGTTAAGGGAAGTGCGCGCGCGTACATCGGCTCTAGCGCGTGCAACGCGCAGTACGCCTATAACGGGAGACTTTTAGGACGCTTGGTGGCAGCAAACACAACAGCCCTTTTTAAGTTGTTTACGTCATTTTCAGCTAATGTGCGCATGTTCACATGACGTAAACAATTTAAAAGGACCGGTATGTTTGCTGCCACCAATCGTCTCAAAAGTCTCCCATTACTTTAGTGTCCTATATGTATTTAGGATGCATGTTTTACAACTTTTTCTTACTTCACTTGCCGCGCGCGCACAACGGCTACACCGTTTCACATTTCGTGCAACCGATATCCTAAATTCAATAAAAACATGGGGGAAAAATTGAATAAAAACACGCGGGAAAGAACATGAATAAAAACACGCCAGTAGAAAATAGTCCATAAAGTTAGGCCATCAACGGCAACGCGAGATGCGATCAAGCAAAATTACTTGCTACACATCTTGCAGTTAAGTACTGAATCTTATTTTCCGTACACATTTCACAAAGTTTGAACATTTCACCGGACAAGCACAGTTAACTGTAGAATATGTTTTCACGTAGCCAGCAATCCCTTTAGAAAAATGACATGGTGGCCTACAATCTCGCTCTCTCCCTAGAGAGTATAGATTCGACAATTAAATTCTCGACAAAATTGACCTCCACTGCCCCTCCAGACACATATGCAGTGTATATATACCATCGTTTCTGACAACAATTTCTGTAATTTGACCCTAAAATCATTATTGCAATATCACATCAACCTCGACCCCGACCTTTTAAAATTTTGAGTATGATAAAAAAAGAAAAAAACAAGCGACATGTCAAAAGTGATAATTCCACACAGCCCACTACTATACTAGCCTCCAATTAAGACAGATATTTCCATTTTCTGTCATGATTCGGCGAGAAAATGCAAAAAAAAAAAAAAACACCTAACTTTTTATCACTGGCGCGTGAAGATTTAATAAAGCAAGGACGAGTGAATCGAGTGGACTGTACAGTCCTTAAAAATTGTCGCCTTTCCTGTAAAAAAAAATCCGCTCGTTAGTCACTTCGTTCATTCACTTGCAACGAGGTGATTATTAAATACTATTCATCACAAACCGTAGTTCCGTGTGTCATCCCACATATACATCAAAAAAATTCCCAATTATTGAATTTTTCTTTTGTATGTTTCTCTGCCGGATATGGCCCCGAGACAATGGCAGATTGCTTATTAACGAACTCTGATGACACCAAAATAGCCGCCTACCTTTTCAACGAACGTTCATGAACACTTCATTACTTCGTGCACTGAGGAAGGAGGCAGATCCTTTTAGCTAGTGAAAGACACAATCCTATCAACTAATCGCCCTGAACAGCACACAAATGCCAGCCGCCTTCTCCGTGCATTGACTAAATGCTCCCGGGAGATCATTCGATAATTTTATTTTTCTGCTGCTTATAGAGTAATACGTTCACGCAGCACCCAATACCAATACATCTTCTACGTTATTGAAAAGATCAAATGAAATATCGCTGCAAACTTCAAGCCATTCTTTTTTATGTTTCAGCATCTACATGACATAATGTTACAATAATTTTAAAAATTCTTTATTACGTTATTTGGGCAAGCGCGTTCCTCCTTTAAAAAAAATCCGAGTGGTTGCGTGACTAAAGCAGAAAAAAATATTATCGTCTTCCTTCTAAGAGCAAAAGGTGTCTTAATTAACGCAAGGCGGTATCAAAATTTCCTGTTTTAGAGGAAATTAAACAGTTGTTTTCGCATACGTTTCGTGCAAATGCTTGCTCTTTATAATGCCCAAATTAACTCAATCCTCTTCAACTTGTGGTCTTAACCAGTGATTAGAAGCCAATTTTAAGGTTTTGTGTAAACGGCGATGACGTCAAAACGTAATTCACAGCTATACTGTTTGTGGGCTACAAGTTTTGATAATTAAATTCCAAGTTTCCCCCGTAGAAAATAGCCATTAAACCGAATTAATATACTTTCAATCGTTTCATTTCCCGAAGCTAGTTGCATCTTTGTTTATTTGTCTCAAAAAGTACTTTCACGTTATCTAAACTTGTTGGACACTACACCGGACTTTACTCTCAACGTCAACGAAAAATTTCAACAAACTTCTGCACTGATGACAACATTACTCCGCAAAACTCGTGTTAAAAACAATTGCATTTCACCCAGGATATTTTACTTTCTATGAGCAAAAAAATCACCGTTGCTCACAAATGTTTTAAACATAATAATTCTGCAAAGTGGTAGTTGCCTTCAGTTACCAGAACTGTAAGCTAAGCCGTACACCTCGTTACTGCCGTCAAGGAGGTTATGTTGCAACTGATTTGCTTAGCTTGTTGGTTGGTTGGTTTGTCTGTAAGCAAGATAACTCCAAAAGTTATCGACGGATTTGCATGAAAAAAAAATAAGGAGTGGTCCTTGAAAGTAAAAATTGATTAGATTTTGGAAGTGATCCGGATCTGGGTCTGGATCCTGGATTTGTTTCTAAAGGATTCTTCATCTGTTATGCGAGTATTTCTTTTGGGTTTACTGACAATATGGCGGGGAATTGTTTAACCTTGGCGAAGGTTTGTGCTCTCTGAGTACTTTCTATTTTTATATTTGATCAATACTGTCCAAAGTAAAAACAACAAACAAACAAAAACAAGAAAAACACAGACGGTGAAGTGGCTTTGTCCAGCTCTTGAGACGGCAGCCAATAACTCTTGAAACGGTTTATATTATAAACCCTGACCAGACCATTTTTCCATATCCTCCGGTGAAATTCAGATTCTACTTATTCTCCATCAACCGGAACCTCCTTGTCTAATATCGCTCCCTCTGCCCACACCTCCTTCCCGCCCCTCCCGCCTGCCTGCCTGGCTCTCACCCGGCTGATGACTTCTTGAGACGCACGGCCAGTCACATCAGTAAGGAATCAAGGCTCTCCCTCTCTCTGTCGAGGCAGGAAACCGGGAGATCACACCCTCAGGGCCTGGTGAGAGAGGAGATTATTCCCCTCCTAATGGAATCGCCACTCGGCGAGCAAAGACAGACACAAGACAAACTGGAATCACGGTTCACTGCAAACTGACTGCCAAGTTGCATCTCGTCTTGTGTGTTGATGGCGTGGTGAATTAAGACGGAGAAAGAAGTTTTCAATTTGACTGTCTCGAGGGTCACTTTTAAAATAATCGCATTTCTCATACTTGAATAATGTCTCCGCTATGCTGCAGTGGATTGAAAATGTTTACCATTTTCATCGACAAAGTGCTAAAAACATTAATTTTACCTATAAGTAAACTTTGTATCAACTAGCCGGTATCTTAAAGGTAGAGTCCATCATTTGTAATTTGTGCATTTTGTTCGTTTGAAGCAACAAAAAAGTTCAAAATCTAATGAAGGATACTGAGCAACTAACCTGATGAAGTTTCAGCTAAGCTTCAGCTGTACATTCTGAGAAAAACAGCATTCTAAGATCTCAATTTCAAATCAAAAGTTGCTGAATCATGTTTTTGAATTGTTTTGAATTGCAACTATACGCGACGTCGCGCACTGATCCGACGAATTATAACAACCGCGCGCGCGTGTGCGTCGTTCGAATACTTGTGCGCGCTGCGCTGAATAACAAAACGAACTACTAATTTAAATTTTCCTACGGTGCTTCTTAAGAATCACCGTTGGAAATGCCTTCTTTCGTTGATTACTTCAAAATGACAGCTTCCCAGAAAGAATAATTTCACAGGGAGTTTAGTCTCCTTACTATCTTTCAACCAAGTTAGTTTTTCAACAATAATTACGCCAGTTACTTTTCGGATGGCTGCAAATGATGGACTCTACCTTTAAGAAAGCGACCTTCGCAGACCACAACACTCTAAAAAAAAAATGATAAAAAAAATAATCAAAAGCCGTAAGATGTTGCACGTGGAATCAATAATATTACTTTATCAATGAAATATAGTTTTCGTCTTGGTTTTTTAAAAAATAAATATAGCTGTTACACGGCATATTTGATTTCTTAACAAAGACCTTCATCGAGTCGGAGATTTTTTAACCAAATTCTCCCCATAAATTGATGACAAAAATGTTAACTCATGGAAACATTTGTGAATTTCCCAACATCACGGGAAGCCATTAAAAATAGATCAATCTTCGAGATCCTATAATTCTCGCCCCAATTTTGAAGTTTCCTTGAAGAAAAAAAACGACGACAGAAACGATATCATCCTCGATAAAGGAAAACTGGGAGTTCCTGTCTGAAGCATAACTTACAGTCCCGATCCCCCACGCTAGGCCTCGTTTTTGCACCGCCAATTCTGTACCGTCGCCTCAGGCGCGTCTTTCCAGCGCGCACGTATACCCTGATCCCCATCTTGATCAAATTTGAAACGCGAGAGATCACCCACCGTTAATGGCGTTATTACTCAGTGCACCATTCGCCGAAATCGATGGTGCACGCCTAATCCTACCTGTTGAAGATGATGATGATTTTTTTACCTCTTTCGCGAGAGGAACAACTTCGATATCTTTTCACGCCTTCGTCTGTTGACGGCTGTTTCATAAATTGATATGCGCCTCTTCAGCTGTTTACGAATAACTTCCGTACCGTTATTTGGTAATAAATTGCAATGTCTTTTAACCCTTTATAACCAATATACTTCCTCAGGACACAACCAAAAACAATCTAAATATAAATTTTATTACAGTTCTTCACTCAAATTTGAAGCATACATGAACCAGCCGTCTGTGGCGTTTTGAAGTGAAAATCATTGGAGATGGGGTGCAATAGATAAAGGCTTTGCGCATGGAATATTGTTCCAATATCGCAAGACAAGCTGCAGGGAAAGTTATCCCTCCTCCAAGATTATTGGATAAGAGACGGGAAGACTGCTTGAAATATAAAACAACTCGTCATTATAGTTGGTGACAAACACCATCGTATCTCGTCTGTTGATCGGCACATTAAACTGACCAGGGTTCGTTTTTCATATGGAGCACGAAATCTGGAGCACAAAGCCTGTTTGAAATTTTGTTTTTCCCCATAATGTTTGTGCTCGACGTCTGCGCCGAGTTAAATAAAACCACTCTCTCATAAATTAACAAGTTTGACATCATAACGCTGATACAAATTGTTTTACTATTCTTTAACTTTAAATATCGTAAAACCAACTGAGATTAGCTGGCAAATTCGTCCTATATACCAAGAATTGATTATTAGCCCCAGTGGAATATTGAATCATTCACTTTCAGCATTATTAAAATTGAATTTATGGACAGTGCATGCCACTTCCCACCACGTTTTAATGAAGTGTGCACATTACCCGCCCGCAATGCACCATAACGGGGTATACGTTGTTATATTGCCCGCGGGTCAATAGTCACTGAGAGCAATGAAAATAGTAGAGCCGTGAAAAGTACACGGGCAGATAGCATGGCGCGCGGCTCAATGTCAACAAGTGGTCGCACCTGCCTCAGGTATCAAACCAACCCACGCTCGGTAAGAGACTAGTGAATATAATATTTCCTTCGTCACTTTTCGGGAAAAGTAACTTCCGACACAATGTTTAACATGATTGTGTGAAGTTACTCGACTTTTTCAGACTTAGATCTCTTTTATACGCAAAACAAACGTCAATGCAGCACCTGGTCGATTTCAACTTTGAAAACACAAAGGAGGAGGGTAAGGGCGCCCTCAATAGTTTTTGAACGAAACATTTCAGCAGAACAATCCCACACGTTGGCTACAGCTTATAAGATCTACCGCACGATTAAAAAGCGCACGAGGTACAAAGCTAGAAAACTGGTACATCAGTCTGAAACTCGTCAATTGTTTAGTACGGCGTTGGGAGTAAACTAAAGTCCATTTCTAAACTTTACGAAGTGGTTCTTTTTTGTTTTGTTAATTGGTATTTCCCAGGCCTATACCTCGAATCGGCACGCCTCATTAGACGTGTTTGCACTACCGGGTGTCATTGACGAGGTCACTAATGGGTGATCCCATCCTGTACATGTCTCCGGTCGTCCTTCGTTGCACTCGTTAATTGGCTACCAAATCGGATACGCGGCCCGCAATGTTTGGCAAACAACATCTGAGGCCTAATTATGATCACCATCAAGATCTCAAGTAACAATGCCGGATCTTAATGTGACGCCATGAACCACAAGGAATACGATCAAAGGTAAAATAGAAACTTATGCAACGGTATTAGAAAGAAGGAACAAAGAATTGCAAAGGATTTTTATCACGTTTCCAGCACTCTTCTCTTTTCGTCTTCATGTCAAAAGTTTGGTATAGAAAATTCAGCCCCTTCCCTTAAACGTCCATTTGGGCCATGAGTTACCCGACTTTTACGTCAAGAAAGGTGTCGAATTTCATTTGTTTGTCTACAAAATATCCCTACGTTTTCCTCTGTTAAAGAAAACAAGTGGATTGTACAATTTTCGGTTAAAAGAAGAAAATGTATGACTTTTTTTAATAACGCTCAAAATATACATTGACGTCTTACGGTTATTTCGCTGTCGTTCATTCAAAATATGATCAAAGCAAGAAATCACTTTCTTCAGAGTTTGGCTGTACGCACACGGCTGATTGTATTTTAATATCGCGATCAAGTGCGGCGTGCTCGTTTAAATTGGGGTTTTCAAATCAAAATTAATTGATGGAAAAATTAAGATCTCACATTATGCGAAAAGTTTACTTAACAAACAAGTCATTGACAATCTCCAGTGGACTGCCGCTGATCAAGTCCATCGAAGCGTTAAATTAGTAAGATATAAAATAACAGCAATGAATATCATTAAAGATAATAAAAAGAGTACCTTAAGATCAAATATATTAGCTGGTCACGTCAGTATTCATCGGATGCAAATGAAAGCGGCCCGTTGTCTCCCTAACGTCTAAACGCGTGTAATCGTAAACTTCTAAGTCAATCGCTCTCCCAAACGGCGCGAGTTCATTACCAAACGATATCATGCCGGCATTGACCGACTAGTGTAAGCGTATCCTATAGGGAGACGCGCACTCCTTAAATTGCCTGAATGTGAAGAAGATGAAGAACGCGAGGGCGAAAAAAAAAACAATTGCTTGAGAAGGTGGGACTATATAGAACCAACACATGAGCCTGTAGTGTCGAGCTCGCTTGAGCTCCCGTGTCAACTCGTGTGCAATCCTTCTCATGCATACTGAAAGGTCAATGGACCCACACAGCAAGATAAAAATCAGCACAAATCCCTCAAACGGGTGAAATCTTGATTGTGGCGTTATAGTTGATACAGAAATGACCTTAACACGACTACAAAATATCTTCACAAATTGTCTTGCCATTTGTTACTGTTTTGTGTTATATTGTACAGTATGTACTCTGACTAGGCTACCCCCTCTCCAGAAACGAAGATCCACCTCGAATCGAATGATAATGTCAAAATGTGTTTGGATACAAAAGATGGACCAAATCAAATTGCTATAATCCCGAAGACATTTTATTCGGAAGGCTTTCACTGTGTCACGACATTGTGAAATAGAAGATGACCCCTTAAGCAACTAAGTTGATGATATCCAATACGTCCCAATGGTTTCCCCTAAACGTTTATTTTAACTATATTAAGCCGGCTTATCGTAGTTCATCCAACGTCATGAGTGACATGACTGCTTTGTCTATACAGTGTATCCGTACTTTATATTCAAAGCAACTGCAAGATTTCCATAAGTTGAGAACTGTCGAATTGCGTAGAAATCTATTCAATTTCAATGAATTTTCCATTGTTGGGTTAAAAAACGACTGGATCTTTACGTAATGTATTCACTCACGGCTGGGTTTTTGTAGGAAACTAGTTTATACGTAAAGAGTAGATCAGAGGTACCAAATTGGTGTCGCCCACGCACGGATCGGTGCGATACCTGCACCAGATCAACATCTCATTCCAACCGTATGTTATTTTTGTTCTCTCAACGCCTAAAGTCAACACACATAATGTCACTCGCGTGCTTGCTACAAGCCCAGTTGTATATCTCCTTATCGTTTCAATTCACGTTCCCCGACACCCTCTCGCTAAATGTCCCCTATTGTACGTTGAGCGAAGGCAGTGTTATTCCAGAAAATATCACAATGATAGGACTGGGGAAACCGAAGCCGTCGTGCCCAGGGGCCCCCTGATCGTACCCTAAGTGATTCCATATCTGAGTAGCAGGACCGGTGTAGATATAGAGTGAACGATCAACATGAAACTGTAACACAAACTAGCGGGAGGTGGGTAAATAGCGCAAGGGGCAGAACGAGCTAGCAGCCCCTAGGTAAATATCACAGCCTACCCGGTGAGTTGGGGGAGATGGGAGGAGGATTTAAGCCGATAACACAGTTCCTTTTCCCGTCATCTATTGTCCCCATTCGACACACTTTGAAATGGACTTTAGAAGGGTGCGAGGCCTCAATGCAAATATAATAACGTATGGTTATAGGCGATCATGACCCTCTCAGTAAAAAAATAATCCTGTATATAATGCCTCTTTTTGTAAAAACGATTCAGGCTCTTCTTTACTTTTTTATTTTGGTATAGATCGTACAACCACAGACATGAAATGATATCTTTCTCTCAAAACAGTTTTGACAAAAATATCTCACTCCATTTGGGTTCATTACAAGTGAACAAAAAAAGAGAAAGAAAATCAGAACTTTTTCCAAAGGATAAAGTATCAAAAGGAGTGTAAGTGGTTCATAATGTAATGAGGTGATAGGCCACCGAGCCATTTATTTACGCAGTTAATAACAGCATTAATTTTATTACTGAATTCTGCACTTGACATGAAGGGCTAGAACACATACACAAAAGAAAACAGGTGTGCGGAGGAAACAGAGCCGTAAATTAGCCCTGACTTCCAACAGCGCCGATCGATCTCGGCGAGATTGGAGAAAAGGTCGCATAAGGCATTGGTATTCGGAGCGTGTCGGAAACACAATCCGGCCAGGCGATCCGAGAGATGACCACGCTGTGTATCGCAACGATGTCACGGCGTATAATGATCTAGGCATTATTTGCTGAAATATAATCCTTATAGTGTGTATATCTAAGGTCCTTGGATAAAGCCTAGTTAGTATGTCCAATAGGGATGCATGTCAGGTATTTTTTACTTGTCCCCTTTTCATATCGCATGTCAAATCGCCTTTCTGTTTAGGTTAGACCGCCAGGGGCAGTGAAAGTTATCTTTTGCGCTCCATAACAATCATTTTGTTGTGTATGTGTCGGTTGGCTATACGAGGATGTATACCTGTACTTGGAGGCAGTACAATGAAATGTGGATTTAGTCATTGGAGATAACATCCTTTTGTGTTGGATAGGTTGAGTTCAAAGCGACATACAGGATGAACGGTGAGCTAGGGAGGACATATAATCTTATGAAAGACTTAGTCTTTCTCTTCTACTGTGCCTTCACGATGTTTCTCTCCAAATCCGTATCGTGTCTGACTTATTCTTCCTATAGACGCACTGATACTGAATGGATGAGAATCTATTAACTTTCACAGGCGATGTCTGCAAAACGCCAAAACAGTGAACATAAACGGGTCGATAGCTCGATCGCAGTTACCATCCCGTCAGTGGTCTTAAGGAACCTTTTTCCCAAGCTTTTAAAAGGAAAATTGTCAGGATAAGGCGTTAAATTCGCGCAGAACGCCCACAGTCTTTGATGCCATTCCTTTTTAAGCTGGCTACCGGATCTACCGGATCTACCGGATGGGCTACCGGATCTTCTGGTAAAACACGCTGACAAAACGTCAGTTCATGGCCGTTCGTTTCAAATTCTATAAGCAAAAATTACTTTGACGTAAACACGAGGAAGCTCGTCCCGTCTCAGTGGACACCTTACCAAAACCTTCCACCAGCCTCCCATGCCACCTTAAACAAATTCCAACTCCAAATTATGCACATTCATTCACCGGCATCTTTTCACATTCGAGTGCAGAGACCAGAGCCACTAAATTAAACGATAAAGTCTGATCGATTAGTCCGGATAGCGGAAGCATTTTGTTTTCATTTCTTCAAGACATGATGTGATGCACGTGGGATAACCGAGAGTCTTGACAATTCGGTTAACACTCCTCATCCTCGAATAATCGGTTATTTTAATCGATTCTCACGGATACCCCCAATCCTCAAGACTGCCATGCAAATGTCGCCCGTAGGATGAATGCGTTGATATTACAACATTTCAGCATGGGAGACAGTAACATAACCTTTGAAGCTCGTAAATCCAACATCACGAAGTTGGCATCTTGGTCTTCAGTTTCACAGGGATGTCCTTCGTAATACTTGTTTCCTTCCCCGTCAGCAATGATGCTAATCCTTTCAATGATTCGGGCTTTAATAGGCTACCTGAGATTCATTTCGAACTCTCTGTGGTTTTATTGACAGGAATTGTCTCGGGTCTTGCAGCGATTAATACATTGCCAACATCATACCTTGCTTTGGACTCTCAGTTACTTGGTAGTGCGTCAACTATAATGAATTCTCAGACAACTTTGAATCCATGCGGACTAAACCACGACAAAGTTTGCCAAGTTGCATGGCACCCCAAACGTCACGGAAGGAACACTCATGTTTACCTTACATACCAAGTGTGGACATTCCTTTGTTTTCGCGTAGTTAAGAAACTCATTTTACTTCCACTGTGAACACTCTTTCAACCCAAACATTTTTTATTATGATTTCCTTGAGTGCTCCTCTTCATTTTGCGACGGATAACCCTTACCCAAAAATGCCTCTAAACTTGTTTTCCAGAGAGGGGGGGGGGGGGGACTATAGTGTGGACGTGAGCAAGTGTACACACCGTCTTCACTATACCTGCACTGCGCGGACATCTTTTGTTCAGAGGTCTACACAGTGACTGCACCGCCTGTCCGCGCAAGTTTGTGTCGAAATTTCCTTGAAATATTGACGCAACGATGCCGATTGAGTGCGCAAGATAGAGTTTGCACATGGAAGCTGTGAAATACGCCAAAGGGTACCAAAGATGGTTTCTCTTAAGCGTGTGAGCGTCTTAGATAACCTGTAAGCAGGTGAATACTGAACTTTTGATCAACATTTGTGTTCAGGGAACTAAAACAAACTCAGGTCCTTTCCTGAAAATTTGATCAACATTTCTGTCCTTTTTTTTAGGGGTCGGCATATGGGAAACTATTTGCAACGTTCACGATGTACAGATTTTTGCAGTATTGTGCAATTCCGAATGGTCTCCAAGGGGTAGGAACCCCGCACCCCCCCCCCCCCAAATGGGATCTAGGTTTATTATCCCTTCACGGAAGTCGTCTTCAGTTGGACTCAATTGTCAGTTTCCTTGCCTGCAACTAAAAAGATCGTCAGTCTGTTTTTCTTGTCACGACACTTTAGTGCAACTGAAAGCACCTCCATGATTGAGCAACCGCATTTTCGCATACCAAATATAAACGTTTCCCCGGTCCCGCGCTCTAGTTTATCGAGATAGCTCAACCGCTGAACAGCGTCCTAGGACGTCACCCATCTTTCTTCTAGCTTTTCTTTTTGCCTCCCTTGCCCACTCTGTTTCTTATCAATTTCTTAAAAGCCTTTTGTAGTGGAACCTCTTGACGCGCTAATAGCTGAAATGCGGCGCGCGCGCCACGCTAGCTAAAAGAGCAAACAAAGCGTAGAAAGACCACTTGTGCTGGCGGGGCTCGGGAGCCGTTTGACCGGTATCCATCCATCAGGCGGCCCGGTGCCCTTGGATAACGGTGGACTCTTGGAGTCTTTATCGTCGAGAGCAAACTTGTACAACATACTCGTAAATGGCCGCTTGTTGGAACAGCCAGTGCGCGCGGATCGGGAGGGGACTACTAAAACCTGACGTCATGTGCGAATCTTAACGCTCCCTGCGAACTTGTCAGCTGTTATTGATGGAGAGAATCTTGGCTCGGTGTGTGCAATATTAATGCAGCTGGAACGCGGTTGCAAACAACACAATTAACGTCACTTCATCCATTAAACCCATCGATGTAATGATTCTTTTATTGACCTCATAATACACAGGCGTAGAAATCGCCGTCAGGGTTACCTCCAACATTTTGAAATAGATTGAAGATTGTATCGCCCAAGGGCAATCACTCTTGAATTATCCTTTCAAAATCTAGATTACGATTCCATCTTTATTCATGTTAGGATTTCTTTTTATCCACAGAATGTCGTCAGTCAAGCCAAGTGCGCTGGGTTTGTTTGTCCTGCTTCCTCGGCCTATTTTTCAATGATACTTGAAATCTGCCATTCGATTCCCAGAGATGCGCAAGGCTGTTTTCACTGTCCCTCATCCGGAGACATGTTCAAGATTTTTATCTTCAAAATTGGTTTTCATAATTGCCTGGAAGTGTATCCACGTCTCACCCACGTTATCTCTGAGTATAGCTGCGATATGTAGCCGAGACGTATTTTTGAACATTTTATTTTCTTTCCAATCGATTTGGCAATGTTCCAGCTTGTCGAGCGGCACTCCAGGATATGAGCAATTTTATATATTATTTTAATATGAGCAACCATTTTCCATTGTTCTGTAAATTTCACTTGCATCTCTTAATTCGTCATCTTCTTTTGCAGGCGTTTAACGCCTGCAAAAGAAGATGACGAATTAAGAGATGCAAGTGAACGTTGACTACATTCTTTTCAAACTTTACTATTCTTTCTTGCACATTATTAGGCGAAATTGCACCGATTTCGCCGCGACGAAAATTATGTATTCCTTAGTTATAGAACGTAAATCCATACACCCACAGTGGAATTACTAGACGCGCGTAATGACGTCACAGCTTCTCGTTCAGTCTGTTTTATTATTAAGACATTCCCTTCGGCCACGTCAAAATCTGACATTAAATTTTAAATGCGTCACTATATTCCACATCCATTCCACATGCATGTGGTGTGTTACCAATCTTTTCCCGTTTTTTCTATTATTGATGACTTTATGAATAAATTGTCTCGTATTTGCCAGCTTAATTGGAATTCCACAACAAATGAAGTCGATTTCATTTTAAGTAAAACAGTTTTTGAAAAAAATCCCTAGCGAGATATTGCCATTTTTTAAAAATTGAGAACGCCAGCACTTTACTAGCGCCCCGGCACAAATAGGATGCCTGCCGCTTTCAAATAATTTACGGACAAAAAAAAGTAGTACGCCACCTTTTCTGAAAAAAAAACCAAGTCAACATCATGCCTCCTGTCTAAAGTTTGGAGAAGTACTGAGTGAACACAAACGTAAGGAAAGTAACGAAATACAACGGATTTGGATTAGAATTTTAAATTTGAGGGACTTTAGAGATATTATCTCTAAAATGTTGTTACTAAAGAGATGTCTACAAGCGTTGCAACAACATATCGACGTTTTGAAAAGCAGAACCATTCAATGCTTTACAAAGGCAAATTGTGCTATACAGTATTATAAAAGGGAGTCTACCGCTCCAAAAGGTCTTAAATTGTTATCAATTAGTTGGCAAGGCCACCCCCTCCCGCATGCGTGTGACCGGCAAAGCCAGTCGAGCGAACAGCATTAGAATTGCCTTCATCATCCGACGATTAATAAAATGTCATCGCATGTGAAAACAAACAAAAAATCCCCATCAGAGCGAGATCTACGCTTTCTTATTAAGAGCTCAATATGCCCAGCGGCACTATGGCTTAGCTCATCCGTCCGTTAACCGATTGAAAGCGAAAACACTCCATTCATAGGAATTGCCGGCCACTCTATTATACACATCTTTACAGACGGTTGTTTGAAGACAAAACAAATTTGACCACAGCCAAAAACCCCTCTCGAAAACCTCTATGAATATTTTGTGTACCGAATGATTTCGCCTCGGACAGAACTTAACATTTCCAATTCCATTTAGTTGTTTAATGACGTCCGAGTCTTCTACTTGGCAGAGCAACTGTGCCCCTAGCCATTCTTTTGAAGTTTTGCAGATGAAATCCCGTTGAACTAAAATCCTGCAGCATGTTTCTATTTGAATTCCATTTGAATTTAGTTACAAAACCTATGAATTGAAATCGCATCAATTATTTTGGGGTTAGTCGTTGTAGAGTGTTTCGCGAATTGAATTGAAAGAAATTACACGCGCGCTGTATGTTTACAGGTAATCATACAACATTTGCTTTAAATTTGTAGTAATTTTCAGAAATTCCATTTGAATTTAGTTACAAAACCTATGAATTGCAATCGCATCAATTCTTTTGGGGTTAATCGTTGTCGAGTGTTTCACGAATTGAATTGAAAGAAATTACACGCGCGCTGTGTGTTTACAGGTAATTATACAACATTTGCTTTTGTAGTAATTTTCAGAAATGGATGGATTTGGGGATTAGTGTTTCATAGCAAATATTGTTACACTGACCTGTTTAAAAGTTTGGTGTTCATTATAGATGCTGCAAAAAGCAAGAACAAAATGATGTTCTTGTAGTCTTGTTCCCTGGCTCTACTTCAGACGAAACGGAGTCATTTATAGGCGGAGAAGAATTGTCAGGTCAGGGTACCAGACTAGCTGGCTTGCACCAGTTCATGGATGTGTACCCAATTGTAAACAAAATGTGGACTAACTAAATTTGGTAAACTGGGGGAAGTATTCGCAAAAAGGCAGTTTTTGCAACGATGGTCAGCCGACCATCGTTGGAAATTGGTACAACAATTCCACTTTTCTTGAAAATGCTAGCACACCGGGTGCCATAATTTCACAGAATGCTTGAGACTATTATTCACTAACAGTCAGGTAAGGTTTTTTACAAATTGTTTATGTTTGCAAATGGTGTATAATTATTACCTTTAAAGTAGCGTGTCGAGTTTTCTATATAGTTCCTATACTTTTGCTTGTTTTGCGCGAATGGTTGTTTTATAGACTGTTAATTAAAAAACATTTGATGATTATTTTATTTTGGTGGTGAAACAACCATTCCTCATTTCATTTCTTTAGGTTTGATTCGAAACAATTCGATTCGAACCATTTATTTCTTCTTCATGGTCAAATGAAAGTAGGCCTACATGTATAACGATAAAAGGCATAGGGCCTATAACAGAAGTTGAACACCAAATTAAAGTGTAGCGTGCCTTATCTTTCACGACTCCACAACTTTAACCTACGTATTACCATGAGTTGACCTGCTTGTGCCGCGCGTAAGCCCCGGGGCCGTACAGATTCCGACTGGAAAATTATTCCAAGATGTTCCGTTTCGACTTACGCTCCAATAGCTGAAGTTGAGACGCGGTGATAGGCGCGCAAACCAATCGATCATGCTCTGCCAATCTTAACACGATTACTTTTTGAACTATTCGACAGAAGAGCTCGTCGATTGAATCAGAAAAAAAAGCAAAGAAATTAAATCACAAGTATCATAATAAGAGAGAAAGAATGTGTAGCCGACATTTATTTCGATGCAGCCTGCCTAGTAGGTATTCTTCTTCCGAGTTTGTTAACTTTATGCGATTTTTAGTCCACAACCTGTGCTTTGTGCTAACTCATTTGGCCAATTGTGTTAGTTGGTTAGACAATAAGCCAAAAGTACCCTCATTTTACCATAAAGAAATATGATCATTTGGCCGAAATAGGCTAATGTCTTCATTGAGACTGTTCCCGTGGTTGTACCTTTAAATCCAGGGGTGATATTCGCCCCATTTGCCTCGATAAATATCGGAAAAACTGTCTTCTCGTATACTGACTGGAGGGCACCGCTGGGTTTAGTCAACCAAAAACGGTCGTGAGAAATATGGAAATACCAGCAAGAATTTATTGGGCACGGTGGAGATTCAACCAAAGCCAATGATTATTAACCCCCAAAATTGTCTGTTACCCTTATGGTAATTCCACTTCAGGATACGTCAATACGGGGGACAGGTGTTACCAAGAATAACGTCGGTACATCTCGAATGACCCCTACGCCTCTCTGCACATGCCCCGAGCGTCAAATAGGCAGCATCCAGCTCGAAATTATGGCAACTCGATACACGTGTAACGGCCGCAAACTGTGCAAATTACATCGATCCGCGGTGGCATTTCCAATCGAAACACTTGGAATTTCTTCTTTGCTCGGTCCCAGTTGATGTGTCACACTCGGGCGGTGGATTATTTGTACGTCTTTAATATCACGCGGCGCGGAATTGACGTGGACGCGTGCAAAGTGCACTGGAGACGGTTGTTCACATTACCCCAGAGTGGTGTGCCCTTTGATGCGGCAAAGTGGACATTCCGAGCTGAGATTTCGCCAATCCCACAATTCAAACAGAGAGGAGCAAACATGTAACGAACGCTCTGTCGTCTTGGTAACTGGTCTGAAAACGCGGACCCAAACAGACGCGGAAAAAAGTACGGACCGTACGCCGACCGATGCAGGCCTTTTAAATTTAATTTGATCTCTGAATTTGTAAAAGGGGGAATTCAACGAGGCAAATATTTGAAAAAACGATTCGGGTAGACATGCTTACTGCTTTAATTCGGTCATTTAGGATCTAAGTACATACAGTAATGTGCTTTGAAGATATTTACTCGCAGTCCTGTGATGACAAAGACACCGATCGAGATATCGATCATGCGTGCCTCCGTAACGGCACATACAGTTTGGGCTTCCATATAAACACACAAATAGTGAACTATATAACCCTTGGAGAACTCTCTCGCTTATGAGACTATAGCAAGATAGTACTGGTGTCAACGTTAACGCCCTCAACTCAAATATCAACAGTTTAAAAGTTTTATCTGAAAATTACAAGACACCAAATAAGTTTGGATGTTAGAATGTAGGATCTTTCTACCAATTAGAAAAAAGAGGTAAAAATGCTGACTGTTCCAAGTTTGTCAAACAATTGCTGAAAAAAGGGTTTTTATTCTTTCTTTTTTTAAATCCAACATTGCCACCGCTGCAAAAAGTATTGAATCACCCACCCCCCCCCTAAAAAAATCTTACCGTATAACAGTGCTTATCTGTGAAGACTACACACAGTTATTAATTGAAACGACCTTTGATATGACCCCGTGGCGTTTATTACAGAGCTTTAATGTTCAGGACCTGTTCGCCACAACAGCTCTCGCAAATGATACGAATGTGATATGAGTGTTGATTGATCATGCTTTACCCCCTCCCTGGGTGGAGGAAGGAAGCACAAATGTTCACATGCAATCAGTCAGGCACGGTGTGCGTGCGCGCAAAATAGATACCTCCATTTGGTAGATTACGAAGCACTACTCACATCAATCATGACTTATATCGCGTGGCTAATGTCTGGCACGGACGCAAGGCCGCCAAAGTGTGTTAGACAACCGAGGCAACACAAGCATTTCAAAAATTTTCATTTGACGGCCACAAAAAAATCTAATCATTCCAAATGGCAACTAATACAACTTATCGCTGGAAATTATCGGTTAGTTATCAAAATATAATATAACGATAATGCCTGTAATTTGAATTGGTTATGTATATTCCCGTTGGTTTAATCACTCACTGATTTGGCCAATTTAGTTCAAGTGTCCCAACTCCGTGCTTATTTGGGATCATATCCGTCTTATCGCGTATTTATCTGTTCCTTGCTCTATGATTTCATCACGTTTCTTCATACCAAAGATCAAACGCCTACAATCAACATCTCGTTTACAACGCATTGCAGAAGCTGTTAGTGAATGCAAATTGTGAATAAACTTATCGTGGTCGGTAAAATGAAACTTCTATCATTTCATGTGGGCAACCCGAGTCCCTTTAATTTGTTGACCAACTCGCGATGTTTTAGCGCCGCGCCGTAGCTCAAAGCTTCCAACAAAAACACGGTCCGTAATAATTGCATTCTTCAATCCACCATAATGGTGTGGCCGCAGATTAGTCTTTTACAGTTTTACTGAGAGCTTCGTGAACAGGGATCCCCTTCCCCACCTCCAAGGTTTATTAATGGGAATTAATCCGTCACGGACCCATAAACCATAAATAATCAGTATACGGCGCTGTCGGGTGAAACAGGTTGTTTGAAATCATAAACCAAAACTGCATCTCGCAGTTCGTGCAGCATACGACTCGGTACTCAATCAATGATCGGATTTGTTTTTCATGCAGAGTGGCAACTGATCATATTGCCGCCTGGTGTTCATTAGGCTGATTAGTAACTTGACCAAAAGGTAACAGCTGGTTTAAAGGGGCGATCAAGGTGTGATATATGTTGCTGAGGGTTTGTACTCTGTCATTTTCAGGTTGATATTGCAATATCATGCCTACAGCTTTAGACTCCACTTCAGATAATCAGTTTCAGATTTAAAAAAAGGAGGGGGTATTAGACCAACAGTTCAGATTCACTTCATTGTCGTTTTGGTTACACACCTATGTTCCGGCACACCTATGTTCCGACACTCCAATGTACCGACACCCCTATGTTCCGACACCCCTACGTTCATACATCGTGTTCCGACTGCACATATTCCTATCCCTAACCCTAATCGGGAGTAACACAATCTTATGTTCGGGTTGTCGGAACATAGGGATGTCGGAACATAGGGGTGTAGGAACATAGAGCAGTCACCGTCGTTGTGGCTTCGGGAACCATTGTAGCCTCAGTACCAACAAATCTCATTTTACTCGGAATAAAATGAACAAGAAAGCCAGAATGCTAATTTTATTATCACATTTGCGCCAATAAAAAAAAGTATACGAATCATGCAGAATGACGCCTTTTTAGAGATCGGCAAATTAGAGACATTTCGGCTTTCAGTTTGCTTCATCGTCAAACTTGTGGCTTGTCTGTTATTTCAGACGACGCCGCCGCTGTCATAATGAAATCGGCATGCAATCTTGGCACCCACGTATTCCATTCCATATCAATAAATTATGAAGAACCAAATGGGATACTTAGCCTGCGGTTAACCTGTAGCCAATCTTTATTTGTCTCTTCTTCTTTTCTGCTGTCGGTGTTAACTTTGATATAACTTTCAACACAGTTTAAAGACAACCTTTTTGTAAACTAGGTTAAAATAATGTTTAGCCCACGCGGTTCTGTCAGTGTGTTTTTCCTGCAGGTACTTCTGAGGGTCGAGTTTCACTAATCGAATCTATGTCGTTCTTATTTTGGTCATTGACTGGATCGGGAATTCAAGTTGTCCTCGATCGTCTACACACACCGAGACAAATTGTGTAGTTTTAGAGGTTATGAGAAGCATGTGAATAAAATTTCACGGTGGAAATCACGTTATTTGAAGTGTTCCTTCATCGGTGAATATTTAACCAGGTATAGATGTCCCATTTCCAACAGGAAACGTTGCCCGCCAATCGCAGTCACGTATCTGACTCAATCTCGTCTATCGGTTAAACGAGATTTTTATAAAGAGCAACACAAGCAAATGCCGACACGGTTAGCTTTCAACGGTGCAAGATCAAAGAGTTTCCTGTCTTTATTTTTGACCAGTCTTATCTTGGTTCGTATAACTCCTGGGGATACCTTAAAGAATGCATGATTTCGAGTGTCTTGAAATCCGCCGCGCGCTGAAGAAGTTCGACTTTTGAGATACAATCGAACCTACCCGATGATATACGTATATAGTACAGGCTCGCCGCGCTGGCGCGCGCGCGTCGGGTGGTGTCGTCACAGAAATTATCGCGCCAAGAAATCTTCTCCCGCGAAAGTGCTGGCCATAATCTGGCATTGACCATAAATAAACCGCGACGGAGCTGATGATTTTGCTATCGTAATTGGAATGGCTCGCCTTTTGATGGGGAATGTGGATGGATTGTGTGATTCTACTGGACATTTCGCCCGCGTTGCCGAGTTAAATATTACATCACATGACATGTGATATGCTGTGGGTGAAAGCTTACGCTACATCCGCAATGTAATCCATCATCAAACATTCATCTTGTCAGTACAAAAAAACAACACCAAAGACAGGATTTTGCCAAGCCTGGTCACGATGTTAGAGATACATCCGTGGCATTTCCAACACTATCGATTCAATGATAAGCCCAGTTCCACATGCAGAAGCGGGTGTACCGGTACTTTATCCGTTTTAGATTCTACAAAGAAAACACCATTTAATTTACACAACCACCTAAAAAGGGGACATGACATTATAGCCCTACACATCCAGTAACGATGTCGCTCAACCCAATTCACATAATAATTGTGACTGATGAAAATCTAGTTTCATATCTCACAACTGAATGTCTGCCATCTTTAAAAGATTAATGTGAAAGCTCGCAGGCCAGTAAGAAGGCCTGTCATGTATAATGTATTCCATGTCGGTTTAGGTATGTGATTTCTCGAGTGCATACCTCAAGGCAAACCGGTGGTTGAGGGCGCGCGATAGGGGTGCGTACAAGACGTCTCGCGGGTCATTGTGCTTAAAACAGCGAACGCCTCAGGCCGCAAAAGATTTTTGTTTTAAATCTTGCCGCGAAAGTTTGTTTCAACCGTTCTGGTAGTTACAACACATCCGTTCAATAATAGATGTGAATCCAATTAAACTTTAAATCAGAGCCGCTTACGTGATGTCCCCTGACAATTATATGTGAGATACATTGAGAAAACCAAATAATGACACGTTAGCATCGCCGGTACGATTGGTATTAAAATATTCTTTAATCAGACCCAATTTATATACCTTAACGTGCCTGTTGGGCGCGATACGAACCACTAATGACATCGGCAGAACTTGTCACTGTTCAAGGCGCGAAATTCGCTGTTTCACACGGCTGGTCTTTTGAAGACCACGTTTTGGAAATCTCGCGGGATTTCACCGCACAAAGCCTCGTGGCTCGCGGGAAATGATTATTCCGGCTTACGGCTGCCTTCTAATGAGTTGGCTGTCAGATTGTCCCGGGTTCGGTGTGAGAGGTATTTGGCGTGGCCCTCTGGGAGTCGAATCGTTACTCAGATTTTTTTTTCATGAGTGTGAGAATTGCCGAGTACAAAAAAAAATCAACTCCTTTACAATTTGGCTCTGAGACAGCTCTACCATTACTTCATTTTAAGTCTTGTCAAATCGTGCCGTAAATCAGTTGTAATTCTATTTGCCAAGAAAGGACACCGAACAACGTTGAACTGCCGCGTACAACGGGTGATCAACTGCCTCTTGGGAAATGTGCTAAGAAATGTGCTATAGGACAAGAGACGACCTCCTCTGTTAATGCTCCGTCAAGATGTGGAATCATGCATCGTATAGCTTAGTCCTTTAGAAGTTTTTTGAATTCACACCAAGGCGTTGTCATTGTAAATTTATGACATTTCTCCGCAGTAAAAGCCTATCGGACATTGATCGTCATGAAGAGGATGGTTTTTATCAAGTGGCTTTTTTCCCGGACCGTCACTCGTGTTCCTATTTTCGTGGGGTCTTGCGGAGTCCACAGGAATCTATACACAAAACGTGTCGTCACACATTTCAGAGCTGCAAATCCAGTGAATACCAAAAAAACCCACGATTCCTACAAATGAATTCAATTTATGGGGATATCAACCCGGGTGGGAAGTCAGAGAGTACTTACACCTCAACCTTTTCACCCGAGGTTTTCTTGACAATCATGCACTTGTTCCATTGTTAATTGATAGTAAAGAATCAATCATAGTCATGGATTCGTAGACTGAATGCGAGTAAAAAATGCCGGACAAAAAAGCAGTCGCCGACTTACACAAAATAAAAAGCATTCTTCAAAGGTTCGCTCCACCCGAGCTGCAAAACAAAATGTGACTAGAAAAAAAGAAGAAGATCTTTGTGAACCGAGGCGAAGGATTTCACGCCGGCGCGGTGTTTTATTCTAAATCGAAGCGAGGGACTTGAATTGAATTATTGAGCGAGGCCGTACAGGGGGATGCTATGCTATACACTCGCCGGAATACGATACCCTATAGCCTGTTAACATTCAACCGTACCATCATCTCAATCCTGCGGGTCGCTTCGAGATGGTGACCGTCACTTCACGGGCTGTGGATCATGTTCCCTGGCTTGCCCTACTCAACCCTGCCACCGTTCGCTCTAAGATTCGATCCTCCCCGTTTCACCCTAAAAACATCGGCACTTCGACCCGTTCCCCATAGCTTGTATCTCTTCACCCGTTGAGAAAAGTCAATTTCCTTCATATGTAATTATGGCCGTCGACCTGTCATTGAGATAGTAGGCAAGTCGTATCCTGGTGTAGTGGCGTACTAGAGCTGCTCGAGTGAGAGACAGTGAATCTGTCTGGGGAGGGTACTTTGAGGAGCATGTCAATGCTGGCAACGGATTGTAAACACTTGTAACTGAAATTGAAAAAAAAACCTGAGAAATTCGAAATGAGGGAATATACTTCTATCCAGTGTGGGAGTAGATTTATATCTCACGGCTGGCATGTGCTTTAATGATTGATTTATCAAAAGGTTAGTATCTTTGTTCACGCAATTAATACAAAATTAGAAACAACTTGAAGACGTAAGCGGGAAGCGTGAAGATGGTGTTGCTGAGATGGTGATGCTGAGACGATGAACGCCTCGACATGACATTGCTCAATCGCGAAAAACGAAATTGGCTTTAAAAAACAGAATGTATTGGAACGAGTCTCGGTGAGCTTGATGAGTTTATAAAGACAAGTAGATTGGAACATTACTTTTGCTTGTTGCAAAGGTAGAATATAAGCTCGTCAGACTCACTAGGCTAGTTAAAAGGTCAAGCATGATCACTTTTAATCATTCGTCTGATGATATCAGACTTTGTCGTCAGTAACATCATTCGAGCATGCTCTAAATTGCAAAAGCAGGACCGCAATTTTCTCTAACCTAAAATTACAAAAGAAAACGATTGCAAAAATCACCTCGAAAAACTTCGACATTTTGTCACACGGACACTCCAACAAGACTTACTGATGACAACGGGGAAGAACAGAAAATGGTATGCGTTTTTGTCATCAAGGGCAGCATTAAGCAGGTGTTTACTTGACTGCTATCTGAAGAAGAAGAAAATGCCCAAGATGCCGTTTCATTGCCATGGTACCGAAACACTGCAAGTCGACTCCAAGACATCTAATTTCAAGAATTAATTTTCCGCTCGTCTGACACTCAACGAGGAATAAAATAATAAGGCACTCTCAGTCCGCATTAGGCTGTGTACCGAGTCAGTATAGACAGACACGTCTTAATCTGTCCAAGAAATGTCCACGCACGCTTGCACCCACGCGACTCTTAAAGAACCCTTTTTTCTTGCTTGAATACATCCAGGGAATAAAGAAGAAAATTTGACTTGAATTATTGAGTGCGCCCTTCCTCCCAGATTATTCATAATGACCGGATTCTGACATTTTTGACGACATTCAGACGCAAGGTGATAATCTTTTTTTATTAACCTTCTACATTTCTACATTTCGGATCTGCTTAGTTTTACTTTCTTTCGTGAAGTACGACAAATGCTAAGATTGTGGTCAGATAGGCCTTGGAGGTGTTGTATTTCTCTCTACAGACTAGCCAGAATATCGAGAAGGGTGTTAGGCTTATCTGATGAATTAAGCCATAGTGATGCTGCAGAAACATTATACTTAGCGAGTGGATTTAATGAGAGTAATTTGAAGCTTGCACACCTTGATTAATGAAAGTCATTCAAATGAGATTCAAATCATTACAATGCAACAAAATAGCTATAATGTATGATGGACGGCAACGCCCCAAAAAGGGCGTTATCGACCCGCCCCCAAGAGACAACACCAACTGTTATTGGTGCTGTACACTTGAACATTCTACTGGGATCGTTCAGGTCAGGGAACAGTCTTTCGGTTTTATTTTGGTACACGATCTACCAAATAAACAATGTTGACCAAATAATCAAAGTTCACATAATTGCCTGGTTTCCTCCGATTTCACGACATAATTATCTACGGAAAACTCATAACAAGACGACACCAATACTATGTAAATGGAGACTAGTTCCCCTTATACCAAGCCCAGTCGTGATCCACGAAAGGCTTAATACACACGACCTTATTAAAAGACAAAAATTAATGATGCTGTGAAATGTGATACATTCAGGAACAAACGCAGCTCTATAATAAGCAAACCAAACATCGTCATGATCAAAACAGACTCACAGCTCTCTCCTCCCAATATCCAATTTGTTACTGGACGTAAAACAGAGATGCGAATTAGCTGAGGTACAACACACGAAAGCCACTTAATCCTAGACAGGCACGAGTCCACCATTGCCCTCTGAGTTTTGATTTAACTCTAGGAGACATCAAGACAGCATCTCCAATAAATCATCAGGCATTACTGCGCGATCTCACCCCTTTCTGGGCTTTTTAGGTAAGACTACCTCTTCGCATGTGATATATCATCTTGTTTTTCTCCCCAATTAAACATTACAACTTCTGTCTGCGCCACGATTCGCCCGAAATGTTGTTGATTTATTTTAGGTATTAGTGCTAACCAGTGGGGGAGCCACGACGTCCGGTAGCCTGATGCCACAAACTGTCGCCTATAGCTGAGTCAAATTGTTGAAAGGATCAATCATAATCGTTTTCCAAATCTTGGTTTCGTTTGCGACCTCAAATAACACTGTCTACACTTTGACTACATGTTGTAGCCGGAGCCGGAATTAAGCCGTCATTTGGAAAACCACTTCTGTCGGGGCATTTTTTGCTCGCCAACAGAGGCTTCAATATTTCATGACAGGTTCAGGTACAATTCTGACCTTTTTTATACCTTTGCAATGGAAATCTACGGCTGACATTTAGACAATACATTCATGAGGAAATAATGTGCATAAATTCACTTTTTGCTTTAATGTTGAATTTCAATAGACAGCGGCGGCGCCTTTCTTGTTTTTATTAATCACACTCCGTTTGGTCTTTTAGAAATCTTCTATAGAATGTGGCTTATTTATATTCGGAATATCGGAAAGAAATTGTCCTGTCAGCAAGTAACTACCAAAGGAATGGAATAAAATTTGACGGAAAATTGATACGGATCGAATATAATTTGCTGTATAATGCCACTTTTGTAACAAACGGCGATTTGTGCATTGTGATGTTATCAACGTAAAAAAAAACATTAATAACTTTACTATTGAGGGTTTAAAAAAATGAATACATATATACCGGAATAAAACACAAATAAAAACACACATCGTTAATTTTTCTAATTTTGTAAAGTTGTTATGTTTGACACAGACTAAAAATTGCATAGGCACGGAGGAAACAAACTACCTCCATTTTCCCGTCTTCGATAAAACCCACATCGTCAACACGAAACACAAGGTGAAAGAGACTTCGGGATAAAGATCTGGACTGGGAAAATATTCCATTTTCAGAGCAAGAACAGAGAGTAACCGGCGATGGTTATTTTCGTTTTCAGGTGAAATTGTGGTAAACATTTCACAATATATTCTCCGAAGCTATACTCTTGTTAGCGTGAAAGTCCGTGTACACTGGAGACCAACAGCATCAACAACAGAATTGTGCGTTTAAGGAACAAGGTGGTTTTTTTTCTGTCTAAATAATATGAAGAGTCAGACAGACTTACCATTCTCTGTTCGTTAGCTTCTTCCTCTGGCGTCGATGCAGGTCGGGCCCTGTTGTCCGACGCTCGAACCCACACATTGCCCAGCAGCGCTCGGTGGTAGCCGCCAAAGGGCGAGTATGCCTCGATGATCCTGAACGGACCGGCGACGAACAACACCGCTACGGCGAGAAGAGGGTACAACTTCATCGGGATAACTCGGACCATTCACCACGAATCAAAACCAAAAAACCAACAAACCCAACCAGGGAAATCCCCGTCGTCAGCCCCGTGGACTCGGCAGCTCTTGTCCCGGTGATAATGCTGAGTAAGCTCAGTCTGGCTCGTACCGCTGCGAGAAATAGAGCGGGACCAAGTGACAAAACGGCGTGTCAAGTGGCTACTTTTGAGTAAGTGGTATATTAGCCACTGCTCACGGCTTTTATTGAATCAATTTGCACTCCTCCCCACACACACACACAAGGCGCGCGCGCGGGTAAAGGGAGGCCGCGCCGTTCGGCCCCTTCTGATTGGCCACATGGTCTCTGACGTCAGGCGCGCATCTCAGCTTCGCAGGCGAGACCACGTGCTCCTGTAGGCACGCTTACGGGCTGTATTTCTCCATGTCATGGGTTTTTCTGGAAAAGGCTTTTGAAATTCACGAAAAATGGACTTTATTTGGTAACAGAGACGTAAAAGGAAATAGTATTTAAAGGAAGACTACCAAAAATTAACGTCTAAGAGTTTTTGGCCGCTCAACATACAATAACACAGTAACTCTAAAAAGGCAATAATTCTTGGTTTAATGTATGATGAAGTACTATATTAAGGTGTAACAATAACTGGTAGCAATTAAAAGGTGTTCAGAAATGGTGTTTGTGAAATGAAAAGGGGTAAAATTTGGTCTATGTAGAGGCAGAAATATAGTCGTACCTAAAACCATAAGAACCAAAATGTAAGCCTACTATAAGCGTATTTAGCGTCATTTTTACAGACGACCATACAGTACATTAAGCCTACACGAATTTACACGAATCTTTGAAGTCTCACTTTGTGGAGATCGTGATCTTTCTGATGTTACCATAAAAAGGGTAAAATACGATTTGAACATTTCTTCCGGTTGACGTCAAAAGGCAGAAGCTCGAAAATGATGATGTCAACAAGTGGGAGTCCATGAGTTTGAAGTGTTTTTTGAGGTGTCTGGAAGGCCGTCTACGCAAACTGGGTATGTCCATGGGGCATGTCGATGCCTACGCCGTCCAAAAACACTTGATTATGTATGTAAAATTGTCACACTATAGTAAAAACAATTACAGTATTTTTGACCAAATATAACCAATTTTTTTTAGACATTAAGGATCGGCATAACTGTAATCTCAAAACATCAGCCAAAGTTATAATTTTTCATTAGGTAATTGACTTGGACGTCTATATATGGCGAATGGATATTGGTATCTTCACCCATCGGTGTTTTTATCACAAGTAACTCTATTTCCAGCAACTTCCGGAAAAAAGGATTTCCTTTTTTTGACAGTGTTATGTGTAAAGAGATAAGAGAGTGACGTATTCACATCAACAACATAAATGTAACATTTCTTCATTTTTCCTCCAGAACTCATGGGGGTGAAACGTTTGGAAAGGAAAAGTAACTTAAAAGATTACGGCGGACCTGTACAGCGGCTAATCTGATCACGCTGTGTTTAATCATATTTCTTCAGGGTAAAACGCGCGCTTCCGCAGTGTATGTGCGTGGGTTTTTCTGGATATGTTATAAAGCTAATATTTGTTTCCATAGAGTTTGATCTGATTTGATTTGATTAAGAAGAAATCAACAACGTTAACTACACATAGCAATACAAAGATAAGAAAATAAAGAACAGTTGATTTCGTCTGCGATAGCCCCCCCCCCCAAAAAAAAAGCAAATTGCAGGGGCTTATTTCCATTGGAATTAGGTGAAGTTACATATGATAAACTGTACTATTTTTTTCTCGTTTTATTCTCCTGAAAGGTGGAATTATATACGAAATGTTGGGCAGTGACGTAAGTTTTTTTTTAATCTTAAATATAAATTGCGTCTTTGTATAAGCATTGGGTTCAATGCATTTGCATTTCTTGCATTACCACGAAGCTGTTCAAAGTGTCTGAGTGAAGATTTCTATTAATATTAAATGACTTATAAATAGAATGGAATTGAGCTGGAATAATTGATTCCAAGAGGAACTACCGAAACGGCCTAACAGCAACGGATATTTATAACAATACGGTTGATATGCAACATGGTCCATTCATTTATTTATATACACGTGTCAAAATGTCGAGTCAAATTTAAAAAAAAAAAAGTCTTCGAAATAGCCGCGAGACAGGCATGTGTATGCGAAAATGAAAAGAAAACAATCCGGACAGAACTCGTATCCGAAGAGCAAATACAATCCGCTCGACGAGACGATGAAACACAAAGAGACTTCGGTCAAATCAATGGAATTAAATACATGCTTGATTGGGCATTGTTTTAAGCCTTTAATACGCGCGGATGAACCCGAATTACCGCTTCGCGCTATGCGATGCCCTGGAGATTTCGGTAAAGGTTGGACCTTCGTGTGCTATGAGGTCTAGTCGCAGAACGCTTGAAGGAATTTTGAGAAAGCAACTTGTTATCTCGAAAGACCGTTTGTATCTACTCCAACGAGATTTTTCTCTGCATCACAACGTTAAAATCTTTAATCTAAGGAACAACTCGAAATATTTGCCTACATCTTTGTTGATCATTGGTCACGCCTAATTCGTTGCTGTACAATATTGGTAGAATTAATTAAATTTCAAAGTTTACGACGACAGGTTGTTTGGTTTTAACTCTGTTTCTAAAACTATTGGTTCGTCAACAATCCGTACAGTCACACTTGAAGTTCAAAGCTGACGTTTTTGTGTCAAAGCCCTAATTCAAATAAACATTTGTAAAAAAAAAAATACTGACGGAGAAAAATTGAACCACAGGGGCAGTCTCTCGTATCCACAAGTGATGCAGTTAATTCAATTGAAAGACATCTTAGAGTGTTCCTTTTGAATAAAGATAAAGTGGTAAATAGTCTTGAGGAAGTTAACTGCATCAAAGCAAGCCGCAACCCAGCGAGTGCTCTGTCTCTCAGGCCCGAATCCCCCTGCACCATTAGATGGATCAACGCAGCCAGAAATTAATTTCACGCTCGGAGCCGTCAGCCTTATACAGTCACCGTACGCGAGCTCCGCTCTCTATCTGTACCCCGTACACTTCCATCTAAATGGTCGGTAGAGGCGAGCACTTGTGGCACACGGTCTTCACTAATCATCCTTGATGCCAAGGCAAATACTGCGAGTAGTCCATGTTTGATTTATCGCTCCGTCTGTTGTCTTAAGCAATAAGTGAAAGGCTATGGTTCCAAATTCCTCCACTTCGAGGCTTAAAGGACTTAGCCGGTTATAGTTCAGCACCAAATGAAGACTGACAGCAACAACTCTATTCTATCCATTTTATTTCACTGCGTCTTGATTCTTGAAGATAAATCTATAAAGCCGTTGCTACGTGACCAGCACGCTAATTCCCACAGTTTTTAGCGAGCAGTTTACATTTTTGTTCCGCAGTTATTATGTTGTGTCGAAGTAAAAAGAGACAAAGCGAGTGTTTCTATCTTCAATCGAAAGTTTCGAAGCATTGGTTGGCCTGTTGCAATGTTGTCTCGTGCCTCCGTGAAAAAGAATACTTAACTGCATTGCACTTTATTGCAGTCTTGTACTAGACCAACTATTATCTTAATACTTACACACGTAACTCAGCTTTACCGTATAGCTAGGGAGCTTAGGCATACAATATTTTACCGCGTCTGGCGTCTTAGTAGGTGATGGGGCTGTTACCTTTTGGTTTTGTCTTGGTTCTTCTTCCTTTGTGTATTTTTGAACGGACAATAATTATCCACAACTTTACTGTCAAACAGAACAACGCACGATAACTTTTGTTACACTCTGAGTTTCAACGTCAACCTGTAAAGGTTAGAGTAAGAATAATTACATATTAGGAATCAAGCCACGAAATCTTTGACATTTTGACCTGCTTCCTGATCCCCTCCTTGTCCAAAGGGAATTTTAGTGACCGGTCATTCTCACTATTTCCATATCTTTATGTCAAAATAGCAGGGGCGCATCTAGCTTTCCGGAAACGGGAGGGGGAGATATATAGAGGGAGGATTGATTGAAGCTACGCCCCGCTAGGGGGTTCGGGGCATGCTTTCCCGGAAATATTTTGAAATGTACGATGCTCTCTCCTCAAATTTGAGAAAAAGTTAGGAACTTTTAGCATTTTATGAATTATATTTGATCCCACTTTACTAGTATCGTAACAGTCAGTGGCCGAACGGGGGACCCCCTTTCCATAGATCCGCCACTGTTATGCCGACTGGATGACGTGAGTACTTTTTTGTACTATGTCAGTTTTAGAAATTTATAGTCCTATAAATGTCGTTCAGACGAGAACAATGACGTGGGCTCGAACATGAAAGGCCCTTTAAATCCAAAGTGTTTGTAGAGTTCGTGTAACTTGGCTTTACAATTCACAATTATAGATAAATTTAGCTCTAAATGTAAGCTATACGGAGGGTTAAATAAGTAGAAAGAAAACACCACGTGATTATCCAAGGATCACTCGAGCCATATCGAGTTTGTTTTCCTTGCCCGTCTGACAAGACGTTGGGGCGCACGAAGAATGGAAATCGGTGAAACTTAAATAATAGAATGTTGGTGCACGGGCAGGCCTACAGTGCTTGATAATGCGTATCAAAGTGAAGGTTCCGAGCTGCATATGTACCTGCAGGTACATACAGTTTCAATTGATGGGTAATTCTATAAATTTGGGGTCCATTTTTATCTGTCCCTGTTTCATCTGGCATCAATGATTGTATAATTCTGATACACTCCTAATGTTGCAGTCGTCCTCCAAGAGCGATTGTGAATGACAAACTACCTACCCAACAAATAAATAATTGTTTGAAGTCATTATTTATAACACTTGAATGGTAAAATTACAGTTGTTTTTTCATAGGTAACAGGGACAGCAACAATGTCACACTTTGCAACCTAAATTTATAGAATGGCCCGAAGTGAACCAAAGTTATTTACGAGTTTTAGATTTTTAGATCAAGGAGATCCAAATTCTATTGCAGTTCACCGATTCTGCGCCACTGCAAAAACAAAAACAAATAATAAAAAAATAGCAGATGTAAATTCGAAGAAAACTATAACTTGATAAAGTTTCAAAATATAATACAATGTCGTAATCGTTTTCAACACTTGCAGTAGATTTGGGGTCTCTCTGCAAAACATTGATCTTTTTAAAAATTCTACCTCGGTTAATCACAGTATTACGGACAATGAATACTCAAATTTCAAAATAGATTCAAATATCTAAGATCAATTTTTTTTTTTTCAAGTAAGGCTGGCTCTCATATTTGTTTCTGGATACCATACCCGTTTTTGCATCTGCTTTTGTTATTTTGGTTCAGCTTGGATGCCTTGCTTAAAAATTCAATTTCCCTATCCGATGAAAGATACATTTTTCGGTTTCATAATCACTGTTTTAATTCATAAATTGTATTCCTTTCCTTTTAGAAGATAAAAGAAGAACAAGACAATGAAAACAAATAAAAGCCATTACTCATCGGCTAATTGTTCTCAGAAAATAACTTTACATTCAAGTCGCAATTATTAATTTGTTTTTCACGTCTGCCGAAACTGCTTTGTGCCATGTTCATTTTTGCCTCTTTGCGGTGCATATTTTCATTTAATTTGCTGCTGCAATAGGTACAGTGATACTGCTTCCGTGCTTATGAAAGCAGACTATTTTTGTTAGCTATTTTTGTCAGCTATATAACCGGGAACATTTGTTCATTTGTTCCCAGAATGTTCTTACGTCATTGGGTAGATACAATCGTCAGTCCAGCCAGGCAGCGCAGAATTGATTGTGTTTCATGGAGTGTTGTCTTTGCTGTCAGAATAGCCGTTCCCCATAATGTCCTATCCTAACATTCCATCAGCAAAATATTGGATGATTATTTTGTTATTTTGCCCACGTCTTTCTCCACTTACGCCTTCGAATACATACATTCGAAGTGAAAGTTACAGACGGTCACCTATAAACTGATTTGGATTTGTGCAGAGAATTCAATTAAAGATCATCGGTGGCGTGGGTCGGCGGAGTCAGGAATTCTCGACATTTTTCTACATTTTTTTCAGCTTTGGACGTGAAAATATATCTCCCTCTTTCTTAGGAATCTTGATTGTATTATATAACAACTACGTGTTTTTTTTGTACCCAAATATTCAGTTGGTTTGAAGCATTTTCCTCAGTTAAACTTGAGGATTCCTTATTAGTTTAGGCAGAGAGAATGACACCGTATCGATTTCATGACACTTTCTGTTCGACTGTAGTGGGCCAGCGCACCGTCTTCAAAGCGTTTCGCTCCGGTTTGACACCAAAACAAATTGTGTTATGCATTGAATATCCAGCAAGGTCGTGAAAGTGGCTTAAAGTAAAAGTGTGGAAAAAAACACAAGGCAAAAGCGTTACATCTAATTTGATTATTTTGTTTTCCTTACCAATGTCATTTAAATATTATTTAAAATAAAATGACCAAAAAAAATACCAGTTTAAAATAAAAACCGAAATTATTGCAGACAGCATTTTGAGTAAGGTTCCTCTTTGGTATCTTAGTTTGAACACTGCTTAATTTCTACACATTAAAATTCAAATTATATAGTCCTTAGAGTTTTTTTATTTTTAGATGCAATCAAATTTGAGAAAGCTTTATTCTCATGTCTAAAAACTGCATCCTTAAGCCTAACACACGCAGCTTGATTCCGAATATGCCGAGAAAGACAATTATGGACGAATCATGAAATTCAATCTTTGCAGCGAGTTTACAGAAGCAGTATCGAGTCGCGGCAATCGTTCCAGTTTCTAAAAAGAATGACATTAAAAAATTGACGTGATATCGCCAGCGGCCAAACACTTCATCTTTCCATCACTGACAGGAACTTAGGATTTGGGGGTAGGATTGGACGCCGATCCTCGTGTAATTACGTTGAGATCGTGTGGTTGATCCACCACGGAATGATATCTTGTATGTCTTCCCTTTCCACGGTAGGAGTTTTTTTTTTCATTTTGTCGTATTCAGCCACGGGCGAGCTAGGCTGGTAATTATACTTCATGAATTCGACGATACGACACGCCTACTTTATAAGACGGTGGTTGTTTTTGTTGAAATTGATGGAACAGTGTGCCGTGAACGTGTACATAATGCTTAACCGTATGCGCACAGGTAGTTCTAAGACAAATCGTTTAAAGGAAAAAAAAACACATTTTGGTAATGAATAATGTGACTAGTGTTAATATACCCGTGGTGTTTTAATACTTATTGATTTGACTTATACTTATTTGAATAAATTGATTTCATAACAAGTCAATGAACGTGAGTTTTTCAACTTTTATTTTTAACATATTGGGCTTTGCATTTCATCGATTCCATCATTGAAAATAATGATGCAACTTTCTACCCAAACTGATGTATCTGGGGCTGCACACCCATTGCCCCTTTAACACTGCATTGGTAATTTTTTTATTTTTTTTGGTGCGTCCGTACAGAAGATATTTATCATTACCAAGCACACAAAAACCGACAAAGTTAATGCTGTCGAGTCCCACTGAAAAGGCAATGTATGTCTTCAGATCTTGTTTCAGGTTGATTGTCGTACTACCTTTAAAGGCATATAGGATCATTTTGCTTTTCATTCATTTCGTTCGTGTCCGATAATAGCACCACTCGAAATCCAACGAAGAATGTTCAAAACCTAATCCGTTGAAGTTCCAGCTCAGTCGGTCGGTATTACACTTTTTCGAGAAAACAGTAAAAAAAAAAACCAAACAAACAAACAAACAAGCACAACCTTTTGTCAATAGAACACTTGTTTTCCAAACAAAATCAGTCGATTTCCTAAATATGACAGCAAGCCAGACGGAATCATTTCACGGGGTGTTTAGTACCAGTACGATATTTAATCAAAGTAAGCCATGTGATTATACTTACAATACAAATGATCCTATATGCCTTTAATGACATTGAATGGTGTAGGTTTACGTCTTGCTCCTTTCCACTACGAATTTGATAAAAATGACCATGATACGGTGGGAGACTCCCCTGTCTCTCAGCCCAACTTGCAAGGCAGTTGGTTACCTAGAGCTACGCTAAGTGCCTTCCTAAGAACTTGTTTTCCGTTGACGCGCGCGATAGCTCACTTCTTCGTGCGGGAACTGCAACACTCGCGCGCCGTCGATCGATCAATGGCACGGCCAAATGCTGTCTGTTTCCTCCCCGGCCGGTGTGCAATGTTTGCTTGCCGTGGATGTGACAAGACTAAAAGTCCTTCGACCAAAACTTATGCTAAAAAAGGCAACTACATTAAGATATCGAATAATGTATGAAACCTAATCAGAGAAAACAACTCTCCCAGGGTAGAAGTTGACAGGCGGAGTATGTGAAACATTTTCGGAGATGTTATTATAGTTGTATGAAAACTTTATGTTTGTTCGGTTTTATTTAAAGAATATGACGCAGGCTCTTACCCCAATATAACATAATGCAAATATGTTATCTATAATGGCTTGTTCTGAACCCTTCACAGTTTTCCCCGAAGATTGATTTCTTTTCACGACTCCAAGTGGTCATGACAACGAAAACTCTTAGCACACGCCCGAAAAGGGTGTATATTGGCGTTATTCACGGGTCGGCCATTTTTAATTGAAAGCGAAAGTTGTTTTTTTTTGAACTTGCGAAAAGAAATTAAAGCAATGACATAAAGTTAATTAGAAATTAATACCAGTCTGCTCAGATAAATAATTAAAAACTTGTGATTAAACATACCCTGATGTTTTAAGCCACTGACATTTAAAAAAGAGTTGAAAGCGAGTCTTGGAACGCATGAATAGTCTGGCACCATCCCATTTAACAGTTTACAACATGCAGGGAACACGATCCTAAATGACTTCTTTGTGAATAAGGTCTGTAGAGATCAGTAAAGAACAACAACGAGACAAACCAGCTAGCTGTGTGACATAATTCAACATGTTACATATACATTATGTTCAATGTTGCTTAAACCCCTGCATACCTGATTCTGTTAAAAGGTTTATAACGGCTCACGTTCCAAAACTCGCTGATGTTTTTTTTTCCTTCAGCGAACGTCCAAAATTCACCATGTAAAAGTAGGAACACATCACCAGAATCCTAAATCGGGACATCCTTTTAAATCATCACTTAGTCGTTGCATGCACCTCGCCAGAAAGAGCGAGAAAAAAAAACCCAGTGTAAGCAGTTCCTGTACGTGGCGGGAATTTTGTTTAGGCGTTCAAATTCGTCGAAGTTGGGTTCGCAGTGCCCGCTCGCCCGCGTGATTTCGTAAAGCCGAACAAATTTGTTCCCCGCGAACAGCAAGCGAGGGATATGTCTATTGACTTTTGCGAATTGGAGCGATTGGCACTGCTTCTGTTGCGGTGCGTGGTTGGCGTAGATACGCACGAGCAGGGGGGATAATCACAACGGACATCTCCGTAAATGATCCTCGTTGCAGACTAAAAAGAGACACCATCTTTGCTTAGGTGTAGTGATTGGCCCAAGGACCCCCCCCCCCCCCCCTTAAAAATGTTCTACTTAATGTCAGGAGTGCATGTACTTTTTGGTAACACCGAACCCGTGGGTATCAATCTTCAGCTTTACCACAATGTTGCAATGCCTTTGGTGGAAATGGAAAAAAAACCCATGAAAAACACCAATTTATTTCTATTGCAAATAGAAATAAATGGGCATTTCTGTGGATTATTGCAAACTTTTTTCTTCTTTGTTTATGATTTATGTTTTAATTTGCATGTTTATCACATACGATTAGTGATGGCAGTTAGATTTATTGTATGTATAATTTACGAATTATTAATATACAATAAGACAAAAAGGGACATGTAATTCCTGTTAATGTACCCTTAAGGAGACATTTGTCGTCAGAAGTTATACCTTAGGGAGACACCGGACATTAAGGAGACATTTCCCTGTCTCCCTAATGTCCAAACTCCGAGTTAGAGGCAAAAATTTAATGTCGCAAATAGGCTAGATCGATTGCTCATGGTTCAAAACGTAAAGATACCAGAATTTGTAGGGTTAGAATAAGGGAAATTGGGGTTAGGTGTCATTAAAATTGAAACGATTTTGTGCACAACCCTACGGGAATGTCCCCCTAAGGTACCATTCCCCGTTATTATAATATATGAACTTATACATTTCATGTCTACTTTGTTGCGTATTTCAGTATATCAAGTTTCATTTAGCATCACTAGAATATTAATCAAAAGTTGAAATTAGAATCACATTAGAGGCAGTTACTGCGTGCGTAAACAGCCTAGAGACGCCCATGGGAGCATTCTCTATACGTACGGGATGTTCTTTCTAATCCGAATTTCACGGTATCTTTGATTAAAAACAAGCAGGGAATCTTTCTAGCAGCACATTCGCGTAGGGCCTGCAATCCCACTACGCCATTATAATTTGGTCTTGCTTGGTCTTACCACTCCGATCCACCAAATATGCTTTCAGGTTATGATAAGCCCCGGTGCCTCTAAGATGGATTTCACTCTTGACTTCCCAGGCAATTTATTGAGATGTGTTGGAATTTTTTTTTCTTGGTGTCCCGACATTTCATCCCGAATTCTTATCGACGTTTAAAATGTGCCTCCTGCGTCATGTAACGCATTGGTTTAAACCATGTACAGGTTTTGTGTAAGTGAAATAGCCTATTGGTAAACACACCAAGAGGCCCGCTCGGGTCAATTGCTGAGAAATCCCGACATAGATAACAGGAAATTGATGTGATTAGAGTCAGAATGAACGAAAGGCAGTCCATTTTCTGACCTTGACGACTGCCTCGTGTGTAAAGCAATGAACTTGATGTTATAGGTATACACAATAACATCTAGTGAATGCATGCGTCGGGAAATGAGTAGACGCAGTTCTTCCGAAGACTGGATGAAAGGTTTGGCAATGATCACTATCGTGCTTCGGTGTATCGTGGTTTATTGCGCGGGCGATTACCTCGCATTGGAATTGATATACAGTTCGCACTTGCAATATACAAAATGCTGAGCTTTTACAGAGATTCCGGAGAGATATCGCAAATTGAATTATTGCAAAATACCCCTCTCGTTATGAAACACACAAGGCTAGTTCGTGAAGCCAGTCCCAGTGTTCACAAGTTATATTCAATTGATTTCATTGTTTCTATATTTAATGGCTATACACTGGACGTCTTTTCATGCATTTGTTTACACGGTGGGCCCATTCGTTGGCCACGGGGTTATCCTATACGACGGCACTGCCGGACTCATAAGTGACAGTGAGCTAATGTGGACTACCGGCTGGCCCTCTTTGGGCAGACATTGACAGGAAAAAAAGGAGACTACATGGAAACAGGTGAAACCATTCTTAAAGTTATCAAAAATGGCTTGACTGACATGTTTAGCAGCGTTGATAAATTGGTCACACACCTATGCTCTTGTATGGCATTACGATCGAGGATATAGACACACAAAGGGAGAACAAAAGATCTTATCAGTCCCCAAGCGTTGGGTCTTTGTGCTTAGTCTATGGGAGAGTGTTATATTACAGGGACAAAGAAAAACACAAAGCATTGTCCTCGAGCGTATAGAAATTCACGACTGTGTGTTCCGACACACCTATGTTCCCGACACACTTATGTTCTGACACCCCTATGTTCCAACTGCACATATTCCTATTCCTATCCCTATCCCTAAAACTAACCCTAACCACATGTTATGTGCGGGTTGTCGTAACATAGGGGTGTCGGAACATAGAGCAGTCACCAATAAATTATGATGTGAGGCTGCAGATTTAGGAGTTTCCTCCCACATTATGTCCGGCTGGCTTATATAACAATATACCCCGTAATATACACCTATCCCTATATCATAATAGGGCCTATACCCCCATATACCCCTGGCATATATACTAATATGCCTGCATTTCCTTGCACGGTCGTTCATATATTCTGATATTCGTCAAGCCTACGGTAGAGCTTATGTTTAATCTTAGTACGACTTCACTCAATAATTGCCTCCCCTTTTAGATGTTTTTGTTGTTCGACGATGAGTGATTTTCTTTTATTCATTTTAATTACAAGCGCTTGAAGTGCTTCGGCAAAAAAAATGCATAATAGTCATTGCACCGCGCGATATTTTTTTTTCTGTGGGTGTTTGTGTCTGTATTACACACAGAGCGGCGCACAGTAATTGAAATCATAAACCAGCAGGGACCGAATTAAAAACAGAATCGAGAAAACTTTATGCAGATTGTCTGCCGCGAAATTGCATTAACCCCGCGCTATTTCATTTCCTGACTCGACTAAATGACTGAAATTTGCCTGATTTGTGGCAAATTGCGAGGGCCCTGTCGCTGATTAAACGAACGCATAACCGGTCGGGAGTTTGTGAGAAGTGAGGAAAGGGGGGGGGGGGTGGACAGAGAGACAACGAAATTGGGAAAGTGAGCTGAGCCGGTGCGAAATTGAGCAGGGTATCAGGTTGCGCGTCCGGGCGCTCCCACGACCGCCGAAGATTGTGACAAAACAACGGCAGGGAAAAGTTCAGGCCGACGCACCGCCGGGACCGCCACTTTCCCGAGGACGGATCGACAAATTTGGATTAATAACGAAGCCCCAACTTGATTACCATTGTCTACAGTTGCAGCATCCGTGGCAGGGCCCAGATTAGGGCCGGTTGATGAGGTTCGCAGCGTGACGTCAACAATGGCGAACCTGCGAGGTGTCACGACGACAGCTTGGACAAGAATGGTGGCAGCGCGTGATGCGTCTCTAGCGAGCGGGGCGCGCGTGCCGTAACGCGGCGGCCTGATGCTCATTTTTACCCCTCATCACGCAAACACCCGGGGATATATTCCACAAAAAAAACCATCCAGATTTGGAACACTCCTTGTTCGTATCCCTTTTCCTGTTTTCGGCGAAAGATATATTTGGTGCCCTGTGTGGTATAAGTGTCCACATATTTGCAATTTTTAAGAGGAAATTCAATCATTATATTTTGTTGCGATTTTCAATCCGAGATCAGGAGTGCGTCATGCAGCCAAGAGGAGGCGTTCACGACTGACGCTTCGCAATCAAAATACTAAATGGTTGGAGGAGACAAAAATATTAAGACTAAAGTATGATTTTGATGGGTTTAAAGAAAGAGACTGTCTGCTAAAAGATGGAACGGAGTTTCAACATTTGAGTTGATGTCAGTAGTTAACATCTATTCACATTCAAAACGAGAGCGGTGTAGGTACCCCACACTAAAAAATATACCTGATGTATGAATTGGCAATTCAAATCAATATAGGTAACCGTGCCTTAATTGGTTTATGAAGGAATGTAATATTGATGTGTGGTTGAATTCATGGAAATGAGGTGTTTAGTTCGTTTTTATTTATTTACTTGGAACTGTTAGATCATAATCTGAAATGTTGGAACGGGATTTCGGCCACAGTCTTTGCGACCATGCATTCGCTGAGTGTTTCGGCGGACACTGTCCCCTGGTTTACCCAGTGTTTTGCCTGGCTGTGTCCGCTGAAACTCGATCCGTCGTGCCTTGATTGTTGTTGCTGGCAGTGTCCCTAATCTTCAAGGTGATTGTTTCTCGTCTATAGCGTCTCCCATCCCTGGTCGTTCCCTTCGTATCATCGGCTGAGGAGGGGTATTTGCTCGGTCTTCCTTTACCTAGGATGAACCTCATGATCCTCCATAACTTACCGGGATGGATTTTAGTCATGATACCTTTACCCAACATTATCTTGGCAGTATCTCTAACAGAGTTCAAATCACTATTTTGTTGAAAATAAAACATAATTACATTAATTGTATATGAAATGTCTAGCGAGACTGCAATATGGAAAATGCAGCACAGCGTGTAGGTCACCGGAGTGTTATAGACTCCAGTTGCTGCTTGCAAAAAAAATACAGCCTTTTCACAATAAAGCCCACTTTCTTTACCTAGTGTTGCAATATGTGTTTTTTTAATCTGTTGAAATAAGGGAATACATGTGTACTTCGCCGATTTTAAACACAATGTCTAAGACCAGTTGGAGTCTGGATGCTAATAAAGACCCTCGCTGAACCCATTCATCAATGCATTTTCGGTCAAAAAGTCAGAACAAGTCCAAAATTATAAATTTCCAACAATTTTTTATTTCAACAATTTTACTTCATTATGGTATGTCCCTCTCGCGGCAACTCCTTGTATGGATAATGGCACGTGCGTCGCGCATACTGCGCGATGTGGCGCAAAACCCAGCTGTGCCGGTGTATTGTGAATTAAGGACTATAAAATACCAACTCATTGGTAGTATTGCGCATGCCTACGTGAGGATTGTGAACGTTCAACCAATAAAGCAGTAAAAGGCACCGAATTTCATAGAAGACAAAATTTCATGTGACCGCTGGAAAATTGTTTAAGACCAGCCAGCCGGTCTTTATCAACCGTTTAAGAACCGGCAACGTGACGGGCTCTCAACCAATAAAAATGGTAAACTGTCCTAGGTTTATGAGTAGAAAGTAGAAATCTCGGATAGTCCGAGACCGAGACCAAGACCGAGACCTGAAGTAGCAAGACCGAGACCGAGACCGAGACCAGCCCCTTCAAGGCGGACCGTGACCGAGACCGAAATGGTCCGAGACCGAGACCGAGACCGAGACCGCGGATAATAAATAACAATAATCTAAATAAACAACAAGACACTAATTACAGCTTAACAGTCTGTCCTTGAGATGTTGATGTTCATGGGGATGTGAAGGAAGTGATTGAAAGTTAGGAATCACTTGTACCTGTTTAATTGTGTCATGCGAGTGCTCTTTGTGTTTGCTTCATGCCATAAATTACAACATGGCAACAGAATTTGTTATTGTCACAATCAATTAAACAAATTGGAAACAACCTAATTTAAAAGAAGGGGAAACCTTATTTGATGAACTTCATATATTTTTGCCAGTTTTTAAAAAATTTTTTTTAAATATTGTTTAACTACTATAAAGTGTAAATCTGATGAAGAAACTCTAACTTAGGATTACGACAATTTGTACTAGTTTTTGCAAAACTTGAACATGTTGAAACTTGACAAAAGTAAAAAGTTAAAGGTGGATGTTTCATCTGTTATAGGAACTCGGACACTAAACTCCACAGCCACCCCCTTGGTTTCAGCAATGACAACTAACGGATATTTAAATGCAACTTTAATTTTACATTGGACCTCCTTGTAAACCTGATTCGAAAAAAAATTGGAGCAAGAAAATATTGATTTATTTCAGTCATGGAATATAGATTTGTACATGTAGACCAAAAAAATTGAGAGATGGTAGCCAGATATGGATTGGTCTGCCCCCCTCCCCCCCCCCCAACTCCCTCTTTGTGATTCTTCTTCCAACCCTGCATGTTTGTGTGTCCCCTACATGTTTGTTTCTTGTTCCTCTGTCATTTACCTCTGAAGAAGGCCTGGCTAAGGCTGAAATGTAATGCCACTTTATTTTTGTTTCATGTCAATAACGTTACATATACTATAGAAGATTGATGAACCGTATTTGCCTGATCTATCTTCTGTTAATCAGCCCGCCGTCATCATCGTCATTTGCCTATTTGAGAATATGGCCGACACAATAGAAGGGCGCTGTCACAAACTGAATGTGGTGGGCGAGATGTACTGTTAGGATTCATGGCTCAGTGCGCACGCCTCTCTGTGTTTTGTACCGTGCCAGCGTATCGTCCGCATCGGCTACTTTGCCGGGCGATTTACTTGAATATTTTAGTGATTAACAAGTACTACATATTGCCAATATATTAATAGTTTATTGTGATGGCCGTAAACAGCATATATATAGCGATTAATGGAACACAATTATTCTCGACTCATGCAAATGCAATTGACATTTAGGAAGGAGACGAGGCAGGCAATTATACTCTATTTTTGTGTGACCATGGCAGTAGCTCAATTTGTGTTTACCACAGATGAAAAAATGAATACATGGCGGGTCAAAAAGAAAGTGACCGTATGAAAAAAAAAATGGCACGCTCCATTTTGTAAAAAATACATTTGGGATAAAGAACATGTTATTGAGTAGTAACTGTGAACATTTCACGTAATTTGCATACTCTATTCCCAAGTCGTGTCTATTTTATTAAAGAGATCACAAAATTCAGCTGTCCACCACTAATACCAATTTAACGGTCTACGAATTGATGAATATCCATTAATAAAAATAATGGAAAAAAAACGTTTTCCCGCCTCCACGAATAAAGGAAAAATTGAAAAGAAAATAGAAAAAAATCACCAATATTTCTAGGGAAAAAGAGTTGAATTGTTCCCCATATTCAAAATACAAAATCTGACGGTAAAAATAATGTTTCAGTCTTTATTCATAAGATTTAAATCTCAGTTGTATTGGGAATCGATGAGGATGGCTATAAAGTGCATGTTTCAACAGATCATCCCACAATAAAAACGAGAAATAAGAAGAGGAGCAATGGTTATTGGACTATGCCTCACTCACTAGGAAGTGATGAGAGACATGTCCATTAGCATCACACTGCAGTCACATTTGCCCTAAACTGATTCTTTACTTAACCCTAAAAGGGCCGGGGCGGAATCCGCCCCCCCCCCCTCACTTTTTGGCTGGTCTCGACTCGAGACCAGCCAAAATATCGAGACCAAAGGGGACCAAGACCGAGACCAAGACCGAGACCACAGCTCCCGAGACCGAGACCGAGACCGAGACCGGCAAAAAGTGGTCTCGAGACCGAGACCGAGACCGAGACCGGTCTCGAGACCTACAACACTGGTAGAAATTAGCATTATTGGGGACTTGTTTAAGTCGTACCTACATCGTCGTCAGTTCGGTTGTCTGGTATACACGCCGCGGTACTGAACACAACTTGGTGTCGCTTTAGGACGATTGCGGTGTTTTCCAACATCATCATTTTATTTTATTAGTTTGATCATGTTTTCCTTCTGTCTATTCTTTTAAAAAAAAATACGTTTTGGTCAAGTGTATCCGCTCATGAGGCAATTTCGTTCGGCAATAGATAGTCTTTAACAACATAAGATTCCTCAAAGAAAGGATTTCTCAAGGTAGCAATAAACGCCTCGGGGGGTTTTATCCGACGGCCGTCCTTGCCCCTTCATGCTGTGAACATCACCGCCGCCCAAACATCGACCAACACCCGTAGTATCTATCCCGAATCCTAAAAGGGAAAACCTAGCCCTATATGGCGGTTGACGTAGACGCATGCATAAAGCATCGGTACTTGATTGTCCGTGACGCAACTACCGCCGGGAAAACAAGCTTCATACCCCACACAATCAGTCTATAAACGCACGCTAGATATTATTAAAAGCACGGATTTACACTTCAGAGTCGATTTCTCAGACTTACATACGTCCCATTCCTAAGCGAAATGCAACGCACTCAGCTATGGTAGCCAGCCACAATTAAGATACATCAGAAAGCATTTGCTTGTAATGTTTTTGTGATTACTAAGAAACTTTTCCGCTAATAGTAGTGTAGGAGTTCGCTTCATGCAAATCAACCATGATGCAAGTCAACAACTCACCGTCGAGTTCGTCCTCTGACCGTAGACAGTGGGAATCTTGGCACGTCGATTGGGGGTATTACGCCGTCTAGCCCCCTCTCCGATCGAGTCCCCTTGGGTCGCTAGAAAAATAGGAAAATTCATGCGGAAAACGTAGGACATACCACCCCCCCCCCTCCGCCAACAGCCCCCCCCCCAGCCAAAGCTGGAACCGCCCCGTGCTTAGCAGCTTTGAAAATTGAAACTGTCACTTGTCAATCCACGCATGTCTAATAGGGCCACAAACGGTCGCTCGTTGACAATCGCATTGGCGCGTTTTGACTTCATCAATCAATCTACATGTAAAATATGTCTGTTTAATAATTCCGTCCTGCAGTTTTATTGTCTGCAGCGTTATACACGACGAAACCTAGTCTGTCATTCAGTGGGCGTGACACGGATTTGTTCAGTGGGCGGCGCGTGGGCACATACATCATTTCTGTTCCCCAACAAAAATGCCTGTCTGTGTATCAGCAATTCCATATCGCTGTTTCCGATATTCATTTTCGGTCAGTTTACTTGATTAAACTGCGAGTTTGTGTCGATAGAGGGCGGCCTACATGTTAGTCAATAGGCCGCCACTGTTTAAGCTGGGTGTCGATAAGTTTGACTAGTTGTCCAGCCACTGCAGTCCGCAGTCTTGTATTTTCAACGGTGTTTGTCGTAATAACAACGGGCCAGGCGTGAACAGAACTCATCATTTCTGAGTATTAAAACTGTTTCTTCCCTTTTATTAGCTAAATTCAATGGAATATCATGCAATTAGAATCATTAAAATATAATTTGAATAAAATTAGTCTACTTAAATGTTTGCAGCGTGGATATCTCACGGACGGACATGCGGCATTTATGGGTTTGCCTTTCCTGTGCAGAGAGCTGCATTTTTATTAATTCCACAAACGCCTATCGGCTCTGAGGGTTAAAGTTGGGGGGGGGGGGGGGCGCTGTAGCGCAACACCCTGTAAAGCGAACTTGGCTGGTTCCCGGTCATCATCATAACAGAAGATCAGTTTATAACAGTCAGAGCACAATTATGGCTTCACTGGTTCCCTTGCGCTATTATCACGTCGATTTGTTTTCAGAATCACTGTATGATCTAACAGAGGGGTTAAATTGATTGAGAGTGAACTGAGCTGAGAGAGTCTCGAAAATGACGCTTGAGATTAAAGAGGGCTCATCAGAGAAAAAGATGGCCGAAGATGAAACCTAGTTTTACGACCATTGTGATTTAATCGGGAGATATCTGCGATTATTTGAGCACGTAAACCCTTTCCGTTTACGATGAGTTGCGATATGTTGCTCTTACGAGGTGGTGCTGAACACTAGAAATCCACTGAAGGTCGTGTAATGAAGATGGTCGCTATAGACGCCGTAGTTTACAGATGCAGGCATACGGAGCCACACGCTGTCACCGGCTGACAACCGAAGAAGCTGTCGGAAGAAAGATTAGAAAATCTAAGACATAGTCTTGCATCTGACTTCACATCTTAGTGCAAGTCTTTGTAAAGTAAGCTACAACTAAATGTATGAGGTTTTGGGGTGTATCGCGTGTGAGTGACCATTAGGAGAAAGCTAGTAACGACGATCAGAGCTTACAAATCGAAACGTCGGGTTCTTGTACAGTTGTCAGGAACTTTTCTCCCATTGAGAACTTTTCAAATCCTTTCCATTTTGCTTGACTCACTGTTTGTCGACCTGCGCTCAGAATGTCCAAGCTGCAAGCAGGTTTGTTTTGCTAAGCAGTGGCGTTAAACTGTGTCCCCCTACAAGTTTATCCCCTTGTTACGTCGCTGCTGCTAAGCATCTTGGTGAGTTTGGCTATAAGCTGATTGCTTACCGTGCTCTGAGTGCTGCTGATGCTCCGCACTGCTTCGTCAGTGTTAATCGAGACTTGCAACTCGTCGTTCTTCATCAGAGCCACGCCGAGGATACGATTGCTATAAGTACGTAACCTGTCCCAACCAAAAAAAAACACCAAAAATAAGAATTGAACTTATTGCCCGGATTGCTACATGAAGAGAGACAGGCGAGTTTCGGTCATGAAGGTTGCATTATATAAAAAGAAAATGTTAGTCACCGATATTTTGGCCACTGACTAAAAGCTTGAAACAATTAATGTGGGATTCCTTTAATTTGCATTCAAAGTCTCACATCGATCCCTACAAAAGTAAACCGTGTGCGAAATTGATGTCCTGGGCTACGGCTAAGTCTGTTGTCAAACATGTGCCCACGCAGTTGCAACAGACGAAGTTCAAGACATATCACGAGACAAGAGATTCGGACGCGGCTATTCAGAGAAGTCTCTAGGGCGCCCTCTTGTGCTTGATATTTCATAGCTACTCCATAATTGCATGGTGCGGGAAAAAAAAAAGGAAATCGTCTGCGCTCACGTGAATGTGAAGAAGTAGAACCCGGGGATTCGGCAGACGAAGGAGTTGTTGCCGAAGTTGAAGTCTTCGCCCTTGTTGGATATGTTGAGGTCAAAGGTCAATGACTGCGCCTGACCTTCGAGACCCAACTGAGGATGTGTGGAGGTCACGGAGAAGGCCGACTTCCGTGTGTCTGAAAAAAAAGGCGGGAAAATAAAACTGACCGCAATCGAATGTTGATTAAATCGATGAAAAAAAAAGGCTGGATCTATGATTTTCGAAATGGAAGTGAAGCAACAGCCGTCGTGTTATTCTGTTTTTGGCGCACTAAGGGCAACAGAGGGCGCCATGCACCAATAGTGCCTATACGTGACAACCGTTGAATTATATTTTTAAAATATAATTATATGCCTGGTAACAATACTATTTCTTGTGTAGGCCTAACTAAATTAAAAATCTAAACTTCAATTCATTGGTCATTTCCGGGTGACTGACAACTTCCGTGACAGGAATCTGCTGATGAAGCTCAGTTTTTTCACACCTCCTCAACCAATCAGGAAAAAAAACTCGAAACTTGAAAAAGACCCACATATGGGTGATCAAAGACAATTTCTGATGCCGGGAAAATTTAAAGGTAGGACTAATTACGTTTTTCTTTTTCTTGTTTTTAGTAACAGGGAGGTATGCTGACAAAATATTATTTTCCCGAGGGGCCTCTTTTAAAGCAAATCGAGCATTGTCAACTTCCTCTACTTCCCCTAATTAGTTTATAAAATAAGCAACTGACACAGAACTCTCCATCCATCGCCGTATAACCGTAGGGAATACATTTCATTTGTTCAGCTGGCTTCTGTTCTCAAATAATTAATTAACTTTAAATCGAAGCATTTTAAATTATAACTTGTACTTCGCCCTTTAACCATGTGAAGTATTGCACACTTAAATTTAGTGCATAAATGCAACGTTAATGTTAAACGCGAACATTAACATTTTGTTCTATTTATCCATCATTGTTGAATGTTTACATAATGGAATCATTCTGATACTTGTGAAGCAGTTTTCATGAAACGTCGAGCCTAAAAGATGAATTTGACATGTAATTTGAATAAATCAATTTTTAGAACACATTTGCCAAAACCTGATGTTATTGATAAATATCGAATACATTTTCGGTGGCATTTCGCATGCACGTTTTCGTTATAAGCCTTGTTATAATAACGCTACAGCAACGCACTGTCGATGTGTACATCATTTAACGATGAATTTTACAGCGCCATTAAAAATACAATTCTGGAGTCACTGAATGGTTTTAATAGTACGCGAATTCGAAGAAGTGTTGAAATCTATCCTGCATGAAGTATTAACCGGTGCATATTCTAGTTCACATCTCTTGTATTTGTTTTTAAACAATAGGGGCCTACGTTTTCGACGCTTCATGTGAAATTTCCAAAACAAATCAGTAATGTGCAAGCACGTATGTTAATCCTACTTGCTGCTTTGCCTCGTTCTGCTTCGTCCAGGAACCGATCCTCATCTCTAAGGACCTCTTGTACGATATTCCCGACATCTTCACCCGTCTCCCCTCCCCGTCCGGCTTCCAAAGACACGCCCACTCGCTGGTTCAGTTCCTCCACCTTCTTCCTCAACTCAGCGTTCTGGTTGCTTAGCTGCTGCAGAGCCAGGCCGATCATCCCGAAATCTGGCACCGCGTCCCCGTCATCATCAGCCGGCTTGGGGTCCACTCGGTCCGGTCTTAGAGCAGCAAGCTCCGCAGCCCTGTTGCTCAGATAATCCCGGAGTACCTCCACGCGCGCCTTGGCGCTCCTCTCCTCCGGGTTGAGATGCTGTGTCACCTCCGTGAAATCCGGAAACAGAAACGCCAAGCCTCTCTCTAGTTGCTCCACTAGTTCCTCCAGCTCCTTTCCTCCCCCATGTTGAGGCTTGTCGCATCCGAGTATCACCGCGAGTTCCAGGTCACGGTTACGTTGCTCGAGTTCTAGAGTACGAGATTGGAGTCCGGTCACCGTGTTTTCCAGGGCTGCCAGGCGGTGCTCCACGGGGCTTAGCTCTTGCGTGTCCCCGGTCAGGCTCCCGTGGCGTGCAAGCTTCTCTCTCCGATCGGGCTCGGCGACTGCATCCACAACTTCAGCCTTCCAAAGCGTTGGTAAGGCGACGAACAACAACCAGCACCACAAAAACGAGCCTGTCAGCAGCACCATGATGAAGGCTTTCCAGTTGTGCTTCCGCGGGCAATTGTTGCCGTTCACACAGTACTGTTGATTTTTAACAACCCCCACTTCCGTGTTATGGCTTGGGAAGTGAAACACATGCGTGCCAGAACGTTTATCGACCGAATCAATATTTTTCCCAATCATATCTACATCGCATTGAGTACTCGATAAAGTCAATCGAAATGGGTGAGTGCCCACTTCAGATTCGCTTTGACAACTGCTATGGAACGATATGAAACCGCTTGCGTGCAAACCTGTCATCTGTAACTCAAAGAGCTCTCCAACATTAGGTCACATAGGGACATTTCTCTATAATTCACGATTGTTATTTTCCAAAGGCAGCCTGCAGGCTGCTTGTAGTCTTTATGCCTGCTGTTCGTGCTGAGCTCTCCTATCCTTTCAGAAAACGAGGCCAACCCACCATTATTACCTGTATTATGCCTCACATATTTTGAAAAGGTTACCTTCAAATAAAGCAAAATCTAATAAAGAGTCTGGTATGTGCACCAACACGGGCCCTAGATTATACATGAAGTACGTCATGGGGTGTGTGGGTCAATAAAGCTGACTTTTTGTATGAATTTGCTTTTTTTGCTGTGGTATGTTTATGGAATACCTGGCTGATCTAATTAGTTCTTAATAAGTGCGCTTTCAATCTTGTAATGGTTTAAAACAGACATGTCAATTTTCAATTTATTTCGACTCAGTCTTTTCACTGTGTAGCTAGGCCAACAATTTGTTTTATAGTTTCACGTACGGCCAAGTAAAAAAAAACACCAGTTGGTGGTCCGGGATTTTTAAAAAGAGGAAGATGAGGGCCTGTTTGTTTTTCATTCAAAAATAGGATAAAAAATAGCCATATTTAGTTTATACACGATATGTGCCTTAAAAAGGAGGAGGCTTTTTTTATTATTAATTTTGATAGTTCTGGGTAGTTGTCTACTAGTTGATGACCGCAAAACCTTCTTAAAATGCTTATTGAACATTAGTTAAGCTATTAAAAGCATCTGAACTTTTGAAACATCTTTTTAAAAATGTTATGCCTGAAATTAAAAAAAGTATGCAGTCTAACAAAAAAGGAGCGGGCGGGGACGATCAACTGTTTTTTTTTTTTACTTGGCCTAAATAGATAATAGAAATATGACTTCACACTGATGGGCCTACATTTTAATTGCTAGTCTGATACACGAAGTTACAAATTAATCATTTTTGCTGGTATATGCACCATATGGAACAATCATTCCTATGAACGCCTTGACAAACTTGAATCTGTGACCGCGGCAAGAGGAAATAGCGCCCTCTCTCAACTCTTTACTCGCAACTCATATCGAAACACCTTTTTCGCGAGTAGTATCCTCACTTTACACTTTATTCCAACACAACTGAATATAATATACTACTTCAAGCTTATAATTGGTGGGTGACAAATCGCGTACAATGATCTGTTGTTGTTGTTGTCGTCGTCGTTACGGTTGTTGTTGTTGTTTTAATTAAAGGTTTATATCGAATCTCGACTAAATACAACGACCTGTATTGTTTTCAAAGGTAAACCGGGCGAACGGCTCTTACTTTTCAAACTTCGACAGATTTTTCTGTATAATCCATTGGTGTAGCGGTACATTTCTCGCCTTCCACCGTTGTGATGTGACCCGGGTTAAATTTCTGCCTGGGCCAATATGTAGATTGAGTTTTCAGTCCATACCTTTAGGCCTATTCCGTGGGTTTTCCCAGAATATTCTTCTGTGGTATCCCCTCAAACAAAACTGTAAGTTCTTCACATTGCCTTCTCTTTTACTTTTAGGGCCCCTTGTGAGACCAGTTGATTCCACTGAATGGGCTACCCACTTAAAATAAAAATTAAATAATTATTTTTCAAGATAAAAACAATCCTTTACTTTCAACGGAATAGACCAGCATAACCATCAACACCTCGGACTCCGCAAACAGGAGAACAGCTCTTTCCCCTATCAATTACGGTCCTTACGGAACAGGTGAATCTGGAAAACGAAAGTTGCCAAAAATGGAGCCGCAAGATTGTATAGCTCGAAACAACATCAACCACAAAACCAGGATATTAGGCCTAGATTTAGTTCCACTGAACCTCACCACAAACTGACAGCCGCATGCGCCCACACGTACCAATGATCTATGCGAACATCCCTTGGAGATTAAAGGGGTGATCCGGTAGGTTCTAGAAAGTTCTAAAAAGCATTCCGGAATAGAACCTGTTCCTAATCCCTCCATAATTATGTACAGAACAGTAAACACGCGATTTACAGACTGCAAATCTTGGAATTTAACTACATGTATTGTGCACATGTGAGGCAAATTAAAATAAAACACACAAAAACAAACAGAAAAAAAACACACACTCAAAAAAATAAAAATTAGATCTTCGATTGATCCAGAGCAAGGATGATAGCCTCTTTAAAATGGAACGCCAAACGTACTTTAACACTGAGACAAACAGCCATGACCTCAATCAGTGGAGCTGGCTCAACCGGTACCCGGTCGGTGCGGCGTGAAGTCTTGTGCATCGCCTATGCCTAAACAAGAAAAACATCTGTTTTTAGGTTTGGCGAAGTTCTTTGTATTGAGCAGAGCCAAGAAAGTTAACGGGAAAAACCCTGTGGTCTTCACGTCCGATGTCTTGACTCTTGATCGCTTGTTTATTGACACAGTTGCGGCTTTTTTGGTAGAGTTAGACCACAAGGGAACACCTTGCTGTTACTTATAGCATGACTTTTGTATAGTTGAAAATGTTCGGATAGATTCATATCATACTGGGATTCCCTCCATGTGAAAATAGTATCGCCTTATTTTTTACATAGAGCAAGGATGTTTTTACCAGACTACTTGTCATCATAATTATGTACATCATATCACTGTACTTCATTTTGTCTTCCAAATATAGGCCTACATATTTAGTTGACTGAAATGTTGAGGATGTTTTTAAACAGTTACCTTGCGGGAAATAAAGTAGGTCTTGTCTATTATGTTCTGAAGATCCAGTTATAATTGGCAAAATGCAGATACACCGGCGCTATGCTGTGCTGTCCCTTGTCTTTCGCAAGTATCAGCTGTTGACGGTTAATCATCGTTAACGTCCGTGAACAAACAAAGATAGAGTGTGATGTCTTATTTAGCATTATTATTATTATGAGTATTATTTGTGGTAATGAAACCAATTAAGGATTCCTCAAAAGTGTTCTCCTTGTACTTATAGGCCCATGTAGCTCGCAAGCCTGAAGAAACATGTAGAGAAAAGACAACTGAGAAGAATGATTACAGTGTTAGAGGTGGGAGGAAAATCCCGGAAGAATATTCTTGGGGAACCCACGGAATACAGTTAGGGACTGAAAACCCAATCCACAATTGGCCCAGGCGGGATTCGAACCCGGGTCACAGCGGTGGAAGGCGAGGAAAGTACCGCCACGTCAACCTGTTTCCCCTTCCACCATACCTCGGGCAAACAGGATTCTCCAAAAGTACAACAAGCCGATGACCAGTGAAAGTTCTCAGTGAGTCATAAGTGTCATCACTTTTTTTCCTAGACCATTTCCGGTTTTACTGGTAACAGTCGATGGACAAGCTGTCAACACGCGAATTATTCACGCATTCTTCACAAAATGTAAACAAGTTAACCCTCACAAATGAGGGTCACCCCGTGTTGTTTTTTAATTCATTCAATCATATAAAACAAGGAGATCGAACGTGTTAACAATAAGTGTAACCAAATTTAATTTTAAAAAGGAGGGAGCAATATTGTATGCTTTGATTGCACACAATTCAAACAGCCAGGTTATGAAAACAACATTTTGACAGAAAAATGACAGGTTTGAGAGGCGACGGACAGTAACCGTTTTCAAGTTTTCCAAACAGCGTGGCACTGTTCATTCTTCGGTTTCAGATCATTGGAGCTAAAACTCAATTATGTCGACTGTTCAGTTATCAGGGCGGGTTTTAGGCATTAATTGCCCTCTGTTTTGAGGGGAAAGTAAAATCCGTCATAGAATAAGGTCATGTCCCATATTGAACTCAATGATACCACTTTTGCGTAGGTAGGTATGCTATTTTCGATTGATACTTGTTTTCATCCTGTTGACGAGTAACTCTATTCTTTTACCAAGAAGTATCTTCCTGTATTATTTTTCTGTTGTCCTCCTCCACAGGAAGAACCCGCGAACAAAAAGTAATAAGAGCCAAATCTGGCACAATTTCTTAAATGTTCCTTTGCTACTTGACGCCGACAGGTGCAAGACACCTGTAGTGACGTTCACCCTGGTTAGTCACGTCATTGGCACCCCACCCCGTCGGAACCTCGGGGTTGCAACCCTACACGTAAATCATATCGTGCTCGTAGCAAATACCGGCTTGTTCCATTCAAATCAGGTAGACAAGATTCCTAGACCCAGTTAAATTACCTTCCTTAAAACGTTCAGTTCGAGTTTGTCGAGAAACTGATTATTGTCGGAGCATCTTGGAGCTACAAGGGGTGATAAACAATGAGAAGACTTGTTATTTCGCTGACAACGAAGCTACCAATAAACAGTTTGTCAGATGAGACTCCCCTACAAGTGTGAATGGAAGAGTCCAGCCACCAGCAGGACAGGTGTTTATGGTTTACAAATAACCTTGGCAACACTTGGCAAGTAGGCTATAAATTCCGCTGTCTGACAAGCTGTAGCCTCAGAAATCACTTGTTCCGATTCTTCCATTGATCCGACCTGACCTGACACTGAAAGTAGCAGCGCCTTTGAACGTGATCATTTGCATCATTAACTCGAGTTGATCGACAGTCTGACAAGTGCAAGTAAACAGTGAAGTTGGAATATTGCGTCGTAATTTAAGTCGTGGGGCAAATTGCTCGGTCGTCATTCGTGTTCAGCGCAGCCAGCCACACTATCCAGTCCTTCCACTGACTTGCAACTTGCTTTTCTTTAAGACGTACCAACTTGGAACAGAAGGTGAAATAGGTAAGTAATTGTGCCCTCGTGGTTGGATCATGGATGATCACTTTATCGTCCTACAGTCTTTTGTTTTTCCCTTTCCTCGTTTTGCTGTTTGACGACGTACCACAAATTAATTGACCAGCGCCTTAAAACTGACAGTACATTGTTCATGTTGTTTCACTTTCAAGTTTCCCCCGATTTGGCATGTTTGGCCACCTGAACCATTCACCATAAGCAGTTAATGTACTTATCTGGCACTTGGTGCGGGTCATTTTCAATCCATGGTTTTCGATGTGCATGTGCACAACGGATGTACGTACGTTTCCACTTTAGAATGTTAACTAAACACGCTAAATAACTGAATAATTAACACGATGAGGGAAAATCATGCCTAGGTACATGCAGTAATTCCCCTTCAAATCAATACAGTCGTTCGTCTGGTATTTGGTAGTGGTGGTATGAAGCTGTCCATGGGGTATGTTGACAGTCGGCTGCCGGCCAGCCAGGTCGACCCATTCATTTCAATTCTCTATCCACCTGTTCAGCTATTGGAGTGCTGGTTTCCAACCTCCATGATTATTAAACCATGGAACTAAAACTAGTAAAAGAAGTTATAAAACCGCACGACACCACTAATTTCAAATCATCATGTTGACCTATAGTACTGATATTAAGGCAAGTCGTGATGTCTGATGACATGTCTGATATGTAGTCCAAATTACTTTACCATATGACAACATCAAAAGTACACCCGACGACAGCTGGAAATTGCAGTGCATATATATGTTACATGTAAAATGGCACACTTAAATATGTTAAGAACACAAAGAATTCTGACTCCAGAATTGTCAAATCCAGGGAATATTTTACGTGTGTACTACAAGGTATATGATAATTTAAATCATACTTACAAAGTTACAATGGAGCTATTATTATAGCATTGTAATAGGGCGGTCACTCTTTTGAACATCCGCCACGTGAAAATTCAGTCAGGAGTTTTGATTGTTAATTATTATGGCAGGGGAACGCACCCGCTTTACATCTTTTGCCCTATCCGGGGTTCCGTGATGTCGAGTCAATCAATATTAAACTTGATGACTTTTGACCGACTTGTAATTGACAAGATGGGGCGGCGTCGGACTCGTCAACACTGGTCTATCTACATTAAAACTCATTCCAATTTCTTTCAATTTTTAGGAGCCAAGATGACATCCACCTGCCGCCAAGTGCTCTTCACCTGCCTCCTACTGGCCGTGATTGTACACACCGATGCCGCTAGGAGACGTCGTCCAGTCATCCCCGGCAAGACACAACCGCAGGCCACCCAGGCTCCGGTTGAACAGACCCAGAACTCTCCCAACCAAGCTAAAGGAATCAATAGCAATGCCCTGGCTGATATGGAGCGCCGAATGGCCAATGTAGAAGAAAGCACATTGGTTATCAAATCAGAGGTAAGGGTACACCGCATTCGCTGAATATTCTGTTCCAATCTATGGAACTCCGAAGAGGCAATAAAATGGTCAATGAAGTGATTTTTTCTTAGGAACATATTTTGTGCAACTTTTTTGTTGCTGTGATGTCATTTCAGGCAGACACTATAGGGTTTTTCTGTTCAAATTTTGAATTCCAAAATTTGCTCCTTGAAAATGTTTGTAAGAAAAGTTTGCTCATTTGCCTACACTGACACAACAACGAATCACCAAAGAAAGGAAAATTTACGATAGCGAAATATCCAAAAATGACCTTAAAATGAAGATGATTGGCCCAGCTCTAATTCCTTCATTTACTAAAGTACAGATGGAACACTTGTTACTTTTCATGATTGTTATTGGCAGTAGTTACAGATGCTCACATATCCACTCACATGCACTTGAATTACTGCTCGTTTAATACAGGTTTTTCCTTACTGTGTGTTTTGTAAAATCTTCTTGAATTTACAGATGCGAGAGGCAAAATCAGAAAACACCCGTCTGAAGGAGGAAATCCAGCGTATGGGTGCCACCATGGAGCAACTAGACGAGGCCAACCAACGCGTCGAGGAACTCGAACGGATGCTGTCCAAGTTTGAGAACTTCTTCGGCGTGTTGTACACGGAACTGCCCGACGTCTTCGCCGAGGAGATGTCCCTGCCTCAAAGATTCAGTCGACTGAACTCGTACCTCGGCAACAAGGAGTCGGAGCTTATGATGTTGCGGCCCAACCCGCCCTTCGTCACCGCCGACCCAGCGGATAACCCGGTCGATGAGGAGCTCCTGGGCCTGGCCGTGGATGAGCTGAACATGGAGAATACCAAACTCAGGCGACGATTGGACGACATGGAGACCAGAATGGTCGCCGTACCACCGAGCGGTGTTGAAACCAACGACCCTAACAGAGTGGTGCCTGCCCCGCTCGATGACGAGATCCAGGAGAGACTGACGCGATTGGAACGCTTGATGGCACTGAAGCTTGCCCCACTGATTGACGAGGAGGACGACACAGACAACGTGGATCTTGGAGACCTTGGAGGCAACAAGAGGTTGACAAGTGGTGGCGCTACAGTGACTCTAAGCGACTCCGACGCTGAGATCTTGAGGACGGAGCTAGATAGCGTACGCTCCATAGCAAGTAAGAATCGTCTCACTCTAACATGCTGTCACCTTTTGTACTTACCAATTTGTTTGCACAGTTTTTGCTTGTTTGGTCCTTTTATAAGAAGAGTCGATTCTGACTACGATGATGACTCCTGGATGGAATCGGAATCGATTCCACAAATGCTTGGACTAACTTAGAGTCACATAGTCATTCACAATTCCTGTGCACTCAAGTTTGATAAAAATACAACAACCAGAAGTCATTTTGGTGTCCCGGTACCTTCTATTGAACAGTCTACCACAATCCCGACACTTGAAGACAATTTGAAGTCGAGATGTAAGTATAACACAAGCATGAACATATCAAAGCTTTTCACAAGGATATAACTGTTGGTCTTTGGTTTTCAGGTACCAGGAAGAGCGTGTTTTCAGCCGCTGCCACCCGCCATATGCATGGCGAGGCAGGCGTCCAGAAACCGGTCTCGTACGACCACATCTTCTCCAACAAGGGCGATCACTTCCAGGAACAAAACAGTACCTTCATCTGTGGCATCACCGGATACTACTTCATCACCTTCACGTAAGTCCTAAAAAAATTCGTCTGTAATTCCCCCCCCCCCCCATATCCTCGAATCATAGCGCTCTTAGTCACCAAAAGGAGATTGGAGGTTATATTAATTCATATCAAACAAACAACAAATCGCTTTGTCCACTTAATCATGTTCTGCTTATTAGCCTTCAAAAGTTGTAAACAGTCCAATCCGAGTTTTACTATCTCCTCAAAAATCCAGAAACTGAATTTTCCATTCTTGAAAAGCTGAGTTTCTTCTAAGCGACAGTAACTTCAATCTTGTCTCAATGATCCTTCTCCTCTACAGGACTCGCTCCTATGACAACCGTTACCTGGGCGTCAGCCTGCTCTTGAATGGCGAGCGTGTGGTGTCAGTGAGTGCCGAGAGCGACCCGGTAAAGAATCAGATGATGTCGCAGTCACTTATACTTCACCTTACACCAGGGGACCAGTTATGGGTGTCGGTAGCGCCCTCTACCGTCTACTCCATCCACAGCGACCGATTCGGCAAGTTCTCCACGTTCAGTGGCTTCTTGCTCTTCAAGGGCTCCTAGGACGGCAGAGGGCGCCAGGCTCATTAGTAACCTGTACTACTGATTACACAGTGAATAAAGAAAGTTGCGATAACGGAGACTTGAGGATTTGGACACCAAATGGCTTAGGTAACTCACTCTTGGCGACATTTTGTGCCCACTGTTTGGTGTGGCAAGTCTGCACAGCCCACAGTGCCCAATGTAGGCTGGAGATATTTCGACATGCCCATATTTGGGCTAAACATTGTAATGCCATCTTATTGTAACCGAACATTTTGTCGAGATGGCGTGATGGTGTGACTTTTGGACCAAACATGGCTGACCTGCTGTAATTTTCTTTTGGTTTGGACTCTATGGTGTGCCTTAAAAACAAAATTGATGCTTTTATACAATTTCTGGATAACAGCTTCACCAAATACATGTAAACGCACGATACTCTCCGTTTTGGCTCTTAAACAATTGGCTCAAGCAACAGTACGATTGCTTTTCATGGAAACCTTTTATAATGTTACATTGTTGGGTCTATATTCACTAAATTAATAAAGTATATTAATTATATTCGTAATTGACTATTTTTTTAGATCAATTAAAATCAGCCTTTTGTTTTGCAAAATATTTTCAATTTTTATTGGAAAATGCGCTATTTATTTGTTTGTTTGTTTGTCTGTTTGCTTTTTTTTGATACTCTGAGACTAAGAAAGAGGTTTGTCGTGCATGATTCTGTAAATCTTCGTGTCGATATTGTAAGTTGTCTTTAATCGATTCCTGCTGATATCTACACCGCTAGTTTCGTATCTCTGTTGTATTTATTGATTTTTTTTTTTTTTACATATACATGTAAAGTACTGAATCGATTTGCCACATCTGTATGCCGGTACTGATTGATAAGTTCTTATTAACATTAAAAGCTCTTATGTCACTACATTTGTGTTGTTACATATCAATGTTGTTTACTTCATTTGTTATGGTTTGTTAGTGAACAAACCCCATATGGTGCTGTATTGAAACCAAGCCTAAGGCCATGCAACTGTGGCAATAATTGTTGACTATCTTGCAAAGTAAGTTGTATAAGTCACTTCGATTGACATTTCACGGAACTCGTGCTGGGACGGTCTCTTGCTAAACAAAGGAAAAACAGAAAAGGAGCCCCGACTATTTTAAGACTCTTGTTCCAAGAACGATGACGTCAGATCCTCCTCCTTACCGCCCCTAACCAGTACTATAATAAGACATGTGTACTTTATGTTCAGATACTGCCAAACCACAATGGTGGTGAAGGCCAAACCATTTATCGGTATTTACGCACGCGGATAATCTAATAAAGATGGATTGAAAAAGCTACAGGGGTACAAGTATCTGTACATTAATGTTCCCCTATAACTTGCAGTGACCATGGAGCAACCCAGATTAGTTTACCCCGATTCTTCTTGTAACAACTGGGGCAAAGACGAAGGATGTGTTTAAACTCGTGACCTGGGTTGTAAATCATGTGACCAAGGCCCCTGGGCAGAAAAGGATTAAATCTTCACGTGATTAAACTGACTGGCACTTGTTTATATCCGAGTGTAAACAAAACAGCACAGCTGGTGGTCGAAGTACCAGCCCCGAATTGTATGGTCTCACAAAAGTGGTCCACCACCGAACCCAGGCCGAACCACGAATTTAGGTGTTGCAGAGTGCACGCTTGCGTCCATTGCCGCCAGAAGGCACACACGCGTACCTGGCAAACTCACTAGTTACAGTCTTTCTTTATCGATTGTGTTCTTCAGATCGATCGATCTATCGAACAATAGGTGTATGTTAATCCCATCAGCGTTTTTTATTCATTGAAGGCATTTTTACACGCCAATACACGTAGTTGTGAAGGCAAAACTCGCTGTTTGTTACTTTGAGTATTGCACCTGCACAGTATACCTCCTGCGTTTGCTGGTACTGACTGGTACGTTTTGATTTACTGCAAAAGTTCAACTTACCAGTTTTGGAAAATCAGCTTTCAAAATACACATGTACACAGATCGACTATACTGTACAGCGTGTCTAACGTTTCACCGGACATATACCAACTGAACTGAATCCCCAAAATCCAGGTAAGCAATCTATGTTTTATTTTATGGCTGTGTTCGTGGTTTTATTTTTTCATATAGCTTTGGGGACATCATTAACGAAAGATTGGTAATGCATGTATAAGATAACAACTGAGCCAAACTGAAAAAGATGTGAAGTTGTTTCCGTAGTTCTTATATTTGGAATAAGCTCATGATTTAAGCTCATGATGATTTCATATCTCCCTCTTTATTTCATTTCTCCTAATTATTTCATATCTCCTTATTATTTATCACAAACGATGCAGTCAGGAAGATTTATTTACAGACCACATATCTTGGGTCATTATATGTCATTATTTTGAACGATTCAACAGGTGTTTTTTGGCAATTGTTGACTGTCGATCCTGTTGATTTGTTGAATTCAAGGTTACATTTTGGTGGGAGTTAATGTGGGAAAGAGATCAGCTTGCGTAGTTCCAGCAGATTAGCCCACTCGTTGGAAAGATCCGTAGAGCAAGGAAACATGATGCGGATATATACCTATCTCATAATAGGTGTCCACCATTGTAGGGAAAGTCCCCTTGTTGTGTCCCTAATACTAGGCCTATACATAGTGATACCTCCATGGTGGTACCATACCCAATTCCTGGAAGTGCCGCGTGATCCGTTGCATTTCTCAAGAGGAGAGGGCATAAAAGGCTTAGACTTGACTGGATGTTCGTAAGAGGTGCTACCGTTATCAAAGAGAATAGAGCTGTTGGTTGCAACTGAATCTGTTTCGTTGCCATTTCAGTTTGGACAGATTTGAGACATCAGGCCTACCGTCGAATCGGGCTAAAATGAGCGGCAAGTTGCTGTTGTTCGCGTTGGCGACCCTAGTCATGTCGCCTTTGGTACTCTCTAAGCCGGCGGAGGATCCGGACCGAGTCTTGACCCGTGCTGCTCGCAAGGCCGGGCCGCGTCTACCGGTGGAGAGCCAGCCTAGAGGCCGGCCCAGTAGGCCCATACCGCACCGCCCAAGACCACACGGCGGGTGCACCTGCGATGAACCGAGACTGGGTCAGGTGGAGCGGGACTTGGCCGACCTGGTGAGGAGGATGGGTGAGATGGAGTCACGGAACAAGGAAGACGATGTCAACATACAAAACCTACAAGATTCGAACCGCCGACAGCAGGCACAGGTATAAAACGACTCAAATCAAATCAACTTAAACTGCATGCTGATTGTATATGCTACCTCTTTGATAGGCCGCCCCGCCTTTAAATCTTTGGGTGAGCTATATGTGCTTGACTAACAATTTCGTAAACACAATTAACATGTGCCTTATAATTTACCATATTAGTATGTGATTAAATATTTACTGAAAAGTAAATTTTTACCAATAACATGCTGACAGTTTTTCAAAATATGCTGTAATACTTTTTTTTGTTTTACTAATTTATTTAAACCAATAGGAAGCAACCGATCCATGGTATCAAGTTGGAAAAACAAAATATTGACTTAGGCCTAAAGGTAATTTTTGCAGAGCACGGTATATTTTCAAAACTTTGATTTCCCGTTTATTAACAACCCAGATATCACGGGTCGTGGGCGAAAACCAGAGATTGACGAGACTGACCCGCTCACTTCAAAGCAGAGCAGAAACTTTGGAGGAGGACAACTCGCAGTTACGCGACGAGAACGAGCGTCTCCGCACCGTGCAAGATCAGCCGCAACCCGCCGTCAATCAGCGCACACGCTCCCCCGAGGAAGTCAACGACGGCCCGGTGGCAAACCAGAGATCCTCGATGCGGGACCTGAACGACGTGATGGGTAATCGCGAAGCTGAGATGATTGAGATGGGCGTGTTTCCACCGGTGAAGCCATCGAGACCCGAGGGACCTCCTCTGGGGCGTCCGGACCGCCGGCCAGGCAGCACCTTCGGTTCGTCGGGGCCGACATCTAAGTTACCGGACTCGGAGCAAATTGCGACTTCGCTGTTGGCGATGAATCAGGAGAATGAGATCTTGAAGAGACGGGTGAGTTTGATTGGAATGTAATGGTTGTTTTGATGATGAAAATACGAATGATGTCAAGCAAGGATAAAAGAGATGGGATGATGGAGAGGATACTAAAGATTTATTGGTAATGGCTTCGTTTTCTGCTGCTGATGATATTTTGGATGTTGCTGGTTTTGTTGTTGATGTTTTGAATTGTTTTGTTCTTTCCGTTGTTACTGCTAGCTGTTCAATAATATTTTTGTTTTGTCGTGGTATTGTTTTTTGCTTTGTTATTGGTTGTTTTGTTCCATTTGTTGCTTTTGTCGTTGGTTGGGGTGTACTAACTGTTGTGAACACAACCACAGATTAAAACCCTTGTCTTTCTTCTTCAACATGAACAGCTTGGTGAGTTGGAAGGCAGGATGAATCAGCAGGGCAGACAGCCACTCACCCCCGGGTCGGCACGGGGTAAGCCAGGACCCCAACTCCGCCCCGTACCGCCACCCGGTCAATCCTCCGACGAACTCGCCGAGAAAATCTCCCAACTGGAGCGTCTGGTGCTGGTGGCTCTCCGCAACCCGTCCGCCCAGTCACGCGGCCAGTCTGGGTTACAACGGCCTGCACCTGATGTGCCCCCATCTCGTCGTGGCAGCATCCCGGCCAAGAGTCAAGCCGTGGCTGTTGACAACATGCAAATGACTGATGATGACCTGGAGGCCATGTCTGACGTCTTGGACAGAGTGCAAAACAAGAGTAAGTCTTAGAATAACCATTCGGGTATGTGCCCAACGGGCTCTCTTGAGCCGCAAAAAATAGGAAATCATGCAGAAAAACAGCAGTACATGTAAATGGTAAATTGGGGCGGTAGGCCTTTTTGAATAAATAAAAATCATTTATTCGTTCAAACGATGGTTGGCTGACCATCGTTGGAATTGGAAACTGATACAAAAAGTAATCCACTTCCTTGAAAATGACAGTTCACCAGGTGCCATTCACTGGATGCTTGAAACTATGATTCACTTACAATCAAGTAAGGTATTTTATAATAATTTTGGTGGCTATTTGTTTCCAGTGTTTGCAGATTTTGGATATTACCTTTAAGTCTGGGTCCTGTAAACTGTCTCTTTGAACCAGGAACAATTTCCACGACCCTAGCTCTCACTTCCATCCCTTCTTTTCCCCTACTAACAGGCCCAGGAAAGAGCGCCTTCTCCGTGGCCAGCACCGGCATCACAGTAGGAGCAACCAACGACCCACGCGCCATCGAATTCGATCACGAATACGTCAACAAAGGAGGGGATTTCGACATGCGAAGGAATCGATTCGTCTGCGAGAACCGTGGCTTCTACTACGTCACATTCACGTAAGAAATGTACAGCCCTGCAAATCATGCAATCACGAAAAACTTAAAGCAACTGCCAATGGAAAAGTAAGGTGGCATTAATGACCAGCAGGAAGAAAAGTTTGCATTCCAACAAAACTTCAACACATTTCAACAAATTTCTGCATATGTCGCGACGGGACTGGCGAAATATGCTCATCTAAACCGGAACCTCGTCCTAGCCGAGCTCGCAATAACGAGAGTCGACTGTATCTTGGACTAAGGTTCATACTGCTGCTTTAAGTACAAAATGAAGAAATTCCATATTCCTTATTTTAGGAAGGGGTTGGAGTGGGTGCCGAACAGTGTAACAAAAGTGAACCCCTCTATCACAACATGAGTATGATATGAAGGAAAAAAATGTTGCATGTTCGTTTAGTTTCTGAAGTACATACGATGAAGCGTCAGATTTCGATCAAGCCATAACTATATGACCCTATTACTTCCAAAGTTCCCTGAATTGACGGTTGGTCTCATTTTCTGTCCTTTTGTCTCTCTAGGCTCCGTTCATACGACAACAAGTACCTGGGCGTCGCCCTGATGAAGAACGAGGAGCTAGAAACTGCGGTGTACGCGGACTCCAGCGAGCGTAACGTCATGCAATCACAGGCCGTCATCTTGCACATGGAGCCCGGCGATGAGCTCTGGCTGAGACACGCTCCGTCCGAGCACTTTGCCGTACACTCCGGGGAACATCGCTTCGTCACGTTCAGCGGGTATCTCATCTACAGGGGACGCTAGATCGCTGGTCGATGTTTTGAAGTTAATGCGGAATTATGCAACTAAAAAAATAATTCCCTGCTCTCTTTGCTTGATGACGAAGTTGCAATTGTTATATTTACCCAACAGAGGGCGCTAGACACGTTCCAGTGACTCGACTGTTATATCGATTAAAAGCTATTCATTTTCTTAAAAACATTGTTGTCAAACCGCTACATTAACTGTGGTGAAAACAAGTCAAAGTAATGTACATGTAACATCAATTATGTGTAAGCAACATACACAATTCGGCACTGTTTGCGCTTGAGACGGTTATTTAATCATCTCTTATTCAGATCGGCGTAAAATTTGAGCCAATCAGATCGTGTCTTTTATATCATTGTTTGGGATCTGCTGCTTCTCGTCTTGCGATTGGTCAAATATTGCTACGCGCTCAGCATTGCGCATGATACTGTATAAATAAACCTCATATGTAAATATTATTTGTGTGCTTTAGTTACTTTTACTACTTTTGAACTTTTTTTAAGTCTTCTTTTTTACTGTACCATTATTAAATTATTAAGCCTAGGCCTATTATTTTTTCAAAAGTATAATATTCACCCAAAAATGTATTCGTTATTCGTTTTTATATTATGTCATCTTTATTCCAATATTCCTGTAAAAGTGTCTGCAGCAGTAACCATTAAACAACGTCTCTTATATTTTCCTTCTCTTGTCTTAGGATGAATTCTAAACGGTTTAATTACATGTATACAAAGACGCATATTGCATTCTAAGTGAATGCGAAGTTATAATAGCTCCTTGAATGGCAACATTGGGTGGGACTCTGATATACATTGTATTGGTCCTGGGTATCGTTTCCATTTTATGATAATCAGCGCCACTAGCACTGCGGAACGTCAACCTCATAACGTATCAGATGTTGACACAAATAGCAATTCAACATGGACATTTATTTCCGGGGTAAATCATCGGAAACGAATCGGACACAGTGACGTCGCTGGGGGGGATCCCCCTCCAGTAGTTTGTGAAGATCGGACGGTTCTCCACACGTGTCTGTCTCGGTCCGAATACTAGCTGAGAAGCTTTTCCGCAAACAAGACCTGGTTAACAATTTCAATACAACGAAAAATGCATGCTGCACACGAAGTGTTCTTCAATTGCGTAAGAAAAACTCGGAAAGCCATGCAAAGTTGTGCAAAATTGTTATTTTTAATAGCTTAATGAAATTTCACGGAAATGATTCTATGACTCTGATCCATTTTTTTTTTCAAAGCAAGTGGTCCATTAATACTTGGCAATAGCATCCACACTTAAAAACAATCTAAGCAATACTTTAATAAAAATGCATATAAACTGCAAGCTTTTTTTTTTATAAACATACACAACAAGAGTTTTACAATAAATTATTTCAGCAAGCTTTAAAATCGGACTTTTTTTTAACAGCTTAAAGGTCGGTGTCCATGAGTTTTAAACTCTACAATTTCAAATATAAAACTCTGTTTATTTTATGCATATTAAATATGGGAATGGGTCCTATTAATTAAGTACATTAATAATATACGTTTGGTTTATAAAGTTTATAAAATGTTCAATCTTGGCAGTGCTAAAAGTCATGTTGTGAGGTTAAACCGTTATGGGTTCTTCTTAAGAGTAAAAACGACTTTTTGGCTTTTAATGAAAATAAGTACTTCATTATTATATTAATTAATCAATTAATTATGCACGGCTTAATCACGCTTCCTTTACAGGGATGTGTTCCTCTGTTTTTAACGGAACAGTTGTCCACATTTTAAGAAACTGGCACTTGAAAAGCCAAGAAATGGCTAAAGTGAAAGTACTTTAAATAAATAAATAAATAAATAAATACAAAATAAGAAAAAAATCAGCTGGGAAAAAAATGTCTTTCGGGTTAATGCATCAATAACAAATAAACCATAAGTACCCTGATCATCCTTCTTTAACTCTTTGGCGAAACGGATACAATACTCTTCAACAGAAATATATGCGCATCAAAATAAATAGATCTTGAAAAAGACAAGAAACGACAGTTGTGAAAGTAAGTATTTCATAAACACTTTAGCTGGAAAAATATATGTATACGGTCTTCCATGTTATTTCAATAAACCAAAGTACCCTGATAGGCCTAATGAAACTTTAACATTTGGCAAAATAATACCTTCAAAAGATATATGTGCATCAACATAAAACAGCTTTTGAAAAGACAAGAAATGGCGATGGTGAAAGTACGTATTTCAGAAACACTTCAGCTGGGAAATAAAAACTAAGATAATTCTGGTTAACTCTTTCAGTGCCAAAGTCGTATACGAGATATATTTGTTGGTTCAAAATTGCCAAACCTCGTACATGTACGAGGTAGAATAAGCATGCTATCACAAGGGGGCGCTCTCGCTCTTTCTAATAGCTTTTTCATTCAGGTACGACCTGTATTTATTTGTTTCATTCGATTTCGAGTTCTAGTTCTTGCGAGAGGGTTCAGCATGCATACTGCAAAAAGTGCGGAATTGAAATTCCCCTGTGTGCAGGACAGTGTTTCAGGGTGTATCACTATGTACCTGACTGCTATTGACTTTCCAATATTCTAAGGATATATCAGGGAGCAACAACAACAAATTTAGTGAGTAAAACTTATTTACTTTTTTTGACAGAATTTTGAACAATTAAAAAAAAAACGCTCGAAGTTGCAGTGGGCACTTTAGGGTTAAACTTTTCAAATTTTGCGGGCACTGAAAGAGTTAATGCGTAAGTTAAGTAAACCAAAACTATCCTGATCATTTAACTTTTGGCAAAATGATACATAACTTCAGCAGATTATATGTGCATCAACAAAACAGCTCCTGAAAAGACAAGAAATAGCGACTGTGAAAGTACAAGTATTTCAGAAAATTTCAGATAGGAAAAAATAAATGGTCTCTCAGGTTAATGCATCAATTAGCCTAAGTAATGCCCTGATCATGCTACTTTAACTTTTGACAAACTGATACTTTGCTTCAACAGATATACTTGCATTAATAAACAGCTTTTTAACCTTTAGTTTCTTTTAACTAACACTATTTGGCAATGTTAATGATAATTTGGTAATTAAGATTAATAAGCTGAACTTGAGACAAATAATATCCCGAAAGTACCCTGAAAATGCTATATTAATTTTGGCAAAACAATACATAACTTCGACAGATATACTTTAAGATTTACTTTCGTTTAACTACATGTAATATGGCAATGTTAACGATAAAACAGATTAATAAGCTGAACTTGAGATATATGGCAGTAGGCGATACCTAGGGGCAGGAAACAAATCGTTTCATTTTGTCCATTCACACTACAGCACAGTCCTAAGCTATATATATATTTTATATTATATTTTATATTTTAAGTCTAAATAGCATAAGATATTATAAGACAATAATCTATACTTGCTTTCAGTTTACTTTTTAAAAATACTGAGAAATTCAACTGTGGATAAGGTTACTTGTCAAATGTAATTCTTTAAAACAGTACCCTACGTTAGAACTGAAGGCAAGGCACTGACTATGTGAAACCTGCAGTTGCTACCGTCGCTACGGTTAAATGTGACAACTGATAGAAAAAAAAAATTGGAGTTGTAAGGGTAGGGGTGGGTGAGAGGGTAGGGGTGGGTGAGGGGGTCGGGGAGGAGTAGGGTTGGGTTTTTTGGTCACTGCTTCCAAACCACCCCCACCAGATAAACATGTTTAAACACAGAATTTGTGTCATCAGAACCTTTTAAGGCTGAACTCAAAAATAAATAAATTAACGGACAAACAAATTTACCCCATAGCTGAGGTTACTGATTGCAAAAGTGGAATGAGTTGAAACAAAATATAGGGAAAAGATGCAAAATATATCAATAGATAAACAAACAGGAACAAAATATGAAAGCCAATTTCTGCAGATTAAACTCTACTTCAACCGCACACACAAAGTATTAAATCGTTTCTCTCCCAAAAATAATGCTTAAAACAAACATGGCAAACCAAGAAGTTTTACAAGTTGCCCCCAAAACAATCATGCACTTAATATTCATAAACCTAGCATTTGCATAATATCAGTAAATATTCATAAAACAATCATTTGCATTTACACTAAATTGGTACATCCAATCAAAGACTTTGGCACGAAATAAAACACAACCACTCTGACCAGTACAAACACACACTTTCAATTATTGTAAAAACAAAATGCAAATAAGTTCACAACAATCACACTTGTTCAAACTGCACCTATTGTTGTCTTATCTAAAATATATATATCACTCATTAATTTTGTCAGCCAGATTTTCACAAAACACTACTCAATGCACTAATTCAATGACACAAAAACAAACGCCACACAACATGCATGTACAAAACACACAGAGCCTTTTTAAAAGGCAAAAAAATTATAGCTATCCACTCTGCATATTCATGAAGAGAGTATGCATATTGATGAGGTAATGTGCATATTCACTGTATATTCTAATCAGCCATGGTCTCGGAGGTTCTTCAATATCTCATTATTTCTATCTAAGATTGTATGTCATATTTCCACTTATTCAGTCTTTCATTTTTTGTCACGCACCAAGTTTGACCATGAACTTACATGCAGTTGAATTTCCGAACATCATTTCAGTGAAAACTTTACTTGTGAAGAAAAACAACTTCGCTGTCTTTCATTCTTTGTTTTACTTTAATAGGCCTACTTCTCACCCTTGCTGGCCATCTCAGCGATATGCTTAGCGATGTTATCGAAGCTATCCTTCCCCATGTAGTCCATTTGACCCATTTCCCAGTCTTCCTGCTTAGAGGCCTTCATCGGCAAGTCATCTGCTGATATGGGACGGGCCAGGACAGGAACGGGCCCGAGATGAAACATCCCTAGCTTATCAGACTGCTCGTCAATACCCTGAAACAAAATGGATGCCAAAATCACAAATTGAATTCTTCTACGAACACTTTTTGAAATGTCTTTCTGCATTGTGTGACGTATGTCTTTCCTATCATTATCCTTACTAAGTTACTATCCCTTCACGTTAAATGAGCCATGATTAGTGAACAGGATTTTGCTAACAGTTTTAATCATGTGTAAAAAAATAAGAGCAGTTACTTCTATCAGAACACATTTTCCGTGACCAAAATGAGCTAGAACTGTAAAATGGATTTTTTTTTTGGGGGGGGGATATTTTGGGGGGGGGGGGGGGGGTGGCCAGGGGGGTGTTATTTGTGGGGGTGGGGCATGTGTGGTTGTGGGGTGCACAGTGGTCGTGGCGCGGGAGGGGGATAGGTCCCACAAAGTGACATTATATCATCATCAGGGGCATTTTTCCATACCAAGCAAGAAGGTCACATTGCTTTTAGGTTTTGCATTTGCTCTTATTTTACTGTTGTCATTACCTGTGGTTGTTCCTCGGTCTTCATACCCATTCCAGCAACCTCGGCCATATGCTTGGCGATATTATCAAAGCTGTCTTTACCCATGTAGTCCATCTGTCCCTTCTCCCAGTCTTCAAGATGAGAGAACTCATCCTCAACATCATCAGGAGGCAGGTCCTCCTCTGCTGCGGCAGTGGGGCCGCCCTCCAATTCACTGGTCTCCACGCACAGCTTGCCAGACTTGATCAACAAATCCACAATCTGAAAGCGTAATTAAACGATCCAGAACACAATTTCTTTGGGGGGGGGGGCAAAAAAAGTTTTGTTCCCGAAAAGTGGGTCCAAAAATGTCCCGCCACAAATTTAATTTGAAAAGCAAGGGGAGGGGGTGCAAATGTATTGCTTTTGTGGAGTTTTGTATGCAATGGCTGACGTTTAGCGACGTTACTAAAACAAATTAGGTTCGTTTTTTTTAGTGGGGGGGGGGGGGGCATGGCCCCCGTGGCCCCTCCCCCTTGGATCCGCCATTGTACTGTACATTCACTGAGGCCCCCTTCAATGGAGAAACTATTGTGCCAGCTATTGTACAAAGCAACTGCCCCATGACAGATTATCTGAACGATCTGAACATGACGACGATCTGAACATTAGCTACACAATCATTTCGGGACCTCTGTGAGTGTCCGGAGATAGCTAGCTCGGACTCGTCTTTAGTTCAACCCTAAAAATCGCCTTTGCAATTCTGAGATCTTGCTAATTAGGTTATAAGAAAAAAAAGCCATGAAGAAAGGAGTACATGTGTTCTTTCGTATCGCCCCCATTTTTACATCTTTAAGCCATACACGTTTTATTTACAAAACAGGAAAAGATTTGCCGAGCATCATATTCCTCAAAACACCAATCAAAGAACTTCAGGTGTTTTATAGATTCTTGTTCTCTAATTTACCTTCGGTTTTTCTACAGCCAATCCACCGCCACCACCACCCATCTCATCAGCGACGATGTTATCATCCAAGCCGTCCTCGCCAAAATCAAACATCGGTCCATTCTCTATGTCCTTCTCGGGGGTGCTGGTTCCCATCGGCAAACTGTCAGCCGACTCATTGGGACTAGTCATAGGATTAACCTCCACACAAAGATTCCCAGATTTGATTAACAGATCTACGACCTGCAACAAAAAAGAGATGAGAAAATCACTGCTTTTGAATTGACTCAGGAAAGGAAAATGCCAAAAAGCGACCAATCAGAAGTAAGGCCTCTTGGGATTTTTCTTTTGCACTATCTCAAGTATATCTATAGGAATTTTTTTACGGTAAAAACATGTTGGATTGCTGTACAGATTTGAAGAAATTCGCTTATTTTCAATTTATTTTATTAATTTTTTTTGTCTGCAGCACCTTTGGTTTGTCTCCCTCTACGGCAATGTTGTCATCGACTTCTCCCTTTTTTTCGTTCTGATCCGAGTCCTCAGTTGGCGAGTCTTCTGGCAACATGGTAGAGATGCTCAACGGATCAACTTCCACACAAAGTTTTCCAGACTTGATCAACAATTCAATGATCTACCAACAACAAAAAACAGATTCAAAACAAAAAGACAAATACCACAGAGTAAAGTCCCCCGCTAGCCAGTACTGGCCCAAGGCTTTCTCAAGTTTCCTAGACACAAAATTACTAGGAAGAGTTCCCTTCCAGTTACTGTTACCCTAAGCTTTACGGCTTAACCCAGATATATAACAAAGGGCCAGTGGATAGAGATTCGAACATCGGACGCTCTGATCATGAGTCACAAAACTTATCCTCTAGCCCACAGGCTCCCCATGTGTACAATCACTTTAAATATGTAACAAAACTTTAAATTTGACCTCACCTTTGGTTTCTGAGGTAGACATCTCATGAGACGTCAGATAACAGGATTTCAGAATACCTTTACCAGGACTTGATTCAAGATAAGTTTGAATTTTATTTTGTTCACTTTTTTTCCATTTCTCACTTTTTGTTTGTCACCAAACTTCTCGTCAGGCCCCCCAGCGATGTGCTTGGCAAAAATGTCTTCGTAGACGTCTTTGCCCAGGTAGTCAATCTGTCCCTTTTCCAACTCTTGCTGAAAGGCGTCCGCAATAGGCAAGAATTCTGCCGGCAGAATAATGTCCTGCAGTATTTAAAAAGAAAACAAAACAATTGATAATTTTGTTTTAAAGCTACAAATGCTAACTTTCCATTAGAAACAAAGACCTTAACAAGTAATTCAACACTTGAGAAGAGACTAACTCCACCATTAAGGTCTCCATTGTGTTAAAAGACTTAAACCTGAATACATTGTCTGTATAGTCTTTTCTCAAGCAATGTCACTACAACCTGCAAATATATCAACACTCCCAAGCACTTGGGACTTTCTTCCCCACATTTACAAAAAAAGAGAGAAGATTTTGGATGGTTAAGATCTTTTTTCATTCATTTAAAAGTATTTTTGGTTTTACTTCTTCAACAAGTTTTGGTGTGAAGCCCATCTTGTCCTTTTTGCTAGCCTCATCAGCAACGATATTATCATCGACGACGTCCCCTGCCATATAGAACATGGTTCCCAAGTCCTTCAGAGATGGTGGTTGGGTTGGTTTGTCTTCTGTTGGCACGTCAGTTTCCTGGAATAATGAAGCCACAACAGATCATCTCTTAATTGTAAGTTTACCTTTGTGAGCCAATTAACATGTCACATCACTGTAGGCTAAAGGTTTGTTTTTAATTCCACCATACCTTTGGTTTATCATCCGACTTTTCACTCGTGCCAGCCATCTCAGCGATGTATTTGGCGATGTTTTCAAAGCTGTCTTTGCCCAAGTAGTCAATCTGTCCTTTCTCCCACTCCTCCTGAGTTGTGACCTTGATTTCAACATCCTAGTGCAAGACAAACACAGATGCCAAAAATATATTTTCAAAAAAATGAAAAACATCATGAAAAAGAACTCCGAAAAAATACAAATAAAAACTCTAAGCCTCTGAAAACAAGTCAATCTCAGCTCCATCACAAGTCAATCGCAAGTCACAAGACAATCACAAGTCAATCACAAGTCAGTCACAAGTCAATTACAAGTCAATCACAAGACATTCACAAGGCAATCACAAGTCAATCACAAGTTTACCCCAAGTCAACCCCAAGTCAATCACAAGTCAATCACAAGTCATCCGGTCCCAAGTTAACTCACAATTAAGCTTATGACAAAGGCATTCCTTTGTTGTTGTCTATTCTCTGTCTATTCTCATACGACTGGACTTGTGAAATGACTTGTGATTTATTTGTGACCAGCATGTGATGCAGCCTTCTCATGATCCGTACGACTTGTCACCTTTTTGTCGTCGAACTTGACTTTGCCACTCTCCACATCAGCGATGTGCTTGGCGATCTTTTCAAAGCTGTCTTTTCCCAAGTAGTCAATCTGTCCCTTCTCCCAATCCTCCTGATGCGAGGCCTTGTCATCTTCAGTACCCTGCAAGAAACAAACAAACAAACAAACAAACAATTACCCAACAACCGAACATTAACAAACAAACCAATCAGTAATTCTTTCAAGTAGCTACCATAAAGTTATCGCTCTTGTACATGGTATCATGTAATATAATGTCAGTTTTGTTTTGTTTTACTTCTTTATTAATACCTGTGGCTTTCCTTCCAATTTCTTGCTCTTGCTGGCGATTAACTTGGCGATGTAGTCAATGCTGATGTAGTCCGCGTGACCCTGTTGCTGAGGCTGATGGGATACCTCGTCGCTAGGCATGCCTTCTGTCGACACTGTGGGGCTACCATCCTTCAGAAACTGCCAAAAATCATCAAAACCCTGCAATTATAACAAAATACAAATAAAAGAATTAAATGTTTCTATTACATATAGTATGCACTATTTCCAAAGGGAGAAATGTCTTGGACTGACTAGTATGAAGTGAGCCCTCTTGTGTCACTTTTGCCTCATCTAAAATGTCTAAAACATCCCTATCTAGATTTTTTTTAAGCCGCACAAACATAAAATATGTAAAACTGACTTCCACCTTTTAAGTCAATGGCATGGAGCAGCAACGCAACACAAAATTTAATCGCACCGAAAACTTCACTTAGAAACAGCTACAGTAACCCAACTTATGTATTTTGCTTGTGACAGTTCTTTAAATTGGCGGAATTTTGCTAATTTTTAGCATAATTTTTTTTTCTCAATATATCTGCTTAGCTGAGTTTAATTAAACTCTCACCGCAGTCAGAATTCGCTACAGCAGAGAATCTGAAATGAACTTTGACCTGTTCTTATCTAAATGAACTTTGACCTGTACTTATCTGCAGCATTATAATCAAAGGATTAAAGTGCATTGCAAAACTGTCATGTTTCTGTTGTTGGACGTCAGTAAAAAAAAATTGCGGTTGATCAATACTTCTGTATGATAAATCACGAAGAAACTGACAAATTAATCAATGCCATTGTGCAGTGATGGGACGTTTTTTCTGCATGAAACCTTTTGAGGCAACAAATTTGTTTTCAATATCATGCCATTTCCTTTAAAAACGCTGGACACATACAAATTCCACAGAGTAACAACTAATTCGGTTTTTTTTTCTATTGGATAAATTTATTCCTTTGCACAACATACGCAAACATTTGTTTACATGGCCTGACTGTAGTAGATTAACACGATACTTTTTGTTAAATATGCTACGATTGAAATTCTTAAACCTACTCTAAAAGTATATCTGTGTATATTTTCAGCAAATAACAGCAAAAGGAAGAGAGAGTGGGACTTTCTCTTGGGACAAGTCAAAATTACTCTTGAAATTGAGAAGCTGGTCCCCGTCAGCAAAGAAATAGCGCCCTCTATCTTCAAATATGAGGGCATAAAATTGTACAGAAGTTGCATTTTGTTTTCAATGTCTGATCTTGTGTCATTACTCTAATGCCAGATATTTATTCTAATTTCAAACAAATGTTTATGTTTACAAATCCTGTTATTTTGGGGCTGAAATAAATCAGTTTTTCCCAAAAAATCTCAGAGGCGGGGCACTGCCTCATGTCCGCGAATTTCAGAAGGGGGTGGCGCATAATAATGGTTAAACAACAAACACGCCCGAAACTAACTCAAGTTGAGAAAACATTGTCTATCACTCCAAAAATCTGACGATCACAAAAAGACGAATAAATATGGCTCATGCCCTTGAGGTAATTATAAGAATTTTGAAAATGCATGCATATGCTCAGCGAAAAAGGAAATGCATGAATGATATACAACTGAAAGCGAAATTTAGCGAAATCAGAAAAGGTTTCATGAATTAAGACCCAAAAAAACCCCCAAATATTGGAACTACCTAGCTTTTTTGATTAAAATTCTATAAACTTTTTAAAATGTGGCATTGCTGATGACGTTTGGCACACTAAGTTGCATTTTATTTCTACACTAACCAATACTAACATATTTAATTCACAGTCTAAAAGCACCGATAACTTAGGAACAAATACTGGAAGATTTTGCAGCATATTAATTATGAGCACTATGTTTACATACGCCATATAGGGAAAGAATTATCACGATCACACATTACCAACATCACAACAGTGCATGCTTTTTTTTTTACCTTAATAATTTATCAGAAATTTATAACTATTCAAGAGAATTTTGTGAGTTTCGTCAACGGAAACACTATCCTAAGTCAAAGCAAGACACTTGTTGGATGTGTAGAAAAGACTTAAGGACAGGCGGAGAGTATGTTACCTCCCTAAAAACTACCTCTCCTCCTCAACAACAAAATCTAAAAAAAAAAAGAAATAAGAAAATAAAATATACTTTAAAAACCTTGTGGCTATTCAAACACCTCACACACCAAAGTCTAGAGGATTTACAGACATTTTTCCAGAACTTTCTGAAAAAAGTGGATTTTTTTTTTTTCCAACGAACTTGCAGTGACTGACATCACTGCACTAACAAGCATGATACTGTCTTCTTTGAATAAAATACCAAGCCTAGGATTAAATCTTGAGAAACAAAAAATAGTCAGCTACTTCCTTTTTTGGACTAACTAACCTTGGCTTAAGTAAAAAAAAAAGTAAAACAGGAGGAGTCAGGTCGGCTTGGCGGTACTTTCCTCGCCTTCCAACGCTATGGCCCGGGTTCGATTCCTGCCCTGGTCCACATGTGGATTAGGTTTTCAGTCCCTACCTGATTCTGTGGGTTTCCCCCAGAATACTCTTCTGGGGTTTCCTCCCACCTCTAAAACTGAAATTTCCTCTCATTTTCCTCTCTACATGTTTCTTCAGGCTTGCGAGCTACAGTGCCTGGGGCACTTTTGAGGAATCCTTGGTTTCATTACCAGGGACAAAGTACTCCTAAATTAAAAAAAAAAGGAACCATAGTAAACGGTCTAAAACTACAATAAACGAAACCCTGATTTGGGGTTACGTTTTCTGGTGCCTAACAAATATAAACTTTTTAGTTATATATCTGTGGGTATGAATCACACCTGAGATACATGTATGCCTGAAATTGTTTTTTTTTCTAAAATAACTGGAACAAAGGCATGAAAGTCAAATCCTAATTCTAAAAGTTTTCTAGAATATTCGTAAAAAAAGGAAACTAAACTCTAACTAGGATTTAATTGCCTATAAATCTAAGCAAAGGGAAAATGAAAGGTGGAAAAGGTGAAATGCATTGCAGCATTAAAAAAAAATCATGCAATTAATATTCATTAACCAACTATTTGCATAATATGAATATGGAGGACTTTGGCAAAAACTGATATTAAAGGAGCCACTCTTGACTACATAATTCCATGTCTCATTTGCATAAGGTCACAGTTGCACATTGTCCTTCACAGTTATCATGGTAATGACGTTGTAAATAAAATGCTGTTGTTCATTTAGTTGTTTTTAGTTGTTTTCTCATCTTACATATGTACACACTGCTCACAAGTTTCACCTAAAGATATGTGTTTCGGTACGAAAATAACTATGCTACTCTACAAGGAATATACACTAACTCTTTAAGACAGGGAAGCATTTCCTACAGCCAATAGAGTACTAGCCACTCTGCATATTCATGAAGAGTATGCATATTCATGATCTACATACATGTATGCACAGTTATTATTACAAATTTTAATCAGCCATAGTCATTAATTTTTTTGTCTATTTTTTGCTCTTTATTTGTTGTACTTTTCACAAAAATTGTGATTAACACTTGGGGTTAAATGTTTCTTTCATATCCAGACGGCGGCAAAATTTAACCCTCAAACAACTGCGTTCACTCAAGAATTTTGTTTGGCAACGGTTGGATTTTACTGCCACAACTCATCATAGAGAAGGCTCGTTATTTACTTCACGGCCAAATTCCCCACGCCAAATATACTGAACAGATCTAGAGAGTAGGTATGTGCCACAATGGTCACTCTAAGTAGGCAATCACACAAAATAAAAACATTCTGAAGATTTACCTTAAGTGAGTATAAAGACTGGTTACATTATCTTTGGATTTAAACTGATGACTAAATTAAATTAAAAAAATTTAAAAACCTTTATTTTATAACCCCGTCTTTGAGCATGATTACTCTTAAAATGTTTAAAGGGACGTGTAAGTAAGCTGTGAGATCGTTCGTCTCAGGGCCATTGTTACACTTCAATCTTTCGGACTGAAAGTTACTTTCAGATGTTATCATTTCACTTCAGAAATTTAATAATGAAAAGAATAAAATAAAGAACAATAAACCTTCATCAAGATACGTGTATATACTCTCTATTTCGAGCGATTTATTTCAAGTTCCGAACTTGCCCTCATCAGCAAAAAGGCCTTACAAATTTTTCACAGTAAAGAGAAAATTACTTAATGACCCTCTGCAGTCTTGTCCCAGGAAAATAAAATAATACTCATTCGGATGGGCACGTTTGAGTTTTAGCCAGAGATAGGCACGTTTCCGCTGTTGCCAACCAATCAGATTGACCCTTTTATGAGTTGTAGCTAAGAGTTTTCTAGGAAGCCGCTCGCAAACTGGTTTTATCGGCCTCCCCTTTCTGAAAAAAAAAAACCCACCACAGTGGTTGCTTTGGCAATGTGCTGTGAGTTAAAAATAATAACATGGTTCTTTTCAAAGACTTGTCTATTTTGTGACAAAAATTGAGATCTTGAAAAAAGGGTAACATCAAACCCTTTAAGTTTTAGTGCTTGGGATAAGGTCAACAAAGTTCTGCCTCAAACACGATGCTAGGATAAAAAAAAAAAAAAGGCCTTGACATTCAACAAAATGCTCCTGAAAAAAAAATTGTCTTGGAATTAACTTCTCTGGATGACACCCACCCTCTCTGGCTGGCAATTTCAACAAGGCCAGCCCAGCAGTCAAAATTAATCAGGTGACTGTTTTTAACAGTTGAGTGCTCCCTGCTTTCATAAAGCAGGATTGACTGGCTGTGATTGTTATGAAACCTGATATAGCTATGCTTTGACTGTAGGAGACTGATAAGCCAGCTGTGCCTACCAGTCACCTGCTTTTGTCTGTTGATGGAATTTGACTGTCACAGTGCCTTTGCAAGAAATATGATCTGACTGTTGGTGACTAGCCTGTGTAAAAGGCATGGTAGGGCAACAGGATTGAATTTTTGACTGTCTGTGACTGATCAAACAAAAGGAGGGTTAATTCATAAGAAAGATGGCTGTGGCACACAGAGTAACATTGCCATATCTAATTGACAACATCCTGGGAAACCTAACTCTTCATATCCAAATTTTTTTTAAACATCTTTGATAACTTGGAGAACTAATTCCTAGAGCCTTGAAAGTGAATGGAAAAAGCTTGCACTACAAGTTCTAAACTATGCACGTAATAAGTTCGAGAAGTATTGCTTGATTTCATTCACGTACTGTGTTGAAGCCACAGTAACGTTTTATACAAGACAGTATTTGTATATTTGTAATTTTTCTTTTTTTTACACCAAAGAAAACTAACTTTTGGTTTTTAATCAAGTGGAACTTGATTTCTCCGAAATTTTTAAATCAGACTGGGATCGTCAACCACGTCACATGATCTGATTTGAATAAAATCATGATTTGTGTAAATTCCTAAAAAATAAAAATACTCAAAAAGGACAATCCATATTTCCATAGTCCAAAAAACTAATGCTGAACCTCTGTTTTTGTTATTTCAAATGAGGGTCTGATCAAACAATCACATAAAGCACACAATTTTTTCTAAGTACAAAATAAAATTTAGATTTTAGCCGAAAGGGTTAACAGTTTTAACACAGGTCATAAGAAGTTACAAGTGGCAGAATCTAAGCTGATTTTCGCTTAGCAGTTATATTGAGTAAGCGATTATGCTTTCACAGCTTTACAAACTTTGACGTTTATCAGCTTTTGAGTTTTGGGGTCGACACACAAAGTAACCCCTGGACTGACATGATGGGTTTCAGAACCCAATCTCATCGGAGACCATTTTCCAATACGAGTTAAAAGCTTCACATTGCATTTTTTTTAGGGTTTGTTTTTTGTTTCTTTTTATTTCTTCGGCACCTTTGGTATGGCCCCGGTCGTTTCTTTCTTGCTCGCCACCTCGGCCATGTGCTTGGCGATATTATCGAAGCTGTCCTTCCCAAGGTAGTCAATCTGTCCCTTCTCCCAGTCCTCTTGGTGCGAGACGTCGGGCAGGGAGCCTTCTGACAGCGTGGGGCTGCCCATCGGGCTAGCCTCTAAACGGAGCTTGCCGAGCTTACCCGACAAATCAATCCCCTGCAACAGAGTAAACAAAGTAAACAACAACAAAAACAAACAAGGGGGAAAGACATTGGTAAAAATGTCAAAAAAATGAGTCACATAAACTGAAAATTTTTCCATTTCTTGTTTTTGTAAGATGGGAAACAGTAGAACACACAATTTTTAGCCCTAGCCCGTCCAAATTACTGTACAGGGTGGTCCACAAACACCTCGACACTTTTTCAGACGCAGATTTCTTGGAATTGGGGAGACATGCTAAAATTGTTTCAGGATATTCTTAAACTACTGCATCTTCGTGGTATATGAGACTGAAAATGCTGAAAATAATACCTAAATTAAGAAACATGAGAAATGTCGATTGTTTACAGAAAGATGGTCAAAAACTAGTTTTTCCACATGCTAGCCTATGAGATATGGTCAACAACACAATAGCACTGCACGCACAAAGAACTTCAATATATTATGTCTACATAATTGCCACAGATGTGGACAAACTAGTTTTGACCATTCTTCTGTAAATGGCCGCTATTTCTTAATTTCAGCTTTATTTGCAACATCGTTTTCACCATATACGACCAAGATCTTGCAGTTTAGGAATATCTAAAAACAATTTCAACATGTCTCTTCAATTTTGAGAAATCTGCCTCTGAAAAAGTGTAAAGTTTTTTGGACCACGTCATCTAAAAACCACATCATCTAAAAACAGAACAAACAAGGGCAGAAACGGCAAGCGTGACAACATCATACAAAGCTGAAAGGTCCAACTCATAATAAACCAATCCACTAAGTCTGATAGGTCATTTTCAGTCGCTACGCCACAACTCACACCACCTAAACTGATTGTGCAAGTTACCCCACAATTTATTGCGCAAGTCGCGGACTTACACACTATGAGACTTTCGTGAAATGCGTCATAAGTGCAATGCTGCGCAGCGTAAAATGATGCGCAGCTTATGCAATTAATTATGGCGCAGGCGGAGTTGCGCCATTGCGTAAAGTTTCGTGAAATCGGCTGCTGAAGGGATCAAGGAGGGGCACGCGTTGTCGCTCACATGCGCAGTGGACTAGGCCTACAGGATCGCTCTATTGCAAAACTCCAGAGATTATCGTTTGAAGATCATACCTGTTCATGCTCAATGTTCGGCCTGATGTTGGCCAGGAAGATATCCCACCATTTCTTGACGTATTTCAAGTCGTGCCCGTTGCCGCAACCCTCGGGCGGTGACAGGCAATTGGTGTTGGGGTAGTAGGTGTACAACCAGGGCTTGGCTGTACCGATGAAGTGAACGATCTTAATACCCTGGCCAAATCTGTAATTACAAACAATCGCAGAGAATTAGGTCAGGGATAGATCGACTGATAGATCGATTCCAGTGATTAAAGGTACGGTAGATCATTTGTAATTTGTGCGTTTTTTTGTTTGAAGCAACAAAAGTGCTCAAAATCTACACAAGGGTGCTTAACAACTAACCTGATGAAGTTTTAGCTCAGTGAATGCTGTTATTCCAAGAAAACAATATTCTAGGATCTCGATTTCAATTCAAAAGTCATGTTTTGTATTGCGCCCGAAATCAGCATCCGGGACACGTTCTCATTCAGCCGATTGCAGATACGTGATGTCAAGCATAAACCGACAAATTATAGCAACCACACGTCGTGTCAACGCTTGCGCACACCCATTCACGGCTTCGCCAAATTACAAACGAACAACTAACGGAAATTTTAAAAAATGCGTCTTTAGACACATCTTTGGAAATAACCTTCTGTTATTGTTTTCTTCAAAATGACAGCTTGCCAGAAAGAATAATTTCACAGGGAGTTTAGTCCCGTTACTATCTTTAAACCAAGTGTACCTTTCAACACTAATTTTTTCAGTGACTTTTTGGATAGCTGCAAATGATATACTCTACCTTTAAATTATTGTAAGTACTTTCTGTGGTTAACTAGAATGTAGTCTGGTGCTTTTCACATTCCTAGTAAATAATGCCAAGAGGTTGGGTCAAGGTACCTTTCTAAGGCAGGTCGGTATGAGTAGCTGACTGCTGACGTCATATTATAGATGAATGGTAGATGGTACTTGATGTCTAACGTGGACCAGTTACTGAAGTAGGTGTTAAGCAACCCCTGGTCGCCACCTGTCAAGATGAAACAAGACAATCAATTACAGGAATGATTCTTAAAGGGAATTTTTTGGGAACATATTTTGTGTAACTTTCTACTCTTAAATGTATAACGGTACCAAAATACCCCTGAAAATGGCAAAACGAAACTTGAAAATAGGATTAAATGGGATAGAAAGGTGCATTTCCAAGGATTGCATTAAAAAAAATACATTTCATGAGCCCAATTTGGCATTTCTAATGAGCAACAGTATTGCCAAAAAAAACTGGTTTAATATTTATTGTAATGTGGAACAGTGTGGATTATTTTCACAGTATTCAAATACTGTGAACAATTGTTTTTTTTGTCATTGGTCTTCCTCAAATAATCACATGTATTGTACTTTCCTGGACCATGACCACCACAGGAAATAAAGGAAACAACAAGACTAATTTCCTTTTGATTTTGAGAGTCATTTCCAAAAACAAATAATGTGTACCAGTTCCATGAATTGTGGCTTCCCAGGATTACAAAGTTATTTTGATGTTGATGTTTAAAATTCTAGTTCCACAAAAATTACAGAGGCATGGGGTTGAGATTTAAGCTTACCGTCGAAGCTGCCCTGTGTCACGGCACATTGTAGTATGCCCTGGTATGTTTCCTCCGACGGACAGAAGACAAAGACACCGGAGTTGAAGATATCTGGCCAGCCGACGTCTGGCGCCGCTGAAAATTCATCCCTCTCAAACAGATCATCAACGTTTTGAAGAACCTACAGCAATCGAAAAAAAATGCTTTTAAAATTGGACGATTGTTTACCAAATATGAGCACCGTTTCTGAAGAAGGGTCTGTGTTTTTAATGTGTCCAAGTTGGTAATGAGTAACTCCATTTTATATTAATAGCCACAGAAAACTAGTAGCCTGGTAATATTCAGTGTTGTTTAAAACTTGTATTCGGCATACCTAACGCAAAATTATGATTATGTGAAAAAAGTACAAATATATCAACATGCAACCCTGTTGCTCAAACTCATCAAACCGTCAAGCATGTCAAGCCAAGCATTAATACACACACTTGTACTTGTTTTTTCCCTCATACTTGACTACAAACTCAGCCAAATTTCGAGGTGCTCCAAATAGACACTATTATTTTCATGTATGTGCTAAGCCAACATTGGCCGAGTACCAGTCAGTGGCAATGCACATCAAATGACATATTGGCTGGTCACCAGTTTTTTTTCTGCCAAATTCTGTGCTTTGAAGCGACTCATGAATGGTGGCTGCATGAATCTTACTAAGCAGTCGGCATCGATGAAGACGCATTTCTTGTACTGTTTCAACGTCCAGCAGTGGACTTTGGTGAAAGTGATGCCTAGCTCTGGCCTGGTCAACATGGCAAGATGGGCGGCATCCTGGCTGTCGAAGGGATCCACTTGCTGTATGACGTCATAGATCAACGACAACTGCCTCCTAGAAGGAGAAATAAGAGGGACAGGTGCTGAAAAGGCTGGCCAGCTGCAGTCTAGTTCATAACGACATGTCACTCAAGGGTAAAATCACAAGTCATCACAAGTCCTTCAAATTCATTCAGTCCAATTAAATCACTGGTAAATCACAAGTTAACCCTAACCCTCCAGGGTATGTTTGCTAGAACCCTGCCAAACGCAGCAACATGCAACACTTGACTATGTGACAAGCCTGCCAAATGTAGCAAGATGCATCAGGGAAAAGTCTCAAGGCCACACTGCCTCAGAGTCCGTGGTCACTGCATGCAGCAGGATACAACTGTGGCATTGTTCAATGGGACTTAGCTCTCATTGTTTCAGAGCTGGCCATTCATGCACTGGTGTTGATAGCTGGATGCATCAAAGTGCACCAGTTCTTTTCCACCTGGTGCACTGTGTTGCGTCTGGCAGGGTTAGGGTTAAATTAATGTACAGTACCAGAAATCAGGAGTCAGATCATGGATGTATTAATCAATCACAGGTCATATCACAGGTCAAATCACAGGTCAAATCACAGGTCAAATCATTTTTCTAATCACAAGTCAATCACAAGTCAAGTCACCAGTTAATCACAAGTACATGTAAAGTTATTTTACCAGTTAAGTCACAAGCATGATAAGTCAAGACAAAACAAAATTAGTCAAATCACAAGTCACATAACAAGTCAAAATATTTTTCAAATCACGAGTCAATCACAAGTCAAATCACCAGTTAATCACAAGTAAAGTTATTTTACCAGAAGTCACACGCATGACAAGTCAAGACAAAACAAAATTAGTCAAATTACAAGTCACATAATTAACAAGACCAAAATTATAGCGGGTGGAAATGACAAAGGAAAGCCTTGATCACACCATGGAGAAATAAAACATTTCTCCATGATCACACAATCATTGGACACATTCTTTTTGCCAACTACCTACATATTTTGCTCAGCTTATCGTGCCAAAACTAAGTTTCATTTTGCTGTCATTTTTTTTTAACCAAGCTGTATAAACATTAAAGCTATTAGATCATATTTAATAGAGAATAATACAGTGTGTGTATTTTGTTGTAATGTAAAGCGGAATAAAATTTAAAAAAAAAAAAAAAAAAAAAAAAAAAAAAAAAAAAGCTGTATAAACATTTTATGTACGGTAGCTCAGGAACAGTAATGTTACTGGATACTGCAAACGAAATCATGTCAGAGACGTGACCTAAATGCCACAATGAGGAATTCAGAATATTGTTATCGTTTCAGTAAATGCATTTTCACTTTCCTAAAGGACTATCAGCATTACAAACCAGACCTTATGGTAGAGGATATGGTTTAACAACTGACATCACCTGACAAGGTTAACATTCTCTACGTCATTAATAAATTTACATCTGCTCACCTCATTGGCTGACTGACTTCTTTCGTTACCATGACAACCAGCTGCCTCGTCGTGCCCACATCGCGTAATGACTGTCCGAGGACCAGGGCCCCGTACCCATATGGGTCATTAGTTGTCAAGGTAACAAAGGCTTCATCGTCGACTAAAAACGAAAAACATAAACGAAAGACAGATTTTAAGAAATTTACAACTTAAGAAGTAATGTCAGACTTCTTTTACCATCTCGAAGTTGTAAAAGGTTTATCCTAGGGCTGTGCATCGGAGTATAGAGTACCCAACCGTTGATTTCCGGAACCGTTTCCAGATTTTGGGATCGGGTACCTGTAACCAACTTTGTAATAACTTTACTTCTCAGACAATGAAAAAGAAAGGTTGCGAGTGTCATTTGTCGGGATTTTTCAAAATGAAAGCCATGCTACATGTACATGTAAAAGCAAAACTATATTTCAAGTTTATGATGCTTATGCAAGTTGCAGTTTTCACCATATAATAAGCTATAGAGCTCACTGTATACACTTGTATCTTGCAGCATTGATGCACCGATGTGGCAGTACCGGTGTAGCGTGAATATCCGACTCCATGAAATGTGGACTCATTGGTAGTACTGTGCACGCATGAGTACGATACTATGCTATTTTTAGGATCGTTTCGGGAGAGTGACCTGTCACGTGCGAGGGATCAACCAATAATAGGAAAATAGGGGTCCGATTTTCATAGGAGTCGGATTTTCATGTGACACCAGTATTATCATTTGAACCTTTATGAAAAATCTGAACAGCAACTTCCACGAATTCAGTTAGGGGTTGCGCTTCTTAAGGGGTACCCGGGTACCGTTTTTTTTTCCAATCGGGTACCAGGTTCCCGTACACCCCAGGTTTATCCTCAGAATACATAAATTTGCATAATAATACTAATACGAGGCGTACAAAATGAGCCTCTGGGTTGTCCAACGAAAGACCCCAAAACAACCCTTTGGCTAACACATTGAGGATAGTGCTATTTGATCTGTACATGTAATCCTATGGGGAACGATTAAACCCATTGCATTTCCTGTCCGCCTGATAATCTCAACTGTTTGACATTTGCATCCTGAAACTCCCTACAATTTTTTTTTTGCCAGGATACTTCCTGGTGAATCCTATGAAGTCCAAATCGAACAGATTGGAGGGCCTATAACGTTTCGGATCCTGGCAGGACACATGTCCAACGACTTTATGCATACAATGTACATGTACATCATGTACATGTACATGTCTACTACAGTAATGCTTTGCCTTTCTCACTCCAGCAAAATTTAAGGATTTGGGAGCATTAACCCTTACAACCCCAACCCTTCAAAATCCAACCGCACGTTTAACTTTTGTTGGAATCCAGAGTGAGGCCTTCGCTAATATTATTTTTATTTCTTTATTTATTCAATTCTTATTTTAACTGGGTAGCCCATTCAGCAGAATCCACTGGTCTCCCATGGGGCCGAATAGAGAGAAGACATTGTGAAGAAAGCAGTCTTAGAGGTGGGAGGAAAACCCCAGAAGAATATTCTGGGGCAAACCTACGGAATCAGGCAGGGACAGAAAACCTAATCTACATATTGGCCCACAGCGGTGGAAGGCGAGGAAAGTACTGCTACATGTAAGTACGCCAACCTGACAACCTAGATGATACCACCACAATCAGAGTCCAACAGTTTGGGTGTTGAGTTTACCATATGGTGTTGGATTTTGCAAGAGTGAGGAAGGATCCTAGTAAATCACTCAAGGGGGTCATACTCAGGCAGGGATTAAGCTTGGCCAGTCATACCATATAAGATTATTCGTCGGAGAAGAATTTTCAAAAATTGTGAAAGAAAATAAATATTGGGTTTGCAGATTAATGGCACTACAGGCAGATTAACTGAATATTTTTACACAGTGGAATATCACAACGGTGGTAAAGTAAACTAAATTGGAACACGTTTGCTTGTTGCATGTGGAACGCACATGAACTGGTATTCAAGATTCAACCATACGAGAAGCATGCAGGGCCCCAGGCTATGACATCAATTGGCATTTGCCTGGCTTTGCAGTGAGCACAAGGCCTGCCCTACATGTACAGTTCATCCTGAGTTAAGTAGGGGACATGCATACTACGAATGTCTGGCGACAGACTGAAGAGTTCGGTCATAGCGCCAATACTCCCGCTCTCTCTACATGCGCCACGTGTCTACGTGCATTTTAAAAAGATGTGCCACAAGTCCTGGACGCTTTTAGAAAAATACGCGTATGGTGATTATTCTAGACTGTTGCCTATTACTATTAGGCAAGGTACAAACAAATGAAACAGTTACCTGTCTGGGTTTTTACGAGAAAAAAAAAAGACTGGTTTTTTTTCTTCTTTCCTAAATGGAGGATTTTCCAAGACTGCAAATGGATTCCCAAATTTTCTCGACTATTTTTGCTGATGCAAAATTGTGTCCAAGGGAGCCATAACCCTTTCTACATCTTGCTACAATTTATTAAAAAATTAATGTTGACAAAATATTTACAAAATATGTTGCAGATGTAAATATATATTGCGAATTTTAAAAAAAGGGAGGTGGCAGGGAAAAAGGAAGCGTATGGGGATACGAGAAACTGGTTTATTTTTTTTACATGGCCTACACATTTGACACTGAAAGAAGTAGCTACGCTTGTAAGAGACTTTTTATTTCGCCAGAGTTATCTATTGGCCCGTCTCCATTTCAAAGACTATTAAGCATGTCACTTCTAACTAGCTACAAGATTTTTAACCGATGGCAAAACCAAAGGTTTTTTTTACAAAATGGCTAAAATATCAGCCTGTAAAATCAACATAGACAGGGAAACAGGGATTTTTCCCCCTAGAACATGACAAAAATATATTTATATTTCCATCATTCTGAACAAAGCTACTTGGGGCAAACATTAACAACCTACCGTATTTTATGAAAAGACATCCCCCCCCCAAAAAAAATATTAAGCATTTACCAAAAGGCTGTATAATTTTTTTTTTTTTTCAGAAAATTAATTTAGAAAAAAATGATACACAATGTAAGGCGAGTTACAATCAGTGAATTAGACAATGTATATTTTCCGACCATAGTACATGGTGTACATGTGTCCAAACAAAAATGGATGTGCTCAGACAAATATTGTTCTGTATCATAAAAGTGCATTCCACATTAGCATAAGAATTTGGCAGTCTGCATGTGACAGCTAAATATTGATTGTGCTAGACTGTGACTTCACTTTCTCCAAGCAGTTCTTGTGTCTAAAAATAGTTTCTACTGTACCTCTGAAAATACTACCAGCTATGTGGAATAGTAGAGTCCTCACTGAGATAGCCTGGAGACTAATCAAGCATGTTATTTTTTAAGTAAAGGTTCCAGTAAACGTTCTCCCTTCAGTAAAGGTTCGACCTTAGGATAAATGATAATTTCCAAGGGTATACATGTCCAAAAGCCAGAGATCAGCTATCAATTTTAATCCTCTGCTGTCATTTTTGTGGAGACTTGGCAGGCTGCATGACTGGCCTAAGACCTCATGCGGTCTGTGCTAACCATACCATGCTTAGAAAGATTTCAGCTACCATACGTACGTGTGCTACAAAGAGCAAAGTTCAATTGTTCAGCACTATCGCTGTTGAGTTTTCTAAGAAACAATGTCATGAATGTGCACTGATCAACCTTTTATAATTGTACACATCTGTTTCACATGTGGTAAACTGTACATGTACAATGTGCAATTACATGTACATGTGCCTACATGTACTTTCGCAATAATTTTCAGAAATGAACGGATAAGGGGTTAGTATTTTACAGCATACCGTTACACTGACCTGTTTAAAGTTTTGTGTTCGTAGGTGCTGGAAAAACCTAGAAAAAATGCTGTTTTTGCAGTCTGGTTCCCCGAGTCAGGGAACCAGACAAGCTGCATGGCTTGCACCTGTTCACAGATGTGTAACCGAATGCAAACAAAATGTTGACTAACTAAATTTGGTATAAATTGCATGCTGAATTTGAAAAAAAAAGTCAATTTTTCCAACGATGGTTGGCCAACCATTGTTTCACATGCAGTAAATTATTTTTATTATTTTTTTTGCACACATCCATTTTTTCCTTCAATTTGGCCTCAAAATTCAAAAATGTAAAGGGTCTCACAGTTTGTAGACTTACATGTAAATATGATGTCCATGCAAAGATGAATGATGAACTGAAATGATTGCATTCAGTTTAACTCTTTTTTTTCACGTTCATTAAAATTTTATAATGAAATAAAAATGTAGGTGATCGTCATAACTGGTAACAGATGGGCATGAAAAACTAATAACTCTACATCCTGAAAATTACTGAGATAATGTCGTACAAATGGCACCCAACAATGAACAACATCCTAAATTGTTATCATGTGAAATGGAAATAACCTTGAATTTGTTTGTACTCAGGTAATATGTTCTTTTTAAATTTGACATTTGTCCTAAAAACTCAACAGTAGCCAGCAGAGCTGCCTGAAATTCAGGTTATAGACAATATTGGTAATAAAAAGCCAACTTTCCACCAAAACAACAAGCGTTGCCCATTTGCAGATGTGACCTAGCTCATATAATATTAGAATGAATACATTATATATTTAGGCCTATAATGAATTGAGAGTGCGAAGTTATTAAATTGACGGTGAACACACCACCGTGTGAAATTAATCCCAGTACACAAGAGGTGCCCTAACCCTTAAGGGTGCGAAAATTGTATTTAAATGGAAGGAATCGGGACTGTTATTTGTAAGGGTTTAACAACGTTCTTACTGCAATGCACAAAATGGGAAGCTGAATTAAATATTGCTTGAATATCAGTAAATTTTGAGTTTTATGGTTCATTTATTTTCATTGATTTTTGGCAATAAAACAAGACATTTTTATGAGTATAACTAGACATGCTAGATGGAAGTGAATATTTAGCCGGCTAGTTCAGTTTTTTTTGGTAATTTGGTTTTTTTTAGTCCCACGATTTGACCTTAGTGATATGTACATGTATGTGGCCTACATCAGTACATGTATTTTCGAGTAGTATAATAGGGGCGTAAGTGGTGCCACCAATGCCAAAATAGTCCCCCCCCCCCCCCCCAAAAAAAAAAAAAAAAAAAGAAAGAAAGAAATATAAAAAAAATGAAAATACAATAATCTTCAAAAAAAATTGAAAAAAAGTGCGCCCCCCCCCAACCAAATCCTGGGTGCGCCACTGGGCTACTTTAGCTGGCTTTCTTTCTGTAAACGATATTTAGCCTGCCTGATTGTACGGCCTTAATTTGTGACCAGGCTCGTGTCTACTTCATATATTAACTGTAAGAAATCAAAATTTCAGTACAATTGAAGCTAATGCGGAAACCATTCCTTTGACCATTTGACATCCATTTCCTCATGCATGCACACATGACATGCCCCGCCCACTCTCCACGCGGTACTACCGCGATTTGCATACCACCCGTCTAGACACAATAAAACAAGGCCCATTTTGGTCAAACAACAGGGGCTATATCTCATGCCAGAATGACCCGATTTCCATCTCCGATGGACCGTAAGTTCACCAAAGATAGTCAAAGCTCTCTGTCGAATTTTAAGAGAAAAGATACAGGATAACGTGTCAAAAATCAGCGAAATGTTCGACACTCACCTTTACCAAGGGACGCCATGATGCATGCCACGAATGATTGGAATAACGGCGGCCACACGTACACACGCGCATGCATTAGCTGCATGAAGGGCACCTGCGAAAAATGCGTAGAATCACACAGGAGCATTACGGTAACCAGCGGGTGCCTACGGCGCGTACGTGCGAACTTGATCGGATATGGATAATAAAGGGGCGGGGAATTCAAACAACTGGCCCATTGAAATAATTTCTTTTGTCAATATTTGGGTCATTCTTTTTAAAGCAAAGAAAGGCACGACAGCTGCATTTATCCTAAAGTAAAAGTAACCTACCGAATTATTATCCAAAAGCTATCATGGATCATAGAGTTATAAAACACATATACCTCCAAGCTTGGATCAATTATAGAAAAGGATCCGTGCTCCAGGGATCGGGCTTCTGGCGGCGGAACTGGGGGCGGAGGGCAACGTTTTCCACAGAAGGCCGGGGGTATCCCCCACTCTTGGTCCTTTTAATAGCTCCATGGTGCCACAATAGTATATAGACCGCTTGCAGACGCGTTCGATAATTGACGCGCGAAGGTGTGCGACGCCATGTTGTGGGACAAAATGTGCATGGATAGATATGCGCTTGTCCCACAACATGGCGTCGCGCGCCTTCGCGCGTCGATTATCGAACACGTCTGCAAGCGGTCTATTCTTTGAACAGGGCGCCCCTATTGATGAATGAGCCCCCCCCCCCCCCCCGCCCCGAAAACCTTTTTAATAAACCATAGAATTCTACCTCCATGAATAATACAATGGATGAATGATCTGCGTCTATTCGCCACTCTGAGTGCTCGTTTGTTGTTGGGCCTAATTATCGGAGGATTGGCCACGATGGCAATGGCCGAGAAATCAAGTCATGTAGAAAAAATCACTTTGCCACCTTCTAAAAACTCTGAACAATTTTTTGCAATCTCCAGGCAGTCAACTTAAATTAGCATGGGCGTCGCCAGGATTTTTCTAGAGGGGGGCAAATCGCAAATCCCAATCCCCCCCCCAAAAAAATCCCTATATTTTCCAGCATTTTCCCGATTGAATTTTTTTTCCAGGGTGGGCAGGGACATTGCCCCCCCCCCCCTCCCATTAACATGATTGAGGTTTTTTTGGGGGGGGGCTCCCAGGTATATAGTTTGTTAACCCAGGCCGTAGAGCATGCAAGGAACTGATAGTAGGAACATCGCCCCGTAAACTGTCGGTGTCCCATTCTGGATTTTTAGATGAAAACCTAAAAAAAAAAATCACCAATAAAATAAATAATTACTGCAACCTTTTTGTGTGTGACAAAACAAAACAATAACTTTCTGCCAGCAGGGAATTATTTTTGACATAATATAACAAAGAATATCCGAAATACGGAGGAAACTTTTCTTATCGATGACGTAATTGCGGTTTTGGTGGCGGGAAACACGGGTTACCTCAACAGTTACGGAAGAACCAGACTACGCCGATTAAAAATGCATTACAAACACACGGAGGATTCGTGGTGCAATACCAGACTTATTTTTTAGACGATTTGTCCAGCTGATTTCTAAAAGGTACTTTAAAAATAGTTTTACTGTGAGCTGTGGGACAGTTTTTGTATATTTAATTGATGAGTGATGTTGTTTACTTTTTGTAATGTTTTGGGAATTATTTCATGGGTATTTGTGGTGAGGAAAGACGCTATATGTATTGTAATGTTTTCTGGTTGGATATTTTTCGAGGCGAACTTTTCAAGATCGTTGATCATTGTTGTACTACAGTCCTGTGTACTCCTAGAACTATGAGGCTCCACGTAGTGGAGCCTCATAGGTTCAGAACCCCGCAAAATTGTTGTCAGCACAAAACACTAATTAAGTACAAAAACGTCCATCCCAACGAAGCCGTTTCCCACAGAACCGCTGCACAGTTTGCCCCTAAACTCCGTACAATACCTCATGACATACTCACGCTATGTGCACCCAACAAACATCGGTGGATTCTGTCGGTTTTTTGCAAAAATGATGGAAAATATGCCCTTTCCGCACTGAGCCAACCTAACACTTGAAATTTGCACGCGCGCAGAATGATCGCAGTCATTTTCGGTCCGATCGCTCGGAGCGCGCCGCGGGGGGTATGGTGTAGGAGCAGAACAATAGTATGCGCATGCGTACAAGTGCGAGTACGTACCCCCCGCGGCGCGCTCCGAGCTATCGAACCCGAAAATGACTGCGATACGGAAGCTTGAATTGCCTTCCGCGATACCGCGTTACCGCGATAATTTATCGCAGAAATCCGGAAATCAAAGATAATTCCTTCCGCGATACCGCGTTACTGCGATAATTTATCACAGAAATCCAGAAATCAAAGATAAATCATTCAACGATACCGCGTTACTGCGATAATTTATCACAGAAATCCAGAAATCAGAGATAATTCCTTCCGCGATACCGCGTTACCGTGATAATTTATCACAGAAATTCAGAAATCAGAGATACAGTACCGCCCAGAATTTACCATTCCCAAATGCCCACACCAAAGTCCCTTTGCCCGCTGTTTGCGATCATGGTCCCGCATGCCCTTTGCCCAATCCCCCTTCCTTAGAATTCGGTCATTAATAGAGGGCATCGTGTAAACCACAGACAATAATCCCCGAGCATACAGCAAAAGGGCATCGTGTAAACCACAGACAATAATCCCTAGCAGTCAACAAACTACCTTCTGAAACGGGCAACGTGTAAACCGCGCCATAACAAAACAAGAGGCCTGGAAGCCGACGTCGGGAAATTCACCCATACACACACGACGTACACAAAAAGCAGACAGAAAACGAAGAGCCGAAAAAAAAAACATAAAAAGAAATAATGCGGTCGGGCGAGAGGAGTAAAACTTTTTAATATTTTTGGGGGGACTGCATGCTCAACATAAAAAGAAATAATGCGGTCGGGTGAGAGGAGTAAAACTTTTTAATATTTTTGGGGGGACTGCATGCTCAACATAAAAAGAAATAATGCGATCGGGCGAGAGGAGTAAAACTTTTTAATATTTTTTTGGGGACTGCATGCTCAACATAAAAAGAAATAATGCGGTCGGGCGAGAGGAGTAAAACTTTTTAATATTTTTGGGGGACTACATGCTCAACATAAAAAGAAATAATGCGGTCGGGCGAGAGGAGTAAAACTTTTAAATATTTTTGGGGGGACTGCATGCTCAACATAAAAAGAAATAATGCGGTCGGGCGAGAGGAGTAAAACTTTTTAATATTTTTGGGGGGACTGCATGCTCAACATAAAAAGAAATAATGCGGTCGGGCGAGAGGAGTAAAACTTTTAAATATTTTTTGGGGGACTGCATGCTCAACATAAAAAGAAATAATGCGATCGGGCGAGAGGAGTAAAACTTGATCATATTTTTGGGGGACTGCATGCTCAATATAAAAAGAAATAATGCGGTCGGGCTAGAGGAGTAAAACTTTTTAATATTTTTGGGGGGACTGCATGCTCAACATAAAAAGAAATAATGCGGTCGGGCGAGAGGAGTAAAACTTGTTAATATTTTTGGGGGGACTGCATGCTCAACATAAAAAGAAATAATGCGGTCGGGCGAGAGGAGTAAAACTTGTTAATATTTTTGGGGGGACTGCATGCTCAACATAAAAAGAAATAATGCGGTCGGGCGAGAGGAGTAAAACTTTTGAATATTTTTGGGGGTACTGCATGCTCAACATAAAAAGAAATAATGCTGTCGGGCGAGAGGAATAATGCGGTCGGGATAGAGGAGTACAACTTGTTAATATTCTTGTGGGACTAGACTGGATGCTCGATATAAAAAGAAATAATGCAGTCGGGCGAATGGAGTAAAACTTGTTAATATGTTTTGGGGGACTGGATGCTTGAAATAAAAATAATTAATGCGCTCGGGCGAGAGGAGTAAAACTTGTTAATATTTTGGGGGACTGCATTCTCAATATAAAAATAAATCATGCGGTCAGGCAAGAGGAGTAAAACTTGTTAATATTTTTTTTGGGGGGGGGGGGGACTAGACTGGATGCTCAATATAAAAAGACGTAATGCGGGACGATCGTGCGAGAGGAGTAAACCTTGTTCATATTGCGACACGGCTACTGACTGAGAAGTTTGCCAAATCAACGCAAACTTCAGGACCACGAGGTACGTCGACCCGCGGGCAACTAGTGCAGTGCGGCATTGTTGAAACTAGACTCCGTGTTGGTCTGATCATGGTCTGATGGATAATATTACGGCAGTCCCAGGCATCACAGGGGAGCCTCCTAGCAACAGTATTTCTAAGCAACCAGGTTGGAATGTGATGGGCATGCAGCCATGCACCTGTGGCTCAGACGGTCAGTGCTGAAAGCAACCAATGGCATATTTATTTGCCGGGAACCGGCTCATTTCATTGGCTGAGATACCATCATCACTGTTTATCATCTAAGAATCTTCCAATTGCTGGCGGCAAGTTCTCAAAGGCCTTAAAGTTCGGTGGCCTACTTCTGAACCCAAATGTATATGCTTTGTAACAACTAGAGTGGCATTGTATCAATTTGAACAATGCGGCTATCAATCATTCTCTGGAAAGGCTTTCCGGAGCTGAGATTTTATTTGGGCATTTTTTTTCTCAGAGACAGGGGAAAACTTCATGCGAAAAATGTGGGAAACTGAATTTACGTGAAATTTCACCTCCGTGTTGTGTACATGCACATAGATAAACGATTGGGGGATGATATTCCAAGTCCAAATAATTCATTAAATGTAGGGCTCCCGATGTCTTTTTTTCGTAGTACGATTTTATTCTTCGCTTATTTAAAAATAAAACTGCATGGCCTACATTATTTTTGTAAATGTTACTCTAGAATATAATTATTTCGGAATACATTTTGAAATTAAGTTTGAAGTCAAAGCGCTGTTGATAATCTTGTTCGTATACCTTTTAAAATTAGGAAAAACTAAGCATAATTCGTATTAAAATTTCCCCTGGAATCTACAAAAGAATTAACTGAGAGTTCAGAACTTAATGGGCTAGGGTGTTTGAAATCGTTTTACTTTAAAAAATAAACCGAGAGAATAAGATATACTAAATCGTATTAAAATAACCCCTATTTATATGATGTCTCTCTCTATCCGCGGCCGGGAAAATATTAAAGGGAGGACGATTAATTCTTCGTGTATTTCAAAAATAAAAAGCATGACCTACATTATTTTGTAAAAATGATTTACTATAGAATATATTTTGGAATATATTTTGACGTTATTGTTTGAGGGATGTTGTTAATCCTGATCATATTCATTTAAAATAAGAAAAAACGAGCATAATTCGTATTAAATTTCCCCTGGAATCTACAAAAGAATTAACTTAGAGTGCAAACTTTAACGGGCTAGGTTTTTTTTTAAATCATTTTGCTTTAAAAAAAATATTTTAGACGTAAATCTCTCCAGACGTAAATCTCTCTCTGAGGCCGGGAAAATAAAAAAAAAGGGGGATGACGATTTTATTCTTCATATATTAAAAACAAAACATGGCCTACATTATTTCGTGTACCGGTACATGTTCTACTCTAGAACATATTTTGGAATATATTTTGACATGAAGCATTAAATGCAAGTGCTGTATTAAATGTGCCCCCTATTCCAGCCGGGAAATAGAAAAGTGTCTTATAAAAATATATTCTTGCTTTGAAAGTATTCTTGCTTTGAAGGAAATTTTGAGACAATGATTGACAGGCGACCTTCAAAACTTATACACTGTATATTTTTGTTGATAATTATGTATGATAGTTATGTTCAAAGCGATTGATTTGATGACCGCCCGTCCGCCCGCCATAATGACTCCTCCAAAACGAAAAAGATAGCCATGTTCTCAAAGGGATGTATTTAATGCCCGCCCGCCCTAAGACGACTCGTAGGGAAAAAACAGTTGCGAAAGGGGGGCTGCACGGGCCGGGTGTGCCCCCATCTGGATCCGCGCGTGTGATGACGATCCTTACGAGTAATATAAACACAAAACAAATTTCACAATAGAGATCGCTTTTGTGAACAGAACTGCGCAAAGAGTTTACTTGTAAAACTTGTGTACTTGTTAACTATAAAAAGGAGGGATATTCCTTTTGACCAGATTTTCACACCCCTTTCTCAAGAGTGGAAGAAGAGCACGGGCCATGCAGGGCTCACCGTTCAATCATAGAGCTGTGTTTTATTTCAATTCAGTGCGGGCATCGTGTTCTATGTGTCCCGAAGAAATGTGTCGCGGGCATTGTGTTTGTGTACCTGATCATTTCACAAGCATGCCGACGTGCGGGCATCGGGGCTTGTGGTTTAGGAGAGTGTGGGCATGGGGGCTTGTGGTTTAGGAGAGTGTGGGCATGGGGGCTTGTGGTTAGGAATTCTAAGAAAGGGTTCGGGACCCCCAATGCCCGGCAACCAATAGGTCCCGATAAACGGGCATTGTGCCATGGTAAATTCTGGGCGGTACTGTACGTATTCCTCGATACCGCGTTACTGTGATAATTTATCACAGAAATCCTGAATTCAAAGATACGTATTCCTCGATACCGCGTTACCGTGATAATTTATCTCAGAAATCCTGAATTCAGAGATAATTCCTTCCTTGATACCGCGTTACCGCGATACCTTATCACAGAAATCCGGAATTCAAAGATAATTCTTAAGTTCCGCGGTACCGCGTTACTGCGATAATTTATCACAGAAATCCGGAATTCAAAGATAATTCCTTCCTTGATACCGCGTTACCGCGATAATCATCACAGAAATCCGGAATTCAAAGACAAATCTACGCGGTATCGCGGAAGGATTTATCTTTGAATTCCTGATTTCTGCGATAAATTATCGCGGTAACGCGGTATCGCGGAAGGCAATTCAAGCTTCCGTACTGCGATCATTCTGCGCGCGTGCAAATTTCAAGTGTCAGGTTGGCTCAGTGCGGAAAAGGCATATTTTTCATCATTTTGCCGAAAAACCGACAGAATCCACCGATGTTTGTTGGGTGCACATAACGTGAGTATGTCATGAGGTATTGTACGGAGTTTAGGGGCAAACTGTGCAGCGGTTCTGTGGGAAACAGCTTGGTTGGGATGGACGTTTTTGTACTTAATTAGTGTTTTGTGCCGACAACAATTTTGCGGGGTTCTGAACCTATGAGGCTCCACTACGTGGAGCCTCATAGTTCTAGGAGTAAGTCCTTTGTACATGGTGTATAGCCTAGCTAGTGTGCGGTGGTACGTACGTACGTAGGGGGGGGGGGGGGGGGTCTTGTGGAACTTCCGGTCATTGTTATGTTCAACCTCAAACAGTTTGCCAGTAATTCTGTAATTTTACCTTTTTATCGTCCTTTCAGAATTTGTTTATGCAGCACTGATATCTGATTAAACTTGCAACGTGATGAGCATGATGAAATTGAAAAACAATTTTGCCTTGACTTGCAAGTTGCATGACTTGAGCTAGCCCCATAAATGTGGCCTATTTACTGGACTGCCTCCGTAAACATAGGCCACACATCCACATGTAGCCTACAAAAACGTGTTGACTTTGCCAAATTTTGATTTTCACATTTAGGCTTACGTTGTAGGGTTTTTTTGCTTTAGAAGCATACTCACCCTCTTATAGGCTAATCAGAAAGTGCTGCCTTTTTCAGATGTATATTTTTCGTGAATTTTCCAGATTCATTTTTACACGTTTGCGTATCAAAATTTCAACATGAAATTTCACAAAAATTAGACATCTGAAAAAGGCAGCACTTTCTGACTAGCCTATAAAGAGGGTGAGTATGCTTCTAAAGCAAAAAAATCCTACAAACTAAGCCTAAATCTGAAAATCAAAATTTGGCAAAGTCGACACGTTTTTGTACATGTGGATGTGTGGCCTATGTTTACGGAGGCAGTCCAGTAAATAGGCCACATTTATGGGGCTAGACTTGAGCATGTTGAGGGGAAGTTGAATGACTTGTTTATCATTGTTGGCAAATTTAACCTTTTATTTAAGGCAGTGTATATTTTGCCAGAGGCGGCAAAACTTCAGTAAACGTTAGTTTGCCGGATATGCACTGAACATGCGCAGTTACTGTTTTTTTGTACTTACACATTTTCCGGTGACAAGTTTTAGTCTGGCTCCATGCCAAAATTATCGTTGTTACCTCGTATTCACAAGATGGGATTCAGACCATTTTATAATTTCGGACTTTATTTCCCTTTTAAAAAAAATCCTCCAGAGCCACAAATCTGAAAAAGAAAATGTAATACTCTGCAAAAAATGTTTGAGACATGTTAAAATAATAAAAGAAGAATATTCTTATTTATTTGGGGATGAGAAAAAAAAACTTAAAAATGTGGTGCGGTCGGATTCGAACGCGAGTCATCCCGCTTACTAGAGCCTTTGCTTAACCATTACACCAAACGTGCTACACAACTTTTGGTGGGAATTTAATACATCTTATAATTCAGCCCTATTTTAAAGAGTACAGCGCCCTCTGTTGATATGGATTGCCGCCAGCAAACCGTTAGTAATCGTTAGTTTGCCGTCATTACCTCCGGCAAAATATCCACTATCTTAAAATTTTACATAAAAATTTTATGTAAAATAGTGTCGTGCTTTAAAGTTTCACATCAACTTCAAGACACGATTGTCTTGAAGCTCAAGTTGATAGGAAATTGAATATTTATGAGTCTTTCGAATTTGAAAATTGCACTACTAAATATGTTTTATGTCAATGAACAAGGGGGAAAAAAAATTGTCATTAATTTGATAGGGCCTTTTCATTTTGATTGTCTACCATTTTTATTTGCCGTTACAATTACAGTGACTTACAGAGAACAAAATATCATATTTTCACAGCTCAGGATCAAGTATGGAACAGCACGAAGTATTTTCAACGATTGTCCAGAGTAAGAACGTCCCAAACAACATTGCCCAGACAGCCCAGCAACTCCTCCAGACGTGGGGCTGTCGACGTAACACCGAGACAGAAGTTGACTTAGCTTCCTACGCTGTGTGCGCACTGTTCACTGCCAGCGTCATACACAGGTCCGAATCCTAGACACTCTTATTACTGACCAACATATAATGTTCATTTTGGGTCTCAATTGTTTTGGATACAAAGTTTTTGTAAAGGTTTTTAAAACTTTTGGGGGTGGTGGGGGGGGGGGGGGAGAAGGAGGGATTCATTGATTTGTCTTTGGAAGTTTTATTAATCAAAATATACATTATTTTTGTTTGATACAGGAATGAGAAAAGTCAAGAGAGCAGTCAAGTTGTTGGAATTCCAACGTTGTCTGACCTTTTAGACACTGGCAATGTACAGTAAGTATGAGAACTCATTCCCCAAATAAATCTTCTCACCAAAATGGAGAATCCTGTGCTTAAATATACAACATGGATGATTTGTTACATCTGTTTTTCTTTGACTTTTTAGTATCAAGCGTTTCTTTGAGCGGATGGGGAGGTTGCAATCGGATCATTCCTTTCATCAGTCCGTCAAGCCTGCGCTGAAGGCAACCATGCAGAAATACTGTGTAACAAGTGCCCTCTACCACAAGTTCCAACAGTGAGTTGAACAATATTTGGTTTTTTTCTCTCTCTCACGGATGTCCTTTCAATATTTAAACAAGTGGTGGGATTTAAAATCTGGATTTTTAAAAATTCGGTTTGAATTCCACTATTCGGTTTAGATTTTGGAGATCGGATATTCAAAATCGAAACCAACCTGAAAATATTATTCCCATCTTTTTGAGACTCGGACGCAAGCTGCAGAAAACCACTGGAACACTCCCCAATTTGCTCCGTAGTCTCTGGTTGTAACTGCATTCACTCACTAGCGGTCTTCTCGGTAGTGGGCTCATTTGTCTGATCAGAGAGTTCCACACATTTTGTCGACATTACAGCTCTGAAGTGTTTTCGTAAAGGCCCAGTGGTCATTCAATGAATCCATAACTGGTGAATCGGATAACTGTTATTCAGTTTTGAAAAAATGAGGATAACCGGATTTTGAAATCTCTGATTTTTCCCACCACTACTATTCAAAGTCCATATAACTTGTTGTGTTGGAACACTATCAAAGTCAAATGCTATATTTTCTAGGATAACATTGTTTATAAAGACTGTGTTGTATTCCTTTGTCTTTGTGTAGACTCATGAAACGAATCTTCATACAAGACCCAGACAGCCCACTGGCCTCAGAGGTCGCAAGTTCAGAGGTCAATCAGGGTCAACCCAATAGGAAACACATCTGCTGGACATTGTTCCTACTTGCCAAAGGTACGACTGGTCATTTAGTTAGGCTTTTCTGAAATTAGCATAATTTTTTTTTTCTGTCATTATTTTCATTCTCTGATAGTATTCTAAACAGGGGCAAGGTCTAAACTAAATTGCAGGATTCTCTGGGAATTTTTTTTTTTGAGATGATATTGGCCCATATACTTGTTTTCATCAAATTTCATCAAATTTTCATCAAATGTTAAAGGGGTACATCGTCCAGAAATCGCCAAAATATTTATGTTTAAGATTGTTTACTTACATACGTTCTATTTCAAAGTTCTGGTTCAAAGGAAACTAACCTAATGTCACACTGTTCCTGAGAGAAGACGAAAAAACTTGGTTGCTTACTCCTGATGGCAAATTCTTAAAGGATGGTTGTGTGAAGGTTTTAAACGATCTTTCCAATTAATATTTCATTTAAAACTGTAGCCCAATTGGGTACTTTCCAGGATATAGTGTCCCTTTAAAGCCAGTTTGCATCTTCTCATTAAGAACAAAGCCTACTTTTGCAAATGTCGAGGCAGAAAGTTTTCCATAGGACCCCACGTAAGTCACAAACAAGAAAAATATTCTTCTAGTTCTGCAAAACACCTTCTCATGTGTTGTCGTTAATGACATTTGGTTTTCGTCGTCGTTTTCCATTTGTTTCATCGTCCAGGAAGCTTACAGCAAGCTGCCAATGAGTTGGTCATGACGCTTCACCTGCTGATCTGCTGCATTGAGTACACCGTGAAGCTCTCCCCTGCATTTCTGCTCCAAGAACCGTTCAGTAAGGCTATCCTTGCCTTTGTAATGAGTGAATGTTGACAAAAACGCGTGATGAAAAACTAACAAATTAGTCTGGATTTTGTGTTTCGGTACAGCTACAGCCTACGTTGGGAATTCAGAAGGACTTGGGAATATTTAGACACGTATACATGTATCCCTAGTTTCTGCCCCATTCAAAAATATATGGATACAGCTATCTACAGGACCATTTCGTTGTATTTAGGGAGAGATTAAGTTACGGTGCGGATGTTTTGCCCTCTTTGGGGCTGGAGAATTAAGGGGGGAGGAGGTTGGAATTGAAGTGCAAACATGGATGAGGACAATTTACTGTTCAATTCAATTCAAAATTTCACGTTTTATTTACTTACTTTTATTAAAAATACAACAGCATTTGTGAAAGGGAAACCGCAATAAATTGTATACAAACTCTGATACATTGCCACAATATCTATGCGGACGGACTCTGAAGTTTCTATCTCCTGCTGCGTGTACAGATTCAGCCCACTATTCCCAAGAGACAGAGGACGCCATCTTGCAAGCGCTCTGTGAGGAGATGGGTTGCCGTGACGACATGGCCGATGTAGTCTCGGTCGGTGAGGCGTGTCTTGTGCCTATTCTGAGCGCTATTCCCAGAGAGAGGCTCAACCAGGGTCTAGAAGGCTTGCCGGAGGTAAGACCAGCTACATTTTTAGCAAATACGCCATATTTTTAAGCGAATGATGGCACTTTAATGGGAATATACAACATTTGCTTTTGCTGTAATTTTCAGAAATGCATGGATTTGGGACTTCAGTATTTTATAGCAAATATTGTTACACGGACTTGTTTGACGTTTTGTGTTCGTAGTTGCTGGAAAAATCCCAAAAAACCCAACATTTTGATCTTGTAGTCTGGTTCCCTGACCCCACTTAAGATGAAACGGAGCAATTTGTAGGCGTCGGGGAATTCTAAGGTCAGGGAACCAGTCTAGCTGGCTTGTACCCGTTCATAGGTGTGTGATCGATTGCAAACAAAATGCGGACTAACTAAATATGGTAAATTGGGGGCAGTATTTAAAAAAAAAGCCAGTTTTTTTCCAACGCTGTTTGGCCAACCAGCGTTGGAAATCAATACAAAAATACCACTTTTTTGAAAATGACCGCACACCATGTGCCATTATTTCACAGGATGCTTGAGACTGTCATTCACTAACGGTCCAGTGTGGTATTTCGTGATAATTTGCTAGTTTTGTTTTTTGATGTTTGCAAATGTTTTATATTCCCTTTAACTAAGAAGCCATCAAATTTGTTTCTGATCATTTCCACGAGCCTAAAAAGAGTACATGTACTCTTTCTTCTAAAACACCCCCCCCCCCTTCCTAGTGAGTACAAACTGAAAAGGAAAAAAAATGACGATTTTTTTTGCTCATCATGGAGGTTGGTATCATCATTATTAATGACTTTTAAAAAGCATACATGCCCCCCTAACCCCCCCCCCCCAGGCGTACAGTTTGTATGCTCGTGAAAATGATGAAAATAATTCGTGGCCACTGAGCTGTTTTTTGTTAAGGATAAACACAGGCATGAATCAAAAGATATTGATAAAATTTAAACATTGCTTTTTAACTAGCTAAGCAGCTAAAGTAATTAGCTGTTCCTAATTCTAATTGGAAAAACTTTTGTTTTCCATAAGATTTGTTTTTTACTCTTTTTTTCACAATTTCCCATAGCTTTTTTACACCTTTTCCTTTACACCTTTTCATTGTACAAGCCATTTTGAGATTGATTTTTGTTTTTAAATTCGATCAACTACTTTGTGTAGTGATTGACCATCATCTGATGTGATCGTGTCGTCATCAGGGGTCACATGACATCAATTTAAAGGTTCAATATTTACATACAAATGTAACTATAAAACTGTGAGACCAATTGACATCAAACTGTGTAGCTACATACAGGCAATCAAACACATTTTTGGAACAGCTTTGTGGTTGTTCAGTAACAACCACGATCTCTTGTTGTGTCCGTGATTGTTAACATTACACTTGTGTCCAAATGCACGTTAGTTGGTTTTACACCGAATAATTCGTTTAAAAGATCGGTAATACGACAACAGGAGCGTTTTACTGGCTTGATGGAATTCGGTATTTCTGAGGTAATAGATGAACACGTTCAGCCAGCTGTGGATCAGTATGGGCAGGCCCAGCAGAAAGAAGCGCAACAAATGGTGTTTATTGTTAACATCAAGTATCAGACTGATGGCGGGAATCAGGGAAAGCGCAAGCGCGCTGATGACGATGATTAGCATGGTGTGAAGCGTCTTTTTGTTGGGTCTCACTGGAGCGTGTCCACCGTGAGCACTTGGATTGTCCGCGTGGATACGTCGTGCATGACGGCGCGTGATACTGAACAGTCTGGCATATGCGATCAGGACGGTAAGCAGACAGAAGATCGTTATTGTTGAATACACTACTGAAAAGTAAAAATCTAATATAGATCCATCGCGGTAAAAGGCACACATGAGCAGGCTGCTGAGATACACCGGTTGCCAGTGTGAAATAACACATGTCACAGAGACCATCACGACGATTATACCCCACGCGCAACAGACGGCGATACGTGCTCGCTTCAGCGTTACGAGAGAATGGTAGCGGAGCGCATACACAACTGAGATGTAACGATCCACAGTTAGCAGAAATAGTGACAGGAGAGTTCCCAGGACAGAACTGACGGAGGCAAAAGCTTGGATCCCGCAAAGTACGATCCCAAAAGGCCAGTAACCGATTGCCGCGCCAAAACTCATCGGTACGGCCAAAAAAATACCTACTCCTAGATCGGCAACCGTCATGGACCGCAAAAACACTTTGGTGGTGTCATGGATGCTGTCCACATGCCTCAGAACAAGAAGACAGAGTGAGTTCAGTGTCAGGAGAAGGAACGAAGACGGGACAAGGATAAATATGTATAAACGTGTAGTATGGTAGGGGATACCTGAATTATCTGTGGATGGCGTAAGGGACACATTGTCAGCAGACACAGTGGAGTTTTCCACATCCATCGGTGATCCAGTTGAATTCAAGTTGTCCATCTTTGAAGCAAAGAGTTGACACAGTTCAACATGAATTAAGTCAGAATTTGAGTATCTAGTCTCCAAATTTTGTTTTGATTTAAAACAGACCATCCAGATTGCCAAGGTTTTATCCTTTTACGTAAATTTTCCCCCAAAAATGGAGTGTCTAAAATGATGGACAGGTTTTTCAGACAAACGTTGCTTCCAACTCCATTGTGAAGAAGAGACTGTAGTTTACTTGTTGGCAGAGTTCTCCGTCTTCAAACATTTTAAACTGTAAAATTTGTTCCGAGATTCCACCGAAGTTATCATTCAAGATTATCCTGGAGCGTTGACCAAATTTGTGCGCGTCTCCACTCATATCCTCTACCGATGTCACTGTGAGAAAAAAATCAAATTGGGTGCGGCTTTTTCCTTGCAAGCTGATGACGCATCTTTGCAGAAATTATTAAAATTAGTACCAAGTCTTGTGATTGGCCATTCGTGGAAATGCGGAGAAAACGTGTCCCCATTGGCCAGTTGTCACTCCAGCCTCGAACCAAGGGTGATGGAGTCAGCGTGCCAAATTGATGGAGAGGCTGAGTTTGAATACGTAGCAGGCCTCTTTGTCGTGTTTGTCTGGTCATCCATTTATCAATCTCACCAGGACTTGATTGAATTATTTCTGCCCTTTCGTCGGCCGATAGGGGAACAAAATGGGGCTTGTCACTTAGTTGGCAATACATTGTAAATAATGGTCCTGTGGTACATGTACGTGCACTCTGTGCTGTTTACTGTTATCTCTTCTATCCATCACTAATACAAGGTTTATAATTTATGTTCTGGGCTGATGATGTCAGTGAAAATAAAATTGCAATTACTTAATCAATTTTAATGAACAGCACCAATACAAACATGTACCTGTGCAGGTTGTGCATGCCTTTTGTTACAAGATCGGACAAGGTTATCATCTATCAAATAAAAAAGTAGTTGCAGTAAGAAACAGCGCAGTTCTGATTAAGGTCAAAAAAAAAAGTCTCCGGTTTCTGGTATGGAGCTTGCCCCAAAAGTGGTGTGGCGACGCGGCTTTTTTTTTTTTTTACCTGTTTTTTTTTTTTTTTTTTTGGCTTCAAATGTCGGCTGATGACTGCAAATGGTGCCCGACTAAACTTAGTGCAAATATATATATGGGAGTCCAGAGAGGCCACATAAATCTTATTCTCGATCATAACCCCATCTAGAAACACGTTAAAATTTTGCAGCAGCAGAATTCCAGTCAAACCAGTGAGTTTGGCGGTTTTGAAACATCATCTTGTATTGAAAAAAAAACTTTTTCATTTTGCCGACGCGCATGGCTACGGCGACGCGCGCGCATACCAGAAACCGGAGACTTTTTTTTTTGGCCTAATAAATTTAGAGTAATTTTTTTTTAGGCCAAACAAAATTAAAATAGTTGGTCTCTGGTCAGACCAAAGTTCCGGAATTGATGCGGCTATGCCTTTTTTTGTTTTTTTTTGTGTTTTTTTTTTCAAGCTTGGATTGTATAGACAAGTTGGGTACTGTTTTGCTTTTTTGTGTCCTCATAATTATAGGCCTACATTGGTGTCCTCCATCGTTTGCCTTTGTGCAATTTCCCCATTCCTTGGTGCACCTTGGTACGAACATTTGAGGTGGTGCTGCAATAGAGGGCGTTGTAGCTACCGCCGAAAATTTGAAGGACAAAAAAAAGATTGATGTGCATGATCAAAATCGACGCGCACGCTGACCAGAGACCTTTTTTTCTGTTGGCCTTAGTGCAAGGCCAACTAGCTTTTACTAAAAATCGTGACTTGCACTTGTTCCCACTAAGTGATAGCGAATTAATGAAAGCACAACATCGATTTTGAGATTTTAACATCATAAAGTGCGGCAGAATATGAACTGTCCTATGATTTACAGCTCTGATGATGTAAAGTTGACATAACTTTATGAAAAAGTTACAATTGCTTTTACAATTTTAAATAGCTTGAAGAAAAGTTTCGATATGGCTTCAATAAACGTGACATTACTACTACATGTACTAGTGTATACTCAGAAAAAGACATTGTTACAGTGGTCTCATTTTAACTGAAAAATATGTTACATAAAACACAGAAACTTTCAACAAAATGAATTTGCACTGTAAGTCACATAGAGTGCCTGTATACAAATTTTTAAATGTCAAATACACATGTACATGTATGTATTATGCAAAAACCTGCAGTCCACTTGTATTTTTACCCAGGCTGAGCATTTTAAACGAAACATTAATTTTCAAAGATTGTAGCCACTCCATATATGCATCAGTTTCTTAAGAGTTGGTTAATGGTACAGTGTCCCTTTTAGGGTTAGTAATTTGGCTGTGATAATTACCGCTGGGCGAGTAACTTTATTACTCGAGCACTCGGGAGTAGTTTATGCTACTCATTGTTGTACTCATAGTTTTTCATCTACTCGAGTACTCATCCTGGCGTGAGTAGAAGTAGGTACTCACGAGTAGTAATTTAGAGTTGAGGGATCACGGCTTAATACGTCCCCTGCAAACAGGGAATCACTCTCTCCACCTCTCTCTCCCTAGGATTCCATTCGTCCAAAAAATAAAGTTTAAGTACATGTACATGTACATGTACATGTAACTGACCCAAAATGTTGAAAAATGTGGTGTGACTTTATTAGTTATAATTTACATCACGTCATACTAACGTATTTATGTCATTTTTCTGCTGTTATGGGAATTTGGTTAACTACTGGAGAGTACTCAACCACTCGCGAGTAATTTCTTTTCGAGTTCTCGAGTAGAAAAATCCACTCCTCGCCCAGGCCTAGTGATATCATTTTTCATTTTTAAAATAAGATTTTGACGAGCCCAAATGTATGTTAGTTGATTCTACAAATAACCCTTTTGAAAGATCGGTAGTACGACAACAGAAGGGCTTTACTCGCTTCACGAAACTCTGTATTTCTGAGGTAATAGATGAGGACATTCACCCAGCTGTTGATCAGTATGGGCAGGCTCAGCAGAAAGAAGCCCAGAAAATTTTGTTTGTAGACAGCGTAAATAATTATACTGACGACGGGAATTAGCGAGAGTAGCAGCGCACTGATGACGATGATGAGCATGGTGTGAAGCGTCTTGTTGTTGGGTCTGACCGGAGCATTTCCGTCGTGAGCGATCTGATTGTCGGCGTGGATACGTCGTGCATGACGGCGCGTGATACTGAACAGCTTGGCGTAAGCCATCAGGACTGTTAGGAGGCAGGACAGCGTTATCGTTGAATACAGTACTGGAAAAAAGATTGCAAATGTCGATCCTTTGGTGGTGAAGGAACACATGAGCATTCTCTTGAGATACTTCGGTTGCCATTTTGTCATGATACCAGATACGCACCCCATCACAACGATTATACCCCATGCGCAACAGACGGCGGTACGCGCTCGCTTCAGCGTTACGAGAGAATGGTAGCGGAGCGCGTACACAACTGAGATGTAACGATCCGCAGTGAGCAGCAGTAGTGACAGGAGAGAACCCAGAATGGCACTGATGGATGTAAAGGCTTGGACCCCGCAAAGTACGATCCCAAAAGGCCAGTGACCGATAGCCACGCTAATAGTCATCGGTATGGCCATGAAAATACCTATGCCTAGATCGGCAACGGTCATGGAACGCAAAAACACTTTGGTGGTGTCATGGATGCTGTTCATGTGCCTCAGAATGAGCAGGCAGATTGAGTTCAGCGTTAGGAGAAGGAATGACGACAGGACCAAGATAAATAAATATACAGAACTGGGGACGATAAATACATTGTCTTTTGGTGGCGTAGAGGCTGCATCGTGAGGAGACACAGTGTAGTTATCCATGTCCGTCTGTGGTTGAGTAGAATTCATGGTGTTTGTGTTTGAAGCCAAAAGTTGACACCGTTCAATGGAGTTAAGTGAGCAGTTGAATAGCAAGTCTCCAAATTTTGTTTTGGTTTGAAACAAAGGGCGTTCAGATTACCAAATGTTGATCTTTTTTCCCAAAATGGAGTGTCAAAAATCGCAGACAGGTTGTTCAGACAAAGCTTGCAGCTCGTAACTTCCAAGTGTGTTGTGAAAAACAGAGACTGTAGATTCTTTGTAGAAGGACGGAGCAGGCTTTCGTTGCCAGACACTGTGCCAAACTACAAAACATTTCCGAGATTTCACATCTGACTTTATATCCTCTGCTGATGGAAACATTTTATCGGATGCGGCTTTTTTTTCTCTCTCAAAACGATGACGCAGCTTCGCATAGATTATTTCCCAGTTTTGTGATTGGCCGTTCATGGGCAAAGCCACAGAAACGTCCATCCTCATTGGTCAGTATTTTCCCAAGCCTTGTAACTTTTATTGACCTAAGAAAAAGAGCGCGCTACATTAAGTTGGATCTGAGTGTAATAAGAAATTCTTCTGCTTCGTCACACCCTATTGATTGCCAAGATTTATAATTGAATTATTCCCCGCCTTTCATATTATGTTTTCAGCCTCACTTAATCACTATGGCAACCTCCTTCTATACATGCACATTGCACACTGTACTGTTGCCTTTTATTGTCATATTATATTAGACTAAATTGAAACTTTATTATCCTTCACAAGGGAAATAAAAATGGCCTTGACAAAGAACGGGAAATAAAACTCAATCAGTAATTAAAAAGATTTAAAATTCAATAGTCTTTCGTTGTCAGACACCGTGACAAATCTAATTTTTTTTTTTTCATCACTGCCGGCAAGAGTTTTAATTTTGTTTTTTTTCTGGGAGCCCTGCTTACATTACTGAATCTATCAGGGAATTATTTCATCCAGTTCGATTCGTACATCTCCAGTCTCACCGAAACAAACAAGTATCTGTGGCACGTTCTTGATCACATGACAGAAAGAACTTGCCATCGTTCCATTTTATACAAATAAGAAGTCAAGTCTAGTGCAGCTACGATTTTCTCAATATCTAGTGGTTGTTTTTTTTAGTGCCTGGCCATCTATCGGAGCACTGTGGTCTAATGGTTACGGTGTTCTACTCACATGCCGTGGTAAATGGGTTACCATATAAATCTCGGTCAAATATTGTCGCTTCGTATTTGAGTCACTTTACAAAGCCAAACCAACCTGTATGCTACTCGCTGTAGCACCCGAAACTGCAGGAGCACTCTTATAGTTTTAACACAATGTATTACAATGAGTACCTTTTGTGTTAATCAATTACTGTTACATATTGTTAAAATGACAAGTTTTATTTATGTTTTAGCTGGAGTTCCTTCAAGAGCAGTATGATCATATCTACCGGCAGGCAGGTGATATTGATGAGAGACTATTCCTTGACTCTTCATCACACCTGTTTGTGCAGAAAGCACCAACATCAGAGCCTCCTAGTCGTCCTGACACAGAGAATGAACATTCCTCAACGACCGCCATGACACCTGTCAAGTACGTCAGGACATTTATTGATCCTAACCCCAGCGGTGTATGACTCAAGTCCTCAATGATTAGTGTCTGTTTGTAGTCGCAATTTCAGTGACTCAGACTCGCACCAAATGACTCGGGACTCAGACTCAGGCTGAGACTCGGACTCGCCCCAAGAGACACGAACCCAAACTCAGGCTGAGACTCAGACTCGGACTTACCCAAGTGACTCAGGACTCAGACTCAGGCTGAAACTCAAACTCGCCCCGAGTGACTCGGAACTCAAACTCAGCTGATACTCAGACTCAGACTCGACCCAATTGACTCGGGATTCGGACTCGGGCTGAGACTCAAACTCGCCCCAAGTGACTCGGGACTCAAACTCAGGCTGATTCTCAGACTCAGACTCGACCCAATTGACTCAGGACTCAGACTCAGGCTGAGACTCTAACTTGATCCAAGGGACCCGGGGCCCAGACTCAGACTTGAAGTCGACCCAAGTGACTCGGAACTCGGACTTCGGCTGAGACTCAAACTCAGACTCAAACTTGACCCAAGTGACTCAGGACTCGGATTCGACCCAAGTGACTTGGGACTGAGATTCGAACCCGGACCCAAACTCGACCTAAATAATGATTCTAGTCATTCCTAGTGAACACGCCTAGTGAAAAAAAAGCCAAGTTAATTTTGTAATGGAATTTACCCTTACAAAAGAAGCAAGTGTGTATATGTTGGGAATAATTTTGAAACTGTAAATTGCAAAGCTTCTACCGCAGTGATATGTGGAACTAAAGTTGTAAGATTCTCAATGAATAGAAATTAAAACAAATTAAATTTGAGAACTTTTTGGTAATGTCTCTACACAGGCGAGCCATCAATTCAGTACAGAGTCTGAAGTCATTGCTGTCCACAGCCAGCGACGCTCCCTCCTCACCACTCACCAAATACTTCAAGGTCAGAACATTTTCCTTTTTCAAAACCTGTTTCATACTTGTTATTCTTCTAGCAAATTTATCATTAAACACTTCTACTGGGAAAATCGCTAAAAGTGTAATGATTGATTGAAATGTCTGTAAATTGAAATGTAATTAACATGCCGATTGACAGTTAAAAAGTTTGTCATGATTTACAATTTTGTGGTCACACTGTTCTTTGGTTTTTTTTTTACTGAATATGGAGAATCCGTCAAAGTATTAGCTTACATTTGTAGATGACAGTTATCTCGTTTTTGAGCCACATTTAAGAGCAAAATTCATTTACAAATGCGCACGGGGTATGAATCCTACATTAGTGAGCATGTAAATATTTATCTCGCTAGAGTCCAGATTAACATTCCAATAATTTGTCATTGATTGAAACCGTTTGGTTTGATTGGTTCTGTGGACAGAACTGCAGTCAGGACCCCAGTGTCAGCATCAATCAACGAGTGGTCGCGCTGAAGGACGCCTACGTCCATCACTTCAAGAGGGTCATGGGTTCCCCCTCTGCTGCAGTGGCGCGGTCCAGATTCCAGATTGGTGTCAGATTGTACTACAGGGTCATGGAAGCCATGCTGAGGAGGGTAAGGCTCGTACCATTCACAGAAGAGGGGCATTAAATATGGAGATATTTTCCCCAGAATTTTATTCCGACTTTCTGTTTACTGAACTCTTTAATTTGGATGATCAGGTTTTGGCAGGGAGACCTAAGAATCTTTAGGTGACATTATATTTCTATATATTTTTTTGGTGAATTTGAAGTTAAAGTTTTTGCCAGTTCATTTTTTTAAAAATTATCTTGAAAATTTCTTTCTTATTTTTACCTAAACAGGAGGAGGAGAGGTTATCAACCAAGGATTTCTCCTCGTTACTTCTCAGCGATCCATTCCACAAATCCCTGCTTGCTTGTGCCCTGGAAGTAGTCAACGTAACTTATGAATATTCCCGTAAGTCCCAATTTCGTTGGACGTAGAATCTTAGCACTTAAAGTCTTGTTGGCAGAAAGATGATGGAGGTACAAATTAACCTCAATCGACAATTTGAGGTCCAAATAACAGATATGAAATTATTTTGTTGTCTTATGGTACAAAATCGGTATATTCTATTACTTTTAATATTTGGATTCAATGCAGAAACAAATAACTTGAATTTAATCTTACAAACTGTTTATAAGATGTATTAAAACAGATTTTTTTTTTTGGGGGGGGGGTTATTCATAAACACAATATTTGGTGCTGAGTGTGACCCTTTTTCTCTTACAGCGAACGAATTTTCCTCCATGCCTGGTAACGCATCCCGGCTCTTGTTTCCATGGATACTGAATGTCTTCTCCCTCAAGGCTTATGACTTCGGCAAGGTGCTGGAGAGTTTTGTCAAAGACGAGCCCAAACTAACCCAGGAAGCCAAAAAGGTTGGTACATTTATCATCATCTTCTGATTAACTCATAGAAATCACAGTAAACATTCCTGCTCAGGGACATATTGTATGTTTGTTTCTCTCTCTACAGCATCTTCAGTCCATTGAGACTAGGATTGTGGAGAGCATGGCATGGCAGGCGACATCGCCCCTTCACGATCTGATCAAGACGGCTGGTACCACACTGCATATTGCCTCACCAGGGGTATGAACAAACTGACACATATAACATCCTTACACCTAAACACTCAATGCCGTTAATTTCTAGGTCTACAGCTATTAACCAAAGCTAGATGGCTAAAAAAAAAGAAGACATTTAATGCTATTCAGAAATAGTCTTCTAAGTAAACCCTCAAATTTTGTTTTATACCTTTTTTTCTTGTGCAGAGTATAAGCACAAGAACTAATGGTCTTAACGCACCCAGGACAACTGCAGCAGACATGTGAGTGTGATTTTGATAATCAACTTGATAAAAAAGTAATTTTGTGCAAACCTTGTATTTAAGCAGGCTTTCAAGTATTCCAACTTTTCCTACTTATTCCTTATTGTTTTTACCTTGCTCCTTCTTTTCCTACTTTTTTCTTGAATTTCCTACTTTTTCCTACTTATTCCTACTTTTCCTACTTATTCCTTATTGTTTTTACCTTGCTCCTACTTTTCCTACTTTTTTCTTGAATTTCCTACTTTTTCCTACTTATTCCTACTTTTCCTACTTATTCCTTACTGTTTTTACCTTGCTCCTACTTTTCCTACTTTTTTCTTGAATTTCCTATTTTTTCCTACTTATTCCTACCTTTCCTACTTATTCCTTATCGTTTTTACCTTGCTCCTACTTTTCCTACTTTTTTCTTGAGTTTCCTACTTTTTCCTACTTATTCCTACTTTTCCTACTTATTCCTTATTGTTTTTACCTTGCTCCTACTTTTCCTACTTTTTCCTACTTATTCCTACTTTTCCTACTTATTCCTTATTGTTTTTACCTTGCTCCTTCTTTTCCTATTTTTTTCTTGAATTTCCTACTTTTTTGGCCTACGACTCCCGAAAAATGAAATCTCATTGAATATTTTTCATAACACTGTTATACACACTGTCATATGTAAATCACACATTGAAGGGCTTGGGCGCAGGAGTACTGCAACTGTACTTCCAAGAGCTTAGTTGAGGATGGAGCACAAGTGTTGTGAGTACACAACATGCCAAATGAGGATGTGGACATGGGTGAGTATCAACGAAAAGTACTCCTGAAAGCCCGCAAAAGTCCTACCAGTTACTTTCATCCTGATTTTGTCCTACAAAGTCATAATTTGTTCCTGTTTTTTATTTTTGCTTATATTTTAATCCTACTGTCCTCCTTTTTAATCTGGGTCGGCTTGAAAGCCTGATTTAAGTAGTGATATCTTCAAAAACAGAAGTATTCCTGGTAAAACTCTTTAATCGCACTTTGACTTTCTTCACGCAAGCTGAATTTTATACTTTAAACTCCAAAGATATACAAATTTAACCTCTGACTTTAATTGATTCTCCACAGGTACTTATCTCCAATCAGGCCCACCCCACAGGCCCCGAACTCCAGTGAGGCAACACCCCCTCCCACTACCCTCACCAGCCCCCTTGCCAGACCCCCTCAGCAACCGCAGGGGGTAGGCCCGTACCCCTCCCCACAGCCCAGTAATATCCCTATGTCACCCAGGAAGACCCGGTCCGTATCCCTCAACATGTTCCTGAACAAGGTCCAACAGCTGGCCTACAGTCGGCTGGACAGACTGTGTGGGATGCTCACGGTCTCCAAAGATCTGGCAAGTCTAATTTCTTCTGTTTCAAATTTCAAATTAACCACTTCGCGCCGAAAATTTTGATTTTACCAAAAGGCAAAATTTCTAGCCAACTTTTGATAGACAGCCAAATGCCTCAAATACTGATTCACAAGAGTCATTTCAACAGTATTTGTACAGTATTTCTTGCCAAAACCTCATATGTTTCCATACTCTGGGGTGTGCACTGGAGCATAAATTGTACAACAATAGGCCGTGCACAACGGCTAAATCAAGATCAACACACGGTCCGCCTCCACATACTTCACAGAGTTTGTGTGTGTGTACAAAATACACGAGGGATTAGCGTGTTTAGACGTCACCCGGAGGCGAGTCAATGATGTCTTAACCCGTCAGCTGTGCCTGTGTATAAAACAGCCAGTGCGCGTTATCACGCCCTCCAACGTGAACTCATTAATGCTTACGGCTTACGCTTCAATTATATTTGTTCAAGAGCTTTGCTTTTTCAGAATCTGAGTAACAGTTTTTAATGAAAAACATTTATTTTTTTGCTTTTCAGATGAAGTTCATATGGACGTGTGTGGAGTACTGTGTCACCAACAAGACAGAGTTGCTGAAAAACAGACATCTTGACCAAGTGAGAACTAATTTAAATTTTTCCAAAATTTGTTAAAAATTTTGATAATGTTTTACCAGTTTTGGAAGTTTTCATTATTTGTGATATTCAACCAGAAGTTTAAGTTTTGTACATGGAAAATCTCAGGAAACATTACTTACATGTACATGTACTGTTAGATATTGTACCCAGAATTTCACATAGGTGTACATTTTAATGATAAACGTACAATCTGCATGCTTATTTGTTCTAATATCTTCACCATTTTAAAATCTGATCAGTTTGAGAATTCGTAATGTCTCTTCTCCTTTACAGATCGTAATGAGCTGCATCTATGCAATTTGCAAAGTGACGGAAAATGAGTTGAAATTCAAGGACATCGTCAACGCCTACCGCTCGCTGCCTCACGCAGAGGCAACGGTAAGACATCAGAAACTAAAAGACAAAATGATAAAATTACAATAATTGAGACAATTTATCATGATACTCGCAGAGAAACTATCAGGATTTGAACCAGCCAGCTGACTGCATTGGTCTGGGGAGTCAAGTGGTCTAGACATCTGCACTAATAAGCAGGAGGTTGTGGGTTCAGGCTCTGCCTGAGCAAGACTCGGGGTTTACTGATGTTAGAATTTAATTCAAAGCCCCCCTTTTTGGATCCAACTTTCATTTTTGTCATTAAGATTTTATGATATATGGTTGGGGTGATGTAACATGCTACATCCAAATTTTTGACTGACTCCCCGACTGACTGACTCCCCGACTCTTAAAATAACTATGAAAGCCTATTTTTGTCGTGGTTCTTATTCATATGTTGCGTTTCCATTCACAGACATACAGGAATGTGGATATCGACGGGACCAAGGAAGATTCCATCATCATGTTTTATAACAAAGTCTTCATGCCAGTCATGAAGGGCTACATCCTGCAGTTCCAGCCCAAGAACCAGGTAAGCTCAATCCCATAGCGTCAATCTCTAGAATTGTAGATAATACTTGGTCATTTTTATAATTGTTAAACCATTAGCAATGTGGTATATTGTATTTCATTGTATTTTCTTTGATGCATGCACAAAATCACAGTGTTGGGGCGTTTGGGGCAATACAAGGAGTAACAAGCAGGGCGATTTGGGGCGGTATGGGGCGGTAGAGTTAAAATACTGGAGCAAGCGAAACTATACCAAGACTTCAAGATGCCTCTTTCTTCACATCTTTGTGAATGAACAAAAAATATAAATTGTAAATCTTGATATTTGCTGTCTTTATGACTGTGCCATTCTTTAGTCTGTCCTATTTTTGAATTAAAATGCAAAAATTAAAATTGCAAATCCTTGATAATTATTCATTTAGCAAACCCCAACCGCCTCTCCGGTGCCTTCGAGGTCGTCCGCTGTGTCGCAGGCTTCCCCAGGATTCATGTAAGTGATTCTTTTTTTTCTGGTAATGAAACCAAGGATTCCTCAAAAGCGCCCCGGACACTGTAGCTCGCAAGCCTGAAGAAACCTGTAGAGAGAAGACAATGAGAAGAAATTACAGTTTTTAGAGGTGGGAGGAAAACCCCAGAAGAATATTCTGGGGGAACCCACGGAATCAGGTAGGAGCTGAAAACCCGATCCACATGTAGGCCCAGGCAGGAATCGAACCGGGGCCATAGGGGTGGAAGGTGAAGAAAGAACCACTACGTCAACTAGAATCCCTCATGGTTACGTGTTGTCAATCGTAAGGTGCCATAAATTCAAATTTTCACTAACTCTTACTCCCCGGTCAACCCTCTCTCATCATCCAAAATCCCCCACATTCAAGGAAATTGATTTTCTACTTTATGTTGTCCAGGGTCGGTCCCAATCTGTACATCTCACCGATGAAGGAGTCTCCGTTCAAGAGCCCACATCCAGTCAAGGAGTTCTCCTTTGGATCACCGAGCCAGCTTACCCCCAGAAAAAGGTCAACAAAACGTTTACAAAACATTTCACAAAAGATTCTTATTGCAAGTTTTAAGGCCACAATTATTTCAAAAAACCCTTTTTATTTAGAAATATTGTTTTCACTTTGCATTCTAAAAGTACTGCCAAAAATTTCTAGCACCCTTCAAATAAGGTACTTCTCTAAAAGTAAAATGTCTTTGTTTATTAGTGTATTTTAATAGCAAGCTGTCAATTGTCAACACTGATTTAGAGTTTGTTTTTTTAATTTTTCCAAATTTCCTTTCTTTACAGGACTCACTACAGCTTTGGCGAAGGGCCTGGGGTAAGCAATACTCTCCTACAATAAACCTCCTTTTTGGAACGTCTTAAAAATTTCCTCACTGTTCATCTTCAACTTCAAGTCCCAAAATATTACATTCCTGGATGTTTCAGTATCGCTCCCTAACACCAGTCTCCACTCCACATCTTGACCTTTCTTCGCTGTCTTCACCCTAATTTTGATGTCTGGAGTTTTTCTTCTTTAGTTTCCTGAACATTTCTGCTATTTCACCCAATGCCGCGCAGACCATGTTAATCAAAGTTTTGTTTTCCTTCCATTCAAGTCTTCAGAGAAGCTACGCGAGATCAACGAGAGAATGAAGCAAGCTAGCATGGACAGCGGAAGTAACACTCGCTCCTCCACCTCCAAACGTCTCAAGTTTGAAGATGAGGATGTCTCGACTTCCTCAACATCTCAAGATGAAATTGACTGGTTAGTATTGGTAAGGGGAGGGGCGGGGCTAGAGGCAAGGGGAAGAGGGAGGAGTAGCACTCGCTCCTCCATCTCCAAACGTCTCAAGTTTGAAGATGAGGATGTCTCAACTTCCTCAACATCACAAGATGAAACTGACTGGTTAGTATTGGTAAGGGGAGGGGCGGGGCTAGAGGCAAGGGGAAGAGGGAGGAGTAACACTCGCTCCTCCATCTCCAAACGTCTCAAGTTTGAAGATGAGGATGTCTCAACTTCCTCAGCATCTCAAGATGAAACTGATTGGTTGAGGAGGGGCGGGGCTTAGGCAAAGGAATGGGGAGGAGTAACAATTACCGTCTGAGGATGTCTCAGCATCATCAAAATCTTAAGATGTAACTGACTTGTTTTGAAGATGGCCATGGCTTCTTTCCTTTGATTATTGAATCTGATTATTTAGATTATATTTGATTTTGACTTTGAGTGACATTGGTTTCATATATAGCCCCATCACCAATGGAAGTTCATCAAGTAACGGCGTGTCCTCAACCAATGGTCACATGACGTCCCAGTCAGCGAGTGATGAACCAATGAGCACGCAGCCTTTACCCCCCAGCATGCAACGCAGGGTAGCCATGATGAGTAAGTATACCCAAACTTAATGTCTTGAGAACAAGATTAATGTATATTACACAAAGAAATTGACTAGTGCAGGGTTCGAACCTGTGACCTCCAGAAAACAGTATCAGTGCTCAAACGATCCAGCATTAGTCTCATGAACAAAAAAAGGTTTTGGTCGTCAAGCTATTGAACTTTTTGTTGAAAGTTCAGCTTAGAAAAGCTGAAATTCTTTGACTGCTCTAAGTGACAAAGAGCATCTTAACTGCCACATGGTTTGGGAGATTTGCCAAGATTTGACTTAAATTGATCTTTTTTCTCTCTTTTGTTTTGGTTCTGTTCAGCCTCTGATATTCAAGCAAGTCTCAGTCCTGCCGAGAGCGATGACAAAAAGTAAAAAACAAACCCTAAAAGTAAACAACAACAAACCCTGCCAACACGTTAGGAAAACGTCATGCATTACAAGATGAGTGCATGTACTAACAAATGGATTGTATTAGTGAAATCAAAACCATTTTTATCATTATTGCCCACAGATTGTGCCATCTAAATAATTTTATTTTATTGAGTTGCCGCACTGCAATTCAGGTAACATGTTTATTAAAAGCACTGGCCAAAGTAATGACGGGACTGGTAGCTTCTTTGGCATAACATGCCCCTCTGGCCAGTGAGAAAGGAAAACTTGTTACTTGTCAAGCAGAAAACTAGGTGTCTTGTCCATGCAGAGATTGACTTCAGGTTATGCTGTGAATTTGTTCACGATGTTTCAATTTGACCCCAAAATTGATGATTTTACAGTTTTTTGTTGAATAGTGAGGTAAAGAGTTAAAACAGCCAAAAATGGAGTTGCAGTACCACGCTTTTATTTGTAAGTTTCAATTTTTCAATGGACAGAATACTATCCAGTAATGTTTTGACTGCCAGAAACACTCTAAAAAATGTGATTCCAAATGTATAAATAATAAAACAATTATTCCATCTAATGGAGCAATCGTGGTTTTGCAGCATGTTTTCAAATTGGTCAATTTCAGCTATGCAAGATTTTAATAACGAGAATTCATGTTAATGTCTTTCATTTTTAATTGACCACGGATAGAGGCGGTCACCGAGTTTGTGTTATGGCCAAAAGAAGAGTTAAAAAAATTCAAACGCTTCTGTGAGAGTTCAAGAAAGTGTTGTCTGAAATATGAATTTAAATTTACCTGAATTCTGGAATTAGAGGAAGATTGTGAAATATTTCTTCAAACATGCTGCACTACGTTATCTTAATCTGTACAGTTGTAAATGTTTATCTTTTAGAACCATGTATTTAATTTTGGGAGCGTTAAATTATAGCATTGTTTTGAAATGTGATTTAAGTTAACATTGTACTGTGTGAAAGAATCTTTAAAAATAAGAAAATTCATTGCTATGTTCCAATCGTTTGGAAGTTGCTCAAAGGAAAATGAAATAATCAGGAGGAATGATTTCAAATAAACACAAAGTGTTTTCAAAGAGTTGGTTTTGTTGAAATTAATTTTGGGGAAGATAAGCTATGTATCTTATCCACTCACCAAAAAAGGGCATTTGGTTTTAATTATCTATGTTTGTTTTTAATCTCGTTAAGTGTAACAGGTGTTTTTTATTGTTGATGGCATGCCTGTTTTGGCCAGTGTGTGAATAGATTTGTATTTCTTAAAAAGATTCATGAATAAAAGTAGGGAGCAGACGCAAGTCTTTGTTTCTGTGGTTCGTTTCCAGACTTTCAATTTAGGACTGGATTGTTCAATTCTTTCCAGCAGTTGTAGGTTCAATATTCACTTGAATAAACTACTTATCAGATTTTGCAACACTCCAAGGCCCTCAACACGAAGTGATATTTGCTAGGACGATGGATGATTTTTGCCTTAATTTTCAAAATTGTGCTTGTTGGAGTATTGATTGATGTTCCTCTTGCATCCAGATGAATTTCTGCCTTGTTTTGAGAAAAGTCGTTTTTTGGCCAATTTTGACTAAAAATGTAAGGCTAACCCCTGTTTTTTTTCCATTTTGGCCAAAAAAAAGAAATTGTTTGACAGTTTCTAGAAAGATGCCTTAAGGGCCCGAGAAAGCATTCCAAATCGATTACTGGACATATGTGCTATTAAAGGGGTAATTCCGTCAAAAAATTAAGGTAAAATCGCTGCAAAATTTAATTATTTTTCTCCAAAAATTGATGATTTTTGCCCAAATCTTCCAAATTATGCGTGTTAGAGTATTGATTGATGTTCCTCTTGCATCCAGATGAATTTCTGCCTTGTTTTGAGAAAAGTCGATTTTTGGCCGATTTTGACTAAAAATGTAAGGCTAACCCCTTACATTTTTTTCAATTTTGGCCAAAAAATAAAATTTCTTGAAAGTTGCTAGAAAGATGCCTTCAGGGCCCTAGAACGCATTTCTAATCGGTTGCTGGACAAATGTGCTATTAAAGGGGAAATTCCGTCGAAAAAATTAAGGTAAAATCGCTCAAAAAATGTTTATTTTTCTCCAAAAATTGATGATTTTTGCCCAAATCTTCCAAATTATGCGTGTTAGAGTATTGATTGATGTTCCTCTTGCATCCAGATGAATTTCTGCCTTGTTTTGAGAAAAGTCAATTTTTGGCCGATTTTGACTAAAAATGTAAGGCTAACCCCTTACATTTTTTTCAATTTTGGCCAAAAAATGAAATTTCTTGAAAGTTTCTAGAAAGATGCCTTAAGGGCCCTAGAACGCATTCCAAATCGATTACTGGACAAATGTGCTATTAAAGGGGTAATTCCGTCGAAAAATGTAGGTAAAATCGCTGCAAAATTTAATTATTTTTCTCCAAAAATTGATGATTTTTGCCCAAATCTTCCAAATTATGCGTGTTAGAGTATTGATTGATGTTCCTCTTGCATTCAGATGAATTTCTGCCTTGTTTTGAGAAAAGTCAATTTTTGGCCGATTTTGACTAAAAATGTAAGGCTAACCCCTTACATTTTTTTCAATTTTGGCCAAAAAATGAAATTTCTTGAAAGTTGCTAGAAAGATGCCTTAAGGGCCCTAGAACGCATTCCAAATCGAGTACTGGACAAATGTGCTATTAAAGGGGAAATTCCGTCGAAAAAATTAAGGTAAAATCGCTCAAAAAATATTTATTTTTCTCCAAAAATTGATGATTTTTGCCCAAATCTTCCAAATTATGCGTGTTAGAGTATTGATTGATGTTCCTCTTGCATCCAGATGAATTTCTGCCTTGTTTTGAGAAAAGTCAATTTTTGGCCGATTTTGACTAAAAATGTAAGGCTAACCCCTTACATTTTTTTCAATTTTGGCCAAAAAATGAAATTTCTTGAAAGTTGCTAGAAAGATGCCTTAAGGGCCCTAGAACGCATTCCAAATCGATTACTGGACAAATGTGCTATTAAAGGGGAAATTCCGTCGAAAAATGTAGGTAAAATCGCTCAAAAAATATTTATTTTTCTCCAAAAATTGATGATTTTTGCCCAAATCTTCCAAATTATGCGTGTTAGAGTATTGATTGATGTTCCTCTTGCATCCAGATGAATTTCTGCCTTGTTTTGAGAAAAGTCAATTTTTGGCCGATTTTCACTAAAAATGTAAGGCTAACCCCTTACATTTTTTTCAATTTTGGCCAAAAAATGAAATTTCTTGAAAGTTGCTAGAAAGATGCCTTAAGGGCCCTAGAACGCATTCCAAATCGATTACTGGACAAATGTGCTATTAAAGGGGAAATTCCGTCGAAAAATGTAGGTAAAATCGCTCAAAAAATATTTATTTTTCTCCAAAAATTGATGATTTTTGCCCAAATCTTCCAAATTATGCGTGTTAGAGTATTGATTGATGTTCCTCTTGCATCCAGATGAATTTCTGCCTTGTTTTGAGAAAAGTCAATTTTTGGCCGATTTTGACTAAAAATGTAAGGCTAACCCCTTACATTTTTTTCAATTTTGGCCAAAAAATGAAATTTCTTGAAAGTTGCTAGAAAGATGCCTTAAGGGCCCTAGAACGCATTCCAAATCGATTACTGGACAAATGTGCTATTAAAGGGGTAATTCCGTCGAAAAATGTAGGTAAAATCGCTGCAAAATTTAATTATTTTTCTCCAAAAATTGATGATTTTTGCCCAAATCTTCCAAATTATGCGTGTTAGAGTATTGATTGATGTTCCTCTTGCATCCAGATGAATTTCTGCCTTGTTTTGAGAAAAGTCAATTTTTGGCCGATTTTGACTAAAAATGTAAGGCTAACCCCTTACATTTTTTTCAATTTTGGCCAAAAAATGAAATTTCTTGAACGTTTCTAGAAAGATGCCTTCAGGGCCCTAGAACGCATTCCAAATCGAGTACTGGACAAATGTGCTATTAAAGGGGAAATTCCGTCGAAAAAATTAAGGTAAAATCGCTCAAAAAATATTTATTTTTCTCCAAAAATTGATGATTTTTGCCCAAATCTTCCAAATTATGCGTGTTAGAGTATTGATTGATGTTCCTCTTGCATCCAGATGAATTTCTGCCTTGTTTTGAGAAAAGTCAATTTTTGGCCGATTTTGACTAAAAATGTAAGGCTAACCCCTTACATTTTTTTCAATTTTGGCCAAAAAATGAAATTTCTTGAAAGTTGCTAGAAAGATGCCTTAAGGGCCCTAGAACGCATTCCAAATCGATTACTGGACAAATGTGCTATTAAAGGGGTAATTCCGTCGAAAAATGTAGGTAAAATCGCTGCAAAATTTAATTATTTTTCTCCAAAAATTGATGATTTTTGCCCAAATCTTCCAAATTATGCGTGTTAGAGTATTGATTGATGTTCCTCTTGCATCCAGATGAATTTCTGCCTTGTTTTGAGAAAAGTCAATTTTTGGCCGATTTTGACTAAAAATGTAAGGCTAACCCCTTACATTTTTTTCAATTTTGGCCAAAAAATGAAATTTCTTGAACGTTTCTAGAAAGATGCCTTCAGGGCCCTAGAACGCATTCCAAATCGAGTACTGGACAAATGTGCTATTAAAGGGGAAATTCCGTCGAAAAAATTAAGGTAAAATCGCTCAAAAAATATTTATTTTTCTCCAAAAATTGATGATTTTTGCCCAAATCTTCCAAATTATGCGTGTTAGAGTATTGATTGATGTTCCTCTTGCATCCAGATGAATTTCTGCCTTGTTTTGAGAAAAGTCAATTTTTGGCCGATTTTGACTAAAAATGTAAGGCTAACCCCTTACATTTTTTTCAATTTTGGCCAAAAAATGAAATTTCTTGAAAGTTGCTAGAAAGATGCCTTAAGGGCCCTAGAACGCATTCCAAATCGATTACTGGACAAATGTGCTATTAAAGGGGTAATTCCGTCGAAAAATGTAGGTAAAATCGCTGCAAAATTTAATTATTTTTCTCCAAAAATTGATGATTTTTGCCCAAATCTTCCAAATTATGCGTGTTAGAGTATTGATTGATGTTCCTCTTGCATCCAGATGAATTTCTGCCTTGTTTTGAGAAAAGTCAATTTTTGGCCGATTTTGACTAAAAATGTAAGGCTAACCCCTTACATTTTTTTCAATTTTGGCCAAAAAATGAAATTTCTTGAACGTTTCTAGAAAGATGCCTTCAGGGCCCTAGAACGCATTCCAAATCGATTACTGGACAAATGTGCTATTAAAGGGGTAATTCCGTCGAAAAATGTAGGTAAAATCGCTGCAAAATTTAATTATTTTTCTCCAAAAATTGATGATTTTTGCCCAAATCTTCCAAATTATGCGTGTTAGAGTATTGATTGATGTTCCTCTTGCATCCAGATGAATTTCTGCCTTGTTTTGAGAAAAGTCAATTTTTGGCCGATTTTGACTAAAAATGTAAGGCTAACCCCTTACATTTTTTTCAATTTTGGCCAAAAAATGAAATTTCTTGAAAGTTGCTAGAAAGATGCCTTAAGGGCCCTAGAACGCATTCCAAATCGATTACTGGACCAATGTGCTATTAAAGGGGTAATTCCGTCGAAAAATGTAGGTAAAATCGCTGCAAAATTAAATTATTTTTCTCCAAAAATTAATGATTTTTGCCCAAATCTTCCAAATTATGCGTGTTAGAGTATTGATTGATGTTCCTCTTGCATCCAGATGAATTTCTGCCTTGTTTTGAGAAAAGTCAATTTTTGGCCGATTTTGACTAAAAATGTAAGGCTAACCCCTTACATTTTTTTCAATTTTGGCCAAAAAATGAAATTTCTTGAAAGTTTCTAGAAAGAAGCCTTCAGGGCCCTAGAACGCATTCCAAATCGATTACTGGACAAATGTGCTATTAAAGGGGTAATTCCGTCGAAAAATGTAGGTAAAATCGCTGCAAAATGTAATTATTTTTCTCCAAAAATTGATGATTTTTGCCCAAATCTTCCAAATTATGCGTGTTAGAGTATTGATTGATGTTCCTCTTGCATTCAGATGAATTTCTGCCTTGTTTTGAGAAAAGTCAATTTTTGGCCGATTTTGACTAAAAATGTAAGGCTAACCCCTTACATTTATTTCAATTTTGGCCAAAAAATGAAATTTCTTGAAAGTTGCTAGAAAGATGCCTTAAGGGCCCTAGAACGCATTCCAAATCGATTACTGGACAAATGTGCTATTAAAGGGGTAATTCCGTCGAAAAATGTAGGTAAAATCGCTGCAAAATTAAATTATTTTTTACCAAAAATTGATGATTTTTGCCCAAATCTTCCAAATTATGCGTGTTAGAGTATTGATTGATGTTCCTCTTGCAACCAGATGAATTTCTGCCTTGTTTTGAGAAAAGTCTATTTTTGGCCGATTTTGACTAAAAATGTAAGGCTAACCCCTTACATTTTTTTCAATTTTGGCCAAAAAAAGAAATTTCTTGAAAGTTGCTAGAAAGATGCCTTAAGGGCCCTAGAACTCATTCCAAATCGATTACTGGACAAATGTGCTATTAAAGGGGTAATTTCCTTCGAAAAATGTAGGTAAAATTGCTGCAAAATTTAATTATTTTTCTCCAAAAATTGATGATTTTTGCCCAAATCTTCCAAATTATGCGTGTTAGAGTATTGATTGATGTTCCTCTTGCATCCAGATGAATTTCTGCCTTGTTTTGAGAAAAGTCAATTTTTGGCCGATTTTGACTAAAAATGTAAGGCTAACCCCTTACATTTTTTTCAATTTTGGCCAAAAAATGAAATTTCTTGAAAGTTGCTAGAAAGATGCCTTAAGGGCCCTAGAACGCATTCCAAATCGATTACAGGACAGATGTGCTATTAAAGGGGAAATTCCGCCGAAAAATGTAGGTAAAATCGCTGCAAAATTTAATTATTTTTCTCCAAAAATTGATGATTTTTGCCCAAATCTTCCAAATTATGCGTGTTAGAGTATTGATTGATGTTCCTCTTGCATCCAGATGAATTTCTGCCTTGTTTTGAGAAAAGTCAATTTTTGGCCGATTTTCACTAAAAATGTAAGGCTAACCCCATACATTATTTTCAATTTTGGCCAAAAAATGAAATTTCTTGAAAGTTTCTAGAAAGATGCCTTAAGGGCCCTAGAACGCATTCCAAATCGATTACTGGACAAATGTGCTATTAAAGGGGTAATTCCGTCGAAAAATGTAGGTAAAATCGCTGCAAAATTAAATTATTTTTCTCAAAAAATTGATGATTTTTGCCCAAATCTTCCAAATTATGCGTGTTAGAGTATTGATTGATGTTCCTCTAGCATTCAGATGAATTTCTGCCTCGTTTTGAGAAAAGTCAATTTTTGGCCGATTTTGACTAAAAATGTAAGGCTAACCCCTTACATTTTTTTCAATTTTGGCCAAAAAATGAAATTTCTTGAAAGTTTCTAGAAAGATGCCTTAAGGCCCTAGAACGCATTCCAAATCGATTACTGGACAAATGTGCTATTAAAGGGGTAATTCCGTCGAAAAATGTAGGTAAAATCGCTGCAAAATTAAATTATTTTTCTCCAAGAATTGATGATTTTTGCCCAAATCTTCCAAATTATACGTGTTAGAGTATTGATTGATGTTCCTCTTGCATCCAGATGAATTTCTGCCTTGTTTTGAGAAAAGTCAATTTTTGGCCGATTTTGACTAAAAATGTAAGGCTAACCCCTTACATTTTTTTCAATTTTGGCCAAAAAATGAAATTTCTTGAAAGTTGCTAGAAAGATGCCTGAAGGGCCGTAGAACGCATTCCTAATCGATTGCTGGACAGATGTGCTGTTAAAGGGGAAATTCCGCCGAAAAAATGTAGGAAAAATCGCTAAAAAATATTAATTTTTCTCCAAAAATTGATGATTTTTGCCCAAATCTTCCAAATTATGCGTGTTAGAGTATTGATTGATGTTCCTCTTGCATCCAGATGAATTGCTGCCTTGTTTTGAGAAAAGTCGATTTTTGGCCGATTTTGACTAAAAATGTAAGGCTAACCCCTTACATTTTTTTCAATTTTGGCCAAAAAATGAAATGTCTTGAAAGTTGCTAGAAAGATGCCTTAAGGGCCCTAGAACGCATTCCTAATCGATTGCTGGACAGATGTGCTGTTAAAGGGGAAATTCCGCCGAAAAATGTAGGAAAAATCGCTCAAAAATCATTTATTTTTTTTTCCAAAAATTGATGATTTTTGCCCAAATCTTCCAAATTATGCGTGTAAGAGTATTGATTGATGTTCCTCTTGCATTCAGATGAATTTCTGCCTTGTTTTGAGAAAAGTCAAGTTTTGGCCGATTTTGACTAAAAATGTAAGGCTAACCCCTTACATTTTTTTCAATTTTGGCCAAAAAATGAAATTTCTTGAAAGTTGCTAGAAAGATGCCTTAAGGGCCGTAGAACGCATTCCAAATCGATTGCTGGACATATGTGCTATTAAAGGGGTAATTCCGTCGAAAAATGTAGGTAAAATCGCTGCAAAATTTAATTATTTTTCTCCAAAAATTGATGATTTTTGCCCAAATCTTCCAAATTATGCGTGTAAGAGTATTGATTGATGTTCCTCTTGCATTCAGATGAATTTCTGCCTTGTTTTGAGAAAAGTCAATTTTTGGCCGATTTTGACTAATAATGTAAGGCTAACCCCTTACATTTTTTTCAATTTTGGCCAAAAAATGAAATTTCTTGAAAGTTGCTAGAAAGATGCCTTAAGGGCCCTGGAACGCATTCCAAACCGATTGCTGGACAAATGTGCTATTAAAGGGGAAATTCCGTCGAAAAATTAAGGTAAAATCGCTCAAAAAATATTTATTTTTCTCCAAAAATTGATGATTTTTGCCCAATCTTCCAAATTATGCGTGTTAGAGTATTGATTGATGTTCCTCTTGCATCCAGATGAATTTCTGCCTTGTTTTGAGAAAAGTCAATTTTTGGCCGATTTTCACTAAAAATGTAAGGCTAACCCCTTACATTTTTTTCAATTTTGGCCAAAAAATGAAATTTCTTGAAAGTTGCTAGAAAGATGCCTTAAGGGCCCTAGAACTCATTCCAAATCGATTACAGGACAGATGTGCTATTAAAGGGGAAATTCCGCCGAAAAATGTAGGTAAAATCGCTGCAAAATTAAATAATTTTTCTCCAAAAATTGATGATTTTTGCCCAAATCTTCCAAATTATGCGTGTTAGAGTATTGATTGATGTTCCTCTAGCATTCAGATGAATTTCTGCCTTGTTTTGAGAAAAGTCAATTTTTGGCCGATTTTGACTAAAAATGTAAGGCTAACCCCTTACATTTTTTTCAATTTTGGCCAAAAAATGAAATTTCTTGAAAGTTTCTAGAAAGATGCCTTAAGGGCCCTAGAACGCATTCCAAATCGATTACTGGACAAATGTTCTATTAAAGGGGTAATTCCGTCGAAAAATGTAGGTAAAATCGCTGCAAAATTAAATTATTTTTCTCCAAAAATTGATGATTTTTGCCCAAATCTTCCAAATTATGCGTGTTAGAGTATTGATTGATGTCTCTGTTGCATCCAGATGAATTGCTGCCTTGTTTTGAGAAAAGTCAATTTTTTTGCCGATTTTGACTAAAAATGTAAGGCTAACCCCTTACATTTTTTTCAATTTTGGCCAAAAATTGAAATTTCTTGAAAGTTGCTAGAAAGATGCCTTAAGGGCCGTAGAACGCATTCCAAATCGATTGCTGGACAAATGTGCTATTAAAGGGGAAATTCCGTCGAAAAAATTAAGGTAAAATCGCTAAAAAATATTAATTTTTCTCCAAAAATTGATGATTTTTGCCCAAATCTTCCAAATTATGCGTGTTAGAGTATTGATTGATGTTCCTCTTGCATCCAGATGAATTGCTGCCTTGTTTTGAGAAAAGTCGATTTTTGGCCGATTTTGACTAAAAATGTAAGGCTAACCCCTTACATTTTTTTCAATTTTGGCCAAAAAATGAAATTTCTTGAAAGTTGCTAGAAAGATGCCTTAAGGGCCCTAGAACGCATTCCTAATCGATTGCTGGACAGATGTGCTATTAAAGGGGTAATTCCGCCGAAAAATGTAGGAAAAATCGCTCAAAAATCAATGTTTTTTTTTTCCAAAAATTGATGATTTTTGCCCCAAACTTCCAAATTATGCGTGTAAGAGTATTGATTGATGTTCCTCTTGCATTCAGATGAATTGCTGCCTTGTTTTGAGAAAAGTCAATTTTTGGCCGATTTTGACTAAAAATGTAAGGCTAACCCCTTACATTTTTTTCAATTTTGGCCAAAAAATGAAATTTCTTGAAAGTTGCTAGAAAGATGCCTTAAGGGCCCTAGAACGCATTCCAAATCGATTGCTGGACAAATGTGATATTAAAGGGGAAATTCCGTCGAAAAATAAGGTAAAATCGCTCAAAAAATATTAATTTTTCTCCAAAAATTGATGATTTTTGCCCAAATCTTCCAAATTATGCGTGTTAGAGTATTGATTGATGTCTCTGTTGCATCCAGATGAATTGCTGCCTTGTTTTGAGAAAAGTCAATTTTTTTGCCGAATTTGACTAAAAATATCAGGCTAACCCCTTACACTTTTTTTCAAATTTGGCCAAAAAATGAAATTTCTTGAAAGTTGCTAGAACGATGCCTTAAGGGCCCTAGAACGCATTCCTAATCGATTGCTGGACAGATGTGCTATTAAAGGGGAAATTCCGCCGAAAAATGTAGGAAAAATCGCTCAAAAATCAATGTTTTTTCCTTCCAAAAATTGATGATTTTTGCCCAAATCTTCCAAATTATGCGTGTTAGAGTATTGATTGATGTCTCTGTTGCATCCAGATGAATTGCTGCCTTGTTTTGAGAAAAGTCAATTTTTGGCCGATTTTGACTAAAAATATAAGGCTAACCCCTTACATTTTTTTCAATTTTGGCCAAAAAATGAAATGTCTTGAAAGTTGCTAGAAAGATGCCTTAAGGGCCCTAGAACGCATTCCAAATCGATTACTGGACATATGTGCTATTAAAGGGGAAATTCCGCCGAAAAATGTAGGTAAAATCGCTGCAAAATTAAATTATTTTTCTCCAAAAATTGATGATTTTTGCCCAAATCTTCCAAATTATGCGTGTTAGAGTATTGATTGATGTTCCTCTTGCATCCAGATGAATTTCTGCCTTGTTTTGAGAAAAGTCAATTTTTGGCCAATTTTGACTAAAAATGTAAGGCTAACCCCTTACATTTTTTTTCAATTTTGGCCAAAACATGAAATTTCTTGAAAGTTGCTAGAACGATGCCTTAAGGGCCCTGGAACGCATTCCTAATCGATTGCTGGACAGATGTGCTATTAAAGGGGAAATTCCGCCGAAAAATGTAGGAAAAATCGCTCAAAAATCAATGTTTTTTCCTTCCAAAAATTGATGATTTTTGCCCAAATCTTCCAAATTATGCGTGTTAGAGTATTGATTGATGTTCCTCTTGCATTCAGATGAATTGCTGCCTTGTTTTGAGAAAAGTCAATTTTTGGCCGATTTTGACTAAAAATATAAGGCTAACCCCTTACATTTTTTTTCAATTTTGGCCAAAACATGAAATTTCTTGAAAGTTGCTAGAACGATGCCTTAAGGGCCCTGGAACGCATTCCTAATCGATTGCTGGACAGATGTGCTATTAAAGGGAAAATTCCGCCGAAAAATGTAGGAAAAATCGCTCAAAAATCAATGTTTTTTCCTTCCAAAAATTGATGATTTTTGCCCAAATCTTCCAAATTATGCGTGTTAGAGTATTGATTGATGTTCCTCTTGCATTCAGATGAATTTCTGCCTTGTTTTGAGAAAAGTCAATTTTTGGCCGATTTTGACTAAAAATGTAAGGCTAACCCCTTACATTTTTTTCAATTTTGGCCAAAAAATGAAATGTCTTGAAAGTTGCTAGAAAGATGCCTTAAGGGCCCTAGAACGCATTCCAAATCGATTACTGGACATATGTGCTATTAAAGGGGAAATTCCGCCGAAAAATGTAGGTACTATCGCTGCAAAATTAAATTATTTTTCTCCAAAAATTGATGATTTTTGCCCAAATCTTCCAAATTATGCGTGTTAGAGTATTGATTGATGTTCCTCTTGCATCCAGATGAATTTCTGCCTTGTTTTGAGAAAAGTCAATTTTTGGCCAATTTTGACTAAAAATGTAAGGCTAACCCCTTACATTTTTTTCAATTTTGGCCAAAAAATGAAATGTCTTGAAAGTTGCTAGAAAGATGCCTTAAGGGCCGTAGAACGCATTCCAAATCGATTACTGGACATATGTGCTATTAAAGGGGTAATTCCGCCGAAAAAATTAAGGTAAAATCGCTAAAAGATATTAATTTTTCTCAAAAAATTGATGATTTTTGCCCAAATCTTCCAATTTATGCGTGTTAGAGTATTGATTGATGTTCCTCTTGCATTCAGATGAATTTCTGCCTTGTTTTGAGAAAAGTCAATTTTTGGCCGATTTTGACTAAAAATTTAAGGCTAACCCCTTACATTTTTTTCAATTTTGGCCAAAAAATGAAATGTCTTGAAAGTTGCTAGAAAGATGCCTTAAGGGCCCTAGAACGCATTCCAAATCGATTACATGTACTGGACATATGTGCTATTAAAGGGGAAATTCCGCCGAAAAATGTAGGTAAAATCGCTGCAAAAATGAATGTTTTTTCTTCCAAAAATTGATGATTTTTGCCCAAATCTTCCAAATTATGCGTGTTAGAGTATTGATTGATGTTCCTCTTGCATTCAGATGAATTTCTGCGTTGTTTTGAGAAAAGTCAATTTTTGGCCGATTTTGACTAAAAATGTAAGGCTAACCCCTTACATTTTTTTCAATTTTGGCCAAAAAATGAAATGTCTTGAAAGTTGCTAGAAAGATGCCTTAAGGGCCCTAGAACGCATTCCAAATCGATTACTGGACATATGTGCTATTAAAGGGGAAATTCCGCCGAAAAATGTAGGTAAAATCGCTGCAAAATTAAATTATTTTTCTCCAAAAATTGATGATTTTTGCCCAAATCTTCCAAATTATGCGTGTTAGAGTATTGATTGATGTTCCTCTTGCATCCAGATGAATTTCTGCCTTGTTTTGAGAAAAGTCAATTTTTGGCCAATTTTGACTAAAAATGTAAGGCTAACCCCTTACATTTTTTTCAATTTTGGCCAAAAAATGAAATTTCTTGAAAGTTGCTAGAAAGATGCCTTAAGGGCCGTAGAACGCATTCCAAATCGATTACTGGACATATGTGCTATTAAAGGGGTAATTCCGCCGAAAAAATTAAGGTAAAATCGCTAAAAGATATTAATTTTCTCCAAAAATTGATGATTTTTGCCCAAATCTTCCAAATTATGCGTGTTAGAGTATTGATTGATGTCTCTGTTGCATCCAGATGAATTGCTGCCTTGTTTTGAGAAAAGTCAATTTTTTTGCCGAATTTGACTAAAAATATCAGGCTAACCCCTTACACTTTTTTTCAAATTTGGCCAAAAAATGAAATTTCTTGAAAGTTGCTAGAACGATGCCTTAAGGGCCCTAGAACGCATTCCTAATCGATTGCTGGACAGATGTGCTATTAAAGGGGAAATTCCGCCGAAAAATGTAGGAAAAATCGCTCAAAAATCAATGTTTTTTTTCCAAAAATTGATGATTTTTGCCCATATCTTCCAAATTATGCGTGTAAGAGTATTGATTGATGTTCCTCTTGCATTCAGATGAATTTCTGCGTTGTTTTGAGAAAAGTCAATTTTTGGCCGATTTTGACTAAAAATGTAAGGCTAACCCCTTACATTTTTTTCAATTTTGGCCAAAAAATGAAATGTCTTGAAAGTTGCTAGAACGATGCCTTAAGGGCCCTAGAACGCATTCCAAATCGATTACTGGACATATGTGCTATTAAAGGGGAAATTCCGCCGAAAAATGTAGGTAAAATCGCTGCAAAATTAAATTATTTTTCTCCAAAAATTGATGATTTTTGCCCAAATCTTCCAAATTATGCGTGTTAGAGTATTGATTGATGTTCCTCTTGCATTCAGATGAATTTCTGCCTTGTTTTGAGAAAAGTCAATTTTTGGCCGATTTTGACTAAAAATGTAAGGCTAACCCCTTACATTTTTTTCAATTTTGGCCAAAAAATGAAATGTCTTGAAAGTTGCTAGAAAGATGCCTTAAGGGCCCTAGAACGCATTCCAAATCGATTACATGTACTGGACATATGTGCTATTAAAGGGGAAATTCCGCCGAAAAATGTAGGTAAAATCGCTGCAAAAATGAATGTTTTTCTTCCAAAAATTGATGATTTTTGCCCAAATCTTCCAAATTATGCGTGTTAGAGTATTGATTGATGTTCCGCTTGCATCCAGATGAATTTCTGCCTTGTTTTGAGAAAAGTCAATTTTTGGCCAATTTTGACTAAAAATGTAAGGCTAACCCCTTGTTTTTTTTGAAATTTTTGTCCAAAAAATGAAATTGCTTGAAAGTTGCTAGAAATATGCCTTAAGGCCCCTAAAACGCATTCCAAATCGATTGCTGGACAGATGTGCTATTCAAGGGGAAATACCGTCCAAAAATTAAGGTAAAATTGCTCAAAAATACCTTTTTGTTCCTCTAAAAATTGATTATTCTAGCCCAAATCTTCAAAATTGTGCACGTTAGAGGATTGATTGATGTTCCTCTTGCATCCAGATGAATTTCTGCCTTGTTTTGAGAAAAGTCAATTTTTGGCCAATTTTGACTAAAAATGATTGTTTTTTTTTTTAATTTTGGCCAAAAAATGAAATTGCTTGAAAGTTGCTAGAAAGATGGCATAAGGCCCCTAAAACGCATTCGAAATCGATTGCTGGACAGATGTACTATTCAAGGAGAATAAATGAAAATGAAAAAAATTAAATAAAAAATCACTCAAAAAATGGATTTCTTTTTCTCAAAAAATGGTATTTTTGCCCAAATCTTCAAAATTGTGCATGTTAGAGTTTTGGTTGATGTTATTCCATATTTTGGCCATTTTTGGAAACGTAAGGGTAACCCCTTGCATATTTGTCAATTTAGGCCACAAAATGAAAATGCTTGAAGTTGTTAGAAAGACCCGTCACCCCCCCCCCCCCAAAAAAAAATATAATTACTTTTTCTGAATAAAAAAATATCAATAAGTACATGAACGAAACAAAACAGATGGAAACAGAAGGCGGCATTGATTTTTGATGAGTAAATCTCATTTTAATGTTCTTTCAACCTGTATAAAATAATAACATATGTTCTTTGTTACAATGTTGCTCTGGATGCATAAAAATTCACGTTAAAAAAGGCACAAGTTTATATTATAAAATGGGACACCTTCTGTTTACACGGGTACGTTAAAAAGGATTGCTTGAAATACTTTATCCAGAAAAATAGCTGAATTAGTTACTTAACATTGATTGAAAATTGAATGGACAATTTCTTATGGTAATTACACGACTGTTAAATTGGGGGATGAGGAAATCTGGCCAATGTTGTCAAAAATGCAACATCACAGTTTTTGAAAAGCGGATAAACCTCTAACATGAAACAATGTTTAAAATAAAAATATTATAATGCTGTTATTAAGGAATAACTTTTTACTGATCATTAAATGCATGATTGTTTACGTTTTGTATATTTACATATCAACCAATTAATACACAAATAGTTTCAATACTAATAATCACATTACAAATGTACAATTATGAGGTGATTTTATTTTCTGAGAAAAAATTAAATGATTCAAAATTTCGCAAAAAGAAAAAGGAAATTGGTCTTCCGCCATCTATAGAGTACTCACTTTGACTTCAAAAGAAATTATCAAAAATACCACTGCATAGAAATCGCATGGACTGGCACAAAATTGAACAAAATAGCATTTTTTTCACACCAAGTAAACTGCAAAATGAAGAAACGATAAAAAATATTAGAAGCATTGCAAGACACAAATTCCACAACAGCCAGCTGAAACATAATGCAGGGAAAAATGTGTAGAAATTCCATCAGTATATGATTGAAGTAAAAATAACAATAACAATAAAAAATAAAACAATAATAAAGAAATACTTGACCCTGTGTTTTTTATTAAGCATTTCACAATGAGATGAAATGCTGTACTTAGAAGCAAGAAAATGGTATCAGAAATTCATAAATTGGTTTTGGTTCAATAAATTCCTTGAAAAAGTTGCTTTAGTCATTCTCAAAAACAAAATTGTTTCGTAACTACATGTAATTGAAGAGTTTATTTCCAATATGCAACATATCCATTTGAAAAAGGTGAATATTTTGCACGGTTATGAAACGTTAAAGAATTAAAACAGCATAACAGCTGTTTCTAAACTTAATTGTTCGCCTTAATGTATTCTTAAGTTGTGTTGAATGTAGAAGTAAAGATCGGGGGGGGGGGGGGGGGGGGGGCAGCATGACGTCAGTTTACATCAGTGGCTATGTGTATTACCATTCAGCACTCTAGTATTTTTCATCGGTTGCTGTGTGTTAACAATCAACACTCCAAACTCAAGAACCATTGAGTTTCAAGAACATAGGTCTGGGAGCTAGTTAGGCCAATGTAAAACATTCCTGCATGTCCGCACTCACGTAACAGTCGATTCTTGTTAATACAAACTCGTTCGGACCTAGCCAAGTTGTTTGTTATATCAGAATTTTATATTAAGAGGAACATCAGTTCCATTCATTGTGCACATAAATGCACAGTTGGGACCAAGGCTTTATGTTTGTTATAACCAGAATTTGTATTAACAGTGTTTGTGCTATAACGATCGACTGTAACAGCCTTCAAAATTGACTTTAGACAGCCAGCAGAGAGTGGGATTCCAAAAGAGAACAAAATGACGTACATCGCGTTTATGAAATAAAGACATCTATAGACCATTATCATGTTGCGGCCATCTTGATTTTTTTCCATTCAAATCAACGTAACCAAAGCAAGGCTGGAAGGGAACTAGTCTGGTTCCTTTTTGCACAAAAACCATTATCATTCAGTACAGTTATTGGATACAGGGAACATGACTGAAATGGTGGCAGCATGATCAAGGTCTATTGGAGTCCTCTCTTGACTCACAAAACGATTTAGCACTGCAACAGATATGCAAATGAGTTTAACAAACCAATGCATGTGATTGGGTAATGATAACCATGAATATGAATATTCAATACATGTACTTTCAAATCAATGACCATTGGTAAACAGTGTGGCAAAATTATCTCAAATTCATCACTAAAATGTCAATCCAATTGACTGTACGTGTATATCAGATTTAATGAGAATTATGACCACCCACATGATTATGAAAAACAATCAACTGAAATTTGCAAACTAAATCATATTTTTTTTGTCTGTGTTGTTCATAACTGAACTCCACAAGACGTGATTAGTGCATTACAAAAGCCAATGCTGTGAAAACGCAAGCAGAAGCTGCCACTCAGAAAAGTGTAATAAAAATAATGCTACACCTGCCAAAATGCAGGGGGGTTGCTCTTGCACAATAACACAGCCTGAAAGCGAAACACTACCATTTACATAGCCCACATCATGCCTCTTCCGCCTGCTGTTCCATCTTTGGTTCTTCCTCCTGCTGGGCTTCCTGCGTTTGTGCTTGCTCCTCTGGCTTAGTAGTCTCCTCTTCAGCCTGGTTAGTCTCCTCTTTGTCCTGGTTAGTCTCCTCTCCAGCACCTTGTGTTTCTTGCTCCTTTTGCTCATCTGTTGGACTCCTCCGCTCCTCTCTTGATTTTGTTCGTCTTCTTTCGTTCCTGGATGATTTACGACCTGAGCGGCTTGTTCCATTAGCTTCAGCTTCCTTTCTTCTCCGCTATAACAAAAAAAAGGAAATGGTCAAAATTTAAAGAAAAATTGTTTTGATCCTACAAAACTTTTCCATTTTAATTTGTTTTAAGACAGCCAGAAAAAAAATGGTTTAACCGATTTTGTCATTGTACCTCCCCAAAATGCCCTGCCTGTTACTTCTTAAACTGCATGCTCAAAATTAATGATAAATAAATAAATACAATAAATAAAAGTAAAGTCTGTCACGAGCCAATGTGGCCCATCAGACCGGTGTTTCAGCAGCATTAAAATGATTGAGAATATTCTTCTCCCCTGGATGGGATGCTATAGTCCATCGCAGGTTAATAACGGTACCCATTTGTACTCCTGGGTGGAGGGAGGCAAGTGGGGTGAGGTGGCTTGCCCAAGGACACAACATGACCAGCAGCTGGATTCGAACCCACTGATCATGATTCACAAACCCTATACCACTAGGCCACATTCCCCAAATACAGTGTTATACAATTTAATACGAGGGCTAATAAGTTCAGCACAGGTTCTAAAGCATTTGACTTTCTTTTTCAAAATGTAGTTTTTAGCATCGATTTGACATATTCCCATTTTGCATGTACCAGACACAAGCTAATGTATGGCACACTTAAAAAGGCCAGCACGCAACAAACTATATTTAGATAAATCATCAATAATTCAGCCATTGATAGACCAGCTGCTCCTTCGCAGTTCTCGGAAGTGTTTGATGAAGGCGGCTCTGTCTAATTATGACACAATTTTCTTACAAAAAATATTGATCGTACAGCCAGGTTGCATGTTGACACCCTAGAATTTTTCGAGCGCTTCGTCTTCACTAATTATTACCATCTTGTGCTTGAAGAGCCAGCATCGATTTGCAAGATGTATTTTTTGTTGTAATGGTTTGCTGTGTTTGGAGAATTTAATAATTATTCTCAAAGCCTTGGTACGCGTATGCTGTTAAATCCACCAAGTTGGATACAGCTAGAGGAAAAAAGAGGACTAAGAATTTTTTTGTGGGGGGGGGGGAGAAATATTTATATTTATCAGTTTAAATTTTAAAACTTAAAATTCCATCTTTCATAGTTTAAAAAATGTTGTCGAACTCAAATGCAGTATTATAATGACAATGGTACTGCTTGATTTGGTTTTTAAAAATATAATTTTGTCTCAAAAAGATCATTATGAAGTACTCAACCTAATAAATTCATAATGTTTATGTTAAGCTTTGATATTAACCCTCTTGCTTTTTAGCTGACTTGAAAAACTTCCTGGAATGTTTTTCATAAAAAATAATCTCTCACTCTTTTATTTGCACGGGACTAAATGTATCGCCTAGCTGGCTTGACAGTCTTTGATAAGTTCTGCAGTTTAAATGCAACGGGCAATTAAGATAAAAACCCTCATTGAAATTTTGATGTGTTGCCATGGCATCTCTGATAATAAGTACGGCTGGTAAGTGACGACCTTAGAACTAATGTGTTGCTAGGCAACTCGTGACAGTGGGCTAGAAAATGCTCATGCTAGTTGAATCAACAGGTCGATAAGTACCTACTCAAACCTACAAAAAATATGAATGACAATCAATACCAGTAATACTTAAGATGTGTAGAAAATAAAAAAATTAGGCTGAGGAAAATTATTGCCTATATGTCTAAAATGCAACGGGAAAAGAACAAATTACAAAAAAAATTGATATTTGACATAGTGTTCATTGCCATATGTTATTCCAATCTCTTAGGGTCATTAAAATTCTCGTACAACTTTAATAATTTCTCCGGGTCATTTTTTTGACATTGTGGTGTTTTCTGGAAAAGTGTGACTGAATACACACATTTAAATAATAACAGGAAGAAAAGGAAAACAGGGGGGTCATTTAATAAACAAAGGGAGAAGGTTTTGATTGTTTACAAAAAATTAATGAAGAATTTATTTCCAAAATGTAATAAACGCCGTCCTGTAATCTTTTGAAATCCTGCTCTCTCCTGGTTGTGCAAAATCAGTTTCGAGGGGTTTTATAGTTAAACACAATATAAAAACGAAAAACGAAGTTTAAAAACAGCTGTTATATTGTTTTATTCTTTAAACTTTGATAAACTGTAAGCAATTGTTTAACTTTTTCTCAAACGGATATCTCGTGTTTTGGAAATAAAGTCTTCAAAAGATCCTTTTTAATGAATTGTCTCTCTGACATGTGTGTGAGTTTCAGGCCAACCAGGGACATCCTGGGTCGAGCAACTGGGACCGACCAGCAAGGTTGACAGCTCTGCAACCAGGCTACAAACCGCGGACACATGCGGTAGAGTGAGTGAGTGAGTGAGTGTTATTTGAAAAATTCGACTCACCTCTTTGGCCTCTGCCCGCATTCTCTCTTGTTCCTCTTGTTCCAATTCCCACCAGTTTCTAGGGTAGCGAGCGATGTTATCCATAAATGCTTCGTTCTCCTCCCATTCCCGTTGCCACTGTTGATGGTTATACTCTGGCTCCCGCGCTAGGATACGCTTCAAGATCTCCTGGTTCTCCCGTGTCACTCGCAACAGCTCACGTTGTCGTTTCTCTTTGTTCAGACTGCAACGTAAAGATTCACTCCAAAGGTTAAACAGTTTCTTTAAGTATTTTACTGGACTGTTTCGGTACAGTTTGTCCTCTTTCACTTAAGTACTCTCTTTCATTGACATTAGAATCATCACAAGTTTTTCTCTGAAAACAAGGTTTTTATTTAATTTTATGAAGATGTTGGATCATCTGTGAGTGCAATAAGGCCATTTTTGAAAAAAAAATTAGAAATGAGGTCAAAAAGACTTTATACAATTGTTTTTAATTCAATTCAAGTGAAGTTAGACAATACTGATTTCATTTTATGAACGTGTTCAGTTATTTCCAAATCTCATTTTGATAGTTATGAAGCAAATATAGGATGAGGCCATTACCTTCTATGGATGTAGTTGTTTCTGTGGTCGACCCGTCCGGTAGTCCTCATAATCTCCGACATCTTCTCAAGAAGAATGCGATTGTCTCTCTCAATGACGGACAAACGCTCCTCCTCAAGCTGATTAGAGAAATAAAAACAGAAATAAAATGTGCGCCAATTTACAAATTTTCATACAAGAATTTAAGTTTCAAACACCATTCGTTCTTCAATATGATCCACTGTTCTTAACAAAATTGATAAGAAGAATAATGTTACATCTCAACGGTTGGCTCAACTGTTACATACCTATTTTACATCAGTAAAAAGTTAAATCCTAGTTGTTTGATAAGGTATGTGGTCTTTCACATACTCACTCACTTCAAAACTTAAGCAAGTTTAAAAGAAAATTAAGTTCATACATGTACATCCTAATCATATGCAGGCAGGTAAAATTTCAACTTCACAATTTTACATAAAAATAAAAATGACTCTTTCGTTTAAACCATCCTCACCTGTAGTTTCTTCAGCTTCAGATGTAGATGGACATAGGTTGTTGGGGCTTTTGTGTCAACCATCGGTTGGGCCTGGCGCACCTGTTAATAAAATTAATTGATTGATTATTTCTAATTCAATTCAGAAAAATAATGGTTCGACCAGACCAAGAAGTAAATATGATTTCTGTGCGACTTTATTCCAGTCTTCTGCCCAGCCATACAACCGTATACTTTTCTACACAGTTTACAAAATATATTCCTAAATTATTAATACAAAAGATCCTGAATTGAAAGGATTGCATTTTTAATTTTTTTTTTTATAAATTACAGACATTCCAATTATGTTTCAATGACAGAAATAAAAGCTATCATTTGTAACACTTAAAAGCAAATGACGACTTGTACACGCCACTGTTCCGCCTGAAACAAATCAAGTTTATCTATTTGTTCAGTGTACGTTGAAGGGTCCTTGAGCAAAGACTAAGCCTATCTGGGCAGGCTGAAGTACACGACGCAGAGTTGATTAATTGCGATGCCGATGAAACAAGTCTGGGAAAGTGCCCAGACTGCTTCGGTTTGAAGTGTTTACTGCTCATGGTCAGGTAATTAACAAGTCCCTCGATGGACTTTTGGGTTGTTTTCTGGGAAAAACATGTGTAAATATAGTACAATCTACAATGGGGTGCTTCTGTTTGGCAGATACTGAACTGATTTCTTCTGAGGTTTACAGCGAACGCAGAGCACAAAGCGACGCCGCTTGGCATTTCGCGATGTTGCCGCTGAGTTTTATACAGCAAGCATTAAACACAAAGTAAAAGGCAAAACACTAGGGGATGTATTTTGACGATAATCTCACGCATTTTTGATATCATTCCCCAATATTGAAAATTACGATACTTCAATATGATTAAAAAATTGATATCGGCGATAACGATATTGTAATAATATAGAACGATCGAGTAATATCGATGTATCGGCGGTGCTTACCCAGGATGCCTTGCCAATTATATTCAGCAGAATGCCACTTAAAACTTATGAAAGTAATTTTTTTACTTGTTAAAAGTTCTCTGCAATGAGGGTAATGGGAAACTCAACTTCATTTTGCCCCCAGTTATATATAAGAAAGGTTTTGTAAAGCTTAAAATCAAAACAATTGGCAACGAACACATCTAACAAAATGAACTTCTGAAAGTTTCACTTGATTCCGGAAAAAAATCGCACAACATGAGAGCTAGAGTGCAGCCAAAGTCGTTTGAAGTTCATATTTCAATAAGTTGGGGTATTCAACCTATCACAGTAAACACGATCTTCACTGTAAATGCATTGCAAGTGTTTGCAATGCCATCAACGAAACTTGGGTCAACTTGACCCAACTTGATACAAACCTTCTGCAGGTGTTCCTCGTAATATTTTTGGTCCCATCTCGCCTTCAGGATCCTACTCTGGCACGGCAGAGTCGACTGATAAGACTTATGCATGATTACACCCTGCTTCACGCCGTGTCTAGACGGTCTTAAAAAACAGCACTTCGCGGTGAAATTCTAGCGAAGAAACTACGAGAAATTACACCACTCTTGTTTGGGGTTCGTCCGGTGCAGCCAAACTCAATACGCCAATGTGTAATGCATACACCTGCGCCGCACGGTCGGTAACTAGGCAATCAATTATGCGGCGGCGGCGTGTGGCTTCTGTTTAGTCACATGACGCGGAAGTGTAACTACGGTGGTTACGAGGCTGGTGGCGCGACGACTGTTGTATATTGGCGACGGCTGTTTTGTGACTCGCACTTTTAACTCGGTGCAGGACAAAATGCTTACCCGGGAAATTTAAAAATGCTCTCCTTGGATGTGATGAAAAATAGCAATGGGATGAAAATATATGCGGATATTAAAATAAAGGACTCCCTAAAATTTAAAAAAAAAGAGGTGGGGGGATCATAATTAAGTTAAGAAAGTCACGAAAGGATGAACATTATAACATTATAGCATTATTAAAGGGTTATTTTATTTATTTGTCATTTCAGTCAATTGTTTCAGTCATTAAATTATTAAATGATTACTTTGAATTCAGTTATTCCATGGTGTTTTGTTTTTAATAAGTTAATGACATTAACAGGCAATCTTTAGCCTTTGGGCATAAACACTCCTGAGCTTTGCATAAAAACTGTCCACTAAAATAAAATTCACAATTTATCATTATATGTCCCCCACAGGGGGTACATATTGCATAAACATCTGCTTTCTGTATCAATTAAGCAATATATCATGTCATTTTTTATAAGCAATTAAAGTTAATGTGTCTGTTATGAAATACAAAAGGTACTAGTTATTGTAACAAATGGAAAAAAACATCTATCTATACATTAGAGAGTGGCCAGATATGTCATACTAGCAAGGATTTTTTTCAGAGCCAAAAAAAAAAAAAAAAAATTATAAATTTGCCACTTTTTTTGGGGGGGGGGGGGAGTAACACAAAGTAGTAACAGCTACGTGATATGCTATTAGAAGGTAAAATATTTTCACACATCAAAAAACGCTCCATTTTAGAACTAAGCAATTTCTAGCCCTGCTCCGTCCCAAGTTGGTTTTCCAGCCTCGATTTCCTTGAGCTTTTCTTATAATCTCTACTGCTATTTCATACCGTTCAAATATTTCAAATATTCAATTCAACTTCACATTTATTTCCATGCTTCTCGAAGAAAAATATCTATGTATACAATATACAAACTTTACTAGAGAAGGGTTAAACCATGAAGCAGTAAATATCAAATTAACAACAAAATAAAAAAAGCAAATAGAGCATGGTGCTGTTTTAATAAGCAGAAGCTTGTGGAAAACAGGCCACAGAAACAACACAGGACAAACAAACAAACAAACAAACAAAAAACCAACCAACAAACAAACAAAGACATTGCAATGGTAAGCACACACGAGACAAGGAACATTAAACTGATGATGTCAGAGGCAAAACGATGAATAGATGGCAAAAAGCTGTATGAGCAAAAAAAAAAAAAAACCAAACAAACCAACGATAAACAAACAAAAACAATATTTGAGGGATAAAGAAACGTAGTAGACTCAATCAGGAGAGACATCTCATCAGACCAGCTTATTTCATTCTCTGGTTTTACTACTGAATACCTTCACAGGTGTATAATGTTGCAAGTCCAACACAAGTCCAATCATATGTAAATCTCAAGTTCATCACAAGTCCAGTCACAAGTAACAGTGGATGAACAATAACAAAGGAATGCCTTTATCGAAGCTCCTTTGAATAGCTTGTGAGTTGAATCGGGCCTGGAGGACTTGTGATGGACTTGCAGGGACTTGTGATGGACTGGACTCCCTGCATGGTGTTACATTATGGAAGCATCGTGTGATATTTGACGCCAGGAAGAACACACAGCATCTCAAATAACAGGTTAGCGGCAATCAAGGCTGTGGTACCCAGGGGGTCATAGGCGGGACAAACCTAAAATAAAAAAAAAATCAACAACAATTAATCACAGATACCAAGTTGTAGTTCAATAATCAAGAGCCTTTCACACTATCATCTCACCTACCCGTGTTAAAATCACCAAGGGTCCCTTGGGGGCTTGGGTCAGAACGAACCCAGGTCTGCACGGTATGCCTTTCACACCTACACTAGTTTGTACTGTTTTTCTACCCAGGTTCAGAGCCTCCAATCCTGGTCCAGACTAGGGTTTAATTGTACCTGTGAATGCTGCAGCCAGACCCTAGTAGTATGTCATGGGCCAACGTGGCATGAAATGACTGACAATATATCCATTCCCCCTGGATAGGATGTTAGTTACTCCCAAGCTATTGCAGGTACCCGTTTAAAACTCCTGGGTGGAGAGAGGCCAGTGGAGGTAAAGTAGCTTGCCCGAGAACACAATTACCAGCAGCTGGATTCGAACCCCTGACCTTCTGATCATATAGCCACAAACCCTGACCACAATGCCACACTCCCCACACAGCCGGACACTATAGGGGCAGCCAAAATCTCAGGGTTTGATCCAGGTCAACACGGACATTTCTAACAGTGTAAAGGCTTTCAAAAAACTGAATTGTAAGTTGGTAGATAGTAGGAGATTTTACAACTGAGAACGATGACAACCTACCTCAACCATGTCCCCGCCGATGATGTTCAATCCCCTACAACCCCGGAGTATCTCCATAGCTTGAATGGTTGTCAGTCCGCCCAGCTCCGGTGTGCCTGTCAAATTGAACCAACAGGTTGAGGACATGTATTAAGCATTATATGACGTCACTAATCAGCAGATGCTTTTGCAAAAGAGCCTAGCCAAGCAGGCCCAAATTCACGGCTCTACCAACAATGAAATTCGGCACTACTGATCAAAATCTATGCTTACGTACCGCACTGTCCCGAAAAATTAATTATGGGCCAAATATAGAATGCTTGGTTACGAGATCTACGCATGCATAAAAGCAAAAATTCCTTGCTAACGTATGAAATGCGCTCAGAACAGCTATTAAAGTTAGCCCAGTTCAAAAACAACATGGGATGGAAATGCTGTTTGACATCAGGATTTGTTTTAAGCCGACCGCCAAATTTAAGAGAGTTTAGATCCTCACCAGTTCCCGGTGCAACTGAAGGATCCAAAGCGTCGATATCAAAGCTGATGTAGACTGGGATGTCGGGCCCAATCATCGCCCGGACCTCATCCATGAGAGGGACCATAGACTTGTACCAGCACTCCTCCACGACAACCACCTTGACACCCTGAAAAAAAAATGATGGCCAGTGACATTATTTCTTTTTCGTCACTGTCAATGAGCCCCCCGTCTTCAATTATTTTCTCATGGTCATGATCACTATCATTATATCGACATTGTCTTCAGCATTGCCACTGTTATCTATTTGCCTACTGTAAGCCCATGGATGCAAGGGTGCCCGCTACAAAGGATCAAGACCTGTTATGATAAAACAAAGAGGTATGGGGAGTTTTAAGCTGTGACAGTGAAGCACGACAGGCAGACACTGAGGCACAGATATGCTGATGGAGCAAAAACACATTCCAGAGCACCCATTCTTGTTTTACTCTACTCTCGGGGACAATGCTTTGTGTTTTCTTTTGTCCCTGTAATATAACACTCGCCCATAGACTAAGCACACAAACTTACTACAGAGGATTGTTTCCAACAAAAGACCCAACTCCCGAGGACTGAAAGGATCTGTTGTTCTCCCTTTGTGTGTCGGTCCTAAGGGGTTATGTAGAACACGTACACAATCACTAAGCTTTAACACAGCTTACCAGATCTTTCTGCCATTGATGGCAGTTGGCAGAGACCTCGGATCCCCGCAGACCGATCTGGACCATCTTCTTGGGATCGATAATCCCTTCTTCTAGAGACCGACGGAACGGCGTGCCGTGTGCAATCTTCTCTCCTAACATGATGTCCTCGCAGTCGTTGTGAGCGTCGATGTGCACCAGTCCAATCTGGCCATATTTCTCCTGAAAGACGATCGAGATAACAGATAACTGCTGAATTCTTAAAACTACAGACTGCATGTTTTTTGGCATGACGAGGAGTTCTAGGTGAGACGGTCCCAGGCGGTCCCCAGGGACTTATGCTTTTGACACACTTTATTTGAATGACAACATGTAACAACTTGGCTCGGGACAGGATGACTTGTGAGTGACTCATGTCACTGATTTGTGAGGACTTTTTAGCACGCTTAACGCCGGAGGACGTGTAAGTATATTCGCAGGGGCGGGTGACGGGTTAAATCATCAAGCTTTCACCAAACCCGGCAGTGGACGTGTACACATGTCATGGTTCCCATTGGATTTGCACACACCGTGCTTTGAACTTGAGCTTGGCCACTGTGCACGGCCTGTCGTCGTAGCAAATATCGCTCCGTGGCGGGGCCGCAGAGTGTTGCAAAATATGAAGTTGCGGTGAGAAGTATTGTACAAAAAATGTACAAATGACTCTCAAGAGAGTCAGTATTTGTGGTGTTTGACTTGATTTTAAAATTTGGCCACTAAAATTTTGTCTTTTTAAAAAGTGTTTTTTTTTCCGGCCGAATCGCGTCCTCACTGGACGATAACTCCATCGATCCGAAAAGACTCTGGTTCACTTTGATTTACCTTGACAGCTTGTAGTATGGGATAGGTGAGTGTGTGGTCTCCACCCAGAGTCAGTGGTGTACAGCCGGCAGCAAAGATCTTGACGTAGGCCTCCTTGATCATCTGAACGGCCTTCTTGAGATCGTAGAGGTTGATGTTGACATCACCAATGTCTGCCACTTGGAGGGACTCATAAGGAGCTGCCCCTACTCGGAGACCAAAGGAACTGTTTTAGAGTTGAACAAAGAAATTGACTGGGGCAGGGTTTGAACCTGCAACCTCTGGATTGCCGTTCCAGTGCTCTACCAACTCAGCTATCCAGCCCTATGTCGGTGGTTCCCTAGTTTATCAGTGTCTTTGTTCAAGGGACACTAGTCATCCGAAGCCATGAACTCATATGCCATGTAGCCAGGGATCACGCCCAAAGTCATGATGCAAGCAACATTAGCAATATGCTGCAAACCTGGGAAACAGCAAATACATGTAGGATCACTCCAGATTCAGCTTATTTTATTTATACCAAAATAGCTTGTGTGATTTGAGGCTATAAAACATGATGAGAGTACAAATTGGGAGAAGTTTGAATTTTCACATGTGGCTCTATCATTCAATGTTTAAAGATTGAAGCGTTTTTCTCTAAAGTCTTATTTACCGATTGTGTTGACGTTTCGGACGAGAACGGATTCCATCCTGATTTGGCGGGGCCCCAACCTAGCTCCTGAACGGTTGGATGTTCCTATGTCCAACGGTATGCCCACAAAACCAACATCAAGTCCTGAACAAAAAAAAGCAGGGAGATTTACAATTAGGTAACATCAGTGATAGAAACATTTCAATCAACAATGCGAAATTATCCATCAAATTTAGCAAATGGGACCTTGTAATTCACGGTAAATCGGGGTTAGGAAGTATAATGCCGGCGCCTGCAAAATATTCACTGCCTTTATTCGACCAATCAACTAGCTTGTCCGCACCTTTTGGGTCTTTTTGGAATGGTAGTCGGTACATGGTAGCAATTCCACCGGCCCTTGCACACTCCATGCCGTTCAATGGTTCGTTGAATGGTCGACCGTTTTTAGTTGGGCAACTTGAGCTAATGTGACGTGTCTGTGAAACACTTCCATTGATCAAATGTTTCAACGGAAAATGTAGCCGTGATGATAACATTCTCAGGTACCCCGCCATCTCTGTATGATAATGAAATACAAAATTAATATACAGTTCAGTTACATACAAGCACAATGCATTTTCTCCATTGTTGATCTATATTTTTACTCCATCCAAAAAAAAAGCATAAATTAATAAGAAAACGAAAATGAAACTATTTTTTAATAAATATCTTTAGCAACAAAGAAGGTTTGATATTATCACTGCGGAAAAAAGTACCAAAAAAAGGGCTAATCGTGAATACCTACTTCTACCGCGCCAGGACGAGTACTCGATCGAGTATATGAAAACCACGATTAGAACAACGAGTAGCAAACACTACTCACGAGTACTCGGGATACTCACCGAGCAGCCCAGCACTAGGTTTGGAGGAATTTTTTTAAAGGGAAATATAAGTTGAGAACCAATCGGTTGATAATCTGGTTCCAATAGCCAAAGATCCTGACGTTGACTATGATCAGGTCAGGGAACCAGACGGTCCACTGCCGTAACAACTTTTTGTTGAAGTAACGTTTCATTTCATTTTATTTCCTTAGTGCTCCTTGGCTTTGGAGGATCTTTTCTTGGGAAACAAAATCCGAGAACCATTCGGTTGATTTGTACTCTGTAGTTTGGTTCCAAGAGCCAAAGATCCTGACATGACATTGAATATTGTCCGGTCATGCAGGCCAGGGAACCAGACAGTTGACTGCCGTAACGATAGCTACTGACTGCGAAAGTTAAACCGCATGCCTACATTTATCATGTTTATAGTTAGTACATCCATCACCCATGATAAAGAATGTAGCTGCAGTAAGTACTAGTACTACTACTAGGGTAAGACCGAAATTTGTACTGTCCCTGAGCACACATACTATCATTCTAACAACAGGTGTTCCACATTACACCCCAAGGTCTTCACGTCACTCTTTTCCAAGCAATACACCCACAGCATACCAAGACTGTGATTTAACCCTTGTACAGGGGAAAGTGACCTCATAAGGGTACTCCCCCAGACTGACCATTACGTCAGTCTATGGTCAGTCTACCTTTACTCAGAAATGATGTCATATAAGTTATGTTTTCCTTATATGACATCATCTCCTATTTTCACTCCAAGTGGTCCCTCTGAAACTGTATAAAATGTCCACATTTTCCCACTTTATTGAGTTCTTCTTCTTCTCCCTGGGAAACCAGAGGCATAGCCATAAGCTGATTGGCATCAGGTCAACTCGGACCCAAACCAAGTCGGACCCATGCCAAGTCGGACCCACGCCAACTCGGACCCACGCCAACTCGGACCCACCACCAACTCGGACCCACTACCAACTCGGACCCAAGACCAACTCGGACCCAAGACCAACTCGGACCCAAGACCAACTCGGACCCAAGCACGACCAACTCGGACCCAACAATGACTTAATCATTAATTTCAGAGATTATATTTATAGGTCATCTTAATGTTACAGTGCTTATATAGTGAAGATATTTTGTAATTATATTGGTCAGAATTGGGCTTTTAGTTTTGTTGTTTGATCATACTATGTTGATTTTGCTCTCTTATTACTCATTCACTTTTTTTATGTAACTTTTCTTTTATAAATATATTATGGAACCCGACATGTATTTCCAAGCTCTATCAATTACCCGAAAAATCCGAATTTGTCCTGCCCGCATCCAAGTTGTAATTGATTGTTTTTTTAATAATTCACATGCTGTCCTTGAAGTTTGTGGGTTTTTTATACGACATTGTTTAATTTTTCATATTGTTTTTTTTATAACTTTTTTTTTATAAATATATTATGGAACCCGACATGTATTTCCAAGCTCGATCGATTACCCGAAAAAAATCAGAATTTGACTTTTTATACTTCATTTATTATGGAACCTTCGTTTTCCTTGAAGTATATGCAATGGTGTTTATGGATTTTTTTTTAAATACATGTACATGTAGAGATTAGAATAGACTTTGTTTTTATACCTTATTTATTTTATTTAATGGCTTATAATGTTTACTTATATTTATTGAATTAATAATGTCATGTTTGAAAGTGTTCATGTTTCAATGTCATACTTTCCAATTTATTTTTCTATGAAGATCTGTTCTCAATTTATGTGGTTGAATTAAAAATGAAATAAATTGCTGTTAAATTGAGCAAGATGGCGTGAATGATGTCAAATATGAAAATGAATAATTGGTTAAACTTTAATTTTAATTACTTTCGGTTAAAGCGCAATATGTTTCAATGGAAACAAATAATAAAAATAAATAATTAATTACACTTTTAAAGCGCATTTCAAAATAGCATTTCAATGGGCTTAACAACCACGACAAACTGCTGCAATACAGATATTTTACCTGACGACTACAATGAAAATTTATACTGAACAGCATGATAAGTCATTAAGTGGACAAATTTCATGAAATTGTCGAATGATTGAAAACGCTGTCGAATGATTGTAAACGATGGGTCCGAGTTGGTCATGCATGGGTCCGAGTTGGTAGTGGGTCCGAGTCGGTTGTGGGTCCGAGTTGGTAGTGGGTCCGAGTTGGTAGTGGGTCCGAGTTGGTAGTGGGTCCGAGTTGGCGTGGGTCCGAGTTGGTAGTGGGTCCGAGTTGGCATGGGTCCGAGTTGGCTTGGGTCCGACTTGGTTTGGGTCCGAGTTGGATCGAAACCAGCTGATTCAGCCCTATGCTCTGGCCAGTCTTCATCTACAAAACTCTTCAAAACCTCTGTCTTCTGTCTCCAACTTCCGTATTCTACCCAGCCATACCCATAAGCTGATGCAGCCGTATGGTCTGAGGTTATAGTTCTGCATACACAATACCGGTAGAATATTGAGTTCTTGAAAATAAACCAGTTTTCCATATAGCTGAGCTCATAGTCATTACCAGTGTGTCTTTGTATAGTCTTCGTAGTCATCTGTTCATCCTGCTCTAAGCCACAGCTACCCTATCCTAACATATGAAACAAAGCAAAGGCTATAGCCAAATCTATATGTTACACTAGCACTAGTATCCAGACGCCACTTGTTTGTGTACAAAGCCTATTGCCAATTGGCGAGTCAAGTGCATTTTCAAAGCATTTTCAAAACAGAATTGGAAATGTTTCTCAGTCCCAGATTCATGTCTTTTCAACATTGTTGCAATGACTGATGGCATTCAGTTTTAGACAAAATATGATTAACAAAAGTGGCTTCATGCAGGATGCAACATTCTTAAAACCAAAACAAAAACTGTAATTTATTGCTCACCAATATGTCACCTCGATCAGTTAGCTCGTAGTGTATAGCCACGCGATGCATGTAATGCTGACCTTTAGCCTCGACGCGACGTTCCTAGATGGTGACGTCAGTCATACCACATGGGGATTCCCCAAGTTATGAAAACTGACGACTTGGCGGACGGTTTGGGGGGGGGGGGGGGGAGGGGTAAGGGATGGGAGAGGGAGGGGGGGGGGGGGCTATGGCTATGCTGAGATTGTTTGGGGGAGGGGTGATGAGGCCGGGGGGGGGGGGGCATCATGGAGATTTACGCCCATCGTGCAAAATAGGTTTAATTAAGTTGAACTTGCTTGTATTTTGTAAACACGGTATAAATCAAATGTCAACCTAATTTTTTTTGCTGCATTGCGAAAACAAAAAGTGCAGATCACAATATCACCTATTGACATAAAAGTTTTCTCTATCTGGACAACCAATAAAGCAAAAGCAATTGTAACAATATAGCACTAAACACATTCATATTTCAAGCGCTAAAACTATATGTTTATTCTTCCAAGTAAATATTTTCGGATATAGCGTAAATAAGCTGGTTATAGTTTGAAGTCATAGAATAAAGACATTATTAATATAGGCTTGGATAAAATTGATACGTTTCTGTATTTTTAAATTCTTGATTAAAATACTGAGCTTGCTAATCTACTTTAAATCCGACTAAATCCGAATAAACTCTACATAAACAAAGCTGACGTGTACGATTATAATTAACCTGATTAACCTGATGAGCTGATCCATTATGCCCCGCCCAATGGTATTTTGACCAATCACAGCCGTGATTCGTCTCCGACATGCGTGCACGCGCGCATGACGCGCACGCACGCACCCAAAGTGTTGCATTGGAAGGGCGCGCGTATTGTTGACCACGTGTGCAGTGGGCGGGCCCTCATGAATCGGTCTCAAAATTTAGCTAAATAATTCAGTATTTTACACTCAGAAATACAAAAATGTATGAACATTGTCAGATCCATTTACTAAAGAGTACACTGCTGTTATAATGCCAAGATTTTTACAGTGCGGCAGCTACCAAAATGTTAAGGTGTTGTTTTAGCTACATGTTTCAGAAAGAAAATAAACAGTGCCCAAACATTGTCCCTATTTTTGCACCGATTACTGCCATTATATAGTAGAGCATAAAAAGTGCCTGTACATTTTGTAATTCTTCTGCAAAAAAAATACAGGGTGTTGGGTGAGTTGTTAGCATTACATTCAGGAACATTTTATCACAACAAGAAGTCTCTCTGCTTTTGTTAGGTTTTTTTTCGCACAGCTTGTTATAGAAAATGTTACCTGTATCAATGCGCGCGTGTTGTTGACCACGTGTGCAGTGGGCGGGACCTCATGAATCGGTCTCAAAATTTAGCCAAATAATTCAGTATTTTACACTCAGAAATACAAAAATGTATGAACATTGTCAGATCCATTTGCTAAAGAGTACACTGCTGTTATGGTGCGGCAGCTACCAAAATGTTAAGAAGGTGTTTAAGCTACATGTTTTGGAAAGAAAAAAAACAGTGCCCAAACATTGACCCTATTTTTGCACCGATTACTGCCATTATATAGTAGAGCGTAAAAAGTGCCTGTACATTTTGTTTTTTTCGCACAGCTTGTTCTAGAAAATGTTACCTGTATCAATGCAAAAATAAAATAAAAGAATGGGATGTCTTTGCTTATAATGTGCCAATAAACGCGATCGAAAAGAAAAAGCCAAAATTAGTAATATCAGCGTCTTGGTCTAATGTAATTATTTTAAATACCATATGAATGCTTTAATAGAGTACACTATATCAAATGGATACATAATTATTACTGTAACATACATCTTGACTAAAAAACTGAACTTGCTCATCTCCGTAATTCTTTAAATCCCACTAAATTTTCTACAAAAACAATAGAAGCAGAACATTCTCTAAAATGCGATAATTAAAACGTATACAGTATAGGCTTAGAAAACATTCAGTCTGATATTATTCTTTAAAAAGCATATAATATGCTAATACATGATTAATATATCAAATGGATACATTTTTTTCTGTAACTTACTTCCCGATTAAGATACTGAGCTTGATTATGTAAATGGTACTAAACTCTACAAAAAAGTAAGCTAGTTCAAATGCTCTACAATGCGATTATTCAAACGCTTTTATAAGTATATAATCCTAATCAAATTAATACATATCAATGCAAAAATTGTACATATTTCTGTGACTTTCAAATTCCTTAATTTTGTTCAGTCTTTTCCATCATTTTAGAGGGTAACAATTAAATGCCCGAACATTTTGCAATTTTGGTAGAAACAAAATACAGACTGTCGGATGAATGACCGTTCATGTTGCAGTGAACCCTTTGCTACAATTTCAAGTATCTCTCGTATTACTTTTTTGTACTACCTTTGTTTTCGCAATGTTCACTATAACAACGTGTATTGATGAAAGTCGTTGTGGCACATAATTATTATAACTACAACAAAATTCAGAAAATGGTAACTATCTTCGCATAATGTGACAATAAATGCGAGTTTTGATCGTCGAAACAACAGAAATTAACAACATCATCACTATAGTCTGATACAATTCTTTTAAAAGCATATAGGTCTATATAGGCTGAAACAGTATTAGTATGTCAAACTGTGCTAACTTCCCGATTAAAATACTGAGCTTGCTTATCTACAAAAATACTAAACTATACAAAATCATAAGCTCGTTAAAACGCTATAAAATCCGAAATACCTTTTTTTCTTCGAATTTGATGTTTCTACTTCTACATTTCTGATTTTAGATACTGAGCGTGCTAATCTATATAATACCTTAATAAAATCCACGAAACTCTATAAGATTTATTGCAAAAAAATGAAAGAAGTGATTGATTTCCTTTGTTAAATTAATCTGATTAGCAATAATTGACCTATCACCGTTTGCGAGTTAGCCACGCCCCAGTTAGACAACCCCATGGAATTTTTGTATGCTAAGATTTGTTTGTCTCAGATACTGAGCGTTCCGCGCCCGTTTGTATATCATGTATTTGGACCATATTTCACAAGCTGTGTTACGCAACTCTAACGCGATTCTACCACGATAGGTCAATTATAGGCCGATCCCTAAGTATTTTGACCAATCACAGCCATGATGCATGTCCGACATGCGTGCACGCGCGCATGACACACACGCGGTACGCGCACGCGCGCTCCTTGAACATGCAGTGTGCCATTGTAATTGGAGAGGCGCACGTGTTGTTACCAAATGGATTGGTCGTTTGAGACGTAGATTTTAAAATGTTCCTATTTATGATTTCGCAACACCCTACTCATGCACACACAAAAATATATCTATAACAGACGGTGTAATATATTTTTAGAGTACACTAATTATTATTTGAGTATACCGATGGTAAAAAAATGATCAGCGCGCAGCAAATACGCATTATGAGCAAAATTCTGATGATCATAATTTTTGTTGAAATTATTCAGCATTAGGCTCTTGGAAGGAAACACACTACAGCTAACAAATCTGAACACTTCCATTGAACCCTTCTTTGGGGGCAATGATGCTCACTGATGTCATAGTTGATATGTATTTTCTAATCCAGTTCTTTCTCCGTGTAAGTCATTTCTAGTATTTTAAAGGCATCTTTTTATTGAATAAAAACATAAAAACAAAATTGTTTCCTTTTTAAGATATTTTCTGATATTATTGTGCTAACGTTTTTACAATCATTATTCATTATGTACAGGGTGTCTTTAAAATGTCGAACCCTAAAAAATTATCACCCCATTTTTCATAGCCATTAAAAACATAAACCCGGGTCCCGGGTTTTTTTTTTGAGACACCCTTTTTAATATTTTGCGTCCTAGATTTACACAGATATGATATTTTCAAAGATTTACTCATCCATCAGTCGTCGTTTAGTTTTGTGCTGCGGGCATGGCCTCAAGTTCAAGTACATGTATTCAATATTCTATATTTATTGTGCTAGTTAACGTTTTAGTGATGAAACCAAAACTGTATAAATGAGAGCCCACAGAGACGAATATTTTCAAACATTTAGTATTCATTCATCGATCGTAGAGGTCGTTTGTTGTGATGAAGGCTTGGCCTCGACTGGGATTTCTTCCTTCTTTTGCGGTGGTTTCTTGCGTAGTTTCTTGAGGCAAACATCCAGGAATGTGTAGAGATAAGGATTGATGGAGGAGTTGATGGGAAGGATGAAGACAACGCTCCAGACGAAGACCTCAGGATTGTTCTCGACCACACCAGCCTGGAAGAGAATTCCCATGATAATGACGGGGATCCAACACAGGAAATCTGTCAAGACAATGGCCGCCATCTTGACGGCCATCCGAACCTCGCTTTCATCTCTCGTGCTGCAGCTGCGCACTCGTCTGGCTGTCACTTTGACTTTGACAAAGATGGCGACGTAGCAGGCCAGAATGAGGCAGAAACAGAACAGATTGACACCCAGGAACAGAACGATAGAAAAGACCCAGGTAGCGGACTGGCTGGTCGGTACAGGTCTGGCGAGGGTCACGTTACCGAATCTTTCAACAGGTCCGACGATTGGCTCTATTTTATATTCTGTAATGTTGGTCGTCAGCGGTAGACCAATGCAAACATCTGAGAGACCGTAAGCGTCAGACGCCTCATCCGAAGCCAAAACTGTAGAGACCACGGCAAGAATGACCGTCAGGAGCCAAACGAAGCCCACAACAATCTTAGCCACCTTGAAAGTCAGACAACGATTGGTGAAAAACGGGAAGACAATAAACATGAATCTCGCGACGCTGATGAGAACTAAGAGAAACACAGACGCTTCGTTGGCCATGATGGAGATGAACCCTGCTGCTTTACACGCGGGGCTGGTTCGCCACTTGTCAGACTCCTCGAAATAACGGGCCCCGAAGTACATATCAGCCCCCGCTATGATCAACATGTACAAGCCCATCAGAGCATCAGCTGCAGCGAGATTGAACACCAAAAACGAATTAATCATCCCACTGGCACGGTTCCCCGTCTTCTCCCGACACCTCCAAACCATGACAAAGAGATTACCAACGACTGCGCTGATGCCCAAGATCCACATGAAGACCTTCAATACATCGTGGGGTACCAGCTGACAGACAAAGAGTTCGGGAATCTGAAACCCCTCTATGCACTTTTTTTGTAGATCTTGTTTAAAGTAACAGCACAGATGAAAGTCACTCACAAATCTAAAATAGACAGGAAATACAAAAAAAACAGCAGACTATATTTTACAGGAGATCGTGGGTTCGAATCCCGCCCGAGTAATTTAGCTTCAGAAGTCTATTTTCTGTACTTCTGACATGCAAGTACCTAAATAACAACGCATAATAACAATTATAACAACAATTATAACCCGGTTGTGACTCCGTCCCTGGATTGGACATTTTGGGAGATATCCCCATAGACTTCTGCACGAAACTTTTCAAACTTAAATGTGGCCTAATCCAATATTCCCTTGTCCTTTTTCCCACGAATTTCGGTATGTTTACTAAGTAGACCACGAGCGACAAATATAACCTAATTGTGACATTAACATTTTGCCTTTTAAGGGGGCTGTGACATTAGGGAGACACGAAAATGTCTCCCTAATGACTGATGTCTCCCATCGTGCGAAGAAATGACGATAACGCGTCTCCTTAGTGGTACCATTACACGTATAATAATAATAATAATGATAACAATTTTATAATAACAATAAATATAATTTGCACAAACCTAAAATGTCACCTAACGCAAGTTTACTTTATCCTTTTTCCACGAAATCTACGGATCGGGGAAGAATAACTTATACTCCGCTAATATTTTCTGTGTTTTTTGCTTTTGCATACAAACAAATTCTAGATTTTTTTTCTGGGTTCGGATACTGAATTAATGACACTCGAGAATTAGCACACTCACGGAAAGGAAAATTTGTCACCGAAGTCTTCAAAAGCACCCTCTTTTACCGTCGGCAGTTTTGAACTAGGCGTTACCAAAATTATTCTGAAAATTGTAAGGAAATTTGGAAGCAACAAACGTTATACCACTTTGCCAATATCATGAATCAAACCATGCATTTCAAAAACCAAAAAGACATAACCTATGAAAAAAAATTGAACGCGATTTGTATTAAAATATACTTACAGTGATGTCAAATTGTCGAGTCCTGCAAACGCGTTGGCTTCAACTTTTGTCAGGTTTATATCAATTAGTACGCTAAAAGAAAATATTAGACGAAAACGTTACGTTATACCCACATCGAATGCATATTCCAAATTGTGTGTTATATTATAGTAAAATTATATTCAGTTAGTTCCCACGTGAAAGACCCAACCTATTCTAATTATTAAGTTTGTGAAAGATTAGTCAAACACTTACAGTGTTGACAAACTGTCCAACCCATCAAACACGTCATTCTTCAAATCTGATTCTTCATTACTTGCCGCCTGCATAATTCTAAATTGAAACAGGACACATTGATTGATTAATTATTCCAATTTCAGAAGTGTTTGATCTTTGATTAAGTCATTTTCTTTCTCTTTGGATATGACACTGGCATATAAATTATAAATTCCAATATACATATAATGCCAACAAAATTATGTGAATCTTCGTGTGTATATATATACCACATCATGGCAAATACATTTGGAAGACTGATTGGGTGCGTTAAAGTAAGCGATTTGTCGTTTAGAAATCCAGGTTTCGTCTATAACTTGTTTGTTTTCGGATCTTTTACGAATTTCGGCAGAATTTAGTCATGCGAAATTTATCGTAAACAAAACAAACGAATAAAGAAGCATACTTACAACATCTCCAACTGTTTAAGGTTTTCCACCTTGAAGGTCCCACTCTGAAGAGAGCTGAAGTTTACCCTGTAAAGAATCCTATATACAAACGTAGAAATTTATAGATGAGATTTGTTTCGATTATTTCGAATTGTTTATGTAACCATGCAAGGTTTGATCCTCCCCCTTCACCCCAGCTCACTATGCGAGGAGTATTGCTTTTGCACTGAAAATAGGAAGTTACAACTGGATTGACAAAACATTTGTTGTATACAGTGTGTCCCAGAAAAAGCGGGTCCGGACACGTAAGTGGTCATATCTAAAAACAAAAAAAAACAAAAACAAAAAAAAAACTATGCACCTCAGACTAAAGTTTGTTTCTGTTTTTCTTTGCTCTTGATGTTGTTTTTGTCTGTGAAGAAATAAACTGATTTGATTCAATATTTTTAACGCTATGACTAGAAACGTAAGTGCTCTTCAAAATCGAAATTTACACATTTTCCCGTCAACAATTGGCATTACATTCATTTACAGGATAACGACGGCTAAAATTTTTAGGGCAACCGGAATAATTGCTGGCTGTTGTTTATGTTTTAGTTTTGAATCGGAGCATTCTACGTCTGATAAACATCGTAATATTAAATTTTATCAGATGCAGATTTAATGAACATTACAAATAAAAAGGGGTTATGAAATAAAAACCTAGGCCTAGTCTCTTCTTGTTTGCATGCGAAATGTGTTCGTGTGTGATACAGGTTCGTAAATTTCGATTTTATGGAGCTCTTACGTTTCTAGTCATTGTTTTAAAAGTGTTCAATCAATTCGGTTTATTTTTCCACAGGCAACAAACAACGTCAACAGTATGAAAACTACAAACACAATTTAAGTCTCACATAAATATTTCGTCGGTGGTTTCACGAAGTGAAAAAAAACCTTAATGTCATGCAAACAGGTCATTCCGAGATAATCTCCTCTGAAGTTAATCATTTTTTTCAAAACACCTTTTCGACTAGTATTTAGTTATGGATTTCAGAAATTCTTGCATTGTCAAGTAACGTATGCTTTGTTCTTTGCTTATGCAAAGTTGTTTATTAGGTCTGACGTCACTGCAGCGCGCGCACGTCTGTTCTTTATCGACTTCGTTCACGGCGTGCGCGTCCAATCCCATCCTTACGCGTGTGTAGAGAAATGCTTTATTCCTCTGGCCCTGCTAACGAGTTAAGTTTTGTCACTTCGTAAAAACAGAAAACACGGATTTTAGCATTTTGTCAAATGTTTGTTCACGATAATTACAATAGTAAACAATATTTCGCTTTGAAACTCAGCCAAATTCTTCCTTTTGTCAAATGCAATAAATTGGTAGGCAAAACTCAAAATCGTGAAAACACCGACGATTTGTTTAGATATGGCCGCTGATTTGTCTGGGCCCGCTTTTTCTGAGACACACTTTATTTTGAGGAGTTTTTATAAAGTTATATTCGAGATGTATTGATTCTGTTTTGTATTGTGACGTACAGGGTGTGTGGGCTACCGTCCAGTTCCTCTAACCCGACACTTTCCGGGATCAAGTTTGCACTTTGGCATACGTTACAGCGACATGTAAATGGCTTCTGGGAAAAAAACACTAGACTGCAATACTCCTTGTTGCTTGGAGGACAGGACTGGTTTTCTGATGGACACACAAAGAGAACGCGATTAGTGTAAAATCATATACATCCATCAAGCTTTAACACATTGGCGGATCTACGGCGGCTATATATTCCCCTTTTTGGGCTGCAAAAAAACCAAAAAACAAAACAGGAAAATCCTGCAGAAAAGTAAATACCGGCTACCGCCCCCGGCAGCTATACCCCCTCCCCCTCTTCCGCCCATGACAGTTTCTGTTGCACGTCGCGTCGATCTGAAAACCTCAATAAGGAACATTTAGTTTTTACTCAACACGATTTTCGAAGGTGGCGATGAAACATAATTATTCGCAAAAATTCCACGTTGTTCAAAATAAGGCAAAATAAGTTTCGTATGGAGCTGCTGTTTGGGAGTGTTTGAACACAAAGATTTGCAAAACTTAATCCAAAATAGCCAAGATGGACCTTATTCACTGCACGAGGTAGCCAGTTTTTTCTGAAAGTATTTCATAAATTGTTAACTGTTGAATGGGATGGCCATTTGTGCAGCCTTATTTTACTTTCATTGTTTTCTAAATCTGGCTTAAAACATTAGGGAATGTTTAATTACAAATTTTAAATTATTCATTTAAGCAGACTTGAATTATTTAGTAATGTGCTTGCTTTCATTTCTCTTCGCAAGTTCCAAAAATGAAGATTTTACCTCACTTTCAATTCAATATGGCAGACTCGTGAATTCAGCCCATGGTTCTAAGTTGTTTGTCGGAGACCGCATAAATCGGCTAAGTAATGTTACGCCTATTTATATATCACTGTAAGGACACCAAACCAATACATTTATGAGAGTCTGGAATGTTTACTGAACAAACTCATTACCATTTTCATATTGCTGATTGCCAGGACATTTCCTGCACACAGACTCATCAATTCCAAATGGTCTGTGGAAATCGGAAACCGGACACCCTGCACATAAGTTGAATATTAATGAGAACAATGTCATACATCTTTATGGCTAAATTTCAAATATTATTTTTTTTAAACCCATTAAATAACTAGTTTAGTTCATAGTCAGGGACGAACCGTTTAATCCCTACAAAAATGGGACAGTGTAAGTGGGAAAAACATCGGTTGCAGGTTCATCAAAATTTTGTTGTTACTCTTTTGCTAAAGGGCATACATTAGTCAATTCCAGTTTTGGTGCGGTTACTTTTGAAGTAATCACCTGAAACGGTGACTCATTTAAACTAGTAAATAGGGCATATAGGATGTTAAATTACAGCAATACTTACCCGGCCAAAGCAAATTGCATCGTGTGGCATTGCTCAAACAAACGTCTCCCCCAACTCTATTCACACATTGGAAATCAACATCTGAGCAAATTACATAAATGAAAGCAAATTTGCATTGTTAAAATCACCCGTATAGTAGAAAGGTGTTGCTTTGAGAACGTTAATTCCGAATTTTCAGATTTGCTTTTAAAAAAAATCAAACTTTTATTTTGTCAAAAGTCTTGGCAATTATGAATGCAAGATTTTTATATACTTGCATTGCAACATTACTTTCGTAGCATGCACCACGCGTTAATGTAGTCAATTGCATCACAAGTCCATCACAAGTCATTTTCATTATGGCGTAGCCATGGGGGGGGGGATTTTCTGTGCCCCCAGGTGCCCACACCAAAATACTGATAATGCCCCATTTTCTTCCCCAACCAACAATTGTTTTAGTAAGTTGTATTTTTTTTTCCAGTTAGCCAAAGGCTTACTGTTTACAATTTCTTATGTCAATGGATAGCGAGGCATTATGGGGCCCAACTGGGAAAAACTGCAATAGGACGTTTGCGATATGTGCCCCCCATGACATTCTGATGCCCCTCCCCCTGTGCCCCCCCCCCCCCCACCACCAATACAATACTAGCTACGCCACTGACTTGAGACTGAATGACGTGTGTTTGAATTCTGGTGACTTGATTCCGCCAGCACCCACCGTTTTCTTTCATCCATGCTGACTGTCGTTCTTGGCTTTCTTGCCTCACTGTCACGTTAAACCCTCGGCAGGACCATTCATGGCCACTCAAAAACCACATCCAGGCCTCGTGACTGTTAGACGTGACTCGAGCACCGCCGACACCGGTCAAAATCCCAGAGAAACCTGCGATGTAAGGTTCACTAATAGACAATGGACTGATCCCGTTCCCAATTTGCAGTACGTCACCTGATGCAATCTCCATCACATCGAAGTCGAAAGTCACCCTGGATCCACTGTCGACTCTGATCAACCACATGCTGACAGTGTCGTGTAGGTAGAAGCCATGGGCGTAATTTGGGGACTGGAACGACCACCTGGGAGCCTTCTCGGTCATTGACACAATATGAATGCCATCGGGAATTTGAGCTAGATGGAGGATAATCATGACCCCCCCCCCCCCCCAAAAGAGGGAAAAAAATAAGAAAAAATGTCATTAATAAAGAACTAATTTTGATCTTTCTTTACGAGGCTATGGTGACTGGAATCTGCATTGACCAAATATAGTATATACAGCAGTCATACGGTTGCGAAGGGCGATTTCTAAAGGTAACGTAACACTTCATATTGAACTACATGTGCACAGACATGTTCACGTTGGCGGGTGAAATCTTTGAAAATTAAGTTCTCCCGTTTGGAAGACCGTATCTTCATGCAACTTTCAGGGCTTACTTTCCTCATAATGATCCAAGTATGTGCTAAAAATCGTTGTGATGTGTTCATTACTTTCGTTGAAATTGGAAAACTATAGCCTGTGCCTGGCTGACGTTTACAATAGCAGTCAATCTTTTCAAGCCTCACGAATATTACTAAGGTTTCATATCCATTATGGTGTGCAGTAAAATTTTTGAGAAAAGCCTCCTTCACGAGTTATTAATTGATTAATTGCAGATTTGCTCCATGCACTCAACTTAGTTGTGCAGAGTCGTTAAACTATTTCTTTTATGGGAAAAATCATGCAGATATATCCTATTGAAATGAGTGTATTCTCTGATGTGCTCCATGGAGAAATGCTTTAAAGTGCCTCATTTTTTTAGACAGTTTACAATGAGCTTACTGTACAGGACCATGTATGTACAGGATTCAGAGATATGGTAAGGGCCCAAGCAAAAGTTTAAATCTTTTTAAATTTGGATTTTTTCCACCAATTCTTTTGACCCGCCCATCTACCCCTATTTTCGATTAAAAAAATTGATTTGTCATTAACACGGCTTGCGCTCTCATCGAGCGCAGGCCCCTTTGTGAAAGGTCACACCGCGGTCACACATTGAGTGTCGAGATGGGCGAAGTAACTTGAGTGCGCGCTGGGAGTCAGCTAGTGGATGTCTGGTCTGCATCGGTTGTCAGGCGGTCATGAGGAGTTCATTGCTCAAGTTGCCAGAGCGCGCGCAATGCCAGAGCACTGGCACAAAGACCGCTCAGTTTCGGTTTGGTTTTCGCTTGATACAGTCAATGATTGTCGGGGCTCTCGTTCACGCTATGTGTTTCAGGATTTTAGTGTTCCAGAAAATCGACTTATTTAATTGCTACTCTTTAACTGTAATCGGAATGACAACAGCAATAACATGGAACGAGAATTTGCCCGACTTGAGGTAGTTCGATAAAAACGCAGATCGCCCCGTTTAATCGCTTAGACGACCGCCCAACTGGGAGGAGGTGGAGTCCCAGACGTATCGAAACGTTTTGGCCGAGGCGACGATTCCGAAAGCTTGACATGATGATGATCTGGTCTGGAACGATATTGCGTAGGGGCTAGACGAGCGAGCATGGGCTAGCAACGCCGACAGAGAGTTGTTGGCCGGACGGACCGGCCAAACTCCGGAGTGGGTCAAGGTACTGGACTCGGACATCACGACATCGAGCTGCCTTTAGCAGTGCAGTGTGCTTTCCCCTCCCCGGCCGAGCACGGGAACCCAAGACAAACGGGTTGCTCACCGTTCCACCGGAATCGGGCGTGACCGGACCACGGCGTTACTTTGACAACCGGCGGCGGGCCACATGTCCTGAAGTCCGTGGAGTGTCTTCTCATGCATACCGGGTGAGCAGATTCCTTTACCACTGTGTAATACCTGAAGCTCAGATAACAATGGGTGTGGGGCCGAGTTGACTGGGCATGTTCGTGAGTTTCCGAGTGTCCTAGAATTAGCGCACACTCCAATTAATAAGCAACAGGTTCAGACCTACCCTCCTTTTAGTGGAGCTAGGGAGCGTTTTGCATGCAGCTTTGCTTAGTACTTGCTGGTTCCCCCGTTAGTGTCTTGTCGAAATTCCAGGTAGAATCAAGGATGGTAAATCTTACCACAATCAGAATAACGTAGAGCAGACGTTAACATGAAGGGGATTGTGGGGATTTTATTAGGCCATGTGAGCGCTCGTAGTCGTAAGTTGTAAGTGTAGGCATGGAGGAAGGAATCCTTCCTCCATGGTGTAGGGCAGACCAACTACGGGTAATCCCTATAGAGAAAGACGTAGGTTTCAACACAACGTGAATGCCGCATACCAATGTATGAGACATACATGACATAACGTCACCAAAAGTTACACTTTATCAACGACGATGAGAAGTGAAAAATTGTAGAGCATGGCAAGTTTGAGAATGAGGGGGAGTTAGATGGACACAACTAAATGCCAGGTTCCATAACATTAACACTCTACTAAGGTAGTACCTAAGCAAAAACTGCCAGCAACAAATTGGTTTGGTTGTCGGATAGTTGCTGCAGGCAGGCTTGGGGGTTGTAGCTTGGGGCTGCAAGCCACAGAGAGCAACCGTTTCTCACTAGGTACCATTGAGCAAACGGTTGGGAGCATAGTCTGATAGGGATGTATGCAGAAATAAAACGCGTAAATAGCACAATGTCTGCCCATTGATGCCGCCTCAACACCATCAACATGGTTTTGTCAGGGAAAGCAGGACATTATGTGTGTGGGGAGAGAGCTCAAGAGGGGCACATTTAAAAAGAAATAAATTAATTAATTAGTAAATAAAAGAAAAAAAAAAAATGTCCCCAACAGGGATGCCGAAAGCTTTCGCGTGCAGTTCTTTGAGGACTGCCTCAAAAGGTAGCAGAAGAATTAATTGATAAAACTATTGTTGCCAATTTTATTGCTATCATAATTGCAAAAGCCATGGTGCCAATGGCGTAGGCTATAGGGAGACGGGAGGGGCGCCACCAAACACGAATACGTGTCACTTTGCCCAGTTCCTGGCTAGTAGTTTCAGATGGAAACAGGCACGCGGGAGCCCCCGGCCCCTTCCCTTTGGTGGGTGAAATCCACGGTCGCAGAAGATTAACTACATAAGTACATAAATAGATAATTAAATAAATGAATCAATACATAGGCCCTACATACGAGCAATTGTCATTAGCGTGTGCACATTTTGGCGCCACTCACGTGTCAGTCAAGGTGCTGCCTAAGCAAATTAATGGAACAGAGTATTAAAGTGAGTAGGGCACTGCAACCGGCCATATTGTGGGTCATAGTCAACGATGGGTTATTAAGTGTTAATCTGTGACAAGATGTGAATTGCCCTAATGGTTACTAGGTCCCTCACAAAAGCTCTGTTTTTGATCCATATACAGGGTGCACCCCGAGGATATGGCAAGCGCCTGGCAGCCTCATCCCGATGAGTTAAGGTCGGCGGGGGCGGCCACAGGATCGGTGACCTGGGAACCACTAGTGCAGTCTGCAGATTCCTTGCTTTGGAAGGAGTGGTGGGCGTGTCACCAGCACTTTACACAGAACTTGCAGACCAGGCTGTGGGGAGTCGAGGCAAAGCGTTGCCGTCAGATTGTCGGACATATTTTGTGCGGACAGTATTGTGTCGTTGCCCAATCGCCACATACACGGTGGTTTTCGAATGTCGCGGGCGATTGACGGACAGCCCCTGCCAAAAAGCCCCGGGGCTTAACCGGACATGTCTACGGAGGAGTTGGACATTTTTCATCACGGTTTGATTGGTTGCACGCCGCGCAACAAACCCTCCTCAAGTCGAACTCTTAAAGGGGCTTACGGACTTGTGCAGCCCATGCGACAGACTATTACATAAACTGTTTTAGCCCAAACACGTCCGGTACCCTTCAGCACCGGCAAATTTGGGGCACAGTGAAGGGGACATTGAACAAACCAAAACAGGCAATTGTTATTCCGTAATTCAGCGGTTGGTAACACTCTATACGGAGTATCGAATGGTTGTTGAATGTAGGGACAACGGGGTGTCCAGTAACTTATATTTGTTTCAAGGCTAACGTGTGCTAAAGCAAGATCACCCACACACACACTTACACATCACAGGACGGGCGGTTGAACCGGCTATTATGTTGAAGCCTTACGATTATTGTAAATGCAGGAATGGTGGTCGCATCCAATAGTGTATGAAGCCCAAGCATGGCGGTGAGCCGCCCGGTCGAAGTTCGTTGACTGAGATACATGTAGTAGCTTAAGAGGTATATAGGGGCGATATGGAACTAAATACTTAAGACTATTACCGCACACGTTCATTAAGGGCATACAGTCACAGATATTCACCAGATTGTCAATGCATATAGTAGCGGCATCATACGAGTATATGCCACATGTTATTAACAGTATTGTGGGTTGCTCCCGAAACACGTAACCGATCATGACTTAGGGGTTAGGGGTTGTCCCCAGTTGAAGTAAAATTGCAGTTAACGTCAACGCATGAGTTATCATATGAACCATACTTGTGAATGGGTGCCTGCAGTACAGGGAATGTACATCATTGGCTTTTGCTGTAATTTTCAGAAATGAACTATTTGAGGGGTTAGTATAATAGATCAATTATTGTTACACTGATAGGTTTGAAATTTTGTGTTCGAAAATGCTGGAAAAACCAAGACAAACAAAAATGTTCAAGTAGTCTGGTTCCCTGACTCCACTAAAGATAAAATGGATCAGTTTATAGATGCCAGAAAATTGTAAGGTAAGGGAACCAGTCTAGATGCTCTGCACCCGTTAATGAACATGTAACAAATAGCAAACACAATTTAGACTGAAAAAAAAGGTAAATTTGGAGCAGTAGTTGAAAACTAGTTAGGTTTTTCCAACGGTGGTCGGCCGACCACCGTTGGAAATGTATACAAAAATACAATTTTCTTGAAAATGATTTCACACCTGGTGCCATAATTTAACAGGATGCTTTAGACTGTCATTTACCAACATCCTAGTAAGGTATTTTGTAAAAACTTGGTAGCTTTATTTTTCGATGTTTGCAAATGTTGTACAAGTCATATGTGCGGGTTAATTAAGTGTTGTCTTCAATGGAGTCACATACTCACGTTGTAAACGCACACAAGGTTGATTGCATTACTGCTTGTAGTCGATCATTTATGGATACCAGGTTGGTTAGAGACAATTCGTAGTGTAGTAGGGCATATGACTATTGAAGGGATTATACTTATTTTGCTACTGAATTGTGATTAATTGGCAAACCAGCCGATTGGCGACAAAACATGGTAGTTGATCATGCGGAAGTGGTATTACTAACAAGAGGTGTAACACATAATTGCATTTGCAGTCGATCGTGACTTAGTGGTAAACCAGGTTCAAGTTGTAGTCAATCCCGACTTATTGGGTAAACCCAGGCTTGTTACGCCATCAATCGAGCAGGTATTACGGTTACACTTGCTGTCGATCATTTGACTGATTAATGAATTATTCGGAACAGTCGTTCAGGATTTGATGGCAAACCAAATTATAACAAAATTGTATTCGAAGTCAATCAGGAGGCATTGCTGAACCAGGTTGGTTAAAAACAAGTGGTACGTTGCCGTTCAGGCCTTAGGGGTATTGGTTGTTATACAATATTCGGTATCCGCTCATGTCGTAATGGTGAAGTGGACAAGGAATTTCATAAAACACAACCCGATCAACTCCTGGCTATAATTACATATCATGCGGTTGAGCGCCTTCGATGACTTATCAGTATAGTTGTTTTTTTCCCGGATTTACGATTGTATAGGCGTTCTGGTTCTGGCGTGAACTGCACTTCACGTTGGCTTGCGCCACTGAGGGGACACCCATTTAAATTAGACATAAAAAGGGTCATAGGAAAAGTAACCTCGTAATGCAGTCGGTAAATGGGAATCCAATCTTCAGGTTGGCATGAGATAGCAAGCTTGGGGCCAAAAATAGGTTCTCATTTTTCTCAACGAGTTTTGAGTTCTCGTAGCCGGCGACTATATCTCGATTGGCTACCCGAGAGTTACGTGAGCGGGAAGTAAAAGGCTGGAAAACTGATGTGGATTTTCAATGATGCGAAGGTTTAATTAATCCCAGACACGTGACATTGTCAAGTTGGCAAATTAGATAAAGCAAAGTTTGTGTTAATAATTATCCACAGTAGGCTGTAACATATAAGGACCCGTGGTGCGAAATCAGACACCAGCACGATCCAAATTATTGGGTAATGTGTATATTATTAATTTCCTAGATTTTGGGTTTATCCAAGGATTTAGTTGAGAACAGTATTTAGTTGATCACATGTCTTTGTTTTCGTATAGCCTCCAGTAAATTACCAGTCGGCCACAACTGGTTCACCAGGCCACAAAAATAAAAAAAATAAAAAAAATGGAGGTATGGGGGTTTGGATGGTTTGAGCCCAGGGAGAGAGAGGTGAGATGGTCCATTTGTCAAATTTTGAGTGGTAGGCCAAGGGTCAGCACAAACGGACGAGCCACTATCGCCGGGGGTGCTGGCTCACGTCCATTATCCTTGGAATGATGGATCTCAACCAATCTCCCTCCATGGGCTCTTGTGCTGCGGATAAGTGATTTATCCGCAGCGTTTATCAGCTTGCGAAAAGCGATGGCGCTTCTAAGTGTGAGAAGCGATTGCGCTTATTTTTGCGACAAGCGACTGCGCTTCTAAATGTAGGGACATCTATAGTCCCCTGGGACTTGTGAGAAGCGATTGCGTTTCTAACTGCATGTACGGATATCCGTAGTCCATTGGGACTTTTGGAGAAGCGATTGCGCTTCTAACTGGACGGATATCCGTAGTCCATTGGGACTTGTGAGAAGTGATTGCGCTTCTAAATTAGTGTAGGGATAGCCGTATAGTCCCTTGGGACTTGGGTGAAGCAATGGCGCTTCTAGGTGTAGGGATAGCCGTAGTATTGGAATGTTATAACTGTTAGCATGTAAGTGGTAACTATGGGAATTTATTTAGCCATGCTGGTAGTTACATGGACCTGTCATTTATTAGAACTGGTAGCAGGTAAATTGTACAGGTGATTGTTAAACCATGCTTGTTGGACTGTTTCAAGCGAATAAATGGTTGCCGAGTGACCACAGTGCTTTTCTCCGGTGTGATTCTCTTCACAACACGGCTTGCGCTCTCATCGAGCGCAGGCCCCTTTGTGAAAGGTCACACCGCGGTCACACATTGAGTGTCGAGATGGGCGAAGTAACTTGAGTGCGCGCTGGGAGTCAGCTAGTGGATGTCTGGTCTGCATCGGTTGTCAGGCGGTCATGAGGAGTTCATTGCTCAAGTTGCCAGAGCGCGCGCAATGCCAGAGCACTGGCACAAAGACCGCTCAGTTTCGGTTTGGTTTTCGCTTGATACAGTCAATGACCCTCCTCCCACCCCGATCTCCTAATGCAGGGTTGTTGCTTTGAAACAATGGACCCTCTGTAATCTCAGATAGGTATTGAAAGGAATTTTTTACCGAGTTTAAATGATATTTTTGAATTCAATGGGAACGTGTACAGTAGGTTTTGGATGACGGGGAAAGGGTTCGGTTCGGTATGAGTAGCGGGCCGGATGGTTTGAGCCCAGGGAGAGAGAGGTGAGATGGTCCATTTGTCAAATTTTGAGTGGTAGGCCAAGGGTCAGCACAAACGGACGAGCCACTATCGCCGGGGGTGCTGGCTCACGTCCATTATCCTTGGAATGATGGATCTCAACCAATCTCCCTCCATGGGCTCTTGTGCTGCGGATAAGTGATTTATCCGCAGCGTTTATCAGCTTGCGAAAAGCGATGGCGCTTCTAAGTGTGAGAAGCGATTGCGCTTATTTTTGCGACAAGCGACTGCGCTTCTAAATGTAGGGACATCTATAGTCCCCTGGGACTTGTGAGAAGCGATTGCGTTTCTAACTGCATGTACGGATATCCGTAGTCCATTGGGACTTTTGGAGAAGCGATTGCGCTTCTAACTGGACGGATATCCGTAGTCCATTGGGACTTGTGAGAAGTGATTGCGCTTCTAAATTAGTGTAGGGATAGCCGTATAGTCCCTTGGGACTTGGGTGAAGCAATGGCGCTTCTAGGTGTAGGGATAGCCGTAGTATTGGAATGTTATAACTGTTAGCATGTAAGTGGTAACTATGGGAATTTATTAGCCATGCTGGTAGTTACATGGACCTGTCATTTATTAGAACTGGTAGCAGGTAAATTGTACAGGTGATTGTTAAACCATGCTTGTTGGACTGTTTCAAGCGAATAAATGGTTGCCGAGTGACCACAGTGCTTTTCTCCGGTGTGATTCTCTTCACAAAGATCAAATACTTGTCGTTTATCTGCGCAGAATTTTAAGTCTGATTGGGTTGAATCTTAGTACGTAAATTGGGAGGGAATGTGTTGTAGATACATATTTACGTGACTTCGTGATTTTACCCGGATTTTGAATTTTTTTTTAAATTTTCAGCATTTTTTAACATTCTTGGCTTTGTTTGCAAATATAATTTCAAATCAATTTTTTTTTAGAATAAGATTTTCATGGAATCTTGTTCGTACGTTGAAAAAATCATTCACATAACTGCATATGGACTAAATAAAAATTAACTCATCAAAAACAAATCAAATGCGGAAAAGCCATATGATCCGTTTATCGAATGGACATAGTTCTACTTTAAATTCAGTTTGAGTTGATTCGATTTATTGTTTTCCAGGCTTTCAAATGAACTTAACCACAAATAAACTAAATATTTCAAAAGAAGTATAAATGAACTAAAATAATTCAAGCTAAATTTGAATAAAATAGAAACAGATATAATCTGAACTGCACGACAGTAAATAATAATAAAAAATAGAAATGTGTTTGTGGACATTGAAAATACTCTGTGTACGTGATGAACAATTAGTGACGTTACTACACATGTCATATAATAACAGCACAGTATACGTACATGTCAAGTAATACGACCAAATCTAGCATACAGTTCTGTAGATTTAGGCCTATTATAGAAAAATATGCCCCTTTAAGGGACGTCACATGACATTTGATAATGACATCACTTGAATTTTTTTTTATCTATAATACATCTCGGCATGCGTACCTATCAAGTTACAATCCTATCAGACGTTTGGTTCTGTCTTTTCATCTGTAACACATCCCTATATGTACATGTGCATATAAAGTTACCACCCAATCGGAAGCTTGTACTTCAGAAGTTATAGCGATTTGAAAAATACACATTTAATATGACGTCCCGTAGCACAGGATGACGTCATCGTTACGAAAATCATCGGGACCATCTTCGGCTGGTGGTCTAAGTGTCGCAGCCAAGCGTAAAGTCAACCAGACATGAAAGTGCCAAAGTGTAACGGTTGAAGAACAACGTGTACAAAACCAATGAGGAAAAATGCATCTTTAATGTGACGTAACCTGGCACCTGATGACGTCACGATCACAAATTTCTTGTAGGACCATTTGTGGGTGGTGATCTAAGTATGCACCAAGTCGGAAGTCGATCGGATTAAAGTACCAAAGTGGAATGTTTTAAACGTGTACAAAACCTATGGGGGAAATGCAGCTTTAATATAACGTAACCTGGCACCTGATGACGTCATGACCATGAATTTCGTCTAGGACCATTTTTTGGTGGTGGTCTAAGTATGTAGCAAGGCTGAAGTCGATCGACTTTACGAAGGTGCCAAAGTGGAGTGTTTTTAAACATGTACAAAACCTACAGTGGGGAAAATGCAGCTTTAATATAACGTAACCTGGCACCTGATGACGTCATGATCGCGAATTTCGCCTAGGACCATTTTTTGATGGTGATCTACGTATGTACCAAGTTGAGAGTCGATCCAATTTTCGAAAGTGCCAAAGTGGAGTGTCTTTAAACGTGTACAAAACCTATGGGGAAAATAAATGTGACTTTAATATTTTTTTTTTTTTTAAAGGGCACTTGCACATCCGTTGTGAAATGTAGACAGGTTTTTTTTCTCCGGACACTTTGCCTCCGTAAAATAAAAGGGGGGGGGGGGGCTAGTATCATCTGTCGACGGGGCGCTTATGTGCACAATTATGCACATAAAGGGCCAATATATGGTGCTTTTCAGGGCGATACATGTGCGAAATTCTGAAAAAAGGCACCCAAAACGGCAGATGCCACAAAAAAGGGCACCACTTCTTTTTTAAAAAGGGCACTTGTTCAGAAAAAGGGCACTTCGTAAAAAAAAAGGGCATTCTCTACAAATTATTGGGGGGGGGGGGGATCCTCTCCAATAATTAGCACGCCCGCATCGTACCAACGAAGACCAATCAGCTTGAAAGTAGTACATGTAGTTGTTACCTGTCAAATTGAATCCATCAAGCTACAGGTAGCTATTCAATTCATGCATGTGCCCAACAGTTCGGTGTAGTACAGGGCGACAATTAATACATGCCCAACTAGTTGTACCAAAAAAATCAAATTAATGATTTTAATGCTCGAATAGTCTTTGGATATACCCCAACTTAAAAAAAATGAACAGAAAATTAAAGATGATGAAATATGCGAAAAGTTGATGTGTGTCTCAAGCATAACTCAAACACCTCATCAGAGAGTTTGTATTTTTCCTGAGTTTCTAGAATTGGGAGCATTTATTATCAGGGTTTTTTGGCAGTTTATTTACTGGTCTGCACCCCTAGACTAGCCTTCACCTTTTTCACACTTCATGGGGCGAAGTGGGGATGGGGCGAAGTGGGGATGGGGCGAAGCGGGGATGGGGCGAAGTGGGGATGGATCGAAGGGGAATGGGGCGAAGTGGTGATGGGGCGAAGTGGGGATGGGTCGAAGGGGAAATGGGGCGAAGTGGTGATGGGGCGAAGTGGGGATGGGGCGAAGTGGTTAGGGGTGAAGTGACATGGGGCGAAGTGGAAATGGGGCGAAGCGTCCGACACCCGTGACTGGAGCCGGCATTCGACCAAGCGACACAGCTTTGAGACTACATTGTACTTGATCAGAGGAGACGCGCGTATTGACCAGGCAAAAGAGCGACTTCGTCATTCGGTATAAGTGTGTAGTCTCCAATCAGTTCGCTTCGGGACTTGGTTCCGTCGAAATATTCACGCTTTTTATGAGGCTAAGCTTTCTTGAAGACATGTTACTTACATGTACATGCATTTCTTTTGTGTTCTTTACAGGACAAAATTGCGCCCAACCCAAAAACTACCCCGCAACCTGAAAATCACCGGAAATGCTTGAAAATGCCTCCTGACCCACCTACAACAAAACCATTGGTTAACCCGCTTCCGCCATCCAAAAGAAAACAAATTTGAAACAAAAACAACAAACAAACAATGCAAAACTATAACAGTCAATTTTTTGGACTCGGAAATGTTGGTATGGGCTATAAGACTATGAATTAAACTACTTACCGTAGCTTGAACTTGCCAACACGCACAACAAAATGATCTCAAAGCCAAGATACCTTTTCCTCAGCATGGTTGAAGTCGTATCAATCTACAGGAAGACAATTGTGTCGAGTGGAATTAACACTTGGTGTGATTCCTTGACATGTGGTATGGGTTGACAAATGATTTAACTAAAGAGAAAACCAGGGCTTACATAATTTTACACAAAACCTAAACGGACAAAATAAAAATAAATTCATGTTTAGACCAGCAGATTTGAAAAAAAAATATATATTGAAATATTTCGGAGGTCTAAGAATTATTGAAGCACACGGTCGGAAATGGAAAGGCGTGTTTTTTCATGAAGAGACCGAGTAAATAATGGTACTCATACATGCGGTTAATATAAGGATAGTAGAAGTAGGCCTATTACATTGATATAAGACGAATTTGATCTCTGAATGATGTCATTCGGTCAGCAATAGCTGAGACAAATTCAATCTATATTGACAAATATTCTTGACCAAGTACTTAAAAAAGGTTGGTAAAACTTTGAAATCGAATAATAAATGACTACATTGATTTTGTTAAAAGCACGTGAAATTCTTCTTGGACAAATTTGAATATTAGGATTGGTACATTGAAATGAAATTCAAATAGCCGGGAAAACCAAAAATTTTATAACGTTTATGCCCCTCGGTGTTAAAATAAAAACATGAAAGACGACAAGAAGCATCTTATCAACCATAACAATCATAGAAATGCAACAGTGTCATACTTTTATCAATTAAACAACTGAGATAAAAAATACTAACATAATACGTTTGGTTAAATTGCCAACTGTCCGTGCAAAAACAAATGCATCTAATGATATTTTGGAACTTACCACAGACAATGCTCCAATGTCTGGTGCTTCTCGCTGCAATGTTGGTTGTGGTGTTCAGACCGAAATTGGAAGCATTCTATACCATTTAGGCGTCATTTCAGTAAATGGTAATAAAACACTGCCTGAGTTTAAAGCGTTTTCATACGACTGTCGTCATTTCAGTTGGTCATCAAAAAACTGCCGAAAGGGTTTTATTGATGTGTTTTGTCTGAATTGTATGTCTATAACACTTCATGCGCAATTGCTTTTTGTATTATTTCTATGAATTCAGTTTAGTCGCTGTTTTTATTTTGTGAGGGAGTAAGTATTATAGAGGACTACTGTACAGTAGAAATAAGCTGCTGGTAGCTTTTTGTTTTACAACACCTCGGATATACGTGGTATTAATGGAGAGTAAATAACTTCTGATTGGTCGAGGCTCGATCACGTGGCGGTATATTAACATGTGACCGGCTTCAAGAACAAGCGAATCAATGGCCCCTGAACCAGCATTGAGCATCATGTGAGCCAATGATTGGCCAGTCCTACGGTAGCTTGTAATAATACAGCAGTGCAATGGCTCAAAGTTGCGTGCGCCGTTTTCCAACTTTCAATGGCAGAGTATAGTTGAAGTAGGCCTATAGTTTAGCCCCCCCCCCCTAAAAAAAATCGATTGACTGAGGTTTGAAGTTGAGCCATTCAGCACCATTCCCAGTGTGTGACGGGTTCTTTCTGTCTGTTGTTTTTCTGATCGATGGAAGGTGATGTTTTTTATAAGTACCTGTGTCTTTGTGGACGAGGAATCAAGGTGTGGCACCACACACTCATAGACCTTATTCGCCAGGAAACCATTTTTGGCGTTTCCTGAATTTCGTCAGGTGCCCGGCAAAAGGGCATAATGAGCCTTCTGACGCGAATATCACTTTTCAAGAACATTTCATTGAAAGGCTCCATCGTTCCCCCACGCGTTTTATAAATCCACTGTTCTTCCAAACAAAATATAAATCGTACACATTTTAAATTTAAAATTTGTCACACTTTTTTGAACGACTTGTGTTAAAAGGTAGTAAGAATGATTAACACGCGATGGCAGCAATTTCCAATGACAAACCTGCGATGACCTTATCGCCAAATATCTTCCTCATGACATACTCTGACTGTGTGCCAAATACCATGCTTGTATCATCAAAGGCACTATTCCCCGAAACTATTTCCCGTATCTGCCCAACTATTGCGGATTTGAAGTTGCTTGAAAGCTAACCCCTTCTCGACGGGATCTGTTATCGTCCATCTAAACAAACACACTTGTATGAAACATCAGCAGGAGGCATCGTTGCATGGTTGTAGGTTGACGTGTGGTCGGGTGTTAACCTGACCTGATTGTCTACTTTCATTATTTGTGAATGCTATAAAGTTGGTTATTTTAGCACTTCGTACAACTGCTGGTCGGGTTTTAATATTCTGTGTTTTATCTCAACGTTGTCTGTCTAACACTTCATGCGAAATTGATTTTTGTATTAATTCTATGAATTCATTTTAGCTACTGTATTTTTAATATTATAGAGGACCACAATGAACACAAGCTGCTGGTGGCTTTTGTGTGTGTTATTCTCGATATTAAACGCGACGCCTCGGATAGGCCTTTACATTGTATTATGTGTCCATAGTTTTTATTTGACTGGTAATTTGCTGTTTATTGTTTTTGTACGATATCCATGGAGATTTTCAAATGAAAACAAACAGACAAACACCCCAACAAGCAACAAACAACAATCATCCAATGGCATTTGAGCACCCACGAAGACGAACCATTGAGGCCGGTTACACTAAAGTTACAGACGCAACCTCGTCCACAGGACTTACTTTATTTCAAACCTCGTTTCCAATAGTAAGCCCTGGGGTGGGAACTTGCTCTCAGTGTATCCCGTTTCGATAGTGCCTGAGACCTAATGACGTCACGCTTTGTTTACATGTGCGCTTTCCTATGTGGTAGACGGTCCCCACTTTATCCGGCGTCCCGACTTCGCTCCTATAGGAAAGCGCATCAAAGCCATTACGTCATTAGGTCTCAGGTCTATATTTGGCAGGTAATGGATTTATATCGAGTTCCAACGAGTACTACGTGTTTTCACGTTCATTGTAAATATTACATCCACACCTTCTCAACAATAATCCTTTCCTTTCCTATATGCTCATATTATTATGCATTGTGATACTGCATATTGGCGGGATAAGAGTGTAACATTTTAACTTTGTTCTTTTTTTGTTTTCGTAACTCACGCCGCAATGGGTACGGATTGATCCTATTTTCACCCCAGACACCACATACAAATAAAAACGCTGATGTAAAGCACAGGCAGGCACCAGACTATTCCTCATCTGCATACGTATCCAACTTTTTTGGATATGCAAATGATCCAATACCAGGGTGAGAGAGCGAGTGGAAGCGTACTGCTCGACACCCAGGGAACGAGGTTGTTACAGCCGACCTTTAGCTCATGTTCCTAGATGGTGACGTCAGTCATACCACATGGGGATTCCCCATGTTTTGAAAACAAGCTCATTCACGTGCTCGTAGCTGCAGAACAAGGTATGGGGTAGATTTGTCTCGACCGTGTCGACGACTTGGCGGGCGGAGGGCTGGGGTGCAAGAGCGGAAGCTATGCCGATATATATTTTTTTTTTTTGGGGGGGGGGGGGAATTAGCGGGGGGGGGGGAGATCAAGGGGGTGGTGGTGCAGGAAGGGGGTGTTGCGTACAATAAAAAGAGGGATGGTCTTTCAGCCCCTCCTATCTCCCTGTCTCCAAGACAAAAAAATGGGCGGGGATAAATCCTTCTATCATGGAGATTAAAACTCCCATGAGGTGCAAACCGGTTAAAGTTCAACTTGCTTACATCCTAAAAATGTCTACTTTCATTGCAATGCGAAAACACAAAGTGCAGAGCATAAAAGTTATCTTAAAATAGGGCTATCTGGACAACAATTAAAATAAAAGCAACTGTTACAATATAACACTAAACACATCCATATTTCAAGCGCTAAAACTAAGTTTATTCTTCTTCCAAGTAAATAGTTTCGGATATAACGTAAATAAGCTGGTTTCAAAAATGAAAGTTGCCAATTCATTATTTTACGAGGAAATACACTGCCGATTGTTTAGAATTTAATTGTTACTGCTGGAACAACGGTGCCCGAAATTAGTCATGTAATATTGTAGACGGTTGCCTTAATTTTAGTGGGGAAAAAAAGTGCCCTTACATTTTACAAATCTTTGGCGGACACATGCTGCCAGCTAAATGAGTTAATTAAACATTAACTTTGACATACATGGACTTAATACAGTGTATTATAGTGCAATAAGACTTTTATCTGTCGATATTTCTTTGTATTCTTTTTCACACAGCTTATTCTATCAATATTGAGCACATTCATTTGGAGAGAGTCGTTGTGTGACGGATATTATGATGAAGTCTATAATAATTATCAAAAATGCTATATACTCCAAACATCAATAAAGCTTATAAAGACATTATTAATATAGGCTTGGATAAAATTGATTGAGTTTCTGTATGTTTAAATTCTTGATTAAAATACTGAGCTTGCTAATTTACTTTAAATCCGACTAAATCCGAATAAACTCTACATAAACAAAGCTGACGTGTACGATTATAATTCAAATTAACCTGATAAGCTGATCCATTAAGCCCCGCCCAATGGTATTTTGACCAATCACAGCCGTGATTCGTCTCCGACATGCGTGCACGCGCGCATGACGCGCACGTACGCACCCACAGTGTTGCATTGGAAGGGCGCGCGTATTGTTGACCACGTGTGCAGTGGGCGGGCCCTCATGAATCGGTCTCAAAATTTAGCTAAATAATTCAGTATTTTACACTCAGAAATACAAAAATGTATGAACATTGTCAGATCCATTTACTAAAGAGTACACTGCTGTTATAATGCCAAGATTTTTACAGTGCGGCAGCTACCAAAATGTTAAGGTGTTGTTTTAGCTACATGTTTCAGAAAGAAAATAAACAGTGCCCAAACATTGTCCCTATTTTTGCACCGATTACTGCCATTATATAGTAGAGCATAAAAAGTGCCTGTACATTTTGTAATTCTTCTGCAAAAAAAATACAGGGTGTTGGGTGAGTTGTTAGCATTACATTCAGGAACATTTTATCCCAACAAGAAGTCTCTCTGCTTTTGTTAGGTTTTTTTCGCACAGCTTGTTATAGAAAATGTTACCTGTATCAATGCGCGCGTGTTGTTGACCACGTGTGCAGTGGGCGGGTCCTCATGAATCGGTCTCAAAATGTAGCCAAATAATTCAGTATTTTACACTCAGAAATACAAAAATGTATGAACATTGTCAGATCCATTTGCTAAAGAGTACACTGCTGTTATGGTGCGGCAGCTACCAAAATGTTAAGAAGGTGTTTAAGCTACATGTTTTGGAAAGAAAAAAACAGTGCCCAAACATTGTCCCTATTTTTGCACCGATTACTGCCATTATATAGTAGAGCGTAAAAAGTGCCTGTACATTTTGTTTTTTTCGCACAGCTTGTTCTAGAAAATGTTACCTGTATCAATGCAAAAATAAAATAAAAGAATGGGATGTCTTTGCTTATAATGTGCCAATAAACGCGATCGAAAAGAAAAAGCCAATATTAGTAATATCAGCGTCTTGGTCTAATGTAATTATTTTAAATACCATATGAATGCTTTAATAGAGTACACTATATCAAATGGATACATAATTATTACTGTAACATAAATCTTGACTAAAAAACTGAACTTGCTCATCTCCGTAATTCTTTAAATCCCACTAAATTTTCTACAAAAACAATAGAAGCAGAACATTCTCTAAAATGCGATAATTAAAACGTATACAGTATAGGCTTAGAAAACATTCAGTCTGATATTATTCTTTAAAAAGCATATAATATACTAATACATGATTAATATATCAAATGGATACATTTTTTTCTGTAACTTACTTCCCGATTAAGACACTGAGCTTGATTATGTAAATGGTACTAAACTCTACAAAAAAGTAAGCTAGTTCAAATGCTCTACAATGCGATTATTCAAACGCTTTTATAGGTATATAATCCTAATTAAATTAATACATATCAATGCAAAAATTGTACATATTTCTGTGACTTTCAAATTCCTTAATTTTGTACAGTCTTTTCCATCATTTTAGAGGGTAACAATTAAATGCCCGAACATTTTGCAATTTTGGTAGAAACAAAATACAGACTGTCAGATGAATGACCGTTCATGTTGCAGTGAACCCTTTGTACAGTTTCAAGTTGAGTATCTCTCGTATTACTTTTTTGTATTACCTTTGTTTTCGCAATGCTCACTATAACAACGTGTATTGATGAAAGTCGTTGTGGCACATAATTATTATAACTACAACAAAATTCAGAAAATGGTAACTATCTTCGCATAATGTGACAAAAAATGCGAGTTTTGATCGTCGAAAACAACAGAAATTAACAACATCATCACTATAGTCTGATACAATTCTTTAAACAGCATATACGTCTATAATAGGCTGAAACAGTATTAGTATGTCAAACTGTGCTAACTCTCGATTAAAATACTAAGCTTGCTTATCTACAAAAATACTAAACTTTACAAAATCATAAGCTCGTTAAAACGCTATAAAATCTGATATACGTTTTTTTCTTCAAATTTATACATGTTTCTACTTCTAAATTTCTGGTTTTAGATACTGAGCGTGCTAATCTATATACTACCTTAAAAAAAATCCTCGAAACTCTATAAGATTAATTTCAAAAAATGAAGAAAGTGATTGATTTCCTTTGTTAAATTAATCTCATTAGCAATAATTGACCTATCACCGTTTGCGAGTTAGCCACGCCCCAGTTAGACAACCCCATGGAATGTTTGTATGCTAAGATTTGTTTGTCTCAGATACTGCGCGTTCCGCGCCCGTTTGTATATCATGTAATTGGAGCATATTTCACAAGCTGTGTTACGCAACTCTAACGCGATTCTACCACGATAGGTCAATTATAGGCCGATCCCTAAGTATTTTGACCAATCACAGCCATGATGCATGTCCGACATGCGTGCACGCGCGCATGACACACACGCGGTACACGCACGCGCGCTCCTTGAACATGCAGTGTGCCATTGTAATTGGAGAGGCGCACGTGTTGTTTGAGACGTAGATTTTAAAATGTTCCTATTTTATGATTTCGCAACACCCTACTCATACACACACAAAAATATATCTTTAACAGACGGTGTAATATATTTTTAGAGTACAAGAATTATTATTTGAGTATACCGATGGTCAAAAAATGATCAGCGCGCAGCAAATACGCATTATGAGCAAAATTCTGATGATCATAATTTTTGTTGAAATTATTCAACCTTATGCTCTTGGAAGGAAACACACTACAGCTAACAAATCTGAACACTTCCATTGAACCCTTCTTTGGGGGCAATAATGCTCACTGATGTCATAGTTCAACTTTTCACTTATCAATTATGAAACAAAATGTTGATATGTATTTTCTAATCCAGTTCTTACTCCGTGTAAGTCATTTCTAGTTTTTTAAAGGCATCTTTTTATTGAATAAAAACATAAAAACAAAATTGTTTCCTTTTTAAGATATTTTCTGATATTATTGTGCTAACGTTTTTACAATCATTATTCATTATGTACAGGGTGTCTTTAAAATATCGACCCCTAAAAAATTATCACTCCATTTTTCATAGCCATTAAAAACATAAACCCGGGTCACGGTTTTTTTTTTTGAGACACCCTTTTAAATATTTTGCGTCCTAGATTTACACAGATATGATATTTTCAAAGATTTACTCATCCATCAGTCGTCGTTTAGTTTTGTGCTGCGGGCATGGCGTCAAGTTCAAGTACATATATTCAATATTCTATATTTATTGTGCTAGTTAACGTTTTAGTGATGAAACCAAAACTGTATAAATGAGAGCCCTCAGAGACGAATATTTTCAAACATTTAGTATTCATTCATCGAGTCGTAGAGGTCGTTTGTTGTGATGAAGGCGTGGCCTCGACTGGGATTTCTTCCTTCTTTTGCGGTGGTTTCTTGCGTAGTTTCTTGAGGCAAACATCCAGGAATGTGTAGAGATAAGGATTGATGGAGGAGTTGATGGGAAGGATGAAGACAACGCTCCAGACGAAGACCTCAGGATTGTTCTCGACCACACCAGCCTGGAAGAGAATTCCCATGATAATGACGGGGATCCAACACAGGAAATCTGTCAAGACAATGGCCGCCATCTTGACGGCCATCCGAACCTCGCTTTCATCTCTCGTGCTGCAGCTGCGCACTCGTCTGGCTGTCACTTTGACTTTGACAAAGATGGCGACGTAGCAGGCCAGAATGAGGCAGAAACAGAACAGATTGACACCCAGGAACAGGACGATAGAAAAGACCCAGGTAGCGGACTGGTTTGTCGGCACTTGTCTGGCGAGGGTCACGTTACCGAATCTTTCAACAGGTCCGACGATTGGCTCTATTTTATATTCTGTAATGTTGGTCGTCAGCGGTAGACCAATGCAAACATCTGAGAGACCGTAAGCGTCAGAATCCTCATCCGAAGCCAGAACTGTAGAGACCACGGCAAGAATGACCGTCAGGAGCCAAACGAAGCCCACAACGATCTTAGCCACCTTGAAAGTCAGACAACGATTGGTGAAAAACGGGAAGACAATAAACATGAATCTCGTGACGCTGATGAGAACTAAGAGAAACACAGACGCTTCGTTGGCCATGATGGAGATGAACCCTGCTGCTTTACACGCGGCGCTGGTTCGCCACTCACCAGACATCTCGAAATAATGGGCCCCGTAGTGCGCATCAGCCCCCGCTATGATCAACATGTACAAGCCCATCAGAGCATCAGCTCCAGCGAGATTGAACACCAAAAAGGAATTAATCATCAGACCAGCACGGTTCCCCGTCTTCTCCCGACACCTCCAAGCCATGACAAAGAGATTGCCAACGACTGCGCTGATGCCCAAGATCCACATGAAGGCCTTCAAGACATTGTATGGTACCAGCTGACAGACAAAGAGTTCGGGAATCTGAAACCCCTCTATGCACTTTTCTTGTAGATCTTGTTTAAAGTAACAGCACAGAAGATAGTCACTCACAATCCTAAAATAGACAGGAAATACAAAAAAAAAAAAAACAGCAAGAACTTCCAGGCAGACTATAATTAACAGGAGATCGTGGGTTCGAATCCCGCCCGAGTAATTTAGCTTCAGAAGTCTATTTTCTGACATGCAAGTATCTAAATAACAACGCATAATAATAATTATAACAACAAATATAACACGGTTGTGACTCCGTCCCTGGATTGGACATTTTGGGAGATATCCCCATAGACTTGTGCACAAAACTTTTCAAACTTAAATGTGGCCTAATCCAATATTCCCTTGTCCTTTTCCCCACGAATTTCGGTATGTTTACTAAGTAGACCACGAGCGACAAATATAATCTAATTGTGACGGTACAATTTTGCCTTTTAAGGGGGCTGTGACATTAGGGAGACACGAAAATGTCTCCCTAATGACTGATGTCTCCCATCGTGCGAAGAAATGACGATAACGTGTCACCTTAGTGGTACCATTACACGTATAATAATAATAATAATAATGATAATTATAATAATAATAACAATAAATATAATTTGCACAAACCTAAAATGTCACCTAACCCAAGTTAACTTCATCCTTTTTCCACGAAATCTACGGATCGGGGAAGAATAACTTATATTCCGCTAATATTTTCTGTGGTTTTTGCTTTTGCATACACACAAATTCTAGATTTTTTTTTCTGGGTTTGGATACTGAATTAATGACACTCGAGAATTAGCACACTCACGGAAAGGAAAATTTGCCACCGAAGTCTTCAAAAGCACCATCATCTACCGTCGGCAGTTTTGAACCAGGCGTTACCAAAATTATTCTGAAAATTGTAAGGAAATTTGGAAGCAACAAACGTTATACCACTTTGCCAATATCATGAATCAAACCATGCATTTCAAAAACCAAAAAGACATAACCAATGAAAAAAAATTGAACGCGATTTGTATTAAAATATACTTACAGTGATGTCAAATTGTCGAGTCCTGCAAACGCGTTGGCTTCAACTTTTGTCAGGTTTATATCAATTAGTACGCTAAAAGAAAATATTAGACGAAAACGTTACGTTATACCCACATCGAATGCATATTCCAAATTGTGTGTTATATTATAGTAAAATTATATTCAGTTAGTTCCCACGTGAAAGACCCAACCTTTTCTAATTATTAAGTTTGTGAAAGATTAGTCAAACACTTACAGTGTTGACAAACTGTCCAACCCATCAAACACGTTATTCTTCAAATCTGATTCTTCATTACTTGCCGCCTGCATAATTCTAAATTGAAACAGGACACATTGATTGATTAATTATTCCAATTTCAGAAGTGTTTGATCTTTGATTAAGTCATTTTCTTTCTCTTTGGATATGACACTGGCATATAAATTATAAATTCCAATATACATATAATGCCAACAAAATTATGTGAATCTTCGTGTGTATATATATACCACATCATGGCAAATACATTTGGAAGACTGATTGGGTGCGTTAAAGTAAGCGATTTGTCGTTTAGAAATCCAGGTTTCGTCTATAACTTGTTTGTTTTCGGATCTTTCACGAATTTCGGCAGAATTTAGTCATGCGAAATTTATCGTAAACAAAACAAACGAATAAAGAAGCATACTTACAACATCTCCAACTGTTTAAGGTTTTCCACCTTGAAGGTCCCCCTCTGAAGAGAGTTGACGTTTACCCTGTAAAGAAGCCTATATACAAACATGGAGATTTATAGATGTGATTTGTTTCGATTATTTCGAATTGTTTATGTAACCATGCAAGGTTTGATCCTCCCCCTTCACCCCAGCTCACTATGCGAGGAGTATTGCTTTTGAACTGAACATAGGAAGTTACAACTGGATTGATAAAACATTTGTTGTATACAGTGTGTCCCAGAAAAAGCGGGTCCGGACACGTAAGTGGTCATATCTAAAAACAAAAACAAAAAAAAAAAAAAAAAAAACTATGCACCTCAGACTAAAGTTTGTTTCTGTTTTTCTTTGCTCTTGATGTTGTTTTTGTCTGTGAAGAAATAAACTGATTTGATTCAATATTTTTAACGCTATGACTAGAAACGTAAGTGCTCTTCAAAATCGATATTTACACATTTTCCCGTCAACAATCGGCATTACATTCATTTACAGGATAACGACGGCTAAAATTTTTAGGGCAACCGGAATAATTGCTGGCTGTTGTTTATGTTTTAGTTTTGAATCGGAGCATTCTACGTCTGATAAACATCGTAATATTAAATTTTATCAGATGCAGATTTAATGAACATTACAAATAAAAATGTGTTATGAAATAAAAACATAGGCCTATTCTCTTCTTGGTTGCATGCGAAATGTGTTCGTGTGTGATACAGGTTCGTAAATTTCGATTTAATGGAGCTCTTACGTTTCTAGTCATTGTTTTAAAAGTGTTCAATCAATTCGGTTTATTTTTCCACAGGCAACAGACAACGTCAACAGTATGAAAACTACACACAAAATTTAAGTCTCACATAAATATTTCGTCGGTGGTTTCACGAAGTGAAAAAAAACCTTAATGTCATGCAAACAGGTCATTCCGAGATAATCTCCTCTGAAGTTAATCATTTTTTCAAAACACCTTTTCGACTAGAATTTAGTTATGGATTTCAGAAATTCTTGCATTGTCAAGTAACGTATGCTTTGTTCTTTGCTTATGCAAAGTTGTTTATTAGGTCTGACGTCACTGCAGCGCGCGCACGTCTGTTCTTTATCGACTTCGTTCACGGCGTGCGCGTCCAATCCCATCCTTACGCGTGTGTAGAGAAATGCTTTATTCCTCTGGCCCTGCTAACGAGTTAAGTTTTGTCACTTCGTAAAAACAGAAAATACGGATTTTAGGCATTTTGTCAAATGTTTGTTCACGATAATTACAAAAGTAAACAATATTTCGCTTTGAAACTCAGCCAAATTCTTCCTTTTGTCAAATGCAATAAATTGGTAGGCAAAACTCAAAATCGTGAAAACACCGACGATTTGTTTAGATATGGCCGCTGATTTGTCTGTGCCCGCTTTTTCTGAGACACACTTTATTTTGAGGAGTTTTTATAAAGTTATATTCGAGATGTATTGATTCTGTTTTGTATTGTGACGTACAGGGTGTGTGGGCTATCATCCAGTTCCTCTAATCCGACACTTTCCGGGATCAAGTTTGCACTTTGGCATACGTTACAGCGACATGTAAATGGCTTCTGGGAAGAAAACAATAGACTGCAATACTCCTTGTTGCTTGGAGGACAGGACTGGTTTTCTGATGGACACACAAAGAGAACGCGATCAGTGTAAAATCATAAACATCCATCAAGCTTTAACACAGTGGCGGATCTACGGGGGCTATATATTCCCTTTTTTTGCTGCAAAAAAAAAAACAAAAAAAAACCAGGAATATCCTGCAGAAAAGTAAATACCGGTTACCGCCCCCGGCAGCAATACCCCCTCCCCCTCTTCCGCCCATGACAGTTTCTGTTGCACGTCGCGTTGATCTGAACACCTCAACAAGGAACATTTAGTTTTTACTCAACACGATATTCGAAGGTGGCGATGAAACATAATTATTCGCCAAATTCCACGTTGTTCAAAAGCAAAATAAGTTTCTTATGGAGCTGCAGTTTGGGAGTGTTTGAACACAAAGATTTGCAAAACTTAATCCAAAATATCCAAGATGGACCTTATTCACTGCACGAGGTAGCAATTTTTGTCTGAAAGTATTTCATAATTTGTTAACTATTTATGCAGGCACAATGCAGCCTTATTTTACTTTCATTGTTTGCTAAATCTGGCTTAAAACATTAGGGAATGTTTAATTACAAATTTTAAATTATTCATTTAAGCAGACGTGAATTATTTAGAATGTGCTTGCTTTCATTTCTCTTCGCAAGTTCCAAAAATGAAGATTTTACCTCACTTTCAATTCAACATGGCCGACTCGTGAATCAAGCCCATGGTTCTAAGTTGTTTGTCGGAGACCGCATAAATCGGCTAAGTAATGTTACGCCTATTTATATATCACTGTAAGGACACCAAACCATACATTTATGAAAGTCTGGAATGTTTACTAAACAAACTCATTACCATTTTCATATTGCTGATTGCCAGGACATTTCTTGCACACAGACTCATCAATTCTGCCAGACCCTGTATTGATTTGTACCAAATAAGTTGAATATTAATGAGAACAATGTCATACATCTATGGCTAAATTTCAAATATTATTTTTTTTTAAACCCAATAAATAACTACCTTAGTTCAAAGTCAGGGACGAACCATTTAATCCCTACAGAAATGTAGTCAATTCCAGTTTTGGTGCGGTTACTTTTGAAGTAATCACCTAAAACGGTGACTCATATAAACAAGTAAAGGATATGGGCGTAAAGGATGTTAAATTACAGCAATACTTACACGGCCAACCAAAAATGCATCGTGTGCCATTGCTCAAACAAACGTCTTCCTCAACTTTGATAAACGCACAACGGGAATCAACATCTGAGCAAACTACACAAATGAAAGCAAATTTTTATTGTTAAAATCACCCGTATAGTAAGAAAGGTGTTGCTTTGCGAACGTTAATTACGAATTTTCTGATTTGCTTTAAAAAAAAAAATCAACTTTTAATTTGTCAAAAGTCATGGCAAAATGAATGCAAGATTTGTATATACTTGCATTGCAACATTACTTTCGTAGCATGCACCACGCGTTAATGTAGTCAATTGCATCACAAGTCCATCACAAGTCATTATCATTATGGCGTAGCCATGGGGGGGGGGAATTTTCTGTGCCCCCAGGTGCCCACACCAAAATACTGATAATGCCCCATTTTCTTCCCCAACCAACAATTGTTTTTGTAAGTTGTATTTTTTTTTCAGTTAGCCAAAGGCTTACTGTTTACAATTTCTTATGTCAATGGATAGCGAGGCATTATGGGGCCCAACTGGGAAAAACTGCAATAGGACGTTTGCGATATGTGCCCCCCATGACATTGTGATGCCCCCCCCTGTGCCCCCCCCCCCACCACCAATACAATCCTAGCTACGCCACTGACTTGAGACTGAATGACGTGTGTTTGACTTCTGATGACTTGATTCCGCCAGCACCCACCGTTTTCTTTTATCCATGCTGACTGTCGTTCTTGGCTTTCTTGCCTCACTGTCACGTTAAACCCTCGGCAGGACCATTCATGGCCACTCCCAAACGTCATCCAGGCCTCATTACTGTTAGACGTGACTCGAGCCCCGCCGACACCGGTAAAAGTCCCATGGAAATGTGCGATAGAACCTTCACCAATAGACAATGGACTGATCCCGTTCCCAATTGTCAGTCCGTCACCTGATGCAATCTCCATCACATCGAAGTCGAAAGTCACCCTGGATCCTCTGTCGACTTTGATCAACCACACGCTGAAAGTGTCGCGTGGGTAGAAGCCATGGTCGTAATTTGGTGACTGGAACGACCACCTGGGAGCCTTCTCGGTCAATGAAACAATATGAATGCCATCGGGAATTTGAGCTAGATGGAGGATAATCATGACCCCCCCAAAAGAGGGGAAAAAGAAGAAAAAATGTCATTAATAAAGAACTAATGTTGATCTTTCTTTACGAGGCTATGGTGACTGGAATCTGCATTGACCAAATAGTATATACAGCAGTCATACGGTTGCGAAGGGCGATTTCTAAAGGTTACGTAACACTTCATTTTGAACTACATGTGCACAGACATGTTCACGTTGGCGGGGGAAATCTTTGAAAATTAATTTCTCCCGTTTGGAAGACCGTATCTTCATGCAACTTTCAGGGTTTACTTTCCTCATAATGATCCAAGTATGTGCTAAAAATCGTTGTGGTGTGTTCATTACTTTCGTTGAAATTGGAAAACTATACCCTGGCTACGTGCATCATTGAAAGTTGTAACACTGACGTTTGCAATAGCAGTCAATCTTTTCAAGCCTCACGAATATTACTATGGTTTCATATCCATTATGGTGAGCAGTAAAAATTTTGAGAAAAGCCTCCTTCACGAGTTATTAATTAAAAAATATCAACCTTTTTGCAGGCTTCCATTGGTCGATACCGAGACCCACGCCAAAACACGCCGAGTGACGCTAATGAATATGCTAATCTACAATGCGATATTGTGTGGCTTGTCAACCTGAGCGCCTAAGGCGCTTTGCTGAACAATGCATGTGACTTGGTTTGGCAGAAATCATCGTCGAAATTTTTCATGGAGATCGTTCAAATTGTAACGCTAGCGTTTTCAACATCTTAATATGAAATTCAGAATGTGCTTAAATGATAAAAGTGTTCAACTGCTCGTGAAATAACCATTTTGAGAAATTCCTAGCAAAAGATTTAAAGAGAAAATACAACATTTGCAAACATCGAAAAATAAAACAATTTTTAAAAATGAAACAATTTTTTAAAATAAAACATTTTTTTTTTTACGAAATACCTTACATGTTGTTGGTAAATGACAGTACTAAAAGCATCCTGTAATATTATGGCACCTGGTGTGAAGTCATTTTCAAGAAAATTGTATTTTGTATACATTTCCTACGGTGGTCGGCCGACCGCCGTAGGTAAAACCTAACTATTTTTACTACTGCTCCAAATTTACCATTTTCTTCAGTCCAAATTTTGTTTGCTATTGGTTACATGTCAATGAATGGGTGCAGGCCAGCTAGACTGGTTCCCTAATACCGTACAATTTTCCGGCATCTGTAAATTGATCCATTTCATCTTCAGTGGAGTCAGGGAACCAGACTACTTGAACATTTTTGTTTTTCTTGGTTTTTCCAGCATTTTCGAAAACAAAACTTCAAACATGTCAGTGTAACAATAATTTGAGTATTATATACTAATCCCTCAAATAGTTCATTTCTGAAAATTAAAGCAAAAGCCAATGATGTACATTCCCTTTAAATACAGAGATTTGGGGAAGTTTTCGAACGATTTCTTCCAGACCTGAAGGTAAGCTATACCAGTAACCAGTATTGACGTTTCGGCATCGATGACGGCGATTTTTTTTCACTAACATGAAACTAAGAATTTCTTCTTCCGTTATCATGCAACTTTTTAATCATACTGTGCATATTTTCTGAGAAACACAACGTTCAAAAGGCCATGTTTTTTGTGGTGCTCTGTTTTAGCGTCTAAGTACGTAATCGGATTAGCTTTGCCTAACAACGGCAGACGCTTTGCCTTAGCAACCACATGACTGTACAGGAGACGATAGGACAGTCCGCTGAAAAAAAGTGAAACAGGAAGTACTTACTCAAAGGTCATGGTGAGCTGAGGAAGGGCGCACCTGGCGGTAGGTTGGTAAAAAAAAAGAGCAGATTTGCTCCATGCACTCAACTTAGTTGTGCAGAGTCGTTAAACTAATTCTTTTATGGAAAAAAATCATGCAGATATAACCTATTGAAATCAGTGTATTCTCTGATGTGCTCCATGGAGAATGCTTAAAGTGCCTCAATTTTTTTTAGAGAGTTTACAATGAGCTTACTGTACAGGACCATGTATGTACAGGATTCAGATATATGGTAAGGGGCCATACAAAAGTTTAAATGTTTTTAAATTTGGATTTTCCCCCCAATTTTTTGACCCGCCCATCTACCCCTATTTTCGAATTAAAAAAATGATTTGTCATAAAAGATCAAATACTTCTACACGTACATGTGAACGTGTTCATCTTTTCAAACCGTGGACGAAAAAATATCAGAGAATAAAGAGAACAATATCGTCCACGATTCCTATCATACGTCCGTGATTGGGGTCGTGTACAAAACCTATGGGAGTCTTCCTAAAAAGTTGAGTTCAAACAAAAGAGGGACAATAGGACGTCCACGATCGACGGTGAACACACGTTTGAGTGTGTCCATGCACAATGCATGTCCATGCACACTGTGTGCCCAGTTCAGTGACGGCTAGATGAAGCTGCTTCCCCTGTTGCATTGGTGGCCTGAGACATTGTGCTTCATCAGCTGATAGTTGGATAAGGTATGTGTACGGAAGCGTTGAAGGGACATAATAAAAAAAAAAATTAAAAAAATAAGTCATAATTATGACTTAACATTAAGTCATAATTATGAGATATATCTCATAATTATGACTTGGGTTTTTTTTTTTATAGTTTACGTCCCTTTGACGCTACCGTATATGTATGTCGCAGTCCGGTGCTAAAAAATTGGGTGTGCATCGTCAGCAGTGAAGGTTTTAGAGAAAGAGTTCCATCCTGTCACTTTAAAATGAATGTTAAAGCCAAAAAAAAATAAGTTTCCGGTTTCTGGTATGCGCGCGCGTCGCCGTAGCCATGCGCGTCGGCAAAATGAAAAAGGTTTTTTTTTCAATGAAAGATAATGTCTCAAAACCACCAAACTCACTGGTTTGACTGGAATCCTGCTGCTGCACAATTTTAACTTGTTTTTAGATGGGGTTATGATCGACAATAAGCTTTATGTGGCCTCTCTGGACTCCCATATATTTGCACTAAGTTTAGTCGGGCACCATTTTGCAGTCATCCGCCAACATTTGAAGCAAAAAAAACAGGTAAAAAAAAAAAGAGCCGCCTTGCCGCACCACTTTTGGGCAAGCCCCATACCAGAAACCGGAGACTTTTTTTGGCCTAAACTACTCAAAAGGTTTAAAAAGGGGTGACATTGTATTTTGGGGGTGGAGATAATCTCTAACAACCCAAACTAAAATGTCTCCCCTTAAAAACCTGTTTGGGAATTCAAAATTCATATCTAAAAAAGTATTTCCAGACCATAATACCAAAAGATAGTACACCGTATAGTTTCGGTCCCCGTTCCATTACGGGAACAAGAACGTGTGCTGGATCTGCGGGTATTTCGCGAGGATCTGCCGGCATTCCGCATACATAATGATGGCGGCCACTTAGGGGCCATTCAGAATTTTCAATGTTTTAAAATTTCGACTTTTTTTCCAAATTATTTTGACCCACCCACCCACCCCTAATTTCGATTAATAAAAAACTGAACATGTACATGTACATGCACTTACATGTACATGTACTTGAACACCATGTATATGTGTGTCTAGTTCAGTGACGGCGTGAAGTTGTCGGTCTTCTTCTTTTATGTGATAAAATTATGTGATACCTCACCAACAAGTATCTTTTAACGAAATTCAATCAGAATATTTATCTTTTTTTTTTTAAAATGTTTACACTCTAAAAAAGCATTAGTCAGATTTGACTAGAAACCAGTCAAATTTGACTAGCCATTCAGGGTCAGCTGGGTGCAACTGAAAATCAGTCAATCTTACTAGATTTTTCCAGTCAGTATTATTGACTTTGGAAAAATAGTTATGCAAGTAACACAAATTGGAGTCGAACCCAACTAATTTTTCCAGTCAAAGTATGAAAATTTGCATGTTTAACTAAATTCCTAGTCAATTTTCAATTACTGGGAAAACCAGTCAATATTTTGACTAAGTTGTTTTTAGAGTGTAGTTGTTGTGTTACTTGTTGGTGTCTCTGCCACACTGTACGATGGTGTAGCCGTGCGTTATGCACGTGGATTGATTACTTTAGTTTTGACGGGGACTTTACTGAATAGAGTCTGGTGACTGTACATAGAAATTTCTTTGAATAAAAGTCGAATCGTTCATTCATGTGCACTTGTTATGCAAAGCAGGGGCAGTGGTTCAAGGATATCTATGTCGACTTGCAAAAAGTGTGCAAGAACGCGACTTGAATGCTTTTATGTGTTCACAATACAAATGTACAACGACGCTGTTTAGATATTTCACTGTGTGACACAGTGAGAAACTTTGGAATCATAATGGCGTCAGCGATACTTGCTGGGGAGCTCTTGCGTACGACTTTCTGTACTTTGGTACTGTTGTTTCCAGGACAATTGTGTGTACGGTAACCCGACGTACCCAGATTTTTAAAGACGAAATTGCCGACCTCAAACTTGTTAGTGCCATATTTGGCAACTATATGTGCGTTATTAGTTTAATTAAACAAATGAACAGGTTAATTAAACATAGTACCATTGAAGGTACCTGAAAGTAAACATAACAGCATAGAAGACCGACAGACGGCGACAGCCCCCCCCCCATGAAACCTTGTCGCCCCCCAGTCGCCTCCCCCACTGAGATTTTGAGTTTCTAAAAAAATATCATTGATCTACATGACGCCCCCCCCCCATACATGTTCCAGCCCCCCCCCCCCAGCCCCCCCCCCCCCCCCCCCCCCCCCCCCTGAAAAATTCCTGGCTACGCCACTGACAGTACATACAGGGGACGAAGTTGAAAAAGAAACACGCATCGCGATATTGGAACGTTTGCGCGTAGTTCAGGCAAGTCAACAGATCTATCTTTCTTTGTTTTTTCTTTTTTCCATGGAAAGTGAATTTCGATTTTCAATTATTTAGCTTGACCCACCCACCCACAATTTGGAAAAAAGATCGAAATTTTAAAACATTGAAAATTCTGAATGGCCCCTTATATCGTCGTGAGAATTAATGCCGCATTCATACTTCAGTTTATAACACAAAATGGTCGCCGCGTCCGATCTAAACACTAACCAGGTTTTTTGTCTTTTCTAGGGAAGGGTAAGACATTAGGTTAGTTTCCTTTCAACCAGACCTTTGAAATAGAATAAGAAACAATTCAAAACAAGAAATTATCCGGGATTTCAGGCCTTTATGCTCCTTTAAGAAGTGTTTACCTTTTATTATTCAGAAACACGGGAAAGCAATATCCTGCAGAAAATGAATCTCTGCCATTTTCGACTTGTTTAAGGGACATTAGGGCCTAGAATACGCCCTATTGGGCTACAAAACGCGTTTTAAACGAAATGATATTAAATGGAAAGAGCATGTACAAGTAGATTATACATCCACACCAGCCATCCTTTAAAAACTGGGCGCGTTTCTGTTATTCTTACGAGAACCATGGCGAGAAAACTGTAATATTGTACTACATTTTCGGGAATTAAAAGTGGCCTAAACAGTGTTTAATACGCGTACAACCAGTAGGTTTTTGTTTGTTAATCTGTTGACTTTTTTAACAACGATGTTCGGTAGGTTTTGTACATTAAAACCGGGAGCCAAGGATGATGTTCGGTATAGCCGAATGTTTGGTATATTGGTGCTCGGTATAGTGGCGTTCCACTAAATTTCGGTATAGGCCTACATTGTTATTTTTGCCTTGTTGCCTCGCGTATACTGAGACTGCTTTAAAAAGAAACCGGCGAGGCACGTATTCCTACGTATAAAGGTAGTTTGTTTTTGGGGTCTTAATCAATAGGAAAATCACCTGGGGTGCCGTAGCTCTGATCTGGGGAATGAAGCCGGAGTGGAAAATTCGTTGAATTTTTCTCACAAAAGCCGGGGTAAGAGGGAAAGGGGAACAATGACCTTGCGTTTGATCTGAAAGAAAGGCAGGCGTGCTTCCAATAAAAGGTACCGCACGTACCGGCGGGCACCGGTTTGAGAATTTGGGTTATCGAGGTTTTCAGGGATTGAAATGTGACCCTGTTACGCTTGTAAACAAGTGAGAGAAAAAAATAAGTCCAGATTTTATTGAGGTTTTATATCCAGTCCAAAAAAAATCACTCATTTATATTTTACCAGAGACATGTGATGTATGCCCAAACATTTCGTGTCTTTTTTTTTCAGAGAATAAAAAGTTTTTTTTTATGCTAAACAACCTCTACTAGTATAGGCCTACTCTTTTGAGAATATAGTTACCGTGCATATCAAATGTAAGAAACCTTAAACTTCTTAATTTGTTTTTAAATAGGGCTGTATCATAAGTTCGACGCCTCATAAGTCCGAAATTTCGGATTTATGAGGCGTTGGACCTATGAGGCATATAATTTATTTATTCCGCCTCATAGGTCCGACGCCTCATAAGTCCAACGTCGGAAAAACGAGGCGTTTAATTTGTCGGAGCTACGAGGCGTCGGAGCTACGAGGCGTCGGAGCTATGAGGCGTACGACTTATGAGGCGTCGGACCTATGAGGCGTCGGACTTATGAGGCGTCGGACCTACGAGCGTCGAACTTATGGACGGACCTCATTAATACACAAGTTCAGAATTACATCGCTATTTATGACATACATGTGTCCCATAAGTTAAACAAATTACACCCCACCCCGAAAACTACCCCACAACCCGAACATTACCGGAAATGCCCGAAAATGCCTCCCGGTACCCAATCCGCAACTAAACCATTGAATAATTTACTATCTATATCCAAAGGAAAAAATAAAATAAAAAACCCAAGCAAATAAACAAACACAGCAAAACTAACAAACAATCATTTTGTTTGACTTGGAAATTTTGGTTGGTATGGGTTAAGACAATTAATTAAACTACTTACCGTAGCTTGAACTTGCCAATACGCAGAACAAAATGATCTCCGGGCAAAGATACCGTTTCCTCAGCATGGTTGAAGTCGAGTCGACCTACAAGAAGAGGGGAGGATTGAAGATGATTGGGATATATAAGTGACGTTTATTTCACAAGAACTGTTTCGAAATATAGTAAAGGTCAATGTCCCATAGCCACTGGCCGCAGGGGCAGTGGGATGTTAGAGGTCCACTGTGTCTTGGGCGCGGCAAATGAGTGGCGGGGCCCAGTCCTCTCCTCTCGCCGTCTTACCTTCCCTGAACGAATCAGGTGCCCATTTTACTGTTGGGTCGTCAGAGAGAGTTCTCCAGTTTTTGGACCGAATGGGATTCGAACGGCCAACCTTCATAGCCCCGTAACTCCATGCTCTAACCGCTCGGCTACGAGGCCCCTAATGTAACTTAAGTTTAACCATTTTCTCGATGGTTCAATACACTTCATACCTTTCACTGGTGCAAATTCCTTTGGAGTTGTTGAAGTATAGCAAAGGTGTACGTCTCCAAAGACACGTATTCAGATACATGTATGTCTGGGGAAGTGGTTGAATCGTATCTGGAAAACTGACTTATACTCGGAAACTATGTTGAAATTATGCAGTCAATTTTCTCGTGCGGCACGTTTTAACCAAACCACCGTCTGCCTTAATATAAACGTCAACGCAAGGCCTTATATCCCGAAAACCTACGGACAGGAGAGATTGCCAAATAAACCATTTATTGTATCACGTGACACTCTCTGTAACTGACGCACTGACTAAAAATGGGGCATGACGTCACTGTTTTCATGATTTTTCAATGAAAGATGATGTCTCAAAACCGCCAAACTCACTGGTTTGACTGGAATTCTGCTGCTGCACAATTTTAACGTGTTTTTAGATGGGGTTACGATCGAGAATAAGCTTTATGTGGCCTCTCTGGACTCCAAAATATTTGCACTAAGTTTAGTCGGGCACCATTTGCAGTCATAAGCCGACATTTGAAGCAAAAAAACACAGGTAAAAAAAAATCCGCGTCGCCGCACCACTTTTTGGGCAAGCTCCATACCAGAAACCGGAGACTTGTTTTTGGCCTTAGGGCTATCTACACAGGGTTAGTCTGGTGGTTCGATTGTCCGATGGTTGAATAATCCGAAGGTTCGATAGTCAAAAACACACACATTTGCCATAACCGGGGGTCATTGGTCCGAAAATGAAATAAGATTCGTTAATCCGATCATTAAATGCGATAGTTCAAAGGTTTGTTACTCCAAAGGATCATTAGTCCGAAGGTTCAACAGTCCAAAACGAAAACAAGGTTAAAAAAAGTCCGATGGTTCATGTATCCATTATTTCGGAGATTGAAGACTGTAGTCGATGCGTTTAACGCCAGACGCAGTGCTTTCAATTTTGAAGGTTTGTTTTTGTGTGAAGAGTCAATCCTTATAGAGCAAGGATTCATACAGTATTTTAAGTTTTATCCAGTTTCTCGATGGTTCAATACACTTCATACCTCTCAGGTGCAAATTCTTTTGGACTTTTTGAAGTAAAGTTACGGTGGAAAATTGTTTGTCTCCAAAAACACGTATTGAGATATGTCTGGGGCAGTGGTGGAATCGTATCTAGAAAACCGACTTGTCCTACTCGGACTCTGTTGAAATTATGCAGTCAATTTCGCGTACGGCACGTTTTCACCAAATCTACCACCTGCCTAAACATAAATGTCAACACAGAGTCTTTGTCAAGATCCAAAATATACCCTACGGGCAGGAGAGATAAAAAAAAGGTAAAGAAAACGACATAGGCCTACACCATTTATTGTATCACATGACATTTTCTGTACTGACGCACTGACTAAATATGGGGCATTGCGTCAGTGTTTTTACGAACTGACACGGAAGCACTTGTGCGCGTATATAGAGTTCTTTTTAGAAAAATAAAATCTATGCATCTTGTCCACCACAAAAAATGTGATACTGGGCGTGTTTGCCCAGTTAGTTATCATACTGTTTATTTCGTGTTTGGCTCATTATGAAAAATAACGTCATCTCTTTAACACGCTTTAAATAATAAATTTGTATTGCAATGCGAAACACGAAAGTACACTGTCATAATGTAAACAACCCGAAAATCAGGTCAGTTACCGTTGTATGGAAACTTCGCTCAGCATGCGTCAATTTGTTGGGGCCAAAAAAATCCATGCTTCTTTGTCCAGCACAAAGATCCGGATATAAGTCATATTTGCAAAGTTATTTCTCATACTGTGTATTTCGTATCCGGCTTATTGTGAAAAAGGTCTAACGTCACCTTGCAAACACGCTAGAAATGTTATTTTTTGTATTGCAATGTGAAACACGAAAGTGAAATACATTACCCGTAAGTATCCTTAGAGCTTTCTGCACAGGGTTAGTCTGGTGGTTCGATGGCCCGAAGGTTTCATAATCTGAAGGTTCGATAGTCCAAAAACACACACATTTGCCATACCCGGGGGTCATTGGTCCGAAAAAGAAATAAGATTCATTAATTGCACCGCAGGGTTAATCTGATCATTAAATGCGATTGTCCGAATGTTTTTTTACTCCGAAAGTTCATCCGTCCGAAGGTTCAACAGTCCAAAATGAAAACAAGGTAAAAAAAAAAGTCAGATGGTTCATGTAGGTCTATCCATTATTTGGGAGATTGAAGACTGTATTTGATGCGTTTAACGCCAGACGCAGTGCTTTCAATTTTGAAGGGTTTTTTTTGTGTGAAGGAGTCAATCCTTAAAGAGCAAGGATTACAGTATTAAAATAATGTGAGTATCTCTGTCGTTACTTTACAACACAAGATACAAGGTTTTTTTGCGAAAAAGCGAGACTTCCAGACTCCATACCTTACAGACATCGTGCAGTCTTAAAAAATACGTACGTACAGGGGAAAACGCGAGCGCAGGGCATAGACATGGAATATTAAGACGGTTCAGCCTATATAGATTTTCATTTTCCTGAATTACATTGATCAAAGTTAATCAAAATATGAAATCAACTGAGTATGAGAACAGGCCCAGATTAGTGGTTTATAATTTCCCCTCATTCTCATCACTGATATTGAAAAGGGAAAACTCTGTGCAAAATAGATTTTTTTTTGGGGGTGCAGTTTTCTTTTTCCAGTAAAGTTTGTGAAGAAGTAGTAATTTCTGGCTTGAGTGATAATTTTGTGGGAAACAAAACTGAAAAGTGTTACCCGACTTTATGCAGTATTCTCAGTGGCTCTTGGTTTTAACACATCGATCAATTAATCTAAAAGGCAAAAATATTACCAGTGATCTGAAAACTGAAGATCGCTTAGGCTTGCTTAACAAAATAATGACAAGAAAAAAGCTAGAATCCATCGCAAAAGAAAGGTTCAGCAATGCAGGCCTGCACGTATTGAGTGGAAAACATTTATTTTCCATGTCAATAGCGGGCGGTACACTCTAAAAACAAAATTATCATGAGACATGGATTCTATAACAATAAACTTCTTTCTTGGCGCTATCGAGCGCAATACTGCATTGCACGCTTTTCACATTATTCTTAAGAATTTCTTCTAGAAGATCAGCAGCGCAGTGTTACATGTTCCATTTTCCAGACAAAATTAGTACCACTGCAACCTCAACAAAACACTCCAACCACAAATAGGGACAAACATCACCAGGGCAGCCCCCCTCCCTACAACTTGCAGCCATTGGCTATTGATTAAGCCACTGACTGTTTCATGAAAAAAAAAAAAAAGTACGCCCAGAAAACCGGACAAACAAATGAACAAAGCAACAATGTTTGAATTGTGTTGTATTGTTATACATTAATTAACTACTTACCGTAGCTTGAACTTGCCAATATGGAGAACAAAATGATCTGCAAGCAAAGATGATGTCAGCGTGGTTCAAGTTGTATCAAGTTACAGGAGTAAGGGAGGGATGCAATGCGGAAGACGAACTGATGCGAAGTCGAATTCAGAACTAGTATTTATACCCAATGGTCAGTACATACGTTTTTCCTGTTATTTTTCACCGTTGAACAGGTGTCACGCCACTCCGTTATAAATTTAGCTCTGTTGGTTTTGTAAGTTTTCTTTCCTTGTTTATGTTTTTGTTCCTTTGTTTTTAAAGTTTTAGCTCCTTTGTTTTTTCAAGCTTTGGTTCCTTGTATTTGTTTTATGTTTTCGTACCTTTTTTCTACTTTTCGTTCCTTTTTTAAAGTTTTCGTTCCTTTTGTTCCTCTTTGTGTTTTGAATTTTTTTTAGTTTTCATGTCTGCATGTGGATTTTAGGTTCTTAATGTTTTTTTGTTTTGGATTTTTCTGATAGTCTTGGTTTTATAGAAGTGGATCCTACTTAAGTTTGGTTTAGACCTTCTTCCAGTTCTTGATTTTGTTACTTATTTTAATTTGCTTACAAGCTAAAGATGAACAGTCACGTTTCACCTAAAAGTAATCAACATTACCTATAGAACTAGACTTTTCTTTTTTAATTGACGCCGCAATAAAGGCAGGCACTGCGTACACGCTATAAATAATAAATTTGTATTGCAATGCGAAACACGAAAGTACACTGTCATAATGTAAACAACCCGAAAATCAGGTCAGTTACCGTTGTATGGAAACTTCGCTCAGCATGCGTCAATTTGTTGGGGCCAAAAAAATCCATGCTTCTTTGTCCAGCACAAAGATCCGGATATAAGTCATATTTGCAAAGTTATTTCTCATACTGTGTATTTCGTATCCGGCTTATTGTGAAAAAGGTCTAACGTCACCTTGCAAACACGCTAGAAATGTTATTTTTTGTATTGCAATGTGAAACACGAAAGTGAAATACATTACCCGTAAGTATCCTTAGAGCTTTCTGCACAGGGTTAGTCTGGTGGTTCAATGGCCCGAAGGTTTCATAATCTGAAGGTTCGATAGTCCAAAAACACACACATTTGCCATACCCGGGGGTCATTGGTCCGAAAATGAAATAAGATTCATTAATTGCACCGCAGGGTTAATCTGATCATTAAATGCGATTGTCCGAAGGTTTTTTTACTCCGAAAGTTCATCCGTCCGAAGGTTCAACAGTCCAAAATGAAAACAAGGTAAAAAAAAAAAGTCAGATGGTTCATGTAGGTCTATCCATTATTTGGGAGATTGAAGACTGTATTTGATGCGTTTAACGCCAGACGCAGTGCTTTCAATTTTGAAGGTTTTTGTGTGTGAAGGAGTCAATCCTTAAAGAGCAAGGATTACAGTATTAAAATAATGTGAGTATCTCTGTCGTTACTTTTACAACACAAGATACAAGGTTTTTTTGGCGAAAAGCGAGACTTCCAGACTCCATACCTTACAGACATCGTGCAGTCTTAAAAAATACGTACGTACAGGGGAAACGCGAGCGCAGGGCATAGACATGAATATTAAGACGGTTCAGCCTATATAGATTTTCATTTTCCTGAATTACATTGATCAAAGTTAATCAAAATATGAAATCAACTGAGTATGAGAACAGGCCCAGATTAGTGGTTTTATAATTTCCCCTCATTCTCATCACTGATATTGAAAAGGGAAACTCTGTGCAAAATAGATTTTTTGGGGGGGGGGGGGGTGGCAGTTTTCTTTTTACAGTAAAGTTTGTGAAGAAGTAGTAATTTCTGGCTTGAGTGATAATTTTGTGGGAAACAAAACTGAAAAGTGTTACCCGACTTTATGCAGTATTCTCAGTGGCTCTTGGTTTTAACACATCGATCAATTAATCTAAAAGGCAAAAATATTACCAGTGATCTGAAAACTGAAGATCGCTTAGGCTTGCTTAACAAAATAATGACAAGAAAAAAGCTAGAATCCATCACAAAAGAAAGGTTCAGCAATGCAGGCCTGCACGTATTGAGTGGAAAACATTTATTTTCCATGTCAATAGCGGGCGGTACACTCTAAAAACAAAATAATCATGAGACATGGATTCTATAACAATAAACTTCTTTCTTGGCGCTATCGAGCGCAATACTGCATTGCACGCTTTTCACATTATTCTTAAGAATTTCTTCTAGAAGATCAGCAGCGCAGTGTTACATGTTCCATTTTCCAGACAAAATTAGTACCACTGCAACCTCAACAAAACACTCCAACCACAAATAGGGACAAACATCACCAGGGCAGCCCCCCTCCCTACAACTTGCAGCCATTGGCTATTGATTAAGCCACTGACTGTTTCATGAAAAAAAAAAAAAGTACGCCCAGAAAAACCGGACAAACAAATGAACAAAGCAACAATGTTTGAATTGTGTTGTATTGTTATACATTAATTAACTACTTACCGTAGCTTGAACTTGCCAATATGGAGAACAAAATGATCTGCTAGCAAAAATGATGTCAGCGTGGTTCAAGTTGTATCAAGTTACAGGAGTAAGGGAGGGATGCAATGCGGAAGACGAACTGATGCGAAGTCGAATTCAGAGCTAGTATTTATACCCAATGGTCAGTACATACGTTTTTCCTGTTATTTTTCACCGTTGAACAGGTGTCACGCCACTCCGTTATAAATTTAGCTCTGTTGGTTTTGTAAGTTTTCTTTCCTTGTTTATGTTTTTGTTCCTTTGTTTTTAAAGTTTTAGCTCCTTTGTTTTTTTCAAGCTTTGGTTCCTTGTATTTGTTTTATGTTTTCGTACCTTTTTTTTCTACTTTTCGTTCCTTTTTTTTTAGTTTTCGTCCCCCTTTTAAAGTTTTCGTTCCTTTTTCCTCTTTGTGTTTTGAATTTTTTTTAGTTTTCATGTCTGCATGTTTTCCAATATAGCCTAAAGCAGGTTAAGTCAACAACATTAATGATCCCCCCCCCCAAAAAAAAAAGAACCAATTTTTGTTAAGTGACGTCGCAATAAAGGCAGGCACTGCGTACACCACCATCTTTTCCTCAAAAAGCTTTGGTTAAAGTGGTCAGCAATTGCCACAGATCGCACCACATGCATCTAGAATCCCAAATAACTCTTTGGGCCCACTTTTGGGCGACCAAATTTCTTTGGCCCGCCCCCCCCCCCCCCCCAAAAAAAAACCACCAAAAATTGTATTCTGGATCCGCACTTGAGATACACTGTTATACCAACTTGTCTTACAGTGAAGCAGCTGACGAATGGATTAGTAGTACTTTTTTCCCACTAGCGCTGGGAAAACGGTGCCCGAAGAGCACTGTCCAGTGATTTCGTACGCATTGTTTCTGTATTCGCTTTTTTTATAATAGTGAATATTAAACTTAAGTGTAATCAGAGAAACGGGACAAGATTGCATCTGACGGAAAGTAATACACGAGGAGCAGGTACGGACCAGAATCAGGCAAGTCGTTGGATCCTACGAATATCTCCTGACCACTGTGAAAAAGCGCAAACTGAAGTGGTATGGGCATATTACACGATCACCAGGACTTGCTGAGACGATCCTGCAAGGCACTGTACAAGGAGGAAGAAAAAGAGGCAGGCAGAGAAAGAGGTGGGAGGACAACATCTCGGAGTGGACAGGCCTGACGCTGAGTGACTCCCTGAGAAAGTCTGAGGATCGAGAGGGATGGAGGAAGCTGGTTGACAGGTCTTCAAGGGGTGCCCCCACGATCAGAAGACTACGGGATGGGTAACAGGTAACACGTAAACTGTAGTGCATATCTGATAACTTTTGCAATGAACAGTGATCAAAGCCCAACCCTTTTTTTAAAGTCCAGAGTTCGTCAGCTTTCGGCAATTTTTTGTACTGGTTATTCTCTCACGTCCACTGCCGAAGAGGCAGTTGAATATTAGAAACGACGAATGTTTGTACAAAAAAAACGAATGAAATTGCCAGTTCAGCGCAGTTTGAACAAAGTCCCCCCCCCCCCTTTTTTTTTAAAGATCTATATCATTTTAATTTGTCTGTTAAATCTGAAAAACAAAACTACACAGGCAGTAAAAAATACACTGTCACCTCACCAAGGCAAACAACCCGAACGGTACATCAACTTGTTATTTCCCGCCTTTACTAAAAATACAGGAAACTACTTCCCTTTTTTTGCACGATGCTGAAAATTAAAATAACAAGGAGCATGGTTCATTGATCAGTACCTCTGTGCACTGCATTTTGCAACAATAGCACAAAACGTACGCTGGCAAAATTAACCCATCTTGCAAATGTATAATTGGGTATTTTTTAAGTAATTCCAAGATGGCGCTTCCCAAGATTCCAATTATACAATTTCAGCCATATGCACAGCTAGCTGGTAAAATATGATTAATTTTGTTCAAAATTACATTTTAAACACAAACACAAATCGATTGTGGATATCGACGAGGCAGGTTTACCACACCATAAAAATAGGCCAAAGCAAATTACCATCTAATAAATATAAGGCAAACTGGGCTACATGTTTTGTACAAAAACGCCATCCTTTGTTAGAATTTAGAAATTAAAACAAAGGTAAATGTAACGGGACCACTGAACACCAGTTGAGACAGAAGTCATAAGATTTCAACTGCTTAACTTTTGTTTATTCTTCCTTGCTACAGGTGTAGACGTTTTCGGATATAGCGTACAGCAGGTGAAAATGAGAACATTCACGATTCTTAACTACGAATATCCAAACAAGTTACACACACCAATGACACTCTTGAAAAATCATTACTTTTTCGAGAAAGTTAGATATTTACAGTGCACCGGGGCAGATCCAGGATTTTTTTGCCGGGGGTGGGTGGGTTCATCAGCAAATCAATGCTAACATGTTGACAGGTTTTTTTTTTATCCGGACACTTGGCTCCGCAAAATCAATAGGTGTTGGGGGGGGGGGGTGGCGCTGCAGCTCGTACCATACTTTCAATGGGGGCGCTGTTCAAATCCGACGATTACTAACATCACAGGCTAGTGTACACATACCCCCGTAACCCAGCAGGCTCTGTCCGTATTTTGGGCACAGGCGTATATTAATACCAGTATAATTATTTTTGGGTGTCAGAGCGGGGGGCGTGGGTACCATTATTTGTTTAAGAATTTCTATGGAAAAAACACCAAATTTTTGACAGAGCTGAGGGGGGGGGGGGCGGAGTTTGACCCCCAAACACCCCCCTCCCGGATCCGCGCCTGGTGTGACAGCTATCGAATGCTACGAGGTTTCCTTTTTAATCATTAATGCTAGAAAAATGGTGCCCAAAAGTTGTCCAGTAATATTTTAAGGATTCTTGTCATAATTTTTGAAGGTAAAACGCGTCTGTACATTTTGCGATTCTTTGGCGACTATGCAGGCTGACACGTAAGTTACCGTAAATTTTTACCGGAAATGGTTTTTAACAGTGTTAGTTTATGCATCTCTCATGTTAATTGTCTTTGTCTTTTTACACAAATTTATTTTATACAGCAATGTTTATTGATGAAAGTCGTTGGGTGACGGATATTACAATAGAAATGTCACCGACGGGAAATGCTTTCGCATACACGAGTAATTCTGGCAATAAATGCGATGTTTGTCAAAACAGTCAAAAGACTGATAAACATAATTCTCTACAATGCGATAAACGCTGTTAAACACCTTCTATGTAAACATCATACAATAGTAAATTACATCAAAAAATATCAAAAAGCTACATCAAGTTAAAATGTTTCTGAACATTTAACTTCCTGATTAAAACACTGAGCTTACTAATCTATAACTTTAAATCCCGCTAAACTCTACCAACAAAATATACAACAATATCGAAGTTGCGAGAATTAAAACGCTTCTATAGGTAAACAGGTCTAAAACAATTACCATATCAAATTAATACATGTTTCTGTGCTTTTAAATTCCCAATTAAAACACCAAGCCTGCTTTAAATTCTACTAAACTCTGCTTACTAAAAAGAAGTTAAATATAATTGTTGCATGATTATTGTTCGATCTTAAACAGTGTTGTAGTCCAGTCCATCACAAGTCCAGTCCCAATTAATTGGATAACAATGACAAACGAATGCTTTTGTAACAGTTAAATTAGCTAGTGACTTGACTTGAGGACTTGACTTGACTAGAGGACTTGTGAGGGACTTGTGATGGACTTGTGATGGACTTGTGATGGACTTGTGATGGACTTGTGATGGACTTGTGATGGACTTGTGATGGACTTGTGATGGACTTGCGATGGACTTGCGACGGACTTGCGATGGACTTGCGATGGACTTGTGATGGACTTGTGATGGACTTGTGATGGACCTGTGACGGACTTGTGACGGACTTGTAATGGACTTGTGATGGACTTGTGATGGACTTGCGACGGACTTGGGATGGACTTGGGATGGACTTGGGATTGAATGGTGATGTACTTGTGTCGGACTTGTGTCGGACTTGTGACGGATTTGTGACGGACTTGTGACGGACTTGTGTCGGACTTGTGATGGACTTATGATGGACTTGTGATGGACTTATGATGGACTTGTGATGGACTTGTGATGGACATGTGATGGACTAGTAATGGACATGTGTTGGACTTGTGATGGACATGTGTTGGACTTGTGAGGGACTTGTGAGGGACTTGTGAGGGACTTGGGATGGACTTGGGATGGACTTGTGATGGACTTGTGATGGACTTGTGAGGGACTTGTGATGGACTTGTGATGGACTTGTGATGGACTTGTGAGGGACTTGTGAGGGACTTGTGAGGGACTTGTGATGGACTCGCCCACAACACTGCTCTAATATGTGCCTTAAGGAAAGACAATAATGACGCATCATTATAGTTCTCTCTTAAATGAGCCTTAAAAAGGAAGAACAATACATGTAACAAATCTGAACACTTCCATTTGACTTGTCTCTCTGGGGACGACAATGCTCACTGATCTTGTAGCTAAACCTTTTTTCAATAATCAAGTAAAAAACCGATGATATTCCTAAACCAGTTCTTATTCCATGTGATTCAAGAATTAACAATAGTTTATGGGCGTCTTATTATTGAATCAAAATTTCAAAACAAAATCCATTACCCTCTATTCAATATTCTATATTTTAACGTTTTAGTGATGAAACCAAAATTGTATAAATGAGAGCCCTCAGAGACGAATATTTTCAAACATTCAGTATTCATTCATCGATCGTAGAGGTCGTTTTTTGTGATGAAGGCGTGGGCTCTACTGGGATTTCTTCCTTCTTTTGCGATTTTTTCTTGCGTTGTTTCTTAAGGCAAACATCCAGGAATGTGTAGAGATAAGGATTGATGGAGGAGTTGATGGGAAGGATGAAGACAACGCTCCAGACGAAGACCTCAGGATTGTTCTCGACAACACCAGCCTGGAAGAGAATTCCCATGATAATGACGGGGATCCAGCACAGAAAATCCGTCAAGACAATGGCCGCCATCTTGACGGCCATCCGAACCTCGCTTTCATCTCGCGCGCTGCGGCTGCGCACTCGTCTGGCTGCCACTTTGACTTTGACAAAGATGGCGACGTAGCAGGCCAGAATGAGGCAGAAACCGAACAGATTGACACCCAGGAAAATAACAATAGCAAAGACCCAAGTAGCGGACTGGCTGGTCGGTACAGGTCTTGCGTAGGTCACTTCACCGATTCCTCCAACATTAACGACGTCTTCCTTGATCTCAAAACCAGTAATTCTGGTCGTCAGTGGCAGACCAATGCAAACATCTGAGAGACCGTAGGCCTCAGACGCTTCATCCGAAGCCAGAACTGTGGAGACCACGGCAAGAATGATCGTAAGGAGCCAAACGAAGCCCACAACAATCTTAGCTACCTTGAAAGTCAGGCGACGATTGGTGAAAAACGGGAAGACAACAAACATGAATCTCGCGACGCTGATGAGAACTAAGAGAAACACAGACGCTTCGTTGGCCATGATGGAGATGAATCCTGCTGCTTTACACGCGGCGCTGGTTCGCCACTCGCCAGACACCTCGAAATAACGGGCCCCGTAGTGCGCATCAGCCCCAGCTACGATCAACATGTACAAGCCCATCAGAGCATCAGCACCAGCCAGATTGACAACCAAGAAGGAATTAATTATCAGACCAGCACGGTTCCCTGTCTTCTCTCGATACCTCCAAACCATGACAAAGAGATTGCCAACGACTGCGCTGATGCCCAAGATCCACATGAAGGCCTTCAAGACGTAGTTGGGTACCAGCTGACTACAGACAAAGAGTTCGGGAATCTCAAACCATTCCCTGCACCTCTCTTGTAGTTCCGGCGGGAAGAAACAACACAGACGATAATCAGTCACATACCTAAACATAGATACAAAATACAACAGAACAGTGAGAACTTCTGAGCAGACTTTTCACTACAGTTAGCAGGAGGTCGTGGGTTCGAATCTCGCCGGAGTACCTTACCTTCTGAGTTTTATTTTCTGACTCGCAAGTACTTGAAGGCATGCAGTGTTTATGTCATTACACATCGAAGAGAATAATCAAACTCAGTTTAAGTCACTCCGACGCATAACTATTAGTCAATCAGGAAGCTAAAATTGTCTGGAATTGTTTTGTTAGATAGAAACTTTTATTCCAACTGAGATCTTATCAGAAAATAATACTGAACACTTTTCAAACAATTGAGATTAAACTTGAACAGTAAGGGGCAGGGAAGAATAAAGCATTCAAATGGAATTTTCCTTTTTTTCTGCTCATGCATACAAATAAATAAACATAATTTTGGATTTATTTCTAGACTTGTACTGAATAAACAGTCGAGAATTAGCACACTCACAGAAAAGACAATTTGTCACCGACGACGTCAAAAGCACCGTCTTCTATTATCGGCAGCCTTGGACTAGAGTCCTTTTCCAAAATTGATCTGGAAATGATAAGAACATTTGGAAGAGACAATGTTACACCCCTTTGTTAATACCATGAATTGAAACACGCATTTAAAAAAAAAACACCAAGATAACACTTTCTCAAAAAAAACACGGGAATGTGATTTGTAAATACTTACAGTGTTTCTAATTTGTCGAGTCCGGCAAACGCTTTGGCTTCGATTTTTCTCAAGTTTATATCAAAAATAACACTGAAAAAGAAAGGAGACGAAAACATTATGCACATATACCCTCTGAAATTGAATAAATATATATTCATCTGTGTGCTATATATAAAATAAGCAGAACAACGACAACAAAAACAACCCCAAAAAACAAACAATAAAGACAACAGTGTCAGGAAGTAATCATGTGAAATTCAGATTATGATTCCCTATGGAAAGACTAAGTTTGTGAAAGTTTAGTCAATACTTACAGCGTTGACAAACTGTCGAGACCTTCAAATGCGTAATTCTTTAAATCTGATTCTTCGTCACTTGTCGCCTGAATAGCCCTAACAAACAACAGGAACATTAGATTGATTAATTCTATCGCTTTATCAGTCATTAATTTTTGTGCTCCTCAGTTGGATATGGCACCTAGCATATTTTAAAACGAAATATTAAATATAGAAAGCATTTTTCAAGGAATGAATTTTCCAAATTAAACTTCAAAATATAATGCCAACAAAATATTTTGCGCGTAGTACATCTTAACAAATACATTGAGAAGGGTGATTGGGTGCGCTAAAGTACAGCGATTTTTCGTTCAGAAATGCAGGTTTCGTCCATCACAAGTCGTTAGTATATACGGGAATCCGTTAGGCTACAATTTTCGGCAGAAATTTGTCGTACCAAATTCAATGGTAAAAAAAAATACTTACAACACTTTCAACTGCTTGAGATTATCCCACTTGAAGGTCCCATTTTGAAGAGAGCTGACGTTTACCCCGGAAATATACCTATACACAAACATTTATGAATGTTATTTGTTTATGAGTATTTCGAATGTGTTTATGTCATTAAGGGAGGGGTAATATGTATTGGGATGTCCCTTCCGTCTCCCATCACCCAGCTTAGAGCTTGTGCACAGATTAAGGATAAATGCAGAGTTACAATTTGATTGATAAAACATTCACGGTGATTTTATTATGAGGAGTTTATAATGTTTTATATTGCGACGTACAGGGTGTGTGTGGTATCGTCCAGTGTCGACAGTACATAAGTAGGCAGGTACCATATGCATATTACTCCCAGGTCGTCACCCTTGACGCCACAGCCACAAAATAGGTTAGGATTGGTACAACGCTTTCTGCTAGGAGGAACAGGACATGAATGATTTCCTGGTGGACAAACAAATTCAAGAGAAAAGATTAGTGTTAATTCATACTTAATAAACTGTAACAATTTCTGTTGTCTTTTGGTGATGTATTAAACAAAGAACTGTTAGTTTTTATGTTAACATTCAACTGTACTCGGAACGATTTTCGAAGATGGTGATGGAGTAATATTCGCCCAATTCCATGTTGTCCACAGGCCCAGTTTCATATGGAGATGCTGTATGAGCACAACGAATTGCTTAAAGCCAAAATCTCATGCACTATCGGTTGAGAATGGTCCTCAGCTTGGTTCGGTACGGCGCATCTTATTGCTAAGCAACATATTTAATAATTCACTGTCAGGAAACCAAACCGGTGACAATTTAAAAGTCTGCGATGTTTACCAAAACAAATTACCATAATCATATTGTTGATTGCCAGGACACATCTTGCACGCAGACTCATCAAACCTGTCGTATAGCGAAGAACCTGCAACGATTTATGTAAAAGAGTTGGAAATTGGTGATAAAAATATCATACATACAAGGGAACTGTGGCTAAGTTTCAAACATCATTCATAAACAATAAAATATAGTTCTTATTTGATGGGTTTTGATCCCTAAAGTCAGGGGTACGGGGCAATCGGCAATCATCTAAAGATATTTTTGAAAGACGGCAGATAAATTCATTATTTTGTGCGGTTCTTTTTTTAGAAAAAAAAATATTAATAATAATTTGGGAGGCCATCATCCTTACTCGCATGCTGAGAAGCTGAATTGCAAAGGACGCGGCTACAACGTGGTCGGGCTGCAGGCATGTAAAGGCGCCTTTGGTAGCCAGCCATATGACCCATAGATGACCATGGAGCACAGCCAGAGATCGAAAGTGTTTGATTTTTGCGGAGGGAGGAAAACCGAAGAACCTGGAGAAAAACCGTTGTGGTACAGGAGAGAACCAACGCACAACTCTACTCACACATGGTCCGAGCCGGGAACGAACCACAGTGGTGAGCTGAGAGGCGAGCGCTTCACGCACTAGCCACCCATGCCACCCAAAATTAGGGAATTTACGAATAATTGTATCTTCCTTCTAAGTTTTACGGAACTATTTAATACATTTTGGACTGCTCGAAGTTTGTACTTAAGCTCCAAATCGTTATTTCCTGTTTCTCACCACAAAAAAAATGAAGGGGGTAACCCTGTAGCCTAACCCCCTGGTCAAAAAGTGTGGGGGTGTATACCCCTTGGATTTACGCCCATGTAAATAAGTAAAATAGCGTAGAATTTACTGCATTACTTTATTACTTACAATTTGCACTGTCCGATGAATCCTTACAGTGCGGGATTCCATCACATCGTGAACCATTACCCAGACAAGTTACGCCCTCAACGTCATTGACACACCTGAAATCATCTCTTCTGCAAAATCCTAACAAATGAAAACTTTTTTTTTAATAACATTTGTGACAATTACCTATAGAGCCCAATATATTCAGCAATTCTTTGCTGAAAGTGTTCATTCAGAATTTTCTGAATTACTCTAAACGATCTCAAACTTACATTAATTTTGTCGAAACTCTTGGGGAAAAATATGGCATTACTTTCGAGTCCATTACAAGCCCATCATAAACTGAAGCAAGTCACAAGACCAATCACAAGTAACACTGACAACGGAATGCCCGTGTCAAAGTTGAATCGAAAAGCCCAAGTTCTTAAGACGAAATGACCCGATATTGTCCTGTGGATAATTTCCAGATTGAAACTGGAGACAAGACAATTTTGAGTGAAATCACTCTAATTTGATACACTTAGAAAAAGAAATGCTTAAATCGAAAATCGAAGTGCAAATTCGATGTTTTGGATAAATCGCACACTAAATCATAACGACGGTAGTTTCAGTTGGATAGAAAAATAATTTTGTTAATGCAATCCTTGCAAATGCACCTTTGTGTTCCATTTTATACTCTCTTTTTTAATTTTCAATTTGCCATTTTCAAGGGTATTTTTGTGTCTTTTTTTAATCTTTATGCTGATGTGAATGTCTATCATTCATGAGCAAAAGTGTGATGTCCTTTCAGGCAGGAACGTTAATGTTGCAGCTATTGCAGCACAAAAGTTGCCAGAATTTTGGATATTTTGCTGTGCAGTCGTAAATTTTCTCCTCCCTGGTGATTTCGTCCTCTTTGGTGATGTGTCAGTTCATGGCAGTAAACCAATAAGCAAACTTTGTTTCCAATGAACACGTTTTAGGGTTCACAGTTTGAACAGAAAACACCTAAACGGAACAGCTAGTGTCTTCCTGAAATGACATCACAGAAACAGCGCCCTCAGTTGTCCGAAAAAGCATGGAAAATTTAAAATGTTTAAAGAAGTTTGCTTATTAATAAAACAGACCAAAAAGGGATGTCAAATAGTTTTCTTTCATTTAAGAGGAGTAGAAAGTTGCACAGAATTTAGTTCCTCAGATCAGAAACGTTCACTTCCTATAGCCCTTTAAGATTAAAGTGAATTTTCACTCTTTCGAAACAAGAGGGCAGTGATGACTTGGCTTCAGCCCCCCCCCCCCCCTGCCAACACCCACCGTTTTCCTTGAGCAGTGCTGATGCTTTTTCCTGCCTCACTGTTACGGTAAACCCTCGGCAGGACGAGACGTGAAAACTCTGAAATCTCAACCAGGCCTCGTTTTCGTTAGACGCGACTCGAGCCCCGTCTACACCTGTCAAATTCCCGGCGAAAGTGGCAATGATGGTTTCACCCGTGACGGAGGCCACGTCCGTCGCATCGATCCCGTTGCCAATTTGCAGTAGGTCATTTTCCGCCACCTCCATCACATCGAAGTTGAAAGTCACCCTGGATCCCCTGTCGACTCGGATCAGCCAGACGCTGAGAGTGTCGTCTGGGTAGAAGCGATGGGTGAAATTTGGGGACTGGAACGACCACTCGGGGGCCTCCTCGGTCAATGTAATCAGATGAATAGCATCGGGAATTTGAGCTAGAGGATAATCATGACAAAAAAAAAGTCACCGATGACAGATTGACTCTGACCTTTTTCTTGGTTCTTGGTTGGTTCTTCTCCTCAATACTCCACGTGGGAGTTTATACAGGAGGCCAGAAACACCGGGGCAAACGTCTTCTCTTAGCGATAAGTGTTTACTGGGTTCTTTTACGTGCATTTATACAACACACGGGACCTACGGCTTAACGTCCCATCCGAAGGACGAAGCAATAATGGTTAAGTGCCTTGCTTAAGAGCACAAGTGTCCGCCGGCGGGCTCGAACCCACGTCACTGTTGCCTCTGAAACACCAGAACGTGAGTCCGGTGTTCTTAACCGCTAGGCCATCACACTCCATTTTGGCTAGGCTACCGTGACTCTAGCCGGCTCTTTACTGTGAATGACGAAGCTTTGAGGCGAATTCAGCGGAGACTATACACGCAACGACAATGTCGAGGCAGACTTTCGCATTGAAATAGTCTACACTCAAGGCATTGACTTCGGCCTGCTGTCGAAATATTTCCATTAGTCTTATATCGTGATACTTGCCTGTCCTGAAGAACACATCGTCCTCATACACGGCAGATGTCTTTAAAACAATAAATGGCAGATATGTCTATGAAATGTCCAACCATTATATCACATCTCGAATCTTATCTTGCTAAAATTCGTAAACCCATTCCTTGACTAATATGAGTTCCAATTTCATGAACACAACATTGAACATGTCATGTTCAACATCCATGATCGCCATGTGACCCAATCGGATCGGAATGTCTATTGTATGTTCTGCTTCACATTTCACTGCCTATAGAGTTTATATCGGTCATGCATTCAATGAAATTTCGGTCACACGAAATCTAACTGCAGGATACAGATTTGCCTTTTGGGGGGTTATTTACCATTGAATTTTTTTTCCTTACCAGTAGTGAAAGAACAAGTCTTTTGAGTGATATAAGACGACCCTGGATTTTTCAAACTCGAATCCATAAGCGGCATTTTTATTCCACTTGTCATTGTTTCAGCTATTATTTGGACAAACTTGGAGTATTTTATTGCCCCTTTTGCAGCCCTAAGTTCCCCTGATCACAACAACCAAAAACGCTAGTAATGAACTACAAGGGTACAATATTTGTTTTCTGTTTGACATGAAGTCGGTGTCAGTATTATAGAATGTTTCCGTGTTCATCTACACTCTTTTTGTATCGAAAGTATGGCGAGGGCCCAAATTGTCTACAACACCGACCTAACTTCAAACCAGGAAATACCATGGTTTTATTCCAAGTCCAAAATGAACACTCATTTTGTTTTTATGTTTTACGTTATCAAGAATCTATGGACTCCATAAATATACAAACTGAACATGACGCTGGTACATGTACTCCTTTTAGTGGTCCTAATTAGTGACGGAATATACATTGTAATATGCTACAATATGCCCAGAAAATGTTGTGCTTTTTAAAGTGAAAACACGGTATCCAAAAACTAGTACCCACTTTCAGAGTTCCTTATACCTGCACGATGGTATTAACAAAAAGCCTTAAACGTCTTAATATGTGTTATTGAATAAAGGTCAAAATGCTACATCCGTCTGAGATATACACGGCATGTTACTGCCACTTCTCTGGCGGTTATTTTCACTATTGAATTTGACAATGTTCAAAAGTATTTCTTTCAAATTAACTGCAGTGTTCCATACTAGACAACCCCCCCCCCCTCGAAAATATCCCCACCCCAAAAAGAGGGACAAACCTCACCGGGGTGAAATGCCTCCTGTCTACCTCCCTACACACACATTGGATAAGTCACTAGTTACAACCAAAGAAAAACAACCAAACAAACACCCCAACAAAACCACAAATGAAAACTAACAAACAAATACAATTGTTTTGTACTTGGTTATGTTGGTACACGACTATGAATTAAATTACTTACCGTGGCTTGTACTTGCCAACACGCAGAACAAAATGATCTCCGGGGAGAGATATCTTGTCAGCATGGTTCAAGTTGTATCGAGCTACGTAGGTGATGACTGGGGAAGGTGGTAAAAACTGGATTCAAATTCAAAATTAACCACTTTCTCGATCTGGTTCAAAACACCTCGCATCTTTCATGTGTTTCTTCTGGAGTTGTTGAAATATAGCAAAAGTGGTTCATTTTATGTCCTTCAGAAAATAGTTCAGATATGTCTGGGGCGAGGATGGAATCTTACGTAGAAAATCGACTTATTCTCACTGAAACTTTGCTGAAATCGTGCAGTCAACTTCCGTGTGACACGATGCATTCAAGTGAACAGTCTGCAAAGTATGAACGTTCTAACAAAAGTCTTTATCACACAATGATCCAGCAGACCTATAGTATAACATGCAGGTTTGTAAACGAAAAACAAACATCGTTCTATTGTATCTTCCTCTATTGTGACATTACATGAGACTCTCTATATTCCCAATGATAACAATGGGGTGTTATGAACTTTGACGATTCAATAGTCAGGATATTTCCTGCTTTCAATGGTTTTGAACAGTTCGAAGTGTTTGTGTACTATAAGAGGCGCACAAGAAATTTCCGTCTTTCCGTCTTTCAATAGTTTGGAAAAGTTCGAAGTGTTTGTGTACTATAAGAGGCCCACAAGGGGAAATACTGAACACAAAACCTCAATGTTCACAAAGAACTGTAGAAAACGTGATTTAAAAAAATAAACCTTGGTAGGCCAACACAACCATCATTGATAAAAACATATTTCCTTCTCAGTAAATGCCAGAGCAGAATAAAGGTCAAACATCAGTTGAGACAGAAGTCAAAAGATTTCAAGTGCTAAACTTTTGTTTATTCTTCCTTGCTGCAGGTGTAGACGTTTTCAGATACAGCGTAAAGCAGGTCGAGAACATTAATGATTCTTAACTATGTATATCCAAACATTTACACACAACAATGAAACTCTGAGTAATCATTCCCTTTAGAGGGTAGTAAATACCAAGATGTTTACAGTGCGGCTATACGGAATGCTAAGAAGGTGTTTTTTTTTCATCATAACTGCTCGAAAAATGGTGCACGAAAATTATTCCGTAATATTTTTCAGATTCTTCCCAAAAGGGCAAGAAGTGTCTAGATATTTTGCAATTCTTTGGCGAAACTGAAGGTTGACTTGTAAATTACCGTTAGTTTACAGGGAATGTTGTTTTTACAGTGTTAGTACATGTATCTCTCGTGTTATGTCTTTGTCTTTGTTGCGCAGATTTATTTTATACAGCAATGTTTATTGATGAAAGTCGTTGGATGACGGATATTTAGAAAGAAATGTCACCGATGGGAGCTGTCTTCGCATCACTCTGGCAATGAATGCGATTTTTGTCAAAACAGTCAAAAGACTGATATTATTTAGTGCTTAAGTTTAAGACATTATTCGCTAGAGAGCGATAAACGCTGTTAAAAACGTCTATGTAAACATCATAAAATATTTTTAAAACATCAAAAAGATACCTTAAGTTAAAATGTTTCTCAACTTTTAAGTTCCTGATTAAATACTGCGCTTGCTAATCCGCATGATAACTAGAAATTACACTAAACTCTACCAAAATAATACTAATAATAGAGACAATTTTCTACAATGCGATAATTAAAACACTTCCTTAATGTATATTGTCATCAAAAAGTCAATGTATCATAATTAATACATGTACATGTTTCTGTACTTTTAAATTCCTGATCATAATACTGAGCTTGCTAATCTGCATAATACTTTAAATTCCACTAAAGTCTACCAAAGCATATGAAAGATGCATAATTACAGTTCTCTGTTATACATGCAACAAATCTGAACATTTAAATCCATTTAAATAGTTTGTATTTTGTAGCTAAACGGTTTTTTTTTTTTACAGTAATAGTATAAAAACATGATGTTTCTAATCCAGTTCTTGTGATTGTTATTAACGGAATCCAGAACCCTGTTTTTATAGTAAGCCTTTTACTGGTGAAAACCACAAATACAATATCAAGAGCCCTAAATTTAGCCAGATTATATTTTTCATTTGTATTCACCTATCAGACATAGAGGTCGTTTTTTGCGATGAAGGCGTGGCCTCCAATGGGATTTCTTCCTTCTTTTGCGATGGTTTCTTGCGTTGTTTCTTGAGGCAAACATCCAGGAATGTGTAGAGATAAGGATTGATGGAGGAGTTGATTGGAAGGATGAAGACAACGCTCCAGACGAAGACCTCAGGATTGTTCTCGACAACACCAGCCTGGAAGAGAATTCCCATGACAATGACGGGGATCCAACACAGGAAATCCGTCAAGACAATGGCCGCCATCTTGACGGCCATCCGAACCTCGCTTTCATCTCGCGCGCTGCGGCTGCGCACTCGTCTAGCTGTCACTTTGACTTTGACAAAGATGGCGACGTAGCAGGCCAGAATGAGGCAGAAACTAAACAGATTGACACCCAGGAAAATAACGATAGAAAAGACCCAGGTAGCGGACTGGCTGATCGGTACAGGTCTGGCGTAGGTCACTTCACCGAATCCTCCAACATTAATGACTTGTTCCTTTATCTCAAGACCTGTAACTCTGGTCGTCAGTGGCAGACCAATGCAAACATCTGAGAGACCGTAAGCCTCAGACGCTTCATCCGAAGCCAGAACTGTGGAGACCACGGCAAGAATGACCGTCAGGAGCCAGACCACGCCAACAACAATCTTAGCAACCTTAAAACTCAGACGGCGATTGGTGAAAAAAGGGAAGACAACAAACATGAATCTCGCGACGCTGATGAAAACTAAGAGAAACACAGACGCTTCGTTGGCCATGATGGAAATGAACCCTGCTGCTTTACACGCGGCGCTGGTTCGCCACTCGTCAGACACCTCGAAATAACGGGCCCCGTAGTGCACATCAGCCCCAGCTATGATCAACATGTACAAGCCCATCAGAGCATCAGCACCAGCCAAATTGACAACTAAGAAGGAATTAATTATCAGACCAGCACGGTTCCCTGTCTTCTCTCGATACCGCCAAACCATGACGAAGAGATTGCCAACGACTGCGCTGATGCCCAAGATCCACATGAAGGCCTTCAAGACGTAGTTGGGTACCAGCTGACTACAGACAAAGAGTTCGGGAATCTCAAACCAATCCCTGCACTTTTCTTGTAGTTCTGGCCCGAAGAAACAACACAGACGATAGTCATTTGCATACCTAACATAGATACAAAATACAGAGAACTTTACTAAACTAAAATAGTGCGAATTTCTGAGCAGACTCTTCACTATAGTTAGCAGGAGGTCGTGGGTTCGAATCTCGCCGGAGTACCTTACCTTCTAATGTTTATTTTATGACACGCACACATTTAGAATGCATGCAGTGCTTATGTCAATGCACAGCGAAGGGAAAATTCAAACTCATTTTACGTCACTCTGACGCAAAACTATTAGTCAATCGGGACTTTATAATGCCTGGAATTATCCTTTCTTGTTACCGGGGATAGATAACAATCCGAATGAGATCTTTCAATTTTGAGAAAATAATACTTCAAACTTTTAACACGAACAACTGAGTTTGAAATTGAAAACGAAGGGTCGAGGAGGGATGAGCCTTCAACTTGAATTATCACTTCTGGATTTGTACTGAATCACAGTCGAGAATTAGTACACTCACAGAAAAGATAATTTGTCACCGATGACGTCAAAAGCACCGTCTTCTATTATCGGCAGCCTTGGACTAGAGTCCTTTTCCAAAATTGATCTGAAAATGAAAGGAATATTTGAAAGAAACGAACCATTGATAGCACTTTGTCAATATCATGCATCGAAACAAGCATTTCAAATAACAAACAAGACAAAACGTTTGAAACATAGCGAATGTTATTTGAAAATACTTACAGCGTGTGCAAACTGTCGAGTCCAGCGAAGGCTTTGGCTTCGATTTTTCTCAAGTTTATATCAAATATAACACTGAAAGTAAAAATAAGGTGCGAAAACATCACCATACCCTCAGAACATTATAATTAAATTTGTGTGCAAAAAAACAACAACAACAACAACAAAACATCATCATCAACAACGCAAACAACAAACAATCAAGACAAGAACAGTGCCAGGGATTAATCAGGAGACATTCAGTTAATTCCCAATAAAGTAACTACACTGCAAAAACTGTGTTAGCAATTAAACACTTTTCTAAATATTTTTTTATATCACTAAAGTATCAGTTTGTAAAAATACTGAACACGTTTAGAGTATTGATGGTGATAGTGGTTAGCGATTGAACATTGATGTTAAGGAATTGTAAAAGTGATATTTAGCTTCTAAACATGTTTGTAAAGTGACAGCAAGATTGTGTTCAATTGCTAAACACATGCAGTCTTTAGAGTTTACCTTTTTATTATTCAGAACCTGCATGTGACATTTAAGTCAATGACTAACAGCGCTGACTAAAAGTTTAGTCAATACTTACAGCGTGGACAAACTGTCGAACCCATCAAAAGCGTAATTCTTTAAAACTGATTCTTCATCATTTGTCGCCTGAATAACCCTAAAAGTGAAACAGGGAAAATTGGATTGATTAATTCTATTGCTTTATAAGTTAGTGATTGTCATGGCACCTTGCATTTAAATTTTAAAATGAATGATTTAAACAATATATAAAGCATTTATGTGAGCAATGAACAATGCCAGCGTAATCTCTGGACGCGTAGCACATAATCCATCATTCTTTTGTATGGGGAACCATTAAAATTGTCTGCCGAATTAAACAAAAACATACTTACAAAATCTTCAACTGTTTAAGGTTAGGGTACATCTTGAAGGTCCCGTTCTGAAGAGAGTTGACGTCTACCCCACCGAGAAACCTATACAAACGTAGGAAAAGATAAGATGTAATTTAGTTCTATTTGGTTATGTAACTGTGGGGTAACGTATCGTATTATGAGGGTGATGCAAGGTACCACCCCTCCCCCCCCCCCCCCCCCCGCCATGAGGGCTGTACCAGGTTTGTGGACCTCTTTTGTTTAGATGTCCACAAAGTAAATGTAATGCTTGTATATTAATTGTGAGTGAATGCATTTATTCGGGGGAGTTTTGTATTAGGTACAGGGTGTGTGTAGTATCCTCCAGTGTTGACAGCACAATAGGTATCCAGACGATGCATAATACTCCCAGGTCGTCACCCCTGACGCCGCACCCACACACTAGGTTAGGATTGGTACAGCGCCTTCGTCTACGAGGTCCAGGACAGGACCAGGTTCCTGATGGACACAAGAACAGGAAAGATCGATCAGCGTTAAACCCTACTTCAACGTTTCTATCAAACATTAACAGTTTGATTCCGTGTCGAATTCCTACTTATTGTTCACAGGCCAAGTTTCATATGAAAGTGATGTATGAGCACAACATTTTGCTTACCAAAACGTCATGCAATATCGGTCGAGATGGTTCTAAGCTGGTTTGGGTAAGCGCATAAAGTGGCTAAGCAATATTATTTATATATCACCGCAACAGCACCGTATATACCAGTAAAATTGTGAAAGTCTGCTTTCTTTCGCAAAAGAAAAAGTTATTACCATAGTTGTATGGTTGATTGCCAGGGCATAGCATGCACGCAGACTCATCAAATCGGTCGAATTGCGAAGAACCTGCATCAATATGTAGCACAGATGTTAAATGTTGGTGAAAAGTATGCCATAATATCAAGTAAATATGGTTAGTTTATTTACAATATTTCATAACGATAAATTGCAAGCTTCACAATCGATGGTTTTGAAGAACCGTCTTGTCCCTAAAATCAAGGATGAGGCAAAGGTACGCAGTTACATCGGAATCTACAGATCAATAGCTTCGTGCGGTTATTTAGACGTCATCACCTAAAATTGTGACTCTGCAAATATGTAAATATGGCGTAGGATTGCTTGATTACTCACAATTTGCCCCGTCCGATGAGTCCTTACAGTGCGTAATTCCATCACATCGTGAACCATTACCCAAACAAGTTACGCCCTCAACGTCATTCACACACCGGAAATCATCTCTTCTGCAAAATCCTGTACCACAATGCACAATGAAGGCATTTTTTCACTGTAAAAAGTCACGTATAGCGTAGTAAGGTATTGCTTTGTTGAGATTGTTATTAATTTCTTTTTTTAAATTTATTTCAAAATCATTTGTAGTATTGCGCATGTCTGACCTAGGATTGTCAAAGTTCATTCAACCAATAAAAGGGTAAAAGGCACTGGATGTCTTAAAGAGTCAAAATTTCATGTGGCACTGGAAATATGTTTCAGACCAGCCAGCAGGTGTTTTATCACTGTGAACCGTTTAAGACTGGCCAAGTGACGGGTTCTCGACCAGTAGCAATGGAACAGTGTACTGTCTTAGGTATTTATGACTCATAATAATAACTATGCCTCTGCAGGAGTAAGAGGGCTATATATACTGAGTTGAGACTAAACGGCTTGACTTTATTAAATACCTACCGCGTTCCTTAACCAATGCTGACGGTAGTTCCTGCCTCACTGTCACCGAAAAACCTCGGCAGGACGAGACGTGAAAACTCTGAAATCTCATCGAGGCCTCGTGACCGTTAGACGCGACTCGAGCCCCTCCAACACCCGTCAAATTCCCGGTGAAAGTGGCAATGATGTTTTCACCCGTGATGAAGGCCACGTCCGACGCATCAAACCCGTTGCCAATTTGCAGTAGGTCATTGCTCGCGACCTCCATCACATCGAAGTCGAAAGTCACCCTGGATCCACTGTCGACTCGGATCAGCCAGACACTGAGAGTGTCGTCTGGGTAGAAGCCATGGGTGAAATTTGGGGACTGGAACGACCACTCGGGGGCCTCCTCGGTCAATGTAATCAGATGTATACCATCGGGAATTTGAGCTAGAGGATAATCATGACAAGAAAGAAAAGAAACATGTCATTGGTGACAGACCGACTCTGACCTTTTTTGGCTAGGCTATCGTGCGTGATTCGATCAAGCGACGAAATGTTTGAGGCGAATTGAGCAGAGACTATACACGCACCGAAATGACGAGGCAACAAAGAAACTTTCCCATTGAAATAGTCTCCACTCAATTCACCCATCGACTTCGTCGTCATGACAAATATTTTTAATTAAAATATTACATGGCAGATGTCTATAAGATGTCCAACCTCTATTTCACATCTCGATTTTTATCTTACATAAAAACTAATTTACCCATTTCCTTGCTGAAATATGGGTACCAATTTTCACGAACACAACAATGAACATGTCATGTTAAACATCCATGAACATCACGTGACCCAATCGGATCGGAATTGTTTTTTTTTCTATATTAAGTCAGTGACAGTAAACTGGATGTGTTTCCGCGTTTATCTTAAGCTATTTTTTCTTACGAAAATACGATAATTTACAAACCAGGAAACAAGGCTGGTTTTATTCCAAGTCGAAATGCAAGTAACACGTGTATTTATGCAGTATCAGAAACATTGATACTGTAACGGAACACTTCAAATGACGCTGATATATGGTGCTGAGTTTGATGAGTCCAAAAGAAAGTGACCAAATTAGAAGGGAAAAAAACAGGTTTTAAAAGTATGTGGCTCGCTCCCAGTCATAAAAATATGATAGGGATAAAGTACATGTTATTGACTAGTAACTGTGAAAGTCACGTAGTTTGCATACAAAAAAATCACAAAATTCAGCTGTCCACAATGCTGTTATACCGTTCTATACGAACGGATGAATACCCATTAAATACATTGATACATGGACGTTTCACCACCTCCATAAATGACCGAAAAATTGCAAAGGAAAACTGACAAAAATCACCATCAAAATTTCAGGGGAAAAAAAGAGTTGACTTATTCCTCATATTCAAAACACAAAATCTGACAGTCAGTAACAATAATGATTAAGTCCTGACTCAAATGATTGAAATCTCATTTGTTTTTGAGTGCCTGTGAGTAATCTGTAAATCTCACTCAGCTCAATAGCTTCCAATGGCGTTCCATGGACATCTATAAATAGGTTCTTCAGTAAAACATGCATAGCTTTTGATAGCATGAATCAATTTCAGTATTTTTTTTTTAGTGAGAGGAAGAGACATGCTATTTTAAGACAAACGTCTTTGGTGCATACAATTTGATGGCTTTGTTAGAAACAAACATAATTAATCCATGTCACTTTCTTTTTGACTCGCCCGGTAGTGACTCTATAGTGACTCCACTCATCATTGTACATGTATTCCCAATGACAACAAAATTATGTTCGATTTTAATTGAAAATGTTCCAAAAAAGTAATACTTGTAACCTTTTAAAAACTTCTTTATCTAAATGATTAATGAATTTTGAAAACACCTTCCGCTTCTGATGTCTTGCAGAATAAGCCGTTCGAAACCATTTCCGATGGCTATTGTTTTAATATTTAATTTCACACCATCGACAATGTTCATAAGTACATGTACATGTTTTTATATCAACAGCTGCAGTGTTCCATAATGGAAAAAAAATCCCACCCTGAAACACTGTCATTATGACCTACCAAAGAGGAGAGAACATCATCGGGGTTAAAAAAAAAAGCGTGTGAAGTCATATTGCTGTTAATTTAACCCTAAAGCCCCCCCCCCCCCTCGGCTGAGAGATGGTCAAAATAACCCGGCCCCTTTAGGGTTAATGCACATTTAACAGCATGGACGTACGCAGGGCCAGGGTGGGGTGGGTAAATGCCCCCCCCCCCCGCACACCCTCGAAAAAATGATAATATTGAGAATATGCCAGAAAAAGTACAAGGATTTTGGGACATAATGTGCTTTTCCCCCCTCTGGAAAACATCCTGACGGCGCCCATGGGCTTGGGCCATTCACAACACAAGTCGCTATACCTACAACCAAGGAAAATACAAGCTAACAAATCAAAACTAACACACTTTTTACTCCGAAATCTTGGTATGACCTACATCTAATTAAAAACTACTTACCGTAGGTTGAACTTGCCAATACGCAGAGCAAAATGATCTCAAGGCAAAGATACCTTTTCTTCAGCATGGTTGTGTCGATCTACAGGAAGCAGAGGAGGACTGAAGATGATGACGTTGATTTTACAAGTATAATCTCTTGAAATAAGGAGCAAAATTTATTTACTTAGGTTCAATCAGATTGCAAAAGGTTTGAAAAACCAGTAACTTCTTTTGGAGTTGTTAAGAGAATAGCAAAAGTAGTTAATTTTATGTCCTCAAAGAAACGTATTCATCTACATGTATGTCTGGGGAAAGGATGGAAACTGATGTAGAAATCGACTTACTCAGTCTGCAACTTGGCTGTGAATCTTGCAGTCAACTTCCGTGTTGACTGTTTTTTTTTTTTCTATATTAAGTCAGTGACAGTAAACTGGATGTGTTTCCGTGTTTTTCTTAAGCTCTTTTTCTTACGCAAATAAGATAATTTACAAACCAGGAAACAAGGCTGGTTTTATTCCAAGTCAAAATGCAAGTAACACGTGTATTTAATAATTTATGCAGTATCAGAAACATTGATACTGTAACGGAACAGTATGACGCTGATATTATGGTGCTGGGTTTGATGAGTCCAAAAGAAAGTGACCGAATTAGGAAAAAAAAACCAAGTTTTTAAAAATATATAGCTCGCTCCAAGTCATAAAAAAATGATATGGATAAAGTACATGTTATTGACTAGTAACTGTGAAAGTCACGTAGTTTGCATACTCTAATCACAAGTTATGTCTATTTTGATTAAAAAAAAAAATCACAAAATTCAGCTGTCCACAATGCTGTTATACCGTTCTATACGAACGGATGAATACCCATTAAATACAATGATACATGGACGTTTCACCACCTCCATAAATGACCGAAAAATTGCAAAGGAAAACTGACAAAAATCACCATCAAAATTTCAGGGGAAAAAAAGAGTTGACTTGTTCCTCATATTCAAAACACAAAATCTGACAGTCAGTAACAATAATGATTAAGTCCTGACTCAAATGATTGAAATCTCATTTGTTTTTGAGTGCCTGTGAGTAATCTGTAAATCTCACTCAGCTCAATAGCTTCCAATGGCGTTCCATGGACATCTATAAATAGGTTCTTCAGTAAAACATGCATAGCTTTTGATAGCATGAATCAATTTCAGTATTTTTTTTCTTAGTGAGAGGAAGAGACATGCTCTTTTAAGACAAACGTCTTTGGTGCATACAATTTGATGGCTTTGTTAGAAACAAACATAATTAATCCATGTCACTTTCTTTTTGACTCGCCCGGTAGTGACCCTATAGTGACTCCACTCATCATTGTACATGTATTCCCAATGACAAAAAAATTATGTTCGATTTTAATTGAAAATGTTCCAAAAAAAGTAATACTTGTAACCTTTTAAAAACTTCTTTATCTAAATGATTAATGAATTTTGAAAACACCTTCCGCTTCTGATGTCTTGCAGAATAAGCCGTTCGAAACCATTTCCGATGGCTATTGTTTTAATATTTAATTTCACACCATCGACAATGTTCATAAGTACATGTACATTTTTTTATATCAACAGCTGCAGTGTTCCATAATGGAAAAAAAATATCCCACCCTGAAACACTGTCAAAGGACCTACCAAAGAGGAGAGAACATCATCGGGGTTAAAAAAAAAAGCGTGTGAAGTCATATTGCTGTTAATTTAACCCTAAAGCCCCCCCCCCCCCGGCTGAGAGATGGTCAAAATAACCCGGCCCCTTTAGGGTTAATGCACATTTAACAGCATGGACGTACGCAGGGCCAGGGTGGGGTGGGTAAATGCCCCCCCCCCCCGCACACCCTCGAAAAAATGATAATATTGAGAATATGCCAGAAAAAGTACAAGGATTTTGGGACATAATGTGCTTTTCCCCCCTCTGGAAAACATCCTGACGGCGCCCATGGGCTTGGGCCATTCACAACACAAGTCGCTATACCTACAACCAAGGAAAATACAAGCTAACAAATCAAAACTAACACACTTTTTACTCCGAAATCTTGGTATGACCTACATCTAATTAAAAACTACTTACCGTAGGTTGAACTTGCCAATACGCAGAGCAAAATGATCTCAAGGCAAAGATACCTTTTCTTCAGCATGGTTGTGTCGATCTACAGGAAGCAGAGGAGGACTGAAGATGATGACGTTGATTTTACAAGTATAATCTCTTGAAATAAGGAGCAAAATTTATTTACTTAGGTTCAATCAGATTGCAAAAGGTTTAGAAAACCAGTAACTTCTTTTGGAGTTGTTAAGAGAATAGCAAAGGTAGTTAATTTTATGTCCTCAAAGAAACGTATTCATCTACATGTATGTCTGGGGAAAGGATGGAAACTGATGTAGAAATCGACTTACTCAGTCTGCAACTTGGCTGTGAATCTTGCAGTCAACTTCCGTGTGCCGTTGCAGCCAAGCGAACCGCCGGCCTATTATGAATGTCATCACAGGGTTATTGTCATGATCCACAAGACCAATTGAAATTCTATATGCAGGATATTTCCTATATTTCCGTCTTTAATACATTTCCTTTTAAAAGTTCAAAGTGCTTTAAGGGGACGAAGAGGGAAGTACTGAACAAAAAAATCTGTTATTTTCACAAAGAACTGAAGAAAGTGCGACACTTTAAAAAATAAAACTTGGTATGTCAACAAAACCAGTATTGATGCCGTCAGCCAAAAAAAATACTTACCCTTGGAAGCACAAACTGTAAATGGAATTCTAGAATGTTGCAATGTTTGATATTTTTTTTAAAAGGGTTGCGAAGGATCTCTGCAAAACGAGGATGATTCAAAATCTGCTTGATTTCCGGGCCAAATTTAAAATATTCTTTTATCACAAAACATAAATGAAAACATTCAGGCGGGCGATCGTTATTTTTTTGCTAATGTAAATTATACTCATTGAATTAAACTTTTAAAAATAACATTCATAGGAGACAAAACAATCTGGAGACACCAAAGAACAACATCAGACTCGGAAAAAAACCCAATTACTTGACACTTGTTTTCCTTTAATACATGCAAAATACAAGGCTCTGTGATACATTCATTTTGTAAAATTCTTACACGAGAATACACGATGGTCTAATAACAAATGCGATCACAAAATAAAAATTGGCACGCGGCTGTCTGCTATAACCCATCAACGCACTGTCTCCGTTTGTTTCTACATGCAATAATTATTATCTAATTCGCAAAATTGTCCTTTTATTTACCTACTTAAATATGTACAAGGTGATTAAAAGTTAGATCTATGGCTAGTATCAAAAATGCATTTCACGAAAAACTTGCTTATACGCGTAAAAGACGACAAGCAAGTTTTGTCAGTTTACATTTGGTTGGAAATATAAAACATTTCCCCTCTCCATAAACTTAATATCAGAGAAGGAAAAAAGTCAATAATGTTTGTGGTTTCAATAACTGGCTTTCAAAACAAGGAAGTTCCGCTTCAACCAAAAGCAAAGAAAACTCTCCACAATCTGCCATCGGGATGACGTCACCTGATGGAACAGCGTTTGCACATGCGCACAAAGCATACATATAATTACCATTTTCCGATTCCATGTATTTTAGGAGAGGCGCATGTAAACGTTTCTTAATTAAGCAGAAATGTACATTTATACAACACAGCATAAAATGAATGGCGGGCATGACGAGTGCCCAACTTTTAAGTAGAAGAATTATTAATTTAGTTATTTTGTTTCTTTTGCCCACATAGTCGAGCACCGCAGTTTACTGGCAGTCCAATGTACGGAGATAAACGGCAGTACGTCGAATTCGTTCAAAATTATACAAGCCTCATTTAACCGCAAAAAAAGTAATTAATACCACAACTTTTAAACCCCATTAACGGTCACTAAAGAGTGAATACAGAAAATCATGCGAACAAAGAAACGGATCAAAAGTTGCAAAATACTGACAAACCGAAAGGAAAAAGTGTGTTAAGCTCTTCCTTCCTTGAAAGTCAGAAACACCGGGGCGAACCCTTCTCCTAAGTGTTACTGGGTTATTATACGTGCATTATACAACGCAAGGGACCTACGGCTTTACGTCCCATCCAAAGGACGAGACAATAATGGTTAAGTGTCTTGCTTAAGGACACAATTGTCCAGACCGGGACTCGAACCCACACTCTGCTGATCAGAAGCACCGGAGCTCGAGTCCGGTGCTCTTAACCGCTCGGCCACGACACTCCAATTTGTGCAGCTGTGCATTCCTGATAACTTGTACAATTTGTAGTCAACAAAACACAACACTCAGGGTTTTTTTTACAGGTTGCAGGTTTTTAGCAACATTGACCTGGTTCTCTCACATCCATTGACAATACGTTGTTGAAAGCGGGGACCTTTTTCGAAACGATGAGTTCGCATAACTGATCAGCAGCTGATGAATTTGGTAGTTTGGTGTGGTTGGAAACAAAAGTGTTCCCTTTCTAACTTTTTAAAAAATCTCTGTAACGTGTCTGTCCAATCTGAAAACAAAACTACACAGGCATTAAAAAATACACCGTCAACTCACCAAAGCAAACAAATCGATCGGTACACAAACTGGTGATTTCCAATCTGTTCAAAGATACAGCAAAGAAAACTTCCCTCTTTGCTCGATTTTGAAAATTGAAATAAAAATGGGCATAGTTCATTGACCAGTGTCTTCCTGTGCATTGCATTTTGCAACAATATCACATAACGTATACGCTCACAACATTTACCCATCTTGCTAAAAACAAATTACAATAATTTCTAGTAAAAAATAGTTAATTCCAAGATGGTGCTTCCCATACCAAATTCTATTCTACAATATCAGCCACAGCTGGTAAATTAATATCATTATTTTTGTTAAAAAAAAAAATCCACTTTGAACACAAACCAATTTTGGATATCGACGAGGCAGGTTTACCACACCATAAAAATACAATGTAGGGGAAAACAAATTACCATACAATAAATATAAGGCAAACTGGGCTACATTTTACATGCTTTGTACAAAAACGCCAACCTTTGTTAGGATTTAGAAATAAAAATATTGCTAAATTTATAATAGTCTAGGCAAAAAGCAGAACATTCAATCTTACAGTAGCAGCAGAATAACGACACATCTTAACGCAAAAAAGAGGCTCCTTAATTGTCCATTTCACGTCCGAAGAGTGTTGCTTAAAACAGTGTCTTTAAAACTAACAAAGAAATTAAGGAAAAGCAAACGTAATGCTGCAAACTGTACAAATGCTTCGAGCAAAATTAACTTTACAGATTAGCATGTGAATAGAAAAACAAACTCGCTTAATTAAAGTTTTTTTTAGCAAAAGGCTGCACAGTACCTAAGACAGTCTGCAGGTGATATCATACGTCTCTCCAAAAAGTAGCGTCCATATTGGTCTGGTACCCAGAGACCATGGTTGAGAATTCTGTAAAAGTCTGTCATCTTAATCTACAGGGTTGCAGACCAGTAAATAGACTGCCAAAGACGTCAGTGATAATTACGCGCACTTCCTAAAATTATTGTTTACAAAAATACTCACAACTCTTCAAGGTATTTGAGACACACATCAAATTAAAGCTTATTTCAACATCTTGCATTTTCTGTTCCATCGCTTGGGGGTTAACGAATGACTTATTCCAAAGATGACACCCCTAAAAGCAGTCCTGAAATGGACGCCTACGCTCCATTGCAAAATAGAGCAGTTTAAGGTCCTTATTTCATCCAATTTCACAGAAAAAAGAAGAGCTCGCAGTCATCTGCACGGCTTCCACCGTTTTTAAAACAAATCCTCAGGTTCACGGCCCTCAAAAACGGAGAATTTGAGGCCATGCAAATCGTGATTTGGCCGGCGTTTACATTTATGCATTTACACAAAAGGAGTGGCCGTCCTTTTTTCTTTTCAACAAATAACCTCTACCATTTTTTCTTTTCTGCATTTGATGTTTGAGTTGGGGTAAAATCCTAACAAAAAATGGTCTTTTATTTATCAAAGTTTGTAGTCGATGAAAAACATTATGCAACTTGGCAGCCCAATCAAATGGCACATCACAAAAAAAGTGTGATGGGATTCTTTGAGACAAAGATTTTGATTGGTCAAAAAAAAGTTGTCCACAAACTACAATACGCCCCAATAGCAAAAAACAGTCATACAAAAATCCTCCTAACAGTATAGAGAATTATAAAAACTGTACAACGCCTTGAAAAATAATTCAATGCTTGGTCCATGCATTGAACCTTGCAGAACACAATCCATCTTTTGTTATACAAAGCTTTATACAGGCAAGTTGTAAAAAAAAAATAGTGTCTGGTTTCTTACAATGACCTTGGACATCGACCTCTTGCCTTTCAAATGACACCAGGTCTAGACTAGAAACCTGCCTCATATCTGTGTATGAGGATTGCAACACCATTGGAGTTTCTGAAATCTGATTGGTTAAAATGACAATGTCGTCTTCTCTGATTGGCCGAGATCATGAAGAAGTCTATAATCAGTGCATGTTCATAAGCGTGTTGACGTTTTAATGAGTTGACCCTGCAAAGGTCATGAGGACATTAACAAGCTGCATGTTCTCGGACTCTTATATCCAAATGCGAGTTACTGAGGCCTTGTTAAGACTCCACAAAGGTCTGATATCAAAAAATCATAAGATATCTTTGTATATAATTGGCATATCTTCCAAAAGATGAGCTGTTTTTCTTTTCCTTTTTGATTGGGATAAGTAGAGTGTGTAGCAAAAATATTTGAAGCCAAAAAATATCTATAAATGTATTACTGTATTCTCAATGTTTCTACTGTGAAAAATTGACCTTGTTTTTCAAAAGTAGCAGTATTAGACTTGCACCAGTCCTTCACACTTAACATTACCCAATGAACGTAATAGAAGACGTTATAATACACAGTGAAAAATTGCGCACGTTGAACAAAGCTGTCTGAAACGTCACTGTTCCAGTAAATCAAGTGAAAGTTGTTTCTCAAAGTTTGGCATTGTGTTTTACAACATCCATCCAATGGGTTGAACACATGATTTCCTTGTCCAAAAGGAAAGAAGCTTCTTTTGTAGCATCTGAAAGGTTGTAATCTTGGCTTACGGTCAACAAACAGATGCTGCAATGTAGGGGCTCCGTTCTCAAGAAAGGATAGTTTGAAGTTCGTGAACCAAATTTTAACAAAACAAAATCCAGTTCCTTTATACAATACAACCATTTGACTTTGTTTCGAGCGGATGATGTAACCCTCAAGGAATCCTTTTGGAAGAACGGTTTGGAGTTTGCCTCAAACTTGTTTGGTTTACATTTGGTGTGTTGCCATGGATGCAGGTTGTGTCTAGAAGAGGTCTTCGACCTTCGAACTGAAGGTGGCGCTCTTCAGAACTTCCAACCACCTGCAAATGGACGAAAAATTGTTGGTTTGAGATGAAAATATCATCCAAGGAAAAGACATCTTATTTGTTTCTTTCTTTCTGGTCATAAAACCAAAGATTCCTCAAAAGTGCCCTAGGCACTGTAGCTAAAGAAACCAGAAGAAACCTGTGGAGAGAAGACAATACGAAGAAAGTACAGTTTTAGAGGTGGGAGGAAAACCCCAGAAGAATATTCTGGGGAAAACCCCTGGAATCGGGTAGGGACTGAAAACCAAATCCACATGTGGACCAGGACAGGAATCGAAGAATATTTTAAGAAAAAAGATGTTTGCAATGCATCGGCTAAAAATAACTTAATTTCCAAATTATGTACATTTGTACCTTGAGAATGTGTACTCGCTCTCAGCTCGGAAGAAATAGACATGCGTCTTGAACTGCAACTTGAAGACGTAATCCTTCCTGATATCATCTTCCTCCGTCGGGAACATGATGGAGTAACCTAGCAACGGGAGGCTGGCTAAGGGATAATCATCCTGGAAGAAAAAAAAGAAGAAAATAATTCTAATATTGCGGGATGACTTTTCGATCAATACGTTTTATTATCAATTGAAATGTTTATCGTCATACAATTTATTGGTATTTCCAATGCAATATGAAATGATGAAAAAAAAATGTCACAAAAGACAATGATTCACCTGATGGCTCTTGTAAAAGAAGAGGCAAAAGTTTGTGAAGACGACCCACAATTTCTGCCAGCCGTTGCTGTTCTTGAACTTACGCAGAAGGAATCCGCTTAACTGGTTCTGAAAAATAATTTAAAAGAGGAAGACGTCAGTTCGGAACTTTTTTAATACAACACTTATGTGCCAAAGAAAAAATTATTTATGACAGAACTTCTAACTTCTATGAATAATTTGATTCTTACCTCCATGGCTCGGACGTGGTCGGCCATACTAACGCTTGTATTCCTATGCCAACACACATGTACCGTAGTGTTAGCCCTATGATGTGACTGGCGCTCGATTGACTTGGTTGGTGACGCGATGTCATCCTCTGATTCCTCATGTGTGGAGGATTCGGGGTCTGATAGGGTACCTGAAGACAATAAAAAAGATATTAACAGTTAAAGAATTTAAAATAGAAAAATGGAGAAAAAAAGGTAAATCAACAAATATTGCAATTAAAACTGGTCCCAGAGATCCAGCTCTCCGTCCGAGTAAAAGAAGAAAAATGGCAAATAACAGCTTGAAGACTTACCACTTGACTCTGGTGAGTTCGGGTTGTTAGAGGCAAGCGCCATGGCAGTTCTCAGATCCTGTGTGAAAACAAAAGTTTTGATCCAATATATATCCCAACAAAATATGAATAATTGGAGTTGGTAAAGTAATGCATGCTGTCAAATCCTCACAAGTCAATCACAAGACCAACTTGTGACGTGTGACCTGACTTGCTATTTGACTAGTGACCTACTGTATTTCAAACAAGGATGACTGGAGGACTTGAAAACATTTCTGCCAACTTGATGAGTCAGTGGTAAGTCCAGAACACCAGAGAATTGAACTTGTCAAGCCCAACAAGGTTATTAATTGACAGAAATACTTATTACAATGAATCAGGATTTTTTTTGTACTATTAATTACCAGCTTAGACAAGGAAATAATGTATGAATGAAAAAAAAAAAAAAAAAAAAATTTGAAAAACCAGTTTGTTTGTTTTTCGTTTGAAAAAAAAAAGATCTACTTGTCAAAGAATTAGGGGAAATCAGATCTGTAGAATTTTATTTTGCTCCTTGGAAATTATTGTGTAACTCTCACCCCCATCCATCGTTCCTTCTCTTCCGGCGTGCTCGCAGCGATAACCACCGTCTTGTTGGTCCCGTACAAGGTGAAGCAGTTGGCCACTGAACGATCATGCTCGCTATCCTCCAGCTGTCAAGAAAACAACACTAAAAACTGCACTGCCCTGCTTCTACTGAGCCAGACTCGAACCTGCAACCTTCAGAATGATGCACCAGTGCTCTACCAACACAACTATCAGGCCCTTAACAGGCAGTGTCTCGACTGATGTTTTGTTAGCGATAATAGTTTTATTGGTAAGTATACAGTGCCCTCAACTTTTGTGCCCTAAGCTTGCACCAGTTACTGAAAGGTTGCAGGTTCAACTCCAAAAACAGTCAACTTTCCAAATTTGTGCAAGTAATGAAAAACCATGTTCACATTGGACTTTATTTGGGTAAACTAACGGTGACTGTTGTCAACTCGACCACATTATAAAGTCCAACGCAGACAGCCGGTAAACTTTCAAAATTGTCAAATGTCAAACGTGGATTGTAAGTTGAACGCTCTGCCGCGGTAAGTTTTATAGGGCCAACTTGGCCACGGAGGAACTCCTAGTGTTACATAGTGAATGGCTTTCCGTGGGCTGAAATTAATCCAAATGCAGACACAGGGTAGAATAACCACAATGGAATGTTAATCACTCGTGGTAACTTTTTACAAAACAAAGTCCAATGCAGGCTTAAGGTTTATATCCCAGGTTAGCATTTGTTTTTTTTCAACCAATGGAATTTCCAATGAGAACTTGGATCAGAAATTAAGAAAGGATTGACTGACTGTGACATTTTTGGCAGGAAATGCGAATTAGAATAAGATATCTGTCCTCAGTGCGGGCGCCCTTTTGCAAGGGGTCAATATGGACTCACCACGACGCCTTTGAGCGGTATCTGGCCGTGCACCTTGAACTGGTTGGTAGGGGTGACTCCCTTACTGGTGTAGACCAGGATATCCGAGAAGAGGAAGAACATGCGTTGCTGGTACCCCTTACGGGATAGCTTGTGAAGGCACCCCTCGCGGATAAAATGCTGGGGAATTTTTTTTTTGCAAAGGTTACTTGAAAATATGGAATTTTAAGCAATATTGAGATAATTATCTTTATTCTTGCCAGACAATGTATGAAACTGAAAGTTATCACTTGAGGATGAATTCCGTTTTGGAAAAGGTTTGCTATAATCTTCTTTTGGATGGTAATGGATGGCGAAACCTTTTCATTTTTTACTGCTCATGTGAAAAATCTTGCTGCATGGACAGTTTGATGTGTGTGGACAAGGACATAAACATGGCTGAATGTAACAAGGAAGAAAAAAAGAAAATTCTACAAAACAAGGCAACTGAATAAATGGTAGAAATTTTTGAAAATACAGAACCTATACTTGACAGCAACTTTCAACCACAAACAAAATAGTGGTCTTAATTGTGACTGTTTATAGGGAAAAAACTAAACTTACACGACCTTTCTAAAGTTCAAGGTTTGAATATTTGTCATAATTCCATAATTTTGACAAAGGCTCACTAATTCATCAATCCGCAGAAATCTGATTGGATGTTTCTTCCATTCTTATAGTCTGGTTGGCCAATAGTCACACCATGCATATGCAAATATTTAAATTAACCAGACCACACGCGAGGTTATGAATGTTTACACACTGGCTGCATATATGGCTCTGTATCCGAGTCAAATCAAAGATGGAGGCAGCAATCTTGTTGCTAAGGTAAACAGCGCCCTCTACATACAGTGGAAGAAGCAATACATAGCACCCTCTTGGTCAACCGTTAAAAGGTTTACTGTACTTTGACAAACCTAATCAACATAACAATAAACCTAATCAACATAACAATTTGGAGTGAAAAAAATATTTAGCTTTGGACATATTATAGACAAAAAGTATTAAACTTGAATTATTTTTTCAATATACCAACTCCTTTTCAGTTCTAAGTTTAGTGTGACACACAATGCCAAGTTTCTTTTTAAGAGTATTAAATTACATGCCATATAGGTTTCATTTATCTTAAAACATGAGAACATTTCTGCAGGGAAACTTGCACGTCCAGATTGTGTTGTAATTACCTGCTGAGAACGAACCAAAGCAACTGGCTTGCTCTGTAATCGAAGACAAAACAATTTATCAATTCATTCATTTATTTTTTTATTTTGGTTATCAAAATTTAAGGAGAATGAGATCTGTTAGTTTTATCAACCAAATCAATTCTGACATCTGTATTAATTGCACCACAGAAACCAAGGGAGATAGAAGCACATTAGTCAATTGAAATTTGCTGCCAAAATTAAGAATCTTGGTTTGACATGTCCACTGCCAATTTGAAAAAAAGAAAAAAATATAACAAAGGAAAGCACGCTGTTATTTCAAAGCAAAGCCTATTGTGAGTACACCATCTCCAAAATACTTTGACTAGACCCGCAGGAGTCAATTTTTTTTTATTATTCAGTTTGTCATAAAATTGTTAATTTGTGACGTGTTACCATGAAATGAGCTTCAAGTCAGTAATTGCCATTTTGCAGTACAGTTGGGCAAAGCCAAAATTTGAAGAGGTGGTCGATTTTTTGTTTCCAGGTCAACCTTCATCTCCAAGTCCTGTGCTATCTTTCTCCATGTTTTGTGTTCTGTCAGACGTCTTTCAAACCTATTTCATTCCGTCTATTACAAGTTACCTGTTCATTCACTGTAACTCAACTGCAGGATTTTTTAAAAGCCATTTCCTCAAGAATCGAATTTACCACTTCAAGTAAGATTGGGGTCTAAATTTCCTTTACTAAATTCGGCAACCCCAAATGTTACATACCATTGAAAAGCTTTTGTTCTGCAGAATCCAGATGTATCAATATCTCAATTCTTAAAAAGTCCGACTTTAAGCTCATTTTGCAATGACAAGTCACATTTTTGATTCACTTTGCAGAGTTCAGGCATTTTTCCGATGACGATCGGAGTATATTGAAAGCAATATCGAGAAAGCACTGCTGGAACTTCGTAGAACCATATATCCATTAACTTCCTAAAAGTTGTATCCTCCAAATAATGTTTTAAAGGTCCTTATTAAAATGAGCTCCGATTTCATTGCAAAAAGCTGTAGAGTAACTTTTGAAAAGAATTTGTACTAACAAATAATATGCAATATACTGATAAACAATTTAACCATGACCAGTTAGTTAACCCAGGTTAGTGCGGATTGATGGTTTAGTGAGCCCTTGTCAGTAAAGTAAACCAGGTTTTAAAACAAATGAAATCATACAATAGCCATGATATCACTTGAGAACGCTGTGAAGTGCGTGTTACTTGAAAGAGCAGCTTGCGAAAGAAAACTGTATCTTTTATTGAAACAAATAATGAAATAAATGTTGCTGTATTGGGTTAGAAAAGCTGTCAAGATTCGTTATTAGAAAGCAGAGGGCAGAAGATGTTTCAAACCAAAAGGTTTCCTGCAGGTTTCAAGATTGAGAGTCTTAAGAATGCATCAGTGAGATGAAGAAAATTCAAACATGATAAGAAGAGTAATGACTTTTTTAAACACTCAATTTCTTGGTAAACTTTGTCGTACTGTGGGTAAGTCTGTCCGTTTGTGGTGTTGTCTGTCTGTCTGAAATTCCAATTCATCTCTTCAATTATTTATTACAAGGCCAATGATTATGTATAGAACAAAACAAAAATTGGTTTTGCCAAAAGGGCGTTTGTCAAAAATTGTCCAGAACAAAAAAGAAAGTTTACTACAAATATGCAGTATTCATTCTCTTGTTTGTAGACTTGTTCCATCGGTGAAGACATTTTATCATCCATTTCGTCTTAAGTTCATGTCTGAATTTAGCATCGTGTAGTCAAGTATATCACAACTCAAATCACAAGCGAGGCAACAAGGATTAAACCTCAACAAAGGCAGCCTTTGTCACAATTGACCTATCGCCGTTTGCGAGTTAGCCACGCCCCTTACACAACCCCTGGAGTTTTTGTACACTAAAAGTTTTGTTTGTCTCAGATGTTGCGCGTTCCGCGTCCATTTGTATTTCATGTAAATGGACAATATTTCACAAGCTGTGTTGACGTGGTTCTGCCGTGATAGGCCAATTCATTTGAATAGTTTGTTACATGACTTGGGACTGGAAGACTTGTGTCGGACTTGGACTTCAAAAACGGATAAGGCTGTGGCTAAACAAGCAGTGTATCAATGGCTACAAGCCACAGCCCAAGCCGGAATTGATCCACTCAGACACGGCTTATCTTTCAACTACATGTAGCAGTCACAACATGTCATTCATCTGGCATTTTCTCCAAACCTATTGGATCTCAAGACTTCGAGATTTCGCATCTTGTAGCCCAACTATCAAGCTTTCCATCAATGTAGTTCGCCTGAAATAGTCCCATTTTGCGGTATCATTGTTATTGAGTTATATAGAGTAATTCGAGACAGCTATTTTCTGAGATTAAGTCACGCTCAGATAGTGTGCACGCACTCAGGGCTCATTCGACCATTAAAGTTATCAAAATGTGCGTGCGCCTCGTCTTTAAGAACGTGTGCGGCAGGTGCGTGAATGTGGTTCCACCTAAACATGGCTCCTAATTTTGTACTAGTCTAGGGCAAGCTACTATCGCGGGGGGCCGATAGGTCTTACTGCACTGCGATCTTTCAACCTACCCTTCCTGGGAGTAGTAGGCTATCAAACCCCACCAGGTCACGCTGCAGCTCCGCTAACTTCTGATAGTTCTCGATGGTCTTCAGGTTGTCGGTCACAACGGCAGTGAGTTCATTGACCTCAGATACGGCAGCTGAAAGAGCAATGAAAAAAACAGTTGCGCATACTTAATGATTGAGTTAAGACATCTGCACAAGTAAAGACTGGGTCAAGGGTTTAGTCTCGGTACAGCAAATTTAATAAGCAGTTTAACTCAAACTGAAATATTTAAACTGCAAACATTTTTCAGATGCCAAAATTTCGGACTTCACAAGGGTTGACCTCTGACCTTTACAATCCTTGTAGTCTGGATGATCCGATGGGTAGTGCTTGATCAGACCTGCACAATAAAACAAAAATCAAAAGTTTTTAAAATTACAAATTAAAAAAACAGATTCAGCTTTCTTTAAAAGTTATCATTACTGGTTTGTAATCTATTTAACATGGCATCACAATTTGGCAATTAAGTTAATTTTGCTCAGCAGATATACAATACGCTTAGCAAGTTTCAACATTAAGAAAAATATGATGTGGGAACCAGTCACAAGATATATCAATCCAATAGTAGTTTGGCTGGTAACCTTATTACTAAGCAATGCAGCAAATACGCTTAGTACTTACGTTCCAGGATGAGTTGATAGTGGAGCAGCCTCTGCATGGGCTTGACCAGGAATGTGTTGAAGGGCAAATAGCACACCTTCTGCAGCTCAAAGTCCTTGTAGAACGCCTCAAACTTCTTGTTCTTGCGAGTGCCCGTCTCCAACTCCTGCAAGATGCTCTGGAGCTTCTCCACGTATCCCTGGTACAACTGAAGCCATGAGAGGTGGAAATGGGAAAATTAAGCAGTGTCAATGTTTCACAGTCGAAATTAGGTTGGAAACATTGTACAGTGTTAGTGTTTAATATCAAGGAAATAGGGTAGAGTCTGTGGTCTTGCAGGTTTTAATACAGTAGCTTGTGTCCAAAGCAAGATACTTTACCACAAGAATTTCTCATCTGACAGAAAAAAAATTTAAAGGCGAATATTCAAATGGAAATATTGTTTCATCGTCAGAGTGTGATGGTAGAGTCTGAGGAATTGCAGGTTTATTTCCATAGTAGCTTGTGTCTCATAGTTACCACGCCAACTTCTCATCTGACAGAAATTCTTTTGGTGAATTTCGCTTGGAAATATTGTTTCATGGTCAGTCTGAGGCAGTACAGTCTGAGGCATTGCAGGTTTTAACACAGTAGCCTGTGTCCTGGAGCAAGATAATTTACCACAATATTTTATTTTTCGGCCGAAAGCAACTTCCACCGTTGTCACAAACTATCAGACTTTCTTCTTGTTGCTTGACCTTTGGAAGAGCCAGCCAAGAGGAGGTTTTTTTTCTCACCTTGAGATGCTGAACGTTCTTCAGCATGATATCCCCCACTCTCTGGAAGCTTCCCTTTTGCTGTGGGTTGTTACGACCCTCCCTGTGAACGACACAGAAACGTAAAAAATCTCCACATTTAGTAATTTTACAAAAGAAAGTCTATGAACATTACACAATCGTTAAACAACTAACCTGACGATGAACCAGTCTGTGACTGTTTAAGGACAAACTTTTCAAGAGTTTTGTTTTTGAATCATTTTGCAGGGATCAAATCATTTGTTACAGTATTTTCCATCTGTGATTCCAAAATTTCTTCACTAATTTTTTTTGAAAACTTTTTTAAAGAGTTGTAGGATTTGAAACTGATCCACTTTGTCAAGATTTCACTCGATTTAGGCCTGCAGAACAACACAATTATATCAGATCATTTTCTTTTGGATTGTATGACTTTGGTTACCATGACGTCAGTCTGGTTTCGATCTCCTTCAGGAACTTGCAGTGGAACTCATAGATGGGATCCAGACCGTTGAAGAGAGTTTCCAGGATGTCGGGCAGGGACGTCTCATTGGTCGTTGACTTGCGGAACCACTGAGCAACAAACAAAGAAGGCGAAAAAAATAGAATTAACAATTTGGTACAATTAACCCTAACCCCCAAGGGCTTGTGAAAAATCATATTAACCCTAACCACCCCAACTCCATCAAAATCCATACCCCCATTTTGGTGGATTTGGGGGGACTAAATCCAGAAGGCCGGGCGTGACTAAATATTGATGGAGTTTGATGGACTTGGGCCTAATGACCTGAAGCAGTGCTAGGGGTATCCGATTGATTTTGCCTAGCTTCCTGTACTTCTATTGTGATAAAAGCCATGTTTAGCAAGTGCTTAATGTCAACCAGTGTGTCAGTGGTGGATTCCATTACATGTATGTCATGTACAGTTTTGTACTGGAAGCACAGTGATTGATGGATTTTGATGGAATTGGTCCAGTTCCTAGTAAAAAATACTTACGACTACAATGACTTCAAGATCTTTGAGGTATGTGCGTTCTGTTGTTAGAATCTCCTTGGCTATGAAGTAAGCTCGGTCAGGTGGATGGCGCTAAGCAGAAATAAAAGAAAAAAACCCGTCAATTATCACTGGCAGGTGTAAAGGTTTTCTTAAGAAATCTTTTCAACAATAAAGGCCATTCATAAATAATGTGATTTTTAGCGCTGTGCGCGCGAGGCACATACCATAGACATTGCCAGAGAGGTGTTTCACAAAACATGAAGTAAACTTTTGGGAAATCTGTGAATTTTTGACTTGTTTCAGTTTTTGACTGAAAGATATTTAGGAATGGGAATAAATATGTCCTTGGCTGGTTTATGTACTTGCTTAAAACTGGCAACGTAAAATCGACATCTTAGGCCGTGTCTGGATTATTTATGGCTGCCAATAACACATAAGTCTATGGCAAGTGGCTGCAGCCGCTAGCCAGTGGCTTCCATTGGTGCGTGTGTTATGCGCACCTAGCCGTAGTCAGGTGATTCAGGCGCTGCTTTACCTTTTTCCGAACCCCCGAATCCTCGTCCATTGGCATTGGAGGGGCTGGTTCCTCGTTGGAGAAGTAGACGGGAACTGCTTTGGTTCCGGTAGGAGACAGGATCGGGGAATCTGAACGGGAACAGATGTTTAAAAAAATGAATTCAAAGAAAGATTCAAAACTTGGATTCTTCAAAAACTTTGATTCACAAAATGTGATAGAAAGCAGAAAATTGAAAAGTGTCCAAGATGAAACTTCAAGTATAAAAGTTGGGAAAACATGGGATTTTGTTCTGCATGGCTCATTAGAATCATTCATTTGTCGGATGAATCTGAGGGGTCAAAGGCATTCAAAAATCCTCCATTGGCGGATTCGTTAGCATTTTTATTTCATACGTGTATGTACCAAACTTCCCTTTTTCTTAAAATGACCCTCAACTTTATTACGACTTTGAGATCAAAAAGCCCCTAATGAGCATTCCTTCAGGGAAAATCGTTTCTTTCTGATTAGGAAAACTTCACAATGAGTTGGTGTCATTCTTGAAATAAAACAAAAAGTGAAAATGGTTTGTACCTCATCACTGTGTTATAACAGAAACGTTCCCACCTCCAGGCTGGCGATGACAGCACAGCAGCACCTGAACTGGAACAAACTGGTCTAAACCAGTTTAACCCAGTCTGAACTGGTCTGAAGCAGCTCCACTGAGATTGAATACGGCTGCAAGCTCATCAGCATGCAATGAACTCCGCTTATAGCAGAGCAGAAACTTTTTGGATAATTAGCCGAATTCAAGTGACAATAAAAACCTTACCATCTGGGAGTGAACTCCGGTTTGATCTACATGCAGATGTAACCAGTTTGATCCAGATGTAACCAGTTTGATCTGGTTTACGCTTGTTTTGTTTTTTAAATCCAGTTTTAACAAGGCATTTTCACTGGCATCCATGTCATCTTGTGTGCCCTTACTACTTACAATACGAATGTACAGAGAGATGTACAAAGAGACAAAGCAGATTTGTCAGAGGTTTTTCGATACGAAATAAAAAAAACTACATGAATGAAGAACAAACTTAAGAAATTATAAGGAAATAACCACGATTTAACCGAAGAGACCACTTTATTGGCTTTCCAGATGCACATCAAATCAATAACAATCAAACTTCAACCGTTAACAATCACAACTCTTCAAACCCAGCCAACTCAACCGTCTTTTCTCACACCAACAAATGCAAATCTGTTTTTAGCACAATTTAAAGTACATCTTTTTATTTCTCCAACAATTTATCTCAACAATGAAGATTTTTTTTTTGGCATGACTAATTTTAGACTTGTACATAAAATGGCCAAGAAAAGAGTACGGTACTACAGATTTAAAAACACACAATCATTGATTTGTAAAGAAAAAAAGTGCAATTACTTTTTCAAGCTAAATGCAGTTTTACTGCGGCTATACACGTGTATTACGATTTACAGTGAAAAAAATAACAACAATTTGTGCAACTCAAAAGCTTTTTCTATTTTTTTTTACATTTTGATTATTGCAGGAATGATACAGCTTTTATGGAATACTTTTCCTAACAGAATTGATTTCCATGCGGAATATACAGGAAAACGTACTCGTAGAAACTTTTCCATATGGGAAATTTTCCATGCACAGAGATTTCTCCACAAGTTTTAGACCCAAACGGGAACTTCCGTTTGATTCTTTGGAATCCACTACACATGTACCGGAAGCCATGAGGAATGTCCCTGACAAGTGGAAAATTTTCCGTGTTAAAATGTTTCCGGAAAGGATTATTTATTCCTGAAGAAAGGGAAGCACAACACTGTGTAAATATTAGCTAGTTATCAGCTGGTTACAAATTTTGTCATTTAACCCTACGGAATACAAAAACAATTCGCTCTGCCTTTTTGAGGGAATACATTTTAGATTATAGCAACTGCATGTTCAGAATCAATGCTACCGCGTGTAACCTTACATTGACTCAAAGGCACCATTTTTAGTATCTCAATCAAAATTGCTTCGTTTTGCTCATTTTCGTTTTAAGACTTTTAAACCACAAGTACCATATTTAAAGTTTGCATAATTTATGAACTCAAGTTAAAAAAAAATTGAAGTAATTTAGTTTCTCGCTTCTTTTATCACAGCACCTCAAACTTGATCCAACCACTGTCTAACTTCATTTGATAACATTCCATGAACTAAATACTTGAGTTTTAAATTGTATTTTTGAAACTACTACAGTACTGCTTCTGACTGCGAATTGTACTGAAATTATTTATCATCAGTGGTCTTTAAACTCCAAACTTTATTTCTATAAAAAAAAAAATTGTACATCTTTTTTGGAAAAATCTTTTCGCACAGAAATCAAAAGCTGTGTGAGATCGACAATTTGATACACTTGTTCTTTCTGATTTATGCACAAGCTGATTATGCACCAACTGATTGCACCGTCTTTCAAAATTATGCACGCAACAAAACTCTAAGTTAGGATTTAGAGAGAGTCGTTGGTAAACTGAATGGAAATGTCCGGGATTTCTACATTTTGTTAATGCCCATGAGGTATCAGATAAGTTTAAAAACAACTATAATCTTAAAATTTTAAACAGAAATATTTTCTCTGTACTAAATTTTTTAAATTTGGTACGCTTCAAAGTCATTTAGAGTGATAGAAATTTCACTGGTATTTTCAAAGGAAAACCAATCTAATTTGAAGCAAGGCTCATGTTCAACGTCATGGTCATGGTCATTTCTTTTTTAAGCTAGACTTGAAATTTAACTTGATTAATTTATTTAGCCACTTTAATCCTCTTAGTCAGAATTTCATTGTGAAGTTTAAAATTCTTTATTTTTAAGTGGTTTCCAACTGACATGAACCTATTCTATTATAAGCCACAAAAAAGAAACATACTTTCTTAACATAAACCCCTCGACTTTAAAAAAATAATCATCAGCAAGTTTTCCATGGAAGGCAGTTGACCCACAGCATAGGACAACTGCAAAACGTTTCAAACTGAACCAAAATATAGACTTAAAAAATATAGATTACAAAATTCAACATCGGATGCACCATTCAAAACTTGAAAATCACCACGGAAGATAATGGAGCCACCATTTCATAGTCGTTGAAGAACTATCACTTGAAGACAAAAACGGATTTAGAATCTAAGAAACAAAATTCCTCAATAACTAAAGCACCAAAATCCGTAAATATAAGTAAGAATATAAGAGGAATATTTCTGATTTTAAGTACTAATTGTCAGTTTCCATAACTTGTATTGATTTGAAACAACACTCACATGAAAGACAAAAAACTAAAAAACAAAAATTCCTGATAGCCCATGAAAAAACAAGTGGAAGACAATCAACAAAAATAAGAGAAATCACCACCGTTATGCTTAACATCCAAAAGGCTTAACCAAAAAGAGAATGCTCCAATAACAGAAATTAACACTTTAAGACTAAATGACTACACTGAAAGAAACAAAACGAAAGACTTCTAAAACTGATAAAAAAAAACTAAAAAGGAAAGAATCAACAGAATATACATCTTCATCTCGATCTGTCTATTGCTACTTTTAAGGTGGGAAAAATGCTCAATTTTCGGAGACTAATACTACCCTAGCTACTTGTAGCACACTTTTTTACAAAACCTAAATAATCTTTAAAATTATAATGTGCAATTAAGCTTTCAGTTACCTGAATAAAGCCTTAACTTCTTGTTCCCCATTAATAGCTAGAAGTAACTTTGAAGCACTTGTAGAATTATTATCTCTGCTTATAGACTCCATACATGTATCCTCTGTATTTGTACTTAACGATTAACTGTAACAAAAAATGCATATATTTTTGCATCATTTCTGAAATCTTAAAAAGAAGTTTCTTTGATGGCACTAGCAAACTTGAGTTGTTGATCACATTTAAACATACGTATAGCTACCGAGAACATTCAAACATAATAAAAATCAAATACAAAAAAAAACAACTGAATTTTCAATGCTAAAGTAACGGTGCGTAAAAAATGAAGGATTGTTTAAATTCTAAATAAGTCTGATTGTTTTTTGCTCAATTGCACTAATTTGTAAGAATTACCCCGAAGTCCTGTTTACAATAACCCCTTCTCCATAGAAAATGGTCTGACTGACTCATGGATATTCATACTGTCTCTATGCTTTGTACTTATTGGTCAATGCATGTTACAACGGACCAATCACAGACAGGCAATGTTAAAGGGGTACCGGTTCAAACTGGTTAGGATGGGTTAGCACAAGTTGTTAGCAAACATGTGAAACACACTTACTGTAATTTAAAAAAAGTGCTTTGAATAATACTTCTGAATATCTTCAAAAGAACACTAATATTTCCGTGCATATACTACAATATTCAAACATCATTTTAGGTGGTAGGCAACTTGTACTGAATCAAGGTTATTTTCTTGCTTTCAAAAATACATCAGGCGGTTTCAAAGAATACTACTGTAAAATTAAATTAGATTTCATAATATGTATCATTTCAAAAGTGTACTGAATAAAGAAACGCATTAAAGCAAGTACATGTACATTACAGATCTTTATATCGTTTTCTTTTTTTTCTCCAAAGTACTGAATATCTGACTCTAGTAATTGTCACACCATTTTAGGCAAGTTGAATCGAAAATTTAAAAAATATTAGCTTAAAATTTATGTCTCGTCAAAACTTTCTCCAACCCCTTTAGCTGTGAAGACGACAGATTTCTTTCAACATGAAAACTGTACTTTCTCAAATAAAAGAAGAACATTAGATCGAACTGCATATGATTGAGAAAGTGCCCCGACAAATTTTGTGAAAACAATTTTAATTTTTTTTTTCCCTGTCATGGCAGGCAAATGGTTGTGGCTCCTATTTGGAGTCTAAGTATGCAGCATATTCAAGTTTCTTTTAAATACAAAAGGCATCTCAATTGAATAAAATTGCATTAACTTGAGCTATCAATTCAAGTTTCAAATGTGATTTTGTTTTTGGAAGTTGACTTTGGTGTCAACATTTTTTTCACCACCCTCTACCAGAATCCCATTCGATAAAGACCCGAATCTAGAGAATTTCCCTCATAAGGAATTACAAATATTCAAATGAAATTAACTGATGAATACATTTAAATATATGAATACATTTACTAGGTGAATACATTTGAATACACTGCATACATAAACTCCCTTTTCAAAAAGGACAGAACAGACACACGACTGATGAATGGTGCTTAATAGGCATGCCACGAGAATCGATAAAAAGCATGGAATATAACAAAAAAATAAACACCGGTGTTTGTTAATTCAGAAGACTAGAGTTGTACAGTGTTGGGGCTGATTAGGACTGGGGGCGGGGTTGTGGAGGGAGGGGCGGGGTTTTGCTTGTACCCACCACCCTGTCCAATGGCGCTGGTGGCAGCTTATTTATTGAGCTCTCATTGGGTAATAAACTGATGTATTAAGCCCCTCCTACTTTGCACATGGGCAACAACACATGTGCCTCGTCAATGTCGCACTGCATGTTCCAGCCGGCAAGTCATACGCACATGCATGTATGTCAGACCTTTGTGTGCACCTGTTACACATTAATCACTGTTG